>NC_135350.1:28250401-29657640 GCF_023851605.1 Tamandua tetradactyla
ATTTTGAAGCTAAATCTAATAAGCAAAAAGCAGAGATCAGATGAGTCTAACAAAATATTCCAATGGTTAGAAAAACAATCTGGGGCCAATGAATAAGAGCTGCAAGAGTATAACGTGGCTTTGTCAGAGTAATTGCCTGGAATGGGCATATTTTTGCCTGGGGTGATTTGTATAAGAGAGATATAATGTGGTATATGGAGTAGTCAGGTATGAAGAATGCATTTTCAGATAAAATTTTTTTCTACCTTTTGTGCATGAATATAAAGACATTATTAAATGCCTTGAAAGACAATTAGATTATATGTATGGAAACTATTCACCAGAGAATCAGACAGCTGGGCATTGATCTATTATTTATAGAATCTACCCTCTTCCAATTAAAATAATTAGAATGATTTAAAATAATTTCCATCTCCTTGTAACTCTGACATTGTTTACATTTTCTCAGAAGTCTCAGATATTGCTCCCATAATCTACATTTCCTCACTTTCTTGAGCTATAATCTATCCAAACCAGTAGATTTGAATTAATTATGAACAGATAGGTTAACGTCCCATTTGGATTTCTATTTCCCTTATCATCCTTTTCTTGCCCTTTTTAGTTCCCAAAATGTACTGAACTGAGATAAGAAAGTCAGTTTAGAGTTCAGGCCAACTTAGAGTACAGGGCTCTGCCACCTCTAAATGACAATACGCTATCAACAATTCACTTGATATAAACAATGTGTCTATCTTTCCTTGATCTTTTTAATTTTTAAAATTGTAAACACAATTTTAACAATTTTAACCAGTTATAACTCATTTGGAGTTTATCCTTCCTGATTCAATTTTTATGGATAGAGTGACTATATAGCTTATTACTCAACCAAGAGGACTTAGAGAGTGAAAGGATGATCTATTAATGATGCTCAGACAACAGGCATAAATAATACGGTCCTGGCCTAATGTATTATATGGCCACCCTATGTATAAGTCTTATATGTGTCCTTAATTTTGTGTCCTCTGTCAAAGTTTTGGGCTGCAATTTCAGTAAACTATATAATATAAATGCATAGAATCAACTGACATTTAAATTTCTTTGCAAACTTTATTTTAAAATATTTATTTTGGGATTTAACTATTCTCTTGTTTTATAGTATTTTAGCCCACCTTTGTACGTAAAATGAGTAGTTATTTTGTTTTCTAATATCCAAGATGCAAGAAGGTCAGGGCAGAGGCTGATTTCATCATTTTTTTTCATATATACTACACAAATCACTAACATTACAACAGGTAACTATTTGTTGGTCTTTATTTCACACTTGGATTTTATGAGGGCTTTTACAGTTTTCTGTTGGTAAGATATGTATCCAATTTTTCTTGGTAAAATTATAACAGATTAGATTTTCAGTTTGCTCATTTGAGGGTCAAAATTGAAAGACCATTAGCGAAATTTAATCAGGAAGCTTTGAATAGCAGAGTAAGGATACATACTAACATTTATGCAAAAAATAGAATGCATTGTATCTCTTTTTAGCCATATGAATATAGTATCTTTTCTTAATCTGATAATGAAAGCTAAGGAAAGGAAAATATTTCACAAGAAATTGAAGAGTTCTTGAATGACTCCTTTTTTTGTCTTAAGGTGTTTTTTTTTTTTTAATTTGGAATAAACTATGTATTTAGTCTTGGGTTTAATATAAAGTAATTTTCAAATAGGAGAGGCAGTAACTTTGAATTTCTTTTCCACTACTGTTGAAAAGTAAGATTTTCTCTCTATAATTTTATTTACTGAGGCAGTTTGGCTGCATGCTCCTCATAGTTGAAGTAATTCTGCATATCTGTTAATGATATGCACTTCTATAAGGCAAATGGAAGTCTTTTTCTAAGAAGAAAGCTTTCAGTTTGGACAAAGAACTCGCATTCCCTTAATTGCTCCCTTTCACATTCTCCTGTCCTCTCTGTTATCAGCTACAAGTTGTCTGGGCAGAACAGGGCTGAACCTAATGTTCTTATAAAGATTGGTCACTAGGGAACAGCACAGAATATGCCTTATCTCAAAAGACAAATGTGCTAATCCTACTCTATTAAGAAGGGGAAAGATAAATCTGACAGAACGAAATAATGGAAAATGTGTCATTTTGCTTCCATGGGGTTAAAAGATCTTTGGAAATATATACTTCTTTCAAAATAAGAGAAAGGAAAGACAACCTGCCATCTCTAAAAGTGTTGTTAGGTACTAGCTGCACTGAATATAGATTTAAATATGTCTTTAAAACCTCAGAAAAATTGCAAAGCATTTTTTCCCCTTTCTTAAAACTGAAAGACACTGAGCTGCCACAGGATTTTTTTTTTCCAGTCTACTTAAGCTCCATCATAATCAATAGTCTATACTTTGGCGATGCATTTTTTATTTAAATTGTGTGTTTGCTTAAATTGAACTTAACAATAGGCACCCATATTAGGTAAGCAATTAATCCACTTAATAATAAAATCAAGAAGGAAAAAAAGAAAAAAAAAAGAAAACAAACAAACCCTATGCTTGAAAATTCTTGCTAAGTGATACAGAATTCTTAAAAGTGTTTCCAGGAAGATAAAGCCTCAGAAAAATATGTAAATTAGGAAAAGAGCACATCTTTTCCATTTATTCATGAAGAAGTTTATCTTTTTCTTTCTTAATTAGATGGCAAGTGTCCTCTCTTTTTTTATCATTTCCTCTCTGACTGTGGTAGGCAGAATAATGACCTCCCAAAGATGTCTACATCTTAATCCTCAGTAACTGCAAAATGTTATATTACCTGGCAAGGGTGGAGGTGGGATGTTAGGGTTGCATTTGGAATTAAATTTACTTATCATCCTTTGCTAATTAGACTTTAAAATACAGAGATTATCCTTGATCACTCAAGTGCACTCAGTGTAATTACAAGGGTCCTTATAAGTGAAACAGGGAAGCAGAAAATAGAGTAAAGTGATGTGATAAAACCCAACCATTACTGGGTCTGAAGATTGAAGAGGACCATGAGCCAAGGAATGTAGGTGAACTCTAGAAGCTGGAAAAGGCAAGAAAGGAAGCAGATTCTTCCCTAGAGTCTCCAAAATGGAACACAGACTGATTGGCACCTTGATTTTAGATTTTAGCCCAGTGAGATATATTTTCGATTTCCCGTGTACAGAACTATAAGATAATAAACTTACATTGTTTTGAACCACTATGTTTGTGGCAATATAACCATAGGAAACTAATACACTGGCTCGTGGTAATGACGTATGCACATAGATAGTAAGGACTTTGGTTAGAGTATCTTCCCTTTCAAGATAATGTTCTCTTTTTCTTTAATGCAATTTTATTGAGATATATTATATATTCACATACCATATGTACTAGTCAGGTTCTCTAGAGAAACAGAACCAACAGGAGGTATCTGTAATTATGAGATTTATTAAGATGTCTCATGCAACTGTGGGAATGGAAAAGTTCAAAATCCACAGGGCAATGCTGTGAACTGGCAGCTCCGATAAAAGGTCTGGTCGAAATCTGCAGGAGAGGCTCACTGGCTGAAGAAGCAATGAAAAAGTCTCTCTATTTCCTTGAACGACCTCAACTGATTAGATTATCTCATGGTTGGGAGGCATGCCTTAGTTGATGGCAGATGTGATCAGCCATAGATGAAATCGGCTGACTGATGATTTAATATGTTGGCCTTCTGGTTTATCAACCAGCCATAAGATATCCTTGCAGCAATGGTCATCCAGTGCTTGCCTGACCAGACATCTGGGCATCATCACTTAGCCATATTAACACTGGAACATAACCATCACACCATATAATCATCCAAATTGTACAATCAGTGGCTTACAGTATCACCATATAGCTGTACATTCATCATTACAATAGATTTTGGACATTTTCATTACCACACACAAAAAAAATAAAAATAAGAGTAAAAATAAAAGTGAAAAGGAACACCCAAAACATCCTATGCCTCATCCTCCGTATTATTTATTTACTTTTTTGTCTTTTTTTTTTTCTTACTCATCGGTCCATACATTGGGTAAAGGGAGTGTCATTCACAAGGATTCCACAATCACAGATATACCTTAAAAGCTCTATAGTTATTCAGTCATCTTTCAGAGTCAAGGCTGTTTGATTATAGTTCAACAGTTTCAGGTATTTCCCTCTAGCTACTCCAATGCACCAAAAACTGAAAGGAGATATTTCTATACTGCATAAGGACAACTTCCAGAATGACTTGACTCCGTTTGAAATTTCTCAGTCACTGAAACTTTATTTTGTTTCATTTTTCTTCCCCTTTTTGGTCAAGAAGTCTTTCTCACTCCCATGATGCCAGGGCCAGAATTGTCTCCTGAAGTCATGTCTCATATTGCCCAGGGACATTTATACTCCTGAGAGTCATGTCCCATATAATGGGGAGAGCAGTGAGCTTATCTCTTACCTACAGAATTGGCTTAGAGAGAGAGAGAGAGACCATATCTGAGTGAAAAAATAGGTTCTCTAGTGGTGGGTGTGGGTGATGGTTAGGCATGATCATAAGTAGGTTTAGATTCTCCTTTGCAGGAGTAGGTTCCACAAGGGAAAGTCCTAAGTTCGAGGGCCTGGCCCAAATAATGACATTCTCTTAATATTACATTTTCTTTTTGAGGTCTCTTTCTCTTATTTATATTCCTCATTTATAAACCATAGAATTGCTGACTTTCAGGGTTGAAAGGAACTTTGAAGAGTCTGTAGTCCAACCCACTGTTTCAAGCTTATGTCCTCTTTACATCATTCTTGAGAGATTATTGCATTTCTGCATGTATATTATGTAAAGAGAAATTTACCATGTCTTGAGGAATACATGCATTCAGCTAAGGTCTTGTCTTGTTTCATTTACTTAACAAGGTAGAGGTGTTCATAGCATATTGATTCATTCACTTTGAAATATTATTGAATATTCATTTAGAGTTAGGCTCTTGGTGGGGTACAGAGTGTAGAGTTGGCACATAAAAAACAACTCATATTCCCTGTCCTTGAGCTCTCAGTCTGGTGGAGGAATTTGAACTTCAGCAGCAGAGACTCTGTTGTGAATAAGGATTCTACTAGAGCACTTTGGAAACATAAGAGTTGTTTCAGTTTGCTAATGCTGCTGAAATGCAATATACCAGAAATGGATGGCTTATACAAAGGGGGATTTATTAGATTACAAATTTGCAGTTCTAAGGCCATGAAAATATCCAAATTAAGGAATCAACGAAAAGATACCTTTACTCAAGAAAGGTTGATCACTTCCAGGGTTTCTTTGTCACATGAGATGGCACATGATGACATCTGCTGGCCCTTTGCTACTGAGTTTCATTGCTTTCAGCTCCTGGTTCCAGTGGCCTCCTTTCTCAGCTTCTGTCTGTTTCCAAGCATCTAAACTCTCTGCTCTTTGTGTTGGCTCTGAGTTCTGTCTTTCACTGTGAGCTCTTTTTTTGGGGGGGGGGGGGAGGGGGGTTGCATGGTCCAGGAATCAAACCCAAGTCTCCCACATGGAAGGCTGGACAGTGAGCTGTTTTAAGGACTCCAGCAAACTAATCAAGACATACCTTGAATGAGTGGGGCCACATCTCCATGGAAATCATCTAATCAATAGATCTCACCCAAGCTATATGTTTGTCCACGAGATTGTATTAGGATTAAAAGAACATCGCCTTTTAGGGAGTACATAATAGTTTCAAACTAGTACAGGAGTCATCAAGTGTATTTAGATGTATAAAGATCAAAAGATGTACAGAAAGCATGAAATATTGGCATGTTTGAAGGGCAGCGAATGATGTGGCTGATAGTGGTGAGGGTGGTGGAAGATGAAGATGAACATTGTTAAGTCATAAAGGGCCATGGTATGCTATCAAATGCTATTAAATAAGGAAATGACATGATCAGTTTTACATTTTAGAAAACTTGTGCTAGTGTTGATAATGGATTGCAAAGAGAAAGGCTGGTAACAGTGTGACTAGTTTGGAAGCTCTTGGAACATGTCAGGTGAGAGATAAGAATCTGGAATAAGTTGGGCGGGCCACGGTGGCTCAGCAGGTAAGAGTGCTTGCCTGCCATGCCCGAGGACCCAGGTTTGATTCCCAGTGCCTGCCCATGTAAAAAAGAAAAAAAACTTGAAAAAAAAAAGAATCTGGAATAAGGAAGCAAAAATGTGTTGAAAATGAAAACCAGGCAGATTTTGATGGCCAATTAATTCATAAGATGGGAGTAAAAAAAAACTAAAGGATCTTGGGTGACCCTAAAATTCACTCTTTGGACTTATAAGTAGTATTTATGATTTTAACTGGATAGAGTTTAAAATGAAGAGTATCAGATTTGACAGAGAAATGATAAGAGTTACATTTCCACATAATGAGTTAAAGGTGTTTGAGAGATATTTAGGTAACTATTTTGATTTGGTAACTAAAATGATGGATTCAGAGTACAGGAAATAGAGAAGGGTTTAAAATAGACTTTGGGGTCTTGAGGATAGTTGGTAATAGAGGCCACAGCATGACTGAGATCAACTGAGTAGGGCCCATAATGAAAATAAGAAAGAACCAAGATTTTAATCCTGCTGAAACATAAGGGAAAAGAAAGAAAATAAAACTAACACTAGCTAGAACTTTCATATTTTTTGGACACTTCTATTACATAATTATTTTAAAAATACACTCTGACCTTACTTTTGGGTTTAACAAAACTGGTCTTGGTGCCTGTTCTAGTTTGCTAGCTGCCAAAATGCAATATACCAGAAACAGAATGGCTTCTAAAAAGGGGAATTTATTAAGTTGCAAGTTTACAGTTCTGAGACTGAGAAAATGTCCCAATTAAAGCAAGTCTATAGAAATGTCCAAATTAAGGCACCAGCAAGTGGTTACCTTCACTCAAGAAAGGCCAGTGAAGTTCAGGGTTTCTCTTTCAGCTGGGAAGACACATGGCAAACATGGCAGCATCTGCTAGCTTTCTCTCCAGGCTTCTTGTTTCATGAAGCAGACCCTAACAGCATTTTCCTTCTTCATCTCCAAAGGTTTCTGGATGTGTGGGCTCTGGTAGTTCTTGCAGTTATCTAGTTATTCTCAAGCTTTCTACAAAATGCTTCCTCTTTTAAAGGATTCCAGTAAACTAACCAAGACCTACCTGGAATGGGTGGAGTTGTATCTCCCTCTAATAAAAGGTTAATACCCACAAGTTGGTAAGTCACATGTCTGTGAAAATAACCTAATCAAGTTTCCAACCTGCATTATTGAATAGAGCGTAAAAGAAAAGTCTGCCTCCTCAAGTGGATCAGGATTAAACATGGCTTTTCTAGGGCACATGATCCTTTCAAATCAGCATAGTGCCTCTTGGATGTTTTACTTACTTTAATGAGAGTTTTTTTTTTTTAATTTGAGAGAGTAAGTAGTAAACAATCACTGTAGTTCTCATACAGTAATATTAATTAAGCTCACTGTTTTTAGGTTAAAATCTAAAATTTTGTTACGAATGATATGTTACCAGTCCAGTATTACATATTTTAAATGTATCAAAAGGAGATAATCTCCACAGGATTTAATACTCTATTATGTATTATCCTTTTACAAAATACAGGACAAGCTCTTCTTTAGCTGTTGGAATTTTTATATTAATGCTTTCACTTTGCAATTGTATTACTGTTCTACTTTTCACAGAGAAATTTACTCTAATATGCTATAATTTTTATTATTTAAAATTTAATTGTTCATTAAATCATTCTACCCTATTACAGAAATGTATAAATCTTACATTTTTATTTGTAAATAAATAAAAAGCATAAACTTCAATTTTTAAAAAATTATTAGATTCAGCAAATGCAAAATTACTCTGTCAAATCGCAATAAATATTCTAAAGATCCAATATCTTTAAAAAATTATTTGCAAGGGTGCAAGGGTAGTTCAGTGGTAGAATTCTTGCCTGCCATGCAGGAGACCCAGGTTTAATTCCCATTTCATGTACTTCCCCAAAAAAACAAACAAGGAAAACAAACAAACAAGCAAACAAAAATTTGACAAATGGTACTGCAATAAAGGGATACTGACATGGAAAAATAACGAAATGTGGCCCTGCCATATAGCATACAAAAATTTTTTTAAAGATTATTTGGGGTTGATTTATCATTACAGATCTAATAGTGAACGGATCAAGGCAACATAACTTATTACAAGCAAAAAAATAATGGTTAAACATGATAATGCAATTGTATTGACATTGCAACTTTTCATAAGATGGATGAGGGAGGGGAACAGCGGATGAATATGGAGCCTTATGTTCAAAGGAAGTTTTTCTAATACCGGAGTTTTAACTGTTTTTTTGTTTGATGAACTAGAAGTTTTTAGTACTTAGAGCAACATACTATGTTAAGATAGATAGGTGATATAGCATGCCTTTGTGTTAAAAAGTGGGAGGAGTGCTACTAAGAGATGGAAAAAGGATAGCAGTCCAATTCTCAGTCTAAGTATAAATAGGATACAGATGGAGGTTTTAGAAATGGATTCTCCTCAAGTACCCCTTAGAAAGCCTTCACGGGAATACGAGTATGTCGTTTTGAAGACTAATGATTTAGAGGAAGCTCTGTGTGGATCTAGGGAGCACAATCACTGCACCATTCCTTCTTAAATTGTCTCTAGCAATAAATATGCTGTCTCCTCGAATCCATTGCAAACCAATACTTTGGTAAAATATTATAAAAGCAAATTACTAAAATGAAAACAAGCCTACAATTAAAAAAAAATATCTGTTTCAACAGAAACAAAATTGCTCTGTTAAATTGCTGTTAAAGTTTCTAAATTATTACCTTCAATATCTGTACATAATTACAATCTGGTAACAAACATGAAGTAATGGTGGCTTTGACTCTCCTCGTTAGGGCAGCATTATAACAAGACATGGTGGAGGGTACACATCCAAACAGAATCTTGTTTTTAATTTCACACAATATACTTGTATTGCTTCCCATGCTCCTCTGCCTCACCTCCTATTTTCCTTATTCTAGGTGCCCTGAGTTCGTACCTCCCAGATAAAGAATCATCAATTAAAAATTGTTTCAGGTTCTGTTTTTTGAGGAGCCTGGATTAGGATGGGTGGTGTCAAAATTTTTAGAAAATTGTCACCACTCTTCATCAAAACCTGAAAACCCTGGACTTAAGCCCACACTTATTTTCACCCCTTGTTAAGTGTTTAACTTGCTATAATGTTACCTTTTGTAGAATGAGAACTGAAGAAAAAATCTAATGAGTTCTTGGTGAATATTAAGGAAGTAATATGTGTGACTATTTTTATACTATTTTTACAAGTTGTTTAACATATTTTAGTATTATCTTTTAATCCTATTGATACACACACAAATACTAATTCTTTTTAATTTTTTAAAATTTAATTTACTAGATAAACCTGTATCATTTAAGTTCTTGAAATTCCTAAGGATATTCTGTGCCATTGTTCCTATTCGATTTTTCATTCCTTTTTTTCAATATCTTTAATCATTATGGATCTAACTCCCTTATACCAAAATATCTGCAGCAGAACATTTCTGGGTAGCCAACGACAATAGCTAACTGGTCCCAATATTTCTTCACTAAATGATGAAAAACAAGGAGAAGGGAAAAATAAATCTACACAAAAACCATGCCCTCAGTATAATCTGAAGACAAGAAATGTCAATACTTCAAAATAATTGAAAGTAAAAGAAAAAAATAGAAATTCTCTTATATGCTCTCTCATAATCCCGTCTCATACCCATCATACCAAAAAGTTTGTGGGTAACAAAGGAAAATGAAGAAAAAAACATTTGGAAGATCAAAGAGGGAAATTAGCAAAGGGTCCTAAGACTGATTTAAAAGTGCCACCATAAGCAATGTATCCACTTTAAGTCTGAAAATGCTAAAATATTTTCCAGGCATATCATATCCTAGACTATAGGAGAAACCTCAGAGTACATGATATAAAGGGCAGTCCTTGAAATGCCTCGCTTTTGGTAAAACTGTAAAAGGAAGAGGAAAGTATACTTTGTATAGTTTGTATACAACTAAAAACAGAAGAAAACTGTAAGTCAGCACTACAAACTGAATTAGGTATTCTCAAAAGAGCATTTGAATATGAAACTACCTTTAATCTGAAATTCCTTAACTAAAATTAGAAATTGTCAAAAAAAAAAAAAAACCCTAGGGGAAATGAAAAGAGAGTTGATAACACTTAGAAGAGAAATGGGGAAAAAAGCAATCATTTCAAAAATTAAAAATAGATTATAATTGAAAATTTAGCAAAATTCTAGTGAATAGAAAATGAAAATTTAAAGAGGGATATTGAAGACAAGGCAATAAAATAATCAAAAGAATGAACATAACGTGAAGAATGAAGTAAAATTATTCAGAAAAAAGATCCTATCAGGTGCCTGGGAAAGTTAAAAACCCAGAAGACATATGTGAAAACATATGATATTGTGAAACTAATATATTTTAAAGATAAAGATAAACCCTTGCACTTATAAGCAAAAAGAGCAAATACTTTGCAAAGACAAAGGTTCAATTGACATCAGATTTTTTAATACCATCATATAAAAACCGGCAACAATGGGGCACCATTTTTTTTAAAGAACAAAAACTCAATGTAAAAAGGTTTATTTACAACATGTGAAAAAAGTTTGCTGCATCCATTAAACTGCTTTTCACAATCTGAGTTACAGATAAGCTTTTTCAACATATAAGAGTTTAGGGAATTTCTCACTCATCAGACTGTTCTAAGGAATCTAATAGAGAATGAGTTCTATCCAACTAAGAGATATTTGGAAAAACTTCAGCAAAATGACTGATGGTGAGCATTTAAAAATGCATAAATGTAAAAATAAGACAAATAACGGTGGAAGACTAACATACAAATGTTATATTTTGTAACAAAAATAAAGTAAGAATAGAAGGGAGGAGAAGAGAGGAAAAGAGAATTAGAATAAGAATAAGCTGTTTGATTGTTGATAGACAACAAGACATAACACTTAAAACAAAATGATTCTGAAAGCTTAGGAATAAAGGATAGAGAAGCTATGCCAGGCAAAAGAAAAATAAAAGAGAGCAGGAGTGGAGATCCTGTTTGTAGACAAAGTATAATTCAAGGTCAAAAGCATTAAATATGACAAGAAAGGGCAGTTTTTATGTTAAAAGCTATAATTCACAATGAAGACAAAACAATTCTAAGCATTCAAACAGCAAATAAAACAGCAAAATAATATAGATAAAAGGAGACATAGAAATACACTAATAATCCAAGGCTTTTGTAAACTACTTTCAGCATAAAGCAGATGAAGTGAACAAAAGTCAAACAAGGAAATGAAAGACCTAAACAAAACACTCAATATAGTAGATCTTATGGATATTTATTAAATTAATGCTTTACCCTGATAAAACAGAAGATATTCACAAAATTTATAATACATTAGGTCTTCAATTTGACATCATTAGACTATGTGAATTAGAAATATAATCAACAATATTCTGTGATCACATTACAATAACATTGGAAATGTAGAATCCTAGTGAATAAAACAGATACCAACTGAGATTACAGAATTTTAAAAATGTAATGTCAATGGAGAAGTATATATCACAATCTATGGATACAGTCAATACGGTGAGCAGAAGAAAATATAGAGCACTAAACATTTATCAGTGAAAGTGAAAGAATAAAATAAGTGAACAACATTCCCAGCTCAGAATAAAAAAAAGGATAAAAAACAAAGTAAACCAAAAGAAAGTACAAGGAAGGAAAAATAATGATAAAATAAAAATACATGAGACAGAGAATAGAAAAATAGTAAATATAATTAATAATAAATCAAATTCCTGGATTTACTTTTTTAAAAAGTTACAAAATAGGCAAATTACTTATTTGATAAAGTAAAAATAAGAGAAAATACAAATACACAAAATAATGTCAAGGGAAAAATGACCATTAAAAAGAAAAAAAAAGAAAAAATTATACAAGATTATTTTGCAGACCTCTAGGCAAATACATTTTATAAAATTCATTAAAACTTTGATGAAATGAATAATTTCTTAGAGAAATATATTCTCCACAGAAGGAATAGAGAAAGTTATTAAGAACTGCTAAAAGGACCAGTCCCAGATGGTTTCACAGGGAATTTCTACAGACTTTCAAAGACCAAATAGTTTCAATGCTCTATAAATTGTTCAAGAATTTCTTCCAGGAGGAAACCTTCCCATTCTGTTTATGAAACAAGTATAACACTGATAAACTAAGTGTTAATGCTGTTTTTTTTAAAGTTCAAAAAAGAAAATTTTAGGTCAATGATACTTATAAATATTGATTTAAAAAAAAAAACAAAAGTAATACATGATAAATAAATGAGGATACTCTCCATGAACTATAATGGAGTGATTTCCAGGATGTACTGCTAAATGAAAAAAGCAAATTACAAAAGAGTATATATATTATAGTGCTTTTGTGAAGAAAGCAGATAAGAATATATATAAATGTTTACTCATTTGTACAAAGAAATATATAAAGGAAAACCATAAATTAAGGGTTTGTTTATTTACCAGCTATGTGTGGGAATGAAGTATAAAAAATGGGAAGAGGTAAAATGAACACTTTCATCATAAAAAATATATAATGGTAGTGTTGTATTACAAACCATAAAATGAATATGAATGAGTAAGTATGTTAACAAAAATAATAAAAACTCCATATAGAGACTCCAACATACCCCTATTGCTTCAGATACACAAATTATCCTATTCTAATGTTTTGCCTCATTTGCTCTTCCTTCCTTCCACCATTTTCTGAGCACAAATGCAGGTTGTATACACCATACTCATTGAACGAATACTTAATACTGTCATTTACATTTCCTAAGGTCAAGGATATTCACTTATTTGACCAACATAACAAAGTTATCAAGTTCTAGAAATTTAGCATTGATATGAAGATTATAGAATATATTCCAATTTTTCATTTGTCCATATTTTTTTCTTCTCTTTATTAGATCCCATCCATTATCACATATTGCATTTAATTGTCATTGTCTCTTTAGTTGCTCTCTCTCTCTCTTTTTAAATTGTGGAAACATATATGCAACATAAACTTTCCCATATCACTACTTGCAAACATACCATGCAGTGGAGTTAATAGCATTTACAATGCTGCAATACCCTCACCACCTTCATTAATAAAATTTTTCCATTTCCAGAAATAGAAATCCTACGTGCATTATGCATTAATTCCCTAATGACCCTGCCTACCAACCCTGGCAGCCTGTTCTCTACTTTTTGTCTCTGTGAGTTTGCATATTCTCTGATATTTTCTTTGTAGTTGCCATGGGGTTTAAATTTAACATCCTAAATCTGTAAAAATCTCATTTACTGTGTACCAACTTCACTTCAGTAGTATGTATAAACTATGTTCTTATAACCTTTTATCCCTCACCCTTTATATAGTTCTTGTCACAGAGTACATGTTTATACAATATGAATCCATTACTACTGATTTATCATTACTTTTTGTACATTTGCCTATTAGATCATATAGGAAGTAAAAGGTGGGGATACAGACTAAAAATACAGTAGTATTAGCATTTATATTTAACCATGTCAATACTCTCAGTAAAGATCTGTATTTCTTCATTTGGCTTTAATCTATTCTTTCATTTCAAACTTCAGAACTTTCTTTAGCATCTCTTGTAAGACTGGTCTGGTAGTGACAACCCCCCACAGCTTTTGTTTATTTGAATGTTTTAATCTCTCCTTCATTTTTGAAAGGTAGTTTTGTCAGATATAGAATTCTTGCATGGCAATGTTTTGCTTTCAGCACTTTAAATATGTCACTGCCTTCTTGCCTCTGTGGTTTCTGATGAGAAATCAACATTTAATATTACTAATGTGCCCTTGGATGTGATATATTGCTTCTCTCGCAGCTTTCAGAATTCTCTATATTTGACATCTGATAACTTGATTATAATGTATCTTAACGTCAGTCTATTTGAGTTTATCATTTTTTTTTTGGAGTTTGTTGATTATCTTGAATGTGTATATTGTAAGAATTTGAGAGTTTTGCCACACAAAGGAGGACTCCAAGAGACGTTCTCTCATGCAACACGCAAGGGGTTTATTTACCACACATGCGTGGGGCTCACTGAACACGCAGGAACAGAGAGCCCCGAGCCTGGTTTTGGGAAGCCTTTTGAGGGCCAGGATAAGGGTGTGGGGTTTGAGGGTTGAACATGAGTTACAGGTTCTGCTTTATGCAGGAAGAAGATAACGAACATTTTGCAAGAAGTAGATAACAAACATTTTGCAAGAAGCAGATAACAAACATTTTTCGCGCATGAGTCATGGGAGCTGCTTCATGCAAGAAGCAGCTGTCTCATGCAGAACTCCCTTACTCAACCTTCTCAGTTGCATTCTTAGATAAACTTTCTCCGGCAGTTACAACCTTGCATAACTAAGGCAGCAGAAAACCTTGCATAACAAAGGCAGCAGATAACCGCCCCTTGGAAGTCCCGGGTTGTTTTTCTTAGCCTGATGGGGCCCATAACTCTTTTCTTTACAATCCTTCTTTACATAAGAAAAGTTAGCTACTGTTAAGTTTTATAAAATCCTTCTTTACATTATTAATGTCTTTCATTAAATGTGGTAAGTATTAAGCCATTTTTTCTTTGAAAATTCTCTCTACCACTTCCTTTCTTCTTCTGGGACTCCCACTATGCATATATTGATATGCTTGATTGTGTTCCGTAGATTTCTTGGAATCTGTTCAATTCTCTTCATTCTTTCTGCTTTTTAAACTGGATGATTTTAATTGTCTTATCTTCAAGTTCACTGATCCTTTTTTCTACCAACCCCAATCTTCTGTCACATCCCTCTAGGGAATTTTTAATTTCTGCTATTGTGTTCTTCAGCTCTGTTTGGTTCCTTTTCATAATTTCCACTTCTGTATTGATATAATCTTTGTGCTCATCTGTCATTTTCCTTATTTCCTTTAGTTCTTTATCAATGTTTTCCTTTAGCTCTTTGCATGTATTTAGGATCATTTTTAAAAAAGTCTTTGACTGTATGTCCTAGAGCTGATCTTCCTCATTGATAGTTTCAAGTGTCTTATCTTCTCCTTTGCCTGAGCCAATACATACTGCTTCTTGGTATGCTATGCAATCTTTTATTGAAACCTGGATACTTTGTTATAACGTATCATTATTGGAATTTACATTCCAATGCCAGGAGGAAGAAGGAAAAGGAGAAGGAGAAGAAAGACAAGGAAGAGAAGGAGGAGGCGGAGGAAGAAGAAGAAGAGAAGAGAGAGCAGGAAGAAAAACAGCTGTGCCATTCTTTTCATATTGACCTTTTAAAGTGCATTTTTTCAAAGCTTATCCATAGAATGAGTTTAAAGAATAACTGTAGGCCAAGGTGCAGGGGCTTCCTTTATCCTTTCTGCATATGCATCTTGTCTTGGGTATGTGTTTATGGCCCGAGAATTTCCTCATTTACATAGACATGAATACCCCTTCTGCCCTAGGAAACAGTTTCCTCATGGTCTCAGGCACTGCAGTGTACTATAGGTGCAATAGCCATCAATATCTTGCCCAAGGTAACTGTGGCTTGACTGTTCTCCCAGAGCATTCTGTAGGAGAGCTCTCTGTGCCACCTTCTACACACATGGCAAGTACTGAGAGGGTGTTCTAATTTGCTAGCTGCCGGAATGCAATATACCAGAAACGGAATGGCTTTTAAAAAGGGGAATTTAATCAGATGCTAGTTTGCAGTTCCAAGGCTGAGAAAATGTCCCAATTAAAACAAGTCTATAGAAATGTCCAATTTAAGGCATCCAGGGAAAGATACCTTGGTTCAAGAAGGCCGACGACCTTCAACGTTTCTCTATCAGCTGGAAGGGCACATTGGCGAACATGGTGGCATCTGCTGGCTTTCTCTTGTCTCTACCAAAAGGGTCTCTCTCCAAAATGTTTCCTCTTTTAAAGGGTTCCGGTAAGCAACTCCACCTTCAGTGTGTGGAGACACACTTCCATGGAAATCATCTAATCAAGTTACCACCCACAATTGTATGGGTCACATCTTCATGGAAACAATCAATATGTTCCCACCCAGCAATATTGAATGAGGATTAAAGGGCATGGCTTTTCTGGGGTCCACCGCAGATTCAGACCGGCACAGAGGGTGAACTTGCAATGAGTTTCCTGGTTCAAAACCTCAGGCTACGCCAAACAGGTTGGGCAAAACTTATATGCTTCCATTTTAGCACAAGAGTTACTCTGCTCTCTCCAGAACTGGGACCAAGAACTCACACTGGGAGCATGACTGGCTCCACACAGAGCCAGTATATGGATAGAGGATGGCCGACCATGGTGACATGAGATTCCCAACATTTTTTTTTTTTTTTTGGTATGCTGTGTGGTGCAGGTCACATTACATTATTTTCCATGTGAACATCCTGCTGTTGCAGCATTGTTTGTCAAATTTTTTAATTTTTCTGGAGTGCATGGGCTTGGACTTCAACTTTGTCTCCTGCATCGGAGCAAGAATTCTACCACTGAACTACCCATGCACCTCCTATCCCACCACTTTTAAGATGCCTTTTTCTTGATTTGACACTTTTCCTTTTACTGCAGTCCTTTAACTGTTTTCTGGATCTTTGATGAAAATATTTCTGCCAGTTCTTTGTGGTTGCTCAAAACTTCTATGGAGGGATGGAGCCCTGAAGAATCTCACTTTGCCCTTTTGATTCTCTCTTTTGGAAAAGTTCTTTTTTACAGAAGAATTTCTGATAATAAATTCAGAAGGAATGAAAGAAATAGAAAGCCACTATTAGATAAGAGCACAATAATAAGTATGGCAGGCAAGAATCATCAATGAATATTAAAATAGTGAGAAAAATGATGAAAAAAAGGATATTTGCTTAATTTGAATATATTGCCCCATAATATATTTATTAATTACAAAGAAGAAAATAAGTCATAGTGGTGAAACCTGGCAGATACCACTCCACCAAAGTTCATATCACTGGGAATAAAACATATCAACATTATGTACCTTTTATATGAAGTACTAGGAAAGGCAACCGCTTCTCTATTCTTGCCAAAATTATATTACCTCAATATAATCATTAGGAAGTTTGACAAACTGAAATTGAGAAACCTTTTGTAGAATAACTGGCCAGTTCTCTTCCAAAGTGTCAAGGCTTTAAAAAACAAGGAAATATAAAGGGACTATCCCAGCCTGGAGGAGGCTAAGATAACATAACAAGTACAATGCAGAATTCTAGATGGGATCTTGGACCAGAAAGAAGGGCATTAGTGGGGAAACTTCTAAACTATAAATAAAGTCTACAGTTTAATTAATTGTTTTGTGTCAATATTAATTTCCTTGTTTTTATAACTATAGTAATATCCAAGATTTTACTTTTAACAGAAACTGGATAAAAGGAATAGAAACCATCTATACTGTTTTTCTACTTCCTGTGTCTACAATTATTTCAAAATAAATAATTTAAAAAATTGGCACATCTTTCAACTTTTGAAGATTAAATTATGAGTATCTTTATTTTCTCTTCAAGCTTATTACTAAAAATTAAAAGGTTGCATTGTATTTTTATTATTCTATGGTATTCTTAAACTGTTAAATAATGAGTTTTATTACTAGTTTAGATATTTTAGTCAACAGAAAATATTGTTTTAATAGACTGTCTTAGTTTCCCAGCTGCTTTGACAAATACGACACAATATATTGTCTTAAATAGTGGTAATTAATTGTCTCACAGTTATAGAGGCTAGAAAACTTGCTTCTTCCCTGGGTCATTAGTATTCCGGCCGGTCAGAAATCCTTGGGTTCCTTGGCTTATTCATTACTTGGTAATGTCCTCACTTTTCTCTTCCAGATTCCATTTACTTCCAGCTTCTAGCTCCTCCCTATGGCTATTTCTCCCTAATGCCTGCAGTAATCAGGATTAAGACCCATTGTGATTCAGTTGGTTACACTTTAACCCAAAATACCACCTACAAAAGTCCGGCTTACAATGGGTTCACACCCACAGGAAGGGGATTAACATTAAGAACATGGTTTTCTGAGGCACATAAATCAGTCTACCACATCAATTTAGGCCATCTACTTCATTGTGTAGTAAGTAATATGAAGTTTATGTACCAGGCATTTAGATTATTAGCATATGTCGTACCTGAATTGGATCTACAGATCCATTTATTTTTAATATTTTGAAAATAACACAAAAATATACAGGAAAAGTATATTATATCTATCTATCAAATGTATTATCTAAAGCTTTCTATGTATCTATCTGTATATCTATCTATTCATCTATCCATCCATCCGTCCGTCCATCATCCATCCATCTATTCATCCATCTTTTCTATATAACATTTTGAAAATACAACTCTAAGAATGAAGGATGTTTAAATGCCAGTTCTCTGAAACAATAGGAACCAAAGCTTTCTTTCTGGGCTATGGAGAAGCAGCTTAAATGAACTATAGGTGCCGTATGAACCTGTGTGATAGACTCCCTTATGTCAGAAAGCCTTCTGAGCATGGAGAATAGGTGGAGATTAGAAAAGAAAATTTTGTTGAGAGTTGATGATGATAAAAGACTTCTGCACCCTATTCTTTCATTTATCTCAGAAAGCTAGAAAACAGACGGAGATCTTGTTAGGCAAGTTTCTTTTCCACTGGGAAAAGTAAATAGGGCATCTGACTCAATCACTGAGAATTCCCTAGAGATTCAAATCAGACTTGGAAAAGTTATAGGTCTTTAGGATTGGATGCTTTGGACAAATCTGAGTAGGCAAAAAAAAGGTATATAAACCCTCAAGACTCTGAATAACTCTAAACCTCTCTGAAATCTCTTTGATCTAGCACATGAGGAATTCCTAATACTGATTAGAGCCTATGAAGTTCACTGTCTCTAGCCTGACCACCACATCTTCATGTCCAACTTGACTTTTAGTGGATCTGTGAAAGTACCTGTGGCCTATGCTTATCTTTCAAATCCATGTTTTTGGAAGTATCATAGTCTCATTGGAAATATGGAAATTGGGATAATGAACATTTAAGTACCAGAAGATCTTGAACTTACTGTTTATCACAGATATACTCGATGACTTCGAAGTATAAAGTTTCATTTTCCCTGCTAGAGATGTTGACATTAATTTTGTGTAAATGAATTTGATGCAGATACTAACTTTGGAGTATCTGTTTCATCTGAAGCAGTAGCTCTAATATGTGGCATATGGCTTCATTGAATCCACTTATCAGGCATCAGTACTTGATACTTCTCCTTTTCCCCAGCCTTATCTCACACTTGAGGACAAGAATCCCAAAATTCAAATGACTTGAAGGTGGGAGCACACAGTTAACTTAAATGAGTAAAGGGTTGGATATAAGACAATGATTATTCCTTGGCTTGTGTTCACCTGTTAAAAGATACTCAGCATTATTTTTAATCTTTGTGATAGTAAAAAAAAATCCGTCTTTATTCCTGATTCGGCATATGCTCATCAGTTTTGGAACTCCATACACAGAGGATTCATAGACTTTTTGAGTCTATAATTCCTAGACTGTCTGGCATATCTGGAATTCTCTGGCTTAATACATAGACAAATATAGGATTCCTACATCCTTCCTTGGGGTTCACTTGAACTCCAGAGAGTTCCTGAAAGTCCGGTTTTTCTTGCCTCTTGAATATTTTTGTATTTCCTGGTGGGAAATAGGGAATCTGGTAGGGCTCAGATTCTTCTAGTTTAGTATGAATTGTATAAGGATTAGCTACCTAGATAGCCCCGAACTTCTGAGGTCACCTTTTCCACTTACAGTGAAAAATTCTTACCCCTTACTATGCAAGATTGCTGAAGATTTTTGATAACTTACATTCCTTCTAACCAATTCTTTTTTTCAATTTCCTCTTTCCACTCAATTTTTGATCACCACTTTATGTCTAAACACCTGCAGTTCAGAGATCTTGAGATGGTAGTGTGCATTTTTATATTGGGTCTTTCAGGTGATTGACTTAGCTTAAAATTAATATTGGTATCTTGCTGCTTTGATTATTTCTCTGTCCTTTGCTGATATCAAAGAAGAATGCATTTACCCAAAGGGGACAAAATAGTAGAGGAGGGAGGCAATCTAATGAGCACATAGAAATATAAGAAGGTATAACTAAAATATTCTTAAATATTTGTATATATTTTTTTATGCCCTGTTATCAATTCTGTCCTGTTGAAACTGAAAAGAGAAAGATAAAAATAGTGGGAATGTTCCTGTGCTTATTTGAGTTGGGGAGGGAACAAAGAATTGAAGAATTCTTCCTAATTTTTCTGAGTAGAATGAGGTAAAATCATTTGCTGAAATTGAGAAAATTTATGAATAATGTAGAAAAGGAATACTTCTTTGAGCTTTTAGTAGTTTTGCTTTTCTAATGATTTGTCTAAAATAAAACATCAGAATACACCAAGACAAAGCATGTCATCTAGTGACATAGCCATGTCCTTCAACAAGTAAATTTGAAATAACTCTTGTGGGTAGTAAGGAAAGGAAGAAAGATGAGAAAAACGTGGAAGAGTGGAGGAAGAAGAAAGAGAAGTAAAAGGGGAAATATATTCTGATTAGAAATAATCAGAAAGATACTCAGGCAATGTTGGTCAGTCAATACGAGCCAGAAACCATGAATTTGAAAATCTAACCCATTCTGTGGCCAACGTTTTTCAATTTTCATGTGAATCCTATGGCAGATGTCATGAATATTTATTTTACCTCCTTATAGCATGTCTCACAAAGCTCTGTTCCCTCAGGCTTTTATCCAAGGACTTTTTAGTATTCAAAACAAAAGAATCTTGGAATAAAGATAGAAACTCATAAAAATAGGATAGATTTTGTACATCTTTTATATAAGAAATGTTATAATAATATAAACTTAGCGCTTTTGAGTAGTATTCAGCATTTTCAGGTAGCCCAGTAAATGTAAATTAATATAAAGGTTTAGTTAATCTCTTTGTTTAAGAATGTATTGATCAAATTTAGATATGTACACAGTGACAGTCTATTCTTGAATGCCAAATATTTTATAAACATACCAAACAAAGATGAAGAGAGATGAAGGCAATATAAAAATACATCTTTACTTTTCTTCTTAAGGAAAAGGACATTTATACTGCTAGAGAAATGCAAAAAAAAAGCGGTATGTCTGTGGAAAATAGACTTACATCAGAGTAAATAATGATAACT
Organism: Tamandua tetradactyla; assembly: GCF_023851605.1. Taxonomy (NCBI): domain Eukaryota; kingdom Metazoa; phylum Chordata; class Mammalia; order Pilosa; family Myrmecophagidae; genus Tamandua; species Tamandua tetradactyla. The sequence continues at coordinate 28,271,657 of NC_135350.1, forward strand.
TGGTTGTAGAAGAGAGATTGATAGATCCTTACAATAGGAAAGGATACCAGAGAATGCAATAGGAGCACAAGCTGCTTTGTATTTGAACTATTATGATGCTTTCCATAAACCAGTAATTCAGGTAGAATGCTTTTCTATACAGTATACTATAATTGAAGTTTTCAGTATGTTGTTAGGAGTCATGTTTGAATTAGTAAGAAGCAAGGTTTGCCATTCCCAGGTACACTTTTAAGATACTTTATATTTAAGAAACTATTGGTAAATATTCATGTTTATCAGGTATTTACTGGATAAATATTAATAATAATAAAAGTAAAAAGTAAGCCCTTTTTCCCCAAACTTGCAACAAACAAAAAGATATTTTTTGAAATTTGAAGAGAAGCAGACATTTAGATTTAACCACTGATTTCACTTACTTTCACCTCCTTAAGCTTCTTCACCAGAGCTGTGCTTCCAAAAACACTATCAACAAAAATAGCCATAGGATAGTCCTGGTTCCTGAATGGCGTTAAGTAACAAAGATTCCCACATCCAGGTATTCGTAGCTTTGTGTAATTTCCCCTTTTTGAGTGTGGGCTGCTTCTAGCCAAAAGAATATGCAATGTTAAGGAGACATCACTTCTGAGATTAGACAAAAGATTTTGAGGTATGCCATGCCAGTAGACTCTTTCTATTTCCTTCTAGGCTTGCACAAATTGATGAAGCAAGCTGCTGCTATGAGGTATGGGCTCACATAACAAGGAAGGGAGGCCTTTGGCAATCACCCACCTAGGAACTGAGGCCCTCATTCCAACAGCCCACAGTTTCTGACCCAAGAAACTGTGAAATAACAAATGTGTGCATTTTTAAGTTGTTAAGGTTTGGTGTAATTTGTCACACAACAATGTATAACTGATACAATGAAATGAGTTTCATAATTAAATACTTTGGAAGACTTGTGTCAAACTGGTTTCCTTAACTACATGATTTCTTAGAACATCATTTATTGATCCTCTTATTCAATCAGTATTTACTGAATAGCTCCTATATACCAGGTATTTTTCAGGGTTCTAGATTATACTGGCAAATAAAACTGTAAAATCCTTCCTTTCAAGGAGTTTGTGTTTTACTGGAGGAAGAAAGAAAATAAACACATACATAAATCAGGTAGTGATAAATACTAACAAAGAAAAATGAAATAAGGAATGATAGGCTGAGGTACTATTTTATGTAGAGTTATTGGGCTTCTTTGATAAGGTGACTAAGAACAGATCTGAAGAAAGAAAGTTATTTGGCTATATGGTGAAATGTGCATTCTGAGTAGAAGAAACAACAGATACAAAGGGACCAAGTTAGGAACATGCCTATTTTTTGTTTTGTTTTGTTTTTTTCTTGGGCAGGCATCAGGATTCGAACCTGGGTCTCCAGTATGGCTGGTGAAAACTCTGCCGCTGAGCCACCATTGCCCACCCTTGCCTAGTGTTTTAAACAACTAAGTGACCAGCGATTTTAGCTGAGTGGAGTTAATCATTGTGAGAATGGTAGGAAATAACATCAGAGATCAATTCTGACACCAGGAGCAAAATCATGTTGAGCCTTGAAGGCTATTCAAAGAATCAACAAATATTTATTGAGCACTAACTGTGGGTCAGGCCTCATTCTAAGAACCAGTGATACAGTAGTGAATAAAAGCAACAAAATTCCCTGCCATCATGGAATTTGACTTCTAGTGATTAGGGGAGAAGAGAGACAGTAATAAAATAAATGAATTGTACAATATTTAGTACTTGATAAATGGTATGAAGAAAAATAAAGTAGGGTTAAGGGGAATGAGGAGAGACAGGCCTTATGGGGAAGAAAAAGCATTGATTTTGAGCACAGCAATTTTAAATAGAGTATTAGGTTGCCAGATACAACACATGCATTATTTAGTGGGTCATACACTAAAATATTTTCTTTTTCTTTTTTTAAAAATTGTGAGGCAAATTTCACTGGACATCCTGTATTTTTTTTTATAAATATGACAGCCCTAACAGGATTTCATGGTATAGCACACAAAAATGATGATATTTGTGCAAAGTTTAGGAAATAATACAGAGTAAAATGGTGAGTAATGGGTGAATAGCCATTTTACAGTAATATTGAATAATAAAATGTAAAGGGAATTTGCACTGTCATATAATAAATACACACAAATAAGTATGTAAGGGGTGAAGTGGCTTGCCTGCTTAGATTTATCATGGCCTGAAGATTCAAAATTTTTAGGTTAGAGTGAAAGAAGATAAAATAGTACAAAGAAGTATGGAGGGTCCTGGACTTTATTTTTCCATGTAACGGTGTGAAACATTTTATTTCTTCTTTCCAGAGACAGTGTTTGCTGCATACATTGATCTGAAATTCCTTGTAATGAATCTTCTGGGAATGAATTGAGAAATTCTGCTTTATATAAAAGCCTTCTATAGAGAACAGAGTAGACAATAACAATCACAAAAAACAGACTTTCCTAAGGCCTCAGTAGGAAAACAGGTGTGAACAAATCTGACTGCTAGAATTCTTTTACTCAAGAGGTTGGTAAACTAAGGCCTGCAAACGAAATCTTGTCTACCTCCTATTTTTATATGGCCATAAACGTAAAATGTTTTGCATTTGCAAATGTTTGAAAAACAAAAAGTAAATTTAAAAAGGAATACAATTTTATGATGAATTATATGAAATACAAATTTCAATATCCAAATGTAAAAGTTTTATTGCAAGACAAACATGCTCATTCATTTATAAATTGCCTGTGGTTGTTATTTATGCTGCAACAGCAAAGTTGAATAGTTGATACAGAGACTACTCAAAACCTAAGACATTTCCTGTCTGACCTTTTACAGAAAATTTTACTGACTCCTGATCTATTTGAGAGGAAAAATAATATGTCCCCCTTCCCTTTTTACTCTCTGACTTTTATATTAAAAATTTTTCACAAGTCAGAAGTGAAATTGGTCTTTTGAGGAAAGCTTTGGGTTGGAATTATAAGGTACTGAGCAATTCAATTTCCTTTTAATGTATTAACCTTTCTACTCTTTCTGACTTAACAGTTCTAATATCTGGCATCAATAGTGCAGTTCAATAAGATCCCCTTTTCTCTAAATTGTTTGAACAATGACTAAATAATAACATTTACATTAAAACTGAGACTTATTTTAGAATTTAATATTTATTAAGACTTTATCTTTCCCATAGCAGTAATACTCTAGGTTTGTGCTTTCAGGTTCAGATAATTGGTAACCCCAAATAATCAATGATGTGGGTGCTTTCATTCTTTCTCATGTTCCCATCTCAGATGACTAAGTTATATCCTTGGCCTTTCACTTCATGGTAGTAGCTTCCTTCATTGCTGAGGGCAATCTCCTTAGTTTATTGCAGACACAATCAGCCATAGATGTAATCAACTGATGATAGATGAAAATTCAACTATGAAATACACCCACAGTAACGGTTAGACCAGAGCCTGCTTGACTAAACAAATGGACACCATAGTCTGGCCAAGTTAATGCATGTAATTAGCTATTACTCTTATGTAACTCTTTAAGGGTTAAAACCTCCCCAAACCTTTCCTGATTCTCCTTAGGCCTTATTACTCATAATTTTGAAACGTGGCAAAATCTTTAAATAATACATTGGCAAAGAGCCTTGAAGAAAACTAGTCAAAGTTCATCTTCTTTAGGAGGGAGGGGCCCAGGACCTAATCAGAGATTCTAATGTCTGTCTAAAATCAAGACTCTTCAGCAAAGATAAAGAGTTATGGCTGTTGAGCAAGCAGCCAAGAATATCTGTTTCAACTTCCAAATATACATTTCTATTTCTGTAAATTTCCATGAAAAAAATGCATTTTTGTATCAAAATTAGATAGCATGTAAAGTCAGGAAAGATAAGCTGCATAAAATCATGAAAGAGAAAGTATCTCATAGAAAAGAGATAATGCCCAAGATTGTACAAGTATGAAATTGAAAGTGATCCCAAAAAAGAAGAAAAGGGAAAGTCATTTTAACATACTAGTATACAAAATTGATAAAGAAAGGTCCTCACATTTGTAAAAAGGGTAAGTACAAAGTATATAAAGAAAGACAAACAACAAAAATACCTAGACAGTGATAAAATTATATACCTTGTGCTGACCTGTTTTGATCTTTTCAATAATAGAATACAGTGATTAAGAGTATGTAGTTAGGAGTTTGACAGCATGGATTGAAGGTCTAGCATTGCCTCTATCAACTGGATGAGTTTGATAATTCTTAAGTTTTGATTTACTTATCCAATAAATGGGTATAATAGAAGTGTTTACTAAGAGGTTTTGAAGCTTAACTGAAATATTGCAGTGAAAGATAGATATAGTTGAATAGATAGGCTAGTGCCATACCTATTCTCAGTTCCCATTATTCCTTGCTCTTTCTAGTGTAGAGGCCGAAAAGCTAAATATTCTTTTTTGCCACTTTTCTTTACAGCAAGGTTATATATAACCTTGTATATATAACCTCATTTTGGCTATGAAACCTAGGTAGAAGTATTTTGGCTTATTTGTATAAAAGACTTTGCTTTTTATACAAAAGAAAAAAAGATTGCTTGTGCTGTATCTCTAATCTTTCCTGCATTAAACATAGATTCATTCATGTATTCACTGAGTGCTTTCTACGAGACCAGCACTGTTCCAGGGGATACCTGTCTGTGAATGAAACAGAAATCTCTGCCCCCATGGAGTTGGCTGCAGGAACAGACACTAAAAATAAATAGATAATATAGCCTCTGAGAAGATGATGAATACTACGGAAAACAAGAGCAGGGTAGGGGTTTTTAGAATGCTGAAGGGGGTTAGCAATATTAACTTAAGCGCAGGATAGGCTTTGCTGAAAGCACTTTCAAGCAGAGATCTGAAGTTGGTGGTTATCTGGGAAAAGGTATTCCAGCAGAGTGCAAAGGTCCTGGCATGGAAACATGCCAAAGAAGGAGATCAGAATGACTGAATTAGAGTGAGTAAGAGGGAGAGAAGTGAGGGGTAAAATTAGAGACAGATGTGAGACCTAAGCTGTGACAGCTAGCTAGCTACCTTGCCAACATGAGAAAATGTCTGATAGACTCATATGCACACGCATTTTGATATTGTTGAGCATTAAATCATCACCAGGAGCCACCTAACTTCAGACTTGTTATCATGAGAAAAATAATTACCCATTTGTTTAAGCCATGTTAGGTGAGTTTTCTCTTACTTGCAGACAAAAACATTCCTAATTGACACAGCACTTGATTTAATGGCTGGCATATATAAGTGCTGAAAGCAGGTTGGCAAATGCAGTTTTGTGTGCTCTTAAGACCAGAAAGTATAGTTTATTTAGAAGATAATAGACTTTTAAAAACTATAACAATAAAGGTCCAATAAACACAGTAATCAGAAGATGCAATGGAGTTATTTTAGAAATTCATATAGTTCCCATTTACGTGATAATTTGTGGGAAACCTTGAAGGTACCCAGATAGTTGAATCTGCTGTTCCCTTTGCTATAAATGAGTTAACAAAAATTGAATAAGATAGCAACAATGCTGTCAAATATAATTAGTTTAAGCTCTTTAAAGTCCTCTTTTTATCCCACTACTTGCATTGATACCTTTATAATTTAGCTAACTAGATTTTAGATATGCTCTTATCTCATAATTTTACCTACTCTTTACTAAAACATGACACAGCTATGAGTCAGGACTTTGGTCTTTTATATGTACCCTATGACAGAATTACAGCTCCTCCTTAGTATTTTCCTTTATGGGTAAAATTTTGTCCTTTTTGTTTCTGCCAATATGAGAAATAACTGAAATTCAGCTATGAATTATCGTTTCGCAGATATGTTGCAGAGGCCTGGGAACAAATAATTTTTGAGTACCTTTCACCCTAGAATTTATGGATTTTAATATGGATACCATTTTAGCAAAGTTATATATAGTTTTGTTTTTCAACTTTTTATGGTGGCTTTTAATTTAGTAGATTAAAGATACAAATTGCCGTGTGCACGGTATAAACAGCCTTAACAATAAAGTAATGAGACAGTCTATAATTTTCATGAGTGAGTCTGTTTTATAACTTTTTATCCAGCTATACTTTATCTATCCTTATCAAGTGATTATCTGTATAGAGAAAACTGAACCTGATGCAAAGATTATAAGATCACACAGAAATGGGCAAGTGGAACATCCGAGAACTTTTAGAAAAAAATATAAAGTATTTAAGCCCAAAAGATAAATTAGCTCATGTGACTACCATCTTCTCTTGTTGCATAGACTAGAAATCCAGATGTTAAGATGAACTCTTTTCTTTTCAAAGAATGATTGAAAGACAATGTAATTTTGAAAGCCTTCATTTTGTTACTATTATGATTGCATTTTAATTGACTCATAGAAATATTTTGTAAAGATAAGATCACACACACACATATATATATATAAAATTCATTGAACCATATAGCCCTCATAAAAATTAGCATGTTTATTTTATTGACCCAAGGTTTTAGTTCAATTATTATAAAAGGCAGCGTGTTTTCCCATAAGTATCCACGCAGTTTCTCTGACATTTTATTATTTATGACAATATTAATTTTGCTAAAGATCTTTTATGGTAAAATACTTATTTTAATGAGATATGTCTAGAGTTATGATATTTTATAATTGCAGCATAGTTGAAAGGTTTTGTGAATATGTGAGATGATTTAATGGAATCATCTAAGGGGGGAAATGAAGAAGGAAGAAAAGTACATACAGGTTTTAAAAAATATCTTTAAACAGAGATTAACATAATTTTATAGATTGATTTAAAATGGATTAAAATTAAATATGCTGTAATTGCTTTTTACTGATATGATTTTGATTTATTAGACCAATTAAGGATACTTTTCTATACAATTTTATTCTTACTTTTCTGTAGTGGGCACTGAATGAGGAAACAAGGATGACTTAAATTTGACTGAGAACCATTCTGGCATAGGCCCTACTTTTGAAGTGTCAGTACAAGTTCATAAATTACTATACTGCAGGGACACTTCTTGAATCTCTTCTTGAGGCATTGGTAGCCTGTGTTTTAGATGGACTGTATAGGCAGATTTACAAGGGACTGTTTTTGGAAGTACTGACACAGAATAAGTAAAAAGAATGGAAATCCCATTGGTAATTGGAATAATACTTTCAAAAGCATTGTATTGCTGTTTTATAGGAGAAGAGATGGTAAAGAAAAAGAAGGAATTTACTGGAGTTTTCACTTGAACTATATAATTTGTATTTAATTTTCCGAAAATAGTAACAGAAATCTAACATGAACAATCAGCTCAACCAGTTAAAACTATTATTCAAATAAAAAATTAGCCATTTTGTTAAATATTTAACATAATTAAAATGTCTTCATATACATATTCATGTGAATTCAATATATACATGAATACGAGTTAACTCGTATTCCTCTGTTTTTATCAACTTCCCCCTACAGTTGAAGACTCATTTGATAGCAAGAGGCAGCCACACAATAAATAGCTAGGGGCTTACTCCTCTTACAGCTTAGTATTCAGAATACTACCTAGTACTATGTAATATTCATAATACAAAATATTGTATATTATGAATAACATGGATAAAATTGTTAAGTTTACTCTATAGGAAATAATGTTGTAGAAAAAAATTACTATCATCTCAGAAGTCTTTATTTTTCTTATATATGTCAAAAGATGAATGGTTCAAAGGTCTCCTGAAATTCAGCTCTGATTATAAAATTCCCAAGCTCACTGTTTTAGCTTCCTTGGCTGCTCAAGCAAATACCATGTAAGGGGCTTTCTTAAACAATGGGAATATATTAGCTTACAGTTTTGAAGCTTAGGAGAAAGTCCAAATCAAGGCATCATAAGGCAATACTTTCTTCCTGAAGATGATGTTATGGGGCTGGCTGCCAGTGATCCTTGATCCTTGGCCTCTGCCTCACATGGCGATGCACCTGGTGGCCTCTCCCTTCTCTTCAGGGTTCTCTTGATTTCAGCTTCTTGCTTCCCATGGCTTGCTCTCTGGTCTGTCTGAATTTCATTCTGCTTATAAAGAGACTCCAGTAATAGAATTAAGACATCCTCATTGAGGTGGGATACACCTTAACTGAAGTAATCTCATCAAAGACTCCTACTTACAGTGGGCTCACATCCACAGGACTGGATTAACTTTAAGAAAATGTTTTTCTGGGGTACATACAACCCCAAACTACTGCACTCACCATCAATTTCATGGCTCATTATATTACCTAAATACAAAGGCTTCGAAAGTATTGTCGAACATTGTGTTCACAAATGTTCCGTTCCAGTTCTATACTCTCTATTCTTCATTCCACCTTATTCTATTATTAAATTATATAATAATATTCTATTATTCTAGTATTTTATAGTATTATAAGGTGAAATTGTACTGTTAAAATTTGAAAACATGCCTTATGCTTTGCTGTATAAGAACTTTGCTCATACTATTTCCTTCACCTAGAAATAGCTTGCACCTATCTAATAAAATCCATTTTATGAAGACCTATCTCAGATGTTCTTCTTTTGAAATCTTTTCTCATTCTGCTAACCAGATGAAATTTGTCACTCTCTTAGAGTCCTGTAGCACTAATGATACTAATCTTATCCTAGCTTGCATAATAGGTATTTGTGCATTCCTCTCATTTCCCTTTTCCAGTCTGTTAGAATTTCCTTGAAACAGAACTTGATTATTTTCCTCTTTATATCTCCTTACACCAAGGTGCTGAGTGAATTAGAATCTTATTGACCAAAAGAAATAGACATAAGAATCTTCCTTCACTTCAGTTTCTACAGATTACCCTTACAGAATACAAAATGGAAGATCAATGATTGATAGCTACTTAGAGCTTTGAGGAGTTTGGAAAGGTATCATCATATATTTGGCTTATCTTAGTCTTCCAGAATAATGATGTAAACTCACATTTCTTTAGTTGCATAAATGAGAGAAGTCTGTAATTTAGAGACAGTGGTCTCAATTAAAACATTTCCTAAAGCCTGGCACTGAAAGTATGTAATCTGATCTCATTCCTTTTTTAAATCTGATAATATTTAGAAGCAACTACTCTACAAAAGCACAATGCCCAGTGTGGAGGAGTTCACACAAACAACTGATGTTTTGGGCCACATCATTCTAAAGGAGACTATTGTTCACAGTGCACAAAAAAAATCTTATAGATCTTAATTCTTGATACTCTGTCATGCATACACTGGGAGGAAAGAAAACAAAGTAGAGTGACTTTTTAATAATAGAATGACTTTCCTTATTGTCTCTCTTTCAATTCATGCCTGAAACAACAGCCACTTAGGAGAAAAATTGAATTTTCTTTATGAAGGGTAAGCTTCCTTATCCTTGTGATAAATTCTATCACTCTGTTCTGGTTTTGATAGTTTGTCCTGTTTTCTTTTACCTTACATCCTCCTTTTCTGTGCTCCTTAGGAGGTTCCATGATGTTGGAGTCTGCTGGTTTTGAATTTCTCAGTAGCAGGTGAGTTCCAGGCCAGCTCACTCACATTCTAAAGTGTTTTAATATCCTGCCTGTATAGGAGAGTGGAAGTGACTTCTCCTCAAAAATCACAGTCTGCAGAAGTATAGCAGTACTACATAGCATATATCTAACCCAGTTTCTAACCCATTTGTCTTTTGATAATATTGATGAAATTAATCTACTTCCAAGAGTGCTAACTGAATCACCCATTCAGGTAGCTTCTCCAGAATAAAAACTATATGACGTAAGTTATATTCCACTCTCCAACATTGTTTAAAAGGTAGGAAGTCACATTTTCTTCCCCACCATCTACCAGTAGCCATCAAAGCTTTCGCTGAATCTTGCTAACAGATGCTTCCTCTGAAGAAATTAGCCAAAATACAAATCCTAAAGGATTTTAAGACCTAAAGTTATGCCCTATATTCCCTTTCTTCAAAGGTCTGAAGACTGTCTATCTTGTTTTGTTTTATTTTGCTTTACTAGTGGTTTTTATAAAACCTCTCTGACCAGATTTATCTCTCTCTCTTTTTCCTTAATACACACATACACACACGTGCCCATGCGCAGACACACAAGATTTCCTTTTTTCAGAATCCTTTCAATTCTCCTGAAGATATTTCTTGAGAAAAGGTATTTTTGTTTGCTTGCTTGTTTTATGGATATATTTCTCTGTAACCATACATGGTGCTACCATTTCTATAGGTTCTGCTGAGAGACTTGTTAAATTTGGTCAATCAGATTGTACAACTTCAACTGAGCTGTTCCCTCATGCAACTTTTTTCTCAGTTCTGGTCATTTGCTTCAACCAGTGTGCCTCAGATTTCAAAGTGATTTCCTGAGCCAAATAAGCCATCCATCAAGATTAAATCCTTAGTTTTCATCTGTTTGTGAGGAGCATATATCAATAATCTGGTCATATAGGATAGAAAATGAATAAACTGGTCAAGAAACTGACAAATTGTAAATTATTTTTACATATAGATTACTTTACTATAAATGCAAACAATTCTCAACTCCTTAGATAATTTTTTGCAGGTCTCATATGATATTTTAATATACTAATGAAAATAAAAATATAATCAGTGGAATGGAAGGTCTTTTTTTAACAATATTTATAAATAAATGAACTTCTTGATGTCAAAACACCTCATTTATCTGATTAGCCATATCATTTGCTGTATAATATACAATTATATTGAAAAATTTCAGTCTCAAAATAGCCATTTTATAGCTGAGATTTTTTTTATTAGAGGATAGATAGGTTGAAGAGAATATAAATGAATAAGTTTCTTGCAGCTGTGACTAATTATAGACAATACCATTCACTACTGATGAAACTTTGGTTCATACTTTATGGTCATCTGAAGATATTACATGCTGAAACTGACAAAGCTATTGTCTGACTAGACAATAATATGCATCTGCTAAAGATGACTGATTATGCAAATTAAGAGAGCACAGTTCCATAATATCACAAACCAAAGATGATATATACGGCTTTTTAATGTGAACTATTTAACTACAATTTCCTTGGAATTTTTAATACAGTAGAAAACATTTCTATATTGTAATTCTATTTCTGCTGTTTTAATCAGCATCATAGCTAATATTTAAATTATGGTCTCAGAATGATACATTGAAAATCCCAGTAGAAATTGGCAGTCTAAAATGACTATTTCGAAAATCAGTTTATCAAAGTATGTTCTGCAAACACCAGTTCTCTGAGAAAGTTGTGAAAAAACAAAAAAGATTGAAAAAAAAAAAGGAGTACATAGTCAACCATGGGGTGGAAATGCATGCACTGCAATGTTTTTTGTTTTGTGTGAATTAGACTACCAAAGGTTCTGATAAGACCTGAGGTGGACAAACATATTTAACTTTGTTTAATCCAACTCTCCCAAAATTTATTTAACCAAAGAACACTTTATATTGTGTGACACCCACAAATTTTGTATGAAAACTTTAATTCTGCAGAATAAACCTAGAGGAATATTCCTTCAATGTTTAGAAAAGGTATAATTCATTTTTTTGGTGCTATGTCTGATAAATGATATGATAGACAGTGTCATCTTTGCCTGCCTTTAGCCAGCTCATGTAGCAAACAATCACTTTTTCATTGAAATATAATAGAACCTATGCTGGAATATTAGTTGTAGTAGTCATACTAATATAAAATTTATTTTAATTTCCAAATGGTTTTATTAAGGAACATAAATATTCAAAAAAGGTAAATATAAATAAAAGTATTATGGAAACGTGATAAACATGTCATTATATGTAAATATATATATATATGCATAGAGTGTATTCCTATTATATTTGTTTACAAAATTTAACTGTGATGGTTATGTTCTGGTGTCAGCTTGGCCAAATGATTATGCCCAGCTGTCTGGTCAGGCAAGCACTGGTCTGACCATTGCTGCAAGGTTATTTTGTGATTGGTCAATAAACTCCAAGGCTGGTTAATTAAATCATCAGCCAGGTGATTGCATCTGTGGCTGATTACATCTGTGATTGAACTAAGGCCCACCTCCCACAACAGGATAATTCAGTCACTTGAAGGCTTTTAAGGAAAGGGAGAGACTCTTTCACTGCTTCTTCACCAGCGGCAAATTTCTCTTGTGGAGTTCCTGCAGATCCTTCATCGGAGCTGCTAGCTCTTCACAGTCTGTCCTATGGATTCAGGATTCTTCCATTCCCACAGTTGCATGAGACTCATTTATAAATCTCATATTTACAGAAATCTCCTTTTGGTTCTGTTTCTCCAGAGAATCCTCACTAACACATTAACCTTTTTCTATTACAAAAGGTATGGTGTATAGAAACCAAGCTATAAATAATTATGTATCTTATGTATCTTATTTTCACCTTCTTATGACTCAGTGAATTTCAAATACATTTAAAAAGTTCAGACATTTCAGTCTGAAATGCAATTTCCTTTTTTTCAAAATTCTATTTCTTTCTTTGCAGAACATAGTTTTAGAAAAGCCACAGAGATGGTGTATCAGTTTGCTAAAGCTGCCAGAATGCAATATTTACCAGAAATGGATTGGCTTTTATAAAGGGGATTTATTAAGTTAAAAGTTATAATTCTAAGGCTGTGAAATGTCCAAATTAAGGCACCAAACAGAGAATACCATCTCCCAGAAAGACTGATCAGGTCCAGGGTTTATCTGTCACATGGGAAGGCACATTGTGATGTCTTCTGTCCTTCTCTCCCGGCGTCTGGATTCAAATGACTCTCTCAGTGCCTACTGTACTTCCAGATGTCTGTGTCTTGGTTTCATCTCTCTGCTCTCTGTGTCAACTCTGAGCTCTCTCTCCATGAACTCTTTTAAGGATTTCAGTAAACTAATTAAAACCCACCTTGAATGGGCAGTCATATCTCCATGGAAATAATCTAATACAAAGATCCCACGCATTATAAGTCTGCACCCACAAGATTGAATTGAAAGTGCATGACTTTTTTGGGGTACATAACAGTCTCTAGCCAGCACAGATGGGGACAATGCTTAAATATAATTTTTGTTTTCTATGTGCATAGTATTTCACACTTCTTACCAGGTTTATGAAACCTCGTATCAGATTTACTAAGAGGAAACTATTAGAGGAGGAGTCTGGGAGGATAGTCATATTTTATGTACACATATATGTATGTATTTATTATGTGTGTGTGTAACATATGCACATGATAACAAACCAAATTGTACAGAAGAACTCACAGAAAAGCAGTAGACTTTTGCTTTATTCTTTCACATTTTCTGAGATACAAGGATTAATTAACTCTCTTTCTGTTGTTGCAATGTCATGATCCATGCATCTCTCAAAGTAGAATATTCTTGATTTAAATATCATGTGGATTTCTGCTTTTATGTTCCATTAGTTGCTTAAATATTGCACTTTTTTTGTATGCTGTATGGCGGGGTCACATTTCATTATTTTTCCATGTGAGTATCCCATTATTGCAGCACTATTTGTTGATTTTTTTGTTTGTTTTGCTTGTTTGCTTTTCGGGAAGTGCATGGACTGGGAATTAAACTCTGGTCTCCCACATGGCAGGCGAGAATTCTATCACCGAACTACCCTTGCACCCCCTGCACATTTTAATTAGCTTTGTATTTAGACTATTATTTTCTTATCGAATTATCTGGAACTGTAAATTATCTTCTTATTTCCTGAGTTGATTATCAGTTTTCCAAAATTTCCTTATACCTTTTAATTTTTTAACCTGGTGATTTTTGTCCCAGAGCCCTATTGTTGCCCTATTTTTGTTTGAATTAGTTTTTCCCTAGGACTGATGTATATTCATCTTAAGTATTCATTTACTGATTTTATATATCATAGTGTCTTCATTTTGCTCTTCATTTTCTTATTTTTCTCCCTTGTCTTTCTAGTATCCAGTTTTGCTAATGCAAAAATAGTGAGGTGGCATTTTGAATCTTGTTCCTTTGTAGGTACATTCCTTCCTTTCTGTAGAAAAATTTAGTATTTTCTTTTTATTCTTGTTCTACAGTTTCACGCTGGTAGGTTGATGGCTGGGTATCTTTTTCCACTGTCTATATGCAATAATTTTAGGGCCCTTTGCATTTGAAGAATTCTGTCCTTTTTCAGCCATCTATTATTTCCTGCATAATTTCATTTCTGTCTTTTTCCCTTTTGCTCTAAATTCTGTAAGGTTTTTTTTCGCATGGGCAGGCACCAGGAAATGAACCAGGTCTCTGGCATGGCAGGTGAAAAGTCTGCTGCTGCGCCACCATTGCCCACCCTGTAAGGCTTTTTAAAGCTATTTTTTGCTTGTTTAATTTTCTATATAAACACATACACTCTTTTTTTTTTTTTTTTTTCATCTTTTTTTTTTATTAATTAAAAAAAGAATTAACAAAACAATTAGAAATCATTCCAATCTACATGTACAATCAGTAATTCTTAATAACATCACATAGTTGCATATTCATCATTTCTTAGTACATTTGCATCGATTTAGAAAAAGAAATAAAAAGACAACAGAATAAGAATTAAAACAATAATCGAAAGAAAAAAAACAAAAAAAACAAAAACAAAAAACCTATACCTCACATGCAGCTTCATTCAGTGTTTTCACATACACTCTTAGAGGAACATTCTTATTCTCAGATTATTCTATGTCTTATAGATTCAATATTATTTTGAATTTTATTTTCCTAATAATATTATGAAGATTACTTATTTAACTTTTTAAGTTCTCATTTTCCATGAAGTATCTTTTCCCTCTATAGTCAGTTTTTCTATTTATTTTGTTTTTTGTCTTTCATGCTGCTCACTCTTCTCAAATGCCAGGTGACCCTGGTGTCCATTCATATTTAAGAAAAAAACACTATCACCGAACTACCTTTGCACCCCCTGCACATTTTAATTAGCTTTGTATTTAGACTATTATTTTCTTATCGAATTATCTGGAACTGTAAATTATCTTCTTATTTCCTGAGTTGATTATCAGTTTTCCAAAATTTCCTTATACCTTTTAATTTTTTAACCTGGTGATTTTTGTCCCAGAGCCCTATTGTTGCCCTATTTTTGTTTGAATTAATTCTTGCGGAAGCAAGAATTAATTCATTGGCTGTGCTTTAGAATAAATAAATAGATTAGATGACTACTTCCCCACACTACCTCATCCTCACTTCTCTGTGCTTTTTTCTCTTAATAGGCAGCCTGAATAATGGTAGGAGGTGATGCATAGAAAAATATGCATCTTAAACTTTGGTTGCTGTTTCAGTTTGCCAAGGTTACTAGAATGCAATATACCAGGAATGGATTGGCTCTTTTTTCTTTTTTTATTATTTTTGTTTTGTTTTTGCATGGGCAGGCACTGGGAATCAAACCTGGGTCTCTGGCATGGAAAATAAGAACTCCGCCTGCTGAGCCACCATTGGCCCACCCCGATTGGCTTTTATAAAGGGGATTTATTAAGTTACAAGTAACAATCCTAAAATCATGAAAATGTCCAAATTGAGGCACCAACAAGAGGATGCCTCCTCTCCAGAAAAGCTGATTCTGGGGTTTCTCTGTCATATGGGAAGGCACATGACAACATCCTGGCTTCTGGGTTCAAATGGCTCTCTCAGCATCTTCTGCATCTCCAGAGGTCTGTGTCTGTGCTTTCTCCAAAACACCCCCTCTTAACGGACTCCAGTAAGCTAATTAAGACCCACCGTGAGTGGGCAGGATCACATCTCCATCTAATCAAATAGTCTCACCCACAATTTGGTGGGTCACATCTCCATGGAAACAGTCCAATCAAAAGGTCCTGAACAACAGAGTTCTGCCCCTACAAATCTGGATTAGAGTTAAAGGAACATGGCTTTTCTAGAGTATATAACAGTTTCAAACCAGCACAGTCATCTAAGGATAAAGACAAATTGTGGGACTAGAGACAAGAAAAGTTTTGGAAGCAGTGCATTCTAGGGCTTAACTCTTTTTTTTTTTGTACTCATTAAATAACTACTTTAATAAAGAGCTGTAGAAAAGAGCTTTTAATTAAAGACACCTATTTGTGATTAAAAAGCAAAGCTCTCATATCTATGAATATAAGTAGCTTCCTTAACCTAATAAAAGTTCGAAACCCAATACCTATAATACAATAAATTAATCTTTTAAGAAAAGTAGGAAAACAAGACTGCCGATCGTTACCACACCTGCTTAATAATAGGGGGTATTACATCAGTACCTAAGGGTAGAAAAATAGTAAAGACACTGAAGGATTACAGTGAAAGAGATAAATTGCATCATATATACCAAGAGATATTTTGTAAATCCAGAAACTACTAGAACTAATAAAAAAATTCAGCACAGTTGCTGGATATAAGAATAACTTACATGGCAACAAAATATTCGTATACCAAAAGTCATCTACAAAAAAGTAATAAAGATATAAGGAACTAAGTAAACAGGAACAAATAACATTTTTAGGAATTAACTAAGAATTTTTTAATTATAATAATGGGTGTAGAAAATTATATGAATAAATGAAGAGTTACTCTAGGCTCATGGATGGGATAACTTTATCTAAGGTTCTCATTTTCCCCCATATTAATACTATATACTAATTAATAAATGTAATATAATCCTGATAGTCTACTGGGACTGGAATACTAAAATACACATTTAAACATGGAGGTATGTGGATAGTCAAGAAAAGAGTCAAGAAAGGGGGAAAATTCCCATATCATTTATTAAGACACATTATAAAACTATATTAATAGTTTTATATAGTCTTGGCACAAAACAAGACAAACTAATCATGGGACAGACAGAACCATGTATATATGAGGACAATTTATTATGAAGTTATCCCCATAAATCCATAGATAAAGGAAAAATTATTTAGTAGGACATACTGGGTAAACTGACACAGTTAAGAAAAATATGATTAACTCTTGTAAAATACCATTTACAAAGATGGAATCCAGATGAATTAAAAACTTAATGTAAAGGCAAAACTATGAAGTCAATACAAAATACCAGAATACTGCTGTAACTTAAAAATAGAGAAAGATTTCATAAAAACTTCAAAAGTAAAAAAAAAATAGACAAAAATATCAACTTGATTATAACAAAACTAAGGATTTCAACTCAATTTTGGGAAATCTGGGCAATGTTAAGTAGATGACAGAAGGGAAAAGATATCTGCACTGTCTAAAACTGGCAAGATTTAGGTTTATAAGGAACTAGTCTTGGTTTATGAGGAAATTCTGAACTCAAGAAGAACTGAAACAAAAAACCCTAAAGGGGAAATGGGCAAAGTATATGAAATTATTTTATGGTCTCTCTTGATAATCTTTTTTTTTTTACATGGGCAGGCACCGAAAATCGAACCCAGGTCCTCTGGCATCGCAGGCAAGCATTCCTGCCTGCTGAGCCACCTCTCTTGATAATCTTGATAATTGCTTATTTTATTCTTCTCCCCCCATAAAAGTTCATCTTATTCCAAATTCGTGTTTCTTGTTCTCATTTTTTTGAACATTACTACTATTGTATCATAAAATGAATGCTAGTGTTTTTATAGCTCATGGAATAATAATTATTTTAAGAGTGTAAAAATATCCCCTGCCTCCAAAAGTCTGGGAATTATTCAACAAACACAAATCACAGGACTTTAATGATGACGTTCTATAAAAAGACTCAATAGAATCACAGTTATCGAAGGAAAGGATAAATGCACTTTACAAAACAAACTGACGTGAGGAATAATGTAGTATCTAGTCTCATCCAAGTGAAGAACTCATATTTCCCCTCAAGGCTTAAACAAATATTACATGAGTTAAGGGCCCTTGCAAAATGTTATGTTTTGAAATAGATTTCATTAATGGTTTCTAGTGATAATTTATTTCTCCCTTTATGGCCAAGTCTTTTCCATACTAATAATGGAGAGCTTATTTGCATATAAATAGACTTCAGCATTTGCTGAAGCAGAGACCAAATACATTTCTTTATTTTTCCTCTGGATGATGCTGAAAAGAATGAAAAGGAGGTGAGGGAGTAATTGTAATAATTAGTCATTAGGATCAATAATAATTTTATTGACAAAAATTTTTTACAGAAAACTTTCTTAGGTGTTTTGATGGATATATTTCATGTTAAAAGTTTTTGACAACTATTAAAATAATAGAAAAAGGGAATCTTCACAGTTTTCTCGATGGTGCTTTTTGGTATAGCTATGGAATCAAAAGTAGAGACAGCATAATTTGGTTATGATAAATGTTTGCACTGTTTTTGATAAGGTAGCATTTTACATTTTAGAAAAGGTAAAAATCATCTCTGTAACTATATTCCCAATTAAATAAGTCTTTGTCTTTTGAGATATACCAAGTTATATCTCAAGTGTACAAATGCTATTCTTTCAGTTGTCATATCATTAAAAATATCATCTTAATAAATTTATTTTGGAATATACTTTCTTCCTAAATAATCTTATATACGAAGGTTTTTGATCCTATTTTCACTTCAACTTGTCAATGGTCAACTGAGAAAGAAAAATTATCTCAATATTTAAAAAAATATATCCATTTGAGATTTGCTTCTTCACTTTCAGTCTTTCAAATAGTATATGTTCCTGCATTGTTGTACTGTAAGTGTTTAGGAGGAGGCATCCTCTTATGACACACTCAGCATTTATGAGCAATTCCTTCAGGAAATTAAGATAGCTGCTTTCTGCAAGGTGCCATGTCTAGTAATAAGCATCTTTCTTACCAGCAGAGGTCACTCTGCACAAAGTGAATAATGATTTCAGCTCGCAAAATAGACAGCTAATGTGGCCATATTGTTTCTACTTGATTTCTGTTACTTGCAGAAATACCATTTTCATCTCTCATTACACATGCTTGCTTAGGTGAGTGAGGCTCTTCCTTGATGCGCAAAGACTTTCCAAAGAAATGAAGTCAATAATGCAGTCCTGAAACAAGTGATAAAAACACTGTATTTAAATCTAGTTATTTTAGAACATTATGCAGATTTTTTTCTACCAGTTAAAAAAAAATGTGAGAAAGAGAAAAAATTGTTCCTCAGAGAATATGATCACTGCATTCTGCCACAGAGAGGCAGCCTTCACCAAAAAATTGGGCTTAAGGCTATTTGGATTCTAGGAAAATAGTATTCAACATTAGAATTTTACTGTCATTTATAACAGGCTTAGAAAGTTGCAGTGTGTGGCAGCCTTGACCAGTAGCAGTATGGCAATATGAGTGTTTGAAGACAACTTGGTTAGAATTGTGATATCTGTGCTTTCCTTAAATGTATTTATACTTATTATGACTTTTAAAATAGAGGTGTAAAATCAAAACTATATGCACTTTTGGTATATCACGAAATAATCCAATAACAAAATCATTAAATTAGTCAAATTGACTTCAACGTATTCCTTCTCCTAGACAAAATTTAGGTGTTAGGAAGGTGCCATATTCAGGTAAAAGCATAACATTCTCATTTAATTAACCTATTTGTTTGTCAAATTCACTAGGTTTAAGAAAGTGTGAGAGACTAATGGGATCACTAGGCCCTTCCAAAGGTAGAAAATTAAGGAGACAGTGTTAAGTAGTGGAAATAGCTGTTAAAACAATAGGGCCAGTTCACAGCTCTGCTACTTAACACAACTTCCTACAAAATTTGAATAATAATAATGCGTTCCCTTCCTTTTTCTTAGGGATATGCTAAGGATTAAAAGCAGTTGATTTTCTCCTTACTCATTATGAGACTGTGGGAAAGTTGTTTAACTTCCTTGAGACTCTTTATCCCATTTTACAAAAGAGGAAATTAAGAAGTGATAAGATTAAGAATTAATCAAGATCACATGGCTAGTATATAGAAGCTTGAATTTGAATTTAGGTTTAAGAATTATTTTGGAAAGTAATAGGTTGTAACAAAATGGAGATAAGAATATACTTACACTTGGAGAATTGCATCATCCATGATCATGATAATAGGTTTTGCACACTTTGCCCATGATTGAAATAGTGTAATATATCCATGACCAAAATTCATTCTATGCTAAGGAACATACACTGAAAATTAAATCTTTCTTCTATCCTACTATTGCTAGCCTCCTAATCTTTCCTTTATTCTCAGGAAACAATTATTCTAAGCATCCAAACATTTAAATATCATTTTCACATTATAAATTTTAAATGTGACTTCAAGACATACATTTATTTCTTTGGACAGTTCCTGAATAAGAAAGTGAAATAAAAAGAGATGGATTTAAAGTCTTATCAACATCATAAGAGTAGAATATAGGTGACACATATATTGACTCTTCCTTTCTTGGTTCATTTCGGTTCAGTTCAACAAGGATTTATTGAGGTCAGCCATAGCCAGACACAGACATTAGAGCATCTGATATATTCCACAGGAATATATAGTCTGGTGAGGAGTCTGAACGTTTATTCTCTGGATAACTAACTGGAAATTATTCTCGGGAAAAAGGGATTTAATGTTTAAATAAATTTGAGAAGGTTTATATAAAAATTGTAGTAGTTTAGAAATTTAAAATAATGGGTTTTATATACTTGGCCCTACTTTTAGATAATCTGATTTATTACTTTTACATGGAGTCAAAGAATCTACATATTAACGCTGTGATGGTTAGGTTCTGGTGTCAGCTTGGCCAAATGATTATGCCTAGTTGTCTGGTCATGCAAGCACTGGCCTGACTATTGCTGCAAGGATATTTAGTGGTTGGTTGATAAATCAGAAGGCTCATGTATTAAGTCATCAGTAAGTTGATTACATCTGTGATCAATTAAGGTCCATCTCCCACTTGAAGACTTTTGAGGAAGAAGAGAAACTTTCACTGCTTCTTCAGCCTGTGAGTTTCTTCTGTGGAGTTCATCCAGGACTTTCATTGGAGCCACCAGCTCCACAGCCTGCCCTGCAGATTTTGGACTCTTCCATTCCCCTGGTTACATGAGACACTTTTATAAATCTCATATTTACAGATCTCTCCTGTTGGTTCTGTTTTTCTAGAGAATCCTGAACCAGACTTTGATGAAGATTATTTTAAAATATGAGCTGTTACATATGATCCGCTTTGTTTTTTAATCTTGATATTTCAAGCCACATAACAAGCTCAGTCAAAAGGCCAGTGGAAACTCTTGTTCAGAGCTATGGAAGGGCTTCAAGTAGACCCTTTGAGTCATGGGTTTTGAAGCCAGATAAGAAAAACCTTTAATTTATCTGGAAATAGATATTAACATAAAAAAATGTTACTGTTATTGGTCTTGGCTGAAATCAACAGGTGGTAATTTGAGGAGAAACTTGCAAGGGAAAAATCCTGAAGAATTCTCACAGTAGCCAGCTGTCTATTATTCTGTATGGGTACTGTATTGGGAACAAAGTTAGGGAATATTTACATTATATGATCAAAGGATGGTAAACAAAATGGTAAACAAAGAATATTGTTAGGGTGAAGAAAAAAAATCTTATTTAGATTTGAATCTATGTCTAAATTTAGGTTTATTGAAAAGAAGCAAGAACCTTCCCAAGATATTCAATAGTCAATCTCATAGTTCTCATTTAATCACTAATGAATGTAAACAAAGCATTTGAAGTCATCAATGCATGAAAAACATTCTACAATCATTTTTTTCTATAAAATGTGTTTGTTTTAGGATACAGAATTGTTCATTTAGGTTGTAAGTGTAGCGTTGGTGTAATAGTCTAAAAACTATAAAATCCGAGTCTAGCTTTATCCTAGTTGACCTGCTCAAATAAAGATGTTAGCGGCAAATATAAATGTAAACACATGTAGAAACATTACAGTTTTTAGTAAATTAAGAAAATGGCAAATAGTAACAATTTAAATAGTAAAAAATTATCATTTTCTGTAATTCTTGCTTTAAATCACAGCTCATTTACTATAACTTTCTTAAGTTTACAGTGATTAATATTAATCATCCATTTTAGTTTTTAAACTGAAGTCTCTATTTTTATTGTTTTAATTTGTTGTTTTTTATTTTGAAGTTTCTATTTTTTAAATTCCACATAATTTGATTCATAACATGACATGCTTTACAAAAACACATTTATCCTGAATTTTATATAGAATATTCCTGGAGATAAGTGCCAACCTTAGAGGGAATGCCTTGCTTATTAATCCCTAATTATATGTTAAAATAACAATGGTGATCTAAGATAACTTGGAGGACTTGCTGAGACTGTCTCCTATTTTTGCTGACGTGATTTTCTTGGCATTATAGCTCCAAAATTTTATTTTTTAAATATATTTTGTATTATCAAACCAAAACAACATACAAACATGAACATTCTTAACATACAAATGTTCTGTGTTTGGTGTGCAGTCAATGGCTCACAATATCATCACATAGTAGTATATTCATCACCATGATCATTTCCAAAATTTTAAATAAGAGCAGTGGAATATAAAAATGAAAGTTCAGGTATGAGAGAAAAATCTGCTGCCAATAGTTCATCTAGTTGTGAGGTATTTACTTCGAAGACAATTTCGTATTTTACTGATTATTTGATAACTTTGTTTATTCGTTAATAAAATCATTCATGTGTTGCATATTTTATACCATCTGCTGTAAAGCAGATTTGGGTGTAAGATGATTATCCTTCCTTGCAGTTGTTTCCTATAATTCATACTGAAAGTGTACTATGCCTACGTTTACAACACTGCTGAAGGTGATTCCAGTTTGTATAATGTACTTATATTATCAGAGAGTGAAAATATCTTTTTATACCGGCAATTCAAAGGCCTCATTTGACAGAGCTTATGGATGTACATTTTGATAAATATGTGCTTAGATGTAGACAGATAAACAGACATTGCTGTCTGAAGAAATATTTCAGTCAAGCCAAATCCTTGTGACTTCATATTTATGTGTCATAATAGTGACAGCCTTATTGCTTAATCAATGTTAAGAAAACATGTTTTAACAGGTGCATGGTTTAGGTAGACTCCAATAAATGCATATCTCTGTCTACTTAGGCTGGAGTGCACTGTAATAGTGCATTTCTTAGAGACTGTGTTGGCAATAATTCCTAGATGCTCTATAACAACTTCAAGATATCATCTTAAGTATTTAAAACCTTATTTCCTAGAACATGTAGTACCCATTTTGCTTCTGGACAGAGAAGTTAACGAAGCACTAAATCATACATGAGAATTTTGGTTAAAAGTGTATGCATTATTGTGACGCTCTGTGTGTTTTTTCCCTATCACCTATAAGCTCAGTTTAATAGACCATGCAACTCTGTGAACATAATCTGAAGTGCTATTTAAATCAAATTGAGTTTTAAAGCAGTAGAAGAGTATTAAACCTAAATGTGACTCTGATATCGATGATAATACTTCCTTGTGCACTAATCATTTCTCTTTGCTGTTGCATCATTTGTAAAGCTGAAGAATAAAATCAATGTGAAAAATATGTTCTATACAAATCTGAGCTCTCTTGATGACTTTTTAAAGCCATGCAGTCCATTTCAATGAATAATTTCCTAAATGCTTTTGAATTCCTAAAGATATACTCACATATGGAATATTTACTTTTCAGTGGATTTCTGTCACCTCCACATGAAAAAAGGACCTAATATTCATAAGCAAGAATGACTAAATGATTAATAAACTTTAGCTCATTATGAAGATAACCATTTTTTTAACCTGAGGTTTTACAGCCTTAACTATAGAAGCAGTTATTTCTGAGTCCACACTGATGGACCAAAATGGTCATATTGAAGAGCCAGAAGCATAGATTTTTATTTTAAATTACACATCTTTCCTGTTCTCTTCTATTTTTGCCCTGTAGCATTGGTTGACATTTCATAGAGAGTGAATTGGTACAGGGCTGGAAATAGGTAATTATAAGAATCACCTGCTCTTGAATTTCCCGTTATATACTAGTCATGATTTAGGCAAACTTTTCATAGATATTTGATTTGGAATGAGAAGTTTTCTTCTTCCATGATATATGATTAAAATGTGGCATTTTAGTAAATATAGAAGATAGCTTCTGCAGAATTCAGATGTGAATCAGAGCTGATAAAGCAATGTGTTTGACCTGTATCATATAAGCAGTAGCATATACAATTGAAAATATATTTTAAGTTAAAGTGCAATAAACTTAAAAAATATTCTATAGCTTATGGCAGGCTAAATGCTAAAATGAAGCAAGATGCATATTAAGAGAAGTTTTGCTTCACTTAATATTTCTCAAAGGAATTCCATTAAAAGGAAATCTCCTGAATTGCATTTCAGTAATTTCTTCTCTTTTAATGAGTTATAACCATGAATGTAATATTTATTAGTTGTGGTAGCATGATGGTAAGAACAGGGATTTGGCTGTATTTCTTCATAATTGAAAATGAAACTTAATGTTACCATGATGTTTGAATATTAGTCTAACCTGTTGCATTAACCTTTAGAAATCTTTATGAAGTTGCAATTTTTTATTAACTGCAGGTGGAATTATTAACCAGTTCCTGATGATTGTTTGTAATTTTTTCTGGATACTGATAACATTTTCCCATGCATAGTTTATTATGTGTATGAAAATATCTGAAAAGGTATTATATATGCATATGTTCATTATTTATCTAGAGTATGAAGATAAATTATGTCTATCTTATTCCAAAGTTGTAATGCTATTTTTGTATAGTAAGATGTTATTTGATGTAATTAAACCTCTGAATAGTATAATTGAAAGTGAGAAAAATGAGAAGTTTCAGGTTGTGTATATATTACTTGAATGAAACAAACAAGCAACAAAACAGAATTGTTTAACACAGAGTGGATCCTTACATAAGTTGTGGACTGTAGTTAATATTATAATAATATTGTTTCATCTATTATAACAAAATTGATGCAACATGTTAAAAATAGGTAAAACTGAGTGAGAATGGAATATGGAAGCTGTACGATTTCTATGATTTTTCTCTGTAAGCACAGAATTTATATAATAATGATAAAAATAAATAAAATAATGAAAGCAATAGTTCCCCCTCAAAAAAAAAAAAAGGATGGTATTTGGTATAACGCTTTACTTGCCACTTGGTAAAACAAAACACATGACCTTCTCTCAAGGGCTTCATATTTGAATTGATATTAGATTGACTGGGCTACAGCCTAAATGTCATCTTTTATTTAAAAATTTGAAATGTCCTATATTATTGAGGTTAAAGCATTAAAATGTTTCATCTTGAACTTATCAGTTCTAAAATATTTTAAATGTTAAGCCATCAACAAGAATTTATTCTTTAAAATAAATTATTTTGAATTGTGTGTTTACAATGGAAATACAGAGGCATTAATTTTGTTTTTAATACTTTTATACACACTCTCCTATTTCACTATTAATGTTCACTGTCATTATTCTATGACCTAAGTTTCTATTTCCTCTCCCGGCAGTGTCTCTTTAATGCCGTCTACTTTAGTTTAATTCACCACCACTCTTCTAACAATCTACATACTTTGTGGCAATCTTACTGTGGAGTCTTATTTTCCCTTGAAACATTTGATAGAATAGATCTCCAAGATCCTCTTGTAACACAATGTTCGACATGTGATAGAAATTCACAAAGTATTGGATAAATTATGAGTGAAAAAAAATAACCTCTCCCTATTTTCGTTGAAGTAGTACTAGCGGGATTCCCTTCACTAGTCTGTCTCCTTTAACTGTTCTCCTCACTCCACCCCTTGCTATATGTAATCCCAAGGTTCAGACCTTAGTTATTTACTTTTCTCTTTCTGTCCTCTTTCCTTAGGGAAATCTCTGATTGAGTAATCCACTTGCCCCCAAGGTAATTACTCCATTCATTTTCTCTAGGCTAGTTTTCTCATCTGAGCTGTAGTCATGTATCTCCAGTTGTCTGCTAGACATTCCTAGTAAGTATCCCACCATTTTTTCAGACATAACTGGTTCAAAATTAAACTTCAGATGTTTCTTTCCAAATGGTGTCTTCCTTCCTTGTTTCCTTATTTCCTTCACTGTGTTACCTTTTTTTAATAGCCACTATTTCTTTTTATTTCCTTCCAATCACAAAATATTTGCTGCACCTCTTAAAAAATGTTCTGAGTTGTTCTTTGTTTCCCTTACCAGTTAGTAAAATCCTCATCAGTGTCCCCCAAACAGAAAATCTTCAAATCATCCCACACTATTCAGAACTGCTAGAGTTTACTTCTTAAGCTACTCCTTTCTTCTTGAATCTCCTTTCATCTCAAACCTTCAAAAACTATGCCCTGCCTATGACAGTGGTTTGAAAAGCTTTTTTTAAATTAGTAGAGAGCTTTTGTTAAGTAAAACCTATCCTAGAACCCAAACAGATAAAATATTAAATTGCAGCTGTTTCATATAAAATGCTTCAAGCCTCTTTAACTTGGGCTTTACTCTCACAATGCCTTCTGGGCACTTTGTTGGGAATTTGGGGGAATTATAGAATACAATTTGAAAAACAGTAGCCAAAGTACAAACTGCTTCCTTAAGATTAGACCCCATTCCATTCAACCAATCTGTTTATTACCTCCAAATAGTCAATGGAAAGTCCATCTCTGAGCCTGGGCTTCTATTGCACTTAAAAGCCTGGAATGCTGTTAAACTTCCTTTCTGCTTCTTTCAATCCTATTCATATTATCAAGCACTTTCTCCTCAATGAACTTTTGAATAAAAGTGTTATATATAATTTTTTTCATGATGTATATATATCTTGAGGGGGCACTTTTATTTTGAAATATTGTGTACTGCATTTCATTATTGAGTGAGTAGATGTCACTATTTTATCCTTGTCATATTTCAAAACACAAACTGAATGAATTTAGCAATTAAAAAGAATTGGATCCAAGATTGATTGTGGCTAAATTTATACATTAAGAATATGAACTTGGGAAAATATTCATGTAACCAGAACCAATAATTTAAATAAATCAAAAGTTTATTAATTTACTTTTGTTTTCTCTTAGGGCCTGCAACATACAATCCTGTTCTAAAGAAATCTTGCCCCATACCTTTATTTGTTAAAGCATCAAAGCGTTTTGAAGATCCTAAGGAGGCTACTCCTGGTCCGGCGACGTATGAGGTTTGTCAATGATATTTCACTATTACCAATGACAAAAGAACAGAATGATTTCCAGAAAGTGCTGACAATGTCTTCATTAAATTCTGTTCTATATTTTTTATTCATATTACTCACTGACACAAATCTTCTGGCTAAAGAAGACATTTCTGAAGATATATTTTGACATTTTTAGAAGAATTATTTAAGAATTTAAGAATTATTTAAATTTAACTATTTATTTATTTATAAATATCCTCAATAACAGTTATACATATATTTATATCCTTGCAACTTTTTAAATATACTTGCTTGCATATGTAAGTTGGAACCTACAAGAATGAACTGAAATTATGAATTCATTAGGGCATTCAGCAGAAAGTCCTGGGGATCCCATAAAATTGAGGGCTTATCTTTCATTTTATTTTAATAAACTTGGATTCTACCGTTAAGTTTCATAATGAATAAAGATTTCTTTTAAGCCATGGGCCTCCTGATAGGAAGAAGGAGGCTTAAATAAACCATCACGGTTATAGAAGTTATGTTCACAATAGACCTTCATTGTTCTTTTGAGATTTAGGATGAAATAGATGACCTATTCCCACCCCCATAAACAATTGTAAGAATAGTGGCTTGTAATAATAATTTTGAGGGTCAATACTGAGTGCAAATAAATGTGCCTTTTAGGGTTAGTTAATGACAGATTTATTTGAATAGGATTTTGTCTTTTCTACTTACTTAAAATGCCATAATCTAAATAATTTTTTAGCATTATGTCAATGGTGGGTCCATAACATAACATCAAAGGGAGGAGAAAAAAATTAAGAATGAAAGAGTTGTCATTATGCGTGTTGGCTGCTGATTATCCCCCAAAAGACCACTGCAAATGTCTGCTGAAGAAGAAAAGCCAATTTTATTAGACTTACTGCATAAAGGAGAATCAGCTTGACACAGTCTTAGTACTGTTTCAGAACCAGAAAGTCAAAGGAGGAGATTTATAACATTTTAAGTCCTGGGCTGAAAGATTTTAAGGCAAGTCTTGCAACATAGGAAACTGGTTGGGATTGGGCAAAATTTATGACATGTTTACTTTGGATTGGTGGGCACAGTGAGGTATTAATCAATAAACTTTTAATCTTGAGAAGTTAGGTTTCTAGCTGTTCATAATCTTATTTTCCAGGAGCAAGTATTTCTTGAAGCAAGTAGCTTATTGTTTTTGCCTGGTCCCAGAATTGTTAAGCACAATTTTGATTCCAGAATTGCTTAAGGATGAATCATGTATTATGATTGATAATGATCTTTTAATTGGCAAATATAAAGGAATCTATAAAATAATCATCTGCTTCACTTGGTATATATTTTAAAGTAGCAGGTGTTTTCTAAAACCTTAAAGGACAGTTTTAAAATGTGCACATATAAATATTGTGGCCACATTTGTAAAATATGAGCACTTACATGATTTTCAGTATTCATTTTGTTATTGCATAGGAATAAAATATTGGAGAACTAGGTACTTGTGTTGTCATCCACCAAGTTACCAACATTTGTACCTTAGGGAAATTATTTCTGTCTATCCACCTTTATCTGTCTATCTGTCTACCTATATCTATCTGTCTGTCTGTCTGTCTGTCTATCTACCTATCTTACTATCTGTCCATCTGTCCGTCCGTCCGTCCATCCATCCATCCATCCATCCATCCATCCATCCATCCATCCATCCATCCATCCATCCATCCATGTATCGTTGGATATAAATCAGAATATTTTAGCTCCAAAATCCATGACTTTAAGGAATCCAAAGTCCAACCAAAGTAAATTACTGAAAATAACCTGCTGATCATATTAAATTTTTAGCTGAACACTCTCTTTTCTCTTTTGTAAGCTGATTTTAATCATATCCACAAGTAATAAATGCCAGTAAATCTGATTTTATCCTTTTTACTTTATGATGCATTCTTTATAGAGGATATACCAATGAATCTTTCTAGCATTAAAGATGTTCTAAATTTTTCTTTGATTAAGACTTCATAAGTTTAATGTGATATTATATTTATACTTCCCCATAGACATTTATTATGAAAAATTATGTTCCATGTTAAGAGAAAATGGTTATGGGCTCAATAACGATGTTTATTAAGGTATTGCCTGAAACTTCAAACTAATACATAACTGCATTGCAAGCTAAGTTTTCTGTTGTAAACTGAGGCTGTCATTTGTTTTATATTCCCAGGGCAATTTGTTTCCTTTAGAAATTGAAAACATATTTGGAACATATATTTTTTTCATATTTTTCTTTCTTTAAAGGCAAAATGAATTATAAGCTGATTATCTTATAAATTACTAAGCCCTATATTATAACTTACACTTATTTTTAAATTTTATGTGTTTGTCTCTTTTGCATGGCTTTAATGAGTTTAAGATGGTGAATCTTTTCAGGACACATTTGTCTTAAACATTTTACATTCTTTTATGAAACAATGATTCTAGTAATTTATAATATTGACTTAAGTCTATAATATTGGGTTCTACTTGAAAAGTACTTAAACGTGTATAACCTCTCATTAGATAACTCTACTTTTTTCATGTCTCATATCTTCACTGGGTCCCAAACTCTCCAATGACGGTGGTCCTTTATATTAATAATTACAGTTAGCTAAATATATCTTAAGTAACACATTGATATTTGTGATATCTGTTTGCTATTTTCATTCTCTTGTAAACCACTCCCTTGAATTTCCCAGATGAAATTAGTTTTCTTCTTTTTCTCTGCAGAGTTTCCATGGGTACATATCTTTACTTTGCCCATTATATTTCAATTATCAGCTAAGCTGTTTGTCTCCTCTGATCCTTCTAATTATTATTATTTATTGATTCACTATCACTGACCTTTGAAGTTCTAATGAAAGCTAGGGGCTCTTTCCTTGAGGGAAAAAAACTGCGTACAATTTTAGGAGGTTTATTAACCTATGAAAGCTCAGTTGTTCATTCTAGTCAAGAATTCCAGTATTAAATGCTGGCCTCCAAGAAGGCAGGTAGTGACTTATTATATAAGTTTTTATTGAATACGTTTTAAAAAAATGATAATCCCAGAATTTTCTTCATTTAATTACTAATCTATACTTAGAAACAAAGATTTACCCTTTGACTTAGTTCTCAATGAGAACAATATGTATTTTTTTTAAAAAACAATACTATATACAGTTTCATCTACATTCTCTTGTTAAGTAACTCTTCTGATCCAAAACATGCATTTGATATAAGACTTCCCATTAATTTGCTGGAACTTAAAATTGCTAATTATTAAGAAAAAATTTTTAAAAAACTAAATGGAGGGAGTGCGATGAATTTAATTTTATAAAATCCTTCATTTAAGTATCATAGTTTTAAATGCTTCTTTCTTTAAAAACATCAATTATACTGAAATTAATTGAAATCCAATCATATAAATTTATTTAAAAAAAATTTTAATTATGGCAGATCATATAGTCAGTGGAAAAGATCTCAATGAGGACTAATTTTGAAGTTAAATTTTTTGTTTTTTTAATAGGATGGTATGAATGAGATAATGTATTAACATAAATAAATTAATTATAAACAGAGAACTAGATTTACATTGTATGTCTAATTTTTTTCTCATTTCTGTACCTAACTTCTAAAGTTGAGATTCTTAGAATTTACTACTATGAATTATCAGTCTTTAAATAAATTTATTTATATTTGAATACAAAATTTATTTGGCTGCCATGTTATAAGCCTAAAATTAGTACTTGTACGTGTATGTGTCTAATAATACTGATAAATTCTGTTGGATCATTTGTTCTCTATTACTTTTTAATTCTTTTGACCAAAAATGTGCATTTGTAGTCTTGAGTTCAGATTTCACATTACAATTTTGGATTGATAAATTTCCCATGTGGTACAATAAAACAAGCTTTAGTGCAGTTAGTTTTATTTAAACTTCCATTTAGGATTATAGAAATTACTGAATATATTATCCTATGAAAAGATAATTTTACTGAGGTTAAATGAAAGATTGTAAAATGAATTTATTTTTTAAATAATTGTTACAAGATTTCCCACTTTTCTAAAACATCTCAATTTTAGAAAATTTTAAGTAAATATTTAGTAGTGATATTTTAATCAGAAATTACTGAATGGAATAATTTCAGTAATGTAATATAATTCTATTTCCACCAAAAAGAGCAAGAATGCCTCTAGGTATGAATTTAGGTATTTGATTTTAGACTTTCTTCCCATTGGTACATTAAAAAATGTACCAATTTAGGGCTGTAAACGTCTCACTGAATTCTACCTTTGCTGCAGTCTGTATGTTTTGATATGTTGTGTTCTTGTTTTCATTCATCTCAAGGCATTTACTGATTTCCCTTGCAATTTCTTCTTTAACCCACTGATTGTTTATGAGCATGTTATTTAACTTCCTTATATTTGTGCATTTTCCAGGTATTGATTTTTAGCTTCATTCAATTATGGTCAGAGAAAATATTTTGTATAATTTCAATCTTTTAAAATTTATTGAGACTTGTTTTGTGACCCAACATATGTTCTGTCCTGAGTATGATTCATGTGCACTTGAGAAAAATGTATATTCTCCTTTTTGGAGGTATGATGTTCTATATATGTCTATTAGGTCCAGTCCATTTATCATATTATTGAAGTTCTTTGTTTTCTTTTGATTTTCCATTTGGATGTTCTATTTATTGATGAGAGTGATGTATTGAAATCTCAAATTGATTGTAGAAGTATCTGTTTCTCCCTTAGTTTTGCCAGTGCTTGACTCATGTATTTTGGGTTACCCTGGTTAGGTGCATAAATATTTATGACTGTTATTTCTTCTTGGTGGATTACCTCTTTATTTATATACAGTATCTGTATTAGTTTGCTAAAGCTGCCAGAACGTAATATACCAGAAATGGAATGGTTTTTACAAAGGGAATTTATTACGTTACAAGTTTACAGTTCTAAGGCTAAAAAAAATGTCCAAATTAAGGCATCCAAAAAAAGATACCCTGACTCAAGAAAGACTGATGTCTGTCATATGGGAAGGCATATGACTGGTGCCTGCCTGTCTTTGTTTCCGGTTCTCTAGCTTCCAGCTTCTGATGCCAGTGGTTTCCTCTCTAATCATCTGTGGGCCTTCACTTTACTCCTCTGGGACACAACTCTGGGTTCTGGCTTCCTTAACATCTCATGGGACTAATCTATAGAGGACAGTGGTGCACTGAAGTCTCTTACTATTGTTGAAACATCTGTTGCTCCCTGTGGTTTTGCCAATGTCTGTCTCATGTACTTTGGAACTTCTTGATTGGGAGCATAGACATTTGCTGGGCCCTGCCCATGTCTAAGTATTTGCTCTCTCTTTTGGCACTCCAAGCATCTCCAAACATCTGTGTCTCTTTCAGTTCTGAAGCAACTGTTCTCCAAGTGTCTGCATCTGAGGATCATGCTTTTTTATCTATTCCCCAAACTGGTTGAGGAGTTTCATCCATAAACTTTCAGTGTTATTATTGTAAAGGCAGTACTTACTTTAGCCATTTTGTCCTTTGGTTTTTATATGCCATATATATTTTTCTTTCTCTTTACTTTTATTGCAACCTCCTTTAGTTTTCTGATGTATCTGACTGATCCCTTTCTCATATTTGTTTCCACATATTTTAAAATTACTTTCTTTGAGGTTCTCCTCTGGTTTATATTACAAAACATCTATGACCTACTAATTTAAAAAGAGAACAAATTAGCTTCAAGAGTATATATATTCTCTGCTCCCATTTTCCTCTGTTTCCCCTCTTTATGTTGTTTTTGTCTGATTTTAACCCTTTATATTTTGCATGTGTTTTATCAGGAAATATACTTTTTCTTGCTCGATTGTATTCAGATTCTTAAATGAATTAAACAGTAGAGTTGTATATTGAGGATATGATATAATGGGGTTTTGCATTTACCCCTTTGTTTACCCTTACTGATGATCTTTATTCCTTCACATTATACTCTAAGCCATTCTCTTCTGTCTTTTCCCTTCAACCTGCCAATCTCCCTTTAGTAATTGTTGTAGTGTGGGTCTTTTGTTGATGAACTCTCTCAGTTTCTATTATCTGTGAATGTTTTAAACTCTTTGTCATTTCTGAAAGACAGTTTTGCTGGATAACAAATTTTTGACAGGCAGTTTTTCTTTTTCAGTATCTTAAATACATCATACCACTGCCTTCTTGCCTCCATGGTTTCTGATGAGAAACCAGCACCTAAACTTATTGAGAATCCCTTGTACGTGATGAATCACTTTTCCATTGCTGTTTTCAGAATTCTCTTTACCTTTGGCTTTTGACATTCTGAATTATATTTTGCTAAGGGTAGGTTAATTAGGATTTATTGTGTTAGGAGTACGCTGTGCTTCTTGAACATGTATATTTATGTCTTTCATAAGAGTTGGGAAATATTCAGCCATTGTGTTTCCAAACATTCTTCCTGCCCATTTTCCCTTCTCTTCGTGGGACACCCATGCAATATACGTTTGTGTGGTTCGTGCTGGCACTCACATCCTTGAGTCTTCCATATTTTTTTCTATGCTTTTCTCTATTAGTTCTTCTGACTGTTTGGGTTTGATTTTCTGGTCTTTTAGTTCACTGATTCTTTCTTCTGCCTGTTCAAATTTGCTGTTTTTTTACCTCTAGTGTGTATTTAATCTCTACTGTTGTGCCTTTCATCCCAGTTTCTGTTATGTTTCTTTGTATACTTTCAAATTCTTCTTTATCCTCACATATTGTCTTATTATGCTTTAGCTCTTTATCTATGTTTCTTTCATCTCCTTGAATGGATTTAGTTGCTTATTTTGAATTTCTTTGATTAGTTATTCCTGTTATGTGTCTCTTTATTCCCCATCTTCTTGTTTCTTAGTGTGGCTTATCATTTTTTCTGATGTCTAGGCATCTGATTATCTTGATGAAGTAACTCTTAATGTCAGTTTCTCCTTCTTTTCCATAGTTTCATTTTTTATTGGCTTTGTGTAAAGACTCTTCTTTAATGCTTGGTCCAACTGATTCTAGACCCTTAGAATAGCCGGTTTTTAACTGTTCAGATTTTCTCAGTTCTTCATTTGATTCTTACCCTGGATATATAGTACATTTTTTAAGATTGCACTTTTTTTGTAATTTTTTCATCTCCAGGAGAAAGTTTCCTTTCCTTTGTTCCTTCTCCAGGAATCTTGATCTGTTGCATTTGTTTTTGTGCAGAATTTTCTCCCCAGCTCCTATGATTTGTTTTAATTCCCTCTCTCACTCATTGCTCCATCTTCCTTACACTTTTCAGTTGGGGCTTGTGCTGTCTTTCAGCCGTATAGTTCTTCCCTCTTCTATTTTTTTCCTTCCTCTGTAAGGTGTTTGTCCCTCTGGTTTCTTCCCCATTAGGTTACCTCTCTGTGTGGTACCACATGGGGGTCAATCCAGAAAGGTGGGTCACTCCAGGAAAGTCTATTTTGTGTTTAGGTAGTCCAACTAAATGAAACTGAATTGATTGGGGGTACACAGTTCTTGCCAGCATTTTTATTGGGGTCTTCTCCCCTCACCCACCCACGGGAAGCCCTTTTATATGCAGTCCTCTGTAGCAGCTTGTGTTCTGCCTGGGTCTATGCAGACCTAGGTCCCTGTGCTTGGAAAAGTGGACAAAGGAGGTGGTGGATTCTTTTGCCCATTGAGTCAAATGACCAATTCCTGAGACACCAGAGGTTCAAGGAGAGAAAATGTTTACTGCTGTGTGTGAAGCAGGAAATCAAATGGCTTCTCAGACCAAAAATCTATCTCCCTGTCTAGGGGGTTCAAGGTTTTTATATATTCAAACAAGGGAAAATGGAATTGTTAGCTTTACACCACTAAGTATAAGCAAGGGTGAGACCAAGCTAGAATACTATTACAATAGTAGGTAAAAACATGGGTGAGGCTAGTTGAGATTCAATAATTTCAGATATTAGTTTCTGGCTATTCTATATAATATAGAAAGAAAAAATCTATATAATGAGCCAGTAATCATAATCATTTGTTCATTCTTAACTCCTCCATCACACCAGGAGTTCTAACTCCTCTGTGAATCAATTTGCTTTCTCTGTCTGTGGTGGGAGGGACCCAGGCTATGCTGCTTTTGTCCACTCCTAAAGTGGGTGGGATTGAGTGAGGGGGAGGGGAATGGAAATGGACTGGTGCTCTAGGACAAAATTTTCCTGATATTTTTCTATTCAGCATTTGTGGAGTCCTTCTCCAATTTCTACTGTCCTCCAGAGTTCCTCCATCCTTGTAAAATGTCCTACCTTTATTGAGAACTTCCACAGGATCCCAACATCTCAACAATTTATTTGCCAGCATTTCTACATTTATACTATTCTGCCCACCCTCCTGACACATTTTGAACTCCTTGGATTCCTACTTAAATTGAACATCTCAAATATGTGCTAGAATCCATTTATTTTTGCCTGTTCAATTGTTCCAGCAATTTCCGTTCTTTGCATCTTGGTGTTTCCTGTCTACTGAATCACTTACACAAACATACAATTATGTTACATTTCTCCCTACCTGGAAGCATTTCTCTTGACTTCATTCCTCCCTTCAACTAAATCCCCATTTCTCTACTTTCTTCTTTTCAAAGCTACCCAAAATACTTGTCTTCATTTACTTTTTCCATTGTCTTCTTTTTCCATTGTCTCTTAATCTAACACCTATTAGGCTTTCTCTCCAACTACTTTACAGAAATTCTTGCTAAATCCTTTGGTGAAATTTCATTCTCATCTTACTTGACCTATTAGCAGCATTGAATATAATTCACTCTTCCTTCTTGAAAACATTTCCCTTTCTCACCATGCGTCCAAACTCCCACTCTCTTGTTTCCCTCCTACTTCACTGACTACTTGCTATCATTCTACTTTGTTTGTCTTCACCCTCCAGTCATATAAATGTAGGGTGTTCAGGTTTTGGCATCTTCTCTATCATTACTTTGGAGATATCATGCTGTCTTCATGGTCTTAAATACTATTGATTTCCAAATCTAAATACTAACAATTCCCAAATATACATTTCAAGTCCAGAAAACTTTCTGAACTCCAAATCCACCTATGTAACTTCCTAGTTGTTTTCTCTCTGTTCTAGTTTGCTAGCTGCTCTATATACAATATACCAGAAATGGAACAGCTTTTTAAAAGGGTAATTTAATGAGTTTCAAGTTAACAACTTTTAGGCCATGGAAATGTCCCAATAAAAGCAAGTCTGTAGAAATGTCCAATCTAAGGCATCCAGTGAAAGATACCTTGAGTCAAGAAGGCCGATGAAGTTCAGGGTTTCTCTCTCAAGTGGAAAGGCACATGGCGGACATGGTCAGGGTTTCTCTCTCAGCTGGAAGGGCACATAGCAAACATGGCATTATCTGCTAGCTTCCTCTCCAACTCCCCAGGAGGTGTTTTCCTTCTTCATCTCCAAAAGTCGCTGGCTGATGGACTCTCTGCTTCATGGTTCTGTGGCTTTCTCATGGCTCTGTCATACTTCTCTGTGCTCTCTGAATCTCCTAATCTCCCGCTTTCTCCAAAATGTTTCCTCTTTTATAGGATTCCAGTAAAGTAATCAAGACCCACCCAAATGGATGGAGTCACATCTCCATCTAATCCAGTTTAATAACCACTCTTCATTAAATCACATCCCCAGGGAGATAATCTAATTACAGTTTTAAACATGCAGTACTGAATAAGGATTAGAAGAAATGGCTGCCTTTACAAAATATGATTAGGATTAAAACATGGTTTTTCTGAGGTACATAAACCTTTTCAAACTGGCACACTCCCCTTAGCTACCTTCCCCCTACCTGCTCCACCCACAGTCTTCTCCATCTTTGGGACCACCATCTTAACAAATTTGCAGGTCAGAATACTTGGAGTGCTCCTTAATCCTCCTATTTCCCTCACACACACATCCCATTTATAGGGATATCCTGTTTGGTCTACCTGTAAAATGGATCAATAATTTGATCACTGCTGTGGTCCAAGCTAACATCATCTCTAGCTTTGATTATTACAAGAGTGCCTATCTTTGATACATTTCTAAAATCTTACCATTTCTCATCACATCCATTATTAAAACTCTCTTTAAAACCACATCATCTCTTTCTTGGATTATTCAAGAGCCCTCTATTGTTCTCGCTGCTTGTCTACCTTCTTATAATCTATTTCTCAACACAGCATTCAGAGTGAATTGATTAAAATGTAAATGAGATCCTATCACTTCCACTGCTCAAAAAATCAAAACACAAGAGATACCCTGTGTTTTCCATTTTTCCCAGAGTAAATGTAATATCTTTACAACAGCCTACCAGGGTTCATAGACCTGGTAAAAAATCAGAAACATAACTGATTTTTGCCTATTAATTTTATAACCTGCTATTTTGCTGAATTTGTTTATTAGCTGAACTAACAACAGATATCTCAGGATTTTCCAAGTATCGTATCATGTCTTCTACAAATAATGACAGTTTTACTTCTTCCTTTCCAATTTGAATGCCTTTTATTTCTTTTTTCCTGCCTGTTTGCTCTCACTAGAACTTCTGTTGAATAATACTGGTGACAAAGAGCATACTTGTCTTATTCCCAATCTTACAGGGAAAGATTTGCACCTTTCTCCATTGACTATGATGCTGGCTATGGGTTTTTCATTTGTGCCTTTTATCATGTTGAGAATATTACCTTTCATTCTTATCTTTTGAAGTGTTTTTATAAGAAAAAGATGTTGAATTTCACTGAGGCTTTTTCAGCATCAATCAAGATGATAATATGATTTTTACCTTTTGATTTGTTAATGTACTGTATTACATTAACGGATTTTCTTGTGTTGAGCCATTCTTGCATTCCTGGTATAAACCCCACTTGGTTGTGGTGTATGATTTTTTTAATGTGCTGTTGGATTTGATTTGCTAATATTTTGTTGGAAATTTTTGCATCTATGTTCATTAGGGAGATTGGTCTGTAATTTTCCTTTTGGGTAGCATTTTTACCCGATTTTGGTATCAAAGCGATGTTAGCTTCATAAAATGAGTTAGGTAGTGTTTCTTTTTCCTCAGTTTTTTTGAAAAGTTTGAGCAGGATTGGTGTTAGTTCTTTTTGGAATGTTGATAAAATTCCCTCTTTGAAGCCATCTGGCCCTGGGCTTTTCTCTGTAGGAAGTTTTTTTTTTTTTTTTTTTCACATGGGCAGGCACTGGAAACTGAACCCAGGTCTCTGGCATGGCAGGCGAGAATTCTGCCACTGAGGCACCATTGCACAGCCCTGTAGGAAGATTTTTTGATGACTGTTTGAATATCTTTACTTGTGACTGGTTTGTCAAGATCTTTTGTTTCTTCTTGAGTCAGTGTAGCTTGTTTATTTCCAGGAATTTGTCAATTTCATCTAAGTTGTTTAGTTTGTTGGCATATAGTTGCTCTTAGTATCCTCTTATGATTTTTTAAAAAATTTCTTCAGGGTCTGTGGTAATGACCTCCTTCTCATTTCTGAATTTGTTTATTTGCATCCTTTCCTCTTTTTTTCTTTCTCAGTCTTGCTAGCGGCTCATTGATTTTATTGATTTCCTCAAAGAACCAACTTTTGGTTTTATTGATTCTCTCTATTGTTCTTTTGTTCTCCCATTCATTTAACTTTGCTTTAATCTTTGTTATTTCTCTTCTTCTATTTGCTTTTGGGTTAGTTTGCTATTCTTTCTCAAGTTCCTCCAAAAAGCAGTTAAGTCCTCAGTTTTCTGCTCTGCCTTCTTTCTTCATATAGGCATTTAGGGCAATAAATTTCCCTCTCAATGCAGCCTTTGCCTCATCTGATGAGTTATGATATGTTGTATTCTAGATAGCTACTGATTTCTCTAGCAATTTCTTCTTTGACCCACTCATTGTTTAAGAGTGTGTTATTTAGTCTCCATATATTTGTGGATGTTCTTGTTCTTTGGTTGTTATTTATTTCCAGCTTCATTCCACTGTGATCAGAGAAAGTTCTTCGAATAATTTCACCATTTTTAAATTCATAAAGATATGTTTTGTGTGCCACAGCATATGATCTATCCTGAAGAATGTTCCATGAGCACTAGAGAAGAATGTATACCCAAGTGTTTTGGGGTGTATCGATCTATATATGTCTTTTAGGTCTAATTCATTTTTCAGATTGTTTAAGCTCTCTATTTCCTTGTTGATCCTCTGCCTGGATGTTCTATCTATAGAGGAGAGTGGTGTACTGAAGTCTCTTACTATTGTTGAAACATCTGTTGCTCCCTTTGGTTTTGCCAATGTCTGTCTCATGTACTTTGGAACTTCTTGATTGGGAGTGCCGCTGATAGCTTCAGTCGGGCAGCGGGACCGGTACACTGGGTGGGTTTGGGGCGAGCTCGCAGGGAATTAACCTGGGTAAACTGGAGCCGGTGCTTTCCCCAGCCGGCGGTCGCGAGAAAAGTCTTCACTGAGGCCAGATGCAGGTTAAAGCTTTATTGATACACACCGGGATGGGCCACCCGGGAACCCGAGGAGTGAGACGTCTGGGGTCCGAAGACCCCGGGGCTCAGACGACCCAGAGCGGGGTAAGCGTGGGGCTTAAGTACTCTCAGGGAGGGGTGGAGTCTTGGGCGCACACGTCAGGGGGAGACAGCCACTCACACAAGCCAGGCGGCAGTTGCTAAGCTTTAGGCAGGTGTGGAGCTAGAATTAGGAATAGAGAAGCGAGGAGAAAAACAGGAAAGGCTGTGGGTTTGTGGCGAGCTACGGAAGTGGGCGGTCTACGACAAGAGGGGGAAGGGGGGAACAGAGAGGGGGGTTACAGGTACGGAGGGCAGAGAGTGAATGTAGAGAGGGAGAGAAGGATTAAAAAATTTTAAGTTTGGCTAGGCTCCAGTCCCTGAGAAATACGCCACAGGGAGCATAGACATTTATAATTGCTATTTCTTTGTAGCGAATTGTTCCTTTTACTTATATAGTGTCCTTCTTTTTCTCTTATGATATATTTACATTTAAAGTCTGTTTTTTTGTTATATTATATAGCTATTCTTGCTTTCTTTTGGTTACAGCTTGTGTGGAGTGTCTTTTTCCATCCTTTCACTTTCAATCTATTTGTATCTTTGTGTCTAAAATGAGTCTCTTGTAAGCATTATATAGTTGGATTATATTTCTTAATCCATTCTGCCAATCTGCATCTTTTAATTGGTAGATTTAGTCCATTAACATTCAAAGTGATTACTGTAAAAGCATTTCTTGAAGCCACCATCTTATCCTTTGGATTTTATTTGTCAGGCCTATATGTTCTTTTCTTTCTTTCTCTTTTTATCCTTTAAGTTACCCTTATTGCTACTCTTCAATTCTGTTCCCTCATCTAGACCTCCCTCTCCTGTCTTTTTTTTTTCAGCTGGCAGACCTTCCAATAGTATTTCTTGTAGAGCTGGTCTCTTGTTAACATATTCTCTCAATCTGCGTTTGTCTGTGAAAATATTAATTTCTCCCTCAGTTTTGAAGGACAATTTGGCTGAGTAAAGAATTTTTAGCTAGAAGTCTTTGTCTTTCAGGATCTTAACTGTATCATACCACTGACTTCTTGCCTCCATAGTGTCAGTTGCATAGTTTGAATTCAGTCTTATGTGGTTTCCCTTGTATGTAGTAGATTATTTTTCTCTTGCTGCTTTCAGGATTTTCTACTTCTCTTCAACATTTGACAGACAGATTAATATGTGACTTGGGGTAAGCCTATTTGGATTTATTCTATTTGAGGAATTCATTGGGCTTCTTTGATTTGCATATTTATGTCTTTTATAAAGGTTGGGAAGTTTTCCCCACTTATCTTCCTTGCCCTTTTCTCTTCTTTTTCTCCTTCTGGAACATCAGTCATTCTTATATTTGCATGCTTTGTTTCATCCATTATTTCCCTGAGATCCAATTCAAATTTTTCCATCTTTTTTTGTTGTTTGCACTTTTATTTGTTCAAAATCAGTTGTCCTGTCCTCTAGTTTGCTTATTCTTTCTTCTTCCTCTTCAAATCTGCTGTTGTCTGTCTCTAGTATGTTTTTGATTTGATCTACAGGGTCTTTAATCTCAGTGATATCTGCCATTTTTCTATTTATCCTTTCATATTCTTCTTTGTGCTCTTCTAGTGTCTTCTTGATCTCCTTTATGTCATTAGCCATTCCACTGATTTTATTTAGTATAGTTATATGAACATCTTTGACTAGTTGTTCCAAAATCTGCATCTCCAGTGTTTTAATTTGGTCATTAGACTGGGCTATAATCATCTGCATCTTCAAATGGTTAATGATATTCTGTTGTCCTCATGGCATGTAAATATTTTGATAGGGTTACTTTGGATGTTGATTTCCTTCAGTAGTTTAAAGCTGTGTATTTGCAGCAAAGGTATGGAACAGGATGCAGGGTGTGAGGAGGGGTACAACAGTGCAGTGATGGGTTGAGGTGCAGGTATATACATGGGTCTGAGACTCTATGCTAGTGCCTGTTAGCATGGGGTACAGGTCTTGAAGTTGTGGATGTGCTGTGAAGGGGCTCTGGGGTGAGTTGCAGTTCAAGCAATCTTGGAGCACAGGAGCAGGGTGTGGCAAGGGAGACACAGAGTTAGGGCATGGCAGGACATAGATGGAAGTCTGATCAGATGTGCTAGAGCTTATATGTGGGCAGGATGCAGTGGACACATGGAGCATGTGGGTCATGAGTGTCACAGTGTGGGGTATGAGGCAGAGAAGTCAAGACACAGGGAGGTTGGGGCATGGCTGTCTCTTTGCACAGGGGGAGGGTTCCAGGGGGCCAAGTTGTGGATGTGCGAGTGTATAGAGGTGGAGCACAGTTCCCAGAAATTGTGGAACCTGTGTCAGGGGTGGCTGATGATGGGTGGGTGGGGCTCTGGCACTGGTACACATGTGCAGAGGTGGGGTGGGGTAGGTGTGCCCACCTGTGCAGGGTAGAGGCTTTGTGGCACTGATATGCCTGAGAGCACCTGCCAGGTGTGGGAGGAGGGCACTTGTGCTGTGGGGTGGGGCAAAGGGGTACATCTGTTGGGGGCCAGGGTGTGGGGTGCAGTAGTCAAGAGGTTCATGCGTGGATACATGGGTGCCTGGAGCTGTGGAGGTGCATGGGTTTGGGGGCCAGGGCTCTGGTGCAAGCAAGTCTGGTGTGGGGGTGGGGGGTTGCTTGGTGTGCATGTGTGCAGAGCTCAGGGTAGTAAGGTGGGATTGTGCCTATGTGGGCTGGGGGCTGGTGTGGCCCAGATGCACACTTCACCTTCTATGCTCAGAGCTGAGGCAGCATGGCATAAGTGGGCGCGTGTATGTGCATGTATCTGGGAGGCTAGATGCTGATATGCATATGCTCAGAGCTTCGGGGCTGCCATGCGGGATTAAGCAACTGTATAGGCTGGGTGTGGGTGTGTCCTGGATATGAAGGTGAGTGCCTGTAGCTCAGATGTGCAGGTGACAGAGAGGGGGAGGTGAGGTTCCAGGGGCTGGACTGGTTACACGGGTCTCGGGAGGAGCCGGGTGAGATGAGTGTGTGGAAAAAGTGGGTAGGGCTAGGACAGGCTTGCACGCATGTGCGAGGTGGGGATACCAGAGGAGGGGGCTCAGGGCGGGGGTGCTTGGAACACAGTTGGGGGGCAGTTGACAGTGTTCAGGTATATGGGGTGTGGAAGGAGTCATAGGTAGTGGGGTGGAGGCAGCTCGTGTGAGGGAAGCAGGTTCAAGGAATGCGGCTTGGCTTACTTCCTTGTCCCTGTCTTCCTGTTCGAGCACTCCTGACAGCTCCATCTGGAAATGGCTGTTTGCACTAGTTTGCCTGTCTCCAGTTGTCTGCCTCTTAATTCTTCTGCTTTTTTTTAAACCAGGGCTTCCCTATGTGTTGTAGAAAACCCGCCCAGGTCACGTACACCCTGGAATTGCTCTCCCAATTTTTTTTCTGTCCTTTCTCTAGCTATTCTTTGGAGCAGAGTGAACTCCACATATCCTATTCTACCATCTTCCTGAAAGGGTTATAATGTTGCTTCTGATCTTTAATACCATCAACACATTTTTTTCCTGCTCTTTTTTTTTTATATTTTAATTTTATTTTATTTACTAATAAAATGTAAGGAGCATGGTTCTTAGTATATCTCAACAAAGTATAAGGAGGTTGGAAGGGAGATTCAGAAGAATGCCATTTGTCTTCAAATCAGAGGCTCAACTTAAGTGATGGGAGATAACATATCTCCATATTTCCCTTTATGTCTTTGAATTTGTACCCTGTTACTTAACAAAGCATCTATTAGCTATAAATTGTTAGTCTCAGATGAGGCCCAGAGAGCTTGAGGTTAGTGTATTTTTGCTCAGATTTGACAAATGAGAATTTTATTATTATCTGCGTGATTTCAAGTTTGGAGAATGGTACTTTATAAGTATTATAGGAGATAGTTAAGAAAGCTGCTCTAGGACCTACTAACCAGATTAATTTTCAATCTAGAAAATTGCTTATACATTATCTT
Source organism: Tamandua tetradactyla (assembly GCF_023851605.1). NCBI lineage: Eukaryota > Metazoa > Chordata > Mammalia > Pilosa > Myrmecophagidae > Tamandua > Tamandua tetradactyla. Next base: position 28,315,236 of record NC_135350.1, read on the forward strand.
GACAGTAAGTAAAATAGGATAGGATGGAGTAAGATCAAAGGTATTGAGAACAAGTTCTCCAGGGCTCTAGGATGTTTATGTTGGCTCCAAAGAGGCAGTTGAAGGAGATAAGGAAGTACCAAGAATAAAAGGTCTAGTCCTCCTATATCTGTTTCAAACAGAGTGACTCCATTTTCAGTGGTTAATTTAGTTGATATTAGAGAAAGAGTTCCTCTTCTTAAAGTGAAGAAAGACTTAAACCCGCAGTTGTAGGGATAAGTTAGGTTCATTGGAATAAGATAAAACTGAGTAAAATCTGTTTTCAGTCATTTTATACCTTAGGCACAAGGCTAAAATGCTACTACAGATACAAATCATTTATTACAATGCCAAGTGTAAAGTTAGATAATAAATTATAGTTACTGTTATTGTCAATTTTATTTCACAGCTTTATTCTTCTATTTCTAGTTTGTAAATATTAACCTAATTTGAGTCTAGCTCTGAGAATCCAAAGTTGAAAAGTCTGTTCTGATATGTAGTAACCTGGTAAAGAGAAAGAATCATAAATATTTAATTATAATAAAATAACTACTAAATTGGGGATAAGTACTAGGTACAAAGATGTATGGGATAAAGAATTTCTTTGTCAACTAAAGGAGGTCAGGAAAGCTTCTGAAAGCATTTTACATCAAATATGAAAGGTTAAAGGCACTTTTCTATTTGGACAAGCCAAGGGAACATGTTTTAGGAAAGAGAACAATACATCCAAAGTTAAAGAGACACTAGAGAATAGATCATCCTCAGCAAGCTTTCATTTGTTAATTCAGTATTGCTAAAATATAAAAATGTATGTGATGATGTTAGATACGTAGACACTGATTAAATCACAAAGAATATTAAATTACTTTCAGAGTTTTTATTTTCTCCTCCCAACAATAGGTAGATACTGAAGATTTCTGAGTAGTACTATAATGATAAATATTAATGAAACATCAAGCAAAACCTCATCTAGTTTTTAACATAGTGGTCAGAGTGTATTGAACACAAAAGTCCAGTGTTTTATTTTTAAGTATTTTAAAATATATTACTCTTTGCCCCTAAATTGGTACACCTTGATAAATTGCTAAGAATGATAAGGAGTGATTTAAATTACAAGTTTTTATTGGCATTTGATAGGTTCATTTAAAAATGCTCATTTTATCTTTGTAGAAAATATTTAAAGTCTCTCTTTTTTTTAATTTAAAAAATATGTTAAAACATGGCAAACCTTTTTTAAAAACCCAGTTTTATACCTTAGTTTTAACATTTGTGGGACACTGTTTAATATCCTTTTGGAAATGTGATTTAAACTTTTGCTTTTAGAAGCTCATTTTGCACTTTAGTTGTAAAGGTCATGGCACGTTGCTTAAAACCCTAAAGTGAATGCTTAAAAGCTACCTGTTATTTGCCATTCCAAAAAAAGTCTAGACTAAGCTTTTGCATTGATTCTTTCCCTTCATTTCTGCTTACAGAGTTCTTGATACTGGCCTAGTTCTGTTATTTGCCTTGATCTTTCCTTTTTCTTCTTATCATCTTTCTTTCTTAGCCCTAGAGGAATTTGGAACAAAAAAATATTAATGGGACCCTTTAAACTAAAAGTCACATGTAAAAGTCACATGTGTTAAACCAATGCAACCTCTGTTCAGTCAGGTTACTCAAATAAATGGATACCTACACTCTATTCCTTCAGTGTGGGGTCTCTGATCAACAGTTATGTTGTGGAAGAAGATGCTAAATGATTGTTTTTGTCAATATTCGTTGATAACTTTTGACCTTGGAGCAGATATCCATGTCAATTTGTCCAGTTATTACATATCAGGAATGGCTCTTCATTTTTACACAGATAGGACTACCTGTTAGCCTTCATGGTCTTAGATTAGTCCTAACTTGACCACATAAATTTACAGTTTTGCCCTGATGATTAGAATTGTCTACTTTCTGGCTACCTCCTTATAACAATGTTCTTCCATTCTTGTAAAATAGTTCATATTGATTCCTGTGTAACATCAATTTCTTGATAAATGCCTTCCATATGGTAGCTCAACCGTAGTTATCATGAGATATATGTCATTCTGAGTAGCTGTTGTTAGTAAAATGTAAAAAATCAATTACTCTAATTTACTGAGAGAAAAAGGCAATGATAGTATTCACCTTGTAGAACTACAGTATTACTTTTGTATTCCTAATTATAGGAATCTATATTTAAAAGGGCAGGTGTAGATAAAATGCTATTGCTTTAGTAACTGCTTTATTGATTTAAATACCCTTGAAATGTAAATTAGTTTTAAACCTCCCAAACTCTGAAATATTAGTGAGGATTTTAGGAAATTATTTCCAAGTATAAGACAAAAGAAAAATGGAAAATTTGTCTTGAATATTATTTTATGCAAAATAAAATTATTGAGAGAGAAGATACACAGGTATAAGAACTTTTCCTCCTTGTAAAATCTTAATGTAGCAAAGTTGGATATGAATTCTCTTTTATTTATTTTCATGGAAATTGAAAATTTCCCAAGTAAGACTTTGTCTTGAGAGATTTGTGTCTTCAGTATAATTAGTTAAATTCTAAACACAGTTTTAAATGTTATTTTGTTTAATATAATGAATGCTGGTGCTCCAGACAATTCTACAAGAGTTATAATTATGCTATCATTTAATCTCTATTATTGTTCCTTGCCTCATTATTAAATTTTCATTAATACTTTTTTGCTCCAAAAAGGGGGAAAGACTTCCTGAACTATTCTAACAAATGCACTCTTTAGTGATATTCATATGAACTACCAAACTACTTCCCTATTTGAAGTTAATAATTTTTATTTAAAATTAAACACATATCACAGCCACCCTTAATTGTTGGGATGATTTTCCTTTGCAGTAATGAACATTTACACTTTAGAGGAAAGAAGAGACAGAGAAGAGAGAGAGAGAAGTAAATCTCCTAAATGCCTTTCATATATAATTGACAGTTTCAAATAGCATCTTTTTCTCTTTGTGATACATACAATACTTTGTAGTTGGTCATATATTTATCATTTTCTTGATGATAAGAGTGAAGATAAAACTATAGCTTTCTTATGAATACAAAGAGTTCCATGTCCTTTATTTTAAATCAGATTTGCTTTCAATCTTGCATTTCTCTTTGTTGGCCAAAAGTTTGACTAGAAGTAAAGCCAACAACGGACAACACGTTCAGTTGTGCATAACAGCTGTTTACTCAGCACTTTTTGTGAATAAAGTTTAATGCTCAATGCCAAATGAATAATCAGTAAAGCTTTAAAATTGCCTTTATTTCTGTGGTAGAAATAGATGAGCTGTTGGGATTGATTATTTATTTTATTTTTCATCAATCCTTAAAAAGCTCTTGTGTATCTATTTCTGGTCTCTGTGTAGAGTGAAGGAAATATCTTAGATTAGGAATACCTGGTATATAGTAAATAGTTAATGATTGTTGAAGGAATAAACGCAGTTCCAGTTTGTCATGAAATATTAAATCTTTATTGCTTTCCCTATCTAACAAGAGTCTTCCTACCTTTTTTCCTGTTTATTTGATAATTTCAATTGGCTTCTCTAATATCAGAGATGTGGCCTGCACTTCTGAAATGATTTGATAACTATTGGACATTAATCGAACCTTGTATTGTCTTACTAAATGCCTTTGAATCATTGATTCAACTCTCAAATGTTTTAATGTATTAGATATCAAGGTTTTTTCTACTTATGTGTTTGTTCAGCTCAGTGTGCACTCATGCTAGTTGAAATTACACAGAATATATATTTTAAAGTAATTTTCACATAATGTTGTTTCAACACCTAGGCTGATATTTTAAATGAAGGTGATAATTGCAAAACTCTGGCTACAGGTTTGATTTTAAAATGTCATGCTTTTTATAAAATGCTGCTTTGCTTATACAGTCAGTCCCAAATTCACGCCTATTTCTATGGGGGAGATGGATATGTACTATTATTTTCCATAAAAATAGAGCCTTTAAAATTAAGCCCTAACTTAGACTGCCAATTTATGAATATCCGGAGGAATAGTGACGTCAGTTACTACTTAATTCACTAAAACAAAATATACTTGCCTTCTGGGCAGCTAAAACGGCTATAAAATGAAGCTTCATTAATCCACACCATAGCATATAATTTCTCCCATAAATGGTGGCTATTTTTACACTGGCTGGATCACTTCCTGAAGTATTTTTAAAATTTCCTTTTCTTGTTTCTGTATAGGACATAAAATGAACGCGTTCACATCATAGGTCAGAGCCACTGCTCAATTCAACACTGTGCATTACCCAAAACTTCTATTTTCTGTTTAAGAATAGTCATCTGTTTAGACCTTTTCACTTCCTTTTTATTTCCATCAGCGCTAATGGGGTTTCTCTTTGGGTCTGTATTTCTCCAGGAAATACTTTTAATAGTTATTGTGTTACTGCATATGTGGAGGAATATAAAATTTTAACCTGTTTGAACCGAAATGCGCATGCCAACAGTTTAACAAATATCTGCCTGAGCAAAATCACACTTCATAGATTTTTATGAATTCTCAAAGTAGTTGAAACTTTAAATGCTAAGCTCATAAGAGCCAAATTTCTATTTTGCTTATGATTGTAGTCACTACCTATCTATTGGCTACTTGTGAGGTGATCTTGCAGCGGGGAATGCATAAGGGAAATCTATGAAGTTTATTATTGGCGCTAGCAAAGCACAGGGGTGTACTTTGTCTGACAAGACACAGGGACACTCTATCTCTTCAACCCATTCCCCACTTCCCTGCCTCCCCAGAGGATTTGAGCAGGGAAGCTCTCTAAGCCAATTCCTTAACTTTAGAATGGGGTATGTATCTATTTGATAGGTATTGGGAGGTCATGATAGACAGTGTGCATGCTGCCTGGCACATAGTAATACTCATTATATTATTTATAATATTATCATCACCAGTGGATCCATTTTTTAAAACCAAACGTTCCTATATATATGATCTTACCTATTAGTAACTATTTGAATTGTTTTGTATTTGCATATACATCTTTTCAAAATGTTTTGTTTCTGTATCGACTTTATTTTTCTTAAGTGGAGCTTTATTTTCTCTTCTAAAACTATATTAGCAGAGAAATCTTTAGTGTATAGTAATGAATTTGCTTTATGTGCTGATAACTGACAAGACTTCATCGTGCTTACAATTAGAAAATTGAAAAAGAAACTAATTCACTGTCACTAGAATTTCTAAATTATATATTAAAATATAAACATGCACTTTGGATCTTTTTGATGATGTATATAATTTCTGTAATACCTAGCATTTCCATTTACTATCTATCTCTCCCAGCATAGTCACACTTACAAATCATAAAATCCACAAAATATTTAAAGAAATAATTATTTAGCTGTCCTCCAAAAGGGCAATGTCTAAAGGTGTACTTACTGATTTTTCATGATTCTTTAAGAAAATAATGTATGTGCATTTCTAATGAAAACTAAAACAAGCTTCCAATCTTTTAGAAATTACTGTACTAATAAATAGGCTCAGCCAGATATAAGTGGAAACCCAATTTGAATACAGAATTTAAAAGAGGTGTACAACTGAGGGCGTATATGGAGACCTAGTGATATCACCAGGAACATGGGCTTTCACCTGCTCACCACTTGGCAACTCGAGCATACAGCCTTCACTCACCTGGTTCAAAAGGGCTATTCCAGACATCATATCCAAGTTTTTTTTTAAGGAAATATCTCCAAATGTTCCACAAAATAAATTACTTTTGTAAACTTTTTGTAATTGGGCAACAATTCTGCTTACTTACTCATTGCCAGCATATATATATATACATATATTTATATATATATATACATTGCCATATCCTGCTGTAAGGGGCCTATCCAGAATAAGCCAAAACCATTAGGTTAAGGGCCCAGTTCTTCCAGATTGCCAAGTCTGCCAAGACTTCTGACTGCCACTACAAGTGGTTAGGTCCAACTACGAAATTAGGGGAAAGGGTCCTTACAAGATACCCTTATTTCTGATATCAGATACAAGTTTAGGCATTTTCAAAAGCTACCCTTAGAAGATTTGCTAATTCACTAGAAAGACCTAAAGAAATCACTGAAAGCTATTTAACTCATCAGTATGGTTTATTAGGGGGGGCTTAATGCAAATTAGAGCCCACCAAAGGAAAAGCACATAGGGCAAAGTCTGGGAAGGTCCTAAATGAGAAGATTCCATTGTTCTCAGGACTCATTACCCTCCCCGTATTTATGAATGACACTGTGCATGAGGTATTGCCAACCTGGGTAGGTCACTGGGCTTTATTACACAGGTCTGATTGTTTGCCAACAGGATTGTAAGTCAGTTTCTAACTCTCTCCACCCACCTTCTTAGAAGGTGGGCTGATATCACTGTCTGAAGGGCCAACCAGGAATCACCTCATTAGCCTAAACCATCAGATGTATCCCTAAGGGGCCTACTGCAAAATACCAAAGCTGCTCAAATCCAAGGGTTAATAGGTTACCTTCCAGGAGCTGAGATCAAAGGTCAGACCTCTCTTTGAACAAGATGGAATTCTTTCCTACACAGGGGCCCAGCTAAAGATTGAAATATTAGAAAGTAATTGCAGTCTCTGTCACAATATCATTTGAAGAATACAGGAATGCACTCCAAAATATTAAAGACAGCTATTAAATCTAGTTTTGAAGGCTATAGAAAATTGGTCAGGCTATTACAACCTAGTAATCATGATTTTTTCATGATTAAATTGTTGTAATAGCTATAATTGGTTCTGCATCATCTGCTAAGAAATGGCAGAGTTATTAAAACACAGTAAATGCCATACCATACTGTTCAGCTGTTCAATACACCAAACCATTTTAGAGTTCCTTTAAAGATTTTACTGAGTAGGTGACAATCTCAGTTTTGCAAAAAGCATTTTATGGTTTATGAGCAGCTAGTGCCCGATCATCCATTAGGAGTGTTGCTTTAGGACAATATTTGTATCGACTGAAATGCTTCAATAATTGAATTGCAATGAAAAAAAATTTACCTTCCACATTTAATTCCGAAAAAAATTAAGTCTGGTAAACTACCTTTCTAAATTTATTAAGGTTTTAAATTTAAACAGCTATCTAATTCAGGAAGTTGTTATATGAATCATTATCTCTTTACTGAAAGTAGCAGCCTGCTCTTGCTTTCTGATGAAACTACTAAGCTATCTGAGAAGTCATCAGAGAATTTAAATATACAGGTTTTTGTCTATTCTGGTTATAAAGGAAATATAACATTTGCCAAAGAATTCAAGAACTTTGTGGCAGTAAAGCTAATGTTTTGACTTTGATTGATTTATCAAATCATAGAATTTTCAAGTTTGTATATACGTTTGAGAGTACATCTCACCTCTGTCCCTCCAACCCTCTCTTTCTCTCTTAACTTTGCCATCTGTATGATAATTAGTATATATTTCTATCCCATGAAGGATTCAGATGCAGGAAAAATAAATCTACTTGTTTTTATCAAAAGAAAAAAATTAATACAATGAATAAGATGCTTAAAATGTTGTTGTTAAGATTAGTGAAGTGATCTCCATGCTGAATTTACAGAAATGACTTATAGAACACCATGATACAGGTCCAGCAGAGGAGCTATGGCTACTGTCACAGGTTTCCACACCCCAAAAATTAGCGATTGGAAACTGAAATACAACTATAATAGATAAGCTTCTATAATTAGCTCCATAAATAACAATGTCCACAGAGTTACTGGATGGGCTCTGGAATATTGCAGCAGTAAAATTTCGTGTCTCAACCATGTTTGCCAACAGAGCTAAGCCATAAAATAATGGGCTTCACTTCAGTTTTTCCTACCATCCCACGTGTGTGCATTTAATTGTGTGTGCATATAAATTGTATGTGCAATTTATATCAAGAACTCCAACTGTAAGGAAGTTTGATAAATTTTGTCTTTGTTTGCAGCCTCCATAGTACAAAGAAGGCACTCTAGAAAGAATATGGAGAAGGAAAGTGGATTTATATAAAAAAGACACATCACACACACATATGCACATATAGACCAATCAGAGCAAAAAATATACTGCAGCGGGTTCAGCTGGAGAGCCTTCTCATATTCTTGTCCCACTCAGAGATACCACTTCACAAGCAGTACAAGGTGGCATACCCACATGTAGAATATGTTGCTCCAGAGACCAAAAAGGTCCACTAAGACATGTTCCTCTTTGTTAATGATAGGAAATAGAGATATTTAACTTTTCTTTTTACTTTGTACCAGGCCATTGGAATGCCAGAACTTTCATAAAGATGGCAGGCCTTGAATTTTTGTGAAACTGTTACTGGGTGTGTTAGTTAGATTCAATTGTCAACTTGGCCAGGTGAGCATACCTAATTTTGTTGCTGTGGACATAAGCCAATGATACATGAACCTCATCTGTTGCCAATTATATCTGCAGTCAGTTAGGAGGCGTGTCTGCTGCAATGAGTGACATTTGACTTAATTGGCTGGTGCTTAAATGAGAGAACGCAATGTAGCACAGCCTAAGCAGCTCAGCATTCCTCATCTCAGCACTAGCAGCTCAGCCCAGGCCTTTGGAGATGCAGAAAGAAGTCACCCCGGGGAAAGTTGTTGGAACCCAGGGGCCTGGAGAGAAGACCAGCAGAGACCATCTTGTGCCTTCCACATAAGAAAGAACCTCAGTGGAAAGTTAGATGCCTTTCCTCTGAAGAAGTAACAAAATAAATCCCCTTTTATTAAAAGCCAATCTGTCTCTGGTGTGTTGCATTCCGGCAGCTAGCAAACTAGAACAGATTTGGTACCAGGAGTGGGGTGCTGCTGTGGTTTGCAAAAGCCAGATATATTTGAATGGTGTTTTGGATGGCTAAGGGGGAGACTTTGGAGGAATTGTGAAGAGAATGATGGAGAAGACCTGGAGTGCATGAAGGGACTGTTGGTGTAAATGGAACCACTGCCAATCTTGACAAAGGAGGACACAAAAGGGAGAGACTGGAGTTTGCAGAGTGAGAACCATGGACGCTCGGGTCTGAAGCCAAGAAACCTCGGCCAGGAGAGTGAACCCACCTGTATACATGGAGAGGGTTAGTTTAACCTGAAGGGTGAGGATGAGCCTCTCATCTGTTGCAGTGGAAGAGTTATGTAGCCTCAGGCCTTGGAGAAGGTAGAGCACGCTCCTTGGGGGACTGGGAGAGCCTGGCTGCCACCATGTCGAGGGGTTGAGCATGTGCCCCAGAATTGGCAGACAGCCCAGGGGTGGCCCTGATGCCTGGAGAGAGTGGAGCCCAGAGGTTGATTTGGAAAGAGGTGGGCCACTGCATAGGCCCTCAGAAAGGGTGGGACTGCCACTTTCTAAGCCGAAGGATGAATGACTTTCAGACTTTGAAATTCCATGGTGCTTGCCCTGCAGGTTTTACATCTGTGTTTCTTCCAATTTCTCCCTATGGAAATGAAAATCTGTATCCTGTGAGTATCCTCCTTTGCATCTTGGCATTAGACAACTTTTTTTGAGATTCACAGGTCCACAGCAAGAACAGAATTTTTTGCATCTGTTTAAGGTGATGCTTGAAGTTGCCAAGTTGACAAGGGGTTGACATGTGTTAGATTCAGTTGTCAACTTGGCCAGGTGAGCATACCTAATCTTATTGCTGCAGACATAAGCCAATGATACATGAACCTCATCTGTTGCCAATTATATCTGCAGTCAGTTAGGAGGCGTGTCTGCTGCAATGAGTGACATTTGACTTAATTGGCTGGTGCTTAAATGAGAGAACGCAATGTAGCACAGCCTAAGCAGCTCAGCATTCCTCATCTCAGCACTAGCAGCTCAGCCCAGGCCTTTGGAGATGCAGAAAGAAGTCACCCCGGGGAAAGTTGTTGGAACCCAGGGGCCTGGAGAGAAGACCAGCAGAGACCATCTTGTGCCTTCCACATAAGAAAGAACCTCAGTGGAAAGTTAGATGCCTTTCCTCTGAAGAAGTAACAAAATAAATCCCCTTTTATTAAAAGCCAATCTGTCTCTGGTGTGTTGCATTCCGGCAGCTAGCAAACTAGAAGAACACTGGGCTTGCAAGTGTAATTAATTCATAAATTCATGGAATTTTAGATCTTGTAGAAACCTGGGAGGATATACACTTCAATGCGGTCAATATATATTTGAAACAGCTGAGGTCAAGAGAGTTTGAGTGACTTTACCTTAGGTTGTGATGATTAGTAAGTGGCGATGCAAAGTTTTCTTCCCTCTAATCTGAAGCATTCTAGTATGCCCTGTTTCCCCTAAATGTGTTATCATTATTGACATATTGATGATTTTATTTTATGTAGCATTTTAATTTCAGGATTTAGGAATAAATTCTTGAAAATATATGTTTCAAATATGAGGATGAATGAATACTTGCTTTCTTCCATCTTTTCTGAACTGACATTAATGTTATCAGTAGTAATGCTGTGCTTTCTGGTTTATGGCAAACTGTGTTAAAGGGACTGGGAATTTGGAGGGATTTTACCTTAAGGTACAGTTTCACCTCCTCATATGGAAAATATATGAGAAGGCCATATAATAAAATACTTTTTTTTTTTGGCTTCCATTGCAAATTCCCTAATCTGCACTTTGTTTTCCATTTTATGACCAAAAGGCACAGATTTATAATTAACAAATGCACTGAAACAACAACAGGTTATAAAATTGAAAGATTTCCCTCTTCAAGCATACTTAATAACTTCTGTGTTCCTTGAAAACCGAAGTTCATAACAAACTAAATTGTAGCATTGCTCTAAGATGATTTGTTGAAGAGCTCTGCCAGCATCCTGTAGATCCCCATTCCAGAATTCTGGACATGTATGAGGGATTGACTGTAGAGGATTTTGCATATTTTTCATTATGCTGTTTTATTAAAAAAGTGTGAAAAAGTTAGTGCTTCAGAAAATCATGTGTGAAATAAACATACCTAGGTAAAATTTCTTTAGAATTTTGGTCTGTGTTGATCAGTTTGCTGCAATTTTATATGAGGTTTCAAAAATAACCAACTAGATTCCTACTATTTCATGTTCTGAAAATTATGAATCATGTTTTGGATAATTAATACCCCATAATAAAAAATTTACTAAATTTCTGCGTCTGCCCCTTTTCCACCTCTGTCTTCTCCTTTTTCTTTATTATCAACTATTATAACATCTCATGAACCTCTGTGATGTGAATGACCTATTAATAACCTATTAATAGCTGTAATGGGGATATAAAAACAAATAAGGCACTTCCTGCCCTTAAGGAGCTACCTGTCTGGTTTAAGGGGACCGGAGCTATCTTTGCAAAGAGTAATTAATTTTCAAACACAAAAATATAACATGAATGGTATGAAATGATAAGTACTAGACAAGGTCAGAGAAGTGCGAGATCAACTAGTGAGGTTAAGGTAATTAACAGACACTTCAGAAAGAAATTTCTATTTGAGTCTAGATTTAAAGGATTTAATCAGGATATATTAAAATATGCATAAATTGTTTTAAACCCTTAGGGTCAGTGTTATATTCCAATAAATGTTTTGGATAAACTTGTGATAAGCTACTTGACATTTTTAATTTATGATGAAATAAATCATCTTCTAAATTAAATTTATTTTTAAGACTCATGAGAAATTTCATGCAGATAATATAAACCAATTGGAAAAAGATACACTCAAAATAACGAATGATGTGATATGTATATTGCAAAATGTTGGGAGTATTTTAGACACTAGAATAAAGACATAGGATGTGATTAGTAAAAGCACATATGTTTTTTGCCTTTTAATTCTTTCCACGCTTAGTTATGGGACCTCACTAATATGGAAAGAAATAAAAAATAAAGCCTTGTATTCTTTGATTTAGTGTTGGTAGAATATATAACTGAAGCCAGAGGCTACAAGCGTCAGTTGACAGTTTAATGAAGAATTTTGAAAGAATGGTAGACTCTGGGTACTTTGCTTTGAGAAGACAAGCCTTGAGCTAGTTATTACATCTGTTTAGATGAGGAAAAGGTTAGTGAATATTTATATTTCAGTTTTTTTTTTTTACATGGGTAGGCACTGGGAATCAAACCTGGGTCGTCTGGCATGGCAGGCAAGCATTCTTGCCGGCTGAGCCACCGTGGCCTGCCCATATATTTCAGTTTTTATAATATTTAAGTTAAATCTATTGCCGCGTCCTCTTTTTCCTCCCCGGTTTGACACGGTTCCCTGGAAGGAAGGGCGGTGGCAAGGCCTTCAATGCCCCAAAAGAGGACGAGGCATAAAATGGCGTAATAGAAAAATACTGGGATTAACGACACTAATTGTGTGTTTCTTGTTGCTGGTTGTGTTCCAAGCATTATATCAAAACGAATCAGAAAGCAAAAGAATTGGAAAAAATGATACAAATTGTACAAATTGCAAAACCTTGTTAATGACTGTTTGGAAAAAATTAGGTTGGGACGCCCCCATTAAGCAAGTCATGCTGCAGATACAGCAGGCAGAAGTGCTTTTAGAACAAGTCACAGAAAAGTACCCCATAGAAAGTAAACACTTACAATTAAAAAACCCTGCATTGAGCCATCCTAGAAATTTACTCCCCACCACGGCACCGGTCCATTGCTATAAAACAATAAAAAATCTAAGTAAACAATGTAACCTTTTAATCAAAACAAGCTAAACTTTAACCAGATTAAAATAGGTCTTGACATATTGCCTCACCTGTAGAATAATAGGAAAAGAAAGTCTAAACTCAGAAAACTACAAACACAATGTCTGCGGTTTAAACCAATATCTTGCTGCTATTAAAATCTTGTGTAAATTTTCCTAAGAAAATCAGAACGTGTACTTTCGCTTTGCTTCCCTGAACCTGTAACTTTACCTAAAACGTAAGCCATGACACAACCATGATTCTGTGATACCTGTTTCCTTGCCAAGAATAAGGGTATAAAATCAGTTAAGCAAAAATAAATCTAAGCAACTCTTCTCAGAAAGGAATTCTCTAAGCTGTCTCTTGGTGTTCTTCTCGCGCCGACGACCCTCCACACCTTCAAGCCTGTTCCCTCTGCTGCGGCTGGACCGCGGCAATCTATGTTTGTCTTTTATCTAGTTATCATAAATTTAAATTTTTCTTTAAATGTGCTTGCAATGAAGACTAAAGATCTTTCTAGTAATATTGAAACATTTATTTTTAAAGATTCAAGGACTATTGACTTGTGACCATGAAACTATAAATATTTATTATGGAAGATTACATGCTAAAATGTTTGTTGCTGAATACCTGCCTTTTCATTTAAAAATTGTAAATTCTCTTGTTCATCGGAAGTCAGTTTTACCCACCACAGTTGTAACAATCAACTCTGAATTTGCTGATGTTTTTCCTATAACTTTCCTAGTATATAAGTGGTTTGAGTTTGCCTGTTAGATAGAATCATCTTGGTTTTCTCCCTGTGGGTTTGCTTGTCATGACCCTAGCGACTATGATGCTCTCATTTCTAGAAAGCATCACAAGGGTGAGTTTTTCTCAGATGTTAGCATCTATTGTATACAAGGTAGGTTTTTACTTAGGTTCAGAATATGCTGCTAATAAAGAGGTCATCGGAGGGATTTTAAAAGGCAATGATTTCCTGGGTCTAAACACCAACACCTAGAACGCAGTTTCAAGCAGCCCTCCCTACCCCATTCCCTCTTCAGAAACTTGCTTGTGAACAATAAAAACGTTAAAGAAAAATGAATTTTAGCATGAATTGTACAGTCTATTTGCAGCTGACACCATTACCACATGCTCTTCCTGTGACTGAAGAAGATAGCTCTCTTCTTGTTCTAGATAGTTCAAATGCATACTGACCTCCTTAGGATAAGCTCAATTGTGATCTCCTGAGATCCACTCCTAAAATTTCTTTCCTTTCGCTCTCTATATATTTATGTCTCTTTTAAAACTACCATTTTAAATTAGTACCCTATTTTATTGTTATTTGTTAAAATATTATTTCCCTAAACACTGTTACTATATTGTAAGGTTTTTCATTATTAGAAAACAGATCATATTAATTTTTATATCCTCATAGAAATACTGATGTAAAAGAAAGACTTTAGAATTACTAATGGTGCAAATAATTCAATCTTTTTGAAACTCGGTTTCTTACTCTGCCAGTGGGAGATAATAACAATCTATAGCAGCAGCAATAGAAGTAGTAGAGGTAGTATTAGCAGCAGCAGCAAGATCTTTCATTGTACCAGGTCTATTTGACCCTCCCAACAATCCTGAGATTGGTGCTATCACTATGCCTATGTATAGGTGTGGAAACCAAAGCACAGAGAGTTTAAGTAATTTTCCCAAGTTCATACAGGTAACAAATGACAAAACCAGAGGCCATGTTCTATATCATGCTGTCACCTAATAGGTGCTCATAAAGCACTTGTTGAATGAATCTCTGTATGGCATTGTGATGGTTCGAAGCTGTATGGACCCAAGAAAAACATGTTCTTAAATCTAATCCATTCCTGTGGGTGTAAACCTAATCATAAGTAGGACATTTTGATGAGGTTACTTCAGTTAACGTATGTCTTGCTTCAACCAGGATGGCTCTTAATCCTATTACTGGAATCTTTTATAAGAAAATGAAACAAAGACAAAGAGGGAGAAAGCCACAGAAGCAAGAAGATAAAGTCAGTGAAATCTGGAAGAGAAGGGAGAGACCAGTAGATGCCACTATGTGCCTTGCCATGTGACAGAAGAGGCAAGGGTCACAGGTAGTCATGGAAGGAAAGCATCATCTTAAAGATGTCTTGATTTGGACACTTTCCTGGCCTCAAATGGTAAGCTAATAAATTCCCGTTGTTTAAATGGACCCATTTTGTATTATTTGCTGGAGCAGCCTAGGAAACTAAAACACGCATCAAATAACCTATTTGACTTTATTTTTCTATTTTGTTTCTATATTAATTTATTAAATGGTCTTACATTATTTTGAGGAGAATAACTAATGTAATAATAAAACTAGGTGCATAGTTGAATGTTAAAAATATTATAAATATTATTTCTTTAATGTTGGGAAGCATTGGAGATATACAGTTCAAAGTTTAAAATGTTATTGGTAAATAAATGGCCTGCATATGTAAATTTGTAACTATATAGTATGTATACTTATCATATATTGCTGTTGATTTATAAAATCCACACAGGAATGTTAGTCTCATTATTTTTTAGTCACATTTCCTATCTAAGTGTTGATAGATATATATGCCATGTATGAGAGGAGCAATGTAAGAGAGATGATACAAATACATCATTTGCCTTTCCAGCGGAATCATTAGATCTTTTTTTTTTAATATAAATTGAGGCCACTTTCCAAGAAGCAGAATATAAGAGTTTGTGCTATGATCTCTATTGTTTGGTCTTATTAGAGTCATTAAGTGCAGTCAAGGTGCCTTTCAGGAAGAAAGGATGATAGATTGGCTGCATTCTCATGATCACATTCACTGTCATGGAGAACGAAAGTCAGGGAGGAGGGAGGAAGCAGAAGACAGAGTGCAGTGGGATACAGGTGCACCTTTTCCAGAGAAAAACAAGATGAATGTTCCCATTGTCACTGCTCCCTGCATTTCCTTAGTCATTAGCATGACAGGTCTGTAATTGATGACACGACATGGGACCTGTTGTGAAGCTTCTTCCCCCTCCTCCGAAAGTACTTCTGTGTCCTTTAAACAGTGTATGGTATCTGATGTGTCAGTGCGTCTGCCTTCATAGCTCAATCTAGGCTATCTTAGTAATGACAGAAGATCACACCACTTGTAATAAGGAAAGATGATATTAAAGTTTCTTAGCAGTGTTAACTGCAATTCTCAGGAGTGGCTTATGTAATAAAAGGCAAGATCAAAAGTAAATTTATGAAAGTAAGAGAAAATAACATAATTGGAGCTTTCAATCTGCTGTAGAAGAATGCTTTGTAGTCTAAAGCTCACTGTTTTACATACATGCTTTCTCCAGGTATACACTTTAGATTAAGAAAGAGTTTACAAGCTCTGTTTCAAGCAACATTACAATATATAGGTCATTTGACTTCATTATGTAAATTAAGTGATTAAGTAAAATAATTGAATGTGCAAATTATGACTAACCACTTTGACTTCCAGTTTAATAATTGTTTGAAATTATTAAACAATAATAATAATAAATTCTCAGGAGCTGCTGGGAAATAGATTTGATTTTAATGTTATATTTAGGTTTATTAGGCTTATTTTATAATTACCTACTAATAATCGATATTAACCATCTGGGAATTTATTGAGAAAACCAGTGAAGAAACCACACTGGTGAAACAAATATGCCATTAAAGTAAATACAAGTAAAAAAAATGTGTTAAAATTTTCTAATGTAAATCCTTAGTATTAGAACTTTGTTACTGATCAAAAAATGTTACCATCAATTTAATGAAGCTTTTTTGTGCTAGAGTTTTTTATTTTTAACTTTATAAAAGCATATATTTTCCCCTTTTTTAGTTTTTATGAGTATAGAAATAATACAATACACTTTTCAGAATAATTATGTATAATGAGAAGTCTTCTACTTTAGGAACAAACCTAATTTGTTATATATGAAATTTGGATATAACACATGTAGAATTGTATTACAGCAATTCTTTTAATATGTATAACCTCATTAACATTATAACTATTTTATGGAGAAACTTAAAGCAATAAGCTTCCAAAGGAAATGTTACAATGAAAATTAAATAGAGCTTTAGTGATCCTGTAAGTCTGACTTATCATTCTCCAAACTGTACTCTATTTTCTGATTCTATAAAAGTATGTCTATAATAAACATATTAGTCTCCTCCTTCAGGCATATACCTAACTTTTAATATAGTGGGCATGAGACCATAACGTGTGGCATCCTGCCGACCTTTAAGAGTTCGTAAACAAACATGCATAATATATACTTTTTGCTGACTAGTTAAATTAGAGTTTGTGAAACATTTTCTTAACTAAAAATCCATTTAGATAAAACATCAAAATGTCTGGATTCTTTAAAAATGTTAAGCTAGTTTTTTCTTTATCGCCAAGCATGCAATGCTTTCTGTTTGTTTCTGCAACAAACCTTGCTCCTTCTTTTCTTTCTCCTCTCTGATCATTCTTTCTATCTTCCATGATTGAAGTCATCCTTCTTTGCCTGCCCCCTAAATGCCAGTCCACATGTAGATGCTCCTGTCTGTCTTTCCTAATTTTCTTGTTAGGTGCCATAACTTCATTCTCTTTTACACCGCTGAATCAAGTCTTTTTTTTTTTAATATCCACACCCCCACCCTGCTTTTCTTATAAGAATTTGGCACATTTTTCTAGTCTCCTACTGACATGTGCTCCTGAATGATCTGCAGATAACTCAAACTCGGTTTCCCCCATCGAATCTATTTAACTTCCTACCCATTAATTCAAAGTGAAAAATCTTGATGTGATCTTCAAATCTTTTTTCTTTCTTCCTCCCTCATTCCTCAATTCTGTTTACCATTAAGTCCTGTCAATCTGATCTCCACAACTCTTACTGAAGTCATGCCATTCTTTCTATTTTCAGTCCATGATCTTTTCCTGGGCTCTGCAACATACTCCTGATCCTGTTTCCATTCTTTCCCTCTGACAGTCACCTGTTGTCTTCGTAAGACATAGATCTCATCATTTCACTTCTATTAAATCCGGCTCTCCATTTCCAAAACGTTAAAGTCCAAATTCTTTAGAATGGCCATCAAGATGCTCAGTCTGGCCACAGTCTATCTTTCTAGCTCATTTCCTGACAATTTACTATGGAAGACTACTGGCTATTACCAGTATTTGGCATATATCTCTGTCTCTCTTTCTTTACTATGGTTTTGATCTCTGCTGTGATTGCCTTATCTACTTTTTCCAGCTGTCAGTCTCCTTTTAGCCCTAAATCTAATCCTCAAATAGCCAATACTCTTATATATTTAAGTATTTATGTACATTTATTCATACTATGTGCACTTTTTGACTCAATATACATTTTGAGATGTATTCATTTCAAAACCTGTAGGTTTTGTTTATTAATTTTAACTCCTGCTAACATTCATGTTGTGTGATAAACTGCTGCTTTCCATTCCTCTACTAAGGGACAAATAGGATAAGGTTGTTTTTACTTTTTTTCTCCTTTGTGTAAGGAATGCTGCAGTAAAAAATCTTGCCATTGTATCCATGATCATATGAAAAGATTTAGTAATTAATTAATGAATTCATGAATTAATTTCAAGTGGCTGATCTAGGGACCTGCAGAGAATAATGAGAGGAAGGTGAAATGTAGACATCTGCCACCATTTCCCAACTTTTCTTGAAATGTCCTTGTATGGAGTTTTACAGTGTCAAAATATCCATCTTATGCTTGGTTTGGCATGTAGTTATATGATGCAAATAAATATTAAGATGATGTTAATGTTAGTAAAATGTTACTGCACTTTGTCATGTCACAAAAAAGGCAGATTAAAAGATTTTTTTTAAACCTTCCTTTCCTTATATTTATTCACTATTTTTTTCCTTATAACCCTAAATTATTTTGATTCTGAAGTCTTACTATACTGACATTATCATACTCTTTCAAATGCCATAAACTACAAAAGGGTAAGAAATTAAGATATTATCCCATTTCCCTTTCTTTCTTTATTCGTATTTTCTTAGTAATGTTTGTTGAAGTATTTTAATAATTGAAACACATATAAATCGAACCACTACTGCGTTTTACAATGTCCCTTTGATTTTAGTGTTTGTAAGAATTGCTTGGGATGTGAATTAAAGTATGTATTTCGAATCCCCACTGTGAAAGATTTTGGTTCAATCGTTTTGGAGCATGGACTTTAAATATTTATCTCATACTTACAACTACCATCACTTGCAAGTGTGCTCTGGAAATCAATTGCTTCAAGAAGCAGGATGAGGCAAGAAGTGGAGGTGATGGTGGTGGAGGGGACCCAGCATAGTTTAGACCTTCGGATGCAAATAGATGTGGGTTTGAATCCCAGTTGTTTCTAACAATTACTAACTTTATGATCTTCGGCAAGTTATTCAAACTCTCTAAACCTCAAATTTCTAATGTAAAAAAGATAGTAATATTACCTAATTCATAAAATTTAGCCCAATACCTGATCTGTAGTACATTCATGACAAATGTCAACTATTATATATTCCTGAAGTGGCTTTGTTTCTTTTCTGATTATGTAAACAACAGTTTGAGGGTGGATGTTTATGAAAACAGGGCAATAATTTGGAACTCTGACTCTCTGAGTTTCATAAACAAAAAGCCAGGGAATATTTAGACATCTTATTATCTTCATTGTTGTAAATAGTTTTTAGTGACACTTTAATATCAGAAAACTTAAAGGCAATTTAAAGGAAGTATTATTATTTAATGTTCTATTCTTTCTCCTGGATGAGAATCATGAGAGAGCCATATGTTAAAGTCACATGTCCTCGAGTTTAAATTTCAATTTTTCCCAATAGTCAATGAATATTCCATTCTCCCAAAGGACATGATGAAGTAAAAAACTAGAAATTTTCTCATCAGAAACACACACACACACAAACACATACACGTGTGCACACACAATATTGAGAACTGTGGAGAACCCCACAAAGCCTTCAGGTACAGTCAAAGGAATTTGTTAAAAGGGCCTTGCCACAAACGTGTAACATCTTTATCTCATGAACAAGCAGTCAAGAATCTGACTTTTTAAATAGCATCTTTTGTGACTCGGTTATGGCTAGTCTGCAGACTATACTTTGAGAAGTCTCTGGTGAAGCGTAGAAAGAGCTCTGGAGTCAAGGGAACAAAACTTTAGCTCTTAAAAATGGACTTAACCTCTATGAATTTCTTAATTCATTAAAATGAGAATAATATCTTCTTTACAAGACTGTTCTCAGGATCAGGTGAAAATATATGAAGCCCCTGGTACCCACTAGACTGTCACTAATTTCATTCTTGCTTAGTGGTTAAAAGCATGAGTTTTGGAATCCGACAGATTTGAGCTTAAATCCTGATTCTGACACTCCTTGGCTGAGGGACTTTGAGAAAGTGCTTAAATTCTCTACGTTCAATTTTCTTATCTGTAAGGTGGGAATAATCGTAGTTGTATCTTATAGTTCTTGTGAGGATTAAATGAAATAAAGGATGTAAAACATTTGAAAAAGTGGCTACCATGTTGTAGTACTTGATAAATTATATATATCTAAGAATAGTAAAAGTTATCATTTGCCATTTTTGAACCTGAGTATACAGAGTCATATGTATGTATACTTTCTGTCACATCAAGTAAACTCACACATATAAATAAGTTTAATTCATGGTGCAATTTTTACATAGACAACAACATGGGGAAGTTTTACATTCAGTGTGCATTATAGCATCAGTAATTTAAACTAAGTATTAGCATGATGATTTTGATTATTAAATATAGAATTAATATTATAAGGGTTTTCTGTTTCAGTTTTGTCTCTTTTGGCTGCTTTTGGAATAGCATCAAATGTTATGATTCCAGAAAAGGGCCAATTATACTGAACATTCTCTGGTATTGACAAAGAGTTATATTTATTTTGATGGTGATTATTTCTCCAATATTAGGGGTAAATTTTTATTGACATCTCATAAATTGATTTTAATTCATTTTCACCATTGTGATCGTTTTAAATCTATTTTTATTTTATTCTTTACTGAACTTTTCTGAATATATTGCCCTCTCATATTATTTTCAGAAATTTGAATGTAGGTTAGCTATTTCTCTATTTATGTTTAATTATTTCCTTAATTTTGTTAATAGTTACTTTCTAATAAAACTAGGCTCTAAAATTCTGGAAACCAGATATTATGAACTATATATTAAGGAATGCTCAAAATTTAAAGAATAAGTACCTACAATGGGAAAGAACAATATAGAACAGGGTTCTTCAAAATCTGAACTGATCCTGAGGTATATGAGCATGATTAAATGGGAACAGAAATTGAGATAATTTAGAAACTTTTATACCAATTTAACCTTGACCTGACATTCAAGTGCATGCTCATTTTTACATGAATTTACTTTATTGCTATTTTGTGAGAATTTTGGTCTCTAACATGGATTGGAAATTGTAAAACACAGCCCTTTACCACAGTTTGAGAAGCAGTAATGTAGACAACTCACAAGCTTCGTTTGTGCTGTTGTGTATAGTAACAGACACAATAATAGATGAGAAACCGTTAATTTTCTACCAAAATCTTAAGTTTGAACTCTGTGAAATTATTTTCCAAAGTCAAGAGGTATTTTGAATTGTTCCAGTGCGTTGCTGGACAACATTAGAACACTGTTAGTACAATGGGCTCAGAGCCACTCCTGCAGCTGCCCAGGACGGAGGGCTCCCGGGCTCACTCGCGAACTGCCTGTGGACTTTTCCTCAGGCCTACAGGGGAAACCTTGAGCCGGCCCTGGCTTCTCTGATAACCACGGTACCGAGCTCCCTGACCCCCCCGCCAATGCCTTCGATGTCCAGGGATAGAAACCGGGAGCCCAGTACGGCTCTGGGAGGGATCAGCATCTTCTGGACCCAACTCTGGAATATGTGAAGGAAAAGGTGAGACTCCTTGGAGCTTAGCACTGAGTGAGCTCTTGTCTAAACAATGCTTCATCAAGAGGTTCTCCAAGGAGAAGCATCTCTGACAGAATCCCTAAGAGGCTGAAGAAAGAGCTGGAGGACAAGCTGCTGCTAAGCAGTGAGGAACTTCACAGCCATGCCTGGTACCACGGCTGCATCTCCCATCAGGTATCAGAAAACCTGGTTCAACCAGATGGGGACTACCTGGTGTGCTCTTCTGTTCAGCTCTGGAAACTTTGTCTGACCTGTCAGTAGAAGAACCTCATGCAGCACTAAAACATCTGGAAGACTGTCTAGATGATGGTCCTGTGGCTCAGTGAGGCCTATAGCTCCTTTCAGTATCAATTTGAGATGGAGAGCTTCTACTTTTCCCTGGCTTGGTGCTCTTCTGCATGGGGAACTGCCGGTTCATCTCCCTACAGAGTGGAACTGTCATCTTGGAGCCCATCAACAGCATGGGGCCCCTTCACTGCCTAGCGGAGCACCATGGCACCTCCCCAGGCTGGGACACAAGGGTAGACTTGCTGAGGGAACGTGGCAGGTGGCTAAGAGGCTGAGCCTCACTGTGGGCAACATGCAAGCCCAAGGGCAGAGTTTGCCCAGGAGGAACCTCCTCGGAAATACATAGAAGAGTGCTGGTTAGCTAGCCTGCCTGGATCACATGCAGAACCTTTTTCAAGGCCCACCATCAGAAAGTTACCTGTGTATTGGCTGCCTGGTGCCCCCTCAGTCCCTGTATGTGGACGCAAGCCCCTGCCCAGACCCACCCATGTTCAGGACAGGCAGTGAACCCACTCTGAGCCCAGCAGTGGTTTGGAGAATCTCCTCCAAAGCTCAGGTGGGGAAGAGGCACTGTTCCCTCCCATCACCCCCTCTACAAGCCCTGCAAGGTCCCCTTCCTCAAGACTCCCCCATCTCTGTTTACTTGGCTCAGCTCAGAGGCCAATTACTGTGAGCTGAACCCAACATTTGCTGCAGGCTGTGACAGAGGAGGGAGGCCACCCGTATGTCCCCAGTGCACCTACGTGGAGCTGACAGCCAGGCAGAAGGCGGCCCTGAGTACACAGAACTCTGGCATCAACTACTTTATCCTTGATGACAATAATGGGACAAGGTCTACGGAACCACCAGCAGCACAGATGGACAAGGGACAGAAGGACAAGGGTGAATTTGTGATGCCCCTCCTGGAGACCATCTACTTGTTCAGGCTCAACATCTGAGTCTGAGGTTTTGTCTCCTGAGGAGAAACATGGACATAAACTCAGGCCTGGAACTCATTACCTTATCTTTTAGACACCATTTGTATTTGGGTATACTTAAAGGACACAACAATGGCGATTGGCTTCACTGGACATTCTGAGAAGCACAGGCACTTTGGAGGACTGAGCAGCCACTCTAATAGAATCATCCAGGTAGCAGTGGAACTGAAAGACTCGAATGAGGATCTCTGTTCTTTCTCAGATATCATAAAAGCCTTGGAAATGCCGCAGCTCACAAGGTTAGAAAAAACATGGACTGCCCTGAGGCACTGCTATACTCAAACTGCCAACATCTATGAGAAGCAGCTGAAGCCCTTCAACAAATTCCTGCAGAAAGGCAGAGTCCACATGTGTTCCCCAAGCAATATATCAGTCCTGCTGCTGATGCCTCTGGTGATCTTAATGGAGTGCCACTCAGGCTGTCATTTTTTAAGGTACTGACATGTGGGGAAAAAATGACCAACGCTCTGAGATTGTGTTGAACTGTTTGACAAAAGCCCAACTCCTGGTGGAGACTGCAGACACCTACTGGATGAATGCCTAGCGGATCCTGGAAGGTTTTCAACCAGTTGATGAAATGAGTGAAATCTTGAAGACTGAATTTCAAATGCTATTATTATGGGAGCAGCAAAGGTACACAAGTCAATCATACAGAGAGAAATGAGAAATTCAACCAGATTTTAACTACCCTCTGACTTAAATTGGAACCTCCTCCTATAATGCAGGCAGAGCTTTTGTATGTTTTCAGAGAATCTTAGGATATTGTTTCAAGATTTCCTAGTTTTTTCTTTGGGAAAGCATTATCATTTGATAAAATAATAGTGTCAAATCTGACAATATACAAGCTTTTAGTATTCATAACATGTAAATTGCAGAAAGCACACTTATTTATGAATTGTTTAAGATTGCTACTTATTTTAAATGAGTGATAATTTATGGTTAAGGTAACTATTACCAATATTGATCTGTAAATTTTTAAAAACGACCATTTGTGTTGGCTGGTTTCTTTCTATCATTGCCTTATTTGACCATTTTAGTTTTAATTCCATGTTAGATAAGTATAAGTAGAAAAGTTCTTTTTTTTAAAAAAAAGCATGGAACATTTCAGAGGGTATCAGTTGTATGATATTCTTTAAATATGAAAACTCTAAATAGTTATAAATGAAAATATGTTTTTCTAAACAATTGCATCAGTCTCTTTAATATTAATATCATCTTAGTATGATAATTCCACTTTCCAACCCCATATCCTGATAGTAAACTAAAATTAATGAAGGTAATATAAAAATTTCAAGGTTTCTGGCTTAGGAGACAGAATAAATGGTGAAACAAGATAGAATTGGCTTCAAAAGACGTGGGTTCAAGCTCAAGCTCTGGTTCTTGCTAACATTTGGACTTTGGTTAACTTCGGTATATCCCAAGTACAACTCAGCACACCGTTGGCTGTGAAGATTAATCAAGGTAATGCATGGAAAGCACGGTGTCTGGTACAGAGCAAGCACCCAGATGTTAGCTATTGTACTTTGTGACATCTACTCACATATTTTAAAATATTTAACTGTTATCATTTCCTCTAGCTGAAATGCACAATTTGAATTTTCTAGGTTTCTGAATTTCCCTAAGAAAATGCTTTCTAGTTTATCAAAATCCCTCTAAATTTTTTCCTATTGTAGAAAATTTGGAATACAAGATGTGAAATTAATAAATTTCTGTTGCTCTACCAAAAAAAATTGGGATATTGTTAAATTGCCAGTGTTACTTAGACAGGAAAATATATATTCTTGTTTTAATTCTAAATATTAAAAAAAAACTTACAATAGTTGTGTTAACTGCTGTGTAACATTTTAGAGAGAGGTGGGGAGAATTGTGAGCATGGAGGTATTCAATTGGTGCTGTGGGAATAGATGAGAACATGAGAAAAGGAATGGCTACAATAAAGAACTGAGAGTTTTGCCTCAGCATAAAGTCTTAGATACATCAGAGGAAGGATGATGGTTTAATATCCTGGTTTCTAAGACAAACACCAGGCAATCGTTTGGCTTAAACAGCAGGAATTTATTAGCTCATTATTTTAAAGCTATCAGAAGTCCCAAATCAAGGCAATTCTTTCTCCAGAAGACTGTGGCATTCTGAGGCTGACTGCCAGCTCTCCTTGATCCTTGGTGTTCTGTCACATGGCAGTGCACAATGTGGCTTCTGGCTTCTCTCTTCACTTCCAGGTCCTGTTGATTTTCAGTTTCTGGCTGCTCCCTCTGTTTTCTCTGTTTCTGTGGCCTTCCCTGTAAGGCCTTAAATAATAGGATTAAGACCCATCCTTAGTTGAGTCACACCTTAAACTGGTATTGAGACCCATCTTTAGTTGAGCCACACCTTAAACTGGGATTAAGACCCATCCTTAGTTGAGCCACACCTTAAACCGAAGTAGCCTCATCAAAAGACCTCACAACCACAGGAATGGATTCAGTTTAAGAACATGTTTTTCTGGGGTACATAGCACCAAACCATGACAGATAGGATAAAGTCAGAGGGCCAACAAGGAAATTTAGAAATGAGCATCTTGATAGAATAATGAGATGTTTAAGATAATTAAATAGTGATGTAAGTAATCAATTTAGGTCCATAGGTTGATAACGTAGTAGGAAAGGGAAAAACTTCCTGTTGGGCATGAGAAAATGCATTATGGTCAAGTAATTCTTTTCCAAGATAGAGAATGCATAAATGTGACAGATAAATGGGTTAAAATGTATACATTGATTAAGGATAATTAATTAAGGATAATTAATAGTTTTCTGAGAAAAATAGCCTTAACCAACAAATCTGGATGTAGCAGTTGCTTTTTGCTATGTTATACTAGTGCTTTAGATGTTCTGGAAATTCAGAATTGCAACAATTCATCGACACTTCTCCAATTGATAAGTGTGATCTACATGCCCTTGTCCATTAGGGTGGGCTTACAAATTGTTGATGACCAGTAGAATATGGCAAAAATGACACTGTACAACATCAGAGGCTAAGTCATAAAACTGCTGCAACTTTCACCTTGTTCCCTTGAGCATTTGTGTTTGGCTCAGAGCTCCATGAAAGAAGTCTAACTACTTTCTGGAAGCCAAGCCACATGGAGAGGACAGGTAAAGGTGCTCCAATTGGCAGTCCTAGTGTTTGTTATTCTGACCCAGGCATCAGACGAATGGATGAATGAGATTTCAGGTGATTCCAGTCCCTAAATGGCAAGTGTGCCCCAGCCTAAGTCTTTCTAGATGAGACATAACAGAGACAAATCATTCCCTGTATTTACTTTAGATCCATGGAATCCATGGGTTTAATAAATATTTTAAACCAGTAAATATGGGGGTTATTTGGTACTTAGTAACTGGAATGAATTTTAAGTTACTGTTGTATCTACTTTTTGAAGCTTTGGCAAGTTTGTTTTAGAGACAAGAAGTGCAATGATATATAAATATATATGAATATATGTAAACATATATATATATATAACTTTATTTCACTGAAAGTACTTATTATGGATAGCATTCCTCTTTTAGGAATTAAGATAGTATGAAGTAGCAAGAATTTAGATTTCTGCCTTTTAATTTCCATTTTAAAGGAAAATTAGATGTGTCTTCTAATTCATTGTTTTCCCATTTTTTTTTGTTTTGAAATCCTGGATATTCTTTTCTTGGCATGCAGTTCTCAGCTACCAGATAGTAAAAGCGTTGTTTTGCTATAAATTCACTCTAGAGAATGATAGGATGACACAAAGGTCTTGGAACACAACCTCTCATCCTAACAATAGCCATGCAATTAAGGTACTGAGGTACTCCATTCATTGAAAAAGGAACTATGGCTCAGAGAGGTTTAGTAGCTGCCCAAATTTATGCAGTTTATAAGCAGCAAAGCCAGGTATCTCCAATCCAAAGCCTGTGTTTGTGGCTTGTTTTGCATTTCAACACACTGAACTTCCTCTACTGTTATAGTGGATTATGTACCCTCTCTCCTCAAAAAAAAAAAAGCATTCTTAATCCAATTCCTGTTGGTGTGAATCCAATGCAAATAGGACATTTGCAGATGTTATTTTTAGTTAATGTATGGCTCAAGTGAATCAGGAGGAGTCTTAATCTTATTATGGAGGCTTTAGGGTGAGAATCCCACAGGGAGGTGCTGGAAGCTGGAAGTAAATGGAACCTGGAAGAGAAAGGAGAGGACATCAGCATACCACAGGAAAATCAAGAAACCCAAGGATTGCTAGTCAGCCAGAAACCCTGGGAGGAAGCATGCCTTCTAGCTTCTGAAACTGTGAGCCATTAAATTTCTGTTGTTAAGCCAAACCAACGCATGGTGTGTTATTTATCTGGCACACTGAGAACTATTATAAAATATTTTTTTAAATTGGCAAAGATGTATCCATATTACCCAGTGGAATCATTACTGTGTTTGTGTTAGCTATAAATGGATTTCATCTAGGATTTTGTTCATTATCTTAATAGTTTGGCATGTTAAGTCATTTGAATGAAAAGAATAATTTTTCCATCCATATATGTATGTGTTTATTTTCTATAGCTTAACCAAATGCTTCATGGTTTTTGCCAGTGACATGAAACTAATCCAAATAATATAAAAAACAATTACTATATTCTCATCGTAATATAGCTAATGATTTAATATATACATTGGTTTATCTATGAAATTATTATAATTGCAGCTTTCAAAAATCCAGACTTCTCCATTTACTAAATTTGTGACCTAGGGCAATTTGTTTAACCTCTTGAAGCCCTTATTTCCTCACGTATAAAACTAGGATAATAACAGTAAACTGTTATATGATTTTTCTGGGATCTCATGAGATAATACATGTAAACCACTTGACACAGTGCCTGACCCAGAGTGAATGCTTAATAAATCCTCTAATCAGATTTTACCTGTTCTGAGTGTATATTAAAAAATCACAGCAATATTGCAAGACCTGGGAATATTGCCATTTTATAGTAGATGTATTTCACATACAAGGTATGAATGAAGGATTTATTTTATGTTATCCATTCTGGGAGGTATTTAACAAGTTACTAATACCTTGTGTCACATTTCTTCCACATTAATTCCAATAGGGTTGTTACAGTATTCTAGTTCTGATGGCCGTATGATAAAGCACAGAAAAGCTCTTGTCAAGGTGAAAAGGAGGTGGTCTCAATGTTTCAATTGCTCAGTAGCTATAATGGAAAACCTGATTTAGCAAAACAATCCAAATAGTATGAAGTTTCTTCTACAAAAATCGCTCTCCCTTAGAAGAATCCTTATCCAAAGTACTGGTTAAAACTTTAAAGGAAATACATTGTGATGAATTGTTGTTGGAATATGATAGAAGTGTTTGTCTCAAGTTAACAGAACATTCGCTGACGTTCTATCACTTACCTTCCTAAATCATTTACATGTGTGTCCTCTAGGTCATCTAAGCTTTGGCAACTTAACTTATTTTCCCACTTGCTGTTTGTTATGTAACAAAAAGGTGTCATGTCTAGTATAGTAGGTAAACTATATAGTTTTTACCCAAAATAGTCATTATTATATTACTGAACTGAACTGGCATTGAAACCTGTAATGTACATGTGGTAGGCCAAAGCACTGTTCTTTTTTCTCTCCTTATTGTGCTGATAAAGCTTTATCTGAAATGCCTACTTCAAAAATAAAAGGTCATCCATTCCCAAGCTTTCCAGGAAGCTTTATAAGTGGACATAAAGCCTGAGAATATATAAGAACAAGCTGTCATGCAAAAGTCATCTCATAAAAGACTTCTGTGCTTTTTTTATGTAGTAGCTCCCCTTCAAGTTCTGTGGAACTCTATAACGTACTTTTGTAAATGAAATAAGACCTTTTCTCGATTAAGGTTTAATTCTATTGTGAAAAAATTTGCAGTAGTCGAGCCTGCAAATGTTCAATACACACTAAATAATAATGTCACACACATGAGGAGTCCTTTTCTTGTTTGTTCTACATATATAAATGAGTAATGGATTTATATTTTTTGAGGAGATTTCTCTAACAGGACCACCTTGGTTCCTAGAGCAGTGATTCTGAAACAGTTTGGTCTTAGAGCAAACCTACTCTTAAAGTTTATTGAGGGCCCCTCCAAAAGCTTTTGTTTATTTGGGTGTGCTGGTTTGAAAGGATGTATGTCCCCTAGAAAAGCCATGTTTTAATCTAAATCTCATTTCATAAAGGCAGAATAATCCCTATTCAATACTGCATGTCTGAAACTGTAATCAGATCATCTCTCTGGAGATGTAATTTAATCAAGAGTGGTTGTTAAACTGGATTAGGTGATGACATGTCTCCACCCATTTGGGTGGGTCTTGATAAGTTTCTGGAGTCCTATAAAAAAGGAAATATTTTGGAGAATGAAGGAGAGATTCAGAAAGAGCAGAGAATGCTATAGCACCACGAAGCAGACTTTGGAGATGAAGAAGGAAAATGCCTCCCGGGGAGCTTCATAAAACAGGAAGCCAGGAGAAGAAAATAGTAGATGAAGCTGTATTTGCTATGTACATGAGATGAGAGAGGAACCCTGACCATGTTCACCTTGTGCCTTTCCAGATGAGAGAGAAACTCTGACTGTGTTTACCATGTGCCCTTCCACCTGAAAGAGAAACCCTGAACTTCATCAGCCTTCTTGAACCAAACCTTTCCCTGGATGGTTTTGATTGGACATTTCTATAGACTTGTTTTAATTGGGACATTTTCTCAGTCTTGGAACTGTGAACTAGCAATTTATTAAATTCCCCTTTATAAAAGCCATTCTGTTTCTGGTATATTGCATTCTGGCAGCTAGCAAACAAGAACATTGGGTTATGTCTATTAACGTTTACTATAGAAATTAAAACATAATTTTTAATATTTGTCGATTCATTGTTTGTCTGCTGGGTTGATCCTTGCAGAAGAACACAGAATATCTGAACAAATGAGTGAGGGAGGAGGACATGGGGTTAAAGAGCATAATTGGGACAGAAAACTTCAAGGTTTATATTTTAAAAATATAATTCTTTCAGCAAATGCATTTATTTGTGGAATTATATATATATGTATACATATATATATAAACATATATTTTTTATCTTTAATACTC
This sequence comes from Tamandua tetradactyla, assembly GCF_023851605.1. Lineage (NCBI taxonomy): Eukaryota > Metazoa > Chordata > Mammalia > Pilosa > Myrmecophagidae > Tamandua > Tamandua tetradactyla. The sequence goes on from NC_135350.1 coordinate 28,345,245, forward strand.
CCTCTGGCTAAAATAATCCCTGCTATTTTTAAAATTACAATCTAGTACATATGACCATACATATGTATGTGTATGCAATAACATCTGGTCTTGTGATTATTTTTCAAGAAAAATTAATTTCTCTGAAAGAACAATTCTTTACAGAATCTGCTGATCAAGTGCTTCTTGCAATATAACATGCTCCATTAACATCCATATTTTCTTAGTTAAGCCTGGTTGCCATTCACTTTGGGTTTTGCTCTTTATCCAGGAAATGTGACCACTATTGAGATACGCTCTCCTATTTCATGCTCTATGAAGAGACTGGACTTCCTTTCAGCAAAACAGCTGGGACAGTTCCCTTACCACTTACCCCACCTTGATGAGTGATTTGGGGATCTATTTCCAGGTCCTGGCCTTCCCACCTATTCCCCACTTCCCTGCAATTCACCAGCCCATGACTGGCTCTATACCAAGGTATATGATTTTCTACGTATTAGCACAAGCATAGATAACTCTGCTTGACTTTGCTTCTCTCAGTAGTTTCCAATTCAACTCAATTAGTATATTTGGAGTTAGTGTTGTAAAGTTAATTAATGATTCATATACTTGAAGATAAAGTATAAAGGGTAAAATTTATTGTATATTTTTCATTGGAACAAAATCCCAAATTTAAAGATTCTAAACATATACCGTATTTAGTACTGATGGAAAATATCAGATTATAGCAGATATCTTCAGTCTATCTCGAGATATTGACATTATAATTATTGGAAAGCATGTCTGTAAAATGAGAGAAAAGAAGTGAAAAGATATGGGCATTCTAGAATAAGTCCTTCAGCATGGAATTATCCATCTTGGAACAGAAAAATCAAACAAATGTATGTTCTTCCTACAGAATTTCAGCATACTGTGCAAATAGCATCTTTTAAAGAAGAGTTTTAGTCACATTTCTCAGGGAATTTGTAGCAGTATTCATAGTACCTCTTTGCTCTGCTATGCGAAAACAAACTGAAAACTAATAGAGGCCCATAGATGTATTCATAGATGAGTTCACCACTTTAGTTAGTATCCTTTTGAAATTGTGCCTTTTAATAGTAATCCACCTACAATTGATCTGGTTGACAACGTTTAGGTATGACTCAACTTTCAGAGAATATCATAAAAATAAGTGACTGTAAACGAAATGACTGAAGTAATACTTTGAATTCCATCAAACAATGTGGTAAAGTGAAATCTGTAGGTTAACCATCGTAGTGACCCTAAATTGGGGATTAGTGAATGGTTGGCTCTCTGGAGCAAAGTTAGAATGAGATGAATAGGTCTAAAGTAGTTTCCACCTGGAGAGACTCACACCTACATTTACAAGGCCTGGACAGGACTACAAAAAGAGGCCCACAGTCATGATTTCTAAATATTTTAAAGTTATACATCATGCTATTAAACTTTTAATTAAAATTTGTTCTATAATCCTGCCTTAACAGATATGTTTTGTAATCTTAAAATTAAGGAAAAAATGCATGTAAGCTATGTTAACAAAGTTTGACAAAATGTCATCGATGACTGCATTTAATTACTGTGTTTCTGAGGGATCTCTTGATGAGTTAGCAGTATTTCATGAATAATAAAGACGAACAATTCATAAATCATTATACCTTTATTCTATTAATTTTTTTCTCTTCATTTTAACAAAATCCCTAATAATGTTGTTATAATCAACATATTTCACATAATTTTGTTCTATTGACAATGATGATTTAAACTAGTTTTATAAAATAAAGTCATTGCTAATCAAAGTAAATTGTGTATTCTTCAAAATATAAAATTAAATGTAAAAATGATTAAAATTATTTTTCATTTTTAAAAGTTTTTTCTAAAATATTTTAGATTATTAAAATTAAAAGGAAAAAAGTAAAAGGAAGGCAAATACAACTTGTAACTATGAAGAATCAAAATTTACTAAAAATATAGAATTGAAATTTTTATTTAATAATCTGAAAATTTATTTAAATAATAATTTTTTGGTAAAAATTAAAGTACACAATATTCTAGCATTCAATTTTCATCTACTTGCCTGTATAAAAAAGCAGTTTCATGCTGTATGCATGGTATGTCAGATATCTATATTTAAGATTAATATGGATTGTTAAAATTCAAAAATATTCCTGGGCTGCCATGTCTGACTAGTATAAAGAGCACACTAATTTGGGTACAAAAAAGATTAGAAAAGGTATGTTTGACACTACTATGACATAATGTCCTGTTATATAAGACTGTATTGCGTTTAAATATATCAGAGGAAGGATTTGACAGTTAATTAATTTGTCTTTTCTAATAAGCATATCCACTGCTCAAATCCTCCTCTCACTCTGAAGTAATATCTGTGTCCAATGTTGGCAGTGATACAAACCAAAAACTTCATGGCACTGGATGAAGTCACCTGTTATTTTAAAGACATAGGGAAAGAGATGTGGAGAAGTGTTTCCCTGGAGCAAATCCACAAAAAGTGGATTTTTGATGTTTTGTGTTATGGCAATTCCAGTACTGCTCACTGCATCCCACTGACCAAGGCACCACCTAGTATTTTTAATTTTAATTTATTAGTTATTTGATTAGGTCCTTTGCAAGTTTAGAACACCAATTTGTGAGGATAAACTCCACTGTGAGAGAGAACACAGAACTTAAGTAGCCTTGGAGCTGAGTAACAGCTTTGACTTTTGGCCTAAGTTGTGAGTCCACAGTTTTCTGATCAATCTTGCACTGCTCTGTAAGCTTATATTTCTCTTTCTCTGCGTTGAAGATCTCACCTTCTTGGTGTCTGGGCTTACACAGCTTCTTCATTTTGAAGTAAGTATCAGTGGGATATTTTGGGATTTTTTCACAGCACTTACGTCAATTTTGGTGGGCGTGGCAATGACAAACTTCAAGTGTATCCTACGCAGAGAAACTCGATTGAGGACCAGGGGTCCCATCTCAAGTAGCAAGTCACTGCTTAGCTGCTTCAGGAAAACCACTCTCTTGACCCTGAGGGGACGAGGGAAGATGATCAGAACAGTCCCAAAAGTCATGCTAGATTTTAGATTTCCCACGTACTGACTGAAGGCGTTTTTACCATGGCTCAACAGCTGCCAAGGCACATCTTCAGTAGGATAATATCTAGGCATTTTGCGAAGCTTATCTACTCTGGTACCTCCATTTTTGTGACAACCCACAGGTTTTGTGATAGTAGCAAGAACCTTCTCCTTCTTTTTCTTTTCAATCCTGGGTTTAGCTGCTGAATACTTCCTCTCGTTTATGGCTTTTCTGGAATACATTGCAGATCGAGAAGATCTCTCATTTCCTCTGATGAGGACTGGGCTTTGGCTTCCATGAGGCTCCCCCTTTCTGGGCTTTTTGGTCTTGAGGCTACTCTTCTTAACCTTGCCACAGGCATCAGCCTTCTTCGCTTCAGGCTTCTTCTCCATTGTGGCCAACTTCTCAGCCTTTTCACCCGCCATCTTGCAAGATAGGATAGAGCACTGCATAGTCTTTATCACATTTATGTTTGTGTATTTGTGATATGCAGAGCCTCTATACACCAGACCTCAGGCAGAGACCCCTCCTGCTGGTCTTGTGGGTAGTGCTGAGGATTTATAACACATGGTTGCTGTGATTACCTCCTAAAGACAACTCATCTTGTAATATATGTATATATTTTTAATGCAATTTTATTGAGATATACTATATATTCACATACCATATAATCATCCAAATTGTGCATTCAGTAGTTCATAGTATCATCATATTCTGTGATGTGCAGCATCATCACAATTGATTTTTGAACATTTCATTACTCAAAAAATAAAAATAAGAATAAAAGTGAAAAAGAGCATCCAAAATATCCCATAACCCCTCTTCCCCCTATTTATTTATTTACTTGTCTTTTTTTTTCTTACCCATGTGTCCATACACAGGATAAAGGGAGTGTCAGTCACAAGGTTTTCACAATCACATGGTCACAACTTAAAAGCTTTAAGGTTATACAATAGTCTTTAAGAATCAAGGCTATTGGATTACAGTTCAACAGTTTCAGATATTAGCCTCTAGCTATTCCAATACACCAAATATGCAGTATTGGAATCTGAATGGGGATATCTATATACTGCATAAGAATAACCTCCAGAATGACCTCTCAGCTCCATTTGAAATCTCTCAGCTACTGATCCTTTCTTTTGTTTCATTTCTCTTTCCACTCTTGGTCAAGTTGGATTCCTCAATCCCATGATGCGAGGGCCAGGCTTATTCCCTGGAGTCATGTCCCATATTACCAGGGAGATTTACACCCCTGTGAGTCATGTCCCATATAGGGGTGAAGGCAGTGAGCTCAACTGCAGAGTTGGCTAGAGAGAGAGATCACATCTGAGCAACAGAAGTGACTCTGAGGGTGTCATAAGTAGGCTTAGCTTTGCCTTTGCAGGAATAAGTTTCAAAAGGGAAAGCGCCAAGATTGAGGGCCAGACCCATCAAATTGGCAGTCCTCAATGACTGCAATAATATCAGGTCTTAAGCAGGTAGACCAGTAGACTGGAGTCCCTCAAGGGGACTTTGCAAATACTTTTTAATCTTCTGCCCAGATTACTCCAGGATGAATTCGGGGCATCACACCAACCTGTACAAGCCAACAAGATCTCACTCTCTATTCAAAGTTCCATGTATTATGGTGTTCAAATAGGCTGACCAGATGAGTTAGATTAGTGTGCTACTGAAAATATAAATTTTGCACCAAATTATCATTTCTTCCTTTGGTCTCGCGCAGAAGTTGAGGTTTTAAAATACAGTCAATAATGGGGAGGCCACAGTGACTCACCAGGCAGAGTTCTCGCCTGCTATGCTGGAGACCCGGGCTTGATTCCCGGTGCCTGCCCAGAAAAAAAAATACAGTCAGTATCCTTTAATTGGTTTGCTTTACCTAGTCCTACCCAGACCAGCCTCATTCATATTTCTTGTCAATATCTGATCACTTTTTCAGTGTTTTTAACAGTTGCTGTATGGGGTAATGCTGACTTTCATAGCTGTAGAACTTTTAAGCTCTGATTCTCAGATGTCACTTAAATACCTGAAGTTCCAGGGAAAGACCAGGTTTTACATTAAGAGCTCAGCATCTCAGAATTTACAAATAAGTAACAACTCTGAAATAGATGTGACTGCTATAAGAGCTTGCAATCTAGGAACCTTTACAATAGGCTTTCACCTGATAACCTATACTCTAGAATTCAATTCTCAGTTTGCACATTATAGTAAATTTTAGTGAGGTGTAATAACATTTATCTTTTTGCTTCTGGTTTATTTCATTCAACACACTGTTCTCAGTGTTCATTCACCTAGTTGCATACCTGATGACTTCATTCCTTCTTGTAGGCACTCAGTAGTCCATTGTTTGTATACACCACAGTTCCTCCTTCCATTCTTCAGACGCTGTACACTTAAGTCACCTCCATCAATTGCAAATCAAGAACACTGCCACCAGAAACATTTGTGCAAATTTCCATTCTTGTCCCCACTCTCAGTTCCTCCAAGTATACACCTAACTACAGGGTCATATGGCAACCCAACCCCTACTCTCTTGTGGAGTGACCACTGCAATGTAGAGGAGCTGTACCTCTTTACTTCCCTTCTAATAGTGGATAGGTAACTCTCTCTTTACATTTTTCTCTAGTACTTATATCTCTCTGTTCATTTTTAAACAGTTTTATTCACACATTATATAATCTAACCTAAGGAAAAAAACCAATGGTTCCCAGAATAGTCACATAGCCATGCTTCACCACCAAAATCTATAAGGGGATGTTTCCTTTTCTCCCACAAAAAAGTCCCATACTTTCTCCCCAATATCTGCCATTTATTGACATTTAGCTTAGGGATATTACTTTGTTACTTCAATGGAAGCATATTACAATGTCACTGTTAATTATAGACTGTAGTATGCATTGATTATATTTTTCCTATTTTCAGCACCTTACAATGTTGACAATCATTTGTCTTCCCTCATGCAAAAGCATTCTTATATTTGTACATTTAATCACCATCATTGTTCGCTCTAGCATTGCTAAGTTATAGCATCCCAGTCTTTATCCACTATCTTTCCTTCTGGTGTCATACATGCTCCCAGCTTTCCTCCCTCAGCAACTCACACTCAGCTTTGTTCAGTGTACTTACAATATTGTGCTACCATCAGGTAGTATTGTGCTATCCATTTCTGGATCTTCACAACCAGTCCTGTTGAAATTTCTGTACTCCTTCAGCATCAAATGCCCAATCTCTACCCTCTTTCTATCTCCTGATAACCTGTGTTCTCAACTTTAAATCTCAAAGTTTACTCATTAATGTTAGCTCATATTAGTGAGACCATACAGTATTTGTCTTTTTGTTTCTGGCTAAATTTCACTCAGCATAATGTCCTCAAGGTTCGTCCATGTTGTTACATGCTTCCTGACTTAATTCTGTTTTACAATGCATAATATTCCCTTGTGTGTGTATACGTCATAGTTTGTCTAGCTACTCATCCGTTGACGGACATTTTGACTGTTTCCATCACTTGGCATTGTTAACAATGCCACTATAAACATTGGTGTGCAAATGTGCATTTGTGTCCTTGCCTTCATTTCCTCCAAATATATACCTAGTGATGGGATTGCTGGTATATATGGCAATTCGATAGTTAGCTTCCTGAGGAACCACCAAATTGCCTACCAGAGTGGTTACACCATTCTACATTTTCACCAACAGTGAATAAGTGTGTTGCTTTCTCCACATCTTCTCAATGACTTGTACTTCACTCTCTCCTTTTTTTTTTTTTTGATAATGGCTATTCTATTAGGTGTGAGATGATATCTCATTGTAGTTTTTATTTGCATTTCCCTAATAGCCAGTGACATAAGCATCATTTCATATGTTTTTGAGCTATTTGTATAAATGGCTCAAAAACATATGAAATGATGTCTTTTTTCACTGGCTATTTTTTAATTGGATTGTTTGTCTTTCTGTTGTTGAGTTGTAGGATTTTTAATATATTTTGGATATTAACCATTATCTGATATGTGGTTTTCAAATATTATCTCCATTGCATAGGCTGCCTTTTCACTTTCCTGATGAAATTCTTTGATTACACAAAAGTGTTCAATTTTGAAGAGATCCCATTTTTTTTAGTTCTTTTATTGCTCGCACTTTGGGTGTAAGTTCTAGGAAACAACAATGTATCACAAGCTTCTTAAGATATTTTCTTGCATTTTTAACCTAAGTATTTATGGCCTTGGTTCTAATGTTTATGTTTTTGATCCATTTTGAGTTAATTTTTTTTTATAAAGTGTGAGAAAGGGTCTTCTTTCTTTTGGATATGGTTATACAATTCTCCAAGCACCATTTGTTGAAGAGGCTGCTCTTTCCCAGTTGAGTTGACTTGCATGCTTTATCAAAGATTAATTGGCCATAAATGTGAGGGTCCACCTCTGAACATCATTTTGATTCCGCTGGTCAGTACACCTACTTTTATGCTACAACCATGCTGTTTTGACCACTGTAGCTTTGTAATATGCTTTAAACTCAGGTAGTGAGAGACCTCCCACTTCATTTTTCTTTCTCAAGATATTTTTGGCTATTTGGGGCACCCTCTTCTTTCAAATAAATTTGAGTATTGTTTTTTCTATTTCTGTAATGTAAGTTGTTGGGATTTTAATTGGTATTTCATTAAACCTATAAGTCAGTTTGGACAGAATTGACATCTTAACTATAGTCTTCTAATACATGAATATCATATGTCCTTCCATTTATTTAGGTCCTCCTTGATTTCTTTTAGCAAAATTTTATAGTTGTCTGGTATAAATCTATTATGTCCTTGGCTATATTTATTCTTAGATATCTGCTCTTTGTTTACTATTGTAAATGGAATTTATTTCTTGATTTCCTTCTCAGATTGCTCATTGTTGGTATATAGAAACATTACTGATTTTTGTGTGTTGATCTTGTATGCTGCCACTTTGCTGTGCTCCTTTATTAGCTTCACTGTAGATTTTCAACATACAGATCATGTCATCGGAAAACAGTGAAAGTTTTACTCCTTCCTTTTCAATTTGGATACCTTTTATTGTTTTTCTTGCCTAATTGCTCAAGCTAAAACTTCTAGCACAATATTGAATAAAGTGTTAACAATTGGCATCCTTGTCTTGTTCCTGATCTTAGAGGGGAAGCCTTAGGTCTTTCCGTGTTGAGTATTAGCTTTGGGTTTCTCATATATTCTCTTTATCAGATTGAGGAACTTTCCTTCTATTCCTATCCTTTGAAGTGTTTTCATCAGAAAAGTTTCCATCATGTGGTTTTTCCCCTTTAATTTATTGATGTGATGTACTACATTAATTGATTTTCTTGTGTTGAACTACCTTACATACCTAGGATAAAGCCCACTAGGTCATGGTGTATAATTCTTTTAATGTGCTAGTGGATTTGATTTGCAAGTATTTTGTTGAGGATTTTTGCATCTAAATTCACTAAAGAGATTGGTCTGTAATTTTCTTTTGTTGTAGTGTCTTTGCCTTGCTTTATTTTTTTATAAGGGTGATACTGGCTTCATAGAAAGAGTTAGGTAACTCTCCCTCCTCTTCAATTTTCTTAAAGATTTTGAGCATGATTGATACCATCTCTCTCTTGAATGTTTGATATCATTCACATGTGAAGCCACCTGGTCCTGGTATTTTCTTTTTTGGGAGTTTTTGATGACTGATTCAGTGCTTTTAGTTGTGATTGTTTTGTTGAGGTTTTGTATTTCTTCTTGAGTCAGTATTGGTTGTTCATGCTTTTCTAGGAGGTTGTTGATTTTATCTAAGTTGTCTAGTTTGTTAGCATAGTATCCTGTCATTATCTCCTTTATTTCAGCAGAATCGGTAGTTATCCTTCCCCTCTCATTTCTGATTTTATTTATTTGCATCCTCTCTCTCTCTGTCTCTCTCTTTTTTTTTTTGTCAGCCTAGCAAAGGATACATCTATTTTATTTACTTTTTCAAAGAATCATATTCTGGTTTTATTTTATTCTCTCTATTGTTTTCATGATCTCAAATTCATTTATTTCTGCTCTAATCTTTATTTTTTTTCTTTCTGTTTGCTTTGTGGTTAATTTGCTGTTCTTTCTGTAGTTTGTCCAGGTGAGCTGTTAATTCATGATTTTTGCTCTTTCCTTTTTTTTTTTTTTTGTGATTGTATGCCTATGCCCCAGTTCACATTTCATTCTTTTTCCATATGAGTATCCTATTATTGCAGCACCATTTGTTGAATTTTTATCTGTTTGTTTTTTCTTTGTTTGTTTCTTTGATTTTGGGAAGTTCATGGGCTGGGAATCAAATCTGGGTCTTCCACGTGACAGGTGAGAATTCTACCACTGAACTACCTTTGCACCCCCTCTTTCTCTTTTTTAATTTTTTTTGGGGGGATGGGCAGGTTCTGAAAATCAAACCCAGGTCTCTGGCCTGGATCTTTCCTCTTTTTAAATATAGGTATTTAGGGAAATAAATTTCCCTCTCAGCACTGCCAGTGCTGCATCCCATAAGTTTTGATATGTTGTATTTTCATTTTCATTTGCCTCGAGGTATTTACTGATTTATCTTGTAATTTCTTCTTTGACTCACTGGTTAAAAGTGTGTTAGTTAGCCTCCATAAATTTGTAAATTTTCCAGGGTTCTTACAGTTAATAATTTCCAACTTCATTCCATTATGTTCTGAAAAGTCATTTTGTATAATTTTGATATTCTTAAATTTACCGAGACCTGCTTTATACCCTCAATGAGTGGTCCATCCTGGAAAATGATCCATGAGCACTTGAGAAGAATGTGTTTCCTGCTGTTGTGGGGTGCAATGTTCTGTAAATGTTTGTTAAGTCTAGTTCATTTATTGTATTATTCAAGATCTCTGTTTCTTTATTGATCCTCTGTCTAGATGTTCTCCCTATTGATAAGAGTGGTGTATTGGGCCAGGGTGACTCAGCAGGCAAAAATACTTGTCTGCCATGCAAGAGGACCCGGGTTTAATTCCCAGTGCCTGCCCATGTAAAAGAAAAAAAAGAAAATAAAAGAAGAGTGGTGTATTGAAGTCTTCAACTACTATTGTAGACATATCTACTCTCTTCATTCAGCATTGACAGTGTTTGCCTCATGTATATTGAGGCACTCTGGCTTGGTGCATAAATATTTATTATAGTTATGTCTTTGTGATGAATTGCCCCTTTTGTCAATACATATGTCTTTCTTTATCTCTTTTAATTGCTTTATATTTGAAGTCCAATTTATCTGATATTAGTGTAGCTACCACTGATCTTTTCTGGTTGTTGTTTGCATTGAAAATTGTTTTTCAACCTTCCATTTTCAAACTCTTTTTTTTTGTTCTTGGGTCTTAGATGAGTCTCCTGTAGACAGCATGGATCCTTTGTTTTTATCCATTCTGCCAATTCATGTCTTTTGATTGAGGAGTTTAATCCATTATCACTTAATGTTCTTTCTCCAACCATATTTTCTTTTAGAGTTTATCTGTCATATGTTTTTCTCTCTTTTAACCCTATGAATTACTCTTACTTCTAGTCTTCATCTGCACTCTCCTCCAAACCTCTCTTTCTTGTCTTTTCCTATATGCCTCTAGTGCTCCACTTAGTATTTCTTGCAGAACAGATCTCTCATTTAAAACTTTCTCAGTGTCTGTTTACAATCTGTAAATATTTTAAACCCTCTTTTTTGATGCCCAATTTTGATGGATATCAGATACAGAATTTTTGGTTGGCACTTTTTCTCTTTTAGTATCTTAAATATGTCATCCTATTGCCATCTTGCCTCCATGGATTCTGCTGAGAGATCTGCACATAGTCTTATCATGCTTCCCTTGTATGTGATAGATCATTTTTCTCTTTCTGCTTTCAGAAATAACTGTCTTTGATATTTGACATTCTGATTAGTAAGTGTCTTGGTGTAGATCTATTTGGATCTTTTTCATTTGGGGTATTCTGTGCTTCTTGGAGCTGTAGTGTTATGTCTTTCATAAGAGTGGAGAAATTTTCATTGATTATTGCCTCCATTATTCTTTTAGTCCCTTATGCTTTCTCTTCTCCTTCTCGGACATCCATAATACATATATTTGTGTGGTTCATATTGTCATTCAGTTCCCTGAAACCCTGATTAAATTTTTCCAATCTTTTCCTATCTGTTCTTCTATATGTAGAATTTCAGATGTCTTTTTTTCTAGTTAACTAATCCTGTCTTCTGCCACTACAAATCTGCTGTTGCATGTCTCCATTGTGTTTTTCATCTCTTCTATTGTGCCTTTCATTCCCATAAATTTTGCAACTTGTTTTTTTTCATTCTTTCAAATTCTTCTGTATGGTCATCCTGTGTCTACTTTATATCCTTCACATCTATTTCCATATTTTCTTCAACTAGTTGAATTGATTTAGAAGATCAATTTTAACATCATTAATTAGTTGTTTCAATTCATGCATCTTAGTTGAGATTTTAGTTTTTTCCTTTCAGTTGGGCCATATCTCCATTCTTCTTGGTATGAGTCATGGTTTTCTGCTGGTGTTGGGGCATCTGATTTTTTTGCTTTGTTTCCTCTTGAGGTCATTTTGTCTCTTTTGCCCAGATTTTTCATGTTGGCTAGATTTGTTCTCTATTTGTTTGTCTCTCTCAATAGCCACTTGTCAGATTTGTTCTTCCCCCCAGTCACCCTCAAAAACCAGGCACCTCTGTTTGTGCATAAAAGAAATCTGTTTTCTCCCAGTGGTGCTGTTTTTCACTGTCGTATAAGACCTGGGCTTGTTTTAGGGTGCTGCTTTAACAGTTGGGTCATCTGTGTTTTTAAGTAAAAACAGGAGCAGGTTCCCCATTAGTAGTTCTAAACTCACTCCAGTCTGCTTGAAATAATTTTCTTGGTACTCTCTGACTAAAACCTTTTATTTTATTGCACTTTCTGTTCTTCCCAGCAGACGGCAGTGTTCAGTAACTTAATTATCAGAGCTGTGCCTTCTGAGTACAGGCTGCATTTTACCAGGTCAGGCTGACTGCAGGGTTCCTGTTTCCTCTCTGGGAACCAAAGTCTGGCTCAATAGGGGCCTGTGTCCTCCACTTTATTTGTGTCAGAATACACCCTGTGCTGTCCCCATCTTTAGCCTTCCCCCAGGCAAGGCTCAGGTCTCTCACTGCAATTTCTCACAGGGGTGGGGGGAGGACTTTGGACCCAGGGCTAGAAACATAGCTTCTGTCTACGTTTTCTCACACTCTCTGTCTCTCACTCACCTGGGCCTTGACATGATCTCCCCATCCCCCAGGTCTCCTAAAGGTGAGGGTCTGTCCCACTGCTGTCCCCATTGGAGGGGTCCCTGCTGCTGTTTTTCTGTCCATTCCTTGCAGTGCAACTGAGTGAGGGGGAGGGGAGAGGCCCAGCCAGTCTGGGACAGAAATTTCTTACCTGATATTCTTCTGCTTCCTCAATTTGGAATTCATAGATTCTCTTTCGCATCCATTGTCTCCTAAAGAATTCTGAAGAATTCTTTTTTAATGCTAAATCTCCAAGGGGAAATTTTCAGTAGCTGTTTATGTCATGTTGATGATGTCATAGGACCCTTGAAATGTATTTTAAGATGTACATCAATTTAGTTACTCTGATTTCCACCCTAATGAGGCATCTTTAGAATATAAAATACAATAAATATTACTTAATATGTAGAAACAAAGGTGTGTACTAAAGTCTTAAATTCCAGCTCTGACTCACTGCTGTGTCTTAACGTTGCACATGTATTTTGACTTATTCTGTTCAAATGTTATAAGTAATTAGGAGACTACATTGATGGAAGAATAGCATAATTTCTCTTCTTTTTCAAAATCTAGCTTGTAACTCTGCAGTAAGATCAGTGATGTATATGCTGTTAACACTGAAGTAGGAAATAAACAAAAAGTTCTGCCAGTTGTTTCAAATGTTCAGAGAATTCCTAAAGTCTCTAGTTTGGTGACCAGGGTATCATTAAAATGTAGTGGTAGTGGATTTTATGCATTTTTGTTCTTGATAAACAAACAACAATAGAAATTTCTTCTTATGGGTTTTATTTTCTCTATTGCAACCAAAATATTAATGTGAGCAATTGACAGTCCAAATTAAGACACAGACTGAAGTGAAATGTTACACCGTGGTTCTACCAGATCTCTGACAGGGTAAAAGAGTGCACTTTAATTTTAGTGGCTTTTTAAATGAAATATATTTGAATATATCATATTAGAGAGCTTTAATAAAACTACTTTAGTCCTCTTACCAGTCCGTTCTACAGCTCTAATGGACAGGTCTAGATTACTTAGAGAAATCACAAGTTCAGTTAATAAGATAACATATGGTCATTCTCAAATGTTTATTTTGTTTGGTGTTTGGTCAATTCACTAAATCCTAAGAATTAAAAAATTCGGCTCCTTAACTGTTAAAAGTTTTTTTAAATATTAGATTCATCATGTTTTCATAATGAAAACAGCATTATTATTCATTGTGAGTATAAAACACATGCTATATAAAATCCATATTAGAAAATAATGGAAACTCCCTCTAATTTCACCATTCAGAGATAGCCATGGTTAATATTTTGGTATATTATTCCAGATTTAAATTTATATTATGAATATATATTTTTGACTAAAATAGTCATACTTATGCTTTTTTGTAAACTGCTTTGTTGACTTAATGATATATCATGCACAGCTTTTCATGCCAAAAATATATATCCATTTCCTCATGTTTAATCTGTATAATATGTGTGTATATTATGTAAACCCACACTTTTTTATCATTATGTTATTTCTGATTTTTCACCATTATACACAACACTTAGATGAACTTCAAATATCCTTTTATCTCTTTTTAATTTTTTCCTTATGATACATTTATGGAAATTTACTCAACAAATTTTATTGACTACTATGTACTAGCCATTCTTCTAGGTTCTACATGGCAGTGAACAAAACAAGTCCCTGCCCTTATGTGGCATATTTTCTAGGAAAGCCAACAGATAATTAACAAAATAAATAAGTAAAATATATATATATAGGTGATATATACTTTGGAAGAAAAGAAAGCATGGAAGGTGATAGAAGTAGCAAAGTGTACAGCTACAATTATAAATCGGATGTCAGAAAGTGTAGCTACTAGATTAATGTATACTGTGAAACATATGATATTATTTTCCAGAAACATTTTATCAATTACATTCCCGCCAATAATATGTGAAAGTATACTTTTCTTACATTATAAAAAAATGTTTTCAATCTTTTAAAAATATTTTTAATAGGAAAATATCCAAATGTTTAAAAATTTGCATTTCTTTAATTACTAATGAAGTTGATCTTTATTTTGTCACGAATGTTGAACATTTACATATTTTTAATGTAAACTTGTCAAGTTTGTATTATTCGTTCTTTGCAGCAAAGTCTGTCAATACCTGCCCATTCCCTTGAGACTTTTATCATTTCAGTGAGCATCAGGACTTCCAAATGGCAGTATCTAAGTCTCTTTACTTAAGGACATTCTCCAAAATTACCAGGGTCACTCTACCCTCCCACATAGCATACCGCAAGTTCCAGGGAATTAACATTCCTTATAGACAGCGTTTCACCAAGGCCTGGCAGGAGTGGGGATTAATCATCCAAATTTTTGGCTCTTGCATTTATAACTTTGAGGCATGTATTTGACACTATTTCCTTGAGTTTCCCTATACGATCAAAAGCAGTCACCCGCATCTGTAGCTGAAATGAGAATGCTTCTCTTTATTGGTTGGCTTCCCTTTGGGTCTCACTGTCCCACTCCCCTGTCATTGCTTCCTGCACCTCCCACATAAATTACTTGCACATGAATTCGGAAAGTCATCATCTGGACACAATACCATACTCTAAGGAAGCATTCTATTTTTTTCTCATTAGTTGCTAGCAGCTTTCAAGATATCAGTAAAATAAAGCATCTTGTCAGTTACATAGCTTATAAATATTTGTCTAGTTTGTCTTTTGTTTATAGTGTTTCCTTGGAGTGTAGTTTTGCATTTTTGTTAGGTCAAAGGTGCAATATTTTTCCTTTATGATTTCTGGCTCTAGAGTCACATTTACAATTTGTTTTGTCCCACTCTGAAATGTAAAAATGTGTGTGTGTGTGTGTGTGTGTATTCTCTTGGTACTCTGTTAGTACTCTTATTGCTTTATTTCTTACTTTCATCTGGAATTTTGGTGGAAGATGAAAGGAGGTAGAGATTCATATAACTTTATTTTCCATATTCTTAGCTATTTTTCCCATTTGTCATTGAGGCATTATATTATCTGAAATAAAACCTGTTTTAGGTTATGTTGTTAAGTAGCAAAATTAGATCCCCAGACCAACTTTCTTTTCTTTTCTTTCCCTAATCCCTGGGTCAAAATTTGCATTTAGAAGTGACTCTGATATTAAACATACATACACCACAGTGTGAATTTGTTACCCTATTACTAATTCCCCATTTTTGTTTACATATTTAAGTTTAATTCTTACTGTTAAAAAAGTCTCTGTCTCCTACTGAAGGTATATCAGCCATCATTATATTACATTTGAAAAAAAATCCCTCATCACTCAATAAATAATACTAAGTAATAAACATTTTAGTTCAATTAGGTCTAATGACCACCTTAGTAAGATTAGTAAATTTTGAATTGTTGAATAATCTATTTAGTTATGGCTGATCTAATCTCATGAATAGATTAGTTATGGCTGAAATTTTCTCAGCAATTAAAGTTCTCATAATCTTATGAAACTTTATTTATTGTCTGCACCATTCATTAACTTTTGAATGATAAAAGAATTTCTATTGTTATGCCTTTGTTTAACACATGTATGTACTTTCTCTCCAATGGCTTTCCTTCTACTATTCTTTCATTTTATTTCTGATTATTTCCCCAATATACAGTGACAAGAATGAGAGAGAGATTAATCTATAATTATTAGATAAAAAATATAAAAGCATATGCTTTATTTTATGAAATTATATACATTCTAATATAATTAGTTTATGGGTAAGTGTAAACCTGTAACATATTTCTCCCCATGGAAGAACATGTACTGGCAATTTCCAGTTTTCTTTTTTTAAATCCTGAGTAGAGCATTCAGTTAGTCAAATAGGCAAAAAAGGCTGATATCAAAGGTGCACTCTATAAGGGAAAAAACATGCTTGGTTTTATTTATAGTCCTATCAAAATTTTATTTTGCTTATTACAAGTTAGACAGCTCTAATAAAATGGAGTCATATGAAAACTCTACTTCTTATTTGCAGTTTTTAATTATTGTAGCTATCAAAAAAAGACTGAGTCCATGTATTTATAGGACTTGATAGCAATTTTAACAGTTTTTTTCTATGCTCACTTCTACAATGTGCAAATGGAAATATTTGTCATAAACCTTATAAACTTTTATCATAAGTGTTATCTCATAGTCTTTAGATAAGGACTTATTTGGGTTTGTGCAAATTTGTGATAGTAATATTACCATCAGAGAATCCATTTATCTGTTTGAAAGTATATACATGTTTATACTACATGGCAGGCAAAGCAATTCACATTAAGAAGCATTACCAAATGTTTCACTCAAGATATTTTTAGCATAACTATATTGAAAAACTGTGAGACCTTTCATATGGCAAGAATAATTTCCTACGAATTTACCAGGAGTCAGTGAAGAAACTTCAGCCAAATTTATATTATACAACAGCCAATTTTTAAGAAAATGTGAAAACTATTTTAAAATATGTGAAACTGTTTCTCATTGCTTCATTTACTTTTTCATATCCAAGCTACTCTTTCTTAGTTCACACAACCATCATCCATTTGTCTCTATTTCTCATTTTTCACTATTCGATCAACTACCTTTTGCTTCTAAGCATTAAGTATAAAAACAGGAAAATGTGCTTTCTACTAGATTGAAAACAAATCCCTCTTATCACTCAATAAATAATACTAAGTAATAAACATAGTTTATATAATAGTTTATTACTCGGTTTAGGTAAACTTACACTTTAAACTCCATTTTCAGCTCTTTTTCATTTTGTATTCATTCCCATTTTGACTTTTAAAGTCCCTTTTTCAAATTTTTCTCTATGTTATTTAGGTATTTACTTTCAATTCAAATACTACTTTGATGCTTTGATTTAATTTCAAATGTGTTAGGAAGCCTAATATAGCAACCTAACTTAGAAATTTTCTTTATTAGTATAAGTTTGGAGCTATTAGTATAAGTATATTTACTATAGTATACTTACTATATTATACTTATACATAAGTACATACTACTTATACATTAGTATAAGTATGGTGCTGAAGCACCTGAACTGGGCTGTTATAATCACTTTTTATTTTAAATGGCTTCCTTGGTAAAGTCCCTATCTCCTGAGAGGTCTGAATGTTTGTTCCAAACCATGTCCTCAGATGTTCTAGATAAAGCTTCTTCATCCCCCACTGGTGAGTCCACACATCTGTGCACAAAGCCCTGTGACTTCCTCTGATACTCTCAGCTTCTACTTGCTAGAAACCAATTGCCCATCTTTGATAACATGCTCCTTTTACATGCCCTTATAGCTTTCAATAAAATAAAATAATACAAATAAACTAAAATATAAAATAAATAAGATTTAAAAATTATAAAATAAAATAAATAAATACAATACATAAACTACTCTTTTGTTCTAAAGGTCACTTGCGATAGTTAAGACCATTTCAAATTAAACCCAATTCATGATCTTGAGACGAGAATTTTATGAAGTAAAAGGATATAGAATATCTGTTTTTCCCATTAAGTATTAATGTTATTATGGAAACAATATATCCTCTTCCTAAAGCTGGAATCTGGGTTTGCAGAGTGAAATAATTGCAAGTGTTTGTATTATGTAGTGATAAGAATGATCAAGATACCTGGCAGATCAGCAGAGTATACATCAGAAAGCTAATAATTTCATGTTTCCTGCTCTTTCCTAAAAGCATTTTCTGACAATTAGCGAGAAGTTCTTCAATTAAATCTAACTTTTAGTGCAAAAAAGAAGTCATTAGGTACTATGTTTGGAATTATTAGGCAAGCAGGATTGCGTTCTAATTATTCAGCAAATTTAGTAACCTGAATTTGTAGGATGGAAAGGAAAGCAGAATTTAGCAAATTGAAACCACGGGAAGTTGACATGAATGTGAAAATTTGCTTCTCCCAAACAAGGAAACACTGATAGTCTTATGCATTATATTAATAGCAAAAATAATAATAATAACAACGATAACAGATACTTCTTATTGTGTTTTGTTTTTGATGGGCACTAGTTCCATTCACTTTATATACTTTATATCTCTAATCTCCCAACAATCATGTAGACATTGTTACTTTTACTAATGAGAAAAATGGGTCTTATTGGCTCACAGCCTCAGAGAACAAAAACAATTTGTCTATGAACACTAAAAATAGTAGGAACAAAACTGAGATATGGATTTTGATATGTCTGTCTTCAAAGTCTGTTCTTTTCACTAGCCCTCTATTGTTATAGATAGGAGAGTGTTCAACCCACATCAAACATAAGATCTGTTCAAGTCAGCATTAGTAATTAGTGTTCCATTTACTTTCTCAGATCCAAGCTACTCTTGGATCTGAAATGACTAAATGAGTCCTTATCTATGAGAAGTTAAGACAAGAAGAAGTTTCTTTCTATAGATGCATTTCTTCATCCACTCATTCAACAAATACCTGTTTAGTACCTTCTGTGTACCAAGGTATATTTGAAGATAGATATCTCCCTTGTGATTCTTTGAGGTTTGCAGATTACAGCAGACTCATAACCCATTTTGAGGGATTGGGGAGAGGTGACAATTCCCTGAGTAGCCTAGATAGGCTTGATGTTTACCCAACACATAATGGGACATCTTTAAGTGTCCTCAAAATGGGTCTGTATCTGTTGATAAGTAGCCATTGTGTAATTGTCACAATTGTCTCAAGTCCTACCTCCCACCTCCGTGTTGGCTACCTAGCTGCCTCAGGTCTTCTCCTGGGACCACCATTATAATACATCTGAGTCTTCTTCATTAAACAGGCAAGGGAACTGGGGAAATGAGCAGTTGGATTTTTTTTTTTTAACTTCAGTGGTAGAGCCAGGACTTTACTTGAGCAACCTGATAGCATGTTCATTTTCCTTACCACCACTTTATACTAACTCTCACCTGATTTGAAGGATTAGTTTAATCTAATTAAGTAAGAGATTCAAATTTACATTTGTCATGTTTTAGTTGACAACAGAAAATTGAATATATAAAGATCTCGGACTAGCAAATACTTGAAAGCAATTTAGTGGAAGCTGAGAGTAGATTTGGCATTATAAACAATGCTGTTGATCTGAAGAGATAGTCTCTACTAATGGAGATTAGGAGTCATTTAATTTATGAGACCATGAACCTCTCACATTTAATTTAATGGGAAAAATTATTTTAAAACTTTGATTCAGTTCTGTATTTAAAATTGTGTATTAGACAGAAGCATTACTTAATGAAAGCCATATCAAACTTAAGATTACTTGAATAATTTCTAAAAATAAAATGATTTTAAAATTATTAGAATAATTTGGTAAATAAACTCTACTACAGTTTATATCATTTGAGCAGTTTTATGACATATAATTCTATTAATTTAGAGAAAAAAGTGAATGTATGTTAATGGGTATATCTATTGATTTATATTAAGCATCACAGCTTTTGGAATCTGAGAGTTCTTACGGTGGGTAAGCGAGAAAATGCTGACATGAATTGAAAGTATGAAGGCATCTGGGTCTTTTCCATAGGTTTTTAGGTTTCTGGTATTAATTCTAGAACTATGCTTTCTTAATTTTGATGTATAGTTCAAGTTTCATAAAAAAAAGACATTTTTCAAAATAATAGAATATTTTACATTACAAATTTCTTCCACAAAAATGAAACAATGTATACTGAAACAAATGAAAAACAAAGCAAAACAAAGACAAAAACCCACGCCCTCCTTGAAATTTTAATGAGACAGATAACCAGCAAGAATGAGAGTGATGTCATCAGAATGGTGATCAACTAATAAAAGGACAAAATACCACTTGCTCAGAACTCTGGAGGAGGATAGAGCCTAGAGAAGGACTCCACAAATGCTAAATCAAAGAAAAAGAAAAATAATATCCAAGATCAGGTAGGAATTACTGTCCTGGACCTGCTAGTCCTGACCCCTCCCCCTCAGTTGGTCCTGCACAAGTGTGTTTATTGCACCGAGGCAGCACAGTGCAGGTCCCTCCTGTCACAGATATAGACGTAGAGCCACTCACAGCAGTGAGTTAGAATCCCACACGTATTTGGCACAGGGGCCAAAGTTCACAGATACATAGGGCAGAATACAAGCTGCTGAGGAAAGCAACATACATAAGGGTCTTGGGGCAGGGGCAGGGGGAAGAAGAGAGAGAGAGAGAGACCATGGAAGAATTGTTATCAAGAGGTGCACACACTCAATCCAGTCTCTGTTGGTTGGACCAATTAGATGCAAAATGGACCCATCTGGACTGTCCCACTTTTCTGGATTGATCCCATCTTGATTGCCAAGGCTGAATACCCTCAAATAGAAGAAGCTAGAGGCAGAAAAGCTTCACAGATTAAAAAATAAAAGGGGAGTGCTGAGCGGCTGTAAGACAGGACAGCTCCCAGAACTGAAAAGGACAAGGGAGCACTGAGTCTGAATAAGAGAATTAAAAAAAATTTTGGCAACTGGGGAAAAAATTCTGCACTAAAGAAAATATAACAGATCAAGATTTCTGGAGAAGGAATAGAGAAAAGGAATCTTTCTCTTAGAGTTGAATCAGTTGCACAAAAACTGGCAATCTTCAAAGTTGTACTGCATATCCAGGGCAAAAAGCAGATGAAGAAGAGCTGAGAACATTGGATCACTTAAATACAAGCTACTCTAAAGATCCAAAAGAAGTTGTACCATGGGTCAAAGAAGAGGCTTAACACAAAGACAGTCAACAATACAATAGGCAAGACAGAGAGACTGACCTTCAGAGTTACTTCATTAAAATAATCAGATGCCCAGGCATCACCAAAAATGTACAAGCCATACCAAGAAACAGGAAGATATGGCTTAGTTAGGGGAACAAATTAAAACTTCACAGGAGATACAGAATTTGGAACTACTAACCAAAGAAATTCAAGCAAATCTCTAAATCATTTCAAGGAGATGAAGGAAAATATGGATATAGAGACAAAGGATATTAAGAAGGCAATGAGCATAAAGAAGAATTTGAAAGTTTAAAAAGAAATATAACATATTTGGGGGATGAGGGAAAAATAGTGAGCTTTCATAACACTAGAGGCATACAACGGGAGATGTGAATGGCAGAAGAAAGAATCAGTGAACTAGAAGACAGGACAATCAAAATTATACAATCAGAAGAACAAATACAGAAAAGAATAGAAAATAAATGAACAGATATCTCAGGGACATAAGTGAAAGCCTGATGTGTGCAAAATATGCATTACAGGAGCCACAGAAGGAGAAGAGAGGGGTAGTGGGCAGAATAATGTTTGAGAGAATAATTGCTAAAAAATTCTTAATTCTTATGAAAGATATATATAAATGTATATGTCTTTGGATATATATATATCCAAGAAGGATAATTTGTATCAATGGAAGCATAATTTGTATCAACAGAACAAACTCTAACAGACCTACTCTGAGACAAATACTAATCAGAAAGTCAAATGACAAAGATAAAGAGAGAATTGTAAAAGCAAGCAGAGTAAAGCAATTTGTCACATACAAGAGATCCTCAATAAGACCAAGTGCTGATATCTCATCAGAAACTGTGGAGGCAAAAAAGGCAATAGTTTGATATATTTAAGATATTGAAAGAGTAAAACTGCCTGCCCAAAATTCATTATCTGGCAAAATTGTCCTTCAAAAATGAGGGAGAGTTTAAAATAGTCACAGATAAACAGAAACTTAGAGAATTCATCCAGAGGACAAACCCTTCAAGAAGTACTAAAGATAGCTCTGTACATTGAAATGAAAAAAAGAGACAGAGTGGCTTAAAGTAGTGTGAAAAATAAATACCTTCAGTAAAAGTA
Source organism: Tamandua tetradactyla (assembly GCF_023851605.1). Lineage (NCBI taxonomy): Eukaryota > Metazoa > Chordata > Mammalia > Pilosa > Myrmecophagidae > Tamandua > Tamandua tetradactyla. The sequence goes on from NC_135350.1 coordinate 28,367,372, forward strand.
ACTAAAAAGGTAATTGCAAAATCCAGTGGAACTGTGTCCTCAACATACAACTCTGCTCTTTAATTCATGTTAACAGTCAGAATGTAATTGAACAAGAAAAAGGCATATTTACTAATAACAGACATGCAAAATATAAAAAGGTAATGTGGGACAGAAACAAGATAAAGAGAGGAAATAGAAAGAAAACATGTAAGATCTTGAAGCTAAGTTTAAATCTTTTCAAATTAGTAGCTTATAGATGAAGGTTGTGTAATATAACTCCCAGGATAACCACAAAGAAACTAATTAGAAAATATACAGAAACAAACATAAGAAAGGGATCAGTGATATATATGACAAAAGATCAACTATACAGAAAAGGAAATTGAAATAAAGGAAAAGAGTGACCAAAAAAAAAATAGAAAAAGAAAAAAAAAGGAAGATATGAGAATGACAAGTGAAAACCAAAAGACAAAATGGCTGGTTAAGTACTGTCTTTAAGTAATAACACTGAATGTTGATGGATGAACTACCCCCACCCCCATCAAAAGACAGTTTTGCAGAATGGATAAAAAATACATATATAATCTAACTATATGTTGTTTATAAGAGATACACTGTGCGGGTTTGAAAGGATGTATGTCTCCTGGAAAAGCCATGTTTTAATCTAAATCCCATTTCATAAAGGCAGAATAATCCTTATTCAATACTATATGTTTGAATCTGTAACCACATCATCTCCCTGGAGATGTGATTTAATTAAGAGTGGTTCTTAAACTGGATTAGGTGATGCCATGTCTCCACCCATTTGTGTGGATCTTGTAAGTTTCTGGAGTCCTATAAAAGAGGAAACATTTTGGAGAGTGAAGGTGATTCAGAGAGAACAGAGCAGAATGACATAGCCATGAGAAGCAGAGTCCATCAGCCAGTGACCTTTGGAGATGAAGAAAGAAAATGCCTCCTGGGGTGCTTCATGAAACAGGAAGCCAGGAGAAGAAGCTAGCAGATGACGCCATGCTCACCATGTGCCTTTCCAGATGAGCGAGAGAAGCTGTGACTGTGTTGTCCATATGCCCTTCTACTTGAGAGAGAAACCCTGAACTTCATCAGTCTTCTTGAACCAAGTTACCTTTCCCTGGATGCCTTAGATTGGACATTTCTATAGATTTGTTTTAATTGGGACATTTCTATAAACTTGTTTTAATTGTCCCAATTAAAGTTCTCGGCCTTAGAACTATAAACTAGCAACTTATTAAATTCACCTTTTAAAAGCCATTCCGTTTCTGGCATATTGCATTCTGGCAGCTAGCAAACTAGAACAGATTTTGGTACTGGGGAGTGGGGTGCTGCTGCAGTTTGCAAATACCAAACATGTTGGAATGGCTTTTTAAGTGGATAAGGGGAATATTTTTGAGGAGTTGTGAAGACCTTGATAGAGAAGGCTTAGAATGCTTTGAAGAGACTGTTGGTAGAAATGTGGACTCTAAAGACATTTCTGATAAACTCTTAGACAGAAATGAGGCCTGCGTTGTATACTGGAAGGCAGATGAGCCTTGTTTTAAAATGGCAGCTAATCTGGCAAAATTGACTAGTGGCTTTGGCTGGAAGACAGATTTTAAAAGCCATAAACTTGGATATCTAGCAGAAGAGGTTTCCAAATTAAATGTGGAAAGTGCAGCTTGGTTTTTCCTCGCAGCGTATAGTGAAATGCAACAGGCAAGAGATAAGCTGAGAACTGAACTCTTGGGTACTAAGAAAGCAAGAGTTGATGTTCTGGGAAATTCTGGGCTTCCAAGAGGGGAGACCCCCAAAGAATGGTGCCCCATGTGAGGATTTGGCTAAATGTGGAATCAGTCAGCCATTTTAGAGAAAGCCAAGATGGGACATGGAGTTATCCAGGAAGGATTTGTGGAAATTCCTTATGTCTGATGGGCATGACCCAAGGCTCCTGCATAGAAAGCCAATGAGAGTGTTGTGGGACTTATATAAACAGAGCCACTGCCAGTCTGGATTGGGGGGTTCAGAGAAGGGACACACTGGAGGAAAAATCACTTCAGAGGCAAAACCATGGAGGCTGAGGTCTGAAGTCAAGAAGCCTCGGGCCAGGAGAGCAGTTCCACCCAAGCCCAAGGAGAGGGTGAGTTTGCCCAAAAGGCAGAGGATGGGTCTTCCACCTTGTTGCTGTGGAAGAGTCATGCTGCCTCAGGCCTTGGAGAGGGTGAAGCACATTCCCTGGGGTTTGGGTAGACCCTGGCTACCACCACATGGTGGGGTTGAGCATGTGCCCCAGAGAAGGTAGAGAGCCCAGGTACAGCCCCAATGTTTGGAGAGGATGGAGCCGAGAAAAAGGTGGCCTCCCCAATGTCCTCCATTCAGAGAGAGGCAGGCCTCTGCACAGGCCTTTGGAAAGGGTGGGACTGCCGCTTTCTAAAGCCCTGAGGATGAGTGACTCTTAGACTTTGAAATCTAATGGACTTTGCCCTGCAGGTTTTTGAAACTGCTTGGGCCCTGTGACCCCTGTGTTACTTCCTCCCTATGGAGATGGGTCTGTGTATCCTATGAATGTTCCTCCTTTGTATGTTGGCAGCAAATGTCTTGTTTTGAGATTTTGTAGGTCCAGAGCCTGAGGAGAATTTGCCTTAGAACAGACCATGCCTGTAATTAACTTTGATAGGAGTTGTATATTTCTAACTTTGTATTTCATGTATATTGCTACTGAAATGGTTTAAGGATTTGTGATCTTGTTATGAAATTAATATATTTTGTGTATGGGAAAAACATGTCTTTTTTAGGGTCCAGAGGGTGGAATGTGCTGGTTTGAAAGGATGTATGTCTCCTAGAAAAGCCATGTTTTAATCTAAATCCCATTTCGTTAAGGCACAATAATCCATATTCAATACTGTATGTTTGAATCTGTAATCACATCATCTCCCTGGAGATGTGATTTAATCAAGAGTGATTGTTAAACTGGATTAGGTGATGACATGTCTCCACTCATTTGGGTGGATCTTGATAAGTTTCTGGAATCCTATAAAAGAGGAAACATTTTGGAGAATGAAGGAAATTCAGAGAGAGCAGAGCAGAACGATATAGCCATGAGAAGCAGAGTCCAGCAGCCAGTGATCTTTGGAGATGAAGAAAGAAAATGCCTCCTGGGGTGCTTCATGAAATAGGAAGCCAGGAGAGGAAGCTAGCAGATGATGGCATGCTCATCATGTGCCCTTCCAGATGAGAGAGGAACCCAGACTGTGTTCACCACATGCCCTGCCAGATGAAAGAGAGAAACTGTGACTGTGTTCACCATGTGCCCTTCCACTTGAGAGAGAAATCCTGAACTTCATCAGCCTTCTTGAACTGAGGTATCTTTCCCTGGATGCCTTAGATTGGACATTTCTATAGATTTGTTTTAATTGGGACCTTTTACCAGCCTTAGAACTGTAAACTGGCAACTTATTACATTCCCCTTTTAAAAGCCATTCCATTTCTGGTACATTGCATTCTGGCAGCTAGCAAACTAGAACACACACCCTAGACCAAAAGTCATAAATATATTGAAGGTGAAAGGAGGGAAAAAGATATTTCATGCAAATAGTAACCAAAATTGAGCTGGGATAGCTATACTAATATTAGACAAAATAGAGTTTAAGTAAAAACTGCTATAAGAGAACAAAGAAAGACATCTATATATTAATAAAAAAGGCAATCCATCAAGAAGAAATGGCAACCATAAATATTTATGCAACTAACCATGGTGCCTGGAAATACATGAAGCAAAGACTGGCAAAACTGAAGGGAGAAATAGACACCTCTGCAATATACCACTCTCATCAATAGATAGAAAATCTAGAAGGAAGATCAATTAGGAAACAGTGAATTTGAATAATATGATGCATGAACTAGAACTAACAGACATATACAGAACATTGTATCCCCGAAAGAGTAGAATATACATTCTTAAGTACACATGGATCATTCACCAGGATAGACCACATGTTGGGTCACAAAACAAGTCTCAATAAATTAAAAAAAATTCAAATCATACAAAGCATCTGACGAAATGGAATGAAGCTGCAAATCAATAACAACAGAGAACTGGAAAATCCGTAAATATTTGGGAGTTAAATAGCCCATTCTTAAACCTGGGTGAAAGAACAAATTGCAAGGGAAATCAGTAAGTATCTTGAGATGAAAGAAATTGAGAATACAACATATCAAAACTGATGGGATGTGGTAAAGACAGTGCTGAGAATGGAAATTTATAGCCCTAAATGCTTACATCAAAAAAGAAGAAAGAGCTAAATCAAATACTTAACTTCACACCTGGAGGAACTAAAAAAACCCAGCAAACTAATCCACAAAAAGGCAGAAGGAATCAAAAAAAAATTACAGTTAAAAGAAATGAAATAGAGAATAAAAAAGAATAGAGTGTGTTAAGAACCAAAAGTTTGTTCTTTGAAAAGATAAACAAAATAAAACACATAGCTAGATTGAAAAAGAAAAAAGAGATAGGGTACAAATAAATAAAATCAGAAATGAGAGGGAGGGCATTACTATTGACTATAGAGATATAAAAAGAATCATAAGAGGATGCTATGAACAACTGTATGCCAACAAACTAGACAATCTAGATTAAATGGACAAATTCCTGGACACACACAAAAAGCATACACTGATTCTAGAAGAAATGGAAGATCTCAACAGACCAATTACAAGTAATGATATTGAATCATTCATCAGATACCTCTCAAAAAGAAAAGTCCAGAACCAGATGGCTTCACAGGTGAATTTTATCAAATATTCCAAGTAGAATTAATATCAATCCTACTCAAGCTCCTCCAAGAAATGGAACAGAAGGAACCACCTAAGTCATTCTATGAGGCTAACATCACCAAAATACCAGAGACAGATGAAGGGAATACATGTAATGAAAATTGCAGACTGATTTCCGTTATGAATATAGATGCAACAATCCTCAACAAAATACTTGCAAATTGACTCCAACAGCACATTAAAAAATTATTCACCATGATCAAGTCCAGTTTACCCAAGGTATGCAAGGGTGGTTCAATAGTAGAAAATCAGTTAATGCAATATACCACATTAACAAAATGAAGTGGAAAAACCCCATATGATCAACTTAATTGATGCAGAAAAGGCATTTAACAAATTCATCATCCTATCTTGATGAAAACACTTCAAAAGATAGGAATAGAAGGAAGTTTCCTCAACATGACAAAGGGCATATTTGAAAAACCCATAGCTAACATCATGCCCAATGATGGATGACGGAAAGTGTTCCTTCTAAGATGTGGAAAAATACAAGGATATTCACTGTCACCACTGTTATTCAACATTATGCTGGAAGTTCTAGTCACAGCAGTTAGCTAGAAAAATAACTAAAAGGTATCCAAATTGGAAAGGAAGAAGTAAAACATTCACTATTTCAGAGGAAGTAGTTAGGTTCAGGTGTCAACTTGGCCATGTAATAATGCCCAGTTGTTCTGTTGTGGACTTAAATCATCAGTATGTGAATTTCATCTATGACTGATTACATTTGGATTTGGCTAAGGGAAGTACATTCTGCAATGAGTGAGGCTTAAAAGGAGAAATCAGAAGAGAGAGAAACATCTCAGTTCTGCTCAGTACAGCCCAGCACAGCTTAGCTAAGTGTTCGGAGCCAGAATAGACCCAGAAGTGTGAAGATGCAGAAAGGAGCCTCCCCATGGAAATCTGTTTGAACCCAGAAGCCAGAAGAGGAGGCCAGCAGACATCACCATGTGCCTTCCCAAATCAATAATTTATAGCTAAATAAATCCCCTTTGTAGAAGCCATTCCGTTTCTGTTGTACTGCATTCCAGCAGCCTTAACAAAATAAAACAGATTTTGGAACCAGAGGAGTGAGATGCTGCTGCATTTGCAAATACCATGTCGGAATGGCTTTTTAAATGGATAGGGAGTGGATTTGGAAGAATTGTGAGGAGCTTGGTAGAGAAAGCCTGGACTGCTTTGAAGAGACTTGGTGGAAATATGGTATCTAAAGATACTTCCATTGAGGCCTTGGACAGAAGTAAGGAACATGTCATTGCAGATTGGAAAGAGGGTGACCTTGTTTTGAAGTGGCAGAAAGCTTGGCAAAATTGAGTTCTGATGCTGAATGGAAGGGGGAATTTGAATGTGTTGGTCTGGGATACTTGGATGAGGAAATTTCTAAGTTAAATGTGGAGGATGCAGCCTGGTTTCTTCTTGCAACTTTTAATGAAATGTGACAAGAAAAGGATAGGCTGAGAAACCAGAAATTGATGGTCTGGAAAATTCTGGGCTTCCAGGAAGTGAGACTCTAGAGAATACTATCTCATGTCAGGATTTAACCAAACATAGAACGAATCAGACATTATAGACAAGTGAGGATTGCAAATGGAGTTATCCAGAAATGATTTGTGGAAAGTCCTATTGTCTGATGACTTCAATTCCTGTATGCTCCAAGCCAAGTCAGTATTTTTTTGTGAGACTTGTATAAACAGAACCACTGCCTGTCTGGACTAAAGGGACAGAAATTGGACAGATTGAAGGAAGAGTAGCCTCAGAGGCAGAACCATGGAAACTAAGGTCTGAAGTCAAGAAACCTTGGACCATGACAGCGGATCCACCTGTGTATTTGGAGGGGTTGAGTTTGTCCTGGAGACAGAGAGTGGGCTTTTTGCCTCAATGTTCAGGAAGAGTTCTGGTTCCCCAAGCCTTGGAGAGGATGGATCCTATTCCCAGGGATTAGAGGGAGCCTGGCTGCCACCTCACTTTTCTGAAGGATTTAAGCATGGACCCCAGAGTTGGCAGACAATCTGGGTGTCACCTAGTTATTGAGGAGGATGGGGCAAAGAAAAATGTGGTCTCTCCAATGTTCCCAGTGTTGCAGTCCTTATGCCAGTGTTTGGAGAGAAGAGGACCACTGCATAGGCCCTTGGAAAGGACAGGATTGCTGTTTTCTAAACCTCTGAGGATGAATGACTCAGACTTTGAAATCTATTGTAATTTTCCCTGAAGACTTTCAGAATTGTTTAGGTTCAATGACCCCTGTTTTTCTTCCAGTTTTTCCCTACGGCAATGGGATCAGTTATCCTGTGACTGTTCCTTCTTTGTATATTGGAAGCAGATAACTTGCTCTAAGTTCACAGGTCCACTGCTAGAGAATAATTTTGCCTTAAGACAGAACGTGCCTGTAACTGACTTTGATGAGATTTTTGAACTATTTTTGAGATATTGTATTTGTATTGTTACTGAAATGATTTAAGGCTTTTGTGATATTGTGATGAAATGAATGCATTTTGTACATGGACTGATTTAGTGCATTGTATGTAGGACAAATGATCACTTGTTAGGTGAAAAATATGTCTGTTATCATTTTCTATTTAGAGATTAAGTATGGCTTAAGGTGATATGCATGGTTGTCAAGTTGATAAGGGTTAGGCTCTGTAGTAATTAGGCTCAGGTGTCAGCTTGGCCAGGTGATGGTGTCCAGTTCTGTTGTTGCAGACTTAAATCATCAGCATGTGAGTTTCATCTATGGCTGATTAAATATGTGGTACCTTTCACAGTGAGTTAGGCCTAAAAGGAAATGTCAGAAGAGAGAGAAATGGGTCAATGTATAAATCCCCTTTATAAAAGCTAGTCCATTTCCAGCAGCCTTAGCAAACTAAAACATCTATATAGAAAGTCCCGAGCAGTCACAATAAAGCCTTTAGAGTTAATAAGTGAATTCAGCAAAGGGTACACTGATTTTCACAGCAGCATTATTCTCAGCTGCCAACTCAAATGTCCATTAACCAAGTAAAACAAAATGTAATATATACAATGCAATAGTATTAATCTATAAGAAGGAATGAAGTCCTGATGCATGTGGCAGCATGGATGAACTTTGAAGACACCATGTTGGGTAAAATAAGCCAGGCACAAATAACAATATTGTGTATAACCTATATGGAATAATTAGAATAAGTTATCTCTTAGAATTAGAGTGTAGCATATAGGTTACCATGGGCTGGGGTAGGGAAAAGGAAGGAGTAAATTCTCAATTTGTACAGAATTTCTATTTGGACTGATTGTAATGTTTTGAAAATAGATGATGGTAAAGGTAGCACAACATTGTGAGTATAATTAACCACACTGAATTATATATGTGAGTGTGGCTAAAGGGAGAAATTTTAGGTCATATGTATCTTAGTAGTATAAAAAGTAAAAGATAAAATATGGGACTGTATAACATAGTCAACCATATTGTAAATTATGGAATATAGTTAATAGTATAACTATAAATATGTTCTTTCATGAATTATAACAAATATACCACTCTAATGCAAGTTGTTACTAATAGAATGATATATTAGGAAGAAAATACACCCTAATGTAAACTATGGGCTATAGTTAATAGTGTAATGATAATATTCTTTCTTCAATTGTAACAGAGGTACCGCAGCAATACAAAGTGTTAATAAAAGGGAGAGTATTTGGGAATGCTGTATTTTATGTGATTTTTCTATAACCCTATAATAAACTTCTCTAATTAAAAGGTTTTTTTTTTTTTAAAAAAACTCCCCCCCCCACAAATGTGCAATACATGTGAAAAAGAAGGAGAACATGAGAGTTTATTGAGATACAAATGGTGGGTTGCAGGTTAGATATTCTCATAGAATCTGACTCTTTCCTGCGTATAACTTTGCAGTGTGTGTAGGTAAAATTTGTTTCTCCACAAAATTAAAAACTGCTATTTGTCAAGGAATTTCAAGCCCTCTCACAAATTTTCAAAACTACACATTTTAATTTTTCACAGCCAAGCAAGTATCTACTTCAAATAGCATAAAGTTTGTTTACACATAGGAAGACTAACAGAACCATGGACTTTCCCAGTTAGAAACAGTGTTCTTTCAGCCCAGTGCCTCATGGCAATGATGGAAGCAACTGAGACCCGAGAGTAAAACACATCCGGGGCTCAAGGAGTGTGTTTGTGGCAGGGCTTTCACTGGAATATATGGATACTGGAAACTGCAAAGACTTGTTCCAGTATCCTATGTAGCCTTTTCATCAAACTGAACGTAGGAGAAAAAAATAATTTACAGTAGTAGTTTTTACCTCAATGAATTGGAGTGTAGAAACAATGCATGTCATTATGGGAAATTAAGTAAAACTGTAACTAATTTAACTTCTTCATGAAATTGGCCAAACAGGATTTGAAAGTATCCCTAAAAGGATGTCTTTCACATAACAGTTTTGTAATAGGACACACCATCTGGCCAATTTCTCAAAGCTTGCAATGAAAGAAATAAAGTGTTGCCAACCCTTCATGATCAGAGGTGAGAGTCCCTGACAATGCCTATTAATTATGTCATGAAGCTAACTAAACAAGCCATATTCAGAAGACACATGGCAGAGGTTAAAATGCAGCTACTGAATTCTAATAATTCTAGACTATTTGAAACTGCAGTCTAGTTGGAAATCAATGGCAAAGAAAAAGAATTTTTGATGTTAGTTTACAAATTTTACCTTTAAAACCCCAGTTTCAAGGTCTTCAACTGAGGAAGACTATAGAGCTGAGCTACTTACATTGTTATGCTGCTAGTTCCTTTGTTTTACTACAGCTTTTTGCTCCCTCTGTTCAACAGCTGCCATATAACAAAGGCTTTTTCTTTTGAGTGCTGTTTTTTTAACCATAGCTACATAAAACAATAGACTATACTCAGTTCTCCATCTGTCTTTTATGTCCCTCAGGATTGCTTAAAGAGACAACAGTTGATTTATAACTCCAGCAATTATACTCTAAGTAATATTTGATGAAGACTAGTTTTTAAAATTATCAGGGACATTCCATGATTGCAACTTTAGGATATGAGAAAAGTCATCCTGTGACTTTCTGGTCCTGCAAACTCATACAATTTGCTTGCACACTTTATCCAGTTTTGAACATGACTTTATAGGGAGCAAGAACTGGCTGCATCTCATCCAAAATCTAGTGTTATTTTTGGAAAAAAGCTTTAATATCTCTTAAATCTGTGCTTGAGAGGAGGGAAGAAAAGCAAATTTTACCTATGTTAAACAAATGCTCAAAATAAAGATAATTCAGAAAACAAAAAATGTGTTACTGATCTGTTAATTGTGCCCTGGCAAATCATTTTGCCAGCTTTCAAAGTGAGAGAATACTGAACATTATTGCACTCTTGCGAAGGGAGATCTGATTAATTGAAAAATAGACCATATTATATCCAGGATTCTCAAACTCTTGAGTGCAAAATTTAACCCAGGAGATCCCATGAGTAATTAAAGTTTTGTGATATTTATTTCCCTTCTGATTGATTCTCTCAATTTGGTATTCAAAGATAGGACACATCAACAAGTTGTGGATCAAATAATCCACACAGTGTCCAGACAGTTTGTCAGAGAAAATGATCCATTTATGGAATGTTCATCATTTGTTCCTTTTAAGAGTCCTATTCACTTGGCTGGGAACAAATCAAAGGTAATTCATTTGTCAAAAGCAGTGACAGTTGGCTGGCCCATGGTGGCTCAGTGGCAGAGTTCTTGCCTACCATGCCGGAGACCTGGTTCGATTCCTGGTGCCTGCCCATGTTAAAAAAAAAAAAAGCAGTAACAGTTGAAAATAGAACATTTATTTTCTCCATGAGCTCTTGCAGCAATTTGTGTTTCATTTTCTTTGAAAGGGGAAGCAACTAACATATATATCCCTATGCTTTACACGGTCTAGATGATCTGCAAATATTTTCTCATTTTGTTGTCACAACAAATCTGTGGGGCAGGTGCCTCACTAAAATAATGTTTAAGCATGCCCACATTAAAGATTATACTAAAACATATTTCCATTTCATAGGTATTTGAAAAACAAAATATTCAAAGGTCACATCAAATAAACATCACATCCTCTTTAAATTTCATTCTCTTAATTCACGTTGTGGCCAGATATGAACTTTGGCACATCAGTTTATTAAGTCTAGGTTTCCAAATTTTTAAATTCTTGAGTTTGGAAAACCCTTTAAAAGATTTTCATAGAGTAGGTTTGAGGTAAATTTAATATATCTCATTTCCTGGCGATTTCTAATTTGTTTGGCCAAGTTTCCAGTCTGGAAAGGTATTGTTAGAAAAGAAAGTTTGCTTAAAAAAGTTAATGTTTCCAAAATTATCTTTGAAAAGAGGGGCTCATCTCAAATAAGGATTATGACAAAATCTCTTATATTATCAGGCTGTCTTGCAATAAAGACTGATTTGGAAAAGACACAGTAACCTAATCTTATGTCCATCACTTATGAGGATTTATATACTTATAGAAGGCAATTGAAAGAGTTCCATAAAAAAAATGAAGCCAAGAAATTTAACATTCACTTAATAATTACAAGTACATAATTTCACCAGCATATAATGTTGTTGTGAAGAAGTTAAAGAGTTCTTTCAAGTTACTTTACTTATAAAATATGTGTAGAACTATTATATTATGTAATACAGATAAGTATATGTGAAAGATTACTAATAAAATATATGTGTAGAATGAATAAGGAAAAAATATTATATTACACAGATAAATACTTGTGACAGGATAAAAAGTTGCCATGAGAATATAATTCTTTTCAAAAATTGCTTTACTTTGAACTACTTAGATGGAAGTAAGGATAATATACTCTAGGATACTGCATTATATGACTAAAGCTGTGACTCCATTGTAAGAAAGTTATTAATCCTAAGTTGCATGTAAAATTTTAATAAAATTATTTCATGAAATGTGATAGTACAGATGAAGAAATTCTCTATTAATAATATGGATATAACCTGATTAAAGAACAGATAATTTTGATAATTTCTTTAAAAGCATAGTTATGCTAATTGAACAACCCTTTTTTAAAAAAAGTCTTGCTAAAATTTTTACTAGAAAATAAGCAATTGGAGGTCCCATTCTAGTATTTTTATCACCTGACATGCATTCTGTAAAGATCTATAGGATGAGTGAATGAAGAGTTATCATTTCTAATAAAAAGGTAAAATTGAAAAATTCAATTTATTCATTTATTCATCAAACATGTATTACTATTCTGGGTCGGGCATTTTCAAAGTGGTTATTAATACTGCTTTGATTCTGAATAATTCTGTTGTTCAGCCCTTTTGATTTACTTTGACAGTTCTTCTGAGTTTTAATATTTGGTTTCCATGTTTTTATTATTTTCTTCTCTTCTAAAATTTCAATTCATATATTTGCCTGTGATCTGAAATGTATCTGTTTATCATAAGAGGAAAGATTCATTTTTAGCATGAATTTTTTTTAATCTTATCATAATTGTGATTTTTTTTATCTTTTAAGTTGAGCAGTTCAGAAATAGGAACTTAAGGTTGTGTCTGCATTTGTTGTTAATAACTGAACTCAGTAAAGTAGTTTTGTTAAATACAGTAAAACAAGTTTAAATTTTACAATGAGCTATGTGAAAACCAGTTACATTGCTTTGATTATTCCAGAAGAAGTTTTAACATGAGAATAAGCATAAAGCATTTTCACTTCTTTGGTTCTCCGTTGATATATGACACTATTTGTGATAAACACTATTTATAGGTCAAATGTATCATAAAATAAATTTTATATTTTTAATATATGTTGTCAAATGCTATTTACCATAAATACCATTTATGGCATGCTCTTTGACATTAAATATATCAACATCTTTATATATCACACATATTTTACAATATATAAGAATATATAATATGCACATTTTATAATCTATAAGAATGTAAAATATATTTATATCTATTATAAATATAAATATATATGTCTCAATATGTGATACTGAATATTTTACTAAATTTTCCATAAACATTTTAATTTTTTTTTCTAGATATAAAATGTATAAATTATAATGTTTATTGGGGCAATGGAGAGGAATTACTGTATTGTGTGAGAGCATCCTATTCTTGTATTTATGCTGATTTACAATTTGCATTTTTCTAAAAACACTACATACAACTAGGTGCTAATTTGTTAAATTTCTGTCACCTGTTTTTGTTGAGCTGTGAAAGTCACAAAAATTATTTGGAAGAAAACTGGACTAATGGTTTATTGTTTAAAAAATATGTACCAAATGAAGGAGAAGAAAAAATAGATTTATTATTTTACAAACATAATCATGCTTTTTTCAAAAAGACTTTACATATCACTTTCATATGCCAAGTTACCTATTAAATAGAGATAAAGGGAAGAGATGTTCAGTAGGCATTATTTTATCCTTTAGACAACATCTCTTTTTTAGGAAGAATATAAAGCAATATGATGAATTGTTTAGAAAACTTCATTGACTTTCCTTTTTTATTATAGTATTATATGATATATGTACAGTGATCAAAAATATTTTTCATTTTGCTCATTTGTTTATATGAAAGTTGAAACAAGTGAATTTTAGATTTTTTAAATAATCCAAACTGCTCTGCTGCCATGGTACATGATAGATAACAAAATTCTAATGAAATGGAAAATTAGCTAAAAATATTTCCTTGTATCTCCACTTTATATTAGTCACAAAATATTCTGCTCTAGATACATAATAGAATGCTAAAAACAGAACTGATAATGTACTCACATGAATGTCCATAGATGCCTGCGTGCGTATATGAGTATGTGTGTTTGCAAGTACTTGTGCTCCGATGCATTATGAATTCTGATACGTTGAGTCATGCTAATGTCAATTGTAAATGGAATTATTTTGTTTTTAACTGGTGCAAGTATTTAGAAATATAGTCTATTTATGTATGCTGTTATTGAATCTTACTCTTTTACTAAGTTCATATATTGGGTCTAGTAGTTGCCTTATGTAGTCCTTAGGTATTTCTACATTAATAATCATATCTTCAGCTGAAAATGAAGTTTTACTTCTCTTTACATACTATCTGCCTTTTATTAACTTCTTTTTGCTTTGTTGTGCTATCATTTCCATTACAGTGTTAAAGACGGTGAGAATTTGTATGTTAAGAATGTAAGTGCTTGTACACTGTTGTATCAATAAAAATTTAAAAAAAAAGAGAGTGAGAACTAACATCCTTGCCTTTTTTCAGTCTTAGAGAGAAAGATGTCAGTGTCTCACATTATGATGTAGATTTCATGAGGTAGGTTTTCCTTTATAAAACTTCCTTTATAAAACTGAGCTCTGTTGTCCCTCATAATGCTTTTTGCCTTGTTTGCTAGTCTACTATTGTACCCCTAAATTTATTTTAAAACATTTTCTTGAGTAAATTTTGCCCCAACTGTTATTAATTTTTTCTATTTGTTGGCTGATTTACATAGGTCTTTTGTAACATAGCCAAATCTTTTATTTTCAAGATAAAAGTTTAATGTTGTGCAATGTGTCATATGTAACGACATTTAAAATTTTTTTCTCCATTGCCTGTTCCCCTTTTGTTTGTTTGTTTTTTTCACATGGGTAGGCACCAGGAATTTAACCTGGGTACCTGGCATTGCAGGTGAAAACTCTGCCATTGAGCCATAGTTGCCTGCCCTTTTCATTGCCTTTTGCTTTTTTGTTGCCTGTGTTTGTTTTTTGATTCTTTTATCTTCTAAAACAGAGTTTGAAAAGTCATGAAACCTGATTTCAGTTCTAATATTTTCATTCATATTTGTTAAATTATCAATATCAAAAATGAAATCATATGATTTAGCTCTCCTATTTAAGTTGAGAAATTATTAACCCATTTATTAAATATTCACTTAGTATTTCCTTTATAAAGGATATTCATTCATGTCTACCAATTTTTAGCTTCAAATTAATTTGGGACTCTAAAATCAGGTTGTTATCAAATCCCTTTTTTTGAAACTATTTTGCATATCTTCTTTCAATAATCAATTTCGACTTTTCCATTTAGCTTTGCTATACAGGCATGTCAGTGGTTTAGATTTACCTTTCATTTAACTATTTTAAATGTTCACCAGTGTAGCTTTTTTTTTTTTTTTTTTTTTTTTAAAGAGAAAGGGAGGAAGGGAAGGAAAGACAGAGAGAAGGAAGGAAGGGAGGAAGAAAGGGAAACATCTTTAAACATTTTCTTGTTTTATTATATTTTTGTTTGTTTGTTTGTTTTTTACATGGGCTGGGGCCGGGAATCGAACCGGGGTCCTCCGGCATAGCAGGCAAGCACTCTTGCCCGCTGAGCCACCGCGGCCCGCCACCAGTGTAGCTTTTAAACACTCATTGCAACTCTAATTCCTGTTTTAAGAGTATTCAGTTTTTCAGGAAAGTTGTTTAGCTGATATACCTTCTAGGTACATTGTATATGGACACGCCTTTCTGATGTTGTCACACATAAATGATACACTCTTCATTAGGTTTCCTACAAAATTCATATTATAGACCCTAAAAATCTCTACATTTTCATGTTTATATACTTCTTACACTATATAATTCTATATAATTAACAGGCCAACAAAAATAATACCTATCTCTTACAGTTGTTGGAAAATTAAATGAGTTAATTTAGAAGAGCATCTGTCAGCAAGTAAGCGCTGAATAGTGGTGGTGGCTGTACATTTATAATTATTATTTCATTATTCCTGAATGATCACATTTTAATTTGATCTCAGAATCTATTGTTGATTTCCATTAAAAATTATTGTTTACATATAAACAGTGACATGTATGCTTCCCTAAATAGCAAATCATACCCTTAAAAGAGAGAAATACAGAATAAACCCTTATAAATCCTGGAAAACTTTGGATAACTTACAGTGTTAGCTATTTTATATTTTTAAATGTTTATATTTCTTTCAACTGTAATATGTAAGTATGCTTTTTTTGGAACCATTGTAGTTCACTAATTATTTATGTGTTAAAAAGCCCTTATAGCAAGCTAGTTTTGTTTTTAAAATCTTTATATTTTATACAAACAAAATACATTTGCATATGAGTTTTTTTTTAATTAGCTTGATTTTCCAAATTAAAATGTGAAAATATAATTCTTTGGGGAAATTATATATTTAGCAAACAATAGTTCAACTCTTCGTCTTCTATGTGGAATTGAGTCAATAAAAAGTGAGAAAGAAATTCTTGGAACATTCAATATTTAGAATCATAAGGCCTTGATCTTCTCATAGTATGTCTTTCTAAAAAGCTTCGATCAATTTTTAAGTAAGAAATTGGCTTATTAAATTTTTATAGAATTATGGGAACATGTAAATGGTGGAGATGTTAGAAATTGAAATATATATATAAATTTAGCATATTTGATAATATTTTCTTACAAATTTGGGAGAAAGATACAATTCTTCCTATTATCGACTACCTATGTACTAGTTATGCATCAGTAATCATCCAACTATCTGTTATTGATCTATGACGGTACCTAATCATCATCAATATATCCCCTTCTAAATATAATTTAGAATAGTTCCTAGCATATAGTACACATCCAATACATTCTTGTTAAACAAATAATTGGTAATTCTTGGGATCATGCTTAATAACACTTACAATTAGCTAATTAAATAAAACTTCTTTACTTTCTTCTGATCACTCTAGCATTTTAGCACTGCATTATTGATACAGATATTGGTTCTATTCCCACATTCCTTCTTAGGCTTGGGACTACTAAGAATAAGCTGTATATGTCCGTGCATCTTTATATTGTCATTCTTTAGCATACTGACTGGTACAGCTGCTTTTGTTAGCTCATTTTAGCTTTGATATAACTTCATAAAAGATACTGGTTCCTATTAGTCAGTAATTGCATTACGTTCTTGTCCTTGAATAACTAAAATTTCTGTGTGAATTGCATTTCAGAGCAAGGACTCAGGCTTATAAAAAGTCTTTTTATTGATAAATGTGATTAAAACAAAGAATCTTACATTAAGCAATAAGATTTTTTTCCAAAATATGAGTAAATATTGACCTTACTGTATGATTTTATTAGATTTTTTCTACCCTTATTGTGAATATTAACTAGTATTTAGTCTTTATTGCTATTGTAGTAGCAAAATATATATCTTTGCAAAATATAACTATCATTATTTGTTTTGTTTTTCCATATGAGCAGGAAATTCAGAAATAGAAAACAATTAGTGTATTAAAATTTCTGGGAATTCTAGTAAACCTAAAAACAAAAAGTGCTATTATTGCTTATATGTTTTAAATCATGAGTTTAATGAATGGGATTTAGTGTCATAAAAATAATGACCTCATTTAAATTAACTATTCCTGATAGGAGTGCAAATCAATGTGTCAAGAAGGAAAGACAGATTTTGTTGTTCTTAAATGAGCTAGATAAAAGTGACGGCCATTTTAATGTTTACCTCTTTTAATTATAGACCAATTTATATGGTATACTCTACGGATATATTTTGATTTGGGAATGTGTTTTACATATAATAAAAAGCAATTATTATTCAAGATAGGCTTCTTCTGGTCTGTTTCTTTCATTAAAATATTTCATCTATCTTTCCTTATCTTTATTATACATTGAGGGATAGCAAAGTAAAGAATGGTCTACTTTACTCACAGCACATAGCCTTGCACTGTCAAAATGTCAAAGGTTAATGATACAGTTCAACTCCATTTGTCTTATTTTGACAACTCATCCAACCTAGGACAATCTAACAGAAGCATTCTTCCTAGACTAGGTGACATTCCCGGCGGTTGTTCCTTTAATATGGTGACTGTGATACATTTAGTGTGCAATAACTTTGTACAGAAACTTTTTGCTTTAGATTTCCTTAATATTTTCCATCAAAGGCATGAGTTTTATAATTTCAAAATCACCTCTGAAATACAAATTAACAGAGTACCGTTTTACTTAAAAATAACCTAAAAGTTATCAAAAAACTACAGAGAGCTTTAAATTTTGTATCATTGACAATTGTTGAAAATTATAGAATATGTTTTTAATTCTCTAACTTTTTAATTGAGGAAATGTAATTACTTTCTTAAATTCTGAAAAAGCTTATTTTAATCTCAGGACTGATGTGAAGTTTATTAAGCATTGTCCAATTTACTTGGTAAATGCTTCTGGGTATTTTTGAGGAATCTTTCTTCACTGTGTTGATGGAAATTTAAACAAGGCATGACACTTGAATATTTCTAAATCCATTTCTTTGTTCTGAATTTGATATTGAATAATAACTTGTATTCTCTGTCAAGGAAATAATCATATTAAAGTAGTGACACGGTAATACTTTTCTTCTTTTCTTTCAGTTGCTCAGACTTAATAAGATGTATTTTTCCCACCATAATTGGTAACCAATTTTTTAAAAAGGCAAGCAAAGTTTTGGGTATAAGAACAATATATGCATAAATAGGTGTGTGCATATCTTGCTGTCATCTTCAGTATAGTTTTTACATTTTTAAAATAAATTGAGAAAGTATCTCCCCAAAACTGCATTATCCTTAATGACAGGAAAGTAAATATTATATCATATTCTATGTTCATTGTTTCTATATAGTCAAAAAAAGTTTTCATACTTAATTTTTCATACTGAAGATTTAAAGTATTAACTCAAGAGAAGTTGCCATTTTTTAATCAATTCTATGATGTTTTTATGTTTTGTAAGATTTTTTTAAATTAATAAGACAGATATGGCAAGCCACTTTTGAATTTGAATAAGACCTCCTTTAATGGAGTACTGTCTCATATCTGTAATATTTTTATAATACACTTAATTTAATTGTTTTCATATTTCAATTTTCAATCCATTAGTTTCGCAG
Organism: Tamandua tetradactyla; assembly: GCF_023851605.1. Lineage (NCBI taxonomy): Eukaryota > Metazoa > Chordata > Mammalia > Pilosa > Myrmecophagidae > Tamandua > Tamandua tetradactyla. The sequence goes on from NC_135350.1 coordinate 28,386,064, forward strand.
GGAAGATTAATGTTTATTTTTGCTAAAGGAAAAATGTGCTTTATTTCTTCATAGTCTGAATTTCAGATTAATGTTCTGATAAGATGAGTGGGCTAGATGCAATTGTAGTTTAAATGCATACATATAAATAATAACATGCCTGATAAAGTTATTTCCTGTAATTAATTATTATAAATCAGAAGAATATACTTCAGGCCAAGAAACAGAGTAAGATTTCAACATAGTTTACAGTAATTTATATTATTTTTTAATAATTGAACTGTTTTCTTCCTTGCTGAATTGTAGCAAATAATGTTTTAACATAATAGGAATTGCATGACTGTAACTAAAGTTGCTTCAGGTGTGCTCTTGGAACAGATCATTGCATAGTAAAATTAATCCCAAATATTTTATTTCAGTATTAATAGCAACTCTAAGAGACTAATAAATCAAATCAAATTGAGTGCTTAGGTTTTTATATATTTTTTGTCTAAGTGTTATTTTGCAATTCCACAGCAAAATCTGCACAGCATACTGCATTATCATTATATGTTTTTGATACTAACCATAAATCCTATTAATATTATTGTTGTTATTTTGCATTGATAAACAGAGTCACTTTTGATGGAAAATGTTTGCATATTTATATGTCTTATAGACTTAACAGCTGGTACTTAATATGTGGATAATTATTAATTTATTTTATAGCAACTCAATGTCAGACATGATTAATTCATTGTCTGATTAACAGTTTGATATTGTCTGTGGATAGTTTCCTTTTGTCTTGGTCATGTTCATGATTCTTCCCATCTTATTTATTTGACAATCCTAGTTCCTTTCATGCCATTATACCTCTCTTATTTCAAGATGCTGCTGCTGCTTTCAGATTTTATAAATTAAATTATTTTGTAGCCAAACGTATTTGTGTTATTTTCAAGATTACTTTTCCTTGTAACCTTTCTACTGTTTCAGGGATTTATTCAACAAATATAAATTTTTTAATACTCTGTGCAAATTAATGTGCTTATGAATGCACTCTGTTGGATTAATCGTTCTGAGAAAAATTTTGCCTGACATTTGATATGAGCATTGACATTCTTAAAGTGCATGTTCAGGATTCACAATTTAATATATTATGGGGTCATCTTTTGAAAATACGATTTGCCACAATGTTTCATCATATTTCGTGGACTCCAAGAGGTCATATAATATAAAATACACAATTTTTTATGGGCTACTAAGAACAACAACAAAAAAATGCCAGTAGCTTAAGTATATGGTCCTTAGATGATTTTTTGACCCTAGGAGTTTCAATTGTCCAATCATGTTAGTAGACATAATAACCAACTTTGTGTATGTGCAAGCAAAAATAACTGAATTATGACGTTTGCTTGTCTAACAGTAATAGTAAGGTAAATCCAGGTCTCAGAGATACTAAAATATGAAAAGTTTCTTAGAGTTGATGGAAATATAGTAATGCATATGAAATGTTATAAATAGCACCTAACACAAAATAGCATTTAATAATAAATACAAGACTAGTATTAAAAGATAGGAAAAATAAATAAAATATATATTTGGTTTTTCTTGCTGTAAACTTCAAATAATTTTGTTTGTATTTATTAAGAATGCAAAATCTAGGCTTGCCAACCAAAACTATATAGCTTAAGTTATTCACTCTTTTTTCCCCCTTTATTAGAGAAGCTGTTTGTTCATAGAACATTCATGCCTAAAATATAGGTTTCCCATATATTACCTGATTAGCACCTCAAACTGATGTAGAACAGCTGTTGCAATTGATGTTAGTTCATTTTTTTTATAATTATATTTTTAAAGTCCATGGTATAGCTTAGAGTATACTGCTTGTATAGTGTAATTCCATGGATTTTTAACAGCGTTTTATTCTCTTACTGTATATACAATCACACATTTCCCTTTTTAATCATATTCAGATATATATTTAATTGCTGATTACATTCACAATGTTGTGCTACCATTACCACCATCTGTTACCAAAACATTTCGATCATTCCATATAGGAGCCCTGTACATTTCAAGCCTTAACTTCCCATTTCCCATCCCTTCTATTTTCCCTGTTAGCCTATATTTTAGATTCTGACTGTATGAGTTTGCTTATTCTAATTGTTTCAAATCACTGAAATCATACAACGTTTGCCCTTTTGTGTTTGGCTTACTTCACTGAACATGATGCATGTTACCTCACGTATCAGGAGTTCATTTCTTTTTAAAGTTGAATAATGTTGTATCATATGCATATATATCAGATTTTATTTATCTATTCATCTGTTGATGGGCACCTGGGTTGCTTCCATCTTTTGCCAATTTTGAATAATGCTGCAATGAACATCAGTGTGCAAATATCTGTTCGAGCACATGCTTTCAATTCATTTGTTATATACTTAGCAGTGGGATTGACAATTCATATGGTAGCTCTATGCTTAGCTTTCTGAGGAACCACCAAACTGACTTCCATTGGAACGTACCTTCTTACCTTGCTACCAAAAATGAATGAGTATGCCTATCTCCCTGCATCCTCTACAACACTTCTTATCTTCTGTTTTTTTTTTTTTTTTTGTAATAGCAACCATTCTAATGGATTGAAATGATATCTCTCTGTGATTTTCACGTATTTCCCTGATGTCAAAAGATGTCAAGCATCTTTTTTGTGTTTTATGCCATTTATCTATCTTCTGTGAAGAGCTATCTGGTTAGATATTTGCCAATTTTTAAATTGGGTTGCTTGTCTTTTTGCTGTTAAGTTGAAGAATTTCTATACACATACTGGATAGTAATCCTTTATTGTGATTTCCAAATATGTGGTTTCCAAATATTTCTCCCATTGTGTAGGTTATCTTTTTACTTTCATGATAAATCTTTGAGGAACTAAAGATTTTTTGTTTTTGTTTTCAAATTTATCTTTTTTTCCTTTGGTTGCTTGTGTTTGGGTGTAACTCTAAGAAATTATTGCTTAACATAAGGTCAGTTATTATGTCTTCAACTCCAGTAGTTCTGTTTGATTCCTTTTTAAAAATTTCTGTCTCTTTTTTTAGGCTCTCATATGGTCCATTCATTGTTTTCCTGTTACCCTATACTTCTGTCTCTATATTTTTCTTCACCTCATTAAGCATTTTTTTACATTTTTTAGCATTTTTTATTGATATATATTATGTATTCACATACCATTTAATCATCCAAAGTGGACAATCAGCGGTTCACAATATCATCTATAATTGTGCATTTATCATCACAGTATACATTCTTTTTTGTGACAAAAAATATAAATATACAAATATGCAATAAATTTAAAAACACACCACAATTAGTTGTAGAACAGATCTCAAAGAGTTTGATATGGTTTACAGTTTCACAAATTTAGGTTTTTACTACTAGCTACTCCAAGACACTGGAGACTAAAATAAACATTAATATAATGATTCAGCAGTCATACTCATTTATTTTTTTATTTTTTTTTACATAGGCAGGCTCCAGGAATCAAACCTGGGTCTCCAGCATGACAGGCAAGAACTCTGCTGCTGAGTCACAGTTGCCTGCCCCATACTCATTTCTTACTCTAACTTCTCTGTATAACTTCACCATCACCTTTGATCTTTCCCCCACTCTTTAGGGGTATTTGGGGTATACCCATTCTAACATTTTCACATTGGAAGAGACTCTCAATAATATCGGATAAGGGGATGGAAAAACTTGATATTCTAGACAGGTTGACCTCCCTACATTTCAAGACTTTTCTGGCCTAGGGACCCATCTGGAGGTTGTAGGTTTCTGGAAAGTAACTATAGTGCATGGAACCTTTGTAGAATCACATATACTGAAGTAGATGTTCTTTATGGTTGGCAGGAAAGGTTTTGGTTGGGGTTTGGCAAACTATGATAGGTAGGAATGTCTAACTGAAGCTTCCACAAGAGTAGCCTCCAGAGTAGCCTCTCAACTGTATTTGAACACTCTCAGTCACTGATACTTTATTTGTTATATTTCTTTTCCCCCTTTTGGTCAGGATGGCATTGCCAATGCCATGGTGACAGAGCCAGGCTTATCCCTGGGAGTATTCTCCCAGGCTGCCAGGGAGACTTTCATTCCTGGCTGTGTCCACATGGGGTGGAGGGCAATGATTTCACCTGCAGAGTTGGACTTTGAGAGAGAGAGGGAGGGAGGGAGGGAGGGAGGGAGGGAAGGAGGGAGAGAGAGAGGGAGAGAGAGAGAGAGAGAGAGAGAGAGAGAGAGAGAGAGAGAGAGAGAGAGAGAGAGAGAGAGAGAGAGAGAGAGAGAGGGAGAGAGAGAGAAAGGCCACATCTGAGCAACAAAAGAGGTCCTATGGAAGTAATTCTTAGATAAAACTATAGGTAAGCTAAGTTTCTATACTAATAAATAAGCCTCAAGATCAAGGGCTTGGACTATTGACTTGGGAGTCTCCAATGTTTGACACAGTACCAGGGGTTTCCCCAGTGGTAAAGTTCAATAAGTCCATCTTTTTTCTCCTATCCCTCAAGGGACTTTGCCAATACTTTTTGATTATCTGCTTGATATACTCTGGGGTGTATCCAGGCATTACATTAAGCTATACAAAACTGAAGGCCCTCATTCTTATTCTGGGCTACCTGTGTGTGGGATGTTTAAATGCTCTATCCAGTCAGGTTGAGTTAAGTGGTGGCTACAGAAAATTTAGGCTCTGGACAAAATAAATCTTTCTTCCTTTGGTCTTATAGAATAGATGAAGTTCTAAAATACAGACAATGTCTTCTTTACCCCTACATTTTGAATTACCTTAATTCTGACATGACCAGCTTTGTTCTTATCTCTAAATACTATATTATCACTATATAAAACAGCCTCTTAAAATTCAGAAATAGCATTTACTGCTCTAGACTAAATGTGACTGCTGTAAAAGCTTACAATCTAGTCCCCAATTTTCTTATAAGTATTTTCTAAATGAGACCATAAAATACTTCCTCTTTTGTTTCTGGCTTATTTTGCCTCATCACATATCTCTCACAGATTCATTCACAATGTTGCATGCCTCACAGTTTGTTTCTTTCTGTAGCAGCACAATATTCAATCACCTGTATATGCCATCATTCACTAATCTGCTTCTCAGTCAGTGCATCCTTCAGCCACTTCCATTCATTAAGCATCATGTATAATGTTCAAAGTTAAAAGTCCCTCAACACTCTTAATTTTAGACTCTTCCATTGTTCCCAAGATAAAAATAACGAATAAACACACTCACCAAACAGAGAATCCAAACCTCCCCTTAACTCTTGTGCCTACCCCCACTATTTACCCCTGTTATTGCTGTGGAAATGTTGATATTTTCCTGTTAAACATAGCCCATAGCATGCGATACCTATGGCTATTCCCTCTATATTCCAAACTTATACCCTCTTTGTACAAGATTCATACCTTTGAAGCAATTCATGCAATAACTTGTTTATATTTGTAATGTTAATTGATGGGAAACATGGGTCTATACAAATCCTTTCAATCATGTTCACCTTCAATATGATAATATTACTTATAGACCCACTAGTGAACCACTTTCACTTCTATATATTTCCTTACGTTTAAGTTCAGCCTTATTAGCTAACTGTTCACCCATCTCTAGAATCTGTGTATTTCTAGGTCCCCTATGTTATATATTAAAAGCCTCTGACTTTACCTTTACCATAGTCATAAAACTGGAATCATACAGTTTCTGTCCTTTTGTGTCTGGCTTATTTCATTCAGCATTATGTCCTCAAGTTTCATCCATTTTGTCACATGCTTCAGGACAAATTTGATCTTACTGCTATATAATATTCCATCATGTGTATATACCATATTTTGTTAATCCATTCCTCTGTTGATGGGCACTTGGATTGTTTCCATCTTTTGGTGATTGTAAATAATGCTGCTATGAACATCAGTGTGCAAATGTCTGTGTCTTTGCTTTCAACTTGGTATTTAGTTTTCTGAGAAACTGTCAGAACAGTCACCATAATGTCTGTATCATTATACATTCCCACTAGCAGTGCATAATTGTCCCAATTTCTCCACATTCTCCCAGATTTATAGTTTCCTCTTTGTTTAATGGCAGCCATTCATATAGGAGTGAGGTGGTATCTCATTGTCATCTTGTTCTGCATTTCCCTTATAGCTAAAGAAAATGAGCAGCTCTTCATATACATTTCTAGCCATCTGCATTTGATCTTCAGAAAAATGCTTATTCATATTTAGCCCATTTTATCACTGGATTGTTTGTTCTTTTGCTGTTGAGTTGTATGATTTCTTTATGTATACAATATATCAAACCTTTACTGATGTGTGATTTCCAAATCTTTTCTCCCATTGGGTTGGATTCTTGTGCACCTTTTTGACAAAGTTTTTTGAGGCACAAAAGTATTGATTTTGAGGAGTTCCCATTTATCTATTTTTTCTTTTGTTGCTTGTACCTGGGGTGCAAAGTTTAGGAAACTACCTCCTATTACCAGGTCTTGAAGATGTTTCCCTAAATTTTCTTCTAAGAATTTGATGGTACTGGTCTTATATTTTGGTATTTGATCCACTTTGAGTTAATTTTGTATAGAGTATAAGGTAAGGGTCCTCCTTCATTCTTCTGGCTATTGATATTCAGTTCTCCCATGCCCATTTATTGGAAAGACTATTTTGTCCCAGTTCAGTGGATTTGGGGGGTCTTGACAAAGATCAGTTGACCATAGATTTGGAGGTCTAGTTCTGTGCTCTTGATTCAATTCGATTGGTCAATACTTTTATCTTTGTGCCAGTATCATGCTGTTTTGACCACTGTGGCTTTCCAATAAGCTTTAAAATCAGGAAGTGTTAATCCTCTCACTTTGTTCTTCTGTTTTAGGATGCTTTCAGCTATTGAGGGTTTCTTTCCCTTCCAGATGAATTTAGTAGTTAGCTTTTCCAAGTCTTCAAAGAAGGTTGTTGGAATTTTGATTGGTACTGCATTGAATCTGTAGATCAATTCGGGTAGAATTGACATCTTAACTACATTTAACCTTCCTATTCATAAACAGGGAATGTCTTTCCATCTATTTAGATCTTCTTTGATTTCTTTTAATAATGTTATGTAGTTTTCTGTGTACAGGTCTTTTACATCCCTAGTTAAGTTCATTCCTAGATACTTGATTCTTTTAGTTGTTATTTTGAATGGGTTTTTTTTCCTTAATTGTCTCCCCAGTTAGATCATTGCTTGTGTATAGAAACATTACTGTTTTGCACAGTAAATTTATATCCCGCCACTTTGCTGAATTTGTTTATTTGCTCAAGTGACTTTGTTGCAAATTTCTCAGGACTTTCCAAACTTTACTTCTTCTTTTCCAAGTTGGATGCATTTTTATTTCTTTTCCTTGGGATTGCTCTAACTAAAACTTCTTCTACAGTACTGAATAATAGTGGTGACAGAGGGCACCCTTGTCTTGTTCCCAATTTTAGGGGGAAAGCTTTCCTCTCTCACCATTTAGTACAATTATGGCTGTGGGTTTTTATATAAGCTCTTTATCATGTTGAGAAAGTTACCATTGATTTTTACCTTTTGAAGTGTTTTTATCTGAAAAGGATGTTGAAGTTTGTCAAATGCTTTTTCAGCATCAATTGAAATGATAATGTGATTTTTCCCTTTCAATTTCTTTATGTGCTGTATTACATTAACTGATTTTCTGTGTTGAACCATCTTTGCATTCCTGATATAAAATTCACTTGGTCATGGTGTATAATCCTTTTAATGTGTTGTTGGATTGGATTTGCTAGTATTTTATTGAGAATTTTTGTTTCTATGTTCATTAAGGAGAGTGGCTTGTAGTTTTTCTTTCTTAAAGCATCTTTACCCAGTTTTGATATGAAAGTGGAGTTAACTTCATAAAATGAGTTAGGTGGTACTCCTTTTTCTTCATTTTTTGAAATGCCTTGAGCAGAAATGGTGTTAATATTTGAGAAAAAGTCCCCTGTGAAGCCACCTGGCCCTGGACTTTTCATTCTAGGAAGATTTTTGATGATTGATTGAATATCTTTATTTGTGGTTGGTTTGTTGAGATCTTCTGTTTCTTCTTGAGTCCGTATAGCTTGTTTGTGTGATTCCAGGAATTTGTCCATTTCATCTAAGTTGTTTAGTTTGTTGGCATAAGTTGTTCATAGTATCCTCTTATGATTTTTTTTATTTCTTCATGGTTCATGGTAATGACCCCTCCCCATTTCTGATTTCATTTATTTGTATCCTGTCTCTTTTTTTCTTTTTCAGCCTTGCTAGTTGTCCTTCAATTTTATTGATTTTCTCAAAGAACCAACTTTTGGTTTTATTGATTATTTCTATTCTTCTCCCATTCTTTTAACCCTGTTTTAATCTTTGTTATTTCTCTTCTTCTATTTGCTTTGTGGTTCATTTGCTGTTTAGTTCCTCCAGGTGAACAGTTAACTCCTCAATTTTTGCTCTTTCTTCTTTTCAAATATGGGCATTTAGGGCAATTCCCTCTTAACACTGCCTTTGCTACATCCCATAAGTTCTGATATACTGTATTTCCATTTCCATTCATTTCCTGACAGCTACCGATTTTCTAGCAATTTCTCCTTTGATCCACTGGTTATTTAAGAATGTGTTATGTAATTGCCATATATTTGTGAAAGTTCTCCTTCTTTTTTGGTTATTGATTTCCAGCTACATTCCATTGTGATCAGAAAAAGTGCTTTGAATACTTTCAGTGTTTTTAAATTTATAAAGACCTGTTTTGTGCCCTAGCATATGATCTATCCTGGAGAATGTTCCATGAGCACTAGAGAAGAATGTATATCCTGGTATTTTGGATTGTAACGGCCTATACATGTCTGTTAGGTTTAATTCATTCATCAAGTTGTTAAAATTCTCTATTTCCTTGTTGATCCTCTGTCTGGTTGTTCATTCTGGCAATTTGTATCTTTTAATTGGTAAGTTTAGCCTGTTAACATTGAAAGTTATTACTGTAAAGGCGTTTCTTGAATCCACCAACTTATCCTTTGAATTTTATTTGTCAGATCTATATATTCTTTTCCCTCTTTCTCTTTTTATCCTTTAAGTTACCCTTACTGATAGTCTTCAATTCTGTGCCCTCCTCCAGACCTCCTTCTCATTTTTTTTTCAGCCAAACGAATTCCCTTTAATATTTCTTGTAGAGCCAGACGTTTTTTTTTTCCCACAATTTCTCTCAGCATTTGTTTGACTGTGAAATTTTAATCTCTCCCTCATTTTGAAGAACAATTTGAATTTTTTGGCTCAAAGTCTTTCACTTTCAGGGTCTTAAATATATCATCCCACTGTTTTCTCACCTTCATAGTATCATATTAATTAGTCTGAACTCAGTCTTATGTGGTTTCCCTTGTATGTAGTAAATTGTTTTTCTGTTGCCACTCAGGATTTTTTGCTTCTCTTCAACATTTGATAGACTGATTAGTATGTGTCTTGGAGTAGACCTATTTGGATTTATTCTATTTGGAACTCATTGGGCTTCTTTGATTTGCATATTTATGTCTTTTATAAGAGTTGGGAGGTTTTCCCCATTATCTTCTCAGCTAATCTTCCTAGCCCTTTACTCTTCTCTTCTTCTGAGACACCAGTGATTCTTATATTTGTATTCTTTGTTTCGTTCATTATTTCCCTGAGATCTAATTCAAATTTTTCCATCTTTTTTGTCTTTTGCTCCTTTGTATATTCGAAATTAGTTGTCCTGTCCTCTAGTTAGCTTATTCTTTCATCTGCCTCTTTAAATCTGCTGTTGTGCATCTCTAGTATATTTTTATTTGGTCAACAGTATCTTTAATTGCTGTGACATCTGCTATTTTTCTATTTATTCTTTCAAATTCTTCTTTATTCTCTTCTAGTGTCTTCTTTATCTCCTTTATGTCATTAGTCAACCCATTGATTTTATTTATTAGACATGTATGAACATTTTTGATTACTTGTCCCAAAGTCTGTGTCTCCTCTAGTGTTTTAATTTGACCATTAGACTGGGCTATATCTGTCTGCATCTTCATATGCTTTATGATCTGCTGCCTTCATGGCATGCAAATATTTTGATAAGGTTACTTTGGAAGTTGATTTCCTTCAATAGTCTAAAGCTTTGTATTTGAGGGATGTTGTGGAGCAGGATGTGAGGCATAGGGTGGGGCACAACACTGTGGTGACAGGTTGTGGCACAGGTATAAGCATAGATTGGCAATGCTACCCTGGTGACCATGAGCATTGGGTGCAGGATATGGGGTTATGGAGGTGTGGTCTGGGGGCTGTGGGGACAGAGTACAGCTTGGGCAGGCCTTGGAGCACAGGAACAGGGTGTGGCATGGAGGACAAAGAGGCAGGGTGCAGCAGAAGACAGATGTGGTCCAGTGTGGATGTTCCAGGGCTGGTGCACAGGCAGGATGCAGGTGGGTGCATGGAGCTAGGGGGCCATGGGTATTCAGGGTGTGGGTTATGGGACACAGAGTTCAGGACACAGGGAAGGTAGGGTGTGGGTGAGTTCTTGTTCAGGGGTAGGGAGTCCACGGGGATCTGGATGCAGATTTGTAAGTGTGAGGGGCAGGGCGCAGGTCATGAGGATTACAGGGCATGCATGGATCAGATGCAGGTGTTATGGGGTCAGTGGTGCCCTAGAGTGGGCATGCCGATGTAGAGAGGGTGGACAAGAGTATATGCATGCACTGGACAGGAGCTCTGTGGAACACATGTGCATGTGAGCACCTGCCTGTTGTGGGAGCAGAGTGCTTTTACCAGGGGCTAGGGCAAGGGTGTGCACTTGAGTGGGGCAGGAGGGTTTGGATTCCAGGATTCAAGAGGTTGATGCATGGATGCATAGGTAGCTGGTGGGCAGGATGTGGCTGTGCACATTCATGGGTGTAGAGGCAGGGCCCTGCTGTGTGCAGGTCTTGAGGGACAGGGACCTTGTGTGCATCTGTGCAGAGTTCAAGGGAGGTGGTGTGGGGTTGCATCTTAGTCGGCTGAGGGCAATTGTGGCCTGGATGCACAAGTCAGAGCTTGCCCAGAGCTGGGGTTCGGGGTGGGGCAGGTGTTTGTGTTGTGCAGGACCAGGGGCACAGGGTGCATGGGTTGAGGGGGAGGGCCATGAATGTGTGGGTGCTGGAGTTGGCAGGACGTGGTTGTGTGCATGTGTGTGCTTGGGTCTGGGGTGCCTGGACACTGATGAGCACATGCTGTAAGCTCAGAGTGGGCACGACTGTGTAGGCTGGGGGCAAGTATGGCCTTTGTATGCAGGTGTGCGCCTGTAACCCAGATGCACAGGTGAGCCCCTGTAGGGGGCAGGGTGTGGGAGCCCTGGTCTCTGGAAGTATGCAGCATGAGTGTGCCTTTGTGCAGGAGAGGTATGTCAGGGTGGGGCGTGCATGTGTGGGGTGGAGGTTTGGGTGGGGATGTGCTGGTGGAGGTGTCTGGGCGGGGCTGATTGGAACATGTGGGGTTGGTGGTTTTCAGGTGCGTGGAGTGTGGAGATGGTCATGGGTTGCGGGGCAGGGCCAGCACGCGTGGATGTAGTGTGTTCAAACAATGTAGTTTGGCTTACTTCCTAGTACCCTTCTCCCTGTCTGTGCACTCCTGAGAGCTCTGGGCTTCCTCCTCTTGGATAGGGGTAGGTTAGGTTGTTTGTACTGGCTGGATGATCTTCAGTTCTTTGCTTTTCAGTTCTTCAGCTTTTGCAACCAGGACTTCCCTATATGGTAGAGAAGACCCTCTCAGGTCATTACACCCTGGAATCACTGCCTGGGTCATTTTTCTGTCATTTCTCTAGCTGTTCCTTGGAGCTGGGGTAAATGCAACCTATCCTATTCCACCATCTTCCTGGATCTCCTTAAGCATTTTAAAGATTTTTTTTTAAGTGTTTGTTTGGTATGTGCATATTCTTGTCTTCATTCGTGTTTTCTGTATTTATATCTCTTCCATTGGATGGGCTATCACTTCTTGTTTCTTTGTTTGTCTTGCGTTCTTTTGTTGTGCACTGTACACTTTAATATTTAAAAATGAGAATTTAGGGATTTACTCCCTGGGATGTCTGTTTCCTGGTTTTGAAACCAGGTGTTGATAAGAAAGATATTTTCTTGAGCTTCAGCTCTCCTATCAGGAAGTTCTGTCCAAAGCAAATGTGTTGTGCAGGGTTTTCCCTGCCTTACTGGGCTTTTGTCTTGTCCTGGGCTTTTGCTTGTTGTTTGTAGTTCCCTGTTTACAGGAGTTTGGTTGTCCTCACTATTTTCCAGGGGACAAACTGTCTTCTGCGTATCTGAAGTGGGAAGGCCTTTGTCCCATACTGAACCCTCTGTAATTGTTTTTTTACATTCCTTTGTTGATTCATACTGCTTTTGCATGGAGGGCAAATCCTGGGAGGAGGATCACTGTAGGTGGATTTTGTCAATTTGGTTTTCCCCAGCCAAGACTGAGCCAGGAACCCATGAAGGGGGTACAGATTGGCTCCAAAGTATCCTATGGAGGATGTCAAGAAGCATGGCAAAAGCTTCTCTGATGGCTCCCAAACTGAGCCTTCCTGGCTTCACAATAGATGCAACCTGTCAGCTGACTTTTTCCCAGCCCTGTATCTTTTTTTTCTTTTTTTTTTTTTTTACTTGAGCAGGCACTGGGAATTGAACTCAGGTCTCTTCACCACCCTGTATCTTTGAATGTTCACTGTCTCTGCCCTTTCCAGGGAGGGCTGAAACAGTGTCTGCCCAGCCAGACAGCCTTCAAATGGCTGCCTTCAAAACCAGAACCTCCAGTGATCTGAACTTGCAAGTCAAAAGTCATGATCAGTAATTGGCTATGCACTCCCTCTTCTTGGTGAAGAGGGTTTTTTATGTCCTTTGCTGTCACTAGCAGCTAGCAAGGAACTGGACTGGTAGCCACCATGAGAAGAGAACAGTTTAAAATTCTTTACTGTGCTATATCAGGCTCTTTTCTCACTCTTCCCTTGATGCTGTATAGTGTTCTTCCCACCTCTTTAGTTTCAAAATAGTTGTTTCATACAGTCCCTGACTGTTTATTAGTTGTTCTGGTGGAAGGAATGGGTCCTGGATCTGCCTACTCTGCCATTCTCCCTAAAAGCCTACACAGCTTTACTTTAGTTAATTAATTAATTAATTTATTTTTTGGGTGCATAGTTCAGGAATCAAACCTGGTCTCCCATATGGAAGGCGAGCATTCTACCACTGAGCTACCTGTACACCCCCCCACAGCTTTACTTTTGAGTAAGTGAAAATGTTTGGTGAAAAATGAACTCATGCATGCAATTTATCACCCAGCTTAAAAAGATATTAAAGTATCTTTTGCAACATCAGAGTGTGCTTATTGATAATCTTGTTAAAATAAAGATCACTGTATCCTTGTACAAAGTCCTCAGAGAATACTATTTCTCTGACTATGCTGCACATTGTTTAGACTACAAAATCTACCATGTGTATAAATAATTCTGTCCTCTGAACATTTTTCCTATAATATAAAAAATAGATAATCTATTTTTGCAGATGTTTAGGAAATTACACAGTATCTGCCAATATGCATGCACAAAAGAACCCTCCAAGATGCCCTTTTTGATAGTCTATATTCTATCTTACATAAAAGATTCAGAAGTTCACATCTTTCCTCAAATCAATACTTTTCTTTCAAATTTAGCTTAAGTAGGTTGCGTCCTAGTTTGAAGAAATGGGTTACCCTAGAAAAACTGCTTCCTAATTTCATTTCTCAAAAAATGTTTTGGAGCACTAAATGCTCTACTAAAATAAATATTTTCCATATTTTTAGAATTCCATATTGAGCATCACTGTTCTGTGAACACAAATCTCAAGAAGATGGAAACTTTAACACCTAGAATACTGAGTGACTCTTTTGTATGTTTTCATTGAGTAATGGATATACTCAAAAAATGGATACCTTTACATATCCTTAAGTTCTCCTAAATGGAGGCTATTCAATTTAACAAACATTACCATTTTTTAATGCTTTATAATCTTGCTTAACTGAAAGCTGTTAGGTAAAATAAAATGAAAAATGAGGGGGAGAGAAGGAGAAAGAGGCCAACATTTTTATTATAAATAAATAAATATATTTGGAAATACTGAGACCAAATAATAAATATTAGAGTATTGGGGCTATTCCAAATGCTATTATGAATGAGACAAACCTACCCCTGGAGGCAGTTACAGTAAAGTGGGAGCTATCCATGTCCTGACTATTTACCAACAACAATAAATTACGACATAGTAGTGTCTGAACAGTGATGTCCAGATATTGAAAACACTAATTCTATTCAGGTGGGGAACAGGAGCAAGTTAAGAAAGACTCTACAATGGAGGTGATAGATTGTCTGAATCATAAAGAATAAATAAGTTTGTGATGCTGTTGGAGGCAAAGTATACTTCAGATAGGAATAGAATATATAAAGTATGAAAGAGCATTCCATATGTTAGAGAATACAAGTGATTTAATAATAGGGCTAGATAGAGCTGAGATCATTATAGCGTATATTCCCAGTAGGCCTTCAGGAAAAAAATTAGTCTATCATAATTTTGTAGTAATTTAAACCTTATTTTATAGTAAATAAAAGAAAAATATAGAGTGGAGTATAACATTTACGAGATTTTAAATAAATTGTACACTTTAGAATAGCCACTTCTCCCTTGTGATTAACCTCAGACCCCACAGGAAAAGATGAACCTTCCTCAGTAGTTATGGCTACTTTGACATCAAACTAAGAAATTCAAGTGTAGGTAGGTGAAAAGAGGTCACTTTATTGTGACTTTTTGTTTATTGCAAAAATACATTCATACACATATGCACACCACAATACACCCTTTCATTTTGTTCTTTAACTCATCCATTAACTGAATTTGAACAGAGATAGAAGTGAATTGACACTGCTTTTTATGCAAAAGCAGCTTTTTAAAAATTCTTCGGTGCTTAGTCTTTCAATCTCGGTACAAGAGATAGTGTGCCATTTTAGGGAGGTGAGAAGGAGTATCTGTAATCAGAAAGGACCAGATGACTCCAGAGTCAGGTCCTGTGTCAAGTTACATATCATTTTAAACTAATGTTTGTAAATAACTTAGTAATAAATCATTATGCTGTGTTCTATATTTCCCATATGTATGCAGATAGAAATTTTTGTCTCACATCTAACATTACTCTGTTGATAAATGCCAAGTAAAAACTTATAACAATAAAATTTTTCTTAATAATGAGTGTCACCACTGTTATTTCACTTACCTAGCAACAAATGAGACTACAAATTACACAGACAGCCATCACAGAACCATATCCTCAAATTTGATTCCAACAAGGAAACTCGTTATAGTAAGAACCACTTGATTAACAAGAAAAGCACTACCTTGAGTAACTTAGTACATCCTGTAAGCATATGTTTATACCCAGGTCACTTATTCAGATGATATTAAAATTTTGTGGCTGATTTATTCTCTGATGAGCTGGTAGCTTGAAATATTTATTCAAAGTTTCTGGTACCCTGGAAGATTTTGCATTATTAATAAGTTAAAAGATCCTAAATCCCATACTAGTGATCAAACCATCCAAATATTTAGTAGCTTAAAACGTTTTTTTAAAATCTCCCTTAGTTCTTTGGGTTGACCGGATTCACCTAGGCAGTTTTCATTTTGGGCCTTCCATTGAGTTGTGCTAAGATGTGATCTGGTGCTGCCATCATCCAATGGCTTAACTGGAATTTGGATGTCCAGGATGGTTCACTCTCATGATAGACATTCATGATGGCTTCCAAAAGTATAGTAAATGGATGCCCAGGGGGAGCTTTCTATGAGAACCAGGCAGAATTTGCCAGCTTCTTATGACATAGCTTTAGAAGTCCCCAAACCTTACTTCTGTCACATTCTACTGGTAGGGTAAATCACAAAAGCCAGTCCAGGTCCAAGGGCGGGGAATTTGACTCTGACTCTTGATGGAGGAGTGATAAGGTAATATCGCAGAAGTGCCTGTTGGACGTTCTTTGGAAAACATATTTCTACTGCAGTTTTTTAAAGCTACTTTCCCTGGCTAGATAAAAAAAATTTGGCTTTTTGCATGTGAGATTACTTGCTAGCAATGCTGATTTGACAAAATCGAATGATAATAGGGACCCATATGACTCTTATTCTTGTTGACTATGATGTGTTATCTTTATGGTCTAATGTAGGTTTTCACATTATGTAGCATGAAGGTCCATATCTATTACTCTAGTACTCTTTCCTAATGCTGCCTAGACTGCATCCACTGCTGGTATCCAACTCACACATCTCTTCTCTTGGACCTTCTTGCTAGTATATCACTTTCTTTATCATTTGAAGGTTTGGCTATGTCTCAGAGAATGGAAGAACATTCTGCATGTGTTGTCATTGCTACCAATATAGCATACTCTCACTGTACTGGTTCTCCACTTAATGAATAAGATAATGAGTGCAGAAAGAGATTTTGGTGGTGATAATTATCTCCATAAATTCTAATAAATACAGTAAAGCAATATAATCTGGGTGGTATAATCTAAGTAAAAGCAATATGTTTGTAATGCAAAGAGACCTTTGAGGAAAGTACCCATGCACTTGCCAAATGCTAATCCCTTTTTTCTAGTATGGAGATGCCATTGATTGTAATCCCTTACGTTAAACTTGGGCACAAGAATAAATTATATCCAATCAGAGACTTAGTGTCTATCATACAGAAGTCAGAAAACTAAATAATAATCAATGAGTATATATATATGTATAACTTTTTCTTATCCCTGTATTGGGCATAATGATACCTTCTTATTCCTGCACTTTATTTACTCATATGTACACCTATTTAATACCAAGTAATATGGATGAAGATTTGAACAAAGTAGACAAAAATCTTTACCTTTATGATCTTTGCATTCAAAGGATGGGAAATGTTTAAACTAAGATATATTGTAGTATGTTTTTTCCAAACATTTCCCTCTACCCCTCACTTTCTGCTATCTTGAGAACAGAGAATGAACAATTGGTCTAGCATGTCTTGTAACAAAACCAAAAATGCATTCTTCACATTTTTAAAATCTGAGAAACTTTGATAGAATTTCTTAACTATATTTAGACTGCTTTCAAGCTTCATGCATATAAGGTAATAGCCCCTTCCTTTCCCATATAAAAGATTGCTCTTACCTCTTGAAGATTTAATAATAATCTAATGAGAATCTTCTCAGAGGCACATATGAATTTTCATAAATTGGTCAAACTTTTGCCAAGAAACAACTCCATGAAAAGTAAACTATTATTTTACATATTTAAAATCATTTTTTTGGAAAAGGGAGTTTAGCGGTAACACATAGCCAAGAATAAGTTAGCAAATGCTATTCCCCAAACCATAGTGATATAACCACTAGTGATGTTTTTGACAAACAACAGATTAAGCAATCAGTCCTTATGCAGTCCTGTGCTCAGGAATAAATAGAGTAGAAACAAATCAATAATGCCAAATAGAAAAAGACAAAGCAATAATAAATAAAAGTGATTTCCTAATCTCCCAGAGAATGTTACAGATAATGGAAAGGAAACTTATAGGTATTACTCTAAGGTCTTCCTCTGATTGATAGGTAGAAAATCATGTTATTTCTCCAAATTTGTTATGGACAGTTACAGATCTACTGATATTTTGCCTGTGCAAATAATACCATAAAAATCAAGACTTTAGTAAGAAGAGAAAATGAAAACTTATACAGGAAAGTATTGATCCCATTTTTCCCCTTGGTAATTGAGGTTGTATTGCTTAGTAGTTTTCCTTCCTGATCTCAGTATAGGAAATAATATGGAATATTTCCAAAGCAAAACATTGAATCAATATATTAATCATCATTACTTTTTAAATTGCCTTCATATTTCTGTGTGGTTTTACAAATGATCTCACCATTCTATCAGCTTCTATTAAAATTGCACATAAAATGGATTGATTTTATTGTACTATTAATGAATGTTATTGGGAGGTGGGCATCTCAATAGCTCCTTAGCTATCCCAAATTATTCTTAATATCTGGCCACAAACAATTGAGATGGCAAAAAAATTATTTTATCTGCCACACAGTGTACCATGGTAACTTTGGGGATTTGGAAAATATTATGGTTAAAATATCAAACTAGAAAGAATAGTAAATGGGATGATTTGATAATACCAAAAGAATTTGCAAATTATTATGAAATCAAGGTCTATCCTTCACACATATAAATACACACACATACATTCATTTCAAATGAATTCATTAACTTAATGTTATATTTTGTGTCACTATAATCACCAACAAGCATTTATTAACTGTAGCTCTAAATATAGTAAGGCAGTATGAAGATCTTGGTTTCCAAATAACATTTTCCAGTAAGCCAGGACTCATTTGAAAAATGATTTACTCTGGGACTGGGGAAGGGAAAATATAACATGAGTCTGGAACATCATGAAGTGCAAAAAAATAAGGTAATACGAACCAAACAAAAACCAAAATGACCAAAGCTGGAATGAATAAATAATGTGGTATTGAATTAGATCGCAAAATATAAAATAAATATATGATTCCATACTGACATAAAGTCATAATTGAATAAATAGATAAATAAATAAATAAATGGTGGAAAAGGGGCAAATCTTCTTTAAGGGAAAAATTAAATAGTCTATATGAATACTCTCCCTTCTAGAAGGTGGTGAATAATTTCTTCTCTGCACCTCTCCACATACTTAAATGTTGGCTGAATTACTAAATGACTTACTCCTAAAATATGGAAAAGCAAAAATGATAATTTGAAAATGCAGAGACCTGGAAAACACTGACTTAACCAATTGGTCAAGGTTAACACATCTAGCGGTAAGTCATATCTATATCATTCACCTTCTGATATCATGTGATGAGAAGGACATATCTCTTCTGTAGCATTCATCCCCCAAACCCATAGCCCTGGCCTAATCATGAGAGCATCATCAGGCAATTACACAGTGAAGGACACTGCAAAATATATGATCAGCACTCTTCAAAACTATCAAGGTGGTGAAAAACAAGGAGAGATTGAGAAATTGTGACAGAACAGAAGCAGCTAATGACACATTACACCTAAATGCAAAATGGTATCCTAAATTGATTCTCGTAACAGAAAAAGAACATTAGTTGGAAAACTGGTAAAATGCAAATAAATTCTGGAGTTGAATTAATATTAATGTTCCAATGTTAATTTCTTAATTTTGGCTAATGTACCATGCTTATGTAAGATGTTAATATTATGGGATCCTTGCAACTTTTATGTGAATCTAAAATTGTCCCCCAAAATAGTTTATTATAAAATATTGTCTTTGTAAAAATTCTAAAGTATTGACCATAATATAAAATATAACATTTTTCATCATTAAAATAAATTTCAGATATAACTCATTAATCTAAGTATCATGAACTATCATGACTAGTTCAGATTTAAATTGTAACATGATATAATATGAATTATACTTCTGAGCCCCTAATTTTTAGAGATGCCTTGATAATGGCAAAAAATAACTTTAAAAATAGATGGAAATTCAAGGTAATTATATTAAACACACTTTTCATAAAGTACTAAAAATTTTGCCATGCAGAAGGTCAGTATAATGATGTGCTTTCTTTCGTGTGTTAATTACGGGACTTTTGAGTCTCTGGTTATTTTCTGATACACTCAGGATACAATGATGCTACGTATCATAGTGGGCATTTACTGTTTGGTTTGCTCTTAGCCTCTTCTACTTTTCTTATGTCAACAGAGCCCTTGTTCCTGAATATTTGGGGACCAGCTCCATGCCTGTTGTTGGCTGACAGGCTCTGGTTGCATCATATCTGAACCCTGTTGCACTATTGTGTTTTCTCATCCACAAATATTCAGAGAGAAACACACTACTAAAAGTATTTCTTACTCTATTTAACCCTGATAGCCCTTTGTTTTACTCTATTTAATCCTTACAGCCCTTTGTTTTGTTTTACATGGGCAGACACCAGGAATTGAACCTGGATTTTTGGCATGGCAGGCAAGAACTTTGCCACTGAGCCACCATGGCCCGCCCAACCCTGATAACCTTTTAAACAAAAATATATTACTATTGCTTAAACTTTTTTTTTTACAATCTCCTTCCCCCTCTTCCTCAACTCTTTCCTAGTAACCTCTAATCTGGTTTTTATATCTGCAAATTTGCTATTTCTAGTCTTCTCCAAAATTGGTCAGTGTACTATACTCCCTTGGCCAAATGCCTCAGGAAGGCCCTGCAGAGTCCACCCTGGGAATTTCCTATTTGAGAAATGAAAGACTATCTATTTCACTAGGGCAGGTCACCTAGAAGACATATATGTAATTAGTATGCTGAGTAAGTGCAATATATGGGTTTTTATCTTTTCTGTCCCTTTAAACTTTAATCAGAGGGGAATATTCTCTTTCTCCTGGATAAAACTCAAATAGGCCTATGACTTTGCTGTCCCTTTTAGACAATAGGCAATACTAAAACACAATCACTTTATCTTGGAGACACAATCTCAATTAAAAAATTAAAATATGCCAGTCCCATGTACAATTCCAAAACTATGAAATTGGCTTGACTGCAATTGCTTTCCTTGCTTTCTCTAGCTTGAACCTGGAGCATAAAAAATGGCATTGTATGATTGGCTTCTCTTTTCCTTTGACAGGCATATCCCTTAACCTCCCACTGCTCCTTTGTAACGGTGGTTTTGGACTTTATTCTGAGTGGAAGTATGGAGAGAGAAGAAGTATGGGAATTGAACAGTTCTTACTTGAACTGAAAGATAATAAGTTAGATTCAGGTCTTCTCAGCTGACAGGTATATACAGCCGAATCTCATCTGTACTTGCTGAGATCTAAAAGATTCTTTTATGGACCTCTCTCTCTTTATTTTATAGACCCAGGAAGATATCTTTCTATTCCAGGTGGTCCAGTGATTCTTCTTCTGCAGCCATTGGGTAGCTTCTATACTCTTTGCTGATGTACTCTTGCCATTCTAGATGGTTACATTAGACAAGACTCAACACAATTCCTTCCTGGTTTTCCTTTTTGACATATACCTGATTTATGAGAAAAACATAGGTATTTCTAGCCTTTTCAAAGTCTGGTAATGTAGTCAATCCATTCCTTAGGCAGAAGTCATATCCCAGTTCAGGTATTGCATTTTGAAATTCTCTGAGTGTTTTTCACAAGTCCTTTTCATAGATTTGTCAGAAGGATACACTTCCTAACCCCTCCGAACATGTGGGCTGGGAATCCACAGCACAGTGACAACTTTATTCTACTGACTTCTTCTTTTCTCCTTTGTGATGCCATCTAGCATCCTTGATTTAGCTGGTAAAGGTCATAGAACAAATTCTTCATCATTGCTCCTGCAATTCATCCTACCTAGCGTAATGGTGGCAGGAAGAGTCTCTTTTTATATCCTGCTGTTTCAGTTTGCTAAAGCTTCTGGAATGCAATATAACAGAAATGGTTGGCTTTTACAATGGGGATTAATTATCTTACAAATTTTACAGTTCTGTGACCAAGAAAATGTCCAAATTAAGGCATCAAGAGGACAATGCCTTCTCTGAAGAAAGTCATCTGGGACACCTCTGTCACATGGGAAGGTACATGGCCTGGCTAGCATCTGTAAATCCTCTTCTCCCAGATTTCATTGCTTTTTAGCTTCTGGCATCAGGGCCTTTCTCTCTTAGCTCTTCTGGGGACTTTTTCTCTGTGAGCTTCTCTTGGCTTCATCTCTCTGCTTCAGTATGTGTTTTATCCTCTCACAGAGGATCCAGTAAAAGGATTAAGACCCACATTGAATGGGGTGGGTCACATCTTAATTGAAGATAACCTAACCAAAGGTTCACCTTCAATACGTCTGCACCCACAGGTTTGCGTTAAAAGAACTTGGCATTCTCTCTCTAAAGCCAACACAACAAGCAAACTCACCACCCTCCTCCTGTCTACATGACTCCCAGGGGTGTGGACCTTCCTGGCAATGTGGGACAGAAATCCTAGAATAAGCTGAGACTCAGCATCAAGGGATTGAGAAAAACCCTAGAATGACCAAAAGGGGGAAGAGTGAAATGAGACAAAGTGTCAATGGCTGAGAGATTCCAAACAGAGTTGAGAGGTTATCCTGGAGGTTATTCTTACGCATTAAGTAGATATCACCTTGTTATTCAAGATGTAATGGAGAGGCTGGAGGGAACTGCCTTAAAATGTAAAGCTGTGTTCCAGTAGCCATGTTGCTTGATGATGATTGAATAATGATGTAGCTTTCACAATGTGACTGTGTGATTGTGAAAACCTTGTGTCTGATGCTCCTTTTATCTACCTGGTCAACAGATGAGTAGAAAATATGTAATAAAAATAAATAATAGGTGGAACAAATGTTAAAATAAATTTAGTTTGAAATGCTAGTGATATCTTGGAATGATCATTTTAATGTTTTAGTTCGTTTGTTGTTAATTTTTTTAATTAATAAATAATTTTTAAAAAAAGAACATGGCATTTTCTTAGGTACATAACAACTTCAAACCAATGCAGGCTACCCTGTGGACCCTAAAAAGACATGTTCCTTCTATATGCAAAATACATTCATTCTATCACAACATCACATAAGCCTTAAATCATTTCAGTAAAGTATTAAGTATAAAATCTCATCAAAATCAGTTACAGGCATAGTCTGTCCTAAGACAAAATTCCCCTCAGGCTGTGAACCTGTGAAACTTAGAACAAGTTATCTGGTTACAATATACAAAGGAGTGACAGTCATAGAGTGCATATTCACATTACCATAGGGAGAAATTTGAAAGAAAACAGGGGTCACTGGACCCAAGCAATTCTGAAAACCTGCAGGGCATCTGATAATAGTGCTACTGGTACTATTATAATAGCTGACGCGAATTTTTAAAATATGTGTACAAAATTGTGCACAAAATCAATATAGTTTTTAAAGGAAAATTACCACAAATTTATTCAGTAAGGATCCCTTTCTGTTGCAAGCAAAACCAGGAATCATGTCTACATAACTGTTAAATTATAATTGTCTCTGTTTTCTTATTGTTTTATCATGTAGAAGGGAGGTAACTGCTGTTCTGTATTATGAGATGTCAAATTAATTTTATCCCATGGTGCCAGTATTCTTGAAATTTAATTTAAAATATGCACAACAGTTTCTTATTCTCTTCAAACTATCTTTGTAAATGTACTAGAATTATAGGTGCCATGATTTGCATACCAGAAAATATAGCAATCTCTGCTAAAATACAAATACTTAAAAACACATATTTTCAGAAATGAAGGACAAAATAATACAAAGACTTGTAAAAAGAAATTAATGACTTATCCAATTATTCATTTTCTCAATGCACATAATTATATTTTAATGATATTAATAGTAAGCTGTAATTTAAAGAATATCCTTCACAAAAAATTGCTATGCTAGAAATAAAACTAACCAGTGGGTGAATTAAATGTGTATTTCATTTAATTCATTTTCTTGTTGAAACAGATCAGTAAGAAAACAACCACAGAGCTTATATGTGGCTATGAATTTGATATATACATTTATATTTTCCCATTTCCCAATAAAACATTTTTATAGTTTCTTCCTTTTTGGCACAATGTAGCTCAGTGATAGACAGTTCCATTTATGGGATCTGCAGAAAATGTGCAACCTAGGAGAGCAGATCTCCTACACCCTCACATTTCCTAAGGGTATAGGTTAAGTACTGAAATAGAGTAAATAAGACTTACTTAAAATAGCTATATGTTAGAGAGCCTTGATTTGGACCAATAGAGTTCAGCTTGAAATCATACACACAGGAACATATTCCGAGGTATAGACAAAAGCCATACAACAACACAAAAAGAAAAGACAAAAAATAAAAATAAAAAAATTTTAAAAAGGCACACACGCAAAAAAAAAAAAAGTCATGCTTCTGGAAGGTACTAGACCATTTAAAATCATCCTGAAGAAGGCGAACAAAGCTGAATTGCTGCTCAAAAGTAATCTTTCTCTTCTTATCTAGGAATGAAAATTAGATCTAAAAATTCCATAGCAGGAGGCTTATGACACATATAAAACTCATAGCAATGAAATTGCCATGGCTTGGAACTATTTTTTCAAATGATTCTTCATGGAATATTTTGTGATGAAATTGAATACTGTTTTTATTTTTTTATTCCTTGCATTTTTTTTTTTTAGTTTAAACATGGAGTTTAATTTTTTTAAGTAAAATTGAAATCTCTGACTCGTATCTGCTAAATGCCTGAATTAGCAGTTAGTTATTTAAGCTCTCTTTATAAATGTGAGAGCTTCTGATTACAGTATAGGAATTGTGGGGATTATATTATAGTTTCATATATTTTGACTGTTTAATTTTCATATTATCCTCAACAAGTCACCATAAACAAGATATCCCTATGCAAAATTTCCAAATCATAGTCCATTTCCAAAATATTAGTTTATTTTTGAAATAACATCAACAATAACTGACACCATATTTTATGCAATGCAAAACATGCAAGTTCTGGAATTACGAACTGGGTGAACCCCTAGGTCTGTCAATTAAAAGTTTTGAAATTTTGGACAACACATATAAATTCTTTAGTCCTCTGTTATTTATTTAAAATGTTTCATGGAGATTTTAAATTGAGTGAAATATTGGGTGTAGCAAATGCATGAAATCATATTGTAGTCTCATCTAAATACTTTCAAGTTTTTCAGGTGATGGTGTATTAAAGCATTTGATGTAGATTTTTCATAGGGTTGGAATATTCCTATACTTTTGGAAATTTTTTATTTTTACAAGGCATATTTGATATAGAAGTTCAAACATTCAGAGCTGGATGATTTATCTCTCTGTTTATAAAGAAAGAAAGGAAACCAATTGGTATGACGATCAAACTACGTAAATGGCATATGCATACATCACAACATTGAGAATAAATCTGAAGATTTAGTTCTTTAATGGGTTAGTTTTAGTTGCCCTAGGCAGTTTAAAGGTTAAGAAAGGGTTTCAGGTCAAGTAGAGCACCTTTGATTTATTTTGTGGAAAGTAATAATGTATTAGCCAGTTCTATTTTATCTTGGAAACAGTTAAGGGAATAGGAGAGGGCATTTCCTGACTAGAGTATTTATCTGTTAAGAATACCATTGAGCTTATCTTGCCTATGAAATGAAAAAGGAAAAAAGGCAGATTAAATATGGTTGTGCTCAGTTATTGAGTATGTTTGGAGATAGAATATGAAATAACTCAGAAGTAATCTTTACCTTGCAGTCAGATGTGACCATTAAAATATTTTAGTTCTCAAGTATTAATAGATTGGTCTCTGTTAGCATGCTAAAGGCTTATTCCCTTGAATGGATTTTGGAAAAAGATGAGTCAACTAAATATGAAGTTCAGCCTTTGGAGAGAACAAATAAAGAACCAGCTCTTTTCTTGTGGATGGTGAATTAAACCCATTCAGATGGTCCTCTTGCAGTCAAGAAGTGGTTCAGGAAGGAGAGCGTATCATTCCACACTGACACTTGTGCTGGGCAAGAACACTAAGGGCATGCTTTGGAACTGGATTAGAAACTGCGGACCAAAATTCTTGATGCCACTACATCTTTTTAATTCTTGCTTTTTCAGGGGGTAGCACTCTGTAAATGTTTATTAGATATATGCAATGTGCTTGTAAATTCCCTCCATGTTGTTTCACGGCTTGATAGCTCATTTCTTTTATCACCGAACAGTATCTATTATGTGGATATACTGCAGACTTTTTTTCTATTCATCTGTTGAAGGACACTTTGGTTGCATCCAATTTCTGTCAATTATGAATAAAGCAGCTGTACATATTTATTTTAGTTTGCTAAAGCTGCCAGAATGCAACACACTAGAGAGGAATCAGCTTTTAATAAGGGAATTTATTTAGTTAAGAATTTATAGTTCTTCAGAGGAAAGGTATCTAGCTTTCATCCAAGGTTCTCTGTTCATTGGGAAGGCACACGGCAACGTGTGCAGGCTTTCTCTCCAGGCTTCTGGGTTCCAATGGCCCTCCCCAGGGCAATTCCTTTCTGCATTTCCAAACTTCTAGACTGAGCTATGAGTGCTGAGATGAAGTATAGTGAGATGCATGGGCTGTGCTGTTCTAGACTGAGCTACGAGTGCTGAGATGAAGTATAGTGAGATGCATGGGCTGTGCTGTATTGAGCTCCCTTCTTACTTCTCTCTGTTAAGCTTCCAGGTAATTAAATTAAACCTCACTCATTGTGGAAGGCATGCCTCTTAGCCAGCCACAAATGTAATCAGCCATAGATGAATTTCACACACTGATGATTCAAGTCCACAGAAACAGAGCAAGACATCATCATCTGGCCAAGTTAACACCTGAACCTAGCTGTCACAAATTCATGTGCAGGTTTTGTATGGATGTCAGTTTTTAGTTCATTTGGGTAAAAACATAAGAGCGTGATTTTGGGATCATATGGTAATACTATGTTTAGTTTTGTAAGAAACTGCCATATTGCCTTCCAAAGTGTCTGTACCATTTTGCTTACCCACCAGCAATGAATGAGAGTTTCTCTTGCTCTACATCCTTGCCAGCATATGGAATTATCAGTGTTTGGGACTTTAGCAATTCTCATAGGTGTGTAATGGTATCTTGTTTTAATTTGTAGTCCCTAATGACATCTGATATCAAGCATCTTTTCATATCTTTATTTGCCTTCTGCAAATCTTCTTTGATGAAATGTCTGTTGAGATGTTTAGCTCATTTTGTAAATGGGTTGTTTGCTTTCTAATTCTTGAGTTCTGAGAGTTTTTTTTTGTATGTTTTGATTACAGGTCCTTTATCAGATATGTGCTTCACAGATATTTTCTCCCAGTCTCTGGTTTGCCTTCCATTCTCTTGACTGTGGCTTTCTGAGTGCAGTTTTGGAATTTTAATGAAATCCAATTTATCAATACTTTTTTTCTTTTCTGAGTCATTCTTTCGGTGTTGTATCTAATTATCATCAAATCCAATGTCACCTAGATTTCCTTGTATTTATCTTCTAGATGTTTTATTGTTTTATATTTTATATTTAGCTCAATGATCCATTTCAAGTTACTTTTTGTTAAAAGTGTAAGCTTTGTGTTTAGATTTATATATTTGCATGTGAGTGTCATGTTTCAGCATTATTTGTTGAAAAGACTACCCTTTATCTAATAAATTGCCTTTGCTCACTGGTAAAAAAAAAATCAGATGCTTGATATATTCTGTTTATTATTATCCATTTACTTATTTTGGCATGGGCAGGCTCTAGGAAATGAACCCAGGTCTCTGGCATGGCAGGTGAGAATTCTACCACTGAGCCACCATTGCACAGCCAGATATGTTATTTTTTTTAATGCCCATTGTTAAGAGCCTTCAATTCAGTCAAAGACACATATTTCCTTTGGCCAAATTTCTCTCACAGATTTAAAAGACCTTACAAGAAAAGGGCTAACCTTCCAGAATATGGATTAATGCATTACCATTTAAAAAGTGGGGCCACTTTAGAATAAAATTGAGCATAAGATCAGCCAATAAGTATTTACCCAGTTTCTCAGCTTCAGGACTGGATCTTGTTCACTATGAAAAAGATCTCCCCATGTAAAACTTTTAGTAATGGATGGTATCCTTTAAGATTAATTTAAGAAACTCTTTCACCAGAGGAATAAACTAATCAGAATATAGCAAAATTAATAATTGTTAGTCTTGATGAGTCTATAGATATCTATTTTTTCTTTCCTTCATGATTGAAAATTTCTAAAATATCAAAACTTTGCATTTTTTAATTTAACAATTCATCAGAAATATTTTCTATAACATTACTTATAGCTATAACATTTTTAAATAGCTGCATAATATTTAGCATATGTATTCACAGAACAGATGTTTAAATTCACTCAATCATTTCCTTAGTTATGGTCATTCAGATTGCTTCCATATGTTTGGTATCATTAATAATGTCACTTGTAAAACAAACTTAACATGTTGGAGTTTAATCTTTGTTAAAAGTGGCTTCAAAATGCATACACAGGGGTACAAGGATAGTTCAGTGGTAGAATTCTCTGGGTTCAGGTAGACCTTGGTTCAATTCCCAGCCCATGCACTTACCAAAACAAATAAACAAACAAACAAACAAACAAAGATAAAACAAACAAGCAAAATTTCAACAAATAGTACTGCAATAATGGGATACTCACATGGAAAAAGAATGAAATGTGAGCCCTACCTTACAGCATACAAAAAAAAAATGTATACTCAACTTTAATTTCAATGTAAACTGCTACATTTGTTTTGAAAAAAGGGGTATAAATTTATACCAATCAGTAATGTATGAAAGTGACCATATATCCACAATATTGCTAGTAATGGATATTATCAATTTTTAAAATTTTGTCTGGTTTAATAAAAGGTAGAAACTCCTTGCTTTAATTTACATCTTCTCAAAGCTTTTCATCTTTAAATATCTATATCTATGTCTATCTCTCTCTATATATTGCATTTCCTGTCTGATAAAATTACACTTGTAACTTTGCCCACTTTATTTCTTTAATTTTTATTTATACAACTGAAAAGGAGCTCATCTGACAGTAAAGATATAAAATTTCTCCTTTGGACTGTGTTTTGACTGATTTTTTTCATATGGTTTTTGTTTGTGGTGTCTTTTGACATTCAGAAAATTTTAATTTTTATGTATTTTAATCTAGATATTTGTTATTTTATAGTCCTTTAATTTTTTCTTTAAGAAATCCTCTTCCATCAAAAAGGTCTAAAATTATTTTCCTAAATTTTATTTTAAAAATTAATAGATTTTTGCTGTATCATTGCTTTATAGGCAGTTCATTTATGTCTATAATTTGAGGAAAAATATTTTTTCTGATTAATAGGCAGTTATGCCAAGAATATTATTAAACAGCCATTTCTCCAAAGTTTTAGCATTATTTTATTATTATATATAATTTAAATATTTATGGAATCTATTCTGGGCCACTGAATTATTTCTATTTCTATCTCAGAATATGTACATATCTACTCTTTTCCTCATTCATCTAAGTGCCTTTGAATAGGATAGTGTCAAGAAGATATGACCTTACTCAAAAGAAATAAAATAAAATTATGCGTTTTTTATGCATTAGATAAAAGAGAAAGAGGGAGAGAAATCTGGGATATCTTCCATTTCTCATCCTGTGGTTTTTCTGATTTTGCAGAATATTCACTAACAAAAATAGTGGACACGCCATTCAACTGTCCATACATCTCAGTGAATACGAGGCATGAGTTTCTTTGGAAAGCAAAGGAAAAAATTATGATATGGCTATCTGAAAACTCTACAGTTTCTTTTCCATTTGTCCTTTGCTTGCCCTTTTACGGGTCAATTTTGCTTTTTGTTTCTGGTATGTAGTAATAACTGCTACAAATAAAAAATAATATAGCTACTGCTGTATACTTTTGTATGTCGAGGGTAGAAGGTTGTTTTGGTATTTGATTTTTTTGTGTTCAAGTCACTCAAATATCTTTAGATTAGAATTATTACTTATCTAATCTTGATTCTTAAAGAAGCATCCCTTCTCATTAGATCTTTTAAAAGATTAGAGCGAATTGTATAGCTGGATTTATACTTTGCCAGGTTATCCAAAATCTTTGGTCCCCTATTGAATGATGTTATGTAGTGAACAAGAAAGAAAGGACTTGATTATTTCATCATCCGAAGAATAACCTTTTCTCTGAAAGTCCATTTCTTGTGCTACAATTAACTTTGCCTTTATTTTCAGGCTTTCTTAGGCCATAAAACTTTAATAAAGAGATCAGAGTTTTTTTTTGATGTTTATCCCCTTGATTCCTCTTGAATTTCCACTGATTCAGTTCTCCTTGAATTGTAAATCAAAATGAACCAAAATGCATTATTTATTTTTTCTTCTCTTCTTCTTGTAGGTGAAGAATCTGTGTTATTTCAGTTACTGCTGAGGTATTTGAAGTTTCTGTCTAGCATTCCTGAAATCCAGTTTCTTCTTGCTAATTTATGTAAATATTTACCATTTTAAATAAGGATTGACTCATTTTGAACATATGATGTTTGATAGATTATGCATGATATACTATAAAGCTCTATTCTATCCCATTTAATTGTAATATGATAATATATTCATCATTATTAATGATTGGTTAGGATGAAATGATTCCCCTATCCGTATTTAACAATGTTTTAAAGATATAGGACCATCTCATAAGCCCTTTCAATGGCTCATTCATAAGACATTAACAATGAATGTCTTCCCTGGACACAAATCTCTACCATGGTGATTTGACATATATAATAGTAATATTTATATATTAAATTATGTTGCTCCACATAAATAGCTAAGTGCATATACTCTTCTAACCTGAAACAACAAACATGTCTGCTTACTGCTAAATGAGATTTATATTTTCTTGAAGTCTATTTTGTAATTAGAAAAGTAATATGCATTTAATATAGCTCTTTTCCCAGAGAAAAAAGTTTTTTTTTTTTTCAAAAGGGTTTTCCCTAGGAACTTGGCAAGGTTATTTAAAAATTTATTTGAAATAATAAAGAATACGTATGTTAGTCCAAAGGAACAACGTTGTACCCAATATGAAGATTCTATAGTGCAACAGTAATTAAATCAGGGAAATGATAGACAAATAGACCAATGTAACAGAACAGAATACCACAAAAGAAACCTAAGTATTTATGGAAACTTGGCATTTCAGTGATGTTTTAGTTTCCTAGACTGTTCAAGCAAATACCATGAAATGGATCAGATTGAACAATAGGAATTTATTCACTCATGGCTTCAGTTTGAAAAAAATTCAAAATAAGATATTATCAAGGCAGTGTTTTCTTCCCAAGGACTGTGATATTCTAGGGCTGGCTGCTGGTGACCTTTAGTCCTTAGTTTGTCACATAACAACCTCTCTTGGTCTCTCCCTTCTCTTCCAGGTTCTAGTGATGTTCAGCTTCTTGCTTCCTGTGACTTTCTCTCTCTATGAATTTCACTCTGCTTATAAAGGTCTCCAGTAATAGGATTAAGCCTCATCCTGATTGAGGTGGGAAACACCTTAACTGCAATAATCTCATCAAAAAACCCTATTTCAGTGGGTTCATACCAACAGTAATGGATTAAATTTAAGAACATATTTTTCTGGGTTGCATACAACTTCAAACCCCAACGATGCACCCTGAGGACCCTGAAAAGACATGTTATTTCTGCTTACAAAATAAATTCATTCCATTACAATATCCCAAAAGCCTTAAGTCATTTCAGAAATAATGTTCCATCAAAATTGATTATGGGTGTTATGCCAGTTTAAGTCTGTTGGGTACCACAGAAAAGCCATGACCTTTAATGCTCATTCACCATTGCTGGATGGGAACTTTTAGATTATCTTTGAAGATGTGAACCACCCAAATTGTGGGTGGTAACTTTTGATTGGATGGTTTCCAGGGAGATGGGTCTCCACCCATTCAAAGTGGGGTTGTGTACTGTAGCCTTTTAAGAGGGAACTCTTTTGGTAAAAGCTTGAGAACCCATGCAGCTAGAGACCTTTGGAGGTTAAGAAGAAAAATGCCCACTCCCCCCAGCTTCATGAAACAAGAAGCCTGAAGAGAAGGCTGGCAGATGTTGCTATGTTCACCAAGTGCCTTTCCAGTTGAGAGGAAACCCTGAACATCATCAGCTTTTTTTAACCAAGGTATCTTTCCCTGGATGCCTTAGATTGGACATTTTCATAGCCTTAATTTGGACATTTTCACAGCCTTAGAACTGCAGACTTGCAATTTAATAGATTCCCCTTTTAAAATATCATTCTGTTTCAGGTATATCACATTCAGCAGCTTTCAAACTACAACAGGTGTGGTCTGTCCTGGGACACAATTTTCCTTTGTCTATGGATCTATGAAACCTAGAAAATAAATTATTTGCTTCCAGCATTATAGAGGGACAGGTATAGGGTAAACATTCCATTCCAGAAGGGAGAAATTGGAAGGAAAATGAGAATCATGAGCCCCAAACAATTCTGAAGCCTTCCAGAGCATACACCATTATATTTCAAAGTTTGAGAATTATCTATGGAATTATATTTTGTCCCCAGGGCCTGATAAAGCAGCAGCTCCACTCTTGCCAAGTGCAAATTGGCTATTCTCTCCCTGAACACAGAGATGCAGGCTCTGCCCTTTCTAAGCACTGGGGTGGTAGCCAGACTCTCCACATCCTAGGGGCACAGGCCCACTATCTATTAGCATTGTGGTGGCAGCAGTCTTCCCGTTCAATGGAGTGGAAACAAATCCCCTCCAACTGCTGGGGCAGATTCACCCTTTCCATTCACATAGGTAGACCTCCTCTCTTGGCATGAGGAGATCTCTCCAATCCAGACCTTGTCTTCTCTGGTAGTTAGATTCAGTTGTCAACTTGGCCAAGTGAAGGTACCTAGTTCTGTTGCTGTGGACATGAGCCAATGGTATGTGAACCTCATCTGTTGCTCATTACATCTTCAGTTGGCCAAGAGGCATGTCTGCTGTAATGAATGATGTTTGATTTAATTGGCTGGTGCTTAAATGGGAAAGCTCAATGTAGCACAGCCCAAGCAGCTCAGCATGCCTCATCTCAGCACTTGCAGCTCAGCCCAGACCTTTGATGCAGAGAGGAATCACCCCAGGGAAAGTAGTTGGAACCCAGAGGCCTGGAGAGAAGGCCAGCAGAGATCACCCTGTGCCTTCCCATGTAAGAAAGAACCTCAGTTGAAAGTTGGCTGCCTTTCCTCTGAAGAACTAACAAAACAAATCCTCTTTCATTAAAAGCCAATCCGTCCCTGGTGTGTTGCATTC
This sequence comes from Tamandua tetradactyla, assembly GCF_023851605.1. Classification (NCBI taxonomy): domain Eukaryota; kingdom Metazoa; phylum Chordata; class Mammalia; order Pilosa; family Myrmecophagidae; genus Tamandua; species Tamandua tetradactyla. Next base: position 28,418,927 of record NC_135350.1, read on the forward strand.
CAGTAGCTAGCGAACTAGAACAGATTTGGTACAGGGAGTGGGATGCTGCTGCAGTTTGCAAATACCAGATATGTTGGCTTTCCAACATATTTTTTGGATGGCTAAGGGGAAGATTTTGTAGGAAATGTGCAGAGAATGATGGAGAAGCCCTGGAGTGCTTGAAGAGACTGCTGGTGTAAATGGAACCACTGCCAATCTGGACAAAGGGGGATACAAAAGGGACAAATTGGAGATTGCAGAGTGAGAACCATGGAAGCTAGGGTCTGAAACCAAGAAACCTTGGCCGGGAGAGTTGACTCACCCATATAATGGAGAGGATGAGTTTATCCTGAAGGGCGAGGATGAGTCTCCCATCTTGTTACAGTGGAAGAGTCGTGCAGCCTCAGGCCTTGGAGGAGGTACTGCATGCTCCTTGGGGGGACTGGGGAGAGCACAGCTGCCACCATGTGGAGGGGTTGCGTGTGTACTCCAGAAATGGCAGAGAGCCCAGGTATGGCCCTGATGCTTGGAGAGAGTGGAGCCAAGAAAAAGGTGGTCTCCTCAATGTCCCCCGACGTTGATTTGGAAAGAGGTGGGCCACTGCATAGGCCTTTGGAAAGGGTGGGACCACCACTTTCTCAAGCTAAAGGATAAATGACTTTCAGACTTTGAAATCCAATGGTCTTTATCCTGCAGGTGTTCAGAACTGTTTGGGTCTTGTGACCCCTATGTCCCTTCCAATTTCTCCCTATGGAAATGAAAATCTGTATCCTGTGAGTGTGAGCCCTCCTTTGCATATGGGCTCCAGATAACTTGTTTTGAGAGTCATAGGTCCACAGCCAGAAGAGAATTTTTTGCACCTTAATATTAAGGTGATGAGTGTAGTTGCCAGGTGGACAAGGGGTGGACATGTGGTAGTTAGATTCAGTTGTCAATTTGGCCAAGTGAAGGTACCTAGTTCTGTTGCTGTGGACATGAGCCAATAGTACATGAACCTCATCTGTTGCTGATTACATCTGCATTTGGCTAAGAGGTGTGCCTGTTGTAATGAATGATGTTTGATTTAATTGACTGATGCTTAAATGGGAAAGCTCAATGTAGCACAGCCCAAGCAGCTAAGCATACCTCGTCTCAGCACTCTCAGCCTAGGCCTTTGGAGATGCAGAAAGAAATTACCCTGGGGAAAGTTGTTGGAACCCAGAGGCCTGGAGAGAAGGCCAGCAGAGATCACGCTGTGCCTTCCCATGTAAGAAAGAACCTCAGTTGAGAGCTAGCTGCCTTTCCTCTGAAGAACTAATGAAATAAATCCCCTTTCATTAAAAGCCAGCTGCATTCTGGTGTGTTGCATTCTGGCAAACTAGAACAGCTTCCATGGTTCTGCCCTTGAAGCCATTCTTCCTTCAATTTTTTTCTTTCTCCTTTCCTTTTAGTCCCAGTCTGGAAGTGGTTCTGTGCATATAAGTTGTGCAAAAACTTGTCAGCTTTGCATGTAGTACACTGGTTTCCAAGAACCTTCCATAGATCTTTCCTACATAGCTACATCTTTAATCTTGACTAACCCTGAGATGGCTGACTGGTTCCATGCTCTGTTAAAACCTCACATGGAACATTGTTCTCTGGGGACTTGCTTTTCAAGAACTCAGAATTTGCCAAACCATCACTTTCTGGTTTCTTTGTGCCCAGGAATTCAGTTCAAGCTTGTGCCTTCCCTCTCATATTTTTTTTAATAAGATACAAGGAGAATCAAGGCTTCACTTTCCACATTTTACTTGGAAATCTCTTCAGCTAAATATCCAAGTTCATTGCTTTCAAGTTATGCCTTCTGTCCTAACATTAGAACTCAATTTTTCCAAATTCTCTGCCACTTTAAAATAAGGATCACCCTTCTTCCTGTTTCCAATAATACATTCATCATTTCTGTCTGAGGTCTCATCAATCATATCTTTAGGATCCATATTTTTACCAGCAGTCTCTTCAGATCAATCTAGGCTTTGTCTATCAAGTATCTCACAATTTTCCCTGCTTCTGCCCATTACTGAATTCCAAAGCCATTTCCACATTTTTGGTATTTTCAATAATAGTACCCCACTCTCCCAGTACCAAAATCTGTTTTAGTTTCCTAGGCTGCTCAAGCAAATACCATGAAATGGGTCAGGTAAAACAAGGGTAATTTATTCATTCATAGTTTGAGGCTGGGAAAAAAAAGTGCAAATCAAGATGTCATCAAGGTGATACTTTCTTCCTGTAGGCTGGCATTCTGGGGCTGTGTGCCAGTGATCATTGGTCCTTGTCACATGGTGAGGCACATGGCCATGACTTCTGGCATCTCCCTTCTCTTCTGCATTCCATTGAAGTTCAGCTTCTTGCTTCCCACTGCTCTCTCTCTCTCTGGCTGCATTTCTTTTTGCTTATAAAGGACTCTAGTAATAGGATTAAGACCCGTCTTGATTGGGCTGAGCCATACCTTAATTGAAGTAATCTCTTCAGAAGGTCCTACTTACAATGAGCTCATATCCACAGGAATGGATTAAGTTTAAGGATATGTTTTTCTGGAGTGCATACAGCTTCAAATCACCACCGAAGGCTTTTAAAAAAGAAAACTTCTTATACAATATACAAAAAGCATATATGATAGGGACACCTAGGAGATCAAATAGCAACCAAATGGGAGCTTTAGAAAGAACAGAACTAATAAAAGTAATGAATTAAAGAAAAAAATTAATATAAAAAAACACCCTAGATTTTTAAAAACTTTTTTATTGTATAATATAATATATATACAAAGGAAAGAAAGAAAAAGCAATAGTTTTTAAAGCACTCTTCAGCAAGTAGTTACAGGATAGATCCCAGAGTTGGTCATAGGCTATCATACCATCCTCTCAGAGTTTTCCTTCTAGCTGCTCCAGAACCTTGGTGGTTAGAAGGAATAAATATTTTTTTATCCTCACAATGGACTTTTATTTTTTGTGAAAAATAACGTATATACAAAAAAGGCAATAAATTTCAAAGCACATCACAACAATTAATTGTAGAACAGATTTCAGAGTTGGGTGTGGTTACAAATCCACAGTTTTAGGTTTTTACTTCTAGCTGCTCTAGGATATTGGAGACTAAAAAAAAAAAAATCAATGTAGTAATTCAGCAATCATACTTGCTTGTTAAACTCTACTTTCTCTGTATATCTTCACTATCACCTTTGATCTTTCTCTTAATTTTTAGGGGTATTTGGGATATGCCCATACTAACTTTTTCATGTTGGAAGGGACTGTCAATAATATGGTGTAGAGAGGTGGAATTAGCTGATGTTCTGTACAGGCTGGGTCCTCTAGGTTTCAGGACTTATCTGGTACAGGGACCCATCTGGAGGTTGTAAGTTTTGGAGGAGTTACTCCAGTGCATGGAACCTTTGCAGCATCTTATATATTGCCCTAGCTGTTCTGTAGAATTGGTTGGAATGGTTTTGGTTGGAGTTTGGCAAGTTATGATAGGTACAATGTTTAACTGAAGCATGTGTTAAGAGTGACCTCCAGAGTAGCCACTCGACTCTAGTTGAACTCTCAGCTACTGACACCTTATTTGTTTCACTTCTTTTCCCCTTTTTGATCAGATGGCATTGTTGATCCCACAGTGCTAGGGCCAGACTCATCCCTAGGAGTCATCTCCTACTCTGCCAGGGAAATTTTCACCCCTGTATGTCATGTCCCATGTACTGGGGAGGACAATGGTTTCACTTGCAGAGTTGTGCTTACAGAGACAGAGAGAGGCCACATCTGAGCAACAAAAGAGATCCTCCAGAAGTAACTCTTGGGCATACCTATTGGTAGGCTAAGCTTTTACGCTACTTACATAAGCTTCACAAGAGGAAGCCTCCATATCAAAGGCCTGCCCTATTGATTTGGATGTCCCTAATGCTTGACACAGTATCAGGGGTTTCCCTGGTGGTAAAGTTTAATAGTTTCATATTTTTTTCTCCCATCCCTCAAGGGACTTTGCCAATACTTTTAAATTATCTGCTTAATATATTCTAGGATATACCCAGGCATTACATTAAACTATACAGGATTAAAGACCTCATTCTGATTCTGGGTTCCCTGTGTTTTGGTTGTTTCAAGGAGCTATCCAGACAGGATAGGTTGAGTTAGATTACATGCTACAGAAAATTTAGGTTCCAGAAAAAATAAACCCTTCTTCCCTTGGTCTCAAAGAGTAGGTGAGTTTTTAAAATATAGACAATATCTTCCTTACCTCTGTGTTCTGAATTACCTCAATCTCAACCTGATTGGCTTCATTTTTATGTCTAAATACCAGGCTATACATATATAAAACAGCCTCTCAAAATCCAGAAATAATAATTAGCACTCCAGACTAAATGTGACTGCTGTAAGAGCTTGCAATCTAGGCCCCTATTTTCTTATAAGCATTTTCTAAAGGAGACCGTACAATAATTGCTGTTTTGTTTCTGGCTTTTTTGCCTCACCAAATGTTCCACAGGTTCATTCACAATGTTGCATACCTCACAACTTTGTTCCGTTTTTAGCAGCACAATATTTGATCATATGTCTACACCATCGTCCGCCAATCTACTTCTCAATCAGTGCATCCTTCAGCCACCTGCATTTATTAGGCATCGTGTATAATGCCCAAAGCCCACAGTCCATCAGCACTCTCAATTTTAGATAATTTCATTGTTACCAATAAACCGATAACCAGTAAACACACCCTTACCAAATAAGAAATCTAAACCTCCCATTAACCCTTGTCCCTTCCCTAATTATTTACCCCTACTGTTGCTGTGGTACTGCTGATATTTTCCTGTTAAACATAGCTAATAGCAGGCAATAGCAGTTCTCCTCCTGCACCCTGAACCTAAACATTCTTGGTACAAGAATCATACCTTTGAAGTAGTTCATGCAAAAACTTATTTATATTTGTAGTGTTAATCAGTGGGACACATAGGTCTGTACAACCCCTTTCAATCATGTTCACCTTCAATATAGTAATATTACTTGTAGGCCCACTAGTTAACCACCTTCACTTCTATCTATTCCCTTACGTTTGAGTTCAACTTCATTAGCTAACTGTTCACCCATCTCTAGGTTCTAAGTATCTGTAAGTCCCCTATATTCTGAATTATAAGCTTCCGATTTTATCTTTACCATGCATACAGCTTTAAATCACCATAGAAGGCTTAAATAAAAAGAGAAAACTAAATGATGTACAAAAAGCGCATATAAGGAGACTTAGGGGAGCAACTGTCAAACAAATAGGAGTTCTAAAGAGAGAACAGAATTTATAAAAGTAATGAATTAATGAAAAAATTAATATGAAAAAGCACCCTGGATTTAAAAACACAGATCTGCAGATTATAAAGCCTTTCCAATGTCCTAGCACAATGAATGGGAAAACAAACAGAAAAATAATTGCCACAGAGAAACACAAAGGCACATTATTTTGATGTTCCAGAATGATAACTATGAAAAATATTAAGGTCAACTTTGGCTTCATTTCATCAATCCCGCTCCCATGCCCAAATACATCTGCTGCTTAGTGTTCTAGATTCTACTTTTGTCACATTTCTCACCTTATCCCTCTGCTTTCTTTCTTTCTATTACAATGTGGTTCAGATCATTATCCTCACTTTGTTAAATTATTTCAATAACCTCCAAATTAATATTTCATAAAACCTCTCAACACTTTAAAAATTTATCTTATTCACATAGCCATTCAGGTTGACTATGCCCCCAAATTATTTACTGACTTTTAATTGCTCATTAAACTAAGTACACACTTCCTATCTTGGTTTTTAAAGACCTGCATAAACATACCTCAATCCTAGTTTTTGAATTTTCCCCAGTATGCTTATACATACTTCATAATGTAGCTTTTTGCATGTGATTGTCTCCTAATGGATGCCTCCTTTGCTCTGCTGTGCCATCCACATAGAATGCTCTTAACAAACCTATCTTACAGAAATCCCATTCAGCCTTCAAAGCCCATTTCAAATGCTGCCTCCTATATGAAACCATTTTTTTGAGTCTTCTCCAATGTGTTAATCAAATTGAAGGTTCCTATTTATTTGAACACTTTCATTTTTATTTACCTTCTATTGTTTTGTAACTTTTTTTATGCTTGCACGGTTCAATGTACTTGATTTTAAGCCCTTTAAAGAAAAGACTTTATTTTATGCATATTTATATTCCAGCACCTAGCATACACTTTGCACATACACAGTGGTACTTGATAAAAATTTGTTGTATTGAAAAAAGTTCTTAACTTTGTTCAATTAACATATACTTTTAATACCTGAAAAGAGAAATTTGATTAAAAATTCCATATTATGTCAAAAATAAATATAAATGTATATGTGTGATTTGATTACTTTAGGTTGGTTAATTGAAATTTCATGAAAATATGAGAATGGGATTTTGAATAATAAAGATAGATATATTTATAGATATTATTTTCCTGTAAATAATTAGCTTTAATAAAGCAAACCTTGTAAACAAACAATCTAACATGTTCTTTTTAAACGAGCAATCTAATATATTGCTTTTTTAAATTAGATTTTTAAAATAGACAAATATGTTCTCTTAAATAAGTCAAAGAGATCTAAGGCAATTAGTGTAGGTTCTCAATTTCCAGTATGATAGTTTAATTTTTTTAATTTTAAATTTCATCCATTTTTTATATTATTTTTAGCAATTATACTGATTAGAGGTATTTACTCTTTTTCTATTGCCCATTCTGATTACTGTTTATTCTGAAGTTTTATTCAATGTAAGTTAATTGTTAGAAATATATTTCCTTTATATGCAATTCACATTGTTTAAGTTTTAGACATTTTATTGAATAAGAAATAATTTTAAGGCACATAAGTATCTTTCTAATTTTTGGCATCAAATAGTATGCCTAGGAAATTATTAAAAAGTTCAAGTATATGTACTCCAGTTAAAATCTGCAAGATCTGCGATAAATTATACTCTGAAAATTTTAGTGAGCATCTAATGAGGAGACACATGGATTAGCTACCAAAATCCTAACTAATGGCATTCATGGGATTAATGAGAAAACTCATTTACATCTTCTGAGAGAACCATGATTTGGATTTTGATACAAGAAGAGAAAACTAATTTGGTTGCATTGAACCATAGCAGACTGGGGTACAACATGTACTTGAAAAGAATAAAAGGTTCATTGTTCAGAATTTTATTCCTTTATCTCTTATTTCACATCATTTTTCATCTGTAAGTATAATGATCTATGGAAGAATCAGGTTATCCCCAAAGTGTACCATTTATTTTGAACTACAAATTTTTCCAGTGTATGACAACTTTCTCCCTTTGGTTTCAAAATTCAAGCAATTCAGTTTATTGGTTGACTTACTTGAGAATAGTATTACAGAACTTGTTTTTCATTATTACATGACTTTGTTAATTGTAGAGAAAATGGAGCAACAAATATTTATCTTTGCTACCCTAGGTAGACTGCCTATGTACTGTATCCAACTGTTTTTTACCACTCTAATTCCAAATCCCAGAGTTTGCTGGTAGGAAATTATTCACAAAATACAGATGTAACAATTTCAGTTGAATTGTACGTTTTAAAAATATTCTAATAAGTGACTCTTCTCTCTCTTTAGTTTCAAATGTCTTTATTGTTATACAATCAGTTCTTAGCTGTTTATTTATTACTTCATTAACTAAAATCAGTTCTTCTTTCATTGAACTATTTTTGTTGCTGTTCTGTGAAAAGCTTTCAGTGTTATTCTGTATGTTTTTGACACTAAAACTGAATATTTCAAATTCAGACTCAAAATAAATGTGTGATGAAGAATTTCACCTCCCAACTATGGTACGTGATGTGCTTTACTTGTCCCAAAATAACAATGGCCTATTTTCTTTATGCATTTTAATATAAATCTAGACAGCAATTGGTTTGCTTTTTAGTTCCATTCTCCAGCTTTCTTTATGTGAAAATTTGAAAATTGAGCTGCATCACATTTTCTCCTTTAAATTCTCATTTTTTAGGCCCTTACTTAGTATCACTTATGTAATGTATTTGTATGCAATCATTAATATATTCATTAATATTAATTTTTGCATCACTCCATGCTATTACATCTGCATCTTATGCTTGAACCAGTCATAACCTCTTAATGTTTTCACTGTTTTCATGTGCTTTGTGTGTACTATAAGTATATATAAATCACATGGACTACCTGTATTTCTTGCAAGTATTTGTATTTATGGTGTTTTTATGCTAATAGCTCTTTTTAGAATAAAAATAATCTGTCTGGAACAGGAGTTCGAAAGCTATGTCCATGGGCTAAATCCAGCCTTCTACCTTCTTTTATATATGAAGTTCCATTGGAATAAAATTGTGCTCTTTTTTTAAAACCTAATATCTATGGTTATATTTGCACTACAAAGACAGAGTAGAGTAATTACAATAGCCCACAAAACCTAAAATATTCACTCTCTAACCCTTTAAAGAAAAATTTGATCAGCCTGTGTTCTAGAGCGTGGCTTACACAGTTGTTAAGTGCTTAATAAATATTTGTTAAATGAATGAGTGATTACATTAATATATGACTGAATTTAACAATTATTAGGCTAAAATGAATGATTAATGGATTATTATTGCATTATATTTTTTTACTTTTGCACTATAACATTTATGTGTTTTAATATGTAAAACTACAAAGACATTAATAAAAATAGGTCATAATTTTCTTGCCCATAAAATGGCTATTTCTGTTTCTAAATAAAAGCAGTAACGTACATAACTGTTGAACCCTTTTTTAATTTCATTCAGAAAGTTAAGTGTATATAATTACACGCAAACATATATGAGAACATACCCATCACTCTATTTTACACCTTTTTTCCTTTTTGGAGATATTTCCATACTAATTCATATCTACCTTTTATCTATTTTTATTTATATAGTATTCTTGAACATGGGCATGCTGGAATCAGACTGTAGGGTTTGCATCTCACTTCTACCAACTCCCAGCTGTAGAACCTTGGCAAGAACTAACTCCCTGTTGTATGTTTAGTTTCTTCAGCTTTGAAAAAGAGAAAATACCCTGCAACTATTTTTGGATTAGGTAAAATTATACAAATTGAGTGCTAAGAAGAGTGGATAGCATAGAAAATGCTAAATATTAGCTATTTGTTGTTTGGTTTTGTTTTTACTATTATTGTGCTATGCTGTAGTTGTTTCTAGTATTTTTTTCTAGGGAAAAAGAAACTGACAGTAGTTATATATAATGCAAATATTATGAATTTTTATAAGAATTGTTTCAAATTCCATAGGTTAGGCTGCAAGATGGGAGCTCTAAAGGAGGTTTGTGATGAATTCCCCAGGAGAAGCTGGCTGGCTGAAGTGGAGATCACAGGGTTTGCAGAGTCTGGCTACTACCCCAGTGCTTAGAGAGGGTGGAGCCTACGCCCCAGTGTTTGGGGATAACATGGCCACTGCACAAATGCTTGGATGGGGTGGGCTGCTGCCTTATCAGAGCTGGAGGATAAAACATCATTCCATAGATGACTCTAAGGCTTTCAAATCTAATAGTTGCCATGACAGATTTCAGAATTGTTTGGGACCTTATCACCCTGTTTTCCTTCCAACTTCTCCCTATAGAAATGTGAATGTCTATCCTATGCCTGTTCCTTCATTGTATATTGGAAGCAAATAACTTGTTCTCTAGGCTTCACAGGTGTACAAAGAGAGGGGAATTGTGCTCCAGGACACACCTCACCTATAACTGATTTTGGTGAGACTTTGTACTAGGCATTGTTCCTGAAATAACATATTTTTTTTGGATATTGTGACAGAATAAATATATTTTACATTTAGAAAGAACATGTATTTTGGGGTCCAGAGGGTGCAGTGTGGTGGTTTGAAATGTGATACCCCGGAAAGACATGTTCGTAAATTTAATCCATTCTTGTTGGTATGACCTCATTGTAAGTAGGAACTTTTGATGGATTACTTCACTTAAAGTATGGCCCATTTCAATCAGGATGCGTCTTAATCCTATTACCGAAGTCCTTTATAAGCAGAATCAATCAGACATGAGAGAGAGAAAGCCCTGGGAAGAAAGAGGCTGGCCATCAAAGGGACGCAAAAGAGAAGGGAGAGACCAGGAGATGCCACCGTATGCCTTACCATGTGACAGAGGAGCCAAGGATTGCCATCAACCAGCCCCAGCATACTGATTATTGAGAAGAAAGCATTGCATTGATGAGAACTTGATTTGGACTTTTTCCTAGCTCCAAACTGTGAGGGAATAAATTCTTTGGTTTAACTTAACCCATTTCATGGTATTTGCTTGAGTAGCTCAGGAAACTAAAGCAATATCTTCCAGAAGATATCTTGGCAAACTGATAGTCATATTGGTAAGATAAATTCTAAGTTTTGAATTTTCTAGGTCAAAATGGATACATATTTTAAACTGTAAAAAAATATTGCCTTATAATTTTCCAGAAATAATTCTCCAGTTTCTATTCTCACAAGTGGTATGTGTTCTTTCGACCACATCCTTACCTGTAATGCACATTGTCAAACTTTTAAAAATTTGCCAGTTTTATTGGGGAATATGGTACCTTTCAATGATCAATTATAATGAAGGTGAAACACTTTTTTCATATATTCATTTTTTATTAATATTTATATTTTTATCTGCAAAATACCCATATACACTTTCTTTTAGAAGTGTATCATCCTTCATGTTGGATTTATAAGTCTTTCATAACTTAATAAACATTCTCATGTGTCTGTCATGTAAGGTTTATATGTCATATCAGAAATAAGCATTTTTTTTTTGATAATGTAGTTTTTCTTCTGCATTTGTGGTATATTTTCCTATACTGGAATTTTAAATTTTTCCAGAATTGATTAAGCTTTCAGAAACCTGGTCCTCATTTCTTTTTTACTGTGTAGCAAAATGCTAAATGGTGCGTGAGAGCACAATCTCAGCCACAGCAAAGACTTTCAGCAAATGACCACTTTATTATTACCAGGGACTCTGCAATTTGCAGATTTGATGAGGATTGTCCCCAGAAGCACGACTCCCACAGTACTACGTGGAACAATGTTTTACTCTCATAGAGAAGAAATCCAGTAAGTCAGCTATAGCCCGTGGGCTCAATCTGTGGCCCAAACAGGGGAATAGATGTTCTACATGCAGTGTGTGTGCTGTAGTGTAGGGATCCTGCTCCCTCCGCAGCAGGAGCTGGATATCATCAAACCTGTCCCACTCAAGTCAGACTGTCTCCAGTGTCTATTTGCATAAGCTCAGGACATTAGGGGAAGAAATATACTCATTGTCCCCTTATCTACTGGAGGACTGTGCTTTATCTTTCCAGGTCCAGGTGTATGGTTCTAAGTATAAGATGTATTTGGAGTTCCAGAGAAAAGCAGCAGGTTTTATTAGGTTTTCCCCTACCACACCTATAAATATGCTAATGTAAATATTCATCAAGAATTCAATCAATTTTGAGGAGGAGAAGTCTTAATGTGTAATTCCTCAATACTTTTAAAAGGAATACCAATTTTAATTTCAAAATTTTTAATCAGTTGGGGTCAGAGATATGGTGACAGAGGTGGGGACTGGGATTGAATGTGGGTAACATGAAAGAGAAATTTGACTCATTTTTGGGTTACCACAACTGTTCTAACCTTCTCTGAATCACAGACCAAGGAGTGGAATTTTAGGCCATTTACTTCCATTCTAAACACAAGTTAAGAATAAGGCAAAAAAAACACCTAGAAAAGTTTAGGTAATGGATGATAGTGATGGCAGCACAAAATCGTGCTTTTAAGTAACACCAGTGGATTATATATATGTGTATATTTTTACAAAGGGAAATTTTAAGTCGTATATATGTTACTAAAATAATTACAGTTCTTTTTATAAAGGATGGTATAACAGAATAAGGCATCAGTGGCTAAGAGAGTTCACACAGTCTAGAGGCTATTCTGGAGACTACTTTTATGCAAATTTAAGCTACACATTGCTAATTCCTATGGTTTGTGGAACCCCAACCAACATCATTACTGTTAACTCCTAAGAATACCTAGGGCTCTAATTGACAGTCTTTAAAAGTTTCATGCACTGTTTATTTTCCTGAAACCTATAAACTGCAGAGGCTTCCTAGGCCAGATAAATCTTGAAATCCACAAGGACCAGCCTCTCCAAGATTATCAACTAATTCTACCCCCTACCCCTTATTGTTGACACCCTTTATCAATGAGAAAAAGTTAGAATGGGCATAGCCCAAATAAATCTATAGATTGGGAGAAGGATTAAAGGAGAAGGGAGAGTTATAAAGAGAAAATAGGATTTGACAAATGAATACGACTGCTGAATCACTATATTGATATTTCTTTTAGCCTCTAGTGTTTTGGACCAGCTAGAAGGAAAAATCTGAAATAGAGAACTGATAACTCATAATAAACTCTGAAATCTGCTCTGCAACTATTTGTTAAAATATTTTTTGTAAATTATTGTTTTTTTCTTTCTTTACTTTGTATATGTTATATTTTACAATGAAAAGCATTTAAAGGGGGTGATGAGAATGAGAAAATACAAACTTTTGCTTATTAAGTGCAGAGAATATCTTCAAAACTACATAGGCAGTCTAGTAGCAGCTGCTGTCCATGGGAAGGGTCTTTTTGTAACTTTGTAAGGTTTGAACCTTGTATTACCTATTCATATAAATAAATAAAATATAATATTTATTTATTTGAATGGCTAAGTACAATAGTTGCTATGTTAGTAGGTTTGTAATAGTATCTCATTGAGATTTTGATTTTCAAAATCCCGATTTAGTGCACTTGGACTAAAAAATCCCAATTTAGTGGAAAGAAAAAATTATCTGGCCCTAGATGTGAAGTTTTATTTCTGGACTATCATTCTGTCTATACGTCTATGGTCTGCCCTTGTGCCAATACTATACTGTTTGATTACTGCAGCTTTGTAATAGGGTCTAACATCTAGAAGTTTTAGTCTTCCAACTTCATTCTTCTTTATTAAGATGATTTTGGTTAATTGGTGCCCCTTACCATTCCATATAAATTTGATGATTGGCTTTTTCACATCTGCCAAGAAGGCTGTTAGAATTTTATTGGGATTGCATTGAATCTCCAAAGCACTTTAGATAGAATTGATATCTGCGGCTTGGGGCTTGCCTAGCCCGACCGCACTGGGGTCTCGTCCTCGGATGTGGTTCGGCTGGAGAGCGGCGTCAGCCGAGACCACGGGGCTCGAAGGTTTGGAGGGCGCACGAGCACAATAAACCGAGACTAAAGAATAATAGTAGTAATTTATTGCATAGGGCTCGCGGGACTTAGCTGGCTGGCAAGGCTTACAGGCTAAGACCCCGACAGGAGGAAACACAAAGAATATATAGGGTTGGTGAGGGGGAGTTAATTAGGGGTGAAGAAACTTTGATGGGCAGCTGGTATGGTGTCGTATAGGATGTGGATTGGTTAGGAGGTGTGTTGAATATTATAATGGGTGGTGAGGTGAGGAGTGTACATGGTCTAATGAAGAAGAGGTGAAAAGGTGGTGTGATATATGCTCAGGAGTTGCTAGGCAGGGGGTTAGAATAGCAAGGCTTGCAAGAACGAGAGATGTCTGGATATGTTAGGGCATGTTAAGGCAGATAAGAGGCAACAGTTACAAATATATGCAGCAATTCCTCCCTTGTATTTAATTAAAGAGCGGAGAGGAAGGGGCGTCATTGAAGGCTGGTACGCAAGGTTTCCGAGGGGCTCACGCGGACTAACTAGTATTGCGTTAGCCACGCTCCCCAAGGGTGAGTAGTTTTTATTTTTAGAAGGAGGTAGAAGAGATGCATTTGGGTTTTAGCAGGGTGGCAGGCGGTCCACTAAGCTCCCGAGGGGCGGAATGCGGATTAACTGGTATTTGCACCCGCCACGCTCCCACAGGGTGATCAGTCCTGAGGGTGGGCAACACTAGCTAACCATACCTGCGCTTGCTGCCGATGACCCGCATCTGAAAAAGGATTTTGAAGTTCAAGAGCTGCCAGGGCAAGAAGTTTAGTTTGCTGTTTATGGCGAGAGAGCTGTTTGCATATATATTTGAATATAATAAGAATGATAATTAGGGCAAGCAATAGGATTCCATAGAAAATGAGATTTGAGGGTTGAAAGAATGAGGCGAATTTGTTTATTAGTTCAGTGAATATGGAGGCTGAAACTTTGGGAAGTATGGTATTTTGAAGATTTAGTATGTGTGTTTGTAGTTTGTGTGTTTGGTTCCAGTATGAGTCGTTGTATGCGGTGAAGATCCAGTCTCGCAAGGAGAGACGGGGCATGGAATGGTTAACCGGGACAGGAGTAACACAGAGCTTAGTGAAGGGGTATCGCCCATCACAAGCGGAGGAGGCAAGTTCATAAAGGGCTTCTATGTCTAGAGCAATTAAGTCTATTTGCTGTTGTAAGTTGAACACAGCGCTATGCATTAGATGGTTGATATTTTCTTGCGTCCCAACAGCTTGGGCGGCCGTTTGGGACACGTTGAGGAGGGTTTCAGCAGTGGTAGAGGTTTGAGTGAGGGCTATGGCGGCAACAGTACTGGCTGCTACAGCGGCGACGATGGCGGCGGCGATGGCGGCGGCGATGGCGGCGGAGATACCGAAGTCTCGTTTTGTATGCTTTAAGTCGGGTAAGCTGTCCGTGCCTAGAATGTAAGGGAGTTGGGGGGCCATCCAGGTGGTGGCGTTGACCGGAATCCAGAGTAACCTAGGGAAAATATAGGTGGTAATGTTGATGCAGCTTGTATAGTTAGGCTCACACCGGTGTGTTGTATCATATATGGTGGTTCCGTTGCAGAGCTGACAGTTTTGGACGCAAGTGAGGGGGCGGAGGTCGAGGCATGCATATTTGCCACAAGCATAATGGGAGGAAAAAACGGGTACACCGTATACGGGGTCTGAGGAAACGTCTCTGGAGTTAGTAGGGAGAGGAAACGGGATGCTGATATTGGTTTTAACAGTGATAAAGCTGATATTAGGGGCAGCCATGGGTAGGTTTGGGGAGTAAAGTGCGTAGGAGGGTGTGACTATAAGTGGCTCAGGGCGATGGCACTCAAGCCAGGTAAATTTGTTGATTGGCAGAGAGCGCGGAGGATGCATTTTGTTTGAATGTGGGCTAGAACAAGGCCGACCCGGAGGAGTTGTGTGGGTGGAGGTGACGTTTGCCTGAGGCTTAGGGGGAATTGGCCACCAAGCAGAGCGTAGAAAGTATGCAGACATTTGTTTCGGGTTGGGGAGTGCGTTTTTTATGAATTTTTCTATGAAGTTTTCATTAGAAAAGGCTTGTACGAAGAGTTCCGACCCGTTATTACAAAGTAGGGGGAAGCAGTTTGGGAAGGTTGGAGGGCAAATAGAATTTGATTTGCAGGGAAATTGGCCTGGATTAGATGTTTTGTTGCTAATAAAAAGGAATGCTGAGCGGGGCGGATTAACGGAGATGTTGAGTGGACTTTCACTTTTTATGTGAAGAGGGTTACAGGGGAGCTGGAGATTACATGAGAAGTGCTGCAGTTGAGGAAAAAAAAGGCTGTCGGGTGTGAGGAACAGGACTCCGGGGGGGGTGCTGAATGGCTGCCCAGAGTTCCCTGGGTGTTGTTGCGGATGCTGTGGGAAGAAGCGTGAGCATTATTAGAAGGATTTGCTTTAAGCTAGAAGGGGGGTTACCACAACGTTTTCGAGCTTCATCATAGAGATGAAGAAGTTGTCGTTTCATTTCCTTATTTGGGTTGTGGCAGAGAGGCTCTGTAGATTTTAGATCTGCATGGGTTAGCTGCCAAACCAGGCACCGAGCATGTCGGCGTACGCGCCTGATTTTGGCAGCTGTTGGGGGTTGCTGGGGTGATGATTGGGGTTCCTCAAGGTGGAGGCGGTCTAGCCTCTTTTTCAGTTGTCTCAGTCTGCGTCTGTGGCGTCTGCTCGGTCGCCGTGGCCGGACGGATGTTTCTTCCGGGGATCCAGATTGGCTGGGATTCATTTTCTGGAAAGACACAAGCAAAACCGCGCCCCTGGGCAAGGAGAGGGGCGGGTCCTTGCCACGTATTGGTGGCTGGATCACGCCAGTGAACTGAAGGGACTAGGGAAGGCCTGTATGAAGGTCCCCAGTGTTTATGTAGGGGAGATAGCCCTTGTTTATCGAATGTAAGCAAGTTAAGGTGTATGAGGGCAGCTGTGACAAGGTCACTTGGTGAGGCTTGGGGAAGATTATTCTTCTCCTTTTCTATTTGGATTTTTAGCCTGCGATTTAAAGATTCTACCATAGCCTGCCCCTGTGGGTTATAAGGGATTCCAAAGTGGTGGGTGATGTTATATAGGCGCAGGAAGGCTGTGAAGGAGGCGCTGCGGTAGGCAGGGCCATTGTCTGTTTTTAGGTCCCAGGGAATGCCCATAAAGAGAATTCCTTGGCGAAGTGCCTTGATGCAATGTTTGGCAGTTTCGCCCGGTAGGGGGACTGCATGGCACATGCTTGAATAAGTGTCTATAATGACATGTAGATATTTAAGACGCCCAAAGGAAGAGATGTGGGTAACATCCATTTGCCACCTGGCATTTGGCTTAAGGCCACGGGGATTGACTCCTTGCGGTTGTAGAGGCCCAAGTGGCGCAAAGGGCGTGCAAGTGGCACAGCTGTGAACTATGTGTTTGCAGGTTTCCTTGGGCAGACCGCAAAGATGATGTAGGGAGTTGGCTGAAAAGTGAAACCTGGAGTGGAGTTGTTTGGCTGTATTAATGGAGTCACCGAGTGTGTTGGCAGCTGAAACAGAGACTGCTCTATCAGCTGCTTCATTGCTGGCCGCAAGCGGTCCGGGGAGGCCGGAATGGCTGCGGATGTGAGCGATGAACCAGGGGGCCTGTCTTTTTTCAAGCTGATTTTTTAATGAGACTAAGGCTCTATCTATGGCCTTGGAAGTATCTGGAAAGAAGGTAGCTAGCGCCAACACTTTACAGACTTGGTAGGTGTATAAACTGTCCGTGAAGATGTTGAGTGGCATGCTAGGAAACTTTCTGAAGGCTTCTTCTACTGCGAGAAGTTCGCCGACCTGCACAGAGTATTGATGGAACTGGGTAAAACAAAGGGGGTCCTTTTGTTCTGGTAGGTACACCACAAGGGCGAACTTGTTTTTTGACGCGTCCGTAAAGACGGTGGTTTCATTTGGGATAGGGGAAGAAGATGGGAATGGGAAATAAGGACATTTGGGCGGCAGTGGGAAGTGAAGCACTGTCTGAAATATTTTGTGTGATGGGTAATGGTTGTCAAAATTACCAGTAAAGCCCTCCATTAGAAGTTGCATGTCTACATTACTTTGGATGAGCCATGTAGTCTGTTTCTCATCAAAAGGCCAGATTATGGTGTCGGGAGGACGCCCAAAGAGGTGTATAGCTGTTTTGACTAAGTCGAGGGCAAGGCACACCCACATTTTTGTTTGGGGGCAGATTTTTCTGAGTTTACTTTTGGCAGGGTGGACCCATAGTAGGGGGCCTTCCTGCCAGAGTACCCCTGTGGGGGTAAAATATGTATTTAGGACTAGCCCCTGAAGGGGGAGCTCCGGTTTAAACCGATCGAGCTGGCTTTTGGAGAAATATTCGTTGAATGTTTGGAGAGCCAGTTTTGCCCAAAAGTCTAACTTAATGGGCTGTGTGATAGCTTTGGATGTTTGCTCTCCAGTTTTTTGGAGTTTGAATAGTGGCTGAAGCTCCGCTGTGGTTATTGGCAGGGCTGAGCGCACCCAGTTTATTTGCCCGCACAGTTGCTGCAGTTCATGTAAGGTTAGTTTGTTGGGGATAGCGAACTGAAATTTTGTAGGGGTTACCTTTTGGTCTATAGTGAACCCCAGGAAGGTATATGGTGCGCAGAGTTGGATTTTGTCTGGCTGAACTTTAAGCCCTAGACCTTGTAAGTTGACTTGTAACTGTGAAACAAGTTCCTTGAGCTGCTCGGAGTCCTCGGTTGCTACGAGAATGTCATCCATATAATGAACGATGAGGGCCTGGTCGCGCAGTGGAGACACTGCAGAGTCGACATAGGCCTGGCAGATAGCTGGACTATTACGCATGCCTTGGGGGAGCACTTTCCACTGATAACGCTGCGCTGCCCCCGCGTGGTTGGTGACTGGAACCGTAAAGGCAAATTTTGGCTCGTCAGAGTCATGTAATGGAATTGAGAAAAAACAATCTTTGATGTCTATTGTGGCCACGTGAAGATGTGCTGGGATGGCTACCGGGTGTGGCAGCCCAGGCTGTGGAGAGCCCATGGGGAGTATGTGTTTATTAATCTCCCGAAGGTCATGAAGGAGTCTGAATTTGTTTGCGGCCTTTTTGTGAATAACAAAAACAGGCGAATTGTAGGGGCTGGTGGAAGGTTCGATATGCCCTGCTTCTAGTTGCTCTAGGACGAGGGTTTTGAGTATATTTAATTTATGGGAAGGTAAAGGCCACTGCTCCACCCAAATAGGCTCCTCTGTATCCCATTGAAGAGGAGTGGGTGCTGGAGGTGTTATGCGAGCAGTGGCGCAAATTATTGGGGGGGCTGTGTGGTAACACTGGCCCCCGTAGCTGTGGGAATGGCTCGTCCCCAGAGGGCTTGGCCAATCGTGGTTAGGAAGCATTCTTGGGGGGGCTGCGTGGTAATATATGCCCCCGAGGCTGCTAGAATGTCTCGCCCCCATAAGATTTGGTCAATGGTGTTTAGAAAGAGCGGCCGGAAGGTACCGGAGTGACCTTCATTATCTTCCCATTTAATGGGAGAGGCGGCGCGCAGGGAGGGAGCAGAGCCCGTGGCTCCGATAACGGAGGGTCCCTCCTCTGTTTTCCATTGGGCTATAAGGCGGGTAGGCAGACATGAGATTTCTGCCCCAGAATCAACGGTGCCTGTGTACCAGCGACTGTTTATTTTAATTTCGCGGGTGGGCTTGTTGGGGGTTATAGGGATTGACCACATTATGGTTTGGGGCCGGTCTTGGCCCGGGTCTGTGTCTCTTGGGGGCGGGGCTGAGACATGCCCCCTTTCAAGTTTAAAGGCTGCGCTCTGTTATTAGCGCGGCAGTCTCGAGCCCAGTGATAGCCCTTGTTGCAGCGAGGGCAGGGCGTAGGGGGCTTGCGCTGCTGCCACTGTGGCTTGGTAGGCGGCGGGCTAGGGGTGGTACAGTTTTTTGCAAAATGCCCCGTTTTTCCGCACCTGAAGCAGCCAGACGTTAGGGCCATGGCAGTGGCAATGGCCTGAGCTAACGAGGCCGCACTAGAGTCTATATTACTGCAAGCAAGCACCCAGTCATGCATGGCCTTTTCTTTGATGGGCAGTATGGCTTGTTTGCAGGCCGGACTTGCTCCTTCAAAAATAAGCTCTTTGGCAAGGGCGGTTTGTGCTTGTTCACCCAGAACTTTGCGTTCACATGTCTCAGTAACCCGTGAGACGAAGGAGGCGAAGTCTTCGTCTTTGCCTTGTGTAAGTTTAGTGAATTTTTCAGGCTTAGCTGCGGAACAGGAGCGGAAGGCCCGCATGGCGACTTCCCTTAGTTGTATCCAGAATCCATTTGGGGCTTGCAGGTATACTGCAGGATTAACATAGGGGCCCATCCCTAAGAAAGCTTCGAGAGGCACACCGAGACCCGGGGGCTCAAACTGGTGCATGAGTGTGATTTGCTTTTCCGCCTCAGCATTAAAGTGGGCCCTCCAGTCAACGTACTGGCCAGGTGTAAGAATAGCCCGTGCTAAGGAGGTCCAATCATGGGGAGTACACAGGTTTGTTGAGATTTCTTCAAGGAGGTGGGTTGCATACGGACTGGCAAATCCATCCTCCTTTACCGCTTTGCGCAGCCGCTTGGTGTCCTCTGGTTCCAAGGGGTACCAGGGGAGCGGGCGCTGCAGTGTAGGGGCAACGTTCATAGGGAAGCAAGTGACCGGCGGTGGCAAAATAGGTTGAGGGGCCGCCGGGCCGTTAGATGCGCCAGCGTTGAGCGGCCATAATGACGCTGCCGATTGAGGGGCGGAGGCGCAAAATAATGGGCCTGGAGAGTTGTCCGGTGCAAAAGATGGCGGCCAGGAAGGCACCGCCAGCAAGGAGGCCGGAGCACAAGATGGCGGACAGGGTGGGGCTAGAGCACAAGATGGCAGACAAGGCTCCTCCCTCTGTGGAGGGGGGGCAGCCGGGAGGCACCTCTCCTTTTTGGTTGAAGGAGAAGGAGGAAGTGACTCACCGGATGGCGCGAAACCGCCATCTTTAGGAAGGGCAGGATACACGAAACCGCCATCCTTAGGAAGGGCGGGATTTAGGCACTTCCGGTTTTCTTTGTCTTTGCTCGAACAAGAAGGAGGAAGTTCGCCATCTTGGTCTGTCGCCAGATTGTTAAGTTTAGGAGGACAGAGCTCGAGCTCGTTATTTAGCTGCTCAAATAAGGATTCAGAGTCCGGGTCGGAGTTATTATGAGACTCCTCTGAATTAGCAGAATTTGTTGCTGATAAGGCTTCCTGGGGGGCGCTATCGGACGGTGGCCGCGAACTGTGTAGGCAAGAACGGATGGTAATAAGCGTGGGCAGGAGCCCGGGGGGGAAACGTTTGTTTTCATGCTCCATTTTTTGGGTGACCCGTTCGATAAGTTGGTCATAGGTAGCCGGGTCCCACAAGTGGCAATTGACAAGCCATGGGTTGAACGGGAGCAGGAGGTCCCAATAAACTTGGAGCTGGCGAACTGAAACCTTGCATTTATGAGTGTCTAACAGGGCTGCCAGCGCACGGACCTGAGGCACCTGGCGTATTGAAATGCGATTGCCCATGATAAGAGGTAAGTTGTAGCAGTGAGCCGGAGGAGGATGGGGGCTGAGTTCTACCGATTAAGGGAGAAAAAGTAGCAGGGTAATACACCCTACAGCGCAGAGAAATGTTATGGCAAGCAAAAGTCTTTTTACTAAATTCCAATCTTTAGGGGCGATTTGTGCTAATATTGCTGCCCACACTAATGCTAAGAGAGATATTAACAAGAGCTAATAATTCATTTATACTAGTGAAAGGTTGGAGGGGCTCTCAGCCGGAGAGAGCGGGGGCCCTTACCTTGTCGAGCGGCGGCTGGAGAGGGGGAGACGAAGAGAGGTCCCTGTTCGGGCGCCAATTGCGGCTTGGGGCTTGCCTAGCCCGACCGCACTGGGGTCTCGTCCTCGGATGTGGTTCGGCTGGAGAGCGGCGTCAGCCGAGACCACGGGGCTCGAAGGTTTGGAGGGCGCACGAGCACAATAAACCGAGACTAAAGAATAATAGTAGTAATTTATTGCATAGGGCTCGCGGGACTTAGCTGGCTGGCAAGGCTTACAGGCTAAGACCCCGACAGGAGGAAACACAAAGAATATATAGGGTTGGTGAGGGGGAGTTAATTAGGGGTGAAGAAACTTTGATGGGCAGCTGGTATGGTGTCGTATAGGATGTGGATTGGTTAGGAGGTGTGTTGAATATTATAATGGGTGGTGAGGTGAGGAGTGTACATGGTCTAATGAAGAAGAGGTGAAAAGGTGGTGTGATATATGCTCAGGAGTTGCTAGGCAGGGGGTTAGAATAGCAAGGCTTGCAAGAACGAGAGATGTCTGGATATGTTAGGGCATGTTAAGGCAGATAAGAGGCAACAGTTACAAATATATGCAGCAGATATCTTCACAATATTTAATCTTCTAATTCATGAGCACAGAATATCCTTCCATTTATTTAGGTTTCTTTGATTCCATTTGGCAATGTTTTGTAGTGTTCAATGTACAAGTCCTGTATATCATGGCTAAATTTATCCCTAAACATATCAATTTTTTAGTGCTATTGTAAATGGATTTTTTCTTGATTTCTTTTTCAGATTATTCATTACTATTGTATAGAAACAAGACTGATTTCTGGCTGTTGATCTTATACCCTGCCACTTTGCTTAAATGATTTATAGTTCTAGGAGCTTTGTTGTGGATTTTTAGGAGTTCCTATATATAAGATAATGTCAACTGCAAAAAAGGAAACGTTATATTTCCTTCCAATTTGATGCCTTTTATTTCGTTTTCTTGTTTAATTGCTCTAGCTAGAACATCTAGTACTATGCTAATTAATAGAGCATCCTTGACTTGTTCCTGACCTTAGAGGGAAAGCTTTCAGTCTTTCATATGTGCCTTTTATTGTATTGAGGAAGTTTCTTTCTAGTCTTAGTTTTCTAAGTGTTTCTATTAAGAAGAGGTGCTGAATTTTCACAAATGCCTTTTCTGAGACCACTGAAATGGTCATATACTTTTCCCTTTCATTTTATTAATGCTGTATGTTGAATTTTTGCTTTTTTTTTTTTTACTTATCTGTTGGATTCTGTTTGCTAGTGCTGTGAAACTATGTGGCACTGAAATTTTCTTTGTTGGGGGGCTTGTGATCACTGATTCAATGTCTTTGTAATTCATCTGTTGATACCCTGAGTGATTGTAGGTTTTCTGTGTGTTTGTATGAATTTCTCCAATTCATATAGGTTACTTAATTTGTTGGCATACAGTTGTTTATAGTATCATCTTATAATCCATTTTATTTCTGTCAGTAGTGATGTTTCTTCTGCAATTTTTCATTTAATTTATTTGTAACTTCTTTCATTTTTCTTTTACTGTCTATGTAAGGTTTTCCTTTTTACTGATCTTCTCAAAGAACCAATTTTTTATTTCATTGATTATCTCTATTATGTTGTTATTCTCTATTTCATTATCTCTACTCTAATCTTTGTTATTTTGTTCCTTCTGATCACTTTGTTTTTAGTTTGCTCTTCTTTTTCTGGTTCCTTCAGTTGTGAAGTTAGTTCTCTTCATAGAAATCTTTCCTCTTCTTTTTTAATATAAGCACTTGAAGCAATAAAATTCCCTCTCAGCTCTCCCTTTGTGGCATCCCAGAGGGGTTGCTGAGTTGTGGTTTCATTTTCATTTGTATGAAAATATTTTCTAATTTCCTTTGTGATTGCTTCTTTGATGCATTGGTTGATTAATTTTCCCATATTTGGGATTTTTCCATTTCTTCCTGTGTTATTGATTTCTAGTTTCATTTCACTGTGGTCAGAAAATATTCATCCTATGATTTCAAAATTTTTGTTTTGTTACCAAAGATATAATCTATCCTGGAGAATGATCCTTGTGAAAGAGAGAAAAAATTGTATTTTGCTGCTGTTGTGTGAAATGGTTTATATATACATATATATAACTATATTATATATACATATATATATAACATTTGTTAGGTCTAGTTGGTTTATAGTATAGGTCACATAACTTATTCTCTTCTGATCTTCTGTCTAGATATTCCATTCATTATTGAAAATGCTATATTAAAATCCTTTACCATTAATGTAGAACTGTCTATTTCACCCTTCAAATCTGTCAGTATTTGCTTTATATATTTTGGAGTTTTGCAGTTAGGTGCATATATATTTATAATTGTTATGCCTTCTTGTTGAATTGACCCATTTACCAGAATATAGTGATCTTCTTTGTCCCATATAACAGTTATTGATTTAAAGATTTATTTTTTTTATCTTAATATAGCTACCCCAGTTCTCTTGGTTACTATATATATGATATGTTGTGTACTTTCATTTTCAACATACTTATGTCTTTAAATTTTAGTTAAGTTTCCTGTAAACAGCAAGTAGTTGGTTATATATATTTTATCCGTTCTGCCAATCTCTGCTTCTTGAGTTGAGAGTTTATTCCATTTACATTTAAAGTAACTACTGATAATGCAGGACTTTCTTCTGCCATTTTGCTATTTATTTAGTCTTTGTAAGTTTCATATCTTTTTTATCCTTTGATTCTTTCATTAATGCATATTTTCATATTTATTTGATTTTGTGTTTTCTACCTTTTTGAATCCTTTCTCATTTTGTATGTATTTTCATATATTTTGGTTGGTACCATGAGGTTTTATATCTTACGTGTAACAAATCATATTTGAAATTATACCAACTTTAGTTTGATAGCATATACATACACTGTTCCTATAACCCTTTATTCCTCCATTTTTCTGTTGTACTCATTATACATTATATCTTTATACATTGTATGTCCAAAACTATAGGTTTATCATTGCTTTTTATGCATCTGCATTTTAGAAACTGTGATAAACAAAAAGTGGAGTTATATAACAAAAAGTTCAATTATACTGGCATTTATAATTACCCAAATGTAATTGGGTAATTGACTGAAGGTCTTCATTTCTTTATCCTGCTTTGATCCACTGTGTAGTATCCTTTTTTTTCTGTCTGAAGAACTTCCTTTAGCACTTCTCATAGGGCAGGTGACAATCTCCATCAGCTTATACTTATCCAGTATAAGTATTCACCCAACTGTCTTCTACATTTTCTCATGAGAAATTTGCACTTAAATTTATTGGGACTCTCTTTCACATATGAAGTTAAGCTTTTGTCCATAGGTTTCAGAATTCTGTCCTTGTCTGTGTCATTTGATTCAGCAGTTTGACTTCTGTGTTTATTGGTCTGGGTCTCTTTGAGTTTATTCTGTTTGGGGTTCATTAGAATTTTTGAACATGTATATTCAAGTCTTTCCTTAACTTGGGAGAGTTTTTCTGATGTTATTTCTTTGAATATCCCTTTTACCCCTTTCTCCCTTTATTCTCCTTTTAGGACTCCCATACTGTCTATACTGTACAATTGATGGTGTCCCACAAGCCTTTAGGCTCTGTTCACTTTTTTTCATCCTTTTCCTCTCTGCAGCTCTGCCTGAATGATTTCAATGATCTTGACTTTGAGTTAACTTATTCTTTCTTCTGTTGGCTCCAATAGGCTATTGAAACCCTCAAAGAAAATTTTCATTTCAGTTCTTGGGGTCTTCAGCCTCCAGTATTTTCATTTGGTTCCTGTTCAAAATTTTTATCTC
Source organism: Tamandua tetradactyla (assembly GCF_023851605.1). Classification (NCBI taxonomy): domain Eukaryota; kingdom Metazoa; phylum Chordata; class Mammalia; order Pilosa; family Myrmecophagidae; genus Tamandua; species Tamandua tetradactyla. Next base: position 28,443,841 of record NC_135350.1, read on the forward strand.
TTTATTGAGATTCTCATATTTTTCATTAATTGTTTTCCTGATATCCTTTAGTTTTTTTCTCTATGTTTTCCTTTATCTCCTTGATCATACTGAGGATCATTATTATTATTTTTTGCATGAGCAGGCACTGGGAATCAAATCCGGGTCTCTGGCATGGCAGGCGAGAACTCTGCTTGCTGAGCCACTGTGGCCTGCCCTATTTTTAAAAATCTTTGTCCAGTTTGTCCATAGTCTGGTTTTCTTCGTTGATCAGTTCTTGTTCTTTTTTTTTTTTTTTTTTTTTTAAAGAAAGACAGAGAAGGAAGGAAGGAAGACAGACAGAGAAGGAAGGACGGACAGAAGGAAGGAAAGGAGGAAGAAAGGGAAACATCTTTAAACATTTTCTTATTTTATTATATTTTGTTTGTTTGTTTGTTTGTTTTTTTACATGGGCTGGGGCCGGGAATCGAACCGGGGTCCTCCGGCATGGCAGGCAAGCACTCTTGCCCGCTGAGCCACCGCGGCCCGCCCAGTTCTTGTTCTTTATCTTCTTCCCTTGGATGCGCTATCATTTCCTGTTTCTTTGTCCTGTAATGTTTTCCTGCACACTGTGCATTCTATTATTTTAGATTGTTAAGTCTTGGATTTAGCCCCTGAGCTCTCTCTTCCTTATGTTTGTATCTAACTAATGTATGAAAGTGATTTTCTTGAGTGCTAAGAACTAACAAAAGCAAACAAGTTAATGCAAAACAAACAAACAAAAAACCACCTTTAACAATCTTTTCAAATTGTGGCTGCATTTGTTGGGGTTTCCTCTTTCCAGGTTTAGCCATTCTATGAAGATCAGCATATGTTGAATGTGAAGTGTAGGATCCTCTTCATCTTTTCTGAGTCTGCATCTTGCCCTAACTTTGTGCTTCTTCATGATCTTAGGAATTCCCCTAATTAGAGGACTTCAAATATCTCCTGTAATCCTATGAAAGATATTTTGTCCCCATTCCATGTACTCTATTTTATTACTTAAAACAGATAATCCTTTGCCCATCTGGCTTTGACTAAATTGTTTCTTAGCATGTTTGAGCTGTCTGCAAGCTATTTCTGCCTGCAGGGAAATTTTTGCAAGGGAGGCCCAGAGATGTATTTCCTGGTTCAGTCTTTAGATCACCACCAGATAGACTGGCACTGACACACACAGTCTCTGTAGTTTGCAAATGGGAGCTACTCTGCTTCCTCCAGAAGAGGATCAAGGCCCCACATAGCGAGTGCAGGCTGGCTCCACACTGTGCTAGGTTGTAGGTAGGAGGTGGGGGGTGGGCAGCAAGGGTCTCACAAACTTCTCCTACGAATTTTTAAAGCTGTGTTTTCTTGATTTGGCACTTGCCCAGTTACTGGAACCCTTTCACTGTTTTCCAGAGTTCTGAGGAAGATGATTCTGCCAGCTTTTGCTAGTTATTCAAAGATTCTGTGGGGGAACAGCACCCTGGATCATCTTACACTGTCATGTTATTCTATAAGAACTCCCTCTGCATGTTTGTTAAGTGCATAGTTTTTCTTTGGAGTGATTTTAAATGATATTATTTTTAATTTCAATTTCCACATGTTCAGTGTTAGTATACAGGGCGAACAGTATAAAGAAATGCAATTTGAGTTTTGTGGGTTTGATCTTGTATCCTGCAACCTTGCTTAGAATTCAGGGGATTCTAAGCAATGGTCTTAAAATGCTTATGCATGAATTCCTGAAGACTTTTTTATGAATCCCTTTGGATTTCTATGTAAACAGTCATGTCATTGCCAACATGAAACTTTTATTTATTTATTTATTTAATATTATTTATTTATTTCCAGCCTATATGCTTTGTTTCTCTTTCTTGCTTTGTTGTGGTGACTAGATACTGTTATTAGTATACAGAATAACAGTTGTAATAATGGCTATCCTTGCATTGGTCCTGATTTCCAGGAAAAAAATCATTCAATCTTTCCACATTAAAAATAATAAGGTTAGAGGTTCCGGAGAAGATGGCGGCTTAATAAGACGCACAGATCTTGGTTCCTTCTCCAGAACAGCTGCTGGGGGAGTGGAGACGATACAGAGCAGCTCCTGGAGCCGCGACGGAGATCAAGAAAACAGCGTACCCCATCCTGGAATGGCTGACTGGCTGTGAGAACCCGCTCGGATGAGATCGCCGAGGGGTGCGGGCTTCCCCGGGCCAGGGTGGCGAGTGGCCAGAGTCCTTCCCTTCCTCCTTCCCGGGCCAGCTGGGGGAATTGGACAGGTGGTCCCCTCAAGCTGCGGCGGCTGGCGCCCCACCCACGCGCGGCCCCCCGGACCAACTGGGAGAATTGGATCAGAGATCCCCAGGCCACGGAGAACGGTGACTGGGGCCCCTTCCAAGCACGTGACTTCCCGGTCCGGCTGGGAATGGTGCACTCTCCTGGGCCGCAGAGGCTGGCGCCCTCCCGCCACGCTTGGCGACCCGGGCCTAGGAGATTCGGATGGGTGCTCTCCTGGGCTGCGGCGGCCGGCGACCCTCCCCGCGTTCGGATCCCCGGGCCGGCTGGCACTCTTCTAGGCCGCTTCGGCTGGCGAGCCTCCCCCACAGCGAGAGTTTTCCAGGGTTGGAGGACCCACAGGACCTTTTACTGGTGGGACCCACAGACAAATGTGTGCCACGAGCGCCACCTACTGGGCAGGATAAGAAAAACAGAACCCAGAGATTTCACAGAAAAATCTTTCAACCTGTTGGGTCCAACACCCAGGGAAATCTGACTAAATGCCCAGACGCCAGCAGAAGATAACAGATCACGCTGAAAAAATTGAAAATATGGCCCAGTCAAAGGAACAAACCAATAGTTCAAATGAGATACAGGAGCTGAGACAACTAATGCTGAATATACGAACAGAAATGGAAAAACTCTTCAAAAACGAAATTGATAAATTGAGGGAGGACATGAAGAAGACATGGGCTGAACAAAAAGAAGAAATAGAAAAACTGAAAAAACAAATCACAGAACTTATGGAAGTGAAGGATAAAGTAGAAAAGATGGAAAAAACAATGGATACCTACAATGATAGATTTAAAGAGACAGAAGATAGAATTAGTGATTTGGAGGATGGAACATCTGAATTCCAAAAACAAACAGAAACTATCGGGAAAAGAATGGAAAAATTTGAACAGGGAATCAGGGAACTGAAGGACAATATGAACCACACTAATATACGTGTTAGTGTTTAACTAACCACACTAATATACGTGTTAGGGAAAAGGAGGAGAAAAACTAATGGAAGAAATTATCACTGAAAATTTCCCAACTCTTATGAAAGACCTAAAATTACAGATCCAAGAAGTGCAGTGCACCCCAAAGAGAATAGACCCAAATAGGCGTTCTCCAAGACACTTACTAGTTAGAATGTCAGAGGTCAAAGAGAAAGAGAGGATCTTGAAAGCAGCAAGAGAAAAACAATCCATCACATACAAGGGAAACCCAATAAGACTATGTGTAGATTTTTCAGCAGAAACCATGGAAGCTAGAAGACAGTGGGATGATATATTTAAATTACTAAAAGAGAAAAACTGCCAACCAAGACTCCTATATCCAGCAAAATTGTCCTTCAAAAATGAGGGAGAAATTAAAACGTTCTCAGACAAAAAGTCACTGAGAGAATTTGTGACCAAGAGACCAGCTCTGCAAGAAATACTAAAGGGAGCACTAGAGCCAGATACGAAAAGACAGAAGAGAGAGGTATGGAGAAGAGTGTAGAAAGAAGGAAAGTCAGATATGATATATATAATACAAAAGGCAAAATGGTAGAGGAAAATATTATCCAAACAGTAATAACACTAAATGTTAATGGACTGAATTCCCCAATCAAAAGACATAGACTGGCAGAATGGATTAAAAAACAGGATCCTTCTATATGCTGTCTACAGGAAACACATCTTAGACCCAAAGATAAACATAGGTTGAAAGTGAAAGGTTGGGAAAAGATATTTCATGCAAATAACAACCAGAAAAGAGCAGGAGTGGCTATACTAATATCCAACAAATTAGACTTCAAATGTAAAACAGTTAAAAGAGACAAAGAAGGACACTATATACTAATAAAAGGAACAATTAAACAAGAAGACATAACAATCATAAATATTTACGCACCGAACCAGAATGCCCCAAAGTACATGAGGAATACACTGCAAACACTGAAAAGGGAAATAGACACATATACCATAATAGTTGGAGACTTCAATTCACCACTCTCATCAATGGAAAGAACATCTAGACAGAGGATCAATAAAGAAATAGAGAATCTGAATATTACTATAAATGAGCTAGACTTAACAGACATCTAGAGGACATTACATCCCACAACAGCAGGATACACCTTTTTCTCAAGTGCTCATGGATCATTCTCAAAGATAGACCATATGCTGAGTCACAAAGCAAGTCTCAACAAATTTTAAAGGTTGAAATCATACACAACACTTTCTCGGATCATAAAGGAATGAAGTTGGAAATCAATAATAGGCGGAGTGCCAGAAAATTCACAAATACGTGAAGGCTCAACAACACACTCTTAAACAACGAGTGGGTCAAAGAAGAAATTGCAAGAGAAATTAGTAAATACCTTGAGGCGAATCAAAATGAAAACACAACATATCAAAACCTATGGGATGCAGCAAAGGCAGTGCTAAGAGGGAAATTTATTGCCCTAAATGCCTATATCAGAAAAGAAGAAAAGGCAAAAATGCAGGAGTTAACTGTCCACTTGGAAGAACTGGAGAAAGAACAGCAAACTAATCCCAAAGCAAGCAAAAGGAAAGAAATAACAAAGATTAGAGCAGAAATAAACGAAATTGAAAACATGAAAACAAAAGAGATAATCAATAAGACCAGAAGTTGGTTCTATGACAAAATCAATAAAATTGATGGGCCCTTAGCAAGATTGACAAAAAGAAGAAGAGAGAGGATGCAAATAAATAAGATCAGAAATGGAAGGGGAGACATAACTACTGACCTCACAGAAATAAAGGAGGTAATAACAGGATACTATGAACAACTTTACACTAATAAATACAACAATTTAGATGAAATGGATGGGTTCCTGGAAAGACATGAACAACCAACTTTGACTCAAGAAGAAATAGATGACCTCAACAAACAAATCACAAGTAAAGAAATTGAATCAGTCATTCAAAAGCTTCCCAAAAAGAAACGTCCAGGACCAGATGGCTTCACATGTGAATTCTATCAAACATTCCAGAAAGAATTAGTACCAACTCTCCTCAAACTCTTCAAAAAAATCGAAGTGGAGGGAAAGCTACCTAATTCATTCTATGAAGCCAACATCACCCTCATACCAAAACCAGGCAAAGATATTACAAAAAAAGAAAACTACAGACCAATCTCTCTAATGAATATAGATGCACAAATCCTCAACAAAATTCTAGCAAATCGAATCCAGCAACACATTAAAAGAATTATACATCATGACCAAGTAGGATTCATCTCAGGCATGCAAGGATGGTTCAACATAAGAAAATCAATTAATGTAATACACCATATCAACAAATCAAAGCAGAAAAATCACATGACCATCTCAATTGATGCGGAGAAGGCATTTGACAAGATTCAACATCCTTTCCTGTTGAAAACACTTCAAAAGATAGGAATACAAGGGAACTTCCTTAAAATGATAGAGGGAATATATGTAAAACCCACAGCTAATATCATCCTCAATGGGGAAAAATTGAAAACTTTCCCCCTAAGATCAGGAACAAGACAAGGATGTCCATTATCACCAGTATTATTCAACATTGTGTTGGAGGTTCTAGCCAGAGCAATTAGACAAGAAAAAGAAATACAAGGCATCAAAATTGGAAAGGAATAAGTAAAACTATCACTGTTTGCAGATGATATGATACTATACGTCGAAAACCCGGAAAAATCCACAAGAAAACTACTAGAGCTAATAAATGAGCACAGCAAAGTAGCAGGTTACAAGATCAACATTCAAAAATCTGTAGCATTTCTATACACTAGCAATGAACAAGCGGAGGGGGAAATCAAGAAACGAATCCCATTTACAATTGCAACTAAAAGAATAAAATACCTAGGAATAAATTTAACTAAAGAGACAAAAAACCTATATAAAGAAAACTACAAAAAACTGCTAAAAGAAATCACAGAAGACCTAAATAGATGGAAGGGCATACCGTGTTCATGGATTGGAAGACTAAATATAGTTAAAGTGTCAATCCTACCTAAATTGATTTACAGATTCAATGCAAGACCAATCAAAATGCCAACAACTTATTTTTCAGAAATAGAAAAACCAATAAGCAAATTTATCTGGTAGGGCAGGGTGCCCTGAATTGCTAAAAGCATCTTGAGGAAAAACAACGAAGCTGGAGATCTCGCGCTTCCTGACTTTAAGGCATATTATGAAGCCACAGTGGTCAAAACAGCATGGTATTGGCATAAAGATCGATATATCGACCAATGGAATTGAATAGAGTGCTCAGATATAGACCCTCTCATCTATGGACATTTGATCTTTGATAAGGCAGTCAAGCCAACTCACCTGGGACAGAACAATCTCTTCAATAAATGGTGCCTAGAGAACTGGATATCCACATGCAAAAGAATGAAAGAAGACCCATATCTCACACCCTATACAAAAGTTAACTCAAAATGGATCAAAGATCTAAACATTAGGTCTAAGACCATAAAACAGAGGAAAATGTAGGGAGATATCTTATGAAACTTACAATTGGTGGCGGCTTTATGGACCTTAAACCTAAAGCAAGAGCACTGAAGAAGGAAATAAATAAATGAGAGCTCCTGAAAATTAAACACTTTTGTACATCAAAGAACTTCATCAAGAAGGTAGAAAGACAGCCTACACAATGGAAGGCAATATTTGGAAATGACATATCAGATAAAGGTCTGGTATCCAGAATTTATAAAGAGATTCTCCAACTCAACCACAAAAAGACAGCCAACCCAATTACAAAATGGGAAAAAGACTTGAACAAACACCTATCAGAAGAGGAAATACAAATGGCCAAAAGGCACATGAAGAGATGCTCAATGTCCCTGGCCATTAGAGAAATGCAAATCAAAACCACAATGAGATATCATCTCACACCCACCAGAACGGCCATTATCAACAAAACAAAAAATGACAAGTGCTGGAGAGGATGCGGAGAAAGAGGCACACTTATCCACTGTTGGTGGGAATATCAAATGGTGCAACCACTGTGGAAGGCAGTTTGGCGGTTTCTCAAAAAGCTGAATATAGAATTGCCATACGACCCAGCAATACCATTTCTGGGTATCTACTGAAAGGACTTAAGGGCAAAGACACAAACGGACATTTGCACACCAATGTTTATAGCAGCGTTATTTACAATTGCAAAGAGATGGAAACAGCCAAAATGTCCATCAACAGATGAGTGGCTAAACAAACTGTGGTATATACATACAATGGAATATTATGCAGCTTTAAGGCAGAATAAACTTATGAAGCATGTAATAACATGGATGGACCTAGAGAACATTATGCTAGCCAAAAACTAAAGGACAAATACTGTATGGTCCCACTGATGTGAACTGACATTCGAGAATAAACTTGGAATATGTCATTGGTAACAGAGTCCAGCAGGAGTTAGAAACAGGGTAAGATAATGGGTAATTGGAGCTGAAGGGATACAGACTGTGCAACAGGACTAGATACAAAAACTCAAAAATGGATAGCACAATAATACCTAATTGTAAAGTAATCATGTTAAAACACTGAATGAATCTGCATGTGAGGTTTAGGTTTTTTTTTTTGTCTGTTTGTTTGTTTTTGTACTATTATTATTATTTTTATTTTTTTCTCTATATTAACATTCTATATCTTCTTCTGTTGTTTTGCTAGTTCTTCTAAATCGATGCAAATGTACTAAGAAATGATGATCATGCATCTATGTGATGATGTTAAGAATTACTGATTGCATATGTAGAATGGAATGATTTCTAAATGTTGGGTTAATTTCCTTTTTTTTCTTTAATTAATAAAAAAATAATAAGGTTAGCTGGAGGGCTGTATTTTTATAGATGCTTTTTATCAATTGAGGTAATTCCTCTAGATTCTCAACTTGTTAAGAGTATTTATCATAAGCGAATGTTGGATTTTGTCAAATCTTTAGGTAGGTTGAAGGCTGTACAAACCCAAGAAAGGATCATTCCTGTGGGTGCAGACATTGTAGCTGGGAACTTTTGATTAGGTTATGTGCCAGTTTGAAAATATTATGGAACCTTGAAAAGCCATATTTTAATCCTGATCCAATCTTGTAGGCTCAGTCATATCCTTTAAACCTAATTCAATACTGTAGGGCAGAAGCATTGGATTAGATTTTCTCCATGGAGATGTGATGCTCTCAATTGTGGATGTGACCTTTTGATGGAGATGTGACTCCACCTATTCCAGGTGGGTCTTGATTAGTTTACTGGAGTCCTTTAAGAGAGGAAACACTTTGGAGAGAGAGAGAAAGTTGACACTGATACTGACATTTGGGAAACAGAGACCTGGATGTTTGGAAATGCTTGGAGCCCAGCAGATTTTGCTATGTTACTACCTATGTTACTTGCTATGTTAAGCAAGCCAGAATGTGGAGAGAGCCAAGGGAAACAAAGAGATGAAGGGCAGCCCTGGAGAAATAAAATGACCAATGACTACTGGAACAGAGGCTGAAAGCAATGGAGCCCAGGAGCATGGGACCAGCATATGCCGGCCACATGACTACCTAGCTGACAGAGGTGTTCAGAAAAAACATCAGCCTTTCTTGAGTGAAGGTAACCTCTTGTTGGTTCTTAATTTGGACACTTTCACTTCCTTAGAATTGTAAACTTATTAAGCTCCCTTTTTAAAAGCCATTCCATTTCTGGTATTGCATTCTGGCATCTTTATCAAACTAAAACAAGTTATTTCAATTGAAATATGACTCACCTCATTCAAGGAGAGGTGTCTTTTTTTAATATGTTTATTGATAAATCTTAACATACAAACATTGCATACATGGTGTACAATCAATGGCTCACAATATCATCACATAGCTGTATATTCATCACCAAGATGACTTTTTAGAACATTTGCATTGCTCCAGAAAAAGAAATTAAAAAAAAGAAAAAACTCATACATACGTGCCACTTACCCCTCCCTCTCATTGACCACTAGTATTTCCATCTGCCAAATTTATTTTAAACTTTGTCTCCACATTATTTGTTTACCTTTTATCCATATGTTTTACTCATCTGCCCATGCCATAGATAAAAGAAGCATCAGACACAAGGTTTTCACAATCATCCAGTCACATTGTAAAAGCTATGTTGTTATACAATCATCTTCAAGGATCAAGGCTACTGGAACACAGCTCAACAGTTTCAGGTACTTCCCTCTAACCACTCCACTATACCATGAACTAAAAAGGTATAATACACAAGAATAACCTCCAAGATAACCTCTTGACTCTGTTTGAAATCTCTCAGCCACTGAAACTTTATTCTATCTCATTTCTCTCTTCCTCTTTTGGTCAAGAAGGCTTTCTCAATCCCTTGAAGCTAAGTCCCAGCTCATCTCAGCATTTCTGTTCCATGTGGCCAAGATGATTTACACCCCTGGGAGTCACTTCCTACTTGGCAGGGGCAGGGGGAAGGCAGTGAGTTCACTTGCTGTATTGGCTTAGAGAGAGTCCACATCTGAGTAACAAAAGAGGTTCTCTGCGGGGTGACTCTTAGGCTTAATTTTAAATAGGCTTAGCCTATCCTTTGTAGAATTAAGTTTCATAGGAGCAAACCCCAAGACTGAGGGCTTGGCCTATTGATTTGGTTGTCTCTACACCAAGCAGTAGCTTGCAAAAATATCAGAAATTCTCCAAATGGGGAAGTTTAATATTTTCTCCTTTCTCCCCAGTACCCCAAGGGCACCTTGCAAATATTTCTTTATTCACTGCCAAAATTACTCTGGAATGTATCAGGACATCACACTAACCTGGACAAACCAGTAAAGTCTCACACCCTGTTTAAGATTCCATGTACTTATGGTGTTCAGCTAAACTGACCATACAAGTTAAATTAGGAAATGTACTACTAAAATATAAATTTTGCACCAAATAAACATCTCTCTCTTTGGTCTCACACCAAAGTTGAAGTTTAAAATATGGATGATATCATCCTTTACCCTGTATTCTGATTTACCTTAGTCCTATCCTGATCAGCTTCATTAATATCTCTACTCAAAGTCGGATCCCTTTTTCAACAGTTTCTGTATGGGGTACTGCTGACTTTCATAGCTTTGGAGCTCTAATTCTGAATCTCAGGTGTCACATAAATATGCAAAGTTTCTGGGAACCACCAAGTTATAAACAAACAGCTCAGTATCTCAGAATTAGTTAACAATTACAACTCCTGAATATATGTTTCTGCTGTAAGAGCTTACAGTATAGGACACTTTATAATAGGCCTTAACCTGATAACCCATGCCCTCAAATTCACTTCACCGAGTTTGTATATTATAGTTAGTCCACATGAGTGAATCATGAAGACATTTGTCTTTTTTTTTCTGACATTTCATTCAACACACAGTCCTTAAATTTCATTCATCTCGCTGCATGCCTCACAACTTCATTACTTCTTGAAGCTGCTCAGTAGACTGTTATATATGTACACCGTATTTCCCCCTTCCATTCCTCAATTGTTGTACCTTTAGGCACCTCCAACCATTATGGATTGTGAAAACTGCTGCCATAGACACCAGTGTGCAAATGTTCATTCGTGTCCCCACACTCAGCTCCTCCAGGTATACACTGAGCAAGGTTTCAGGATCACATGGCAACCCCACCCCTAGTCTCCTGTGGAACATCACACTGCTCTCCAAGAGGGTGAGCTTCTCAGTTTCCCTACTGACAGTGAATAGGAACAACTCTTTCTCCACACTTTCTCTAGCACTTATTTCTTTCTGTTCATTTTTAAATAGTTTTATTCATACATCATACAATCTAACCTCAGTGTATAGACATGCCTTCGCCACCATACTCTATCTGAAGGCATTTCCTTTTCTTCCATGATGAACCCATACCCATTTCCCATGCCCCCTGCCTGTTGACATTTAGTTTTGGCATAATGCAAGGACGGTCTTAGTTCTCTTCCTGGAGTCTTTTATAAAAGATTAAAAAGCAGAAAAACACAGAGAGAAATTCAGAGAAAAACCCTGGAGAAGCTGAGAGAGAACACAAAAAAAACAGAGAAGCCGCTGAAACTAGAAGCTGAAAACCATGAAACCTAGGAAAGAAAGACTAGTAGATGCCAGCCATGTGCCTTCCCATGTGACAGATGTGTTCCAGATTCCAGGAGCCTCTCTTCAGATTCCAGACGGTTGTCCCATTGTTTGATGCCTTGAGTTGTACATTTGCACGGCCTAAGAACTCCAAGTTGTAAGTTAATAAAACCCCATTATAAAAGCCAATCCATTTCTGGTATACATTCTGGTAGCTTTCAGCAAACCCCCCAAAAAAGTCTTTTTATATTTCAATTGTTGAGGTCATATAATCTTTCACTTTTATTAATTGATATGGTGAAATTGATGGATTGATTTTTGAATGGTGAACAATTCTTACATACCTTGAATAAATCTTACTTGTTTATGAAGTATAATTCTTTTTATACATTTTGTTGGATTTGGCTGACTCAGATTTTACTGATGACTCTTATGTTTATGAGACATTACTTTATATTTTCTTTTTTCTACTTTTTAAAATCTGGTTTGGGTATCAGGGGATAGTGGCATCATAGAATGAGTGGAACATATTCCATCCTCTTTTATTTTCTGGAAGAGATCCTGTGAAGTTGATGTTAATTCTCTTTTGAAGTTTGGTCAAATACTCCAGTGAAAACATCTGGGCCTAGAAATTTCATTTTAGGGTGATTTATTACAATTTTTAAAATGGTTATAGGTGTATCCATATTGTACCTTTCATCTTGGTTGAGTTTTGTAGTCTGTGGTTTTTAGAAATGTGTGCATTTCTTACTTGTTAAGTTTATGAGCATAAATGTGTTTGTAGTATTCTTTTGCTATCTTCTTAAGGAATACAGGATCTGAAGTGATATCTCCTATTTACTTCCTGATTGTGCCTGTTTGAAACTGCTTTGTACTCCAGAAAAGCCGTGTTGTTTTAGTCCAGTCTTGTGGGGGCAGGATTGTTGGGTGGGAACTTTTGGTTAACTTGTTCCAATGGGTATATGATTTTGCCCATTCAAGGTGAGTCTTAATCCTTTTACTGGAGTCCTCTACAAAAAGAATAAAAGGCAGAAAGCCTAGAGAGAACTCAGAGCTGACACTGAGTGCATAGAGATGAAACCAAGATGCAGACATTTAGAGACACAGAGGAACTGAGAGAGCTGTTTGAACCCAGAAGCCAGGAGAGAAGGACAGCAGATATTGCCATGTGCCTTCCCATATGACAGAGAAACCCAGAATCAGCCTTTCTTGAGAGAAGGTATCTTCTTGTTGGTGCCTTAATTTGGACATTTTTATTACCTTCGAATTGTAACTTATAACTTGATAAATCTCCTTTATAAAAGCCAATGCATTCCTGGTATATTGCATTCTAGCAGCTTTTGCAAATTGAAACAGATTTTGATACAGGAGTGGGGTGATGCATTTGCAAATACCAAACATGTGGAAATAACTTTTACATGGATAAGGGGAAGAGTCTGGAAAAATTGTGAGGCAGTGAATAGAAACAGTTTGAATTGCTTTGAAGAGACTATTGGTAGAAATATGGATGCTGAAAATTCTTACAATAAGACTTTAGACAGAAATGATTATTGTGTCATTGAAAACTGGAAGAAAGGCAACCCTACTTGCTTATTATTAATAGGGCTATTGATTGATCATTCTTGATGGTGTCTTCTTGCTATCCTGTGTCTGTTAGAGGGAAAGAGGAGTATCAAGCCTTTGGGAAAAAAGATGCTTCCTGGACCATCTGCATGTTGTGGCTGATTCCTTCCTGCCAGTTGTGCCCACCACTCTGGTGTGAATGGGTTAAGCAGGAGACTTCCAGAACTAGAAGGAGAAAGAAACTTCCATCGTTGAGTTCTGAGAGTGCTTTATGGATTGTGTTAGGAGTGCTTTATCACAAAAATATTTGTGGGTATTTTTTCCCATTCTGTAGTTTGTCCTTTTAATTTCTTAATTGTACCAATCAAAGGTAATTTCTTGATGTTTTTTGAAAGCTAATATATCAATTTTTCTTTTACATATAATTTTAGTATCATATCTGAGAAAATCTTTGCTTTATATAAGAGCACAAAAATTTTCTCCTGTTTTCTTCTCGAAATTTTATAATTTAAGGTTTTACATTTATGTCTATGATGCATTTTGTCTTAACTTTTATATATGCTATGTGCTATTGAAGTTTATGTTATTTCATATGGATAGTCAATTGTTCCAGCACCATGAATTGAAAATACTGTGTTTTCTCCACTGAACTGCCTTTTCTTCTTTGACCAAATTAGCTGTGAATTTATTTCTAGACTTACCATTCTATATTCTATACTCACTATAACTATCCATGCTATTCTATTCTATTGATTTATTTGACTATTTGTAGCCAGTGCCACATTGTCTTGATTATTATAGCTTCATAACAAATTGTGAAATCAGGTAGTATTTGTCCTCTAATTTTTTTATTTTACAAAATTGTTTTCACTATTCCAGATCCATTGCATTCCATGTGAATTTTAAGTCAGCTTCTCAATTTCCATGTTTTTAAAAACCTTACTGGGTTGTTTTTATTGGGCTGTGCTAAATGTATAGTTCTATTTGGGGAGAATTGACAGCTAACTATATTAAGTCTTTTGTTCCATAAACATGATATGTCTCTCTGCTATTTAGGCCTTCTCTGATTTATCTCAGCAGTATTTTACAAAACATTTCTGTCTGCAAGTTTTGCACATCTTCTGTCATAAATCCCCCTAAGCATTTTATATATATTTTTTGATCGTATTATAAATGGTAATTTAAAAAATTTCTGTTACTAATGGTTCATTGCTAAGATGTAGAAATGCAATCAATTTCTTTTTGGGGAGTGCATGGTCTGGGAATTGAACCCAGGTCTCCCTCATGAAAGGTGAGCATTCTACCAAAGAACACCCCCCATGCACCCACAATTGATTTTTGTATATTGAGTTTGATCCTGTAATTTTACTAAATTCACTTATATGTTCTAGCAGCTTTCCTTGTAGTTTCACAAGGTTTTCTACATACATGATTGTACCTTCTATGAAAAAAGTCAATTTAACTTTCCCTTCCATTATGCATGCTTGTTATTCCTTTCTCTGGTCTTAAAACATTAGCTAGGACTCCAGATAAAATGGTGGATAAAAGTGGTGAGAGGAGACGCCTCCTCTTTTTCCTAGTCTTAGGAAATGAGTTTTGGGTTGCTTCTCCAAACCCTCTGGCTGCAGTTAGTCTATGTTTTGTTTCTCTTATCTCACTCAGATAGACCTGTTGGCTCAGAGCTCTGGTAATAATTCTTCTCAGACTCTGGAGTTGGCTATGATAGCCAATGATTCTCCTAAAATGATTTCCTACTAACTAATTCAAATTAAAACATCAGGAGCTTTTGTTCAAGCAAAAATATTCCTTATTAACTAATGAAGCTGAGCTTAAATGTAAGGTAATGGATAGAAGTGAAAGCAGTTCATTAGTGGAAAATTTTGGTTTTAGTAAGTATAAGTAATATTGCTATATTGAAGGTGAACATGATTGAAAGCAATTGTACAGAGCCCTGTATCCCACCAATTAACACTACAAATATAAATAAGTTCTTGCATGAACTACTTCAAAGGTATGAATCTTGTACAAAGAGTTTATAATATTGAGGTATAAGGGGAAAACCACTATTGTAGACTATGTGCTATGTTTAACAGGAAGACAGCAGTAACACAACAATACCAGGGATAAATAATCGGGGGAGGGGAGGACAAGACTTAAGGGAAAGTTTATATTTTCTCTTTGGTGAGGGTGTGTTTATCAGTTATTTTTTCTCTTGGAAGCAATGAAAATTGTCTTAAATTGAGAGTGTTGATGATTTTACCACTAAATGAGGATGATGTGAAACATGGACAATTGACTTTGGACATTATCCGTGATGCCCAATGGTGACAGGTGGCTGAAGGATATACTGACTGAGAAGTAGAATGGTGAACTGTGGTTAATATATGTATGATCGAATATTGTGCTGTTACAGAAAGGAACAAAGTCGTGAGGCATGTAGCATTGTGAATGAACCTGTGGGACATAATGCATTACAGAATAAGCCAGAAACAAAAGAGCAAATATTGTATGGTCTCATTTAGAAAATGCTTACATGAAAATTGGGGCCTAGATTGTAAGCTTCTATAGCAGTCACATTTAGTCTGGAGCAGTAACTGCATTTCTAATTTTTGAGAGGCTGTGCTATGTATGCCATAACCTGGTATTTCTGTGGGACTTTGGGTGACTGTGTGACACCTAAGACTCAGAGTAGGAGTTCTACAGGTCTGAAAGTCAGCACTGCCACATACAGCAGCTGTTAAAGAAATTGAAAAAGAGACCAGCCTTTGGTTAGAGATAAGAATGAAGTTGTTCAGATTGGGATTAAGGTAAATCAGAATACAGGGGTAAGGGGAACACTGCATTTTAGAATTTCACCTACTCTATGAGACCAAAAGAAGAGAGGTTTATTTAGTCTAAAACCAAAATTTTCTGTAGCACATAATCTAACTCAATCTTTATGGATAGATCATTTAAACAACCCAAACACATGGATCCCAGAATGGGAATGAATGCTTATAATTCTGTATGACTTAATGTAATGCGTGGATACATCCAAGAATCTATCGAGCAGATAATTTAAAAGTATTGGCAAAGTTCCTTAAGGGATGGGAAAAAATATGGACCTATTAAACTGTACCACCAGGGAAATCCCTTTTTGATACTGTCTCAAACATGAGGGACTCCTAAGTCAATAGACCAAGCCCTTGACCTTATTTGTGTAGCCAAGAAGCTAAGCCTACTTATAGTTATGCCTAATAGCTACTTTCAAGGGGCCTCTTTTGTTGCTCAAATGTGGCCTCTCTTTCTCTAGGATCAATTCTGCTAGTAAAATCATTACCCTCCCCCCTACATGGGACATGACATCCAGGGGTGAAAGTCTCCCTGGAGACATGGGATATGATTCCCAGAGATGAGCCTGACCTGGGCACATTGGGATCAACAATCCCTTCCTGACCAAAAGAGAGGAAAGCATTGTGACAAATAAGGTATCAGTGGCTGAGAGCATTCAAATAGAGCCAAGAGGCTACTCTTATGTAAGCTTCAGGTAGATATTGCTATTTATCATGGTTTGCCAAACCCCAACCAGAGCCATTTCTGTCAACCTTAAAGAACACCTAAGACTTTATCTGGATTCTACAAAAATTCCATACACTATGATTACTTTTCAAACCCATAATTTCCAGATGGGTTCCTAGGCCAGAGAAGTCCTGAAACACAGAGGAGCCACCCTCTTCAGAACTTATCGACTAGTTCCATCCCTTCTCCCATATTATTGACAGTGCTTTCCAACATGAAAATATCCCTAAAAATTGGAAGAAAGGTCAAAGGAGAAGGTAGAATTATAACAGAGAAGATAGGATTTAACAAATAGTTATGATCAATGAATCATTATATTGCTATTTCTCTTAGTCTCCAGTGTCTTGGAACAGCTAGAAGGAAAAATCTAAAATTGTGGAACCGTAGCCCTTACCAAACTCTGACATCTGTTCGATAACTAATTGTGGCAGTGTGCTTTGAAATTTATTGCTTTTTTGTACATATGTTATTTTTCACAATAAAAAATGTTAAAAAAATTCCTTAACTGAAACTCTTTCCCATTTTAAAAAATCAGCCTGTTTTGCTTAAGCAAAAATGTTCTCCAAATTTGAAAATTAAGTCATATTTGTTACTTTTCAAAGAGGTTCTGTCAACTCAATTTTAATATCTGTATTATGAGTTGACTTTGCTAGCACTAAAAGAGCTTGTTCTCTGAGAAATAGTACAGAGTTGCTATTCCTTCAGCTTTTCATCCTGATCCTAGATGGAACTTTCTATTCTTGTTTTAAAAATTTTGTGGCTGATAATATGGTGTAGCAGGAAATTGTTCACTGTGAAAACTGGTATTCTGAACTTTAAATCTCTTTTTCCTAGTGGGTAAAGATCCCTTTAAGTCTATTTATAGCCTTGGTAAGAAACCATGACACCATAGATCATTTCTGCATTTGCCTATGAACTGGCAAATGATAAGAGCTTGAAAAGTAGCATCACAGTAATAATGTAAAGGAAGTTTCATCAGTAATGTCAAAAATTGTATGTTTCTGCAAAATATACATCCTCAAGGATTTTTCACTGAGAGCATACTACAGTGTAACAAAAATCTCAGGAGGTTGTCATATTCTCAATAATATTTTGTCACTTTGTAGACCTTCTTTTCTCCCACATATGGCAGCAGTTCATGTAACATTGACCTCATTTATCTCCTTGCTGCAGTCTAAATAATGAAGAGTTTGCTAGTGATCCAATTAATTGAAAATTTATATCTGGACAGTTTGTAGGATTTTTACTGGCGTTTAGATGCATTCAATAGCAGTGAAAGGTAAAATTATGTAACCAATCAATTTACTGTTTTAGACCATGTTTCTTAGTTACATGTACCATGTTTCAATTTGGATTTTTTTTCCTGAGAAACCATAGAAAATTTAAATGTTATTGGATAAATAAGCCTATTGATGGTCAATGAGAAAATAAATTAATGATAGGGGAAAAGACGATGAATATTTTTAGAAGATGCAAGAGAAACATGAGATGTAAACAAATTTTTATTGTAATAGTACAAGAATATTCTCTGCTCACTATTGAATTGACTGATTTTTGTCATCAATCACTACCATTTGCTCCGAAATTTGTAACTAAAGCAAAATTTTATTGAGATGTATGTTGATTCTTTTTCAAGCTTATCTATCTACTAAATTGCTTTTCTAATCACAGCTGATTCAACCCACAATTTGAAAAGCACACTGAATTAGGTACATCAATATTTTAGAGTTCTTGGTTAGTTGTGTTTAGGAATATTTGGAGAAAGTTTTGGTTCTTAAGTCACTCTTTCTGACTTCTTGTACAATGAAGGAGAACCCCCGATGATTAGGAATGGGGATGGGACAGGAGGTATGGTTCCCAGAGTCAGGGTTGAATGTGGCTACAGAGCCCAAGCAAAAAGAAAAATATTTGAAGATCTAAATTCTACCTAAAGCAGTTAGTTATTAAATAATAACAAGGCAATAAGAAATAATCGTAACCTGGAAACAGAATAAATGGAGCAATTTTCTTCCCAAAGTAGAAATTGGACAGTTTCCCAGAGATAATAGATGTAGGGACTGGGGACTCATAGCTGAGCTGGGAAGGCGATGTGAAGAATTCCAGGTCAGAGCAGTCACAACACAGTTATATATTTTTGTAACTTTAGCTCCTTCAGCAAATGTTTTACAAAATATTTCCATTTTATGAACTTCTTAAACACAGGGGCATTTTAAAAAGAACTGCAAAGTTTGATTTCATTATATACAATTGTCCTTTCCTATCTGTATTTGACCATTATGTTACAATAGTCATTTTCCTATTGGGGAACTATGAAATGAAATTGGAAAACCAAGTGATGTAGTTAAATACAAATGTTCTGATAAGGTATTAGATATTCAGATATTCATATGCTAGATTATATTTAGAACATTAACAGTTCTAATCAATTTTGAAAGTAGGCTGAGTACAGACTTATATGAAACTATTATCTTATCCATAAAATAGTCAATGCTTACATGGCCTAATCTGCTTTTAAAATATTTCTGAATTGTTTTATACAACTAGTCAGTTCGGTCAAATATAATTTTTATATAACTGTTTTGCACTACTATACATGTGGAAATTTGTCAAAAATGTAGAGTTGACAAATTATTTTTAGCTAATGGGTAGTATTGGTTGCCAGATTCCTGCCAACAGTTTGGAGGGCCTCTGAAGACAAGCCTGACTTCAAATCTTATCTATATCACTTAAGAGGGCTGATCGCTTAATCTTGTGATCTTTTCTCTGTGGTACTTTTAAAGCAGCTCTGACCAAAAGAATTTTCTTAGATAATGGAAGTTTTCTATAATGTGTGTGTAGTGAGAAATTCAAGTGTGGTTAGTGTGACCAAGTAACTAAATTTTTAATTTAATTTAATCAAAGTTGAAATAGACACGTGGCTAATGGCTATTGTATTGGATAGCACACACTAGAGTATAAATGTAAGAAGTTAGTTACTCTTACAATCATCAAAAATGAGCAAATAAAATATAAGATGAAAATATTTAAATTTTAGCAAAGCTGTTTACAATTATATTTCTTCTGATTTGAAAAGCTGTGATATTGACTAATAGGAAAATTCTAAGGAAAACAAGTTTTTACAATGTAGGAAAGAAAATCAGCTTTTATGTTTATTTGAAATAACTAAATATATCTTACTGAAATTTAAATTATGTCTCCTATGATAAAGTGAAGAAATAGTGAGGATAAAGAATTTTTTAACTGGACCAACCCACATCAAATTATGATTTTCTGACATTTAAATATGTATCCAGCATAGAGTAAGATCGCATTATTACACTTGGTTGTCTGTATAATTCGTTTCACCCAAGGTAGTTATTTGGAAGCTGGGAGCATTTATTCTTGATTAGTAATTAAAATTGAATTTCTTCAAGAATTTAAATGGTTGAGTGTGTGTGTTTGTGTGTTTGTGTGAGCCAGACCAAGAACCAGAGTGAGAGCAATTTTGATGAGGGCTGCTAATTATCTATGTAGGAAACCATCAGTGAATTGATCCTCCTTAAGCTGTCAAGTGAATACATAGAAGAATCTTGTAAATTTCATTTCAAAATAGGTGCACAAAATCTGTTCTAAGTAGTTGTCTATCAGATCATCTTAATAGGCTTGTACTATATCAGTAATGTAGCAATGATTACAGGAGATTATCATTATAGCTTGTACTATATAAATTCCAAGTGTACTTGTATGTTTCTGTCACCTTGCGATTCTGATAGAGCTTCCTTTAAAATCAGTGAGTGAGCCCTTTCCTGTGATTTTATTCAGACTTGAATACAGATAGTGAGGGTCTTAATTTTGCCTGCTGCTCAAGAGTTTCATAATTTCTCATATTATGGGGTAATAATTGGCCACATGAAACAGTATTATTTTGACTTTAGTTAATTAATGTAATTTATTGCACACCAGGTAGTAAATACTCATTCACTTTATCATAAGAGACATAATTGAATTTTCAGTAAGATATATTTGGTTATGTCAAATAAACATAAAAGCTCATTTTCTTTCTTACATTGTAAAAGCATGTTTTCCTTAGAACTTCCTTATTAGTCAATATCACAGCTTTTCAAATCAGAAGAAATATAATTGTAAACAATTTTGCTAAAATTTAAATATTTTTATCTTGTATTTTATTTGCTCATTTTTGATGATTGTAAGAGTAACTAACTTCTTACATTTATTCTCTAGTGCTATGCTATCAAATATATTCTTCAGAGTGATGAAGGTCATGAGTATGCAGTTGATCCAAACTTTTATTTTCTGTATCAATTTGTCCAATCAGTTAGATTATTGATGACAAAGAATTCATATGTAATACTCAATTTTGATGACCGTATATGTATAAATCTATAGCATCTTATGGGGAATAGTTGTTTCAATAAAAGACTTGGTCAATTATAAAATATAATTGTTTTTTTAATTAGGTAGTTCCCAATTAGTCTGCAAAATTGGGTAAATCTGCTTAAATGAAAGAAAATCAAGATCCAGTATTAAAGACCAAAGCATGAGCTTAATGACTATAGATCCCTTTATTCTACTGCAATTGAAAGCATAGTCAAAGAGTGATCTATAAAAGTAAATGAGTTAAAGTAAATTAAAAGTTTGTTTCTTTTATAAAGATGGCAGCAGTTAAGTCTCATCTTCCTACATAGAAGGTGGAGGATCATAAGTTTGAAGTTTTTTTCAGAAATATTCTATTATAATCCAGTCTTTAACTTGTAATCTCTTTAAAATGAAGTTTAAATAAGTTGAGCTTGTAAAAAGCATCAATAAATTTAGTAGGACAGAAATCATTCAAGCAAAAGAGTAAGATATGCATTTCAAATCTTGGGGTTAAATCTCTTCTAAAGTGTTAGGACTGAACTTTTACCAGTTACAACATTTAACTTCCTGTTTTAAAGAGCTGCATATTAGTACCTTAAAAAAACATTGTTAATTTTTTCCTTCTATTTTCCTGAATAGATTAGTTAGTAAAAATCTGTTTTAATGCACTTAAGCAATGTTTTTGCATTTTCAGGGTACATTTTCTGTGTGTGTATTTATGTGCATAATATGGAAACTCCTGAGTATTTTGATATACACGTTTCTATTAATAGGAAAGCAATGTAGAGCCCATTCAAATATCATTTAATAGCCATTGGTAATGATCTATCAACATTCTTAAATAACTATCAACATTATTAAAAATGCATACAAGTCCCTTGCAGAAGTAGTTGTTTTGTCTAGAAGTCAGATGCAGTTTAAAGATTACCTAGTTGCTATCTGTTGTGACTATTCTCTCCTTTTCTCACATAATCCTCAGTTTTGGTTGAAAACAGTTGGATATTTTATTTCTTAGATAAAACAGATATTGCTTATTGGTTGCAAAATGGATAGGAAAGTTATTCATTGTTTAACCTTAACTACTTCTGACCCCCAGATTGTTTTTCTTTTTTTTGTGTGTGCTGTATGACAGAGTCACATTTCATTATTTTTCCATGTGAGTATTCTGTTATTGCAGCAGCATTTGTTGAATTTTGCTTGTTTTTTTTTTGTTTGTTTTTTTTGGGTGGGGTGGGAAGTGCATGGACTGAGAATTGAACCCAGATCTCTTGCATGGCAGGCAAAAATTCTACCACTGAACTCCCCTGCAACATTCCCCCCCGATTGTTTTTAATTTTCAGTTTTAATCTTTAGAGGCCATAGCTATTAAAATCGTACTTAAGTATTTAGGTGCTTATAGTGAATAATCTTTAATTTAAGTTTACTCTAGAAAGAGGGACTGCTCTCATTAGAATTTCTAATGAAGTAGTATATACTAGAACCTCTGTGTTTAAAACTTTGTTGAAGATTGCAGGAAATTTTGTGGAAATAATGTGGGAAAGCTGGAGGCCAAGACACACAGAGAGGATGTGGCCTTTGTGATGGATGATTTTGATTAAAGATCCATAAGAATCTGATATTTTAATTGTAGAAAATAATTTTGGAGGCTGGCAACTCAGACTTTTAGCTCCCTATCTTAGTAGACTAGTTACACACTTTCTGCTTAGTAATGGAATTAATGCCAAGATAATTCCTTGGCAAGGTACATTTCATCTATTCCCTGGGATGGTCACCTTCTTTGCCTGAAATTCCATTTCTTTCATAAACTAAATGGAGGGAGTAATCTAATTATGAGGAGGAATGGTATACCTATGATCTCTTCTGCCAATCTGTAATTCTAATGAATTTCTGCAGAATGGACACCTCTGCAGTGGTATATATCATATACCTTTTTTCTTTCTTTTTTAGAACTTTTACCATCTTTTGGATTATGAATGTGAATGTCCATGATCATTATTTACAGAGTTCACATATCATAGACTTTTATTGCTGAGATGAACAGTTAAGATATTCTAGTCAAGTAGTGTACAATTAATGTTAAGAGAAAATCTTTGCAGATTAATAAGATTTCATACCTATTTTCCCAGATTAATAGGTATGAAAAGAAAAATAAATCCATGTTTGTTTAATGAATGATTAAGCAAAACTTTAAAAAAATACTCTGGAGAATTCTTAGAATTGTTAAAATAGTAATGCTTGTTTTCACTTTCCCAAAGCAGTATTTTCAATAGAGGTTTTCAGAAATTTATTGGACCACATAATCTTTTGTTCTCAGTGATTAATAATCCTGTTCCAGAACCACAGTCCCTCAAAATACCACATAGGTAGAATAATACCCCTCACCCCAAAATGTCCATATCTTCATCCTGGAATTCGTATGTGTGTTACCTTATCTGGCAAAAACATTGTGTTATGTTAAGAATCTTGATGTGGGGAGATTATCCTGGATTATCTGGTTGGGCCCAATCTAATCACATGAGTTCTTAAAAGCCGAGAACCTTTCTCAGCTTTGGTCAGATATAGAGATGTGAAGATGGAAGAAAGAGCAGAGTGTTTTGACATTTCTGGATGAGAAGAGGGGTCCATGTACCAAGGAAAATGGGTGGTTACCAGAAACTGGTAAAGGCAGGGAAACAATCTCCCTAGAGCCTCTAGAAAGGATTACAACCTTGTGGAGACCTTGATTTTAGCCCAGTGAGGCCCACGTTGGATTTATAACCTACAGAGTTGCAAGACAATAAATTTGCATTGTTTTAAGACACTCAGTTTGTGGTAATTTGTTACAGCAGCAACTGAAAGCTAAGGCATACTATGTGGGAAATGCTAGTTTAGTCCAAACTTCTTTCTTTTACTGAGGAGAAAAAGAGAGATGAGGCTCAGTGATGTTAAAATGTTTGACAAATTCAAAAATATATTTATTTTCCAGGGCTAAAACTAGAAACAATTGATTTACCTCATAATGCTATTAAACTTTCCATTAAACTATATTTCCAAGTGGATAAAGAAAACTTTAACAAGCATGGTAGACATAGGGACCCCTGAGGAAATTTTATTTTACTTTTTACTTAATTCCAAGTATCAGTAAGTTTTAAATTGACTTTTACTCCTTTGGTAGATTGTAGAAAATAATTAATTAATTTAGAATGTTTTTTAAACCTTTAAATCTTCTTTTTTTTAAATTATAATTTAAAAATAATTATGATGATATTTATAAATATATAGTAAAAACTTGCTTCTGCCATGTAGCCTTCACTAATAGCACATTAATTTTTATCTCCTTTGGTCTTCAGAATCCCCACATGCTGATTTCAGACTATCTCATATTTATTTAATTTGAGACATCTGTTGGAATTACCAAGATGGAAAATGATTATTCTTGCAATTTAGATCAATGAATATGCTATTTGTTGTATCATATATTTAAGAAATTATTTTATTTATAATTTGTATTTCAAAATGTACACAATTACATTTCATCAAAGTAATTTACAATTATGTGCATTGTTTTACATCAATTATGAAAGCAGTTTTCTGTAGAAATTGAGAATGATAAAAAATAGGAAATTCAGAAATTGAGATATAACGTATATACCAAAATAGCAATGAAGTTCAAAGTACATTTTAACAAGGAGTTATAGAACAGATTTCAAAGTTTGGTATGAGTTACTGCTCCACAACTTCAGATTTATCCTTCTAGCTGTTCCAAGACACTGAAGACTAAAGGAAATATCAATATAATGATTCAGCAGTCATATTCGTCTGTTAAATCCTATATTCTATGTTATAATTCCTTCTCCTTTGATCCTTCTCCCAAACTTTAGGAATATTAAGGCTATGCCCACTCTAACTTTTTCATGTTGAAAAGTGATGTTGCTGATATAGAATAGGAGGATGGAATTAGTTGATATTCTTGGAGAAGTTGGCCCCTCTGGGTTTCAGGACTTACTTGGCTTAGAAACAATCTGGAAGGTTATAGGTTTCTGGAAAGTAAACTTAGTGCATGAAACTTTTGAAGAATATTAGATAGAGCCCTAGGTGTCCTTTAGGGTTAACAGTAATGATGTTGGATGGGGTTTAGCAAACTGTGGCAATTAGCATATTTAGCTGAAACTTGATTAAGAGTAGCCTCTAGAAAGCCTCCTAATGTCTGAGGCATTTTTAGTAAACCATTGTAGAGAGGTGAGAACAAGCTAGACTTAACAACTACAAATTGCCCAGTGCATGTTTATACTATGAAAGATCAAATAACTAACTTTAAATGGAATAAAATTTGGTAAAAGCCCATTGAATTAATTTTAAATTTATTTAACATGTGAATTATTGAAAAATTAGCATGTCTAATACTAACAATTTTTCTCATTTCCCACATTTATTTGAAGCATGGTTCACAAAACCTTCACATCCATATAAACTAGAAATCTTCCTTATTCTTTTCACAGTTACATGGAACTTTGATATATGGTTCTATCATAGTTTATTCAACTATGTATCTACCCTACTTAGCATTCAAATATTTTGCAATTTCAAGTAATGCCTAAATATATTTCCTTATTGTTGGCCTAGTATATTCAGGGTAAATTTCTAGAGGTCAGATTGATAGGACAATAGGGAAATGTATACATATTTGTATTAGGTATTGTTCAATTCCCCTAGTTAAAGGTTGCATCATTTTGTATTCTCACCAGTGATATAAAAGTGTGCTTGTTTCCCACGGAGAGTATTGTCCAGATTTTGAATTTTTCCAACCTAATAGTTGAAAAATTGAACCTCACTATAGTTGTTAATTAAATGCCATTTAATATCTTTCAAAAATTTTTATTTTACTATTGTTATTTTTATAGTTACAACTACTTTAAAGTAAAATACAGGCAAATGCCATTTTATTGTGCTTTACTTTGTTTTGCTTTACAGATAATGGCCATTTTTACAAAGTGATGGCTTGTGGCAATTCAGCAACAGGGCTGTCTATGTGTGAAATCTTTCCAATAGCATGTGCTCACTTCATATCCTTGAGTCATATTTTGGTAATTCTCACAATATTTCGAAATTTTCAGTATTATAATTGTTATGGATAGGTGACAGTAATCTTTGATATTGTTATTATAATTGTTTTGGAGCACCAAAAACCACACTCATATAAGACAGCAATTGAATTGGTAAGTTTTTGTGTGTTCTAACTGCTTCACCTACTAGCCATTCCCCCATCTCTCTACCTCTCCTCAGTCCATCTTTTCCCTGAGACACAAAAATATTGAAAGCAGGCCAATTAATAACCCTTCAATGGCCTCTAAGTTCAAGTGAAAGGAAGAGTCACACATCTCTCAGTTGAAATTAAAAGCTAGAAATTATTAAGATTAGTGAAGAAGGCATATTTTAAGGTGAGATAGACTGAAAGCTAGTTAACCAGGTTGAGAATGCATTTCTCAAAGGAAATGAAAAGTACTACTCCAGTGAACACAGGAATTATAAAAATGCAAAACAGTCTTATTGCTGTTATGGAGGAAATTTTAGTGGTATGGATAGAAGATCAGCCAGCCACAACATTTTCTTAAGCCAAAGTCTGATCTAGAGCAAGGTCCTGAATCTCTTCAGTTCTATGAAGACTGAGAGAGGTGAGGAAGTTGCAATAGATAAGTTTGCAACTAGCAGAGGTTGGTTCATGAGATTTAAGAAAAGAAGCCATCTCCATAATATAAAGTGCAAGATGAAGTAGCAAGTGCTGATGTACAAGCTGCAGTAAGTTATTCAGAAGACCTAGCTAAGATCATTGATGAAGGTGGCTCCACTAAACATCAGCTTTTTCAATGTAGGAGAAACAGACTTATATTGGAAGAAAATGTCCTCTAAGATTTCTATAGCTAGAGAGAAGTCAAGACTGGTTTTAAAACTTTAAAGGACAGGCTCTTTTGTTAGAGATTTATGCAGCTGGTGACTTGAGGTTGAAACCAGTGCTCATTTACCTTTTCAAACATCCTATGGCCCTTAAGAATTGTGCTTAATCTACTCTGCGCATGCTTGAGAAATGGAGAAACAGCCTGGATGGCCACACACCTGTTTACAAAATTGTTTACTGAACATTTATAAAACCCACTGTGGAGACCGACCCCTCAGAAAAAAAAAAAAAGATTCCTTTGAAAACATGACTGCTCATTGCCAATACTTCTGGTCTCCCAAGAGCTCTGATAGAGATGTACAATGAGATGAATGTTGTTTTCATAGCTTTTAACACAACATTCATTCTGCAACCGATTCATCAAGAAGTCATTTAAATTTTCAAGTCTTATTATTGAAGAAATACATTTCATAAGGCTATAGCACCATAGATAATGATTCTTTTGATGGATCTGGGTCAAGCCAGTTGAAAACCTTCTGGAAAGGATTATAAATGTCATTAATAATATTTATGATTCATGGAAGGAGGTCAAAATATCAACATTAACGGGGCTTGTAAGAAGTTAATCCCAACCCTCATGGATGACTTTGAGGACTTTAAGATTTCAGTGGAGGAAGTAACTTCAGATATAGTAGAAATAGCAAGAGAAGTAGAATTATAAGTGTAGAAGAAGATGTGACTCAATTGCTGCTGTCTCATGATAGAACTTGAACAGAAGAGGAGTTGCTTCTTATGGATGAGCAAAAAAAGTGATCTCTGGGATGGAAACTGTTCCTGGTGAAGATGCTGTGAACATTACTGAAGTGACAACACGGGGTTTAGAATATTATATAAAGTTAGTTGATAAAGCAGTGGTGGGGTTTGAGAGGATTGACTCCTCTCAAAGAACCTCTGAAAGCTCTTCTATAAGATATTATCAAACAGTATAACATGCTACAGAAAAATCTTCTGTGAAAGGAAGAACCAATCAGTGCAGCAAACATTTTTGTCTTATTTTAGGAAATTGATGCAGTTACCCCAGCCTTTAGGAACCACCACCCTCATCAGGCAGCATCAACATTGAGGCAAGAGACTCCACCAACAAAGAGTTCTTGCTGAAGGTTCAGATGATGTTAACATTTTTTAGCAATAAATTATTTTTTAATTAAGGTATGTACATTGTTAGACATAATGCTATTGCACACTTACTAGGCTACAGTATAGTGTAAATGCAACTTTTATGCATACTGGGAAACAACAAAATTTGCATGACTTGTTTTATTGCAGTATTTGTTTTATTGCAGTGGTCTGGAACAAATCCATAATACCTCTGAGGTTTGTTTATAGCATCTTGGGGTTTGGGACCATCAAAATAGTGTGAATTCGAGCTTAACAAACTACATAAGGGAGGACCTAATTTTATAAATTTTCCAAAGAGGACTTTTTCTCCTTTCTAAATTAATGATAAGAATGTGTCAAACAAATTTTCCCATGGTCTTCTTTTCCTGGATAAATTTTTGTTTCTTTTTGTTTTGTTTCCATTTCACTCACCATGTTATAATTTTTGGTGAGCTCCATCTTAGACAGGAAGTGCTCATCCTTTTTCCTTAGCTTGTGAATACTCTTTTAAAATCAGTAGTCCAGGCTGCCAGAGTTCTCTCTCTGGATTCATGCTATCTCATCATTTCCATTTGTTTGTTTGTTTTTGGATTTTGGCTTTGTTTTTTTGGTTTTTTTTTTTTTGGCCTATGGTAATTTTTCTTCTCTCTTGTAAGTGGACAAAAGTGGAATTTCAATCTATGGCTGGCTGTAACAATACAAACTCATCTGTCAGTCCAGCCCATTCAAGAGAGCTGTACTTTCTATACCTTGAGAGGCCATCTTTCCCTAAATATTCCCTTATATCTCAGAAGCACATCTAGTTCTTTCCTTCTTTCCAGGGACATGGGATGTCATTCCTTAATAAACTATTTCCTTCTTCACATAAGATTTCTTTTCCTTGTCTAAATACTTGTCATTCCAAGATGGAAAAGAGGGAAATCTTTGTGATTCTGTAAATAATCTTATAATGTACTTGGTAAGACCTAAAAAGAAGCCTTAAGGCCCATTTTCCTTCTAATGTATCATCATATAAGGGTATTAATTTTAATTAGAAAACTGAGTATGTTTCTCAAGATCTCATAATTCAAAAGTGTTAGAGCTAGTATTTTAATTAGGACTGATCTGATTATATGACCACACAATTTCTATTATATCATACTGCTTTGGAGATCAAGTTATCCAAGTTGTCAACACTGAAATCTGTCTTAGAGGATGCCAGATGTTAAGACATAGTCATTGGAAACTGAGGCTGTGTAAATATTAACTCACCACCATTCATATTTCTCTGGAAGGACGGAAGTACAGAGGACAGATCACTCAGATCAACTGATGGATGTTACAGAAGGAAACAGCAAGTGAATTAGAGTAGTTTTTTGAAATACTTTTGCATAATATAGGCCCTCACTATACATTTATTAGATATTTGTTGTCAAGCAATGAAGTGTGGATTAATATATTTTGCTATTTTTGTCAAAAGGGCAGTAAGAACTGGAGGTGGCTTATGATACATACAGATGAGATAATTCAGGCAGCAGCTGAAATGGAATCAGTCAAAACTCCAGATCAGAAACAAGGGGTTTGAAGGTTAAATATACGGCAGTAATCAGTGCAGAATAACTGAAGTTCTGGAAATCGGAAAGTTAGAACAGAAGTCAGCAAGGTCACACTTTGGTGTCATCAAAGACAGCAAAAAGTGAGATGAAGCTGAAGAACTCTAGCAGATTTCAGAGTACAAATAAAGAAAAAACAAGGATATTAGAAGAAGTGTAGGCAGCTTGAAATGGTTTCATCAGCGAATAGAAACATCAAGTAAGCCTTGTCTTACTCGGGTAGGAATACCCAACGTCAAATCATTTTATGTTTTCTGCTATATGTGTGGTCCTAGGCAATAGGGTATTGCAAATAGGTATATGAACAATGTTCCTACTGAAGTAAAAATAAAAGTACTGGACTTAGATGTAAAATATATTTTTGATTGCTTATTATATACTCAAAACATTTAATTAAAGTTTGAATGAATACCATTAAAAACATGCTCTATTGCATTTTAAGTAGTGTTTAATTTTCATTTTTTGCATGGGTAGGCTCTGGGAATCGAACCTGAGCCTCCAGCACAGCAGGCAAGAACTCTGCCACAGAACCACTGTTGCCCGCCCAAATAAGTGTTTAATTTTATATATTAAATTTCTAATTTTATAAGAATTGTTAGATTTTGTAATGTTTAAATGATAATATTAATTTCTAAACTTTTATTTTTCCTTAAAATGCATGATTTACCCCCTTTTCCATTTTTATTAGGTAGAAATTCCAATAAATAAATAAATAAAATCTCATTGGTAAAATAATTTCTGATGAATAGGGCACAAAGTTATAGCAAAGCAAAAAACAAACAAAAAAAGTCACAAAAAGAAACAATCTTTGTGGGAGTCATTTGCTCATTTCTTGGTAACTTTAAGATGGTTCATCCTCAGTCTAGCAGTAATAAATATTTTACTTATTCAGGCATTTGCCTAGGCTTTAGTGACTATGTAACACAATTACAAATAAATAAGCCCGTTAAGAAAATATCATTTAAGGAGTGATACTGTATTAGTTATGTGTTGTTGAACAATAGAATATCCCAACATTTAGTGCCTGAAAGCAACATTTAGCATCTCACAGTTTCTTTGGTTAAGAATCCAGGCTTAGCTTAACTGGGTCCTCTGGCTCAAGGTCTCTTGTAAGGCTATGTTCAAGGTGTCAACTAGCCTTCCTTTTGGTAGGATTCAGTTCCCCTTAGGGTATTGGACTGAGGCCTTAGTTCCTTGTTGGCTGTTGGATGCAGGCTTCCAATTCTTTCCTATATGTGCCTTTCCAAAGGGAGCTTACAACAATGAAGCTGACTACATTGTGTACCCCAGAAAAGCCATGTTTTAATCCTGATGCAATCTTAAATGAGCAGCCGTTTATTTTAATCCTGATTCAATGCTGTACATTGGAAGCTTTCAATTAGATTATATCAATGGAGATATGACATACCCAATAGTAGGTGTGATCTTTTGATTAGATGGAGATGTGAATCCACCCATTCCAGGCAGGTCTTGAATAGTTTGCTGGAATCCTTTAAAAGAGAAAACACTTTGGAGAGTATCAGAAACAACAGAGCTGACAGAAATGACAGAACCAACAGAGAGAGCGAGCTAACAAAATGCTGACACTTGGAGAACAGTGACACAGATGTCTGGAGGTGCTTGGAGCCCAGCAGATGCCACCATGAGATGTTAAGCAAGTCAGAACCTAGAGAGACCCAAGCAAGTCAGAACTTGGAAAGAAGCCAAGAGATGAAGGCAAGCCCCAGAGAAGCAAAGTGAGTAACCCCCACAGGAACAGAGATGGAAAACAACAGAGTCCAGGAGTGAGGGACCAGCAGATGCCAGCCATGTGACTATCCAGTGGACAGAGTTGTTCCTGGCACATTGGCCTTCCTTGAATTAAGATATCTTTCCCTGGATACCTGAGCTGGGACATTTTAGAACCTGTAAATTTGTAACTTATTAAATTCCCCTTTCAAAAAGCTGTTTCAAATCTGGTATATCGCTTTCTGGCAGCTTGCAAACTAGAATATATATTCTCAGAAGTGATATCCATCAATTATTTTCCTTTGATGCAAGCCACTGATCCAGCCCATCTAGTGGCAGAGATTACACAAGGTTTTGAATAGGTGGGAATCATTGGAGTGATCGTAGAATGCTGCCCACCATATGTTTTACTGTCCTCTACTTTAGGATTTTGACTGATTATCAGGTAGGATTTACATGATCCACATATCTGTAAGTAACATTTCCTGTGCCAGCATGTTAATTCTCAACTTTATCAATCAATAGACTATAAGCAATAGACTTTAATAATTTGTTGAGAGTACCTGAACCTGTACTATGGAATGACTAAATGACACCATATGGATTTTATTATATTTTTACCTCAGATACAGCTTTATCAGCCTCTCTAAAAGACATACATATACAATTTATGGAATACCATTGGGATATTACATAAAGTGACAATTACTCCTTGCTAAGAAAATATAAGGAAGGCTTAGTTTGGTTTAGGAAGTAATTTGTGTTCTTCTCTAATCTGGATTCCTCTTCTGTATATGTCACTTTGTTCTTTATTCCAAGGTATCAAGGTTTCTTATTTCAGGATCCTTATTCTATTGATAAGAAATTCCCATTCCCTACTAATGCAATTGCTGAAAGGTCATTTTAAGTACATTCTTTATAAATTGATTTCTACAGAGTCTCTGCTTTCTTTGCTCCAATATGTCCTGCAAAATGCTTGCTGCCAGCGTTAGTTGTTAACCTCAGGAATGACTTTTGCTTATTTTCTTGGCCTTTCAGCTCCTTCTTTTGCCTGAGAAATCTGTGTCTACCCTTTTGTCTTTTCTGCCATCTCATTTCTCTTTCTGATGCTGGGGTAAATGGGATGTTGTATATTCCATTCCCTTCGGCAAGATAAGCCAGTTTTTGCAACATGTCTGAATTGAAACGTGACCCTTCCATATTGGCAGTACCATGACTACAACAGAATTTCAGGAGATATATTTTCTTTTTGCAGCATTGTATAGTCACTTTTTTGTGCCAAATTTGTTGATAAGAAAAAAATGATAGTCACTCTCCTCATCTCCTTTGACAATGGAGATCTTTTCATTCCTTCAGTCTTACAAAAAAAAAAAAACATAGAGAGATTTTTAATTTTTATCCTATAAGTGAGAAAAATAAGGGCGGTTTTATTTGTTTCTTTAGTACTCTTCAGTTTTCTAAAATTTTTTTTTATTAGAGAAGTTATGGGTTTACAGAAAAATCATACATCAAATATAGGGTTTCCATATACCTCTGGGATGGTAAGGCTCATGTGTCAACTTGGCCAGGTAACGGTGCCTAGCTGTCTGGTCAAGCAAGCACTGACTTACCTGTTACAGCAAGGACATTCTGTGGACTTAAATAATCAGTAAGTTGATTGCATTTGTGGCTGATTACTAAGGACAGTATCTTCAACAATGAGAGATGTTTAATCCAATCACCTGAAGGCTTTAAAAGAAGTAAGGACTTCACCCATCAGAAGGGATAACTTTCAACTCTACTGCAGCCAGCCAGCTTCTCCTGGGGAATTCATCAAAACTTTCATTGGAGTTGCTAAATTGCAGTTTACCCTGTGGAATCTGAACTCACACATTCCCACTGTTGTGTGAGACACTTTTATAAAATTTCATGATATTTACTGGTTTCTTCTGTTGGTTCTGTTTCCCTAGAGAACACTGATCAATACACTACCCTATTATTAACAACTTGCACTGGTATGGTAAATTTGTTACAATTGATGAAAACATTTTTATAAGTGTACTATTACCTATAGTCAATGGTTTAACTTGAGGTCCACTATTTGTGTTCTGTAGTTCAAATTTTTAAAAAAATAATTATTCTAGAAAAATAGATATAACCTAAAATTTCTCCTTTTAACTGCATTCAAATATAAGACTCAATGTTTGTGGTGGATTGAAGCTGTATATACCCTAGCAAAATATGTTCTTAAATTTAATCCATACCTGTGAGTATCAACCCATTATAGGTAGGACCTTTTGATGAGGCTTCTTCATTAGTGTGTAGCCCACCTCAAACAGGATGGATCTTAATCCTATAGCTGAAGTCCTTTATGGGCATAATGAAATTCAGACAGAGAGAGAGAGAAAGCCACAGGAAGCAAGAAGCTAAAACAGAATCCAGAGAGAAGAAAGAGACTAAGAGATGCCACCATGCACCTTGCTATGTGACAAAGGAACCAAGGATCACTGGCAGTCAGACCCAGAATGCTACACAGCCCATTACGAGAA
Source organism: Tamandua tetradactyla (assembly GCF_023851605.1). Classification (NCBI taxonomy): domain Eukaryota; kingdom Metazoa; phylum Chordata; class Mammalia; order Pilosa; family Myrmecophagidae; genus Tamandua; species Tamandua tetradactyla. The sequence continues at coordinate 28,477,489 of NC_135350.1, forward strand.
AGCATCTTTTTGATTATATCTTGATTTGGACATTTTCCCACTGTTAAAACCATGAATGATTACATTTCTATTATTTAAGCTGAACCATTTCATGGTATTTGCTTAAGCAGCCAAGGAAACAAAACAATGTTGCTAATTACGTTCACAATGTTCTACCATTACCACAATCCATTGCCAGCATATTTCCATCATGCCAAATAGAGACTGTACATTTTAAACCTTAACTCCCTATTTCCTAACCCTATGCCATCCCCTGGTAACTGTTGTTACAGATACTGACTGTGAGTTTGCTAATTCTAATTATATCATATCAGGGGGCTTATACAATATTTCTCCTTTTATGCCTGGCTTATTTCACCCAATATGATGTATTCACAATTCTTCTAAGTTGTAGCATGCATCAAGACTTCATTTTTTACAGCTCGATAATATTCCTTTGTGTAGTATACCACATTTTGTTTGTCCATTCATCGGTTGATTGACACTTGGATTGTTTTCATCTCTAGGCAATTGTGAATAATGCCGATATGGACATTGATGTGTAAATATCTGAGTCCCTGATTTCAATTCTTTAGGGTATACATGTAGAAGTGGGATTGTTAGGTCAATTGTCATTCTATTTTATCTTTCTGAGGAACTGACAAATTGTCTTCTATAGCAGCTGTACAGCATTACATTCTAATAAGCGATGTATGGGTGTTTGTATTTCTCCTTATCCTCTACAATACTTGTAATTTTCTATTATTTTAATAGCAGTCATTCTCTTGAGGGTGGATTTGATTGGTATTTCCCACATGGTTAAGATGTTGCACATATTTTCATGTACTTTTTGACCATTTGTATATCTTCTTTAGAGAAATGTTTGTTTAGGTCTTTTTACCATTTTTTAATTGGGTTGCTTGCTTTTTTCTGTGTGGTTTAAATATTTTTTAAAAATATTTTATGACTATTAAACCCTTATGGGATATATCTTTTCAAGTACTTTCTCCTATTGTGTAAGGTTGTCTTTTTGCTTTCATGATAGATTCCTTTGATGCACAAAAGTTTTTAATTTTGGTGAAGTCACATTTCTCTATTTTTATTATTGTCATTGCTGTGCTTTGGCTAAGAAACCATTGCCTGACTAAAAGTCCTGAACATGCTTCCCTATGTTTTCTTCTAGAAGTTTTATAATACTGGCTATTATACTTAGGGCTTTGATACATTTAGAGTTGAGTTTTGTACATGCTATAATGTCCACATTCATTTTTTTGCAAACTGAGAGCCACTTTCCCTGACCCAAGTTTTTGAAGACACTGTTCTTTCCCAATTGAGTGGTTGTTTGCCTCTTGTAAAAAATCAGTTGGTTCATTAATGTAAGGATTATTTTCTACACTCTTACTTCAATTCCATTGGTCTGCACGCCTCTCCTTGTACCAATACTATGATGTTTTGATTACTGTGGCTTTGTAATGTTATTCTTTTTACAAGGTAGCAATAACTATTCAGAGCCCCTTACCCTTCCATATAAGTTTGATAATTGACTTTCCATTTTTTAAAGAAGTTTGTTGGAATTCTGAATGGTAGTTGTGTTGAATCTGTAAACTGCTTTGGGTAGAATTGGGACCTTAAAAATATTGTCTTCCAATCTGTGACATGGAATGTCCTTCCTTTTATTTAGGTCTTCTTTGAATCTGTTAGTATATTTTGTAGTTTTCTATGTATAAGTCCTTTACATTCTTAGATTTAATCCTAGATATTTGATTCTTTTAGATGCTATGGAAAAAAATGGATTTTTTCTTGATTTCTTCTTCCAATTGTTCATCTCTAGTATAGAGAAACACTATTGGTTTTGGGGTTGATCTTGTACTTTGCTGAATTAATTTATTAACTCTGGAAATGTTATGGATTTTGCCATCTGCCAATAGAGATAGTTTAATTCCTTTTTTCTAATTGAAATGCCTTTGTTCTTCTTGCCTAATTTCTCTAGCTAAAACATCCAGTTCAGTGTTGAATATCAGTGGTAATAGTGGCCATCATTGTCTTGTTCCTGCTCTTAGAGGCAAAGCTTTCCTTCTTTCAAGTGTGTGTTAATTGTGGGCTTTTCATATGTACTCTTTATCATGTTGGTGAAGCTTCCTTCTGTATTATTTTTCAAAGTGTTTTCAACAAAAAGTGGTTCTGGTTGTCATTGTTGCATCAGTTGAAATGATCATGTGGTGATTTTCCTTCATTGTGCTAATGTGTTGTATAACATTAATTGATTTACTTATGTAGTATCATTCAAACATACCAGGGATAAATTCCACTTGATAATGGCTTGTAATTCTTTCAATGTGTGGTTGGATTCAATTTGATAATGTTTTGTTGAGGATTTTTATTTCTATATTCATGAAGAGATATTGATCTGTAGCTTTCTTTTTTTGTGGTATCTTTATCTGACTTTGGTATGAGGGTGTTTTTGGCTCCACAGAATGAAATAGAAAGTGCTCCCTCCTCTTCAATATTTGGAAGTGTTTGAGCAACATTGGGTTTAATTCTTCTTGGAATGCTGTAAAAATTAACATGTGAAGCCCATCTGATTCTGGGATTTTCTTTGTTTAGAGGTTTTTAATTGCTGACTTGATCACTTTATTAGTTATAGGTTTGTTGATTTCATCTCTTTCTTCCTGAGTCAGTGTAATTTGTGTTTCTAGGAATTTGCCATTTCATCTATGTAATCTAATTTGCTGATGTGCAACTGTTCATAGTATTCTCTTATACTTCTTTTCTAGGGTTGATAGCAATGTCCCCCTTTCAATTCTGATTTAAATTATTTGTGCCCTCCTGTTTTTTCTGTCAGTCCACCTAAAGATTTGTCAATCTTATTAAACTTTTCAAAGAATCAAGTTTTGATTTTATTGATTCTCTCTATTGTTGATTTTTATTCTCTGTTTCACTTATTTCCACTCTTGTATTCATTATTTCCTTTCTTCTGATCAGTTTGTGTTTAGTTTTTTCTGTTTTTCTCTAGTTTTTTCTAGTTTTGGGGTTAGGTCTCTGCTTTGAAATCTTTCTTCTTTTTTTAATGTAAGCATTTAGAACTATAAAATTACTTCTCAGCATAGCCTTCACTGTATCACAGAAGTTTAGGTATGTTGTATTTTCATTTTCATGCATTTCAATATATTTCCTTATTTCTCTTCTGATTTCCGCTTTATCCTTTTGGTTGTTTATAAGTATGTTATTTAATTTCAACATATCTGTGAATTTTCAATTTCTTACTCTGTTATTGATTTCTGGTTTCATCCCATTTCTTCATCTAAGATACATAGTATGATTTCAATATTTTTTAATTTATTGAGTCTTGTTTTGTGACCTAATATATAGATTACCCTGGAGAAACTCCATGTGTACTCAAGAAACTGTGCATTCTGTTGTTTGTGACAAGTTCTATATATGTCTGAGTCTAGTGGGTTTAGAGTATCATTCAAGTATTTTCTTTGCTTATTGATTATCTTTCTAGATGTTCTATCTATTGCAGAAAATGTGTATTAATGTCTCCTACTATTAAAGCAGAACCATTTTTTCTCCCTTCTAATCTGTCAATATCTGCTTCACATACTTAGGGCTCTGTATTTAGATGCATATATATTTATATATGTTACGTCTTATTGTATTGACCATTTATTTAGCATATAATGACATTTTCCCTTGTAATAGTGTTTTTTTATGCTGAATAACAGGGTCACATTTCATTATTTTTTCCATGTGAGTTTCTCATTATTGCAGCATGATTTGTTGATTTTTGTTTGTTTGTTTTTTGTTTATTTGTTTTGCCTGTTTGTTTTGTTTTGGGGGAAGTACATGGACCAGGAATCAAACCCGGGTCTTCTGTACGGCAGTTGAGAATTTTACCACTGAACCCTTGCACCCCCTTGTAATAGTTTTTTAAAGTAGTTTTATTGAGGTAAATTTACTTACTGTTAGTCTATATAACATGTACAATCACTGACTTCTAATATATTCAAGAGTTGTACATTCATCATCATAATCAATTCTAGAACATTTTCACCCTCAAGAGAGTTCACTGTGTCACAGAGTCCCATGTTTCATCCTCTGATTTTCCTTCTGGTGACATACACAACCCTAGACTTTCCCTTTCAACCACTATTGCACACACATATCATCACTGTTAATTATACTTATAAACAAAGTGCTACAATTACCTCTGTCCATTTCCAAACATCTTTGCTATCAACTTTGTTACATATTCTGCACAAATTAAGCATTATCTCCCCATTCTCTGCCCTTATTCTATCTTCTCATGACCTATGTTTTACATATTAACACCATGCATTTTCTAGTTTTATTTAGCTCATAATAGTGAGGTCACACCATTTTTGTCCTTTTCTGTCTGACTTATTTCACTTAACATAATGTTCTCAAGGTTAATCCATGAAATCACATGCATTCTGACTTCATTTCTTCTTATAGCTGCATAATATCCCATCATATATGTATGCCACATTTTGTTTATCTGTTTATTGTTAATGGACACCTGGATTATTTCTGTCTTTTGGCAATTAATTGTAAATAATGCCCCCATGAATTCAGTTTGCATATATCTTTTCACATCCCTGCTTCCAGTTTTCTTGAGTATGTACCTAGTAACTGGATTGCTGAATCATATGGTATTTCTATACTTAGCTTCCTAAAGAACCAACAGACTTATCTTCCACTATGTCTATACCATTCCACATTCCCATCAAGAATGAATAAGTATTTCTCCTTCTCTACATCCAACACTTGCATTTTTCTGCTTTTTTAAATAATGACCATTCTAATAGGTGTGAAATATATCTCAGTACAGTTTTGATTTTCATTTCCTTAGTAGCTGGTGATAATGAACATATTTTCATGTGCTTTATAGTCACTTGTGTATCTCCTTTGGAAAAATGTCTATCCACGTTTTTGCCCATTTGAAATTGGGTTTTCTTTTTATTGTTGAGTTGTAGGATCTCTTTATATGTCCTAGATATTAAACCCTTATTAAATATTTGGGTTCCAAATATTTCTCTCATTTAGTAGGGTGTCTTTTTTACCATCTTGACAAAATCCTTTGAAGCACAAAAATACTCAGTTTTGAGGAGGTCCAAATTACCTATTTTTTTCTTATATTGCTTGTGCTTTGAGTATAAGATTTAAGGAACCACTTCCTACCATAAGATCTTGAAGATGCTTCCCTACATTTTCTTCTAGGAGTTTTATGGATCTAACTTTTATATTTAGGTTTTTATCCATTTTTGAGTTAATTTTTGCATAAGGTATGAGATGGGATCCTCTTTCATTCTTTTGTATATGGATATCCAAGTCTCACAGAATTTGTATTGAAGAGGCTATTCTTTCTTAATTAAGTGGACTTGGTAGCCTTGCCAAAAATCAACTGGCTATAGATGTGAAGATCTATTCATAAACTCTCAGTTTTATTCCATTGGTCAATATTTCTATCTTTATGCAATAGCATGCTGTTTTTACCACTGTTTTTAGGTTTCTAAAATCCTTTCAAGTCAGGAAGTGAGAGTCCTCCAAATTCACTTTTCTTTTCAAAATGATTCTGGCTTTGTGGAATCCTTTACCCTTCCAAATAAAATTGGTAATTGGCTTTTCCAATTCCGCAAAGTGGACTTTTGGAGTTTTGATTAGGATTGTGTTTAATTTTGCAATCATCTTAGGTAGAATTGACATTTTATCTATATTTAGTGTTCTAATTCATGAATACGGTATGCCCTTGCATTATAGTCAGTCTTCATTGATTTCTTTTAGAATTTTTTTTTTGTAATTATCAATGTATAGGCCTTTTGTGTCTTTGGTTAAATTTATTCCTGTATAATTGATTCTTTTGGTTGCTATTATAAGTGAAACTTTTTTATTGATTTTCTCTCAGATTGCTGCTTACCAGTGTAAAGAAGTACAGCTGATCTTTGCTTATTAATTTTGTATCCTGCCATTTTCTGTACTTATTTATTAGCTCTAGTAGCTTTTTGTAGTTTTTAATTTTTTTTGGATTTTCTATATAAAGGATTATGTCATCTGCAAACAGTGAAAGTTTTACTTCTTCCTTTCCAATTTAGATGATTTACATTTCTTTTTCTTGCCTAATTGCTCTAGCTAGAACTTCCAGCACAATGCTGAGTAGCAATGGTGACAGTGGGCATCCTTTTCTTTTCCTGATCTTGGAGGGAAAGTTTTCTGTCTTTACCCATTAAGTATGATGTTAGATGTGGGTTTTTCAAATATGTCTTTTGTCATATTGAGGAAGTTTCCTCTTATTCCTATCTTTAGAAGTGTTTCATCAGGAATGGATGCTGAATTTTGTCAAATAGAGTATCTGCATCAATTGAAATTATCATGTAGTGTTTCCCCTTTCATTTATTGATATGGTGTAGAACATCAATTGAGTTTCTTGTATTGAAGCACTCTTGTACACCTGGAATAAAATCCACTTGACCATGGTGCATAATTCTTTTAATGTGTTGCTGGATTGAATTTGCAAGTGTGTTGAGGAATTTTACATCTATATCCACTAAAGAGATTAGCCTTGCAATTTTATTTTATTTTATTTTTTGTAGTATCACTGTCTAGCTTTGGCATTAGGGTGATGTTGGCTTCATAGAATAAGTTAGGTGATGTGGTGATTTGAAACTGTTACATACCACAGAAAAGCCATGTGTTTTTTATTAATCAAATCTTGTGGAGGCAGACCTATTGCTTAGGGTGTGACCTTTTGACTAGGTTATTTTTACGGAGATATGACTCACTCAGTTGTGGATGGAATCTTTTTTTTTTTTTTTTTTTTTTTTTTTTTTTTTTTTTTTTTTAAAGAGAGAGGGAGGAAGGGAAGGAAAGACAGAGAAGGAAGGAAGGGAGGAAGAAAGGGAAACATTTTTAAACATTTTCTTGTTTTATTATATTTTGTTTGTTTGTTTGTTTTTTACATGGGCTGGGGCCGGGAATCGAACCGGGGTCCTCCGGCACGGCAGGCAAGCACTCTTGCCCGCTGAGCCACCGCGGCCCGCCCGGAATCTTTTTGATTAAGTTGTTTCCATGGAGAGGTGACTTAGTCAATTGTGGGTGGGACCTTCTGATTATGTGTTTCCATGGAGGCGTATCTCTGCCCATCCAAGGTAGGTCTTAATCTGCTTACCAAAGTCCTTTAAGGGAGAATAATTTTGGAAAAAGCTCAGAGCGAAAACGGACGGAGACATATGGAGATGCAGGGAAGGTGTTTGAAAGCAGAAACAGAAGGACCAGCAAATGTCAGGCATGTTCCTTCCCAGAATGGATTTTCATGAATCAAGGTATCTTTCTTTGGATGCCACAGTTTGGACATTTTTATGGCCTTAGAAATGTAAACTTGTAACTTAATAACTCCCATTTATAAAAGCCAAGCCATTTCTGGTATATTGCATTCCTGCAGCATTAGTAAACTAAAACAGGTTTTGATACCTGAGAAGTGGGATACTGTGGTTTGCAAATGCCAAACATGTTGGAATGGCTTTTTAAAGGGATTGGGGGAAGATTCTGAAAGGCTTCTGAAGAGCTTCATAGGGAGAGCCTAGTTTGCTTTGAAGAGACTGTTGGTAGAGATGTGGATTCTAAAGATACTTCTGATAAGACCTTAGACAGAAAAGATGTGTGTGTTATTACAAACTGTTTTTTTTGTTTTTTTTTTATTAATTAAAGAAAAAAAAGAAATTAACACAACATTTAGAAATCATTCCATGCTACATATGCAATCAGTAATTCTTAACATCATCACATAGATGCATGATCATCATTTCTTAGTACATTTGCATCGATTTAGGAAAAGAACTAGCAAAACAACAGAAAAAGATATAGAATGTTAATATAGAGAAAAAAATAAAAGTAATAATAGTAAGAACAAAACAAAACAAAACAAAACAAAACAAAAACCTATAGCTCAGATGCAGCTTCATTCAGTGTTTTAACATGATTACTTTACAATTAGGTATTATTGTGCTATCCATTTTTGAGTTTTTGTATCTAGTCCTGTTGCACAGTCTGTATCCCTTCAGCTCCAATTACCCATTATCTTGCCCTGTTTCTAACTCCTGCTGGACTCTGTTACCAATGACATATTCCAAGTTTATTCTCGAATGTCGGTCCACATCAGTGGGACCATACAGTATTTGTCCTTTAGTTTTTCACTGGACTCACTCAGCATAATGTTCTCTAGGTCCATCCATGTTATTACATGCTTCATAAGTTTATTCTGTCTTAAAGCTGCATAATATTCCATTGTATGTATATACCACAGTTTGTTTAGCCACTCGTCTGTTGATGGACATTTTGGCTGTTTCCATCTCTTTGCAATTGTAAATAACGCTGCTATAAACATTGGTGTGCAAATGTCCATTTGTGTCTTTGCCCTTAAGACCTGGTATTGCTGGGTCATATGGCAATTCTATATTCAGCTTTTTGAGGAACCGCCAAACTGCCTTCCACAGTGGTTGCACCCTTTGACATTCCCACCAACAGTGGATAAGTGTGCCTCTTTCTCCGCATCCTCTCCAGCACTTGTCATTTTCTGTTTTGTTGATAATGGCCATTCTGGTGGGTGTGAGATGATATCTCATTGTGGTTTTGATTGGCATTTCTCTAATGGGGCCAGGGACATAGAGCATCTCTTCATGTGCCTTTTGACCATTTGTATTTCCTCTTCTGAGAGGTGTCTGTTCAAGTCTTTTTCCCATTTTGTAATTGGGTTGGCTGTCTTTTTGTTGTTGAGTTGGAGAATCTCTTTATAAATTCTGGATACTAGACCTTTATCTGATATGTCATTTCCAAATATTGTCTCCCATTGTGTAGGCTGTCTTTCTACTTTCTTGATGAAGTTCTTCGATGCACAAAAGTGTTTAATTTTGAGAAGCTCCCATTTCTTTCTTTCTTTCTTCAGTGCTCTTGCTTTAGGTTTAAGGTTCATAAAACCGCCTCCAATTGTAAGTTTCATAAGATATCTCCCTACATTTTCCTTTAACTGTTTTATGGTCTTAGACCTAATGTTTAGATCTTTGATCCATTTTGAGTTAACTTTTGTATAGGGTGTGAGATACGGGTCTTCTTTCATTCTTTTGCATATGGATATCCAGTTCTCTAGGCACCATTTATTGAAGAGACTGTTCTGTCCCAGGTGAGTTGGCTTGACTGCCTTATCAAAGATCACATGTCCATAGATGAGAGGGTCTGTATCTGAGCACTTTTTTCGATTCCATTGGTCAATATATCTATCTTTATGCCAATACCATGCTGCTTTGACCATTGTGGCTTCATAATATGCCTTAAAGTCCGGCAGTGTGAGACCTCCAGCTTCATTTTTTTCCCTCAAGATACTTTTAGCAATTCAGGGCACCCTGCCTTTCCAGATAAATTTGCTTATTGGTTTTTCTATTTCTGAAAAATAAGTTGTTGGGATTTTGATTGGCATTGCATTGAATCTGTAAATCAATTTAGGTAGGATTGACATCTTAACTATATTTAGTCTTCCAATCCATGAACACGGTATGCCCTTCCATCTATTTAGGTCTTCTGTGATTTCTTTTAACAGTTTTTTGTAGTTTTCTTTGTATAGGTCTTTTGTATCTTTAGTTAAATTTATTCCTAGGTATTTTATTCTTTTAGTTGCAATTGTAAATGGGATTCTTTTCTTGATTTCCCCCTCACCTTGTTCATTACTAGTGTATAGAAATGCTACAGATTTTTGAATGTTGATCTTGTAGCCTGCTACTTTGCTGTACTCATTTATTAGCTCTAGTAGTTTTGTTGTGGATTTTTCCAGGTTTTCAACGTATAGTATCATATCGTCTGCAAACAGTGATAGTTTTACTTCTTCCTTTCCAATTTTGATGCCTTGTATTTCTTTTTCTTGTCTAATTGCTCTGGCTAGAACTTCCAACATGATGTTGAATAACAGTGGTGATAATGGACATCCTTGTCTTGCTCCTGATCTTAGGGAGAAAGTTTTCAGTTTTTCCCCATTGAGGATGATATTAGCTGTGGGTTTTTCATATATTCCCTCTATCATTTTCAGGAAGTTCCCTTGTATTCCTATCTTTTGAAGTGTTTTCAATAGGAAAGGATGTTGAATCTTGTCAAATGCCTTCTCTGCATCAATTGAGATGATCATGTGATTTTTCTGCTTTGATTTGTTGATATGATGTATTACATTAATTGATTTTCTTATGTTGAACCATCGTTGCATACCTGGGATGAATCCTACTTGGTCATGATGTATAATTCTTTTAATGTGTTGTTGGATTCAATTTGTTAGAATTTTGTTGAGGATTTTTGCATCTATATTCATTAGAGAGATTGGTCTGTAGTTTTCTTTTTTTGTAATATCTTTGCCTGGTTTTGGTATGAGGGTGATGTTGGCTTCATAGAATGAATTAGGTAGCTTTCCCTCCACTTTGATTTTTTTGAAGGGTTTGAGGAGAGTTGGTACTAATTCTTTCTGGAATGTTTGGTAGAATTCACATGTGAAGCCGTCTGGTCCTGGATTTTTCTTTTTAGGAAGCTTTTGAATGACTGATTCAATTTCTTTACTTGTGATTTGTTTGTTGAGGTCATCTATTTCTTCTTGAGTCAAAGTTGGTTGTTCATGTCTTTCCAGGAACCCATCCATTTCATCTAAATTGTTGTATTTATTAGCGTAAAGTTGTTCATAGTGTCCTGTTATTACCTCCTTTATTTCTGTGAGGTCAGTGGTTATGTCTCCTCTTCCATTTCTGATCTTATTTATTTGCATCCTCTCTCTTCTTCTTTTTGTCAATCTTGCTAAGGGCTCATCAATCTTATTGATTTTCTCATAGAACCAACTTCTGGTCTTGTTGATTTTCTGTATTGTTTTCATGTTTTCGATTTCATTTATTTCTGCTCTAATCTTTATTATTTCTTTCCTTTTGCTTGCTTTGGGATTAGTTTGCTGTTCTTTCTCCAGTTCTTCCAATTGAACAGTTAATTCCTGCATTTTTGCCTTTTCTTCTTTTCTGATATAGGCATTTAGGGCAATAAATTTCCCTCTTAGCACAGCCTTTGCTGCGTCCCATAGGTTTTGATATGTTGTGTTTTCATTTTCATTCGCCTCGAGGTACTTACTAATTTCTCTTGCAATTTATTCTTTGACCCACTGTTGTTTAAGAGTGTGTTGTTGAGCCTCCACATATTTTTGAGTTTTCTGGCACTCCGCCTATTATTGATTTCCAACTTCATTCCTTTATGATCCGAGAAAGTATTGTGTATGATTTCAATCTTTTTAAACTTTTTAAGTCTTGCTTCATGACCCAGCATATAGTCTATCTTTGAGAATGATCCATGAGCACTTGAGAAAAAGGTGTATCCTGCTGTTGCGGGATGTAATGTCCTATAAATGTCTGTTAAGTCTAGCTCATTTATAGTAATATTCAGATTCTCTGTTTCTTTATTGATCCTCTGTCTAGATGTTCTGTTCATTGATGAGAGTGGGGAATTGAAGTCTCCAACTATTATGGTATATGTGTTTATTTCCCTTTTCAGTGTTTGCAGTGTATTCCTCACGTATTTTGGGGCATTCTGGTTCAGTGCATTAATATTTATGATTGTTATGTCTTCTTGTTTAATTGTTCCTTTTATTAGTAAATAGTGTCCTTCTTTGTCTCTTTTAACTGTTTTACATTTGAAGTCTAATTTGTTGGATATTAGTATAGCCACTCCTGCTCTTTTCTGGTTGTTATTTGCATGAAATATCTTTTCCCAACCTTTCACTTTCAACCTATGTTTATCTTTGGGTCTAAGATGTGTTTCCTGTAGACAGCATATAGAAGGATCCTGTTTTTTAATTCATTCTGCCAGTCTATGTCTTTTGATTGGGGAATTCAGTCCATTAACATTTAGTGTTATTACTGTTTGGATAATATTTTCCTCTACCATTTTGCCTTTTGTATTATATATATCCTATCTGATTTTCCTTCTTTCTACACTCTTCTCCATACCTCTCTCTTCCATCTTTTCATATCTGACTCTAGTGCTCCCTTTAGTATTTCTTGCAGAGCTGATCTTTTGGTCACAAATTCTCTCAGTGACTTTTTGTCTGAGAATGTTTTAATTTCTCCCTCATTTTTGAAGGACAATTTTGCTGGATATAGAAGTCTTGGTTGGCAGTTTTTCTCTTTTAGTAATTTAAATATATCATCCCACTGTCTTCTAGCTTCCATGGTTTCTGCTGAAAAATCTACACATAGTCTTATTGGGTTTCCCTTGTATGTGATGGATTGTTTTTCTCTTGCTGCTTTCAAGATCCTCTCTTTCTCTTTGACCTCTGACATTCTAACTAGTAAGTGTTTTGGAGAATGCCTATTTGGGTCTATTCTCTTTGGGGTGCGCTGCACTCTTGGATCTGTAATCTCAGGTCTGTCACAAGAGTTGGGAAATTTTCAGTGATAATTTCTTCCTTTAGTTTTTCTCCTCCTTTTCCCTTCTCTTCTCCTTCTGGGACACCCACAACACGTATATTTTTGTGCTTCATATTGTCATTCAGTTCCCTGATCCCCTGCTCAAATTTTTCCATTCTTTTCCCTATAGTTTCTGTTTCTTTTTGGAATTCAGATGTTCCATCCTCCAATTCAGTAATTCTAGGTTCTGTCTCTTTAAATCTACCATTGTAGGTATCCATTGTTTTTTCCAGCTTTTCTACTTTGTCCTTCACTCCCATAAGTTCTGTGATTTGTTTTTTCAGTTTTTCTATTTCTTCTTTTTGTTCAGCCCATGTCTTCTTCATGTCCTCCCTCAATTTATCGATTTGGTTTTTGAAGAGGTTTTCCATTTCTGTTCGTATATTCAGCATTAGTTGTTTCAGCTCCTGTATCTCATTTGAACTATTGGTTTGTTCCTTTGACTGGGCCATATCTTCAATTTTCTGAGTGTGATCCATTATCTTCTGCTGGTGTCTGGGCATTTAATCAGATTTCCCTGGGTGTGAGACCCAGCAGGTTGAGAGATTTTTCTATGAAATCTCTGGGCTCTGTTTCTCTTATCCTGCCCAGTAGGTGGTGCTCGTGGCACTCATCTGTCTGCGGCTCCCACCAGTAAAAGATGCTGTGGCTCCTTTAACTTTGGAAAACTCTCGTTGTAGGGGGGGGGGTTGCCAGCTGAAGCGGCTTGGGGGAGTGCCAATCCGAATCTCCCAGCCGGTCCGGGGATCCGCGCGTGTGGAGGGTCACTGGCCTCTGTGGCTTGGGGGAGCGCCTGTCCAAATTTCCCAGCCGGCCCGGGGTGCCAAGTGTGATGGGGGGGCGCTGGCCTCTGCGGCTTAGGGGAGCGCCTGTCCAAATTTCCCAGCCGGACCGGGAAGCCACGTGTTTGGAAGGGACCCCAGTCGCCATTCTCCACAGCTTGGGGATCTCCGATCCAATTCTTCCAGCTGGTCCAGGGGGCCGCGCAGGGGGAGGGGGCGCCAGCCGCTACAGCTAAAGGGGACTGCCTGTCCAATTCTCCCAACTGGCCTGGGAAGGAGGGCGGGAGGGACTCCGGCCGCCTGCCACCCTGGCCCGGGGGAGCCTGCGCCCCTCGGCGATCTCACCAGAGCGGGTTCTCCCAGCCAGTCAGCCATTCCAGAATGGGGTACGCTGTCTTCTTGGTCTCTATCGTGGCTTCAGGAGCTGTTCTGTATCGTTTCTACTTCCCTAGTAGCCGTTCTGGAGGAGGAACTAAGACTCACATGTCTTACTAAGCTGCCATCTTCTCCAGAAGTCTACAAACTGTTTTTAAGTGGCAGAACATTTGACAAAAGTAAGTGCTGGTATTGGATGGAAGGCAGAATTTGAGAGTGATGGACTTGACTATTTAACAGAAGAGATTTCCAAACTAAATGTGGAAAATGCGGCCTGGTTTCTCCTTGCAGCTTATAGAAAAATGTGGTCAGAAAAGAGGTAAGCAGAAAATGGAACTCTTACATACAAAAAAAGCAGGAATTGATGGTCAGGAAAATCCTGGGCTTCCAGAAAGGGAGACCCCAAAGAATAGTGCCCCACATGAGGACTGACCCAAATATGAAGTTAATCAGTAATTTCAGAAAAGCCAGACTTGGAAATGGAGTTGTCCAGAAATGACTTATGGAATTTCCTGTTATCTGATGGGTGTTATCCATATATGCTGCATGGGAAACTGACAAGTTTCTTGTGTGACCTTATTAGTTTGAAAGCTGCTGGAATGCAGTATACCAGAGATGGAATGGTTTTTATAAGGGAAAAATTATAAGTTACAAGTTTGCAGTTCTAAGGAAGTGAAAGTGTCCAAATTAATGTACAAACAAGAAGTTACCTTCACCCAAGAAAGTCTGATACTGTCCTGAATGGCTCGGTCAACAGTTAAATGCTTAACATTTCATGGGGCGGCACATAGTAATATCTGCTGGGCTCCAAGCATCTCCAAACATTTATATCACTGCTCTCTCTGCCAGCCCTGAAGTTTCTGCTGGCTCTCTCTCTGTTGACTCTGTGGTTCTGTCATTACTGTTGTTTCCGACTCACTCCAAAATGTTTCCTCTTTTAAAGGATTCCAGTAATATAATTAAGACCCACCTGGAATGGGTGGAGTCACATTTCCATCTAATCAAAGGTCACACTCACAATCGTATGTGTCACTTCTCCATGGCAATAATTTAATCAAAGGTCTTGCCCTATGATATTGAATTGGGATTAAGAAGAAAGGGCTGTTCCCAAAAGATTGCATCAGGATTAAAGCATGGCTTTGTGGGGTGTGTAATACTTTCAAATTGGCACTGGCCTGTATAAACAGAAGCACTGCAAGTCTGGACTAAAAGGTACAGAAAAGGAAAAAAATCAAGGAAAAATTATTTCAAAGACATAATGTTGTAAACTAAAGTCTGAAGCCAAAAAATCTTAGGCAAGAAGGGTGGACCCACCCATGCACTTGGAGAGTGTGTGTTTGCCTCAAAGGCAGGGGGCAGTCTTCCACCAGATGTTCAAGAAAAGTTTTGGTGCCCCAGGCCTCAAGGAGGTTGGGACAGCTTCTTGGGAATTGGAGAGAGCCTTGCTGCTGCCCCATTGTTCTGAAAAGGTTGTACATGTGCCTCAGAGATGGCGGAGTGCCTGAGCACTGACCCAGTGCTTGGAGAGGATGGAAGTGAAAAACAAAGATTGTTTCCTTAAAGTTCCCCAAGGTTACACCTCTTACCCCAATATTTGGAAAGAGCAAGACCACTGTGTAAAGCCTTGGAAAGAGTGGGACTGGTGTTTTATCAAGCCCTGAGGATAAATGACTCTAAGACTTTGGAATCTAATGGAGTTTGCCCTACAGGTTTTTGGAACTGTTTGGGTCTGGTGACCCCTATTTTCCTTCCAATCTCACCTTATGGCAATGGAATCTTTGCTTTTTAGAATTGTTCCTCCTTTGCATATTGTTAGGAGATAACTTGCCCTGAGTTTTCATAGGTCCATAGCCAAGGAGAATTTTGCCTTAGACTAGACCATCCTTGTAATGACTTTGATGAGATTTGGTACTGTTTTTGACATTGTATTGCATTTATATTGTTACTGAAATGATATAATGCTATTGTGATATTGTGATGGAATGAATGTATTTTGCATTTAGAAAGAACATGTCTTTTAGAGTCAAGAGAATGGAATATGCTGGTTTGAGACTCTTACGTACCCCCATAAAAGCCATGTTCTTTTTTCCCTAAACCAATCTTGTGGAAGCAGTCCTGTTGTTTAGAGTGTGATCTTTTGATTAGGTTGTTTCCATGGAGATGTGACTCATTCAATTGTGGATAGGATTTTTTAAAACGTTTTTATTTCACAACATAACATACATATAAAATGAAAGAAAGAAAAAAGCAATAATCTTCAAAGCACTCTTCAACACATAGTTACAGGACAGATCCCAGAGTTTGCCATGGGCTACCATACCATTATCTTAGATTTTTCTTTCTAGCTGCTCCAGAATATAGGAAGCTAGAAGGAATAATTTTTTTTTAATCTTCAGAATCGAATCCCCCCCCCATTTTTTGTGAAAAATAACATATATACAAAAAGGCAATACATTTCAAAGCCCAGCACCACAATTAGTTGTAGAACATATTTCAGAGTTTGGCATGGGTTACAATCCCACAATTTTAGGTTTTTACTTCTAGATACTGGAGACTAAAAGAAATATCAATTTAATAATTCAGCAATTATATTCATTTGTTAAACCCTACCTCCTCTGTATAAACTTACAATCATCTTTTATCTTTCTATCCAACTCTTTAGGGGTATTTGGGCTATGGCCATTCAAGCTTTTTTATGTTTAAAGGTGCTGTCAATAATATGGGGTAGGGTGATGGAACTAGCTGATGTTCTGAAAAGGCTGGACCCTCTAGGTTTCAGGACTTATCTGGTCCATGGACCCATCTGGAGGTTGATACTTTGTACAATCTTACATTTGCCCTAGATGTTCTTTAGAATTGGCTGGAATAGTTTTGGTTGGAGTTTGGCAAGTTATGATAGGTAGCAATATCTAACTGAAGTTTGTGTAAGAGTGACTTCCAAAGTAGCTCTTGACTCTATTTGAACTCTCTCAGCCACTGTTACTTTATTGGTTACAATTCTTTCCCCCTTTTGGTCAGAAGGAAATTGTTGATCCCACAGTGCCAGGATTGGGCTCATTCCTGGGAGTCATCTCCCACACCGCCAGGGAGATTTTCACCCCTGGATGTTGTGTGCTACATATGGGGGAGGGAAATGATTTCACTTACAGAGTTAGGCTTAGAGAATGTGAGGCCACATCTGAACAACAAAAGCTGTCCTCTAGAAGTAACTTTTAGGCATACCTATGGGTAGACTAAGCTTCTCCACTACCTACATAAGCTTCACAAGAGTAAGCCTCAAGAGCAAAGGCTTGGCCAATTGATTTGGGTGTCCCTAATGTTTGACACAGTATCAAGGGATTCCCTGATGGTAAAATTTAATAGTTCCATATTTTTTCTCCCATCCTTCAAGGAATTTTGCCAATACTTTTTGATTATCTGCTTAATATATTCTAGGATGTATCTAGGCATTACATTAAACTATGCCAGATTAAAAGCCCTCATACTTATTCTGGGCTCCTTGTGTTTCAGTTGTTCAAATGAGCTATCCAGACAGGTTGAGTTTAGATTATGTGCTTCAGTGAGATCTTTTTGATTAAGTTGTTTCCATGGAGATATGATCTATCCAGTTGTGGGTGGGACCTTTTGATTAGGTGGTTTCCATGGAGATGTATCTCTGCACATTCAAGGTGGATTTTACTCTGATTACTGGAGTACTTTAAGGGGGAACCATTTTGGAAAGAGCTCAAAGGCACCACAGACAGAGATATTTGGGGAGCAGAAAGAAAACATCCCAGGGAAGCTTTTTGAAAGCAGAAGCCAAAGGACCAGCAGACACCAGCCATGCCATGTGCCTTCCCAGATCGACCTTTCTTGAGTCAAGACATCTTTCTCTGGATGCCTTAGTTTGGACATTTTTATAACCTTAGGACTTATAAAAGTCAACCTATTTCTGGTATATTATGTTCCTGCAGCATTAGCAAGCCAAAACAAGCAGCTTTCCCTCCTCTTCAATTTTTTTGAAGCACTTGAACAGAATTGATGTGAATTCTTTCTTGAATGCTTGGTGGAAGTCACATGTGGAAATATCTGATCCTGTACTTTTTTTTTGGGGGGGGGCTGGTTTTTGTTGACTAATTCAATCTCTTTACTTGAGATAGGTTTGTTGATGTCTTCAATATTTTCTTGAGTCAGTGTTGGTTGTCCATGCTTTTTTAGGAAGCTGTTGATTTTGTCTAACTTTTCTAGTGTTTCAGCATATAATTGCTCATAGTATCCTCTCTTATCTCCTTTATTTCTACAGGGTCATTAGTTATAACCCCCTCCTCATTTCTGATTTTATTTATTTGCATCCTCTCTCTCTCTCTCTTTTTTTTTTTGTTAGCCTAGCTAAGGGTTCATTAATTTTATTGATTTTCTCAAAGAATCAACTCCTGATTGTGTTGATTCTATTATTTTATGTCCTCAAGTTTATTTATTTCTGCTTTCATCTTTGCTGTTTCTTTTTTTCTGTTTGCTTTTCAGTTTGTTTGCTCTTCTTTTTCTCATTCCTGCAGGTGAACAGTTAATTCCTAATTTTTGCTCTTTCTTCCTTTTTACTATAGATGTTTAGGGCTGTAAATTTCTGTCTCAGCACTGCTTTTGCTGCATTCCATAAATTTTGATATGCTGTGTTTTCATTTTCATCTACCTCAAGATATCTACTGATTTCTCTTGTAATTTCTTCATTAATCCACTGGTTGTTTAAGTGTGATTATTTTAGCCTCCAAGTGAGAATTTTTCAACCTTCCACCTGTTGTTGATTTCCATCTTCATGCCATTATGAACTACAAAATGCTTTGTATAATTTTAATATTCTTAAGTTTACTGAGGCCTGCTTTGTGTCTCAACATGTAGTTCATCCTGGAGAGTGATCCTTGAACACTTAAGAAGAATATGTATCTTGCTGTTGTGGGGTGCAATGTTCTGTAAATGTCTGTTAAGTCTAGTGTATTAATCTTATTATTCAAGATCTCTATTTCCTTTTGATCCTCTGTCTACATGTTCTTTCATTGATGAGAGTACTCTATTGAAGCTTCCAATTATTATTGTAGAGGTGTTAACTTCTCCCTTCAGCGTTGTCAATGTTTGGCTCATGTATTTTGGGGCACCCTGGCTCGGTGCATAAATATTTATGATTGTGATGTCTTCTTGATGAATTGTCCCTTTTTTAAAAATATATAGTGTCCTTCTTTCTCCCTTTTAATTGTTTTACATTTGAAGTCAAATCTGTCTGATTATTATAGCTATACCTTCTCTTTTCTTGTTGCTCTTTGCATGAAATATTTTTCTTCAATTTTTCACTTTCAATCTATTTTTGTCCTTGGTTCTAAAGCAAAATGATAGGTCCTGTTTTCTAATCCATTTTGCCAATCTATCTTTTGATTGAGGGAATTTAATCTATTAATATTTAATGTTATTACTGTAAAGTGTGAAGACAATGGTATGATATATTTAGGTACTGAAAGAGAAAAACTGCCAGCCAAAAATTTTATATCTGGCAAAACTGTCCTTCAAAAATGAGAGAGAGTTTAAAATATTTTCAGACAAACAGACACTGAGATAGTTTATGACCAAAAACTTGCACTACAAGTCTTTTACCATTTTATATTTAGGATTTTATATTTAGGATTTTTTTGTAGGGACAAAAAAATTACCCTTACTAATAAACTTCATTTCTACATTCTTCTCCAAACCATTCTCCTATCTTTTACTATCTACCTGTGGCATTCCCTTTAGTATTTCTTGTAGTGCAAGTCTTTGTTCATCTCTTTTTCCACATTTTTCTCCACCTCATTGATTTGATTTGGAAGATTTGTTTGAATATCTTTAATTTTTTCTTTCAATTCCTACATCTCATTGATGTGTTAGTTTTTTCTTTTGACTGGGCCATATATTCATGCTTTCTAGTATGACTTGTGATTTTTTCCCTGATGTCTAGGCATTCCTTGATTAGTACATACTGTAAGTTGTTTTCTCTCTTTCATCTAGGGTTTTCCTGTTGTTTTGTTTTGTTCTCTATCTGTTTTTTAAGTTCATTTCAACTTATTCTAGACCTCTAGTATAGTTTCTGATTAACTAATCGGAACTCTTCAGCTATTGTTTTAATGGTTCTTGCCCTGCTAGATAGGATGGACCCCAATCAGATTTTCCCAGTCAAGACATTACTTGGTATAAATTCCCGAGGATGAAACCCAGTAGTTTACCAATCTTTCCTGTGCGGCCTCTTAATTCTGTGTTTTTCATATCTTGCCTAGCAGGATTGTCAAGCTGTCACTTGTCAGCCCATAGATCCCCACTGGCAGAATGTGGTATGGTGCCTTTAATTTTCAGCAGACACTGTCCCTGCCAGGGGTATGTTTGAAATAGAGGCTGATGCAGAAGGTGGGCCTAAACTGTTTTTTTTTCTTGCCCCTGGGGTCTGAATTCTCTAAATGAGAGCCACCACTTCTGTTGCTCCTCCTCTTTTCTTGGGAAGATTCACCTAACTAGTTACTTTGTTTCTCAGACATATCTTAACTCTGCCCTTGTCTGCAGCAGTGTTGAAATCTAAAAATGCCTGCAGCTTTATTTAATGAGGTGATAAAAAGTAAAAAAAGTGAAAGAAAAAATACCTTCAGAGTCCATTCCTAGCCCCTGGGCTCACCACTCAAGTACTGGTGTTGGTACCCACTTCTACAGTTTCTTTTCTTGGGGCACAGCTCTTTTCCACTATTCTGAGCTCAGCCAACCCCAAAAACCTGTTTTTTTTTTTCCTTTTTTTTGTCAACCCCACTTTCTTTTTGCTGGTTATCTACCACCAGGTTCCTTTTGTGCTTGCTTTGGGTTTGTCTGTGCCCAGAGCTTATATTCAGCAATCCAAATTGGTTAATTTTGCAATTAGAGCTTGGTTGAGCTACGTTTCCTTGCTCCTAGTAAAGACTGTTTCTTTGCCTATGAGGAAGTAACTCAGTACAGTGTGCTGTGTCAGTGGGGAATGGGTGCCAGCCTCTATGGTTTGGGAGCCTTACAGTTCCGTGCTGTGATCTCAGCTCTTCTACTGGTGTACATTGTGTGGCTGGTAACAGGAGTCCCTGAAAGAGTTGTTCCAGATAGTTCCTGGCTATTTGCTATCTACTCTAGTGGACAAACTAAACCCCATGCCTTCCTATATTACCCTCTTGCCCTACCTATCTAAGATATGTTCAATTTTATATATTGTAACTTTTATTCCGTTAAGATCTTTTTAAAAAATTTTTCATGCTTTCAAATTCCTCTTTATGCTCATCCAGTGTCTTATTAATATCCTTTATCTATTTAGCCACCACTTTGAATTGTTTTAGTAGACATTGAACATCTTTGATTAGTTGTTCCAGATTCTATATCTAGTCCAACTTTTTGATTTGCTCCTTTTACTGTCCCATATCTTCCTGTTTCTTGGTATACTTGCTATTTTTTACTGATGTCTGGGCATTGGACTATCTTGGTGTGATTACCCTGAAGGTTGAATTCTCTGTCAATGCTTTTGATATTGTTGGCTTTATGTTAATGCCCTTCTTTGACACTTGGTTCCTCATTACCCAACCAGGACTTGGCCAGGGACCCTTGAAGCGGGGACAGATTAGTTACACAAGGTTCCAAGGGGAAGGTCTGTAAAGACACCAAAAACAAGCTTTTAATTCCAGTCCCCTAAGGTGCACTTTCCTGGGCTGCCCAGTATATGGCCCTCTTTACCCAAAAGCATTAAGATGTCTTTCTGTTGGTGTGCTTTACTCGGTGCCAGCAGACAGTGGTCTTTGCCATCCTGTTCCCCTCATTCCTCAGAAGGTAGGCTGTTTTTAGCAGTCCACTCCAGAAAATTGTGTAGCTGCTTCATATCAGCGGGGTTGAAATAACCTGTCCCAGGAGTCCAAATTCATCAGCCAAAAGCTAGAAAAGTGCAGGCAAGTGTCTTACACTGTTCTTAAGTGACTAGACCTCTGCTGCCCTTTCAGTCTGCAGCTTCCCTTTTAGTCTGCAGCTTCCCACCCAAAAAGTCCTACAGACCCTTAAACTTTCTGCCCCAAGAGTGGGAAATAGGTACCAGAAGCCAAGACTGATGGTCATTTCTTATGATGCCTCACGGCAGCTTCCCCATCTTTTTGTCCCACAATTTCCTGGGTTTTGCACAGAACTCCCCTCTGCCTCAGAGCTCCAGAGCCATTTCTCCAGAGAGTTTCCATCTGTTCCCTGGTAGCTTTACTGGAATAGAAATGAGCACAGCGTCTCCCTCATCAGCCATCTTGCCATTTGTCCTTGTAGTAGTTTTTTACTTAAAACTATTTTATCTTGTATTAGTATAACCACCCCAATTCTCTTTTGGTTATTACTTGTATGGAATATCTTTTTTCCATCCTTTCACTTTCAACCTATTTATGTCTTTGAATTTAAGGTTAATCTCTTGTAAACAGCATATGGTTTGGTCATGCTTTTTAAAATCCATTTTGCCAATCTCAGCCTTTGGACGAGAAAGTTTAATCCATCTTCAATTAAAGTCATTACTGATGGCAAGAGAGTTTCTAAAGCCATTTTGCTGTTCATTCTTTGTCTCAAATTTTTTATCTTTTTGTTCTCAATTCTTCCATTAATGCTTATGGTCATAATTCTTTGTTTTGTTTTTGCATTGTACCATATTTAATCCCTTCTAATTACTCTCTGGAAATAATTTCCATATATTTTCCTTGTGGTTAATATGGGGTTAAAATTTAATAACTAAATTTATAGCAAACATATTTGTTTTGATACCAACTTGACTTTCGTAGTTTGTACATATGCTTTACCTATAGCCTTCTGTCCCCGTAACTTATTGTCCTTGTTACAATTTATTTTTACCTATTTTCAGAACCATAGTTTTCATCATTGTTCTGTATGCATTTGCATTTTAACACCTGTAAGAAATAAGAAGTGGAATTACAATAAAAAATATATATATAATACAATATACTGGCATTTATAATTACTCAAATAGTTACTTTTCCTGGAGATCTTTATTTATTTTCCTTCTTTAAACCACTGTCTGGTGTCCTTTCCTTTCAGTCTGAAGAACCACCTTGAGCCTTGCTTACAGGGCAGGTCTAATGGTGTTAAACTTGCTCAGCTTTTGGTTATCTGGGTTATGTTTTTATTTCTCCCAAATTATTGAAAGAAAGTCTCACTGCATATAAAATTCTGGTTTAGAAATTGTTTTCTTTCAACATTTTAAAGATTTTAACCCATTGCTTCTTGCTTTCATGGTTTCTGATGAGGATCTGTTGTGTATAACCTGTTTTTCTCTTTCATCTTTCAAAACTCTCCTTGTCCTTTGCATTGGACAGTTTGATCAGTATGTGATGGGGCATATTTTTCTTCAAGTTTAGGCTGTTTTTTGTACTTTGGTTTCTTGTTGTGCATATTCACATCATTTGCTAAGTTAGGGAAGCTTTCTGTCATTATTTCTTTAAATACTTCCACCTCTTTCTTTATTTTCCTTCTGGAACTCCTATAATGTGTATTAGTATGCTTGATGGTGTCATAGAAATCTCTTAGGCTATTTTTCCTTTTTATATTCTTTTTTCTTTTTGCCCCTCAACCTGACTCATTTCATTTGTCTTGTTTTCTAGTTCACCAATGCTTTTTTTCTGCCACTCTGCTGTTGAAACTCTCCTAAGCATTTTTCATTTCACTTATTATGATCTTTAACTCCAGTAATTCTATTTGTTTCCTTTATAAAATCTAGTTTTTATGGAGATTCTCATATTGCTCATTTATTTTTTTTCCTGATATCCTCCAGTTCTTTCTACATATTTTCCTTCCTCTCCTTGAACATATTAAGGAGCATTTTTAAAAAGTCTTTTCCAGTATAACAACAATCACATGTATTCATACATGTTGTGCTGGTTTGAAAGTGTATGTTCCCCCGAAAAGCCATGTTTTAATCCTGATCCAATCTTGTGGGAGCAAGATTTAGTCCTGCCTTTTAGTCCTGATTCAATACTGCAGGTTAGAAACTTTTGATTAAATTATCTCCACGGAGATGTGATACACAATTGTGGATGTGATCTTTGATTGGAGGGAGATACAATGCCACCCATTCCAGGTGGGTCTTGATTGGTTTACTGGAATTCTTTGAAAGAGGAAACATTTTGGAGTCAGAAATGGCAGTGCTCTGACAGAGAGAGCAGATGTAGATGCTTGGAGAACAGTTGCTTCATAAAACAGAGACACGGATGTTTGGAGATGCTTGCAGCCTGTTCTAGTTTGCTAGCTGCCAGAATGCCACACACTAGAGTTGGATTGGCTTTCAATAAAAGGGGATTTATTGAGTTAATGTATAGTTCTTCAGAGGAAGGCACCTAACTTTCAACTGAGGTTCTTTCTTATGTGGGAAGACACAGAGCTATCTCTGCTGGCCTTCTCTCCAGGCCTCTGGGTTCCAACAACTTTCCCCAGGGTGATTCCTTTCTGCATCTCCAAAGGCCTGGGCTGAGCTGCGAGTGCTGAGATGAATTATGCTTAGCTGCTTTGGCTGTGCTAAGTTGAGCTCTCTCATTTAAGCACCAGCCAATTAAAACAAACATCATTCATTGCAGCAGGCACACCTCCTAGCCAACTGCAGATGTAATCAGCAACAGATGAGGTTCACATACCATTGGCTCATGTCAACAGCAATAGATCTAGACACCTTCACCTAGCCAAGTTGACACCTGAACCTAACTACCACAAAGCCCATGAGATGTTAATCAAGCCATCTCTTTCCCCTGGAGAGAGCCAGGGAAAGCCAAGAGATGAAAGGCAGCCCAAGAGAAGCAAAGTGAGCAGTGGAGCCCAGGAGTAAGGGGCCAGCAGACACTAGTTACATGATTTCCCAGCTGACAGAGCTGTTCCAGACCCATTGGCCTTCCTTGAATGATCTTTTACTGGATTCCTTGGTTTGAACATTTTTATAGGTTTAGAATTGTAAACTTGCAGCTTATTAAATTTCCCTTTTTTGAAGCCATTCCAGTTCTGGTGTGTCACATTTCGGCAGCTTGCAATTTAACACACGTTTATGCATTTTGATTCTCTTTCCTTGGATGGACCATTACTTTCTGTTTCATTATTTTGTAGTTTTTTGTTGCACAATGTACATTTTTAATATTTAAAAATGTTAACCCTGGGATTTATTTCCTGGCATGTCTGTTTCTTGAGTTTGTAAATAGCTAGTGATTTGGCAGAGATTTTCTTGAGTGTCAGGAGCTAACAAACCATTCAAACCTGAACAAAAAACACCATTTACTATCTTTGCAAATTGGCTTTGCATTGCCTGCTGTACTTCTTCAGAGTCCAGCGCTCCTATCAGGAAGGTCAGCCCAATGCAAATGTGAAGTGCAGATTCCTCCATGTCTTTTCTCCATCTGTGTCTTGTCCTGACTTGTGCTTGATAGTAGCTTTAGTAGTCTCCCTGTTTATAAGAGTTTGAATGTTCCTTCTACTTCCCAGGAGACAGTGTGTGTTCCCCCACAGGCTTTAATGTAGGTAACTCTTTGCCCCCCCCCCCCCCCATCATTTGCCTCAGTTGTTTCTTACATTTCTTTTGTTGTCTCAAGCTGTTTTGCCTGGAGGGCAAATTCTGGAAGGTGGGGCAACCTGGAGAAGATTTTCCCAAGTCATTCTTTCCCAGAGGGAACAAGGCCAGCCACATATCCACAAAGGGAGTACAGGCTGGCTCCAAACTGCCCTGGGAAGGGAATGAGGGAGGAGCCAGTAAGGGCAACAGGAGCTTCTTCCACAACTCCCCAAAGCTGTGCTTTTTTGACTTGACTCCTGCCTGCAAATGCAATGCTTCAACTGTCCATAAGTGCAGCTCTTTAATTCTCCTCCACCAACTTTGTCAGGGCAGGTTGGAATAATGGCTGTCCTCAGAGCCTGTCCCCCCAGTGATCTGAAGTCGCTAACCAAAAGCCATGATCAGTGATCTGTGTGTTCCCACACCCCAACCAGCCTATTCCTTACCCCCCTTACCCCCACCCCAGTCTTGGGAAACTGGATTTTTGTGTCCCTTTCAGACACAAGCAAGCTATGCCAGGGACCAGATATCACTGCTCCTTGCCTGAGGGTGAGGGATGAGTCATGGAACTTTCATGTAGAGAAAGCCATTTACTGGTATTTACCATAGAGAGAAAAATTTACTGATATTTACCATAATTTACCAGCCTCTTTCTCCTGCTCTTCCCTGGATGCTGTACAATATTCTACTGGACTCCAGAGTTTTGAAATAGTTGATTCAGATCTTTCTTGCCTATCAAGAAATATAGGCACTAATTTCTAGACCTTCTTACTCTGACATTTTTCTATGATAGTGTTTTTATAGTTACTTTTTGTTTCTCAAATAGAGCTAGACCTCTTATCTTTATGTGTTAACTTTGTGCAGTAAAATCTTCAATTTAGTGTTCTGGTTTATTAAAGGCAGGTTTTTTGTTGAGAGAACTGCATAAAAATATGTAGATTGTGTGAATTCAGGTGTGTGATGTTTTCAACAGCCTACAAATTATAAAATGCAATTTTCTCCTCTTAGTGCCAAGTTCATGATACTAAATGGCTTAGAAAATTGTATTAGGTAATTTTCTCTAGTGCATTTGATGTGAATTACACTAATATTGCAAAGTGCCTTTGTTTAACACATTTCCTTATAAGTTAGATAAATTAAAATTTCTGAGAAATGGAATTGGACCAAGAGGATTATGATTAGGGAAATGGCTTATTCCTCTCTGATAACATTAAATATGGCTAATTCCATGCATTACTGATGTAAACCTAAGTAACTTCACCATTTACTCTAATGACCACTTTCTTGCCTATCTATTAGTAGATGAAGAGTGCTTTATCTAATAGTTGTACAATGAAATCTCTTTATTTCTGCAGTATAGGTAGGTAATATTACCAGTGTCTTGCATAAAAACATTTTTATCACTCAAAGTAGTCATTTTCAGAGATACCTAATAGTATCTCCATTCGTTTAGAGGTTTTTAAAAATTATCCTGGAAACTGCAGCAAAATAAAAGTCAATCATGGCTTATGCTCAGGAAAAGAATGTGTGACATGTTAAAGACATTTTGGAATTATATAGCCCATTGTCGTATGATAAATATTTGTAGCTGATTGAATGATATAGCCAGGTAGTAATGATTTACGCCGAGCAAGAAATTGTCTGCTGTATCCCACCTTTAATTTTAGTATCCACTTTTTCACACTAATTTTATTTTTTAAAGCCTCTCCCATTCAGGCCTGAACTTTAGGGCTCCTTCATAGGCAGAAGCTGGGATATACTAATTATTTATCAAATAGTGAGCACTCAATGAATAAATGCTGATTTTAAGAATTAATTCATCTTTGAAACTTATCCTTTCTCCCTTACTCTTATGATAACATAACCACAAATAACTGTTCTGAGTTACCTTTTATTTGAAAAAAAGAATAGATTAATGAGCATTAAGATATTAATGGCAGATCATGTATTACCTAACTCCTTCTCTTCACTATTCCTTCCACCATATTTTCTTTTGACAGGGAAGAAAATCTAACACAGTAAATAATCTTATATAAATTTCATCCCTTTATGCTGACTGAGGTTCAAGGAGATCCTTCCAGTATCCTCAGAACCACACTATCTAGATAATATCATCTACCAAGACAAAATGAGATGAAAGTCCGTTTTCCACTGCATTAATTTACAGAGAAAGTGATGCAATCCCTGGAAAATAAGTGCTGTTTGAGTATTCCAGTTGGAGTAGCCTACCTAGATATAGTGATATTGTCATTAGCATTAAACTCTATTTCTTATTTTGGAATTCTAGAATACATAGGTTTATGTCTGTTTATTGTCTATGACCAGAAAAATTTCTGTACTTCTATTACTTCTCTGAGAGGTAATTAGAAAACAAGATAATTAGGAGGCTTAGATTTAAGAATAGAAGCTTAGAAAGAAAGAATAGAACTTTCAAAATAGTTATTGAAAGTTATTTGTCATGGCATTTTAGGAGAGATTCAGATAATGGTAAGAAGTTGAAATCAGACATTAAAACAGATAGAAGGTAGTAAGTTGGAGTTAGGGAACTTCAGTGTGTGATGCATCTCCTACCACAGATTTCTCAATAATATAAGCCTTAAAACTGGGCTAATGAGAACGAACCAGTAATGAGTAAAATGGCGTATTATTGTCACTCAATGAAGTTTGGTTTGCAAATGCTATTGAATAGACCAGCCTGCCAAAGCCAAAGGAAATAGAAGGAGGCTAGACCCAGAGCTAATCAGAGCTACTGGCAATTATTCAGGGAGACTTGGTGGTAAGAGAAAATAACCATATGTTGATAAGAAAGAGTCAAAAGAGGTGTGGTGATTTTCCAGAGATGTCATAATCTTTAGTAGCGGGATGAATTTGAACCCGGTTATCTGGCAACACCAAGTCCAGTGTTCTTCCCAATACCCATATATTTTTTTTTACCAAAACATAAATACATGCTATATATTTATAATAGAAAAGGCGACTCAGGAATGGTGGGTTAAAGTAAAAATGGTCCCAGGCAGTATTGACAATTTTCCTAGTTTAGAGCCCACCTTTCTGAAAATGTTTGTATAACCTTTATGTAGTGATATTTGATAACTACAATCAAGGGATGATTTGTCTTCAGTGTATCTACAATAATCTAGTGATCCTATTCCTGAGAATTTGCAGCCAGATTTTGTAACACAAATGAAATGGTCATGATATATCAATATGGTAGAAAGTGGGAGGAAAAATAAAAACAAAATATTTTCCAACAAAGCCGCTCAATTTGGATTTAGTCATTTATCTCACGAACCCTTGCTATTAACATTCACATCACAGAGAAAGAGAATGTAGGCCATTAACTGCATCTATAATAGAGAACATAAGAGATGTACTTGAGAACTATAAAGAGGAACATTGTCATCTAGTTCTACAATGGAGGTAGAGTATTCAGACAAAGGCTTCATGGAAGAATCTGTGACTGCAAGCTATTACTCTAATCAGAAGTGATTAAGAGTTTAAAATATTAGTCTGCTTTGATTTGCTTTTTTGCAAAAATCATAGAATGGCTTGACTTTTCTCAGGTTTCAGGGTCCACATATCTACAGTGTCAACTGAAATGATTTTGCTGAACTATTACAATCCTGGAAAGCAACTGCTAGCATGCTTTTGGGAAATTGAAAAGGAAGTGTAGTCTCATGTTTGTTCTAATGTTCATATTAATATATGAAAGCTCAATAGCTTTCTTTTTTTTCACATTAACAATTTGTTTCCAAAATAGGTTTCCAAAAAATTATCCTCTGGCTTTGAAAAATTAATTGTTGAAAGTGCAGCCTAGTTTCTCCTCACAGCTTATAGTGAAATGCAACAGGAGAGAGATAAGCTGAAAACTGAACTCTTGAGTACAAAGAAACCAGAAACTGATGCCCTGGAAAATTCTGGGCCCCCAGAAAGGGAGACCACAGAGAATAGTGCCCTGTGTGAGGATTTAACCAAATGTGGAACCAGTCAGCCATTTCAGAGAAAGCCAGGATCAGACATGGAATTATCCAGGAAGGATTTGTGGAAACTCCTTATGTCTGATGGGTATGATCTGAGGCTACTGTATAGAAAGCCAAAGAGAGTGCTGTGGGACCTTATAAACAGAGCCACTGCCAGTCTGGACTGGGGGGTTCAGCAAAGGGACATATTGGAGGAAAAATAACTTCAGAGGCAAAGCCATGGAGGCTGAGGTCTGAAGTCAAGAAGCCTCAGGCCAAGAGAGCAAACCCACCCAAGCCCAAGGAGAGGGTTAGTTTACCCTGAAGGCAGAGGACGGGTCTCCCACCTTGTTGCAGTGGAAGAGTCATGCAGCCTCACGCCTTGGGGAAGGTACAGCACGCTCCTTGGGGGGCCGGGGAGAGCTTGGCTGCCACCTCATGGAGGGTTGAACGTGTGCCCGGTAAATGGCAGAGAGCCCAGGTATGGCCCTGATGCCTGGAGAGAGTGGAGCCGAGAAAAAGGTGGTTTCCTCAATGTTCCCCGAGGTTGATTTGGAAAGAGGCAGGCCACTGCATAGGCCCTTGAAAAGGTTGGGACTGCCACTCTCTAAAGCTGAAGGATAAATGACTTTCAGACTTTGAAATCCAATGGTGTTTGCCCTGCAGGTTTTCCTTCCAATTTCTCCCTATGGATCCTGTGACTGACCGACCTCCTTTGCATATTGGCATCAGATATCTTGTTGTGAGATTCATAGGTGCACAGTCAGAAGAGAATTTTTTGCACCTTAATATTGGTTAAGGTGATGTGTGTAGTTGCCAAGTTGACAAGGGGTGGACATGTGGTAGTTAGATTCAGTTGTCAACTTGGCCAGGTGAAGGTGCCTAGTTCTGTTGCTGTGGACATGAGCTAATGGTACATGAACCTCATCTGTTGCTCATTACATCTGCAGTCGGCTAGGAGGTGTGCCTGCTGCAATGAATGATGTTTGATTTAATTGGCTGGTGCTTAATGAGAGTGCACTGTAGCACAGCCCAAGCAGCTCAGCATACCTCATCTCAGCACTAGCAGCTCAGCCCAGGCCTTTGGAGGTGCAGAAAGAAATCAACCTGGGGAAGGTTGTTGGAACCCAGAGGCCTGGAGAGAAGGCCAGCAGAGATCACTTTGTGCCTTCCCACATAAGCAAGAACCTCAGTTGAAAGTTAGCTGCCTTTCCTCTGACGAACTAACAAAATAAGTCCTCTTTCATTAAATGCCAGTCCGTCTCTGGTGTGTTGCATTCTGGCAGCTAGCAAACTAGAACACTTATCATGTTTCTAGTTGTTGATAATCTCACGATTGCTTTTTTCTTGCTTTTTCTATGCAAGAACTATTCTAAGTGGATTTTTAAAAATACTTGCTCAAATCTCAGAACAATTGTACATGGTAGGTTATTATTAAATTATACATATAATATCAAGTAACATTGGTTAGGCCTCTGTGCTTTTGGTTAGTTCTTAAATTCATTCAGTGGGTACAGTAAGAGGAACTTCAATCTCTAACAGGTAGTGAAATTTCCCATCAACAAGTGACCATCATATGAGGGACTCAACAATCCTAGGTACCAGCTTGGATGCTTCCCTAAACCTTTATCTACATGCTTGGTAATTGTCAAAGGCAGCTAGAAAAGGATTTTTTTTTTTTTTGGTAACAGTAACAAGAGTATTATTTTACCCAGTAATAGGAGTAAGAGATCCTCATTTTGAAATTATAATTTGCATACTAACAACTGCAACCACATAGCTATTAATGAGAGAGCAGAGACTAGAACTTAGGTCTCCCATTCAGATATTCAATAGAGTTTGAAATTTATTTTGTTCTAATGCAAACTGAAAATGTCAACAGCAGATGTTGATCACAAGAGATCATGAAACTATATTCTAAGAAGAAATAATAAGTGGGAAACTCTCAGAAATGGCATAGTGTCATATTTAGCTGTGTGGATGGTCTGAGCAAATTGAAAGTCTTATTTCATATGGTAGAGCTCAGTACAAGTGATTTTGTTTCAAAATGGCTTTACAGCTAGGTTTATTTTGTACTCATGGAAACATTAGTACTTCCATTAATTTTAAAGAGAACTGACTTCCCTTTTAAAAATCATAAAGCATATATTCTCTATAGTTATACCAGTGAATAGTCTTAATAGTATAAATTATTATAACTATTAGTGTTATAACATTTCATGCATGGTGCTAAATAAATATTTATTTATTTCTGCACAAACACTGTATTTATTTACATAATCTACATTGTACTATCATAAATATATTTTTATGGTTTTCAATTCTTTTTCTCTATTTATATCTTAAGCAAATGATATCCTACAACCACCAGATTATAAAAACAAGTCACCATCCTTTCTTCTTCATTTTTGCACCCTTCTAACCAAAATGTTTATTAAAGACATCATACCACAGATTAGACAACATAGTATATCTTTAAACTTCATAATTCAGAGCTACTTTTATATACATTGTTCCATTTACTCAACACAACAACCCTATGTAACAATATAATTTTGTTTTTTTTTATCAGAAAGGAAATTGAAGTTCAGATAGGTTAAACTTCTCATTCAAAATCCTATATGTACTATAGTAATTTCCTAGAATTTGCATAGCAAATTACCACAAACTTGGTGGCTTAAAATAACAGAAATGTGCTCTCTCACTGTTCTGAAGACCAGAGTCTGAAATCAAGGTTTCAGCAGGACTACACTCCTGAAAGCTCTAGAGGAGGATTTCTTTGCCTCTTCCAGACATTCCATGACTTTGGCAGCAAAACTCCACTCTCTGGCTTACTTGCCTCCATGTTCACATGGCTTTCTTTGTCTGGGTCTACATGACCTTCTTCTCTTATAAGTTGTTATTGGATTTAAAGCCAACCCTAATTTAGGATCATCTCATCTCAAAATCTTTAATTTAAATATATCTGCTAAGACCCTTTTTTTCCAAATAAGATTACATTCACAAGTTCCAGGTAGATATCTCTTTTGGGTAGGGTCACAATTCAATCCGCTATATATATTTATAGTAAAATGCTAGAATTTGAAGCTAGGTGTTCATACTTTAAATCTAATGCTATTTTTGTTTTCAGGTGTAAAAAGCTATTTAATACAGAATATTTTGAATTCACTTTCATCCATTTAGAAACAGTGAAATTAAATTTCAGCAGGTCATAGAAATTCTCATGTAGATTTTACTAGATCTAGAAAGAGATCATGCTAGTGAATTAATACATTATTTCATAGAATCATCTCAACAGTGGTGTCATATATACCTTATCTTAACTTTTCACATCATGATTCAATTGGGCTAAAAACACACTAAGACCACAAGCTGGTATACAACAATGAGACATTTTTACCCTCATCTGTTAACTACAGAAATCCTACATGATGTGGTCTCCAAACTCATTTTATTCCACTTCGTATTTTGAATATAATCATGTATTAGATGTTTCAAAAGCTCTCAAAATCAATGTGTCCAGAAAGATCTTTCTGTTTAACCCAACTACATGTCTCTTTTTAGTAGGTCCTTGCTTACTCTCCCATATTCTTGTTTTCTGCACCCATGTATACCAACTCTCTTTTCAATTCCTTGATCACAGCACACTCCCTCTTGCCATAGGCCTTTTTCACATGTTTATTCATCCACCTGGAATCTTTTAAGCCCTACTCCTACAACTTTCCATCAACTTGTATTTAGTTTACATCTGCTTCATCTTCTGATCTTAACTTAATCAATTCCTCAAGGAACCTGCTATTAACTTTGCTGAATAGGTAAAATCCCCCTTTCAGATACACTTATATAACCTGATGATCCACTCCACTTAAAAAGTTTATATAACAGTGCCTGACATAGTAGATGCTCAATAAATATTTGTTGCATAAATGCTTCACATTTTTCAACTTAAAGATATTTGTGGATTCAAAATTAAAATATATGCTTTATTTTAGTAAAATATAAATGCAAAGTTAGGATAAAATGTTTTGTGACATTGTGGAAGATTTCATAAGTCCTGTTTTCTGTAAGCTTAATGGAGAAGTAATATGGTACAGGGATTACATATAAAATCTTAGAATCAGTCTCCTTAGGTTTTGCTCTTAATCAGCTCTGCCACTTACAAATCATGTGACTGTGGGCAAATAGCTTCAGTTTCCTCATCTTTAGTATGGAAATAGTATCATGTGTCTCATGAACTTGTTGTGAGGATTTAGAAAATTAATACATGTAAAGTGTTTTTGACAGATCCTGGCATATAGTAAGGAGTTAATATGTGTTTGCAGTAATTTTCATTTATTATTATTCTTATTATGTAGTTGTTAATGGACTTAATAGCAGCCCTAGTCTGTAACCTCAAACCATGACTGGCTCCACTATGAAATGCAGGTCCATTCTGTGGTACATCATATAACATTTAATGCAAAGATACATAGAGAAAGGCATGGGGAAATACATTAGATATTTCCTATAAGTATCATGTAATGTGTCCTCTCTAAATATGATTAAATACAGATTTGAAGATAATTTTCCAGTGTTTCAATATTTGCTTTGCATTTACTTACTTAGGGCAGAAACTAATGTTCATCTGAAATCATTAAAATAGATAAAGTATCATTAAGTCCATTTCTTTGATCTAGTGAAACATGTATATAGGGAAAGAGATATGCATTCATTTATTCAGTTACTTCATAAATCATCAAAACACATAACCAATGGAATGTCACTTGAATTCAGATTTAGAATAAAATAATCATATAAGATCACATGCATTATTAACTAAATAGATACTTCATTTTTCTAACATATAAATAGAAATTAGAGTAACTGACATAGGTAATTCTGTACCATTTTAATAGAAAGGGGAAATTGTTTTTCTTGTTGATACCCCTGCAATGATTTTGTTGAAAGACATTTGATCATTGGTGTGCTTGTCAAACTGCCTTACTTTCTCTTTTGTACTTTTTAATGAAATTAAAAACAGATTAAAAAAAGTTGATAATAACTAAATATGTTTATTCCAATATTTTAATCTCTTTGTGCCTTCATATTCCCACTTTTATAATGGGACTTATAATAATACCTGTTTTGGATGGCTATTGTGAGGTTATAAGTGTGCAGAACATGTTGCACAATAGGCTTAATACATGAGATTATCATTGATATTATCATTTGTATTATTAGTATCTTGGAAGTTCAGAAACATTAGTAATAGAAAGTGATTTGGGGTGCATGCGTGGTTCAGTGGTAGAATACTTCCATGCAGGAAGACCCAGGTTCAATTCCTGGACCATGTACCCCCCCAAAAAAACAAAAAAAAATGATTAGGGGTAGAGGTTTTGGCTTTTTAAAAATATCTAGCCTAAGTGTTCCACTGAGAAAGAAAAAAGAGATGAAACTTATGAGTTAGAATATTATTATGTAGTTCAACATTTAATGTTAGTAATGTAGGATTTTTCCCAAAAGATTCTCTAGTGGAACATTTTCAAGTAATCTAGGCTTTCATTTTTATTTGTTATTTCAAGAATGACTGTAAGTGTACAATATTATCATAACAATGTCATTGGATACTTCTATAATTAAAGGAAATAAAATACTATTTTATGGTAGAAGAAAACTAGCCAAAATTCTTTCTACCAACATTTCCACAATCCTATTTATATTGAGATGGTTGCTGCTTTTACCAAAGACTTAGTAAAATATATTTCTCTGGTAAGAATTAAAGGAGAAAAAGGTAATCTCTTTTCCTTAGATTAAGAACAAAAGAGCTAAGACAATTCTAGATATTTATAAAGTAGTAACCTGTTGCAAACCTCCTGTGATGGTCTGAAAGTGCTGTGCACCACAGAAAAACCGAGTCATTTAATCCTGATTCAATATTGTAGGGTGGAATCTTTGATTGGATTGTTTCCAGGGAGATGTGACCCACCCAACTGTGCTGTGACTTTTTGATTAGATGGTGATGTGACTCCACCCATTCAAGGTTGGTCTTGATTAGTTTAGGGGAGTCCTTTAAAGGGGGAAACATTTTTTAGTTGCTTCAGAACTGACATAGACATAGGCATTTTGAGATGAAAGAAAATGACGTTGAGAAAGCTGTTTGAAACCAGAAGCCAAAGGACCAGCAGACACCAGCCATCTACCTTCCCAGCTGACAGAGGTGTTTGGATGCCATTGGCCTTTCTTGATTCAAAGTATTTTTTCCTAGATGCCTTAGTTTGGACATTTTTATGGCCTTAGAACAGTAAATTGTAATTTAATAAATTCTCTTTTTAAAAAGCCATTCAATTTCTGGTGTATTGCCTTCCAGCAGCGTTAGCAAACCAATACACCTCTCAACACAACAAATACGGTTTCTATATTTCCTTGAGAAAGATACTGTACTGTTTGTGGATTTATTATATATTAGATTAATTTGTATTTTATAAAAATTAAATTAAGTTTATCAATTATATCTCAATTTTCTATGTAGTAGGTAATAGTGATTTGATTCCGGATAATTTAGTCACAATAGCAAAGTTTAAGCAAGTGAAATTCGGAAGAAATATTCTTTAATAAACACTATATCACATGATATACACTCTAGCATACACTATAGCACACTATAGTATATGACATATGATACACACTATAACAATCAGCTCATGATGTTGAGTTGTGAATAGAGTAGTTGTCCAGAGTAGTAATCCTGAATTAACCAAGAATGTAATTTGCTTATTCTGAAACTATAATTGGGAAATAAAATTAGATATGTTCAAATATCATATATTTTTCAAAGGCACTTGTTTAGTATGCTGATTGTTGACTATATTCACAGGTAAATGTAGAAAATAATTAAGCAGCTATCATGTCTTAGATGTTCAGATTGATTCCCAGGGAAAATTGGGTATATTATCCAAGGTTACTCAGCAAGATAGTGAGAGATTTAAAAATGAATTATGACTTTTTATATAACATATCTTGCATCTCTTTTAACATCTTCAGCATTTGTGGAATTTTTTTTCTATTTAGAAACAAAAAGTAACTTCACAATCCAAACAAATACATAAACCATTTTCTTTTGTAAAAAGCACACTACTATTGTAGTAAGGGACTCAAGTTATAAATCAATAATGCAAAATAAAGCATAGACTCTGAATGAGTTAAAGACAATTAAATAATGATGAGGAGTTAATGCTTTAATGATAAGTAAATACTAACTTTATTTGGCTCTGTTCTAACGATTGGGAATGGAGTTAGTGACCAGGTAACTGCCACATGGAGCTGTCATTCTAGTGGGTAGACATTTACTTGACCTCTCTATTTCTTTGGAAATTTTGATATCCCCTCTTGTTTTTTGGCTCTCATGGCACCAGCATCATTCTCTGCTGAATTTCCTGCTATCTGGCTATTTTTTAAGATCTCCTTTAAAGGTTCCTTTTGCATGCTGTGCTGCAAATTTTGACATTACTCTGAGCTCTTTTTTTAGGCTCTTTTCACTTCTCATTCCACATATCTTTCCTGAGAATAGTCTGTCAAGACTCATGCTTCTTATACTGCTATACTTTCTGTTAAGGAGCTCTCTTCCCAGACTTTTACTATACATAATGACATCACTTGTAATATTTGCAGGCAACTCTACCTTATCCTGACATCCTCCTCATCCCCAAATCTCCCTTTCTGTTTTCCTGTTTTAGCAAATGGTAACACCATTTGCCTAATAGCTCAAACTTAAACCTGGGAATTATACAAGTACATGTCCTTTTTCCTAATTGCTGACAACCCATATTTAATCAATTAAAATTTGTTGATTCTATTTACTACAACATTTCTCAAATTTTCTGTGGCTATCCATGTCAATATCAAAGCCCTACCCATAATCATTTGTCCCGTAGAAACTATATGCATTCCCATCTTCAATCTTTCTCCTTCCAGTCCTCCAAGTCTATACTCTACATCAAAGCCGTAGCATCTGTTTTGGTTTGTTAATGCTGCTGAAAAGCAATATACCAGAAATGAATTGGCTTTTGAAAAGGGAATTTAATACATTACAAACTACAGTTCTAAGGCCAGGAAAACATCCAACAAGAGGATACCTTCACTCAAGAAAGGCTGAGGCTGTCTGGATGACCTCTGACAGCTGGAAAGGCATGTGACTGGTGTCTGCTAGTTCTTGCTCCCAGTTCCATTGCTTCCAGATTGTGGTTTCCTTTCTAAGCAGCTGTGGGCATTTACATAGCTCCCCTGGGACACAATTCTGGGTTCTGGCTTGCTTAGCATCTCATGGGAAGGTCCATGGCACTGTCTGCTGATCTCTGCTTATGTCTAAGCAACTGCTCTCTCTGTTGGCACTCCAAGCATCTCCAAACATCCATGTCTCTGTGCGATCTGAAACACCTGTTTTCAAAGTGTCTGTATCTGAGGTTTCTCCAAAATGTTTCCCCTTTTAAAGGATTCTAGTAAACTAATCAAGATCTACCTTGAATGGGTAGAATCACATCTCCATCTAATCAAAAGGCCACACCCACAATTCTGCACTCTACATCTCCATGGAGATAATATAATTCCGTTTCCACCCTACAATATTGAATCAGGGTTAAAAGAAGTAGCTGCCCCCACAAGATTGATCAGGATTAAAATATGGCTTTTTTTGGAGCACATGATAGTTTCAAACTGGGACAGTATCTTTCTAAAATGGACATACAATTGCATGTTTCTATTGTTTTAAAGACATTCAAAAGTTTCTCATCTCT
Organism: Tamandua tetradactyla; assembly: GCF_023851605.1. Lineage (NCBI taxonomy): Eukaryota > Metazoa > Chordata > Mammalia > Pilosa > Myrmecophagidae > Tamandua > Tamandua tetradactyla. The sequence continues at coordinate 28,515,400 of NC_135350.1, forward strand.
TAAGACAAATTTCAAACCTCTAATAGTGCTTTAAAGTTTATTTTAAGATATGACCAGGCCTTGATTTATCACCTTAACCTCTTTTCCCTTTTCATCTTTAGTTTCAATACCACTGAATTTCTTTCATATGCAAGAACATACCATGCAGTTGCTCTGTCAGAACAATCTAGCCCTGCTGCCTTTCATTTGACTGAAATCTTTCAAGTCCCATATTAGAAAAATCAGATATTCCAGAAAGCTTTCCCCCATGCCCTGAATTTAGTTTATGTGTCTTTTCTTTCATATCTTCCTATAGCATATATACTTTCTCTGTTGTCCCACTTTTTAACACTGTAGCATAACTGCCTGCTGGACTGGCTTGATGAAATTAGGGACAATGACTTTCATGTTAATCAGTTTATTTCCAGTATCTAATTTTCTGGCACGTAGTGGGTATTATTTATGAACAAGTGAATATAAGCAAGTTTAACTTTTGCTTTGTCAATGACATTTTCTTAATTTTACATCTATCGTTTTCATGTGTTGGTAAATCAATTAAAAAGTTGTGTTTTTAAAAAATTGCATGCAGAGTACTATAATATTACTCAGCTTATTGTATTGAAGCAAACATTCTCCCCTCTATTTTCTCCTTTTCCTTGTCTGTAGTTAGGAATATAAGAACAGTTAAAGGAAAACATATTGTCCCTCTTTTAACTGATCATATTATTTAACATAATGCATGTTATATTCAGATGTTGCTTTAAGTCATTATTCTTAAGCATGTCTGCTAATTTTATTCTGTCATTTCATTTACCTTGATAATACATTTCCTTTCAATGAATTTTTCATAGGGTATTATTATGAACCAATATACATTTTATCTATAATACTTGTCACTTCTAATATAATTGGATTATATGTTTTCTATTACAAGTAAATGTTCTTTAGAAATATAGGTACATTAGAATATTCAATTGGTTTTGCCATTAGTATTCATTGTTTTATGTACTATTACATATCCTTTTAATTTTTTCCCTTTTTCAACTAAATGCATTCTTTAATCCGTTATCATAGAAAGTGCCTCATTTTCTGTATTAGTGTAATGGTTTCTCATTGCTTTTCTGGTTCTCCCTTTTTTTTTTTTCATATAAACTCATAAAGATGAGATGAATAAAATGACTCCTATATTAGTAAAGTTAAGATAAAAGGATATTTATTGATTCATAAATTGAGGTATGATAATATGTGTGTCCTATTTCTGGCCCCTTTTAATATGGTTTAGTACTTTATTCCATCTTTTATTGCTTCTAGGTAGTGAACAAATGTCTTCATTGAATTGCACAAAAAGGTACATAAATCATATTCCTGAGAAAATTACATTTAGTTCAGAGCTCATCAATGTGTATAACTAATTTGAATTTATTTTTCAAGTGTGCTTTGCCTTTACATATTTTAAATGGATTTTATTGGCCTTTGTGTTCCTTAATTACTTAATATTATTAGGTCTTTCTGGAATTCAACCAATTTCCTTAATCTCAACAAAATTAATTTTTTTTTTTTGCGAATTTTAAATCTTCACCATCTTTTCCAGCTCATTACAGAAGCATACAGGAGACACAGTTTTGAATCCTAGAGTAATCCTACTAATTAACCTCTTTGCTTCCTGAGGATATGAAACTTATTTCCACTCAATTTATACCACTTAAGTTATTTTTAATGGCTTAAGGCCATCCACAATGAGGTAGAGGGCCCTGAGCAAATCATTTTGCAAACACTGCTTAACCTTTTTCTTTTTTCGCATGGGCGGGCCACCAGGAATCAAACCCAGGTCTCCAGCATGGCAAGTGAGAACTCTGCCTGCTGAGACACAGTGGCCCTCCCAACATTTTCATTCATGTAAAATCATATGAAAATTAACATAAGGACATCCTTATATTGTAAAGCTCCAGGGTATACAACAGCTGCAAAAGGTAAAGAGCTGCTTTAGGATATGTGTGAAGAAGACTATTGTTTTTAGGTAGCATATATCTTTTTATTTTTGTATGCTGTATGGCGGGGTCACATTTCATTGTTTTTCCATGTGAGTATCCTGTTATTGCAACCCTATTAGTTGAATTTTTTGTTTGTTTTGCTTGCTTGTTTTTTTTTGGGGGGGGGGGGATCAGGAATTGAACCTGGGCTTTCATATGGCAGGTGAGAATTCTACCACTGAACTACTTTTGCACTCCCAGCATATACCCTTTTACATAAAAAACCCTCCTCCAGTACCCTTTCATAAGCCAGTGCTCCTCAAATTTTAGAGTTCATAGAGCATCACCTGGAGATCCTTATACCTCCCCTCGGGTCTACTGAATAAGAATCTAGCATGGTTTGGTTGACTTATCTTACCTTTTTAAGAAAAAGCCGATGACTCCCAAACAGGTGGTCAAGCCTTGATTTTACAATTTTAATCCAAGAAACACAATGCGTTTCACCTGGGCTTTTTAGAAATGCAGAATTTGGGGCCTCTTCCCAGGCCACTGAATCAGAATCTAAGTTAAACAATATTCTTAGATTATTATTTTTATGTTAAAGAACTATACTTTGAAAAGCAATGCATTGTAAGAAAATGATTGCTCATGCCATTTTATAGTGCCAGCTATAAATTTCATTTCCTCTTCAAGCCCCTTCTTTCCTCTAGCACTTACCAGTTTACCTAGATCTGGGCATTTCAGTATCTGTACTGTGTCTGCTTTCTTCAGGGCACTTTATATTATATACTAGACATAAATGAACCTTGCCTGATAGACCTTACTATCTCTGACATTGTTTTACCTTCCCATTATGCATTTTTTTTTAGAAAGCTTAAGTAGCGTGACTGGTGCCCTCTTGGCAGTGGTACAAGCTGGATCTATTCTAGGTTTAGCACTCTTGTCACTAAAAGAATTTAGACAAATAAGAGGGCTGGTAGGAATAAGAAGTAAAGTTTATTAAAGAGAAAAAGAGTACACATTAAAGAGATCAATGCGGATGTGCCCAAGGAAGAGACACGCGCTGAGTGGAAGTGGTTAGCTTGCTTTATAGAAAGGTTTTTTTGCTGGTGGCAAGTTTCCAAAGTAATCTTTAAACACTAAGGCTAACATGGTTTTTATTAACCAGGTGCTTACAGGGCTAACATTGCTTTAGAAGGAGATAACTCTTGATGCTTATAGCTGACCCATCACATATCCACAATTTGTCTTTGGGCGAATGTTTAAATTTCTTTACAATGCAGGTTTTCTATTATTAATGAACAGTTTAATAACTAACATGCTCAGGCCCATGATTTTACAAGCTTTTATGGTTTGGCAGGTTTTGATGGTTTGGGGAGGCTTTTGGGCTTTAGTGGAAATTTTTGTCCCAAGAAATTTACAGTAAAAGTTTGCAGTTTGCGTTACTTCCTTTGGAGCTAGATAAGAAACAAGGGACTTGCAGTTGTCCATTTACTCTTTTAAGACCTGGATAGGCAACCAGAGACTTGCAATTGTCCTATTTCTTCCTACTTTAGTACAGGCTAGGCACTATGTCTCTTTTGTTCTTGTGTTGCATATGATTTTTTTTTTTTTTGTATGTTGTATGGTGAGGTCACGTTTCATTCTTTTTCCATGTGAGTATCCCGTTACTGTAACACCATTTGTTGAATTTTTTTTTGGGTGGGGAGAGTGCATGGACCAGGAATCAAACCCAGGTCTCCTGCATGGCAGGTGAGAATTCTACAACTTAACTAGAATTGTAGTTAAGAATTACTTGCACCTCCCATCTATGCTTTTTACAATCTTTAATATGTTGGGAAATTTCAAAAGCCATGCTAATTTTTAGTCATTATATTCTGGCTGCTTGGAAATATTTCAAGAACAGCTGAGTTATAAATTCTTTTGTAAAAACTCTGAAGAAAATGTAGCATCATTATAATTGATCAGATTTGAAATTCATATTATGATTCTACAATATATGATAATCATTTTCTCCAATGTAACATAAGTTAACATGCATCTTTCATCATAAACTGTTCATTTTACTTAGAAAATTTATTAGTCATTTAGCCACTTCCATTTATATTTTGTGAGTTTTTTTCTTTATTTTGAAAGTATGAGGTTTTCAGTCTGAAAACTAAAACCAAAAGCTTAAGTGGAAGTTTACAGATTTAAATACAGATTTTCTTAGTTTTCTAGTGCCGCTATAACAAATACCACAAATTCCTGTTCCCTTAAACAGTAGAAATTTATTTTCTTACATTTTGGGACACTAGAAGTCCACTGTCAAGGTGTGGCCATTTTTCCTGCAAAGTCTGGAGTGTTCTGGTGATGGCTCAGTCTCTGCCTCTATCAAATGGTGTTCTCTTTCTCCTGTAGCTTCTCTGGTTTTCTAATTTCTTTTGCTTATAAAAACTTTGGCCATATTGGATTATGGCAGATTCTCCTTCTGCATGCCTGCACTTCAATAACATATTCAAATATCCTCTTTACAAATGGGTTCACCCCATAGAACCAGGGGTTAGAACTTAAACATGTCATTTGTGGGACCCTGATTCAATGTCCAGCACAGATGTATTGATACTGAAAATTGAGCTGTGTATAAAAAATCAAATATTTTTAAAGTGTACTTTCTTGTACCTTTAATATATCCTATAACTATGCTTATAAATAACATTTTAAAAATAAAGTGAAACAGAATAAATTATTTGTTATACAGATCAGATTGAGGATTTCAAAGAGCACAGAGTTATTCTGCATTTAATGACTCTTCATTTACATAATGATAGTACTAAGTAATAACTTTGGGATGAAAGATCGAGTGAATTAGGATTTAGCTAAATAGTTCAATTTAGAAAACCAAAAAGTGTAGAGGCAAAACTAGGGGGATGGAGAGAAATTAGGACAGAGAAATTTGGGGAAGCTACTAGGGAAGGGTGGAAAGAGAGAGACTTGGCAGCTGACAGCTAAAGAGAGATTTTTTTGATAGAATTGAAGTATTGAGTATCATCATTAAATTGTTCTGTAGTGAGTGATGCATCTGCTCTCTTATAGCTCTAAGCAAAATATCAGTGAAATATTCATTGCTGCCTTTTAATGCTTTGTAAAGTAGATTTTTATTTTGGAGCCTGAGGAAATTTTGAGTTCTGTGTTAAGATTTGCATTTGTGAGGATATAGACTTTCCTTAGATAGTCTTCCTTCCGTATGCTCACATGGGTTTATGCTTATCTGGGTTTTTAAAATATGGCTATAAAATTCAATTTGCCTTTAATATAAATGAATATGCCTATTTTTTTGTATTCCTACTTTGCAAAAAAAGTGCTACTCCATTTTTGTTATATTTATGCTTTGCTTTTTATTTTTATTTATTTATTTATTTTACTGAAAACCATTTTGAATTCATAGATTTGAAAGTTAAAGGTCATCAAGAACATCTTACTTAGCTCAAGAATCCCCCTCCTGATAGCTTGTCCTCCAGCCTCTGATTTCTGATACTTTTGTGGACAACTCTAATTGCTATAGGTTATTTATATTGCACTCCATTCCCTTCCTCACAATTTTCTTTGATTATTCTAGTTCTGTGGAGCAATTTATATGGTCACTGTTTCTTTCATGAATGTCCTTTGAATATTTGCATTGGCTTTTAAAAAAATTATTTAATCCAGTTATCCTGACTTTCTTTCAAAATAAAGCAGGCGGTATAAGGATATAATCTGAAAAACCCAAGAATGCTCATTGGTGGCACTGTTATCTTAATGTAAACTGTACATTTACTATGGATAGCTCCAGAGTCTATTTACTTTAAGATCAAGCATTGTTAGATATTAATTAACCTGTCATGCAATTAATTGTAATTGCATTTTAAAATTTGAATGATTAAACTGTGTTTTATTTTTTGATGAGATATATTTATTTAGTTAAATTTGTTAGAAAACTTTTTACAATCATGTTTCAGTTACACTTGTAGTGACCCCTTTGGAGAGTTTCCTTATTGAAAAATCTAATTATGTTGTGAATTGGGGAAAAAGTATCTTCAGTTTTTTCCCTTTTGGAATTGTTTTTTTCTTGTAATATGTGAATGTGTGGACAAGAGGTTACATATATCAAGGTCACTGCCAATCACAGAAATTTTTCAGTCCTTTGAGCATTTACTGAGGTCACCAACTACATGCTTAATAAGTTCTCCTGGTGATCCTTCCTGTGGAAATATATGAAGAACATCCAAACGAGAACAAAGACAGTTTGCTATAGCAAGGGAATCAGCCACCATCACTTGTTATTGGCAGTGTGACTCAAAGGCATGCAAAGGAGAGGGAAAGATTTATAGTGGAAAGAAAGGAAAGCTTCAGGTATTCCCTGACTGAAGGCAGTTGGCATGGGGGGAAATGGAGGTGGGTTCATTAGAAGTGGGACATTCTACATTAATATTTGGGAGTGCGCATTTGCCTTTCTCTGGTTGGTTCTAAATTGGAAGCAGGGGTAAAAAGTAGAAAAGCCTCAGTTATTAATGAAGTGCTGCCTGTTTTGGATCAGTTTTTAAGGGTTTGTGGTGTAGCTCCTGGACTGATTGTTGCAGATATGTCCAGCTTCCTGGACTGATTGCTATAAATAGTAGGCCAGAATTTCCTGGTTACTGCTGATAGTAGGTCAGGGTTTCCCTGTCACTCCCCATTTGTATATTCAATATCTCATTACTAAAATTTATAACCTTTAAAAAACTTATTTTGACTATCAAGAACATTAGATTAAGATTAAAGGATATTTATGAATTTATTGTGTTACAAAATCAAATTATATAAATTTTTATTTCTGAAAGTCTGGAAGAAAGGACAGCTTTAGTAAATCAAATATAATTTTGATTATCACCTAAGTCTAAGCAAGATATTTTTCTCTCATCAGTGTTTTGGCATCCAGTATAGTAGCCTAAATTAAAATAATATATATCAGGCAAAATGAACTCTTGCATAATTATCTGGCATGTTTCCTCATTTAGAAATGAATAATTAGGATTATATGATTTCTAACATTTCTGTGAGGTTTACATATTATTCCTCTAGACCTGTATGCTCAGAGTTGAAGAAGAAGCTATTTCAGGTAAGAAAATTGATTCAGTAGACCCACATGCCTTTCCCTTTCCATGAATGCATTTTAAAAATATATTTATCGACAAATCTTCACACAAATACAGTCCATATATGGTATACAATCAATGGCTCACAATACCATCACATAGCTGTGTATTCATCACCATGATAATTTTTTATAATATTTGCACCACTACAGAAAAATAAATAAAAGAAAAAAGAAACAACTCATACATACCATGCCCCTTACCCTCCCTCTCATTGATCACTATTATTTCCATAAACACAATTTATTTTACCTCTTATCGCCCTGTTGTTTATTTTTTATCCATATTTTTTTATTCATCTGTCTATACCTTGGATGAAAGGAGCACCAGAAACAAGTTTTCACAATCACACAGTCACGTTGTAAAAGTTTTATCTTTATACAACCATCTACAAGAATCAAGGCTGCTGGAACACAGCTCAACAGTTTCAGATACTTCCTTCCAGCCACTCTAATACACCATAAACTTAAAAAGGTGTCTATACAATGTAAAAGAATACCTCCACGATGACCTCACAACTCTATTTGAAATGTCTCAGCCACTGAAACTTTATTTTATCTCATTTGTCTCTTCCCCCTTTTGGTCAAGAAGGCTTTCTCAACCCCTTGATGATGGGTCCTGGCTTATCCCAGGAGTTCTGTCCTTCATTTCCAGGGAAATTTACACCCCTGGGAGTTATGTCCCTTGTGGGGGGTGGGGGGAGGGCAGCAAGTTCACTTGCTGCATTGGCTTAGAGAGAGAGGCCACATCTCAGCAATAAAAGAGGTTCTTGGGGGTAACTCTTAGGAATATATATAATATGAAAACATATTTTATTACTATTTTACTATATAACATATTAGTGAATACACCAGATTATATTTCCTCAAATGGCAAATAAGGCAAAAGATAACATTTCTCTTTGAGTCCTAGAGAGAACTTGAACATCATCCCTCTTTTGGGAGATTCAGTTTCCTATGATGTCTGTGATACGGTCCACGAGGATACCGACGGTGCTTAGTAGTAAAGAACATTTTACCAAGCTGTTCTATCATGAGTCCTTGCTTAAGATTTTCTTCTAATCTAGTTTTCAGCACTTGGTTATGTGTTTCTTCATTATTACGCACAGGATCTGGTTGAGGGATAGGTTTTGTGTGTTCATATGGAATATCCCAGAAGATGGTAGCATAATTATCCTGCCACTGGATGTCAAAGCAAGTTCTACTTTGCAATTAAAGTCTTCTAGAAGAGAAGATTATGTAAATTCACAACAAATGTGATATAAAGCTCCATTTTGGATTGGAAATAAATGTTTCAAGATAGTCCTACTTGATATTGCCCATTTTACTGCCACTACTGCCATGGTGAATCAAGGTATATATTGGATGGTATAAAAAGATGTTTTGAAGAGAAACTGCTTTAGAAGTCTGCTCCTAGGCACGCATATTTCACAGACGTTCAACATGAACCCTCCATCTTTTCCCTCTTAGATCTAATTTTAAGTGGGCTTAGCCTATCCTATGCAGGAATAAGTTTCATAGGGGCAAACCACAAGACCAAGGGCTTATCCTATTGGTTTGGTTGTCCTCACTGTTTGCAAGAATATCAGAAATTCTCCAAATGGGGAAGTTGAATATTTTCTCCTTTCTCCTCAGTTCCCCCAAACGTCTTTGTAAATACTTTTTTAGTCACTGCCCAGATTACCCTGGGATATATCGGGGTATCACACTAACCTGGACCAACCAACAAGAATCTCATGCCCTATTCAAGATTCCATGTACTCATGGTGTTCAACTACACTGAACATAGAAAGTAAATTAGGAAATGCTCTACCCAAAATATAAATTTTGCACCGAATAAACATCTCTCCCTTTGGCCTCACACAGAAGTTGAAGTTTTAAAGTATGGATATCATCCTTTACCCTGTATTCTTATCTTTCTTAGTCCTATCCAGATCAACTTCATTCATAGTTCTATTTGAAGTCAGTTCCCCTTTACAACTTTTTAAACAGTTCCTGTATGGGGTACTGCTGACTTTCATAGCTTCAGAGCTCTAACTCTGAATCTCAGGTGTCACGTAAATACTTGAAGTTCCTGGGAATGACCAGGTTATATACAAACATCTCAGTATCTCAGAATTTAGAAATAACAGTTACAACTCCTGAATGTATGTGACTGCTCTAAGAGCTTACAATCTGTGACCTTTTAAAATAGGCCCCAACCTGATACTCCATGCTCTCAACTTCAGTTCACCGAATTTTTACATTATAGATAGTCCATATGATTGAGGCATGATAATATTTGTATTTTTGTTCCTGACATTTCATTCAGCATACAGTCCGTAAGGTTCATATACATAGTTGCATGCCTCACAACTTCATTCCTTCTTGCAGCCATTTAGTAGTCCATTGTATGTATGCACCATAGTTCCCCTTTCCATTCCTCAGTCATTGGACCATTAGGCCACCTCCATCCATTGTGAATCTCAAACACTGCCACCATAAAAACCAGTGTGCAAATGTCCATTCGTATCCCCACACACAGTTCCTCCAGGTATATAATATACTAAGCAGCAGGGTTTCAGAATATGGCAACCCCACCCCTAACCTATGGAAACACCAAACTGTCCTCCAAGGGACTGCACCTGTCGGTTTCCCTACTGGCAGTGAATAGGTACATCTCTTTCTCCACATCTTCTCTAGCTACTTGTTTCTCTCTGTTCATTTTTAAACAGTTTTATTTACACATCATACAATCCAACCTAAGTTTATAGACATACCTTCACTACCATAATCTATATGAAGACATTTTCTTTTCCTCCACAAAGAATCAATACTCCTTTCCCATGCCCCCTGCCTAATGCCTTTGATACATTCAGTGGAAGCACATGTTACTGTTGACTATAGACCCTAGCTTGCATTGGTTATACTTTTTTCCATATACCATCCATTTTCAAAACCTTGCAATGTTGACATTCATTTGTTCTCCCTCATGCAAAAATGTTTTTTTATGTGTACATTTAATCACCAACATTGTCCACTCTAGGCATTCCTAAATTATACCATCTCAGTCTTTAGCCTCTATCTTTTCTTCTGGTTCCATATGTGTTCCCAGCCCTTCTCCCTCAACCATCCTCACTTTTAGCTTTATTCAGTGTACTTATATTATTGTGCTATGATCCAGTAGTATTGTGCTATCCATTCCTGAATTTTTACAGTTAGTCCTGTTGGACATTTTGTATTCCTCCGGTACCAAATGCCCAATCTCCACTTTATTTCTATCTCCTGCTAACCTGTGTTCTTAACTTCAACTTTCAATGTTCACTCATTAATATTAAGTCATATTAGTGAAACCACACAATATTTGTCCTTTTGTTTCTGGCTAGTTTCCATCAGCATAATGTCCTCAACGTTCATCCATGTTGTTATACGCTTTATGTCTTTATTCTGTCTTACAGCTGCATAATATTCTGTCATATGTATATACCACAGCTTGTTTGGTCACTCATCCATTGATGGACATTTAGGCTGTTTCCATCTCTTGGCTATCATAGATAATGCTGCTATGTTCGTTTGTTTCCTTGCCCTCATGTCCTCTGAATATATACATAGTAATAGGATTGCTGGATCATTAGGCAATTCTGTACTTATCTTCCTGAGGAACTGCCAAACTGCCTTCCAGAGTGGTTTTACCATTTTACATTCCCACCAACAGTGGATAAGTGTGCCTTTTTCTTCTTCTCTTCTCCAGCACTTGTCATCTTATTTTCCTTTTCTTTTTTTTTTTTTTTTGTAATGACCATTCTAATGAGTGTCAAATGATATCTCATTGTGGTTTTGATTTGCATTTCCCTAATAGCCAGTGAAGGTGAGCATCTTTTTATGTGCCTTTTCACCATTTGTATCTCCTCTTCTGAGAAGTGTCTGTTTGTGTCTTGCTTACTTTTTTAATTGGGTTCTTTGTCTTTTTGTTGTTGAGTTGAAGAATCTCTATATATTCTGGATACTAAACCCTCATGTGATATGTGGTTTCCAAATGCTGTCTCCAATTCCATAGGCTGCCTTTTTACTTTCTTGACCAAGTTCTTTGATGCACAAAACTGTTTAATTTGAGGAGTTCCCATTTATCTATTTCTTTTCTCAATGCTTGTGCTTTTGGTATAAGGTCTAGGAAACCATCTCCTACAAGATTTATAAGATATTTCCCTGCATTTTCTTCTAAAGGTTTTATGGTCTTGAGTCTGATGTTTAAGTCTTTGATCCATTTTGAGTTAATTTTTGTATAGGGTATGAGACATGGCTCCTCTTTCATTCTTTTGCATATGGATACCCAGTTCTCCAAGTACCATTAATTGAAGAGGGTGCTCTGTCCTAGGTCGGTTGGCTTGACTGCCTTATCAAAGATTAATTGTCCATACATGACAGGATCTATTTTTGAAAACTATTCCATTCCATTGGTCAGTATATCTGTCTTTATGCCAGTAGCAGTTTGTTTTGACCGCTGTAGCTTTATAATATGCTTTAAAGCCACATAATGTGAGACCTCCTATTTCATTTTTGTTTCTCAAGATATTTTTAGCTATTCAGAGCACCCTGCCCCTCCAAGTAAATTTGGTTGTTGGTTTTTCTATTTCTGCAAAGTAAGTGTTTGGGATTTTAATTGGTATTGCATCGAAACTATAAATCAATTTGGGTGGAATTGACATATTAACTGTATTTCATCTTTCAGTCCATGCACACAGTATGCCTTTCCATTTATTGTTCTCAATTTCATTTATTTCTGCTCTAATCTTCTTTATTTCTCTCCTTTTATTTGTTTTGGGATTAGTTTGCTGTTCTTTCTGTTGGTTTTCCAAGTGAACAGTTAATTTCTTGATTTTTGTTTTCTTCTTTGTTTAATATAGACATTTAAGGCAATACATTTCCCTTTTAGCACTGCCTTTTCTGTATCCCATAATTTTGATATGTTGTGTTTTCATCTTCATTGGTCTTGAGATATTTTCTGATTTCTCTTGTTATTTCTTCCTTGATCCACTGGTTGTTTAAGAGTGTGTTGTTTAGCCTCCATGTATTTTTGAATTTTCTGGCCCTCTGCCTGTCTTTTGATTGGGGAGTTTACTCCATTAACATTTAATGTTATTGCTGTAAAGGTAGTACTTTCTTCTATTATTTGCTTTTGGATTTTATATGTCATATCTATTTTCTTTTCTCTTTTTACCTTTTCTGATAATCTTCATTTCTATGCTTTTATCCAGACCTCTCTCTCCAGCCCTTCCTATCTGCCTGTAGTAGTCCCTTTAGTATTTCTTGCGGAGCCAGTTTCTTAGCTACGAATTCTCTCAGTCATTACCTGAAAATATTTTTATCTCCCCCTCATTTTGAAGGACAATGTTGCTGGATTTTGAATTCATGGTTGGCAGTTTTTCTCTTTTAGAATTTAATTACTTTGCTTCTCAGAGAAGCTTAATTCTGCCCTTGCCAGGGGCATCATTGGAGCCTACCAGTGCTTCCAGGTCTAGCTAATGAGCTGTTAAGGAGTAGAAAAAAAGTGAAAAAAAAAAAAAGGCTTTTCAGAGCTGCACCCCTGCTCCTCAGCTTTGTCAACCAAGAGCTTAAGTTGGTACCTGTCTCTATGTTTCTCCATGTTCTATGTGCCCCTTTTTCTTGGGGTCCAGCCCTTTCCCAGTATTTTGTGCCATCCAATTAAAAAAGCCTCTGTTGTTGTTTTTTTTTTAACCATCAGTCCCACTCTCTCTCTGCCAGAGCAAAAACTCCTAGTACCTTTAGGGCTTATTCCAAGTTTATCTATGCTTGGGGCCTATTTTCAGTAGTCAAAATTTGTTAATTAATTCCGCAATTGGAACTTGGTTAAGCTATGCCCTTGCTGATAGTAAAATCTGCTCCTTTATTCTCAGGGAACCAGCCTGTCATGCCTGTGGGGAAGGGTCTCCAGCCTCCATGACTTGGGGATTTACAGTTCTGTGTGTGATCTTCGCCATTCCATCTTGTCTAGGCTGGTTCTATGCTATGTGTCTGGTAACTGACAGTCCCCCAGCAGTTGCTCTGTGCCATTCCTGGCTATTTACTGGCTGCTCTGGAAGATGAACTAAATTCCACACTTCACTATGACACCATCCTCAGAAGTTAGTACCCATGAATGCATTTTTAAGCTATAAGCAATTAGTCCCTCTCATTAATGATGCCATAAAATGAAATATATTTCTTCCAGCATGTTTTTTTTCCAAAGGGAATTTCTTCTTTATATACTGGATTTCCTTTTCAGACAATATATTCAGATGGATATGGGAAGTCCAAGACCATAAATGTGGGATTTATCATTATCTGTTGATGAAGAGTCCTTAACCTGACAACTTATTTTCTAGGGTAAACTTTTAGGAAATATATTTGCATGAGAACCAATCATGTTTTCTAGAAAATTAGAGGGTTGGAACTAATGATTATCTATGAATCTTTAAACTAATGCCATCAGAAGAGATAGTGAAAAAGGATACTTTCCATAATTTCCCAGAGTGTTCTTAATGGGCAGTTAACACATTCTAAGCTAGGAGATATTTAAGATACTTGGGTTCCATAATGGGGCTCTGCTTAGCTTATCAGCAAGGAGAGGGGCTGTTGAGTGTGTGGTGACATATAGTGACTTTTGATTTAGTCACTGGTGTCTGCCCTCTCATGCTTCTCCTGTTTTCTCCTAAAAGAGTATAGTGAGTTGAATGGTTGCCCTGAGAAGATATGTCTACATCCTAATTGCCAGAAACTGCAAATGCTCTCTTATTTGGGATAAAAAGTTTTGTAGACATAATTGAGGATCTTGAGATGAAGTCATCCATAGCAATTGAGTGAGCTCTAAATCTGATGAAAATGGCCCTTCTTAAAGAAAGACAGAAAGAGAGTTGAGACAGAAGAGCAGACAAAAACACAAAGAGAAGGCAATGTGAAGATGGGGGTAGAGATTGGAGTGATGTAGCTACAAATCAAGTAATATCAACTATTGCTGGCAGCCACCAAAGAAGTAAGAGACAACATGGAGCAGATTCTCCTCCAGAGCCTCTGGAGGAAGCACAGATTTTAGACTTGATTTTAGACTTCTGGCCTCCAGAACTGTGAGACAATAATTTTCTATTGTTTTAATTCACCCAGGTTGTAATAATTTGCTACAGAAGCTACAGAAAACTAACACAAAGGGGAAGTTATAAATTAGAATAAAAATACTATATATATTTAGCAAAGTTGTAGGTTTACAGAAAAATCATGCAGAAAATACAGTTACTATATGCCCCCTCCTATAGTTAAATCTGATGAAAGAATCATACTGTTAACTACAGTATATAGTTTATAGTCACTGATTCTGTTTACAGTTGTGAGGCGTTATTTAAAAATTTTTATTCTAGTAACATATACACACATATATACTACTTAAACTATTCCCCTTTCAACCACATTAAAATGTATAATTCAGTACTGTTATGTTTACAATGTTGTGGCAGTACTGAAACGTTGTCATCACACCAACCAGAAATTCTGTACCAATTAAGAATTAAATCCCATTCCCTGTACCCATCCAGGCCAATGGTAAACTGTAATGTATTTTCTGACTTTATTAATATGCATATTCTGCAAATTTCATATGCATGAGATCATACTGTATTTGTCCTTTTGAGTTGGCTTATTTCATTCAACATGACATCTTCAAGGTTCATCCATGTTGTATCAGGCACCACAACTTCATTCCTTTCTATGGTTGAGTAATATTACATTGTACAAATATATCATGTTTTGTTTATCCTTTCATATGTTGATGGACACTTGGGTTGTTTCCACATTTTGGTAATTGTGAATTACTGCTTCCATGAACATTGGTGTAAAGATTTCTGTTTGAGTCCCTGCTTTCAATTCTTTTGGGTATATACCTAGTAATTGAATTGCTAGGTCATATGATAATTCTATTCTGACTTTCTGAGGAATCACTATACTGTTTTGCACAGTGGTTGCACCATTTCCATTGCCACCTATAAAATATATGTGTTCCTGTTTCTTGACACCCTCTCCAACTCTTATTTTCCTTTTATTTTTAATAGTACCAATTCTAGTGGGTGAGAGAAAGTGCCTCATTATGACTTGGCTTTGCATTTCCCTAATATCTAATGATTTTGAGCATCTTTTCATGTACTTATTGGCCATTTGTATATCATGCTTGGTAGAAGGGTCTATTCAAGTCTTTTTCTCATGTTTTAATTGAATCTTATGTCTTTGTTTTTGAGTTTAGAAGTTCTTTAAACATTCTTGATAGTAAACCCTTAGCAGATATAATGTTTTTATATATTTTCTCCCATTCTGTAGGTAGCTTTTTTTACATTCTTGGTAAAGTCCTTTCATGTCCCAAAATTTAAAATTTTAATATAGTACCATTCATCTATTTTTTTATTTTGTTGCTTGTGTTTTTGTTGTAAAGTCTGAAAAACCACCACCGAATGCAAGGTCCTGAAGATGTTTCCCTAGGTTTGATTCTATTACTTTTATAGTTTTACTTCTTAAAATAAAACATTGCTAGGGCAGTGCAGGGGTTGCACAGTGGTAGACTTATTGCTGCCAGGAGGGACACCTGCATTCGATTCCTCAAGCCTGCACAAGACAGAAAAAAAAAAGACAAAATTCCTTAAAAAACAGATTGCTCCATTTTGAATACATTTTTGTATAAGGTATGATGTAGGGCTCTGTCTTCACTGTTTTGCAATTGGCTATCCAATTCTCCCAGCACCATTTGTTGAAAAGACTATTCTTTCTCCACTGAGGGGATTTGACACCTTTGCCAAAGATCAGTAGGCTAAAGGGGCATGGGTTTATTTATAAGCCCTCAATTTTTTTCCATTAGTATATATGACTGTCCTTGTGCCAGTACCACATTATTTTGATTAATATAGTGCTGAAATAACTTTTTGAATTAGGACACATGAGCTTCCAACTTCTATCTTCTTTTTCAAGATGATTTTGGCCATTCAGTTCTGCTTACATTTCCATATGAATTTTATATTGGTTTTTCCATTTCTGCAAAGAAATCGATTGAAATTCTGACTGGGCTTGTGTTGAATCTGTATATTGCTTTGGGTAGAGTTGATATCTTAGCAATATTTAGTCCTCCAATCCATAATGTGTAATGTCCTTTCATTTTTAGGTCTTGTTTAACTTCTTTCAGCAATGTTCACTAGTTTTTTAAGACAAGTCCTTTATAATTTTGGTTAAATTATTTCCTAGATATTTGATTACTTTAGTTGCTCTTGTAGATGGATTTTTCATTCAGATTTCCTCTTTGGATAGTTCATTACTTATACGTAAAAATACTACTGATTTTTGTACTTTGATCTTGTTTCTGACCACTTTGTTGTATTTATTTATTAGCTCTAGTAGCTTTCTTGTGGATTTTTCAGCATTCTTTATTATAGGATTATGTCATCTAAAAATAGAGAGTTTTACTTCTTCCTTTCCTAGTTGCTTGACTTTTTTTTCTTTTTCTTGCCTATTTACTCCAACTAGAACTTCCAGTATAATGATGAATAACAGTGGTGACAGTGGGCATCCTTATCTTGTTTCTGATCATAAGGGGGATGCTTTCAACCTTTCATCATGGATTATGATGTTACCTGTGGCCTTTTCATAAGTGCCCATAAGTTGTATAGGATGTATCCTTCTATTCCTAGTTGTCTAAGTGTTCTTATCAGGAAGAAATGTTGAATCTTGTCAAATGCATTTTCTGTGTCAATTGACCTGTTTATTTAGCTTTTCTCTTCCTTCTGTTAATTTGGTGGAGTATAAAAATCCATTTTCTTATATTGAATCATGCTTGCATAACTGAGAAAAATCTCAATTCATCATGGTTTATAAGTCTTTTAATGTGTGATTGGGCTAAATTTTCTGAAGATTTTTGCATCAATATTTAGGAAGGATATTGTTTTGTGTGAAGGTTTGAAAATGTTGTATACCCTAGAAAAGACATGTCCTTTAATTCTGATTCAATATCATAGGGTGGAAACCCTTCTGATTAGATTATCTCCCCAGAGATGTGACACTCCCAGTTGTGGGTGTGACTTTGTGTTAGATTATCTCCATGCAGATGTGGCATGCCAAATTGTGGTGTGGACATTTGGTTAGATGGAGATGTGACTCCACCCATTCAAGGTGGGCTTGATTAGTTTACTGGAGTCCTTTAAAAGGGAAATGTTTTGAAGAAACCTTAGATATAGATCCTTGGAGAACAGTTGCTTCAGGGCTGACAGAACCAACATGAGATCCAGACATTTGGAAATGCAGGGTCTAGCAGATGTTGTCATAAACCTTCCCAGATGACTGAGGTGTTTTGGATGGGATCAGCCTTTCTTGAGTGAAGGTAACCTCCTGTTGGTGCCTTAGTTGGGACATTTTCTTGGCACTAGAATGGTAAACTTTTAACTTATAAAATTCCCCTTTTAAAAGCCTTTCTACTTCTGGTATATTGCTTTCTGGCCCCTTAATACACTAAAAGAATTTTTGAATTTTTCTTTTCTTGATGCAGCCTCATAGAAAGTTAGGCAGTGTTCCCTCCTTTTTGGTTTTTTTAAAATAAAGTTGAACAGAATTGTTGTTAATTCTTGAAATGTTTGGTAAAATTCACCAGTGGAATCGCCTGGGAGTGGGATTTTATTTGTTGGGAGGTTTTCGATGACTGATTCAATCCCTTTATTTGCTATTGGTCAGTTTAAATCTTCTATTTGTTCTAGAGTCAGTGTACAGGAGTTCTAGTTTGCTAGCTGCAGGAATGCAGCACACCAGAGACGGATTGGCTTTCAATAAAAGGATATTTATTTCATTAGTTCTTCAGAGGAAAGGCAGCTAACTTTCATCTGAGGTTCTTTCTTATATGGGAAGGCACAGGGTGATCTCTGCTGGCCTTCTCTCCAGGCCTCTGGGTTTCAACAACTTTCCGCGGGGTGATTCCTTTCTGCATCTCCAAAGGCCTGGGCTGAGCTGTGAGCGCTGAGATGAGGTATGCTGAGATGCTTGGCTGTGCTACATTGAGTCTCTCATTTAAGCACCAGCCAATTAAGTCCAACATCATTCATTATAGCAGGCACGCCTCCTAGCCGACTGCAGATGTAATCAGCAACAGATGAGGTTCACATGCCATAGACTCTTGTCCACAGCAATATAACTAGGCACTTGGCCAAGTTGACAACTGAATCTAACTACCATAACAGGCGTACTTTATTTTATTGTGCTTTACCAAACTTCATGGAAACTACATTTTTTTTTAGAAGTTGGAAGTTTGTGGCGATTCTGCATTTAAGCAAGACTATCAATGCTATTTCTCCAATAGCGTGTGCTCACTTCATGTCTCTGTCACAGTTTGGTAATTCTTACATTATATCAAACATTTTTCATTATTATTATATCTATTATGGTACTCCATGATCAATGATCTTTAATATTACAGCTGTAATTATTTTGGCGCACCACAACCCATGCTTATGTACGATGATGACCTCAATAAATACTGTGTTTGTTCTGACTGCTCCAATGACCAGCCATCATACCCCATCTCTATCATTCCCCTCAGGCCTCCTTATTCCCCAAGTCACAACAATATTAAAATTAGTCTACTTCATAAAACTACCATGGTCCCTAAGTGTTCAAGTAAAAGGAAGTATTGCACATCTCTCAGCTGAACTCAAAAACTAGACGTGCTTAATGAGCTTAATGAAGAAGGCATATCTAAAGATGAGATAAGCTGAAAGCTAGGAGTCTTGTGCCAAACAGTGAGCCAAGATGTGAATGCAAAGAAAAAGTTCTTGAAGGAAATGTAAAATGCTACTCCTGTGAACACACAAATGATAAGAAAACCAAACAACTAGATTGCTAACATGGAGAAAATTTTAGTGGTCTAGATAGAAGATAAAACCAGCCACAACATTCTTTTAAGCAAAAATCTAATTTTAGAGTAAGGCCCTGACTCTCTCCATTTCTGTGAAAGCTGCAAGAGTTGAGAAAACTGTAGAAGAAATTTTGAAGCAGTCAGAGGTTGGTCCTTGAGGTTTAGGGAAAAAAGTCCTTTCTATAACATAAAATACAAGGTGAAGCAGCAAGTTCTGATGGAGAAGCTGAAGCAAATTATCTAATAGACCTAGCTAAGATCATTGGTAGCTCCACTAAACATCAGCTTTTCAGTGAAGATGAAAATGCTTCTTTGGGAAGAAAATGCTATCTAGGACATACATAGCTAGAGAAGAGAGGTCAATGTCTGGCTCAAAGCTTCAAATGACATATTGATTCTCTTGTTATTATTGAAGAAATACATTTTGCAAGACCATAGCTGCCATAAATAGCCTTTCCTGTTATGGATTTGTCAAGGTCAATTAAAATCTTTCTGGAAAGGTTTCACCATTCTAGATGCCACTAAGAATATTAGTGACTTATGGGAGGTCAAAATATCAACATTAACAGGAGTTTGGAAGAAATAGATTCCAACTTTTAAAGGGGACTTTGAGGAGTTCAATACTTTTGTGGTGAAAGTAACTGCAGATGTAGTAGAAATGGCAACAGACGCAAAATCAAAAGTAGAGTCTGCAGATGTGACTGAATTGCTGCAATTGCATGATAAAATTGAGTGGATGAGAATAAGCAAAGAAAGTCATTTCTTGAGATGGAATCTACTCCTGTTGAAGATGTGAGCAGTGTTGACATGACCACTAGGATTTATGTTATATAAACTAAGTTGATAATACAACATCAGGATACGAGGGGATTGACTTTTGAAAGTTCTGTGGTGGGTAAATTGCTATCAAACAGAACTGCATGCTATAGAGAAATCTTTCATGAAAGGAAGAGTCAATAAATATAGAAAACATCATTATTGTCTTATTTTAAGAAAACTGCCTCATCCACCCCAGCCTTCTTAAATCACCATTATTAACAGTCAGCAGCCATCAACATTAAGGAATGACTACTTTAGCAACAAAAAGATTACTACTAAATGAAGGCCCAGATGATGGTTGGTATTTTTTAGCAAAATATTTTTAAGCTATGTACATTGTTTTTTTAGACATAGTTCAATCATACACTTACTAGACCACAATACAGTGTACACATAGTTTTATATGTACTGAGAACCAAAAAATGTGTGTGACTCGCTTTAGTGCATTATTCAGTGACCTGAAATGGAACTCAGGTCAATATTCTATACAATATCTTGAGGTATGTGTTTAGGTAGTTTGTGTGCAGCTAGGATTTTTTTCATCTAAGTCATCTGGTTTATTAGTGTATGGTTGTTCACTGTATCCTCTTATAATCTTTTTTATTTCTGCAGTGTTGGCAATGTCCCTCCTTTCATCTCCAATATTATTTGCATCCTCTCTCTTTTTTCCTTTGTCAGCGTAACTAAAATTTTGTCAGTTTTATTAATCTTTTAAAGAATCAGTTTTTGGTTTTGTTGATTCTATTATTTTTCTTATCTAATTTATTTATCTCTGCTTTAATCTTTTTTTTATTTCCTTCCTTCTGTTCACTTTTGGTTTAATTTGCTCTTCTTTTTCTAGGTCCTTCAATTATGAGGTTAGGTCCCTGACTTGAGATCTTTCTTCTTTTTATTTTATTTTTATATTCTGTTTTTTTTTAATTCAAGTATTCAGAGCTATATATTTCCCTATCAGCACTTCCTTTGCTGCATCCCAAAAGTTTTGGTATACTGTATTTTCATTTTCATTTGTCTGAAGATATTTCCTGATTTTAATCTTCTTGTGATTTCTTCTTTGTCCCATGGATTGCTTAAGAATAGTTCTTTAGTTTACACATTTGTGGATTTTCAAGTTTTCCCTCTTTTATTGGTTTCTAACTTCATTCCATTGTGGTTGGAGTAGATACACTGGATGATTTCAATATTTTTTAATTTGTTGAGACTTATTTTGTAACCTAACATATAGTCTGTCCTGGATAATGACCATGTACACAGGAGAATACTGTGAATTCTCTTGCTGTTGGGTACAAATTTCTATATATGTCTGTTGTTTAGTTTGTTCACAGTATCATTCATATCTTCTATCCCCTTATTGACTTTTTATCTAGATGTTCTGTCCATTATTAAATGTGATGTATTGAAGTCTCCTGCTATTATGTAGAACTACTTCCTCCTTCAAATCTGTATATTTTCTCAACGTATTTTGGGACTCTGCCAAAAGGTGAATATATCTTTATAATTGTTATGTCTTCTTAATTGTTGAATTGATGCCTTTATCAGAATATTGTGATCTTCTTTCCTTCATACATGTTTTACTTAAATCATATTAGTATAGTTACCCTACCTATCTTTTGGTTATTATTGCCCAGGTGTATGTTTCTTTCCATCCTTTCATTTTCAGCCTATTTGTGTCTTTGAATGTAAGATGAGTGTGTTGTAAAGAGAGCATAAAGTTGGTACTTGCTATATTTTTAATCCATTCTGCCAATTACTGCCATTTGACTGGTGCATTTAGTCCATTTACATTTGAATTAAATACAGGTGATGTAGGAATTTCAGATACTTTTTTGCTATAGATGTCTTTATAAGTCATATTCCTTTTTTATGTCCCCCAATTCTTCTTTAATACCTATTTTCATATTGATTTGATTTATTGCTTTGTACCATTTTGATTCCGTTCTTATTTGTTTCTGTTTATATTTCATACTTTTGTGTGTGTGGTTACTATGGGGCTTAAACTTAACATCCTTAATTTATAAATATCACATTTGATTTGATACCAACTTAATTTCAATAGGATACACATACACTGTTCCTATATATCCCTCTTTTTGTTACATTTGTTACAAATCATATTTTTATACATTGTATGTCCAAAACCATAGATTTTTTTACTCCTTTTTATGAATGCACATTTTAGACCATGTAAGAAGTGAAAAGTAGAGTTATATACCAAAAAATGCAACACTGGCATTTATATTTACCGATATGGTTACATTACCTGAGGTATTTATTTTGTTATGCCATTTTGATCCACTGTCTACTGTCCTTTCCATTTTGGTCTGAAGAACCTTTAGTGTTGCCTATAGCACAGGCCTAGTGGTGATTAACTCCTTCAGCTTTTGTTTATCTGTGAATATCTTAATCTCTCATTTTAAAAGAAAGATTATAAAAATAAATTTTAAAAAAAATTTAAAAAATTAAAAAAAAGAAAGATCATGAGATATAAATGTCTTGGTTGTTAGTTACTTTCTTTCAGTACCTTAAATATTTTGCCACACTACTTTTTTACTTCCATGGTTTCAGGTGAGAAATTGACACTTAATCTTACTGGTTGAGCTTTTTGAATGTGCATATTTATTTATTTCATTCAATTTGGGAAATTTTGTCATTATTCCTTTGAATATTTCTTCTGCCACTTTCTTTTGACTCCTTCTGGGATTCCCATAATGCCTATATTTGTTTGCTTCATTGCATCCTATAAATCCGTTTACTTTTTTAAATTAATTTTTCTTTCTGCTCCTCAGCTTTTATCATATCAATTGTCTTGTCATTGAGTTTACTGATTCTTTCCTCTGCCAGCTCTAATCTGTTGTTTAATCCCTCTAGGGAATTTTTCATTTCTGTCATTATGCATTCCAACTTCAGTATTTCTTTTGGTTCCTTTTTAAAATTTTTATCTTTTTATTGAGATTGTCATATTGTTCATTCATTGTTCCCCTGATATCTTTTTTTTCTCCATGTGTTTTGTTATCTCCTTGAGCATATTGAAGTTTTTTTTAAGTCTTTATGTTCAAAGTCCAGTTCTCTTCCTTGATTTCTGACTGTTTATGTTTTCATTTGAATTGGCAATCATTTCCTGTTTCTTTGTTTGTCCTGTAATCTTTTTTACACACTGTACTTTTTAATAGTTTAAAGTGTTAACTTTAGGATTTATTTCTGAGCTCTCTGTTACTTAAATTTGTAAATAGGTAATGATATGACAGAGATTTCCTTGTATCCCTGGAACTACAAAAGCAAATGAACCAATGCAAAAACCAGCCATAACATTTTTTACAAACCCACTCTGTTTTGACTGGTTTTCTTCTTCTTGTATCAGCTGGAGGCAAATGTGAAATGTTAGGTCTTCCTGCTCTTCAATGAGCCTGTGTCTTAGTCATGTACTGGTCTTGTGCTTGCTGATAACCTTAGGGAATTCTCTAATGAATGAATTCAAATAACCCTTCTATTTCATATAATAGACTTTTACCCCTCCTGGGTGCTCTATTGCATGACTTAATACAGGTTACTTTTTTCCTCAGGACACTTTGACTGAAATTTTTCTTACACTGTGTGCCAGTTTGAATCTGTTGTGTACCCCAGAAAAGCCATGTCCTTTAATCCTCATTCAGTATTGCCAGGTGGGAGCTTTTTGATTGTTTCATGAAAATGTGACCCACCCAATTGTGGCCAGTGTGCTGGCTCCACATCACACTGGAGAGGGATTTAAGGAGGTGCTAACAAGAGCACCAAGAGTTTCTCCTACCCATTTTTAAAGAGGTGTTTCCTTGATTTGGCTCACCCAGTTCCTGCAACACTTTCACTGTTTTCCAGAGTGTTGAGGACAATGGGTCTGTTAGTTTGGGCTAGTTATTTAAAGTTTCTGTGGGGGAATAGTACCTGGAGTATCTTACACTGCCATTTTGGTTAACCACATGCCCCAAATCAAATCTACATTATATGGCTCCAACCGTATAATGTATGAATTCAAGGGATATTTGAGTTCACATATATGGTGAATTGCCTAAGGATACCAGCAAGCACTACTCTCTCCCTTTCTCACTATACTTCAGAAACAATGACTTTTGAATGGTCTTTGCCTTACTGCTTCCTATAGGCTAATCCAGGATTTTTACATACTGGTTACTTCATGTCTTTAGTGTTTCTACTCAATTATCAATTCCTCAGACTTTCCTTTCTAGCTCAGTCTAAAGTAGCTTCTATCATATAATCCTGTAATATTTTATTCATGTTTAACTACCATTTATACTAATTAATTTGCTTATATACTCATTGTTTTATTCATTTGTTTATTTTCTTTCTCTCTCCACATGTGTTTAAGAATCATGAGAGCAAATATAATGACATTTGTGAAAACAAAGAAACCAAAAAATTAGATAATGTCTCACACATGCAAAATATTTAATCCCCAATTCTATGGAGATAGAAGAAAGTCCAGGTGCTGCCCAAATACTTGGAGAAGATAGGGCAAAGAATAAGATGGTCTCCCCAATGTTCCCCAATGTTACAACCCTTATCTCAGTGTTTGGAGAGAAGAGGTGAAGAGGCTGATGCATAAGCCCTTGGAAAGGTGGGACCACCATTCTCTTGAGCACCAAGGATAAATGACACTTGGACTTTGAAATCTAATGGAGTTTGCCCCATAGGACTTTGGAATTGTTTGGGACCTTTGACCTCTGCTTTATTTTCAATCTCTCCCTATGAAATGATAATATTTTTCCTATTATGTTGGGAGCATACACATACACTGTTAGAATTGTAACTTATAGGTTAATAAATCCCTACTATAAACACCAATTCATTTCTGGTATACGGCATTCCAGCAGCATTAACAAACTAAAACATAATAATTATTAAAAGGTAAAACTAACATCATTTGTATCTAAAATTGATTTATCTTTCTCTTTATATGTACTTGAGTTATATTATTATATGTAATTTTTTTCATGTGGCCTATAAAATAATTTGAAATACAATATTTTATTTTATTTTGCTGCTATCATTTTTTTCCCATGTGACTATCCTGTTACTGTGGCACCATTTTCTTGAATACTTTTTTGTAGGGGAAAGTACTTAGGCTAGGAATCAAACCCAGGTCTCCCATATGACAGGTGAGAATTCTACCACTGACCTACCCTTGCACCCTCTCCATTATTTTTTTTTTCCCTATGGGCAGGCACCAGGAATTGAACCTGGGTCTCCGGCATGGAAGGTGAGAACTCTGCCTGCTGAGCCACTATGGCCCACCCTCCATTTATTTTTTATTTTATTTTATTTTATTTTGCATGGGCAGGCCCCAGGAATTGAACCCACGCCTCTGGCATTCCATTTATTTTAAAAGAAATACTTTTATTGAATATTTTTATGCTGTGACTATATTTTTTATTGGAAAAGAAAACAGAAAGGTTTCCCCATACTAGATGACATACAGTAGCACAGGAAACTAAATGAACTTCTCTGCCACCAAACACATAGCCAGAATCAAAGTTTTCTTTCCTCAAATTAAGAAAACCAAATGAGAAGGGGGATATGTTGAAATATAATATGCATTTGCTGTACTCATTACAGAGTAAGGGAACAATGGAATGTGCCTTAGGGGGTGATGGAAATTATTTCATTAAAATGTACTTGACTAGGTTGTATTTGATAGAATATGTTTGTGCTACTAAAGCAATGGATAAGGAAGCAAGTTCAGCTTTACAAAGAAGATATACATTTAAACAGTCATAATAATAAAAAAAGTATAATTGACACAATTTAATATCATTTAAATGATATTTAAATGATCATTTAAATGTCCCTCTTAATGAAGGTATTTTTCTCATAGAAATTAGAAACATTGAGAAGCATAGAGAGAATCAAGAAGAGTGTATGGTAGGAATTCAAAACACTATTCATAGAATGAATAAATAAAAGAATGAGTGGGGAATGCCACCTTCAGCTTAATATCTGTTCTTTCCTACAATGTCAAATTTCTTATTTAATGGAAATGTGTCTCTTACATCAAATTACATTTTTGAGTGTGTTATTATTATTTTTTTTTGGGGGGCAGTGCATGGTCGGGAATCAAACCCGGGTGTCCTGCATGGAAGGTGAACATTCTACCACTGAACCACCCATGCACCTGAGTTTGTTATTTTTATTGTTTTTAGATCAACTTTATTAAATAGTGTATATAAAATAAAAAGAATTTTAAATATGCAGTTTGATGAGTTTTGACAAATGTAAGCACCCATGGACTACCATTCTAATCAAAGTATATCACATTTCCTTCATGCCCCAAAATTCCTTTATGCTCCTTTGCAATCTATTTACTTGGCCCAGCTTTGGGCACAGAAAATGTCTGATATAATCATAAATATAGATTAATTTCATGGACTGTACTATTTTGTCAAGTTTTTGAGATTTTTGCATTTTGCTACATGTATCAAGAAGTTCTTTCCTTTTTATTGCCGAGTAAGTAGTTTTCCATTGTGTGACTATACCATAGTTTATTTATCCATCCTCTTGCTGATTAACATTTGAGTTGTGAATTTAGAGGTCTCTGAACAGAGCAGTATGAACATTTGTATACAATCATTTTATGTATACATATTTTCATGCATCCTGGTAAATGACTTGAAACAATTATCAGGACATATAGTAAGTATATCTTTATTTATATAGAAAGTGCAAAACTGTTTTCCAGTTGGCTGTGCCATTTTACATACTTACACACAGTGTATTCCAGAGTTCCATCTGTTGCATGTTGCCTTAGTCTGCCACTGTTACACAGTAACATAGACTAATTGTTTGCTTAAATGACAAGGATTTAATGTCTCACAGTTCTGGAGGCTACATGTCCAAAATCAAAATGTTGGCAGGGTCATGTTTCCTCTGAAGTGTTTACACATCTTGTGGTTGCTTGGCAGCAACTCATACTATAACTCAATCTCTCCCTCTATCTCATGACTGTCTTTCTCCATCAATCATGGTGTCTCTGTCCGAATTTCCCTTGCTTGTAAAAACACTAGTCATATAAGATTATGGCCCAGCCTAATCCAGGTTGGCTTCATTTTAACC
Organism: Tamandua tetradactyla; assembly: GCF_023851605.1. Taxonomy (NCBI): domain Eukaryota; kingdom Metazoa; phylum Chordata; class Mammalia; order Pilosa; family Myrmecophagidae; genus Tamandua; species Tamandua tetradactyla. The sequence continues at coordinate 28,542,320 of NC_135350.1, forward strand.
AATATTTTCAAAGATCCTATTTACAAATAAGCACATTTATAGAACTGGATTTGACCATGTCTTTTTGGTAGATGCAGTTCAATGCAAACACATATCCTTGCCTACACTTCAATTGTCAGGTATTCTAATTTTAGCCAAACAAAGGGATAATAGTAGTTTCTCTTTGTAGTAATAATTTTCATCTGTCTGTTAATTAAAATATTGAGTATAGTTTGATATTGTTTATTGCTCATATGTCTATCTTCTTTTCTGAAGAGTCTGTTCAAATCTTTTGTCTATTTTTATTAGGCTTGATATCTTATGATTAAGTTGTGCTAATTCTCTAAATACACTTAATAGACATTTTTTGTCAGATATATGTATTGAAAATAATTTCTTGACATTTGTATCTTTTAATTTTCTTGGTGCTATCATTTGAAGAGCAAATATTCCTAATTTTAATGAACTGCAGATTATCAGGTTTATTTCACATCTTTTTCATATCTTGAGAAATCTTGACCAATAGGGTTTAAAAGCTTGTCTCCTAAATCTTCTAGAAGTTGTATAAATTAACTTTTACACTTAAGTATGTAACTAATTTTGAGTTAAATTTTTTTATGTTATGATTCGGGGGCAGGACTCATATTCTTCCATCTCAATATCCTGTTATAAAAAAACATTTGTTGAAAAGATTGTTCTTTCACCCCCTGAAATCCCTTGGCACATTTTGCAAAGATGAATTGGCCATACAATTGTGGGCTACTTCTGGATTCTAGTTGTCGTCGTCTTTTTTTTTCTTTTTTACATGCGCAAACACCAGAAATCAAACCCTGGTCTCCAACATGGCAGGTGAAAATTCTACCACTGAGCCACCGTCACACTGCCCAGTCTTCTTTTTTATTTTAACTTGTATTGAGGTATAATTTACATACATTAAAATTTATCCTTTTATGACATTTTTAATAAAAAATGTATCCTTTTTTATATAATTTTATGGATTTTGACAATTGCACACCACTACCAAAATTAAGATATATACAAGTTTTATTAGCCAAAAGTTTTGCCTGTGACACTTTATAGACAATTCCTTACTGCACCTCCAGCCTCTGACTAACTAATACTAATCTGATTACTGTTCTTTTTTTTGCCTTTTCCAGAATGTCCTATAAATAGAATCATATAGTAGGTCCATCATTTTGTTGAATACTTTTATATACCCTCAACTGCTTTTCCATCTGAAACTACAGTTAGACATACATTAAACTACTAGGCATTACTTTATAAATCACTGGGACTCTGTTGTTTTTCATCAGTTTTTTCTCTTTCTGTGCTTTAGTGGAATAAATTTATTGCCCTGTCTTCATGTTCACTGATCTTTTTTTGCTTTTGTGGTGTCTTTGTATTTAACTTTATTATGACTCTTAACCTTCTTGGATTTGTGGGTTTGTATTTTATATACTTTATCAAAATTAGAAAAAAATGGCCATTCTTTATCCAAATTACTTTGTCTTTTCTCTTTGTAGGGCTTCTCATTATATTTATGTACTGCCTTCTAATCTTTAAATATATTTATAACAGCTGTTTAAATGTCCTTGTTTGCCAAATTTATCTTTGGCATTTCTGAATTTGTGAAGACTTTTATATTATTTATGGATCACATTTTCTGCTTTTTTAATGTATAATAATTTTCATTTAATAATTTCATAATATCACTGATAACTATATTGTTTAATATCTTGATATTGTTCTTTTTCTTCAATAGTGTTGAAGTTTATTATGGCAAGTAGCCAATTTATATGAAGAACACCTTGACATTTTTAGCATTTAGAAACACTTTTTTTTAGGCCAGAATAGCCATTTCTATAAAATTACTGGTGCATTAATAGAGCACAACCCTTCTGCATCTTTGGTAAATGCCTAGGTGTTTAACAAAGCCTCTGCACCGTAGCTGATCTGCACTTGAACTTCACTTCCCACTTATGTGAATTCTTAAAACCAGTTCCCAGTAGTTGTTCTTTCCTGGTAGTTCTGTGCTATGCCAGTTTGAATCTATTATATACCCCAGAAAGACCATACCTTAATCCTGATCCCATCTAGTTGGAGCAGCCATCTCTTTTAATTCTGATTCAGTATTGTAGGGTAGAAGCAATTGTATTGTCTCCATGGAGATGCTGCAGACCTAATTGTGTGGTGTGACCTTTTGGTTAGATGGAGATGTGACTCTACCCGTTCTAGACAGGTCTTGTTTACTTTGCTGGAGTCTTTTAAAAGAAGAAACCTTTTGGAGAGAGCTCAGAACAGAGCTGATGCAGATACTTGGAGAGCAGAAGTGACAGTGCCCACACAGCCAGAGACCTTTGGATATGAAGAAAGGAGCACCCCCAGAGAAGCTGCTTGAAACCAGAAGCCAAAGACCCCAGCAGATGCCAGCTGCATGCTTTCCTAACTAACAGAGGTGTTCCAGACCCACTGGCCTTTCTTGAATTAAGGTATCTTTCCCTGGTTGCCTTAGTTTGTACATTTTTATAGACTTAGAACTGTAAACTTGTAACTAATTAAATTCCTTTTTAAAAGCAATTCCATTTCTAGTATATTGTATTCCAGCAGCTTAACACAGTAATACAGATTTTGGCACCAGAAAACTAGAGTACTGCTGTGGTTTGCAATACCAAACATGTAGTAACAGCTTTTTAAATGGATAAGGGAATATTCTGGAAGAGTTGTGAGGACCTTGAGAGAGAAGGCCTAGAATGTTTTGAAGAGACTGTTGGTAGAAATGTGGACTCTTAGGATGCTTCTGATAAGGCTTTAGACAGACAGATATGCTGAATGTGTCACTGCAAACTGAAAGGAAGGCATTCTTAATGGATGGAAGGCAGAATTTGAGCTTGGATATTTAGCAGAAGAAATTTCCAAATTAAATGTGAAAGCAAAGCTCCTTGCAGGTTATAGTAAAATATGAGAGGAAAGAGATAAGTTGAGGACTGAACTCTTGGTTACAATGAAAACAGAAATTGATAGTCTGAAAAATTCTGGGCTTCAAAGAAGTGAGACCCCAGTAAATGGGACCCCACATGAGATTTAACCAAACATGGAAACAGTCAGCCAATACAGGACAAGCAAGAACTAGAGAGGGAATTATCCAGAAAGGATTTGTGGAAAGTCCTATTGTCTGATGGTTATGATCCCTGCATACTACATAGAAAACCAGTGAGGGTATTGTGGAATCTGTATAAACAGAACTACTGCCAGTCTGGATGAAAAGGGACAGAAAAGGGACAGACAGAAGGAAAAATGGATTCAGATGCAGCTGTGGAAGCTAACATCTGGAACTAGGAAACCTCAGGCCACGAGAGCAGACTGACTCATAAACGTGCAGAGGGTAAGTTTAACTCAAAGGCAGACGGCAGGATGTTCTGGAAGAGTTATGGTGTCCTGGGCCTCTGAGAGGGTGGAGTGCATAAATCAGGGACTGGAGGAGCCTGGCTGCCACCTTGTTTTTCTGGAGAGGTGGACTGTGTGCTTTGGAGATGGCAGACATCCTGGATGCTGCCCTGATGCTTGGAGAGGGTGGATCTGGGAAAAGAGGGTCCTTACAATGTTCCCCAGTATTGGAAAACTCACCCCAGCATTTGCAGAGAGCAAGACCACTGCATAAGCCCTTGGCAAGGGTGGGACTGCTGCTTTTTAAAGCCCCGAAGATAAATTACTCTCAGCCTTTGAAATCTAATGGAGTTTGCCTGCAGGTTTTCAGTACTGTTTGGGAGCTGTGGCTCCTGTTTATCTTTTGATTTCTCCCTATGGCAATGGAAACATTATCATATGATTATTCCTCCTTTGTATATTGGCAACAGATAACTTGTTCTCAGTTTCATGTGTCCATAGCCAGAGGAGATTTTTTTTTCCCCTTAGAACAGACCATACCTGTAACTGACTTTGATACAATTTTGTTCTGCTGCTGACCTTGTATTGCATCTTTATTGTTTCTAAAATGGTTTAAGGCTTTTATGATATTGTGATGGAATGAACGCATTTTGTATATGGAAGGAACATGCCTTTTTGGGGGTCCAGAAGATGTAATGTACCAGTTTGAATCTATTATGTACTTCAGAAAAGCCACATTTTAATCCTGATTCAATCTTATGAGAGCAGCCTTTTCTTTTAATCCTGGTTCAATATTGTAGGATGTTAACTTTTAATCAGATTATCTCCATGGAGATTTGATACACCCAATTGTGGGTGTGATCTTTTGATTAGATAGAGATGTGACTCCATCCATTCCAGATGGGTCTTGATTAGTTTACTAGAGTCCTTTAGAAGAGGAAACATTTTGGAGAGCGCTCAGAGGAGTCGATGCAGATATATAGTACACACACAGCCAGAGACCTTTTGAGATAAAGAAAGAAAACACCTCTAGGGAAGCTGTTTAAAATCAGTAGCCAAAGACCCCAGGAAATGCCAGCCATGTGCCTTACTAGCTGACATAGGTGTTCCAGACCTATCGGCCTTTCTTGGATTAGGGTATCTTTCCCTGGATACCTCGCTGTACATTTTTATAGTCTTAGAATGTAAACTTGTAACTTATTAAATTTCCTTTTTAAAAGCCATTCCACTCCTGGTATATTGCATGTTGGCAGCTTCACAAATGAATACATATGCACATAGTTATGCCTTCACAGCATACTATTTTGACTAATATCAAAGGAAGCCCACTGCATGTTTTTGGACCCCCTTCTCTCCCTAGCTTCCTCAGACGTTCTCAACTGCACTGTTGATGTCTTAAGCTGAGTGAGTCCTCCATGGTATACTGGGGTTTCTGCTCTCCATGCTGTAGTCCAATAAATACCTCCAGACAAAAAGCTGGATAATTACAAATTGTTTGTTTTCCTCTCTAAAGTATCACATTCTTGTTTTGGCTATTTTCTGATGTCTTCAAACAATGGTTTTATATTTTTTCAAGTTATTAGTTTCTGTAGCAGTAGGGCAAGTCTGGTACCAGTTACTGGCTAACTGGTTACAGTTGCTTAATCACAAAATTTGAAGATGAATTATTCATTTTCCCTAACAAACCAAACATCATGTTTATCATTTATTCATCATTTCTGCAAGCTACTTATATAAGTTGTGGTCACCAGAATATACAGATTGTTTCCAGGCCACCAATGGCCTAAATATAACAGTTCTATTGCTAGGGAAACATATTTATAGATGAACTGGCTGTTGGAAAGAGCTTTCTTTGAATAACTTATTCTAACTCTTGAAATAGATGCCACTGATGATCCTTTGTCCCAAAGTATTTTTAATGTTTAAATTCTGTTGCAATTGTGATTTTAAAAAGCAGTGAAATTGGATCTTTTCAGAGAATACTAAATTACATAGCGTAAAAAACTAAATACTTCACATAGAGGTAAAAATGAGTTTCAATTTGTGGTCGAATTTCCTAAAGTATGTCACAGGGCAATTGAAGTAAAATGTTAGAGTGTTCTAAATGTTCATCCTTATGTAAATAATATCTTCAAAGAATCCTTCTGATAACTTAGAGAGAAACAGATCATTTCAATATTGCGGTTCTAGAGATTTTGGAATACTCTCTGAAATACTAGAGTTTTGAAAATTGTTAAATAGTTCATTTTGACATAGCATTTATAAGGTAAATCTATATTTAAAAAGACAATTTGCTGTCTCATTCAGCATGAGAAATTGAATTTGAATCCTTTGAAGGGAAGAGGCATTAACACAGGCTTCTACAGGCATACCCCAGAAATATGGCAGGTTCAGTTCCAGACCACTGCAATAAAATGAATATCACAATAAAGTGAGTCCTATGATTTTTTTTGTTTCCCAGTGCATATAAAAGTTATGTTTACACTGTACTGTAGTCTAGTATGTATGCAATGGCATTACATCTAAAAACAAAGTACATAGGTCTTTTAGTTTGCCAAAGCTGCTAGAAAGCAATATACCAGAAATGGACTGACTTAACAATGAGGATTTATTAGCTTAAAAGTTTACAACACTATGGTCATGAAAATGTCCAAATTAAGGCATCTGTGGAAAAATACGTTCTCTGAAGACTTGTTACACATGAGTTTGGACTTCTCTGTCAGATAGCAAAGCACATGGCAACATTTCCTGTTCCTTCTCTCATGGGTTTCCTTACTTCCATTGTCAGTAGATTCCTCTCTCAGCTTCTATGGGTGTGCCTTTGTCACTTTGCTTCTCTGGGTCTTTTTCCATGAGTTTCTCTGAACTTCTTCTCTGATTTCTATGTGTCCTTTATGGTCTTATAAAGGACTCTATTGAGAGGATTAAGACCACCTTGAATGAGGTGGGTCACACCTCAATTGAAATGACCTAAAATGGTTCACAGCCACAATAGGTCTGTGCTCACAGGAACGGATTAAAGAGCAGGACCTTTTCTGGGGTATGTAACAGCTTCAAACAACCACAATACCTTATTTTAAAAATACCTCATTGCTAAAAAATGCTAACCATCATTTGAGACTTCAGAAAATAGGATTCTTTTTGCTGATGGATGGCTTTTCCTTGATATTGATTGCTGAAGTTTGGTTGCTGAAGGTTGGAGTAGTGATGGAAATTTCTTAAAATTAGACAAAAATAAACTTTGCTGCAGTGGTTAACTCTTCCTTTCATGAAATATTTCTCTGTAGCATTTTACCAACAGTAGAACTTCTTTCAAAATTGGAGTCAATCATCTCAAACCCTGCCACTGCTTCATCAAGCACGTTGATGTAATATTTTAAATCCTTTATTGTCCTTTCAACAATGTTGTGTTGGTCTGAAAGGATTTACACACCCTAGAAAAGTCATGGCTTCATCCTAATCCAATTTTGTGGGACTATCTGTTTCTTTAAAACCCATTCAGTACTGTATATTGGAAACCTGATTAGATTATCTCCATGGAGTTGTGACATGTGCAATTGGGGGTATTAACTTTTGATTAGATGGAGACGAGATCCCCCCATTCCAGTTAGGTCTTGATTAGTTTACTGGAATTCTTTAAAGGGGGAAACATTTTGGAGAGAGTCACTTTTAGAGCCTTGAAGCAGAGAGTCCATGTAGCCAGATACCTTTGGAGATGAAGAAGGAATACACCCTCAGGGGAGCTTCATGAAAAAAGAAGTCTGGAAAGCAAGCAAGCAGACATTGTCACCATGTTTGCCATGCACCTTTCCAGTTAAGAGAGAAACCCTGAACTTCATCAACCTTTCTTGAGTAAAGCTAACCTCTTGGTGCCTTATTTGAATATTTTTATAGATCTGCTTTAATTGGGAAATTTTCGTGGTCTTAAAATTGTAAACTTGCAACTTGATGAACTCTCCCTTTCCAAAATCTATTCTGTTTCTGGTATATCACATTCCTGCAACTAGAAAACTAGAACAAATGTTCACCAGGAATAGATTCTATCTCAAGAAACCACTTTCTTTGCTCATTCATAAAATGCAACTTTTCATCCATTCAAGTTTTATCATGAGATTGCAGTGATTTGGCCACATCTTCAGGCTCCACTTTTGATTCTGCTTCTCTAGCTATTTCTACCACATCTCCAGTTACTTTCTCCACTAAAGTCTTGAGCACCATAAAATCATCCATGAGGGCTGGAATCACCTTCAAACTCATATTATTGTTGATATTTTTATTTCCTCCAAGAAGTCATCAATGTACTTAATGTCATCTAGAATGGTGAAACCTTTCCAGATGTTTTTTAATTGACTTTGCCAAGATTCATCAGTGAAATGATTATCAATGGCAGCTATAGACTTATGAAAGTCAAAAATCAAAATGAGTCCTTGGTCTCTGGGCTGCAGAATGGATGTTGTTTTAGCAGGCATGTATATCAGAGCTCTTGAATGACCTGGTGTATTGTCAGTGAGCAGTCATATTTTGAAAGGAGTCTTTTTCCCTGAGAAGAAGATCTCCACAGTTGGCTGAAAATATTCAGGAAACCATGCTGTAAACAGATGTGCTGTCATCCAGGATTTGTCGTTCAATTTCTAGAGCACAGGCAGAGTGGACTTAGCATCGTGATTAAGGGCCCAAGGATGTTCATAATGTTAAATTAGCATTAGATGCAACTTCTAGTCTGAAGCAAGAGAGTTAGCATATCCTAGCAAGAGAGTTAGCATGTCCTTTGAAGCTTTGAAGCCAGGTATTGTCTTCTCCTCCCTAGCTTTGAAAGTATTAGATGACATTTTCTTCCAATGGAATCCTTTTTCATCTACACTGAAATGCTCTTATTTAGTGGAGCCACCTTCATCAATGATCTTAGCTAGGTCTTTGGATTACTTGCTTTAGCTTCCACATTAGCATTTACTGCTTCATCTTGCACTTTTATGTTATAGAGATGAAATGTGTCCTGAAACTTCATAAGCCAACTTCTGCCCACTACAAACTTTTCTTCTAAAGCTTCCTTACCTATCTGAGCCTTCACGGAATTTAAGAGAGTTAGGGTCTGGCTCTGGATTACACTTTGGCTTAAAGGACTGTTGTGGCTAGTTTGATTTATCCAGACCACTAAAACTTCCTCCATATCAGCAATACGCCTGTTTTGCTTTCTTATCATTTGTGCATACGCTGGAGTAGCATTTTTCATTTTCTTCAAGAATTTATTCTTTGCATTCCCAACTTGGTTAACTCTTTGCACAAAGAGTGGCCTATTTTGCCTTTGGACATATCTTCCTCACCAAGCTTAATCATTTCTACCTTTTGGTTTCGAATGAAAGATGTGTGACTCTTCCTTCCATTTGAACATCTAAAGTCCGTTGTAGGATTAGTAGTTGGCCTAATCTTAACATTGTTGTGTCTCAGGGAAGAGGGACCCCTGAGGGGAGGGAGAGAGATGGGGGAATGGCTGGTCTTTGAGCAATCAGAGCACACACATTATGGATTGTTTTCCATCTTATATAGACAATATTTATGGCACCCCAAAACAATTACAATACTAACAGCAAAGATCACAGATCATAGATTACCATTACAGATCTCATAATGAAAAAGTTTGGATTATTGTAAGAATTACATAGTGTGACATAGAGACACAAAGTGAGCAAATGCTATTAGAAAAATGTAGCATATAGACTTTCATGACACTGGTTTGCCACAAACAATTTATAAAAAATGCAATATCTATGAAGTGCTATAAAGTAAAGCACATAAAATGAGGTATGCCTATGTTTTAGTTTACTAAATGCTGCTGGAATGCAATATACCAGAAATGGAATGGCTTTTGAAATGGAATTTATTAAGTTACAAATTTCAGTTCTAAGGCCATAAAAAATGTCTAAATTAAGGCATCCAGAAAAAAAATCCCTTGACTCAATAAAGAACAATATCTGTCACATGGTAAGGCATGTGGCTGGTGTCTGCTGGGCTCCTTGTTTCCAATTCCGTTGCTTCCAGCTCCTAATTCCAGTGGCTTCCTCTCTAGGCATCTGTGGGTCTTCACTTTGCTTCTCTGGTGCAAAACTCTCAGTTCTAGCTTGCAGCACTTCATGGGAAGGACCATGCAACATTTGCTGGACTCCACATATCTGCTCCCTGTCTAGGCATCTGCTCTCTGTTGGCATTCCAAGCATCTCTCAATGCCTACATCTGTGTCAGCTCTGGTTCCTTTCTAGCGTCTGTTGGCTGTCTCAGCTCCTGGCGTCTTTGGGGTTTTGCATTTCCAAAAATCTGTGTCAGTGTCTGCACCTGAAGTTTCTCCAAAATGTTTCCCTTTTTATAGTATCCCAGTAAACTAATCAAGCCCCACATTGAATGGGCAGGGTCACATCTCCATCTAATAAAAAGGCCACACCCACAATTGAGTGGATCAATCTCCATGGAAACAATTTAATCAAAGTTTCCACCCTACAATATTGAAACAGGATTAGAGGAACATGGCTTTTGGGGGGTACATAACAATTTCAAACCAGCACAGCCTGTATCGGGGAAGAACAAAAATATCCTCAGCGTGAAGAATGAGCACAGGAGCAACTCTGGTTAACTTCACTAGCTCAGAAGCCTAGTGATTAGTTGTATTACTATTTTCCAGAGAGATAATCAGAGGCAGAGATATGGATTCTCCAGGAAGTATCAGATTATTTTCCCAAAAAGAGAGCTGCACAGTTGTAGGAGCCAAAGGGTTAACAGAAAACCTGCGGAATTTATTGGGAGTGACTGGCCTCAGAGTGGCCCTGAGGAGGTCTGCTGCAAACAGAGAGCTCCCGGCCATGAGCCTTATCTGGGGACGAGGGGGAAGAACATGGTCTGCAAACAGACTTGTTTTGTTCCTACTTTCGCACAGGAAGTATGGAATGTTCCCTTTTTGCTACCCAGATATCCAGGAGGCTAGATTGAAAGTAACAAGAGAACAAGGGAGTAATATACTGAAAAAACAGGCTTGGTCAGCAAAAGAGCTGTGAGAAATGATATAAAATAAAGCCGCTGGAGCTCTTCGGGGCTGCAGTCATCTTGTCTGTCTTCTGTGTGTGTCTGTGTGACTCATTCTGCAGGAAGTGTCCGCGCCCGTGTTTTTTATTTCGCAGGGGTTGCTGAAAGACTGCAACATACAGTAAGCGATTAAATATAATGAACTAACTTCTCTGACCGTCATTTGAAAATGTTTCTAGGTTAAGCATATTACTGATCTTTTGAATCTCAACAAAATAGTGAGAAGCAAGGTATCATTAATATGGAGATATAGCAGTAATGAATTATGGAAGATAAAACAAGAAACTCCTATAAGTTGAGAAAAATAATCACAACAATGTAACACTAAATGGAACTTTCTCATCAAAGCAATTTCAAATTTTCTCTCAAGAAAAATTAGCTTAGCACTACTATAAGTTGTAATTTTATTTGTTTGCTTATTTTCTATTATAAATTTAAGACCACCAACCAAAAAGGGGCTAGTGTAGTACAACTGTAGCAATAAGTCTAGGGATTTATTGAAGTAATTTTACTAGAGAAAGATGATAGTGTTACATATTAGGCAAATTAAGCAGGTGATAGCTCAGTTTATCTGTATTTCCTTTGCTCCATATTTTGCTAGCTTTTATATTTTGCTATTATTCAACTTTTCTAGTAGGCTGTGATATTTACCCACTTTCCTTTGTCTACTCCTGACTCCCACATTTTACTATTTTGCTAGATGCCTGGTCAGCAAAGGCCATTCCCTTAAGAAAGTCTACCTTGTCTCCTGAACCCAGGTCTGATTCCTTCTTTTTATATGAGGATATTTTATATGAGATTTTAATTATTTATTCATTACTGTGATTATTTTAACTATGTTTTCTCTCACTTTACTGTAAGCTCCAAACACTCAGAGACTATGTCTATATTTGTTTATCACTGCATTGCCAACTTCTAGTCAGTGATTGCCACACAGTAGGTGCTAAATAAATGAATATTGAATGAATGACCTTAATTTGTTTTTGAGCGAAATAAAGGAATCACTTCGGCCTAGAGAGGACACACTCAATGCCCAATTTTTTTCTGTGTGGTTTTTGGTACCTAATAATAAACTAATATTGGTACCTAATAATACCTAATAGTAAACTTTTTTTTTCTAATAAGCAATCATCTTGTTGAAAACTCTTAATTTATCCTTTACTGCTATTAAATCAGTGATAATCACCAATTACATTTTACATGGTCCGTAATGAATGTATATACCTAGAACAGTAAAATAAGAGAATACCTTAATTAGCACCTGTCATGTGCTTGCTAGGCCTTTATATATTATAGTTCCTCTTATCTTTTTATCTACCCTAGGATGTCTAGATTCAATCTGTATTTTCATAGATAAATGAAAATGGATCAAAGTGTTGTGGTAGGTAGCAGAGCTTATATTAAGATCCAAATCTACCTAATTTCTAAAGCTCCCACATGCTTTTTCCATTCTTCTAGCATACTTATTAAATTCTGAAAATTTCAGATTATGTATCTAAAGCCACTGTATATTAAGAATATGCCAAATATTATGTACTAATTATACAGTCTAGATGGTAAATCACTATGTTTCAGCTCTCCACATGCTTAAAACCTCTGCAGGCTACACCAATATTATTTATCTTCAGCTGCCAACCAAACTTTCTTCCAGTCTAGTTTAAACCTTTGCATTGTCTATAGGTAGGTCAATTTACTAGCATCTGTGTGTTTGTGTGTATGTGTAAGTCATCTGTTCTCTGAGCTAAGAATATTAAGTTTAGACTACACATTGTATGATGGTTTTTGAGTTTGTAATTATTCAGTGATTCAAATCCCAGTAGTGACCTGTGAAGGAAGTATACATTAATGGATTTTATGTTAGCATGCTGAATTCTAATAGCTAAATTATATTACTTGTACAGTGGAAAAATTAATTCCAAGTTTACTATATATTTATTTGATTTTCTGCCAGATTCAATTGTGTAGCTGTAGAGACTGGGAAAAATATTTAGCTATTTGAAATGATAAAAGTTAAAAAAACTAAAAAAAAGAAACTCTCTAAATTCTGTACTAAAAGAAAATTAGTAATGTTTATGAAAATATAGCAACCTTTATGATTATAGTTCCAGCAATTCTGTTAGAATGTTTTTTGTTGTTAGAATGTGTTTTAACACTGAAACCCTTTTTCTGCTTTTGTAGTAACATCAAATTATTAAATAACCATCCAGTGTATCAAGCTAGATATTTGGATAAACATTCAATGAATTAGAAAATTGAAATTGCAAAGTTTTACCATTTTTCCTCTATGAATGTAGAAAAAAATCATGTCTTTTAAAAATAGTATCCTTTGATTTCAGGAGATAGCAAAATACTAGGTCTGCTTTTGAAAAAGTCAAAAACTCTCTTATCCACTAGAACTGATAAATATTCCAGTACAACTACAATTTTTAATAAGATAGACTTGGATGGAGTATTTTGTTCTTAACCTAAATGTTGTTTTGTTAGTGAACTACGTTTGGACATGGAAAATTCTTTAGTGTGAATTTCAATTCCTCTTGTTTTTAACTTCAGACTTCTGTTCTAGACATAAGACTACTTATATATGCATATTAATGGTAATTCAAAGATTTTAATATAATAGTAGATGTAAATTATATATGAAAAGATTAGATCATATGATTATTTCCACTGAAAATTAAATTCTAGTTTAATTAAAAAAATTTTTTTCCCAGGGTAATGGCATAATGTAAAATAAGCAATTGGTCTTTATTGTTCTTGTTTAATCAAACTGGGCAATTTGCTCAACGGTATACGGTTGATTTCCTATAAAAAAGAATTAGTGGTTTGACCAAGACAATTTCTCAGGCTTCCTTAATCTCTAAAATGCTTTGATTCTTTGCAATTAATTAGATGACCCCTTGTTAAGTTATTCAATATTTGTTTAGGCAAAAATTAATGTTGTAGAGGTAAAAAGGACTATTTCAAAAAGCACAGTGATCCTGGATAAGATACAGGGGGAAATGATATATTTAGTTTTCTTGTTTTTAAATACATTATCTAAAAATGCACAAAAGTAACAGACTATGAAGTAAGTATGTATTTACCTATTGGAATGTAAAAGTTTAATTTCACATATAAAATATTACCAAAATAAATTTTAACAACATAACTCTCATAAATCTGGAATTAATTTTCAGAGATCATAATTGACTCTGTTTCAAAGTAAAATTTGACTCACATTTATCTGCCTATTCAAAGCAAAATCAGTTTTATTTCTTTTCTTTTATATTTTCACATGCATCATGAATTTAAAATATATTTGTGGTTCTTATGACTATTTCCTGTAAATGCTGGTACCCAAAAAGATTAATTAAAATTTATAGTGGATCTGCGAAATGGAAATAGGTATCACTTTTTCTGAAATACTGACCTCTCCAGAGCACAAAGCTGTAACTGTCTTGGCAGATTAGGTAACATTCCTTAATATTCTAGACCAGGAAATGAAAAATATTTTGTAACTAGTATACACAGGAAATTTGAAGTGTGTAAAAAAATTATTTACATGTGATGAAATGTGATATAAAATTTCAGCACCCTTTTTAATTCTTACAGGTTTTTCTGACTAGCACACTTAATATACAGACTTCACAAATAGAGATTGGTGCAAGGAACCATTATGTTAACCTCAGGGCCCAGTCAAAACGAGGTCATAGCATACAGGCATACAGTCTATAGGCTTAAATGTTTTAGATCCTCCATAAATGCAACAATACTCTTATTGTTGCACAGAATATTACTTTTATTTCTCTCTTCTCTCTCTCTCTCTCATCTGTCTTTCCATCTGCCTTTCTTTGCACAGTATTTTGGGATATTCAATTTTTACCACATTTTGATGTTTTTATATATAAAATATATATATTTTATATATTTATATAGGTTCTAATGATAACTTGATTTTACCTTTAATGCCACTATCCAATGTCCTTAGCTTATTATTATGAAGAATCATGAATATAGGCTATCACATTTACTGCTTTCAATCCCTTCTCCTATTTCCATTGTAAGTTTGCAAGGTTTCTCTTACAAAACCTAGGGCTTTATACATATTTCCACCTGTTTAAAGGCCTTTATTGGCTTCCCATTGTCCACTAGTTCATGTGTTGAACACACACCTACTTGTACTCTAGACCCTCTGCATGAAGGATGCAGGATCTGGACCCAAGTCCTTATATTGCCTTTTGCAGTCTGAGACCCTTCTATTTCTCTATGCATAGCTACTTTTCTTTTTTATACAATTATTCCACTTCAGCCAAGTATCTTTTACTTGTCACCTGGACATACTGTAAACATGCCATTGTCCTTGGCCAGTTTGTCCTCTCCACTTGCTCATCTTTGTTCCTCTCTCCTCTCTTTGTTCATTTTTCCTTCTCTCTTCATGTCCCCCTTTTTTTCTTCTCTCATTTTCTGGAATAATCTAAATTCCCAGATGTTTAGTGTCCTAGTGACAGATTGATAAGGATATATTTGCTTTAATGCCATCTTCTGCTCTGTGCAGTCATCTACAGCTGAGTTAGAACATTCTTGCTTGGGATTGTCTCTGACTTCTGGCATTTTCAGAAGTGTCTACATTCCCACTTGATATCACTCTCTTTTGCAATCTCCCTCATTATGACCAAGAGGACCCTTTAGGGTCTGCTGGCCCTAGCTTTAAATCTATTTATTTATTTTAGCTTTTATACCTCACTGGAGTTCTGGGCATCTCAGTGAAGTCCACTGTCAATCCTTCCACATAACTGTCTCAATTCTGTCTTTTTGTAACATGGAATTATTTTCTTAGAACATGGAATTCTAGGGACCTTTTTGGACCTCGATGACTCCCAAAGCAAGTAGATGGGAACAGAGCACTGGTGTCCTGTACTCTATATCCTCACGCTTAGGGGTGATAACTACCATTCTCCACCATCTTTCAATCTATACTCAGTGGAGGGTAGTGAAGGGCAGGACAAAGGACCTTATCTGTTCCTAACCCTCTTCTCCGTTTCTTCTCTGCTCTCCCTTTTAATTCTTTATTCTTTATGTCTTTTTTATTGGTAGCTCTGCAGTTAGGTGTTTTTCTGTTTTGTTTTGTTTTTTTTTCTGTCTTAAACCTAAACCACTGTTTTTATTTGTTTGCTAATCTAAAATTCTTAAAAGTTGAGAATTTGATGTCTTTGTTTTTGGTTCCTCTATCCCTTGGAGCACTAATGTTTCCCAAAGAGTTGGGCCATTCACAGAGTAAGAAGAAAGTGAGAAAGAAAGTACTTCTGTTAAAAGGTTTGATATCATTTAATTGCATTAGCATCAGATTGGAGGTAACAAATATTGTTGCTGAGGCTGAACTGGGTTAGTGAGCCAGGTTGGTAAAAATGTTCTTTTGATATGATTCAGTCAATAGGAAAGCATTCCAGATTTTTTATAGAAATAAAATAGGAAGATTATTTGGAGCAGTTTTGTTCTTTTAACCTGGAATATGATAAAATGGAGGAGGGAGACTAGAGAATGTAGATCATTAAGGACTTTATTGCCAATAATTATTTTTCCCTTGAGTAGATCATATTTATTAATTTATATTAATATTCTTGTTTTTCACAAAATAATTCTAAAGGTAGAATGATTTTTGAAGGCAATTCTTCTTTTACAACATAATATGCTTCTTAAATGTATACTCAGTTAATTTAAAACTACCAAAATTCATAGTTATAATATGTAATTTGTGTTATCATGTTATAACTTTTAACCTTGTTTAATAAAAAGAAAATGAGTACTTGACTGTACTTGCTATCATTTCTAAGTGACTGTCTCTTTTATTCATAGTTTGTTTCCTCTGAAGAGGTTCTCAGCAGACAGTTCTTATCTTGTTTTTATAGTTTCTTAATTATTCACTGTCATTTAAAAATGAATGTTTCAGGAATACTTGAGTATTTACATACTCTTTGTCACCTTGGTTAACTCTGCATGTCTCACAGAGGGTCACGGTAATTATTGTAATAGAACTCAGGAGAAGTTATGTCAGTCTGCACATACCATTAGTGCATTAATGTGTCAAAATAGCAGTGAATGACACAGCTCTAGGCAGACTTAAAAGCTACTAATGGCAAACCTACTCCAAGGAATTGATTTGTAAGCAATACTAAAGCTATAAAACTTTCTCCTTGATATATAGTTTCAGAAAGCCTTGTTCTGTTATTCACCTTATTTTTAGTATATGAGTAATAGCTATTTGAATAAGTGAGATATCTGTAAAGACAACATGGTTAATGTTCTTTCTGTTAAATTAGCAATAGAACACTTAAAATAGGAAAACTAACAAGGTGGCAACATATTAAAATTAATCCAGTTAATATTTAAACACCAATGTAATCATGGGTCAAATCTTTTAAGTTACTGTTTTGTGGTTAATAGAAATGAATGCCATAATGTGGTTTGTCAAACTAATAGCTTTTTGACACCTGGAAGAATTAGAGAGAAAATATATTTGAAAAGTGAAGTGAACTTCATAAATAGAAATTAATGATAAATAATATAATACATAATATACAGTTAAATGGATTTGCTTTAAAAACTGAGAAAGTACGTTTTAAAACTAAGAGCATACAAAGTTCAAAGGCTGAATGACTTGGTATATTTTATGTCATCATAGATTTTAAGAAACTTTACTTGTTTTTTTCTCCATACAGTAGTCAGAGATCTGTTTATAACACTGGGCTGTTGTTGTTTGGGCCAAATCCACCTTCCTCATTGAAAAAGCTCCTTTAAGCAGGGTGACTGTATCTGGGATTAAGCCCAAAGTCTAGCACAAATTAGGAGTCCAATAAATTCTTTTAAACATGGATATGCAGTCTCTCAAATGTTAAACCATGTGATTTTAATTTAAAAAATGTTTTTTATAAGTGTCACAATAATGGCACAAGGGGTAATTCAAGTAAGATGAATGTATGGCTAAGATTTTGAAAGTTAAACAGTTATTGTAGTATGGTACAGTATGCATTGGAATTGATAAACACATTTGCACATAAAATGTGTGGTTTAGATAAAGGTATTTCCAAAGTTCCTTGTAATCCTAAATTTGTGACTCTGATTTTAATATAGGTTCAAATTCATACCCAAACCATAGAAAGTGTTACTGCAAATAAATTGCTTTTTTGAATGAATTCAGAAATAATTCCTTCCATAACAGATGAACTGGGTTCAGAGAATGGGAAGCTTCATAATTCATGGATTTTATTCTACCATGAATAATAGGGAATGTCAGGGAAACCTAGAGAACTTCTAAATTTCCCAGGGTGCATTTAGGTCATGGTGCTGGGAAAAGGAAGATAGAAAAAAACGGATTCACTTCATTTATTTTTCATTCTTTTCTCAACTCCCTGCTCCCGTCTTCATTTCTTCATGGTTCTCATTAAGTAGATGGTATATGGAGATTTTGTGAAACAATTTCTTTAATCAGGCTGGAAGTACAATATTGAATATCAGAATAAAATATCAGAAATATTCAACATAACATTTTAAGTGAGATTTCAACAGGAAACTATATATATATATTTAAAATTTGCCTCTATAAAGGAAATAAAAATATTTTTCTAACATAATTACAGTTTAAATTTGCAGGAGATTTTATACTCAGCATTACAGTACATTTTTTTAGAAGTAAGTTGCAAACAATATGGCATATTTCCAAAAATTTTTGTGCCTTAGAATTACTTTAAAATTTCTTGCTCTAACTTTACAAATTGTGTATTCTATCCTGACTTCCTGTTTCAAATTGCTCCCTCAACTTATAATTTACTACTTTGGAGACAGTGGTTGACTTTTTATGGGGTGATTATTTTCCAGTTGTTCCTACTTTCTATTCCCTTTTCTGCTTTTCCCCACTAAGCACCCACAAACACATGTACATGTCTTTTCTCATTTACTTGATATGTGGTCTTTACAATAAGGCTGTCTTTCTGTGAAAATGAAATTTTATATCTTGTTAAAAATTCCAGGATATTGTGTCCCAAATGGGTATACAATTCTGAGTAAAAGACCCTAAATCTGAAAAGCCAGAAGGAAAAATGACTTGCTTATAATTTCCATAACTACTTATAATAATGCAACCTTATAGATTTACTAAGGTCATGATTTACAGTCACGTAAATTCCTATAAGTAAGGTTTTCATCTCTGAAAGTGCTCTATACCACAACAAAACAGATTTGTAGTTTACTTAATTATAACTGTATATCTTCATAACATTTATTAGTCATGCCCCACATTCTCCCTAGGGAGGTCATGTTCCAGATACATTTTGATATTTTCCAAAGGTGTGATTATTTTGCTCTTGGCTTGATTTCATTGAGACCTTAAGATTAAAGAGCTGAGCATCTTTTAAAAACCATCCTCATTGTATAACATTCTGTGAACTTTCGGATAAGATATTCCAATCATTGTCCACTCTCTCAGGCCACCTTGTATTCCCAGTCATCCTAATGAAAGAGAACAAATTAATTAAGATAATTATATGTAACTACACATATATATTTCTTGTCTATATATATATATGTATTTATATATATGTACACACACACAAATTATTGCCCTTAAGCAGGAAACTGAAAAGCAATGATATTTTCAAGAATGAGGAGTGTGCTGGTTTGAAATAATATATGGACCCTAGCAAAAACATGTTTTAATCCTAATCCCATTTTGTAAAGGTAGCCATTTCTTCTAATCCCTAGTCAGTGCTGTATGTTTGAAACTGTAATCAGATCATCTTCCTGGAGATATGATTTAATCAAGAGTGGTTGTTAAACTGGATTAGGTGACAAAATGTCTCCACCCATTTGGGTGGTCTTAATTAGTTTCTGAAGTCCTATAAAAGAGGAAACATTTTAGAGAATGAGAGAGATTCAGAGAGAGCAGAGAAGAACGACATAGCCATGAGAAGCAGAGAGTCCATAAACTAGTGCTTTGGAGATGAAGAAGGAAAATGCCTCCCAGGGAGCTTCATGAAAGGAAGCCAGGAAAGAAAGCTAACAGATGATACCATGTTCGCCACATGCCTTTCCAGATGAGAGAGAAAAACCCTGATGCTGTTCGCCATGTGCCTTCTCACTTGGGAGAGAAACCCTGAACTTCACTGACCTTCTTGAACCAAGGTATCTTTCCATGATAACTTTGATTGCTATAGATTGCTTTAATTGGGACATTTTCTCAATCTTAGAACTGTAAACTAGCAATGCATTAAATTTCCCTCTTTAAAAGCCATTCTATTACTGGTACTTTGCATTCTGGCAGCTAGCAAACGAGAACGAGGAGTCACTCCTAAATAAATTTAGGCTTCAGTATGTATATATTTATTATTGGTAAAAAGGAAGAGATATAAGTACAAGGTAACAAGGACTGAAAGGAAAATTTGAGCCAATGGAAACAAAGAACGTAGATTTTTAACTTTTATATAAATATCTACAAAAAATGTTTGCGAGTATAAGTCATATGAAAGCATATGCTTTATGAAAACTAAGCTAATAAGTAAAAAAAATGCATTTCATATTTTTCTCTTCCATAAGAAAATATAGGTCTGAGGAAGAAATTTCTTCAGTTCCCCTCTTTATAGACAAGTCGTTGGGTATTCATTTTCTTGGTAGAAAACAGAGTGCCTACTTGGGTTTCAGGACCACTCCCATCCCAGGGCTCTTATACTCTTAACCCTCTTCTCTGTGTCGCCACCCCTCCCCCCCCGTATTTTTTGTAAAAAAAAGCTTGCTCTAAACATTGCTACTGGGAATTCTTTCTGAAATCAGGAAGAATTTAATTTCTTCTTTTTCTTGTCTCTTTAACCTTCTCAGCTGCTTACTCTTCCTTCAGCAAGCAATATATTCATGATTCTAGCAGTTTTGGAACAAAAGCAATGTGTTTTTAGCTACTGAGTCCCTTTCCCTTCTTTCTTGCCCCGGCCTCTAAAAAAAGAGTACAGATTTACTGCATTTAATTGTATATCTTCAACGATAGCCTCAACCTACTGTTGTCTGTCTTCCCATACTCAACTGCACCTGTTTTTGTCAAGACCAGCAGTGACCTTTTGAATCCAACAGATGTTTTCTGAAGCACTGTTACTTACGGTCTTAGTTTGCCAGGGATCCTGTGGCAAAATTCCACAAACTAGTTGACTTCAACAAAGGAAATTTATTGAAACACAATTTGGAAGCTGGAAGAAAAAAAGTCAAGATGTTGGCAGGATCAGGCTTTTGTCAAAGTTTGTAGGATTCTGGAGGTGGCTCGACATCAATCCTTGGTGTTTCTTGGCCTATAGTTGCATCTCTGCCTCTCTCACGTGGCAATCTCTCTTCTGTCTCCTCCTGTGGCTTTTAATGACTGTGTCCAAGTATCCTCTGCTTAGGAGGATATCAGCCATTCTGGGTTAAAGCACACCCTGATGCAGTTTGGACTCCTTTTAATAATTTCTTCAAGAGCCCATTTACTTATATGTTTCACACCCACAGAACTGGGGATTTAAGACTTGAGCATCTTCGTGGAGGACATGATTCAATCTACCACATCTACCATATTTTTTGTTTTGTTTTGTTTTCGTTTTGTTTTTGGCAGACTTGGCCACTGTTGATCACTTCCTCAGTGTGGGGACTATTTTTGCTTAACTTTGTAACATTGACTGGGTAGGCATTATAGCATGATGTTTTATTGCATTAAACTTGCTAGAAAGATTGGATTTAGGGTCTTGATTTTGCTGTTACTAGCTGAATTTATTAGGGCACATTGCTGAATTTTTCTGAACTCAGTTACCTTTCCTTTGAAGTGGCAATAATCCTATCAACCTCACAGGGTTGTGAGGGTCAAATTAAAAAAAAAACATTCATTTAAAAACCTATTATGATGTCTGGCACATACTGATCCCTCAATAAGTGATAGGAACGACTATTATTTTCAAATCACAAGAATGCTCTTCCCTCCTCCTTCTCTCCCTTTCCCTCTCCTTCCCTCCTTTGCTCTTTCACTCCTCTCCCTTCCTCTTCCTGTACTTTCTCTCCTTTTCCTTCCATTTCATCCTCTCCCTTTGCCTCGCCTCCCTTCTCACCTTTCTTCTTCTGTCATCTTAGTCTCTTTCACGTGCTCATATGCTCCAATCACTATTATGGCTTTAGCCACTGATGAATCCCAAAACTGTTTATGATGCAGTTCACATCTTTCTCGTGTGCTTCAAACTACATCTTGAATTAATACTAAATATTTCCTGCTGAGGGGATCCCATAGGCATCTGTGGAGTGAGTTTCCATGTGGTGCATTGTGGGAACACAGGCTCAGGCACAACAGAAATTTTCAGTAAATGACCACTTTATTACTTACAAAACACAAGGAGTCCAAAAAACCAGGGGACAAAATTCTACCATGGATAGTCTCCCAGGAAGTCTACCTGCTTTAGATTTCAGGGTTACTGGATGATACCTATAACTTTCAAACTGTCGTCAGCTTGAAACAAAGTACAAATCTGATTTCTTATATATCTTGTTAGTTGTTTAATTACTCTTGCACAATTTTGCAATAAAAAATTCTTCTTAGCAATTTATGCAGAGCCTTTCAAGATTTAGTCACTATCTGTTATTCTAGATTAATCTATCACTACCTTCAAATTGCAATGACTAATCTATAACCTTAAAAAACTGCCCACAACTCTCAAAATATGGTATGATTTTCACAAGTTTCTCTCTATATCTGAAACATCTTTATCTATATATTGTTTTCTGATAAATTCTGTCAGTTCATGAACATTCATTTTATGCTGGAAATCAATCGCATTGCTTTATCTTCTATATATTTTTATTTTTATGCCTCCTATCTTTATGGCAAATGATCCTCTGTTGATTTGTTAAATGTTCTATTCGTACTTAAAATAATTTTTATTCTACAGATAATGTGCATAATATCCTATATTGCTATTTATGTCAGGGTAGTTAATCATTTTGATCAATTCTTTAATAGTATTGTTTTTTTCCTTTTATTCTACCATTTACTGAGAGAGGTACATTATAATATCCTACTATGATTATAGATTTCTCTATTTTGCCTCACTCCTCTCAACATTTTGTTTATGTATTTTGGAGCTTAGAAATTAACAATTGAAATTAATCCTTTATTATTTTAAATTATTCCTCTTTTTATCTGTAGTAATTATTCCTAAGATCTTCTTAGTAAGATATTAATATAGCTGAACTGCTTTCTTTTAATTTGTGCTTGTATAGTAAACCTTTTCCCATTCTTTTATTTTCTCTCTTCTATGTCCTCAAATTTTAAAAACCTTACTGTGATGTCAGGTTCATGTGTCAGCTTGGCCAGGCGGTGGTGCCTGGCTGTCTGGTTGGGCAAGCCTGGCCTATCTGTTGCTGTGAGGACATTTGTGAATTTAAATCATGATCATGTTGGCTACATCCATGGCTGATTATATCTGCAATCAGCTAAATCTCCTGCAATGAATGATACTTAATCTATTCACAAGAAAGCTTTTAAGGAGGATTCAAAAGAAACAGTCTCTTTCTGCTTCAGCCCACAAGTAGCCTCTCCTGAGAGTTCATTGAGGACCTTCATTGGAGCTGCCAGCCTGTGGCGTGCCCTACAGATCTTGGACTCTTACATCCCCATGGTTTCATGTGGCACCTTTAAAAATCGTATATTTACAGATATCTCCTGCTGATTCTGTTTCTCTAGAGAACCCTAGCTAATAACCATTTTATAAATAGCTTATATTTTGATCGTATTTTTTCAATCCATTCTGCTGTTTCTGTCTTTAATTTGTGAATTTTAGAGCATTTTGATTTAGGGGAATTACTAATATAGTTGTAGGCAAATCTACCATCTTGATATATATTTTCTATTCTTCTAAGTGCTTTTTATTGTTTTTATTCCTTTTTCGTTCTTTTTTATGGATTAATCACATATTTTTATTATTCTATTTCCCCCTTCTGGCAGCTTTTAGGTTATATTGCATAGTCTTGCATTTCTTCTCTGATTTCTTTTTAGTGCTTATACTAGAGATTCCAATGTGCATTCTTTACTTGTTAGAGTCTACCTAAGTTAGTGCTATTAGTGTTTTGCAAATAATGCTAAAACCTTACAAAACTTTCCTCCATTCAGTACCTCTCCCCCCCATGTTTGTACTATTGTCGTTTATTTTTCCTCTGCCTATGTTATGAATCACACACAACAAAATAATGTTGTTTTTAAAAAGTGTAATGGTTGAGTTACTGTGTCAACTTGGCCAGGTAATGGCACCCAGTTCTTTGGTCAAACAAATAGGGTCCTTATTATTCCTGTGAAGATAGTTTATGGACTTCAGTCATGAGTAAGTCCATTGCCATCTATGGCTGATTATACCTACAGTTAGCTCTTGCCTTCAACAATAAGAGATGTCTCATGCCATCAGTTGAAGGCTTTAAAAGTAGAAGTGATAATTTCAGCAGTCAGAAGAGAGATGTTCCATCTCAAATATTTTAGCCAGCCAACTTCTCCTGGGGAATTAATCAAAAACCTTCATTGGAGTTCCCAGCTTGTGGCCTGCCTTATGGAATTTGGACTTGCCCATCTCCACATTTGTGTGAGACAATTCCTATAAAAATCTCATAATATTTTATATTTATATACATACATATATATATATATATATACACACACACATATATAGATAAGTTGATATATATGCATAGAGATATACACACATACATATCTTCATTCTTTGCTGCAGTTTCATTTTTCTGGCTAGTATCATTTTCTTAAAACATGAAGAATTTATTTTAGTATTTTTAGTGTTGTAACCAGTTTTCTCAGCTCTGATTCTCTTCTCTTTTCTTTGTTGACTGTGTGGATTTATACCTTTTATTAGTTGGAAAAATCTTAGGTATTGATACCTTTTATTAGTTGGAAAAATCTTGGGCATTATCTTCTCAAAGATTGCTTTTGTCCCAATCTCGCTGCCATCTGCTTTGGGCAAGATAAGTACCTGTATTATATTTTTCCTGCATCCCACATGTTTCTAACATTCTGTTCTCTACTTTCTATGCTTTTTCCACTCCAATATTTTATTGGCTTTTTTTTTTTAGTTCACTAATCCTGTGTTCCCCATCCAATGAGTTTTACCTTTCAAATTTTATGCTTTTTCAGTTTTTAAATAACTACTTGATGCTTATTTTATATATTTCAGTTCTTTAAAGAAATTTTTCAGCTTTCCATTAGTTTGTCCATCTTTTCCTTAATTTTTAAAAACATATTAATTTTAGTTATTTTCATGTTCTTCTTGGATTTCTTTACTATCTGGATCATTTCTCAAAATGCTTATATTGCTTGCTTTTTCTCCATATCAGCAATAAAGCTGTTTCACTTATCATGCATGTGTTCACTGGAGTGGCACTTTTCATTTACATGAAGAATTGTAGCTTATTATTTAAATTAAGAGACATGTGCCTCTTCCTTTCACTTGAACACTTAGAGGCCATTGTAGGGTTTTTAATTGGCTTAACTTCACTATTGTTATATCATAGCAAACAGGGAGGCTTGAGAAGAGGTGAGAGAGGGCGGAATGCCTATCAATGCAGCAGTCAAAACACACGAAACATTTATTGATAAAGTCTGCTATTTTATATGGACACAATTTGTGGTACCCCAAAACAATTGCAATAGTACCATCAAAGTCGCTAATCACATATCACCACCACAGACATAATAATCATGAAAAAGTTTGGAAAATGGCAAGAATTACCAAACTGTGACATAGAGACATAACGTGAGCACATGCTGTTGGAAAAACCTTAAATTTGTAAAAAATACAATATATGTGAAGTAGAACAAAATGAGGTAGGCCCGTCCATACTAAGAAACAAGTTACTTGGAGTTTAGAATCTTATTGCCTCACTTGAATTCTTTTTCAGTCACCATGGACCCAATTCAAGCCCTTACTACTTATCGCCTGAAATATTAAAAATGGCTTTTTATAAAGGTTTCCAGTATCTGCTCTCTTTCCATACCAATGTATAATCTAGTCTCAAAGATGCAATTTTTACCCTGGAAAGAGTTTTTCAACTTATCCTGGTAGCTGTCCTTAACATTACACCTATTTTTACCTTTTAACATTGCTTGGCAGAGTGCTCTGTTCTTAGTGGGCAATTAATGATATCTGTAATGCAATTGCTAAGGTTTGAATGTTTGGAAATTTCAAAGAGTTAATTCTTAAAACCAGTTACATAAGAGTTATTATCTGGAGTACACAATTATGATAACATTGATTACTATGAAGAAGAAACTGTTTCCTCCTTTCAAAGTGAGTGCTATCTTTCATCTCTTATAAGTGGCAGAAGTGGTGAAAATAATGGCAACATTTTACCTTATATGTTCATTTATTACATCATGTCAAAAATGCAGACTTATCATAATTTAAAATCAAATTCTATGAGTAATGTCAACACCTAAATAAGGCTTGTTTTGGATTTATTATTTTTTCATTTCATAAACCAGAAATCCTAATTAAACTATTCTTTATCACACTTTTCCTTTCTCATTAGGAACTTCTCTATGATTCGCTGAACAACGTGCTAATGAAATTTCACTGTCCTTATGGTTTATTTTAAGGCAAGACATTATTACAATTTCTTACAAGATTTTTCTGAAACTAATTAAAATTTAGCACATCAATCTACCTCATTTTTGAAGGTTGGATGTCTAAAGTTCATAAGAAGGATACATTTTTACTTAGAAAACAAATATAAACAATTTTCTATTTTATACAAATTTACATCTGAAGCTTCATAAACATTTTATCATGAATTTGAATTACTTGATTAGTTGTCTTTAGTTTCATATCACTCATGTAGTCAAATCATACTTACTCAACTTTTTTTCTACTAAGATTCCTGCTAGTTCAAATAACAAAAATGTTTGTCTTACTTGTTCTTTATGAAAATAAAACAAATCATAGACAGTTAGTGTTAATATGTTCTAGTACAAAGCTGCCAGAATGCAACACACCAGAGATGGATTAGCTTTTAATAAAAGGGGATTCATTAAGTTAAAAGCATAAAGATTCAACAGAGGAAAGGCAGCTGAGTTTCATCTGAGGGTCTCTCTTACATGGGAAGGCACAAGAGGATGTCTGCTGGCCTTCCTTCCCAGCTTCTAGGTTCCAACAGCTTTTCCTGGGGTGGTTTCTTCCTGCATCTCCAAACATCCAGGTTGAGTTGGGAGCGGTGCGATGAAGTATGCTGAGTTGCTTGGGCTATGCTGCATTGAGCTCTGTCTTTTAAGCCTCCAGCAAATTAAATTAAACATCATTCATTGTGGAAGGCACTCTCCTTAGCCGACTGCAGATGTAAGTAGCTGTAGATGAGTTTTATATGCTAATGATTCAAGACCACAGCAACAAAATTAGGCACCATTATCTGGTCAAGTTGACACCTGAACCTAACTACCACACAATATTGCAAATATAGAAGACATTGCATTCTGGGAAATTTGCTTTCTCCTCATTCAAATAG
Organism: Tamandua tetradactyla; assembly: GCF_023851605.1. NCBI lineage: Eukaryota > Metazoa > Chordata > Mammalia > Pilosa > Myrmecophagidae > Tamandua > Tamandua tetradactyla. The sequence goes on from NC_135350.1 coordinate 28,569,275, forward strand.
TGTCTTATTTTGAGGTAAATAATTTGTTAATATACTATAAAAATAAAGGTTTAATTTTTATAACTACGTTTGCATGCAATAGTTGCAATTGGTTCAGAAGACCTAGCATTTAACTTAAACTTTAACTTGTTTACTCTCAAATATATAATTGATTCAGCTGATCCAAAGGAAGAGGTGACTAACTTAGGAAAGAATCTATGAGGAACTTCCATCATTAAATGCGGCACTATCTAAGTAAATATACTACTTTGCAAGGTCTTAGTCTCAGCTGTTCCATCACAGAAGTTTTATTTTCTAGTATACAGATGGCGGAAAAAATTTGTGGACAAACTCATGTTAACCAAGCTCAGGAAACTGATATATCAAACCCAAATGTCCATTTACAATAACAGCTATAATTGCTAAAGGTACCAAATAAGGCAAACTGCATGGGAAGCCTAATTGTAACCGAAGAGGCAGTTTATAAATTTATGATGAGAAATACAACCACCAAGACAACTAGACACTTGAGTCTTCTGGTGAGCACATTTTATTCTTAGGCACCATTTAAGAAATTGCATTATAATCAAAAGTTAGTTTGGTGAGCATATAATCAGAAGAAAGCAATTTCGTGAATTTAAGTTTGATGGTATCAAGCGAAGATGTTTCTTGAGTACAGTGAAACCTGTCTTATTCATTTTTTATCCTAAGTGCCTGGAACATACTAAGGGTTAAAACAAAAGTCTGTTGAATGAATAAACACTCTATATGAGAGACCATATATATGAGAGAATATATATTTCAGGTACTATGAAATGTTTTATTTGCTGCATTGAACATATTGCCTTTAAAATATTATTGCTAAAAATTATAGCAAGGGGAACATAAGTGCAAACATAGCAGCTAGTCAATTTGATGGAAAAAGCTCTTCAAAATGAATATAGATATCTTGGTTAAGACTGTCCCCATTGCATAGCTCCAGGGGACACCATTTAGTTAGAATAGTGAGCCCCTGAAGTTGCAAAATACAGGAGTACTTATCTTACAGGAGTACTTATTTTGAAGTTATATTATTTTTTTCATTATGAGATAAGGAATAAGAAATAGAAACAAAATCATTTGCAACAGATTCAGAACAGCTACATTATGTATTGGTAATAGATAAAACATTATTAGGCCATTATCAGTGAACAAGTTTAATGTGTAGCAGTCAAAATAATGCCATGTAGAACTCTGAACCTTTGCATTTTCTAGCTCATCATTAATTAAAACTGCTTTTCTCACTCTATACCTCTCTGCACCTAACCTTCCTTTGCTTTTTTGTTGTTATTTTTCTTTCTTTCCAACTATTATATTTTCAATAGTCATTATCCCCAGAAATCTTCAGTTAAGGGCTATCAATTTCTGTTTTCATCTTTGTAGTTAAGTGAACTGTCTTGGAGAATACAATTTGCTAATGCTGTTCATTTTAGGAATGATAGCAAGTGAAGAGTATCTGAGGATAGTCACTTAAAAAAACAGGTAGAATACAGCTTGGAGAGGATGAGGCATTTAAAATACTCCTAATATTTTTCCAGAGTGTGAAAAACTAAAATAAACTAAAAAACAAACAAATGAAAAACAAACAAAAACCCCCTGAAAACTTTAGACACTTTGCATGTGTTTGGGTTCATCTTGACTAAATAAATGGTTGATGGATAGCTAATAGTTCATTAGCTATTTCTAGGAGAAAGATGCTGTTTTAGTTTCTCGGATTGCTCAAGCAAATACCATGGAATGGGTCAGATTAAACAATGGGAATTTATTGTTCACGATTTTGATGCTAAAGGAAAGTCTAAATCAAGGTGTCATCAAAGGAATGCTTTCTTCCCAAACACTGGCATTCTGAGGCTAGCTGCTGGTGCTCTTTTGTCCTCAGCTTGTCACATGGTGTCATGGTCAGTTTCATGTGTCAACTTGACCAAGTGGTGGTACCTGTTTGTCTGGTTGGGCAAGTGCTGACCTGTCTGTTGCAATGAGGACATTTCATAGAATTAAATCATAATCATATCAGCTGTATCCACAGCTGATTCCATTTGTAATCAGCTAAGGGGAGTGTCTTCTGCAATGAGTGATGCTTAATCTAATCACTGGAAACCTTTTAAGGAGGATTCAGAGGAGACAGGCTCTCTTCCTGCTTCGGCTGGCGATCCTCTCCTGTAGAGTTCCTCAAGACTGTCAGCTGGAATCATCCGCTTGACAGCCTGCCCTGTGGCTTTTGGACTCTGCATTCCCACAGTTATGTGAGCAACTTTTATAAATTTTATATTTGCAAGTGTTTTCTGTTGATTCTGTTTCTCTAGAGAATCCTAACTAATACAACTTGGTACCAGGAGTGGCTCTTAAGAAACAGAATCTTAAAAATGGGTTTTTATGAATGGTTTTCTTCCCTGACTGGACTCAAAGGCACTAAGGACTCTGATTCACATAATCGGAATGACACTCCCAATCCATGCAGTGAGTTGGCAAAAGAGATAGTCAAACTGTCACCATTCAATTCTCTTAATGCTTCGCTTGTAGGAAGCCAGGCTCTGGGGGATAATGTTTTTGACACCTTTATGGAGTTTTGTGGAAATAAGAGGTATAGAGATGTTGACTGGTTGTTGTTAGATACACTGGCTACATTAAAGATTGAAAGAGATGGTCTTAAGGCTTCGAATGAGAACCTTAAGTGCCGTCTGACAGATGTAGATGATTCTATGATATCCTGAAGGAAAATCTTATTTTTTATAGCCGTAGACTTGAGATCTCTGAAAATCAGACTCAGAATCTTATTGTTAGAGTAGCAACTTTACAATGTAAACTGAAATTTCAATGTTGCATGGTGTCTGCCATTAAAGTGAGGACATTGATTGGAAAGGAGTGGGACCCTGAAAAATGGGATGGTGACATATGGATTGATAATGATGTGAGTATGAGGTTGCAACCCTCAGTCATGCTGAGTCTTCTCTAGACAACCCTGTAATAGTCTGCCTGGAGAACATAGCCGCCCCACCTACAGCCTGTCTTGAGGAGTTGGCCACCCAACCTCCTACTGAAGGGATTAGCCCTAGAGTGATTAATCCTGTTTCACCAGATGAAGCTGCAAATGAAGGCCCTGGAGCAAATGGCTTGGAAGATATTTCTAATTCTTTTCATAACCCACCCCTACCACCCCTCATTTCTTCCAGACTTATAACTAGACTAAAGTCCCAACAGGCCCCTAAAGGTGAGGTACAAAGTATCACACATGAGAAGGTATGTTATACTCCAAAAGAACTATGCAAGTTTTCCCATTTATATAGACAGAAATCAGGGGAATATGTGTGGCAGTGGATTTTAAGGGTGTGGGATAATGGTGGGAGGAATATAAGGCTGGATCAGGCTGAATTTACTGATATGGGCCCACTAAGCAGAGATTCTGCATTCAATGTTATAGCTTGAGGGGTTAGAAAAGGTATTAATGGTTTATTTGTATGGTTCGTTACAACATGGATCAAAAGGTGGCCGACATTACCTGAGGTTGAAATGCCAGAACTGCCCTGGTATAATGTAGATGAGGGGATCCAGAGGCTTAGAGAGATTGGAATGTTAGAGTGGATTTATCATGTAATGCCTGCTCTTACACTCCAGGAATGTCCAGAGAATGCACCTTTTTGCCAGAATAGTGAGAAATAAATTTGTGAGACTAGCACCACCATCCCTGAAGAGCTGTGTAGTTGCACTTCTCTGTAGGTCAAATATTACTGTAGGAACTGCTGTCACTGAGCTGGAATCCTTAAACACAATGGGGATGACCAGATCCTGAGTTGGCAGAAGCCAGGTGGCAGCACTTAATCGCCAAAGACAGGGTAGACGTGGCTATTATAATAGACAACAAACTCAAAGCAGGTGTCAAAATTATATGACTCAGATATTTGTGGCATTGGCTAGTAAATCATGGGATAACTAGACATACAATAGAAGAGCAGTCTACTAAATTCTTGTTCGAGCTGTATAAGCAAAAGAGTTCTAGGTCAAGTGAACAGAAGTCTAACCTGAATTATGAAAACACAGAGTCATGGCCCCTTAATCAATTTCCAGACTTGAGACAGTTTACAGACCCAGAGCCCCTTGAATGAAGGGGAGGCCAGGTCCCTTTGAGGGAGAACCTTGTTACACTGCCACAAATTTATACTGTTAATCTTCCTCCAAGCCTTCCCCAAGGAGACCAATGGCCTTTTACCAGGGTAACTGTGCATTGGGGAAAAGGAAATAATCAGATATTTTGGGGATTATTAGACACTGGTACAGAAGTGACATTAATTCCAGGGAATCCAAAACATCACGCTGGTCCACCAGTCAGTGGGGGCTTATGGAGGCCAGGTGATCAATGAAGTTTTAGCTCAGGTCCATCTCAAAGTGGGTCCAGTGGGCCCCCAGACCCATTATGTAGTTATTTCCCCAGTTCCAGAATGCATAATTGAAATAGACATACTGAGCAACTGGCAGAATCCCTACATTGCCTCTCTTACTCATGCAGTAAAGGCTATTATGGTGGGAAAGGCCAAGTGGAAGCCACTAGAAATGCCCCTTCTGAGCAAAATAGTAAATCAGAAGCAATACCATATTCCTGGAGGGATTGCAGAGATTACTGCCACTCTTAAGGACTTGAAAGATGCAGGGGCAGTGATTCCCATGACATCCCCATTCAACTCTCCTATTTGACCTGTGCAGAAAACAGATGGGTCTTGGAGGATGATAGTGGATTATCATAAGCTCAGTCAGGTGGTAACTCCAATTGCAGCTGCTGTTCCAGATGTGGTATCATTGCTTGAGCAAATGAATACATCCCCTAGTACCTGGTATGCAGCTGTTGATCTGGCAAATGCTTTTTTCTCAATAGCTACTAGTAAGAACCACCAGAGACAGTTTTCTTTCAGCTGGCGAGGTCAGCAATATACTTTCACTGTCCTACCTCAGCGGTATATCAACTCTCCAGCCCTATGTCATAACCTTGTCTGTAGGGACCTTGAGCATTTCTCCCTCCCATAAGACATCACAATGGCCCATTATATTGATGATATCATGTTGATTAAATCTAGTGAGAAAGGAGTAACAACCACTCTAGACTTACTGGTAAGTCATTTGCATGTCGAGGATGGGAGATAAATACAACAAAAATACAGGGCCTTCTACTTCAGTGAAATTTCTAAGTGTCCAGTCGTGTGGGGTATGTTGAGATATCCCTTCTAAGGTGAAAGATAAGTTGCTGTATCTGGTCCCTCCTACAACCAAAAAAGAGGCACAATACCTACTTGGTCTCTTTGGATTTTGGTGACAACATATTCTTCATTTGGGTGTATTACTCCGGCCCATTTATCGAGTAACTAGAAAAGCTACTAATTTTGAGTGGGGACCTGAACAAGAGGAGGCTCTGCAACAGGTCCAGGCTGCTATACAAGCTGCTCTGCCACTTGGGCCATCTGATCCAGCAGATCCAATGGTGCTGGAAGTGTCAGTGACAAATAGAGATGCTGTCTGGAGCCTTTGGCAGGCTCCTGTAGGAGAATCACAACACAGACCCTTAGGATTTTGGAGCAAAGTCTTACCATCTGCTGTAGATAACTACTCTCCTTTTGAGAAACAGCTTTTGGCCTGCTACTGGGCCTTGGTAGAGACTGAACGCTTAACCATGGGCCACCAAGTTACCATGAGACCTGAGATGCCTATCATGAGCTAGTGTTGTCTGACCCACCAAGCCATAAAGTTGGGCGTGCACAGCAGCACTCTATTGTACAATGGAAATGGTTATATGAGATAGGACCAGAGCAGGTCCTGAAGGCACAAGTAAGTTACATGAAGAAGTGGCACAAATGCCCATGGTTTCCACTCCTGCTGCCACATTACCTTCTCCTTCCCAGACCAGAGCTATGGCCTCTTGGGGTGTTCCTTACAGTGAATTGACTGAGGAAGAGAAAACTCGGGCCTGGTTTACAGATGGTTCAGCACGATATGCAGGTACCACCCGAAAGTGGACAGTTGCAGCATTACAACCCCTTTCTGGGGTGTCCTTGAAGGACAGTGGTGAGGGGAAATCCTCCCAGTGGGCAGAAATTTGAGCAGTGCACCAAGTTGTTCATTTTGCTTGGAAGAAGAACTGGAGAGAGGTGCATTTGTATAATGACTCATGAGCTGTTGCTAATGGTTTGGCTGGATGGTCAGGGATTTGGAAAGACCATAATTGGAAAATTGGTGACCAAGAGGTCTGGGGAAGAAGTATGTGAATAGACCTTTTTGAGTGGGCAAAAAACATGAAGATATTTGTGTCCCATGTGAATTTGTACCAGATGGTGACTTCAGCAGAGGAAGGTTTTAATAATCAAGTGGGTAAGATGACCCGTTCTATGGATACCAATCAGCCTCTTTCCCCAGCAACTCCTGTCGTTGCCTGATGGGCTCATGAACAAAGTGGTCGTGATAGTAGGGATGGAGGTTATGCGTGGGCTCAGCAACATGGACTTCCACTCACCAAGGCTGACTTGGCTACAGCCACTGCTGAATGCCAAATCAACCAGCAGCAGAGATCCATACTCAGCCCCCAATATGGCACCATTCCCTGAGGTGACCAGCCAGCTACACGGTGGCAGGTTGTTTACATTGGACCACTCCCTTCATGGAAGGGACAATGATTTGTTCTAACTGGAATAGACACATACTCTGGATTTGGGTTTGCTTTCCCTGCACGCAATGCTTCTGCCAAAACTACCATCCATGGGCTTACAGAATGCCTTATCCATTGTCATGGTATTCCACACAGCATTGCTTTTCATCAAGGAACACACTTCACATTATCCAGAAGTGGCTGGATTGACAGAACAGTGGAATCGCTTTTTGAAAACTCAATTACAGTGCCAACTAGGTGGTAATACCTTGAAGGCTGGGGTAATGTTCTCCAGGAAGCTGTATATACTCTGAATCAACATCCACTGTATGGTGCTGTTTCTCCTATGGCCGGATCCATGGGCCCGGGAATGAAGGGGTGGAAATGGGAGTGGTACCACTCACTATTACCCCTAGTGATCCACCAAGAATATTTTTGCTTCCTGTCCCTGTGACCCTGAGCTCTGCTGGTCTACAGGTTTTAGTTTCAAAAGGGGGAGTGCTTCCACCAGGAGAAACAGCAATGATTCCATTGAACTTTAAACTAAGACTGCCACCTTGTCACTTTGGGCTACTCATGCCCCTGGATCAACAAGCCAAGAAGGGGATTATGTTATTGGCTGGGGTGATTGACCCTGACTATCAGGGGGAAATAGGACTGCAACTACACAGTGGGGAAAGAAGAGTTTTCTTGGAATATAGGAGATCCCCTAGGGCCTCTTTTAGAACTCCCATGCCCTGTGATTAAAATCAGTGGAAAACTGCCATAACCCAATCCAGGTAGGGCTACCAATGACTCTGAAACTTCAGGAATGAAGGTCTGGGTCACCCCAGCAGGCAAAGAACCAAGGCCAGCTGAAGTGCTTGCTGAGGGTAAAGGGAACATGGAATAGGTAGTGGAAGAAGGTAGTGATAAATATGAATTATGGCTGTGTGATCAGTTACAGAAATGAGGACTGTAATGCTGTTTTGTTCCTGTTATGCTATTTAAGTTGTAAGATATCAAGTTTAAGAATGAATATTACCCAAGGACTTGCACCCTATTCTGGAGAGAGTTAATGTGTTTCCAGTTATATGCAGGACAGTTGAGTATTGTTAGGTGGAAGAAAAAAAATGTGTATTTTATTGTTTTTTATTTAGAAATTAGGTATGGAATAAGGTGATATGTATAGCTGCCAAGTTCACAAGGGGTGGACTGTCATGGTCAGGTTCATGTGTCAATTTGGCCAAGTGGTGGTACCAGTTTGTCTGGTTGGGCAAGTGCTGCCCTTTCTGTTGCAATGAGGAGATTTCATAAAATTAAATCATGATCATGTCAGCTGTATTCACAGCTGATTCCATTTGTAATCAGCCAAGGGAGTGTCTACTGCAATGAGTGATGCCTAATCTAATCACTGGAAGCCTTTTAAGGAGGATTTAGAGGAAACCGGCTCAATTCCTGCTCTGGCTGGTGAGCGTCTCCTGTGGAGTTTGTCCAGACCCTCCATTGGAATCATCCGCTTCACAGCCTGCCCTGCAGATTTTGGACTCTGCATTCCCACGGTTACATGAGACACTTTTATAAATTTTATATTTGTGAGTGTTCTGTTGATTCTGTTTCTCTAGAGAACCCTAACTAATATATATGGCAAGGCATGTGGTGTCATCTCCTGGTCTTTCTCTTCCTTCTGGATTCCATTGAAGTTCAGCTTCTTGCTTCCTGTGGTTTCCTCTCTGTGTCTGAATTTCATTCCACTTATAAAGAACTCCAATGATAGGATTAATATGTGTCCTGACTGAGGTGGGCCACACCTTAACTGAAGTAACCTCATCAAAAGGGCCTACAATGGCTTCATACCCATAGAGATGGATTAAATTTAAGAACATGTTTTTCTGGGGTGCATTCAAACTACCACAGATTATAATCACATTACCTAAATTAAGAAATGCTGTGGAATATACCATTATTTGTGACTTCCCCTCCACTTGTTTAGCTTTGTTATTTTGGGCAAGCATAATCCCAGAGAATGTTAGACTTGTCTTGCCTGTAAAATAATCATGACAATAACTTCCTTTCAGAATTTTAAGAAGTCAAATAGATTACTTCACATTAAAATAGCCATAGAATAGTCTCTGGGACAGAGTAGGTTTTTCTTTTGACATTTAACCATTAGTAGGGCAAATGGAGTTCTCTTTAACTGAACCTCAGGCACATTTCTCTTTGCTTTGTGTACATAAAACAAACTGACAGGGAATTCCATATAAGTTCTTTCATATCTAATCTACTATGTTGTACGAGATTTTGGCTGTTGTTTTCCTATTCTTCAAATGGCAGTATAGATTGATAAAATAGAACTTTTGGACTTCAATGTCTAGAGAATAGAAAGTTTAACAACAACAACAAAAAGTATTTTTTTCCTACTGAATATAACAGTAGGTTATATGGAACAGAGCTTAGAATTTTAAAAGTATGAGAGAAGATATTTCTCACTCTTTATTTCCTCTGGGTGCTTTCACAATTGTTTTTATTATTTTTCAGTGTTGTTCTTTTGTTCCCACATTCTTTTACTCCCCAAGTTCTATAAAGAATATGTAAATGCAAAAGTGTAAGTTTTCATGTCAAAACCAGAATCAGTTGAATAGAGGGTAAACTGTAGTCCAATTTTAGTTATATGTAGCAGGAATTTCAAAGACATTAATATTCTTTTTCCACATAATCCAAATTCTAGAATATATTTGAAGGAAATAATCAGAAAGTAGGGAGGAAAGAGCTATCATTACGGAGGCATTTCTCATACAATTATGTACACTTGTGAATAGTTAAAAATATTTTAATAGTCAACTAATTCAGAATAATTACACACACTGATTTTTCCTTATAGTAGATTAGCTTATTAAAATGATGCTTATTGGAAATTTAAAATTAGGAATGTATGTACATTACAACATAAAGTAAGGAAAGCAGAATAAGTTTTAAGTTGATTTTAACTTTTAAAAACCTATGTACTAAAATGTTAGATAGAAAATAACATTTCTTTCAAATAAATTTCTATGAATGTAAATATAATTTATGAATAGGAGGTACAATTTTGGAATGTATATTCTTTTTTCCCACTACTCTGATTTTTTTCAAGTTAGTACTTTTTTAAAGTAATAAATTTTTTTTTAACATGGGCAGGCCCCGGGAAACAAACCCAGGTCTCCGAAATGGCAGGCGAGAATACTGCCACTGAGCCACCATTGCCTGCCCAGTAATCAATTTTTATAAAGTAGAATCTCCCTCATTGGAAACTAATCTAAGGTAATATTAAATATATCATCAATAATATTTAATATTATGAATTGCTGAATTAATTTTATAATGACTATAAGCAAAGTTTTAGCATCAATAAATTGAAATACATTCAAATTTGTGAGTTCATAATGGTATTAAAAAAAACAGCTAACTGATCACATTTTGAGGATGATAAGGAAACAATGGTGTGCTAGTCAACCAGCACTCCTTAAAAAAACTGTCTTGTTTGTAGCATTTATTTCTGTGATGTAAATACTTCTGTAAGTATTTGCTTTATGTGGTAAAAATGGGGCAAGAAGTGATGCTGTTGGGTTTCCTAACCTTGATTGCTACTTTTTTAGGTTGGACATTTAATTGTTTTCCTTTCATGGTTTTGGGTTCTGCTGGTGAGTTTCTGTGTGTGTGTGTGTGTGTGTGTGTGTGTGTGTGTGTGTGTGTGTGTGCTTATTGGACTCTTATTTCTCCTTTTATTTCTTCATTTGGTTAAATATCAAGGGAAGTATTTTTTTCAATCTCGTTTTATTCCTCCATCTTTACCAGGAAGTCCATATATAGTGTTTTACTTTTTTTAGTGAGGTAATATTTAAAAATAAATCAGCACTTTGTGCTATTAGTGTATTTTTATTTCTTTGTTTCTCATTTAGCTGTTTATTGAAAGCTTCAAGATCATGCTGATAATTTTCTCAACCTGCTTTTTACCTTTCCAGCTGTAGATTTTACTGAAAACTTCCTCATCAGATTTTTCTAAGCTATGTGATTATGACTTTTCCTTTCATTTTGTGATTGAAAAAGGCCTTTATATTTAAATAGCAGCCAGTCAGCAGCATTGCATAGTCAAGAACAAAAGAAAAATCTTCTCAAATGCTAAAGCATATGTTTAGGAGTTGTTTTTTTTTTTAATCTTGAACTTCATAATAAAAAAAATTGAGGCATGTGGACACTAGCAATATATTTTTTCATGCCTTACATGATCATGGCACACACCTTCCACACCTCCTCAGCCTCTGGAGCAGTGCTACTCCTCAGGACGATGACCTCTGCGATGTGAGGTGGCCAGTGTGGCTTCGTTCAGAAATGAAAATGAGGTCATCATTTCAGAGTCTATCTTCCTGACCTAAATGAACCCAGAAGGACTAGATTGAGTATTTCCTTCTTGAAATTCCTTCATTTATAATTTTTTTCCCTAATCTCATATACCCAGTTTTCAGGAAGAAAGAAAGCATCCCACAGGATTCTGACTGTTGGTAGGGTTGGCTCACTCAAGTCTGTCTGTAACTGCTTCTTCGTAGTCCTCCCTGTGTAAGGTTTAAGGGAACTGGATTTCGAGGCTGTCACCATTAAACTTTAAGTCTCAGCCACCATAAATTCCTTTGAGGCCACAAAAGAAATGAATAAATGATGGACAACTTAGGGATAAGGAAATATAGGGGAATCAGAAGAGAATATGTAAATGGATATGGTCAGAATGGAATAGTTTACAGTGATAATTTACTCACCTGTGTTTTCCCTATCAATATTTTGGAACCACAACCATTTCCCTGATGGATATACTGTACCATAGCTTTTAACTGTATATCACAAAGAAGGCAAAGTAATGAGTGTGGCACAGACACTTGGAGTATTACTGCTTACAATGCTAAAGTTAAAAGAAAAAACTAACACCTCATAACAATCTTTTAATAGTGATTTCCAAGTAATACTTTTATATTAAGTACAATTCAAATTAATTTAATTAGATAATGGAAAGAAATGGGCAGAAATGTATGTTTATTTAAATGAAGACTTTAAATAAAAGAAAATATATACCTTTCTCTATTAAAAGATGTCTGTTGGTAAATGCATCCTCAAAATTTGAAAAATGCGTTGGAAAGTATACACTAAGGAAGAAAATTGTTGCCTTTATTAATATATTAATATTCAACTGGAGCATTTATATTGATGTTACATATTTTGTGTAACCTGAACAATGATATTGAACATTTATTATTGTTACTACTTCCCTTTGATCCTATAGTGAAATGACTGGAATTGAATGCATAGTAAAGGGTGTGTTTAATAACAGTTTGCATGATTAATTTCTAGCATTTCCTAGGTCAAGTTGGCAAGTAATCAGAATCGTACAAGCTGCCTGCTTGTGTTCTTTTCCATTCAATTCTTCTTAATATTTGAAAAGTAATTTAAATAAAAAAGTTTCAAAACTATTTCCTCATTTTAATTTTAAATAATGCTATTTTTCTCTATAAATTATCTTGAATAATGCTTCTTTTGTCCTTGGTAAAAAATTCTCAAGAAGTTTTATTGAAAAAAAGATACATTAATCATTAACGTTTTATTTTATTATATTGCCTAGCATTTTAATATAAATGATTTCTCTTCCCTCATGGAGCCATGAAATTCTATCTAAAGCATAAAAGCAGAAAAACAAACAGCTCTTCAGGAAATAAATGGATGACTCATGCTGAGTCTCACCTTTTAGGAAAGTCAAAGAACCAAAGGTATATTTGCAAGAGATTATTAGATAAGAGAAATGATTCACAAATCAATGGGATACACATTCTGCTCTGTGGAAACTTCCTTCAGTTAGAATGCTTCTGAGAGTATGTTTTAAACTGCACAGATATCTGCACAATTATAGAGGGCCCTGTGTATGACTTTCTAATAAACAGATCATTTTATTTTCTAAACCAAATGTTTTTTGCTACCTTTTAGCTTATGCAACATATTTCACTAGGGACTATAGCAGTGCGGCAACTCTCAGGTTAAAGCTTTCATGAAACAAAGCTTACATTTTTTCTAGCAGCAGGAAGCATTTGACTGAAAAGCAAATCACAGTCCTCTGAGACTAGAAGCATGCTGTGTAATTCTGAGTTCAGCATGTGACTCAGGGGGGCATGTTTAATATACTTTTTTCCCTAAGGCAGCTCTATTTTGTCTGCCTACAAATTAAAAAAAAAAAACATTCTGTTCAACGGTTAAAACCCCGTGTTAGCTATAGGCAAGAATGTTAAGTTTAAGTTAGTAAAATAAACTACAAATTGTTACTATTACAGAAATTTGCCTTCATTAATGTCAGCTGTGTATCATTCATAAAATACATTTGCTCTTTTTTTGTTGACTTTATGTGTATGTGTGTGAGGTGAATTATTTTGAATCTTTTTTTGTAGTATGACTGAAATCTGGAGATATATATAGATAGATAGATAGATATTAATAAGCACAATAAAGTAAATTACTTTGACTGTTTTTTTTGGGGGGGGAGGAAACTCCTCAGAAATAATTCAACAGAAACTTGAAATTTTGCTTATTTTATATTTCTATTAGTTATTTTTCTTTTTTTATCCTTAACATTCCTTTTTTAAACATCCAATTTTTGAAATATTTGGCAAAATAAATTTCTTTACAGATGAGAAACTGAATTTCTTTTGAACATTGAAAGTATAGCTTATCAGTGCATTATCTTTATTTACATAGTTTTATAGATATTTTGAGTTTTTCAGTTTTCAAATTTTTTTTTTTTGCAAATTGAGCTGCATAATATGTCACTCTCAAAGAATGAGATAGCATATGGCCTTACAGAATTTAAACACTAAATAGAAAACTAAAACTAAAACCCGGAAAGAATAGATAGTTCAAAATCAAGGAATAATAGCCCCTTCTCCCCCCCCACCAAAAAATGTGTGGGCTGTTTTGAGGCAAATATTTCACTCTTAATATTTTGTATATTATTTGAAATTTTAGCATTTTTTCAAACTGATGCTTTGTGTTTGTATGGTATGCCATATTTTATTTTAGTGAGAATAATGTAAAGTAATGATAAAAGAAGACAGGAAAAATATAAATGCATAAATAGAATATGGTGAATTTAAAAAGGAAAGATAATAAATAGAAATAACAGGATGAAAGAAAGTAAAAATGCAAAACAGAATGAGAAATATAATACAAAATAACAGATAGAAAAATGTGTCATCTGTCATAATTTCTTTGCCTTAAAAATTTTTGTATCCTGTATATAAATGTATGTATATATATATATATACATATTCAATTATTCTCTAAAAGAAACACTAAAATGTGAATTCTAAAGACTCATGTTCCAGAGATTAATGGAGTCACTGTCATTTATTACTATATCAGAAACATTTATTAATTGTTTTATATTCTTCTTATTTACATTCCCAACTCTGGGTATGATTTAATTTAGGATGCCTGTGTAAATATATGGCATATATCTTCCCTTAATTTTATATCATCGTAATCATTTAATTCTTATAATATAGGAATATTAATATCATGTAGCAAAAAGACTTGTGGAATGAGAGATACTGTTATAACCATCTATATTAGTTTGCAAGCTGCTGGAATACAATATACCAGAACTGGAGCAGCTTTTAAAAAGGAGAATTTAATAAGCTACAACTTTACAGTTCTAAGCCTATAAAAATGTCCAAACTAAGGCATCCAGTAAAGGATACCTTAATTCAAGGAATGTCCATGGGTCAGGAACACCTCTGTCAACTGGGAAGTCACATGGCTGGCATCTACTGGTCCCTTGTTCCCAGGCTCCATTGCTTTCAGCCTCTGTTCCTTTTGGGGATTCCTCACTTTGCTTCTCCAGGGCTGGCTATCATCTCTTGGCTTCCTTGGCTCTCTCCAAGTTCTGGCTTACTTAACATCTCATAGCAACATCTACTGAGTTCCAAGCATCTCCAAGCACCCATGTCTCTGTTCTGCCAGTGCTGGCAATCTGTGTCAGCTCTGCTCTGAGGTTTCTGTTGGCTTCATTGTTTCATCTTTTGAAGGACTCCAGTAAGCCAATCCAGACCCCACCTTGAATGAGCAGTCAGTATCTCTATTAAATCAAAAGGCCACACCCTAAATTGGTCATGCCACATCTCCATGAAGATTATCTAATCAAAAGTTTCTGCCCTACAGTATTGAATTAGGATTAAAAGAAATGGCTGCCCCCCATCAAGATTGAATCACGATTAAAACATAGCTTTTCTGGGGTACATAATGCTTTCAAACTGGCACACCATACTTGAAAATACAGTCTACAACAGTCTGCTTTTTAACAATAATAATTAAAATCTCTCTCACATGCAAAATACTCAACTTCGCCACAAAAGTCTCATACCATAACATCGTCTTGAAGTCTATCATCTCATCTTCTAATTGATGCAGCTCCTTGGATTAGCTCCTCTTCATTCAAGGATTTGTAAACCCAAAAGATGATTTATCTGTCCTCCCTTCATTCAACTTTCAGTGAAGTGATAAAAACAGGATGATCTCAAAAGACACACATATTCAAAAGTGTAACGGGAAAGGACAGAAGGCACATAGCTGTCATTGATCCATAGCAGTTCTGAAATCCAGTTAAGCAGATGCTGTGAGTTTATTTTTAAGGACAGTTCTGCTTCCCGAGAATGCTTCTTTGTTGCTTTTCACTCTGGCCTCTGAATAAATCTTCCTTACATATAAAAAATTATTTTGTTTGCAGCTGAAGGCCTTACTCAACATATTACCTTCCCAAAGAATTTGAAGATCCAGAGGCAACATTTTATTTTTAAATGCCTGTAGCTTTCAGTCCATGAAAGTATACTTTCTTTTAAAGTTTAGGGTTTCTCTTATATCAAGGTATCTATTCATTCTATTTGATAAAATCCATACCCTAAATATCTTTGAGATAAGCCTCTCTCTGCTTTTACTTAGGGTTCTGTGAAACAATTTTCTTAAAAGGTCTGCTGTCTAGGTGAGTCAACTGAGGCATTCCCTTTGAATTCTTAGAATCTCATTTGTCTTAACTGTCCTATAAGCACCTCTTTACATGTTTTCAATATAATTACAAAGGGGCTTATAGTACACCTTTGATTTTATCTTTACCCTGAGGCTACATTTTATTGCACAGTCTGGATTCAATCTTTATACTGAAACCTTTTTTTACTTTATAGTTCATTTGTTGAAGGGGACTATATTTCAGTTTGCTAAAGCTACAGGAATGCAATATACCAGAAATGGATTGGTCTTTTACAAAGGGGATTTATTAGGTTACAAATTTACAGTTCTAAGGCAATGAACATGTCCAAATTAAGGCATCAACAAGAAGATAACTTCACTCAAGAAAGGCCAATCATGCCTGGGGATTCTCTGTCACATAGAAGGCACATAGTGAACTCTACTGTCCTATTGTTCCAGTTTCTCATTTCAAACAGCTTTCTCAGCTTCTGGCATCTAGTGGGGCTTTTCCTTCTGCATCTCCAAATATCTATCTCTTGGTTTCATCTCTCTGCTGTTTGTGTTGGCTCTGAGCTCTCTCTCTCTCTCTCTCTCTCTCTCTCTCTCTCTCTCTCTCTCTCTCTCTCTCTCTCTCTCTCTCCATGAGCTCCTTTAAGGACTCCAGTAAACTAATTAAAACCCACCTTGAATGGATGGGGTCACACCTCCATGGAAATAATCTAATCAAAAGTTTCTACCCATAATTGAATGGATCACATCTCTGCGGAAACAACCTAATCAAAGGATCCCATCCACAATAAGTCTGCACCCACAAGATTGAATTAAGAGAGCATGGCTTATCTGGGGTACATAACAGTTCAAACCAGCGCACTGTGGATGCAAAAAAATTTTACCTCTGATCCCAGCAAGTCCTTGCTCTTTGGATTGTCATTAAATTCTGCTTTGAAAGTGGAATAATTTCTCCTTTAAAGCATCTTGCTCCCCTGTGCTTTGTAATAGACAGCTAAAATAAGACATGTGACACTTTTAAGATTTTGTATGGAAATCTCCTTAGCTAGAGATTGGTATCATTTTGATATTCCATGTTAACACAGTCCATTTTTACTAATAGTGCTACTTGTACATAATTTGTATGCCATTTTCTCCTATTAACTTCTGTAGTGTACATAATATTAATTTCCTCACTTCTCTTAAAGCCCCATTGATATATTCTCATGTAATTTTATGCCTCTGCCCAATAATAAATCCCAAGGTTTATGCTACGTGTTTTAGGTTTTAATTATAGCAGCATCCCACTTCCAGGTCCCAGTTTATGTTTTTGTTATACATTGCTGCATTGGAAACCATCTCAGCACTTAATAACTTAAAATTACAGAAATTACCAATTTATTTGCGTATAATTCTCCAATCTGTGCTGGGTTTAACAGGGTATTTTGTTTCTGGTGTCTTACCTATGCCATCTTTGGCTGCATTTAACTTTTGGGCAAAATTGGGTCTGGGTTCTTTTGGGAGACTGCAATAACTGAAAAAATGGCATTCTTTCCATGCATATCCAAGGCCTCTTGATCTTCACGTGACCTATCCTGCAGAGTAGTTAGGCAACTTATAGTGTGATTCAGGATTCCTATTGTTAGGTCGGGGGAACAGGGGAGGTCACCATGACTCGAGCTGTGTAAAATGTGCTGCCCCTTCTAGATGTCACCTAACCCCCTTGCTTAAAAACCTCCCACACTAGGACCCAGCGGCAAACTTGCAACTCCCTACCTGGAGTTCTGTGAGCTCTGCCTGGGAGTGCAGGAATAAACTCTCTCACTGTAAGGTTTTTTGGTCTGCCTCTTCTCTCTTTCACCTCCTAAACCTTACACCTATGAATTGAAAATGGAAGTTTTCAAGCCTTCATAATGCCAGTGCTAAAAATCCAAGAACGTCACTTCTGACTTGTTCTGTTGGACAAATAGAGATAACCGTCTTTCAAAGGGAGAGGATAGACTCTGCCTCTTGGTTGGAAAGTGCCAAGGTCACATAGTAAAATAAGATTAAGAATGGGAGATACATTTTTCGTTATTATGGAAATGCAATCTACCATAATATAGAATTCAATACATTAATATAGATCTTTTGAACATTTAGACTCATTGGATATTATAATTGCATGGCCTTAGAAGCTATCCAATTTAATGTTCTATTCAATTTAGAAATCTTTTCTTATTGGGGAAATATAATTAAACAAAGTGATCTGCAAACCTAGAAATTCCTCTCTGTAAGATATAGGAAAGAAAAAAGTTTATTGCTGACTGTATTGAATTATACTATAATATACATCACAGGTAATCCACTAAAGTAATTATAAAGAAAAAAGGAATCTCACCCTTTTATAAAGACAGGAGAATGCAATCCATTACATAAATGTTGTCTTTATCCAAAGGAAAACTGAAACTTCTGGTATCTTTTCAACAAGCAGGAAGTTACATCTTGAAGCCAAGCACCTAGGCTTATACCTCTAAGGAGACAGATCATCATTGTCTTTGATTTTTGTATTTCAAAGAAATGGCTCAAGGTCCTCAATAAAGGCATTTGTGGGATGTGAAATTGGCAAGAGGGTACTAAATTTCAAAAAGATTTATGCACATCTCAAAGAGAATGAGAAACCTTTTATAATTTCAAGTTTTCTAAAAGGAAATGCTAAAAGAAGAGGGAGGAGTTCCCTTTTATTTTTGGCCTACAGGAACATTTTAGATTAGTTTTTAAATTTGTATTTGTGCTTACATTCTTGTGCCAGTTGGAAAAGATATATGTACCCTAGAAAAGCCATGTTTTAATCCTTATCCTATTTTGTAAAGGCAGCTGTTTCTTCTAATCCCTATTCCGTACTGTATGTTTGAAATTTTAACTAGATTATCTTCCTGGAGATATGATTCAATCAAGACTGGCTGTTAAACAGGACTAGGTGGAGGTGTGTGTGCACCCATTCTAGGTGGGTCTTGATTACTTTACTGGAATCCTATAAAAGAGGAAACATTTTGGAGAAAGCTGGAGATTCAGAGTGAGCAGAGAACGACAGCCACTAGAAAGCCACAACAGAGAACGCCGCAGAACCGCGAAGCAGAGAGTCCTCCAGCCAGTGACTTTTGGAAATGAAGAAGGAAAATGCCTCCTGGGGAGCTGGAGTGGAAGTTAGCAGATAACGCCATGTTTGCCATATGCCCTTCCAGCCAAGAGAGAAACCCTGACCATGTTCTCCATGTGCCTTTCCACTTGAGAGAGAAACCCTTAACTTCTTCGGCCTTCTTGAACCAAGGTATCTTTCTCTGGATACCTTAGATTGGACATTTCTAGAAACTTGCTTTAATTTGGACATTTTTATAGGCCTAAAAACTGTAACTTGCAACTTATTAAATTCCCCTTTTTAAAAGCCGTTCTGTTTCTGGTATATTGCATTCTGGCAGTTAGTAAACTAGAACAATTCTATACCATCCTTACAGATAGTCATCTGGCTATGCACTGAGTCCTTTTAAAGAGAAGATTGCTATGGCATTTTAAACTGCACAACTATTGGCTACTAATCATTAGAAAAGTATTACTTTTCTACATTTAATAGAAAAGTTGTACCAACTTTTACCCATTTATGCTAGAGCATCATTTATTTCCTTCCCTATTCATTTGCTTTCTATAAATTGCTTGTTTCCAATATCATTCCCTACTGAATTCATCTTCCTCAATGCCACCCAAGAGTCCTTTGTAAATCTGATCATGTCACTTCCCTTCTCAAATTGTCCATTAGGTCTTCAGGACTTTCCGGATAAATGTTATACCTTTTTTACCTTCATACAAAAACCCTTGTAAGCTTCCTCTTCCCATCCATCTAACCTAGGTTTCTGCTATCTCCCCAAGCTTGCACTATTATTTAGTCCTAAATTAGAACCTTTAGTTCTTCAGGAGCATCATGCTTATAATGTTGCTTTATTTTTGTGTACACTCTTCCTTTTACATTAAGTATTTTCCTATCCCTTCTCCATTTGACTAATACCTACTTATGATTTGAGATTCACTCAAAGCTTCATCTCCCCTGAAAGTCTATTCCTTTCCATCTCTAGTCTCTGTTCAGTGAGTTTCTTCTATTCTCTTCACTTTCTTCTTCATCTCTGTAATACTTGCAGTCAGCACAAAGCATTGGGTCACAGTTTTTATTAAATAAATATTTCATAATTTAATTGAAAATGAGTTATTTGAGGTAGAAAGTAAGATGCCTTTGGAAGTGGAGATAAAAAACAACTGGAAATTTGTTTAAAAACTTGTGGATATTATCAAGACAATTGAAATAACTGAGGACAAGTTGATCTCACCAGAGGAAAAGGGGGGAGGGGGCATTAGAGCCCAAGGTGCCAATCTGAAGTTTTTCTGTGAGAGAATATACTGAGCTGAGTTTTTAGTTTTTTGTGAAAGCTAATTCTATCCCAAAATTTGAAATAGTGGTTTTTAGGTCTCTGCCAAAATGAAGATGGCATCCCATTATATATTTAAATCTAGTTAAGAAGGACAATAACTTCAAGTGTCAAAATTAGAAAGAAAAATACATATCCCACGTATTACAACTTGGTGAATCAGAAAGAAAATCAAATAACAGATTTTCCAAGCAATTTGAGATATATTAAGTAAACTCCTTCTTCTATAATGGGATTTAGCTATTATTTACTTGCTTTTTAGGAAGTTGTTATTTTTAGGATGGTTGTGTGCTTTTCAGCAATGACTAGGGGACAGGAATGGAAAGGGTAAACACCAGAAAAGCGAAAACCGGGAAGCCCAAAATCCCAGTTCTTGGGAGGAGAGCTGCTCTGTGGTGTCAGATGTTTTAGTTTGCTAATGCTACCAGAATACAGTATACAAGAAATAAAAGGAATTTATTAAGTTACAAATTTACAGATCTAAGGCCATAAAAGGATCCAAACAAAGGTATCCGGAGAAAGATGCCTTGAATCAAGAAAGTCCAGTGATGTCCAGAACATCTCTGTCAGCTGGAAGGCATGTGACTGGTGTCTGCTGGTCCTTTGACTTCTGGTTTCAAACAACTTCCTTGGGGGCATTTTACTTCTGCCTCTCCAAATGTCTCTGTGTGTATTGGCTCTGAGCTTTTTCCAAAATGTTTCCCTCTTAAAGGACTCCAGTAAGTGAATTAAGACCCACCTTGAATGGGCAAAGATACATCTCTATAGATGCCACCTAATCAAAGGTTCCAGCACACTTGAGTGGGTCACATCTCTGTGAAAACAACTTAATCAAAAGGCCCCACCCTAAACCATAATCTGCCCCCACAAAACTGGATTGGAAAAAGAGCATGGCTTTTCTGTGGTACATAACAGTTTCAAACTAGCATGGTAAGATACCCTGAAAAGAAGCAGTGGAATATGGCAAGATATTTTTCAGTTTTCACACTGCCTGTGTTGCCTATTTAGCAGCAACCTCTATACATAGACAGTGTTTTCAGTGTGAATAAGAACTGTTTTAGATTAAATCACTTTGATTTTTAACCATGGCATCATGAGATCCAAAGAAGTGACTTCTTCTGTACTGGACTTTAAAAACAGTTATCCTAGTGTTTCTTTAATTCAACCGCTTGCCGGGGGAGGATATGCAAATTGAGGCTAGACTATGGCTAACATTTATGGAGAGGACTGAGGAATGTCGTCTAGTAAAGCTCTAACCAGCAAGGTAGATGATGATAAAGAAGTAATGGAAATTAAGAGGAGATAGAAGATATGACTAATAGTGCCAGTGTATGAAGATATTTTAAATAAAATGAGAACTATAAAAACTCATTGGCTTTGTCAACGAGGAGACAATTGGAAGTCTTAGGAAAAAATGGTTTATGTAGCGATGGGGTTGGGAAATGTACAAGCCAAATTGCTTTGAATTAAATAGCAAATGGGGGAAGTGGTAATAAAATCATTCTATCATATTGCATAGCCACAACCAATGTGTAATATTTAATTGTACTTCTTTTTTATAAACCATGTCTTTAGTACATACTGCTAGCCATCTATTAAAATCCATTCCTCTCTTCTTCCTGAACAAACAGCTATGGGAAAAAAGTCTTTCCTTGATGTGTAATAATGAAAAAAATGACTGGTCTTTGTCCCCCATTCCTGGGGAGGGAACTTCTGAATCTTTGGACTATCCAGTGATAGGAGAGTCTTCTGTTATTCTTGGTGGGCCAGGACCACATCTCCCCAAGTGACTGGGGAGTTGGGGCTTTGACCATTTATCAGCCCATCTTGCTGACCTCTGAGAGGAGAAGGACGGGGGCTGGAGATTGAGTTCAACCATATGTACATTGATTCTGTCAATCATGACTATATAATGAGACTCCCATATAAACCTGTGACATTCAAAGCCCACAAAAGCTTCCATAATTAAGAAGATAAACTGCTGCCAAGAAGGGAGATGATGCGTTTGATTTCATGAAGAAAGAATACAGAAGCTTACCTTTGAGACCCTCCAAGACCTTGCCCTAAATGTCTATTCTTTTGGCTTCCTAGTTGTATACTTTTGCTATAATAAAGCTATAGCATTAAGTATGGCATTTTCAGTGAGTTCTGTGAGTCATTCTAACAAACTATCCAACCAGAATTTTAGCTAGTCTGTTAGAAATGTGGGTGGCCCTGGACACTTCCATACTTGCATCTGGTACTTGAAGAGGAATCTTGTAGAAGATTGTCCTTAAACTGTGGAGTCTGGCCTAACTTTCAGTGGTAACTGTCAGAATAAAATTGAATTGAATTACTGCTATATTTGTGGTTGATGTCAGAAGCTGTTGTAGAAGCTAAGATATTTTTAATAAACTTTATATTACATTTCTCTCTGCTCCTACATAGTTTTGATCTCCTAAACCACAGAAATTGCCATACTTTGAAGATTGAGAATGTTATCTCTGTTTTTCAGAAAATTTTTCTAATCAATTACCAAAGGTATTTGATTTGCATCATTTGTCTGCTTAACTGTGGAGTCATGTGCTCAAATCTAGAGAATACCCAGAGACAAACAGATCCTGGTTAGGTACCTTCACCCTCCAGGAGAACTTCAGAGGAATTTAAGGAATTATCTCTGTTCATGTTTACATATCAAAAAGGGAATAAAACCCCAATCATATGCTTATCATCCCCCATATTTACATTCTGTTGTGAATGTAATGTGAATGTAAACTGTGTCCCCCACAAAGACTTGTTCAAGTTCTAACAAACCCCCTCCGGTGGGTGTGAACTTGTTTGTAGATAGGATCTTCCAAGATCCTATTAAGATGAGGTCAAACTGAATTAGGATAAGCTTTAATCCTTCCTAGATCACTGGACTTCTTAAAACGGGAGGAAATCTCTCCAGAGACACAGACATGAAAGAGTCAGAAGGAAACAGATGTCCATATGATGCAGGCAGAGATTGAGTTAAGGATCACCAGAGTGCTACAGATTTCAGAAAAAAGCATGACCTGCTGATACCTTGATTTGGACTTCTAGCCTTTGAAACTGTGACATGATAAATTCCTGTTGTTTAGACCAACCCGTCTTGGTATTTGTTATAGCAGCTCTGTCAATCTAAAGCACATTCCAAAGTAGAAGAACCCAACATCTTTCTCCTTTTGTTCCCAAGGCAAATTTGTTTGCATTAGGCAGCAAACTTTGTCCTCTCCCCTTTCAGGAGAATAGAGACAACTGTCCCTCTCTTATATAAATTCCCACATCCATATTTTTAGGGTCCCTTTTTTATTGCACACTTCTGACTAGGTGTAAGAATATCCATCTGGCCACATGGGGGTTGCTAGCTACAGGGGGCCAAAACTACAATATAACTCTGGCTGCTATTATTGGTGTCAGTAAATAAAGCTCTGATCTATGCCCTATTGCCAATTGTTTCTTCCAGTACCTCTAGTATCTATTTCTCTCTCTCAGTATTGATATATAAATGTGGAAGTAGGGTAACATCACAGAATAACATGTTTTCTCACCTTTCTTATAGTTATTCTGGCCTAACGACTGAGTTCTAGTCATTTGACTGTGGGTGGAAATGATGCCTGACAATCTTTTTAGTATGTTATTGAATTTGAGTAAAGTGTTTTTCAGTGGATTTTTGCATCTATGTTAATAAAGGATATTGATCTGTAACTTTCTTTTATTGCAATAACTTTTGTCTGATTTGGTTTTTGAGGTTTTGCTGGCCTTAAATGAATTGAGAAGTTGTTCTATCCTCTTTGGTATTCAGGGAGAGTTTGTGTAGAATTAGCATGATTTCCTCCTGAAATGTCGGATAGAATTCACCAGTGAAGTCATCTGTGCCTGCAGTTTTGTTTATGTGAAAGGTTTTAAGTGGATATTCAATTTCTTTAATACATATAGAGCTATTCAATTTATTTATGTCATTGTGATAAGTTTTGGTGGATTTGTGTCTTCCTTGGAATTTGTCTTTATCAGGTAAATTGTCAAATGTATTAGTTCTTAATAATATTCCTTTAGTACCTAT
The DNA here is from genome assembly GCF_023851605.1 of Tamandua tetradactyla. Lineage (NCBI taxonomy): Eukaryota > Metazoa > Chordata > Mammalia > Pilosa > Myrmecophagidae > Tamandua > Tamandua tetradactyla. Next base: position 28,593,426 of record NC_135350.1, read on the forward strand.
GTAATACTTATGGGATCTGCTTTGATGTCCTCATTTTATATATGTGCAATTTTTTAGCTTGTCTTTGTGTGTTTTTTTATCAGTCTGCTCGAGATTTACTAAATTTATTTATCTTTTCAAAGTACCAATTTTGGGTTTCAGTGATTTCTTCTGATTTTCTATTTCCCAGATTTCTGTTTTTATCATATTTGTACTTTGTCTGCCTACATGGAGTTAATTTGCTTTTTTATTTTCAGTTCCTATAAATAAAAGCTTAGAAAGGTTAATTTTAGATTTCCCTTTTCTAATTAGCAAATTAAAGCTTTAAAATTTCCACAAAGTATCTCTTCACCTGAGTTGCACAAATTTTGATATACTTTGTTTCCATTTTCATTTGGTTCAAGATATTTTTTCATTTCTCTTGAGATTTTTTTGAACAGTGATTTATATAAACTGTAATGCTGTGTTTCCCAACAATTGAGGGAATTTCACATATCTATTATTGATTTCTACTTTATTCTTTTGAGAGTAGAGGGCATAGTTTGCATGATTTCAGTGCTTCTACCTTTATTCAGAGTAGTTTTCTGATCCAACATTGGCACTTGATAAGAATGTGTGCTCTGCTCTTTTTGTGTGGATTATTTTACAAATGTCAGTAAACTCATTATCTAAACATCTGTTCTATCAATAATTAGGAAAGGAATGTTTAAATCCCCCAAAATAATTTTTGATTTGTTTCTCATTTGTGTTCTATCAATTTTTGTTTTAGGGATCTTTAAACTCTGTCATTAGGTATGTACACATTTAGGGCATTGTTCTAGTTTGCTTGCTGTAGGAATGCAATATACCAGAAACTGAATGGCTTTTAAAAACGGAAATTTAAAAAGTTGCTAGTTTACAGTTCTAAGGCCAAGAAAATGTACTAATTAAAACAAGTCTATAGAAATGTCCAATCAAAGGCATCCAGGAACAGATACCTTGGTTCAAGAAGGCCGATGAAGTTCAAGGTTTCTCTCTCACCTGGAAGGGCACATGGTGAACATGGTGTCATCTGCTACCTTCCTCTCCTGGCTTCCTGTTTCATGAAGCTCCCTGAGAGGCATTTTCCTTCATCTCCAAAGGTCACTGGCTGGTGGACTCTGCTTCTCATTGCTGTGTCGCTCTGCTCTGCTCTCTCTGAATCTCTTTCATTCTCCAAAATGTTTCCTCTTTTATAGGACTTCAGAAACTAATCAAGACCCACCCAAATGGGTGGAGAAATGCCTCCACCTAATCCAGTTTAACCACCACTTGATTAAATCACATCTCCAGGGAGATGATCTAATTACAATTTCAAACATACAGTACTAAATAGGGATTAGAAGAAAAGGCTGCCTTTACAAAATGAAATTAGGCTTAAAACATGGCTTTTCTAGGGTCCATACATCTTTTCAAACCAGCACAGGTATTTATATTCTCTTTTTTTGAATGTACTTCTTTATCATTATATTTTGATCCAGGATCTCAAACAGAACAGTATATTATATTTAGTAGTCCTGTCTTTTCATGGTTTGAAAGCTTATTCTTTTTTATTGCTGAATAGTATTCCATGGTATGGATATAAGGTAGTTGGTTTTGCTAGTCACCCAGTGAAGGATATTTTCGTTGTTTCCTGTCTTTGGCAATTAGTAATAAGGCTGATGTGAGCATCTGCATGCAGGTTTTTGCATAAACATTTAAAGCAGTTGCATAAATACCTAGGAACATGATTGCTGAGTCATATGGCAAGTCTATATTTAGCTTTGTTAGAAACTGCCATGTTGTCTTTCAAAGTTTCTGTTCTGTTCTGCTGTTCTGTTGTAACAGGCAATGAAAGAGAGTTCTATCACTCTGCAACCTTCTCAGCAACAATTGCCGTCAGTTGTTTTGGACTTAGTGATTCTAGTAAGTATGTAGTGGTACTTCATTGTTTTAATTTGCATTTCCAAAAGGACAAATGATTTTGAGTACCTTTTCATATGCTTGTCTGCCATCTGTATATCTTCTTTGGTTAGTTGTGTGTTCAGATGTTTTGCCCATTTAAAAATTTTACTGTTTACTTTCTGATTGGTGAGTTTATCTTTATACTGTTAGTATATCTGTTTTTTATATTTAAAGAGGCTTCCTTATAGACAGGAAATGTTTGGTCTTGGTTTTTCAGGAAATCTTATAATCACTGCTTTGTAATTGGGAGCATTTAGACTTCAAATTTATAAATAATGATTTTATCCTCATTGCTTGGTTCGAATCTACCACTTTGCTATTTGTTTTTTTCACGTTCCCACCTGTTCTTTTTTTTTCTCTTTTACTGCCTTCTTTTGATTATTTTTAAAGACTCCATTTTATCATATTAACTGTACTTCTTAGTACTTTTTTATAATGGTTTTTAAGATTTGTAGTATGCATCTTCAACTTATCACAGCCTGACTTTAAATCAATTATCTATATCATGCATATTGTAAGAGTCTTTATACTTTTGTTTCTCCATTATGCTTTTTCAGATTTTATAATGATACATTTTACTTTTACTTCTGCACGTGCTGTAAGGGCCACATACACTGTCATAACTTTTCCTTCAAACAGTCCAAAATCTTCATTGTTTTAATTTGCATTTCCAAAAGGACAAATGATTTTGAGTACCTTTTCATATGCTTATCTGCCATCTGTATATCTTCTTTGATTAGTTGTGTGTTCAGATGTTTTGAACAAATATATATATATATATATATATATATATATATTTTTTTTTTTTTTTTTTTTTTTTTTGCATGGGCAGGCACTGGGAATCGAACCTGGGTCTCCAGCATGGCAGGTGAGAACTCTGCCTACTGAGCCACCATGGCCCACCCTAAAATATTTAAAGTGAGAAAAACATCTTTTATATTTCCCTCAAATTTAACATTTTCAATGTCCTCCATTTCCTTAGTAGATACAATTTTCATGTAGTATGATTTTTCCTTCTGTTGAAGAACTTATTTTTAATATTTATCCACCAGTGATAAATTACTTGTTTTATTTGTCTAAAAATTTCTTTAATTTTTGAAAGATATTTGTGCTAGATAAAGAACTCTATGTTGACTGGATAGTTTTACTTCATTTTGTTTTATCCTGTAATTAGGACTATTGTTCCTACATTTTATGGGTTAAACATTTTCCATAAACAGTCTATTTTCATTCTTATCTTAGTTCTGCTATACATAATTTTTCTAGTTTGCTAGCTGCCAGAATGTGATTTACTAGAAATGGAATGGCTTTTAAAAAAGGGGAATTTAATAAATTACAACTTAAAATTCTAAGGTTGTGAAATTGTCCAAATTAAAACAAGTCTATAGACTTCTTGATTCAAGAGGGCTGATAAAGTTCAGGGTTTCTATCTCAGGTAGAAAGGCACATGGAGAACACAGCATCATCTCTAGCTTTCACTTCCAGCTTCCTATTTCATGAAGCTCCCTGGGAGGCATTTTCCTTCTTCATCTCCTAAGGTTGCTGCCTGGTGGGCTCTCTACTTCTCTTGGCTATGTCATTCTGAAGCTTTCTCCAAAATGCTTCTTCTTTTAAAGGATTCCAGTAAAATCAACCAAGACCCACATAGAATGGGTGGAGACATGCCTTCATCTAATTAAGTTTAATACCCACAATTGATTGAGTCACATCTCCGTAGAGATAACCTAATCAAGTTTCCAACCTAGTGCTGAATAAGGATTAGAAGAAACCATTGCTCCCACAAGATTGATTAGGATTAAAACATGGCTTTTCTAGGGTACATAAATCCTTTCATACTGGCACAATAATGTATCTCTGTTTTGTGTAGATTTTAAGGTGTTCACTTTATCACTGGTTTGCTGCTATTTTTTATTATGATACTTTGGCATGATTTTATTTTATTTTTTTTTAAGGTATATGTTTATTTGTGCAAGTTCCTTGGTTAGAATGAACAATAGTATTCCTGAAATTTGAAAAAAAAAAAAAAAGAGATCATTACTGACACTGGGTTGTAGGAATTACCTTGTTCTTTTCCCTTCTCTGCATAATCTCATCCTGTGCTTCCTATTGTCCAATATCTGAAGACAGTTGCTTCATATATTTGCCTGGTTTTCTTGTGGTTGAAAGAAAGGCTGGTCCTGTCTATGTTATTCCATTTTAGGCTAGAATGAATATCTTCATCTATTTCTATTAACCATGGATATACAATTCTAAAATCCTTCTCAAGACTCTAAAATCCAGGTGGTCTAAAATACATTGACTGCCTCTGAGCTCCTTTTGAGAAATCTTGATGCTGCTCATTTCTGTAGCTATTTCTCTTATGCAGCTACTGATCTCACATTTAATATCAGGATGCTAAATTGAAGAGAGCATGCTTAGTTCATTTAGTTATTTGTCTTTATGCTGTAAACTATGGAGACAATTTTTCATCAAAGGTTTGGGGTAAACTTTGAGAACTTCTTTTGGTGATATTCCTATAGTACAGGAACTTGTGTACTTCACACTATTTATGATCTGGTGTATTTATAAGGTGATTATGTTAAGTGTACTTTGAAGTATATTCAGAATAATTCCTCTGTACCTTAATCTCATAATTGACCAAAATCTCTAGACCTACACATTGTTAGTAATTTACAATCTTTTTATTTATTTCCACTATTTGACTCTTGTTTAAGGAATTAGGACCTATACCTCAGTGTGTATACACACATATATATATATATAAATACACACAAACACATATACACATATATTCTTCTTTTTATCTATCTATCCTTCTAATATTTCTGTAATATTTACTTTTATACTTAGATAGTTAAAAAATCTAATATTGTGTGAGTTTGTGTGTATGCTGTTGTAAGAATCTTATTATTTAATATGGATAAACTGTTTTCTTAACATTTATTTTCCAATTATTTCTAATATTTGCCTTTCATATACCAAGTCTCCATATATATATATCCAGGTTTGATTTCTAGGCTCTTTTTCGGTTTTCATTGAAACACTAATTTATATGTTTAACAAATTAGTGATTTATAATAAGTCTAGAGACCTGGTATGGCAAGCTCTTTTTCCTTGTTCATTTTGTTACGGTTATCTTGGTTATTATCAGCTCTTTAAAGTTATTGAGTAATAGTGCTGGCATAATTAAATCAAACATCTTGACAGTAGAGATAACACCATAAATTTATCATAATTATTTAATTTTATTTAAATTATACTAGGACAGAATGGGTACAAAAAGAATAAAAATTACCTTTAAAATGTAATAATGTCCTTAATTTGGATACTATGTTAAAATACATTAGTAAATCTCAGGACAAAATGGGCTCCAAGATACAGAAAATAACTTCCTTTGTTAATAGGAAATCATTGAAATTATCATGGGAAAATTACAGTGGTCCTTTGCTATTAATTTTCCAATTAATATTTCAAGTTGCTGTCATTTTAATCTCCATTCTTGATTCCAATGTACTTTTCAAACATTACTTCCTGTTACTTCATTTCATATTCATGATTTTAGCTTAACAAAAGTGCTTGTTATTCTCCATACCACTAGAGTTTGTAAGTGCTCTACAGATACAGGTTGGATTAAAATAAGTTAGTGATAAGATTTGTCAAAGGAATCTAGAGAAGCACTAGTAAATGATGACAAAATTAAGTAGTAAAAGAGGAAATTTTAAACATTAAAAAAGAGAAGACAAACAGAATCGTAAAGAACATTTATTGATTATGGGGAGAATAAAATTATTGACTAAAACCTTTGTTACAGATTTTTCTAGGAGTATATGATGAAAATAGTCCCAGAACTAATGGCATCTACATAGGGGGTTAGGATTTCAGAACCGACAATGGGAAACGTCTAAAAATAATAAGTTGTCATTATAAATGACTGATGTACCAGAGAACAAATATAACTGGAATCAATAAATAAAAGTAGGGATAGCTAATGTGATAAAATAACAATGACAAAGCAATAATGATCACTAGTACTCATTGTGAGCTTACACAAAAACAGATATGAAAAGAATGAACTCTAATTAGTGTTCACAAACCAGGGATAGAGACCTGAAAATTATTATCAGGTTGTTCCCTGATAATATTGTTTTATATGCTATTTTAAATCTGAGAAAACATTTCTTTAGATATCACTAAAATGCACACTGAAAATAAAACCAAACCAATTATTGCTAAGTCTCATGGTCAGTTCTGAATCCTCATTTTACTTAAATTCCCAGCCAATGTTAACAGAATAGATCAGGGCTACTGGGACACCATCCTTCCTTTGTTTTCCTCTTACTTTACTGGCTGGTCTTATAGGTGGTCTAATTTCATCTAACTTGATCTCATAATTTTGAAGAGCACCATGGTGCATTTTTTAACCCTTCTCTTCCATCTCTATAATCACACCAATCTATATGCTGCTATTTCCCAAATTATATCCCCAATGTAGCCTTTTCCCAAAAATTCAACAATTATTTATCTAATTGCCTACATAATATCTCCACCTAGATATATCACTGAAAGAATGTCAGATACATACTAGGTAATCATTGAGTATTCACTGAGTCAGGAATTAAAAGAATGGTATTCTATGACTAAGTAGAGTTTATTCCAGGAATGAAAAAATGGCTTAACATTAGAAAATACAGGCTGACCTTGCCGATATTTCAGGTTTGGTTCCAGATCACCACAATAAAGTGAGTGTCACAATAAGGTGAGTCACTCAAATTTTTTGGTTTCCCAGTACATATAAAACTTGTATTTACACTATACTCTATTAAGTGTGCAATAGCATTATATCTAATAGAGGACACATCTTAATTAAAAAATAATGTATTACTCAAAAAATGCCAACCATCATTTGAGTCTTCAGTGAGCTGAAATTTTTGCTGGTGGAAAGCCTTGCCTCAGTATTGATGGCTGTTCACTGATCAAGGTGGTAGTCACTGAAGGTTGGGGTGGCTGTGGCAATTTCTTAAAATAATTCAACAATGAAGTTTGCCTTATGAGTTGACTCTTCCTTTCATGAAAGATTTTTCTAGGCCTACAATGCAGTTTGATAGCATATGGTAGAACTACTTTTGAAACTGGAGTTAATCTCCTGAAACCTTGCTGCTGCTATATTAACTAATATACATTTATATTCTAAATTCTTTGTTGTCACTTCAACAATGTTCATAGCATGTTCACTAGGAATAGATTCCACCTGAAGACGCCACTTTCTTTGCTCATCTGTTCAGGTTAAAACATGAGATTGCAGCCATTCAGTCAAAGTTTCAGGCTCCACTTCTAATTCTAGTTCTCTTGCTGTTTCTACCACATCTGTAGTTATTTCCTGCACCGAAGTGTTGAACCCCTTAAAGTCATCCATAAGAGCTGAAATCATCTTCTTCCAGACTACTGGTAATGTTGATATTTTGGCCTCCTCCCATGAATTGTGAATGTTTCTAATGGCATCCAGAATAATGGAGATTTGCCAAAAGATTTTCAGCTGACTTAACCCAGATCCATAAGAGGAATCACTATGTATGGCAGCTATAGCTTTATGAAAATTATTTCTTAGGTAATAGTTCTTAAAATTCTTAAAAAAAAATAGCATGTAAATCCACAATCCATGGAATGCATAGTGGATGTTGTGTTAACAGGCATAGGGAAAACTTTAATTTTATTGAACATCACCATCAGAACTCTTGAGTGACCAGAGCATTGTCAGTGAGCAGTAATAGTTTGAAAGCAATCTTTACTTCTGAGCAGGAGGTCTCAACAGTGAGCTTAAAATAATGAGAAAACCCTGCTGAAAACAACCCTGTTGTAAACAAATGTGCTGTCCCCCAGGCTTTTTTGCTCCATTTAGAGAGGACAGGCAGAGTAGATTTCATTCTTAAAGTCTTCAGATATTCAGAACGGTCAAAGAGCATTAGCTTCAACTTAAAGTCACTGGATGTATTCGCCTCCATTGAGAGAGTCAGCTTGATTTTTGAGACTTTGAAGCCAGGCATTGACTTCTCTCTAGCAATGAAAGTCCTGCATGGCATCTTCTTCCAGTTGAAACCTTTTTCCTCTATTTGAGAATCTGTCATTAGTCAAACCACCTTCATCAGTGGCCTCTGCTAGGTCTTCTACATCAGGATTTTCTGTTTCACCTTGAATTTTAAATTTCATAAATCCTTACATTTCATGAACCAATCTCTGCTAGTTTCAAATTTTTCTTCTGAAGCTTCCTCACCTCTCTTAGCCTTCATAGAATTGGAGAGAGTTGAGTCTTTGCTGTGGGTTAGGCTTTGACTTAAAGGACTGTTGTGGCTGGTTTGATATTCTATCCAGACTGCTAAAACTTTCTCCCTATCTGTGATAAGCTGCTTCACTTTCTTTTCAGTTGTGTGGTCACTGGGGGAGCACTTTTTATTTCCTTCAAGAACTTTTCCTTTGCATTCACAACTTGGCTTGCTCTTCGGCACAGGGGAGGCCTAGATTTCAGCTTATGGCTTATTGCTACTTGGCATATGCCTTCCTCACTAAGCTTAATCATTTCTCATTTTTTTGTTGAAAATGAGAGACATGTGACTCTTCCTTTTACTTGAGCAATGAGAGTTCATTGTGTTGTTATTTGTTGGACTAATTTCAATACTGTTGTGTCACAGAGAACGGGAAGGCGAGAAGGAGAGGAATGGGGGAATGGCCGGTTGGTGGAGCAGACAGAAGATGCACAACATTTATGGATTGAGTTTGGGCATCTTATATGGATGCAGATCATGGCATCCCAAAATGATTGCAATAGTTATATCATAGATGGCTGATCACAGATTATCATAACTGACATTATAATAATAGTAATAATTTGAAGTATTATGAGAATTACCAAAATGTGACACAGAGATGCGAAGTGAGCACATGCTGTAGGAAAAATGGTGCTGTTACCTGCCTAATGCAGGACTGCTTCAAAGTTTCAATTTTTGAAAAAGATTCTGAAAGGAAAATAAGGGGAATCACAATAAAATGAGGTATGCCTATAAATTAATTGTATCTGCAAATTAAGGGATAAAAACAATGTGATGGTTTTAAAGGATGTTGCAAAATCATTTACAAAAATTCAGGAAACTTTCCTAATTAAAAATTACCTAAATTTGGACCTGAAAGTATATTAAAATGATGAAAGCTAATTAGAATTTTGGGTATCACATTATCTAATTTAACTTGCATAGTCAGTTTACATGAAAATCATAATTACATGGAATCTTGAATAGGGCATGAGATCTTGTTGATTTATACAGGTTAGTGTGATACCCTGATATATCCCAGAGTAGTAATTTGGGCAGAAAGTAAAAAAGTATTTGCAAAGTCCCCTTGGGGGCCTGGGGAGAAAGGAGGAAATATTCAACTTTCCCATCTAGAGAATTGCTGATATTCTCACAAGCAGTGGGAACAACCAATTTAATAGGTTGATCCCTCAGTTTTGGGGCTTGCCCCTATGCAGTTTATTCCTGCAAAGGAGAAGCTAAGTCTACTGATAGTTATGCCTAAGAGTTGCTCCCAGGAAACCTCTTTTATAGCTCAGATGTGACCTCTCTAAGTCAACTTTGCAGGTCAACTCATTGCCCTCCTCACTACATGGGACATGACTCCCAGGGGTGCAAATCTCCCTGGCAACATAGGACCTGACTCCTGGGGATGATCTGGGACCCAGCATAGGAAGGATGAGAAAGCCTTCTTGATCAAAAGGGGGAAGAGAGAAATGAGACATAAAAAGTCTAATGGCTGAAAGATTTCAAACAGAGTCAAGAGGTTATCCCAGAGGTCATTTTTACACATTATGTAGATACCCCTTCTTAGTTAATGGGCATTGGAATGGCTAAAGGGAAGTACCTGAAACTGTTGAACTGTGTTCCAGTAATCTTGATGCTTGAAGAAGGCTGTAAACTATAACGTTTACAATGTGACTGTATGATTATGAAAATCTTGTGTCTGATGCTCCTTTTGTCCAGGGCATGGACAGAGGAGTAAAAAAAAGGATAAAAATTAAATAAATAATAGGGGACTCTTCTAGTTTGCTAACTGCTGGAATGCAATATACCAGAAACAGAATAGCTTTTAAAAGGAGGATTTAATAAGTTGCTAGTTTACAATTCTAAGGCTGAGAAAATGTCCCAATTAAATCAAGTGTATAGAAAGGTCCAATCTAAGGCATCGAAGGAAAGATACCTTGGTTCAAGAAGGCTGATGAAGTTCAGGTTTTCTCTCTCAAGTGAGAAGGCATATGGCAAATACAGTCACAGTTTTCTCTCTCATCTGGAAAGGCACATGAAGAACATGGCATCATCTGCTAGCTTCTTCTCCTGGCTTCCTGTTTCATAAAGCTCCCCAGGAGGCATTTTCCTTCTTCATCTCCAAAGGTCACTGGCTTGTGGACTCTCTGCTTTGTGGTGCTGCAGCATTCTCTGCTCTCTTGAATCTCCTTCATTCTCCAAACTGTTTCCTCTTTTATAGGACTCCAGAAACTTATCAAGATCCACCCAAATGGGTGGAGACATGCCATCACCTAATCCAGTTTAACAACCACTCATGAATAAATCACATCTCCAGGGAGATGATCTAATTACAGTTTCAAAATTACAATGCTGAATAAGGATTAGAAGAAATGGCTGCCTTTACAAAATGGGATTAGGATTAAAACATGGCTTTTCTAGGGGCTATACATCATTTCAAACCAGCACAGGGACAGTAAAGGGTAAAAACTGGGTAGATTGAAATACTGTGGGTCAATGAGAGGGAGGGGTAAGGGGCATGAGATGTATGAGTTATTTATTTTTTCTATTTATTTTTTTGGAGTGTTGCAAATGCTCTAAAAATGATCATGGTGAAGAATACACAACTATATGATGATATTGTGAGCCTCTGATTGAATGTATAATATGGTTGGCCTGTACATGTGTAGATATTTCTTAATAAAAATATTTTAAAAATGAATTAGAAAATCCTGCATATAATTATGAATATTAAAATATTAATCCTCTTCCCATTAAAATCAGGATGAAGAAAGTAATACCTATAATCATCACCATCATTCATCTTCTTTGTTGCAGAATTCTAGACAATGCAATATGTAAAAAAAATGAAATATACAAAATAAATATTGAAATGAGAGATGAAGATAACATGAGTGTATGGCAAAAGGAAAATGAGAGATAATATTAAAATTATTAGAAATGGTAGGAGAATACTGTAAAGTGCCTAGAACAAGATCAATACAGAAAACATTTCTTTGAAGTTAAAATAGCAAATTAAGAAATTCTAACAAAAAAAATCCAAATTCTATAGTTTCCCAAATAAAAATGAATATATCTGTGAATAAATTTAGCAAGTAAGAGGCAGAACATACATGAAGAAAACTATAAATGTATTTAATAGGATACAAAACAAAATTTACATATATTTTGGGAAACATGCCAGTTTGTATGGAAAAATTGAATACCGTGCAAATATTTACCACATTATAAATTCAATATGTTTATTCATATACTCATTGGTGCCACAAAAGTTTATTGAATACCCACTATGTCCCTTACAGGAAGGTCCAAAATGGGTAATATCTCTGCCTTCTCGAGTTTGCCTTCTATGGGTGGAGGCAAAAAATAGACTGATTAATAACTAGGTGTATCTCTTAACTAGTGATAAGTGGATAAAGAAAAGGAAATCAAAGAGTTTAGGAGAGAACCTGATGGTGGCAGTGGTGCTGGTCTTTAGGTAAGTGATCAGAGAAAGTCTCTGTGAAGAAGACTTTTCAAGAGACGCCTCTGAGCCGTGAGTGAGCATGTTAGGTGACAGTCTGAGGAAAATGCCTTTTGTTCAGAGGGTTCCACAGTGCTCCTGGTATGTTTAGGAAGAGCAAAACATTCAGAATATCTGGAATAGAGTGTGATAGGAGATAAATGTGGATGAGTAGCCCAAAGAAAAACTCATACAGGAAGTTATAGGAATCACACATACATACTTACATAAATATATATAAGTATAATATTTCAGTACACATTATTAAAACACATTTTAGTGACAGGATAAATATCCCTAATAATCTAAATATATATTTTTGAATAGCATAAAGGGCAAGAGCATATAAATGTATGATTTACAGTGGAGTGTAGGGCATATGACCAAATAAACATAATAAGAAACAAAAATTCCTTGACAGGGAAACATGAATGAAAACAGTAAGCTAATATTTTCATCCCAAAGTTGGTAGAAGTAAAGAAAAATAAACAGCATTTATTTTGTCTATTTTGAAAACAGCATTTTTTTGCCTCACAGATGTGCATATTTTAGAAAACATCTTAAAACATAGAATTAAATTATATAGGGATCCATTTAAATGTGTTAATTCAATATTTTTTGTAAGCAGTACACTCAGCACAAACTGCATGTCTATACATAGGCAATGTTTGAATGAATGATATTAGTGTATCTATACCAAGAATATTTTAAAAGATTGAATGAATAAATTAATTAATCAAATGAGTCAATGCTATATGAATTGACTAGTAGATACACTTATAGTATATTAAGTAAATGAGTAAGCTGAAGAATTTTGTATATTATATAATCCCACAAATGTATGTAAAATAATTTGTAGAACTGTATTTGTTAACAAAGAGAGAAGTATGGATGGATGCACATCAAGAGATGATTATTATTTACATGGTGGGAGAGAATTTGGTATTTGGGGAGAGTTAGTGGTTTATTAATTTTATAGAATTCAACTGTTTTATTTCACTTGTACCAAAGAGCATTCTTATTTATAATTTTATAAAAATTCAGTAAAATAAATTAAAGAGGAAAATAATGACAGTCATTGAAGTTTTTCTCTCTAAACGTTTGCGCTGGTTTGAAAGGAAGTATGCCCCCGAAGAAAAGTCATGTTTTAATATAAATCCCATTTCTTATAGGTAGAATAGTCTCTATTCAATGCTGTGTATTTGGGACTGTGATGGGATCATCTCCCTGGTTGATGAGATTTAGTTAAGAACGGTTGTTAAACTGGATTAGGGGATGATATGTCTCCACCCATCTGAGTGGGTCTTGATTAGTTTCTGAAGTCCTATAAAAGAGGAAACATTTTGGAGACTCAGAGAGACTCAGAGAGAGCAGAGAATGCTGCAGCACCACGAAGCAGAGAGTCCACCAGCCAGCGACCTTTGGAGATGAAGAAGGAAAACGCCTCCCGGGGAGCTTCATGAAACAGGAAGCCAGGAGACAAAGCTAGCAGATGATACCGTATTCGCCATGTGCCTGTCCAGCCGAGAGAGGAGCCCTGACTGCGTTCGCCATGTGCCTTTCCAGATGAGAGAGAAACCCTGAACTTCATCGGCTTTCTTGAACCAAGGTATCTTTCCCCGGATGCCTTTGATTGGACATTTCTATAGACTTGTTTTAATTGGGACATTTTCTCGGCCTTAGATCTGTAAACTAGCAACTCATTAAATTCCCCTTGTTAAAAGCCATTCCGTTTCTGGTATATTGCATTCCAGCAGCTAGCAAACTAGAACAGATTTTGGTACCAGGAGTGGGGTGCTGCTGCTGCAGTTTGCAAATACCAAACATGTTGGAACGGCTTTTTAATTGGATAAGGGGAAGATTCTGGAGGAGTTGTGAGAAGCTTGATAGAGAAGGCCTAGAATGCTTTGAAGAGACTGTTGGTAGAAATGTGGACTCTAAAGACAATTCTGATGAGGCCTTAGACAGAAATGAGGTCTGTGTTATTGTAGACTGGAAGGAAGGCGATCCTTGTTTTAAAATGGCAGATAGTCTGGCAAAATTGACTAGTGGCTTTGGCTGGAAGGCAGATTTTAAAAGCCATGAACTTGGATATTTAGCAGAAGAGATCTCCAAATTAAATGTCGAAAGTGCAGTCTGGTTTCTCCTTGCAGCTTATAGTGAAATGCGAAAGGAAAGAGATAAGCTGAGAACTGAACTCTTGAGTAAAAAGAAACTAGAAATTGAGGTCCTGGAAAATGCTGGGCCTCCAGAAATGGAGACCCCAGAGAATAGTGCTCCATGTGAGGATTTGACCAGATGTGGAAACAGTCAGCCATTTCAGAGAAAGTCAGGATCGGACATGGAGTTATCCAGGAAAGATTTGTGGAAACTCCTTATGTCTGATGGGCATGATCCAAGGCTACTGCATAGAAAGCCAACGAGAGTGCTGTGGGACCTGTATAAACAGAGCTGCTGCCAGTCTGGACTGAGGGGTTCAGAGAAGGGACACATTGGAGGAAAAATAACTTCAGAGGCAAAACCGTGGGGGCTGAGGTCTGAAGTCAGGAAGCCTCGGGCCAGGAGAGTGGACCCACCCAAGCCCGTGGAGAGGGTGAGTTTGCCCCAAGGGCAGAGAATGGGCCTTCCACCTCGTTGCAGTGGAAGAGTCATGCCGCCTCAGGCCTTGGAGAGGGTGAAGCACGTTTCTTGGGGTTGGGGGAGAGCCTGGCTGCCACCACATGGAGGGGCTGAGCGTGTGCCCCGGAGATGGCAGAGAGCCCGGGTGCGGCCCCAATGCTTGGAGAGGGTGGAGCCGAGAGAAAGGTGGTCTCCCCAATATCCCCCAAGGTTGCATTCAGAGAGAGGCAGGCGTAGGCATTTGGAAAGGGTGGGACTGCCACTTTCTAAAGCCCTGAGGATAAATGAGTCTCAGACTTTGAAATCTAATGGACTTTGCCCTGCGGGTTTTCGAAACTGTATGGGTCCGGTGACCCCTGTGTTCCTTCCTCCCTATGGAAATGTGTCTATGTATCCTGTGAATGTTCCTTCTTTGTATGTTGGCAGCAAATAACTTGTCATGAGTTTTCAAAGGTCCAGAGCAAATGGAGAGAATTTTGCCTTAGGACAGACCATGCCTGTAACTGACTTGATGAGATTTTATACTGTCTCTAATTTGATACTTTGTTTGTATTGCTACTGAAAGGTTTAAGGATATCTGATATTGTTATGAAATTAATGTATTTTGTATATGGGAAAAACATGTCTTTTTTAGGGGCCAGAGGGTGGAATGCGCTGGTTTGAAAGGAAGTATGCCCCCTAAGAAAAGTCATGTTTTAATATAAATCCCATTTCTTATAGGTAGAATAGTCTCTATTCAATGCTGTGTATTTGGGACTGTGATGGGATCATCTCCCTGGTTGATGAGATTTAGTTAAGAACGGTTGTTAAACTGGATTAGGGGATGATATGTCTCCACCCATCTGAGTGGGTCTTGATTAGTTTCTGAAGTCCTATAAAAGAGGAAACATTTTGGAGACTCAGAGAGACTCAGAGAGAGCAGAGAATGCTGCAGCACCACGAAGCAGAGAGTCCACCAGCCAGCGACCTTTGGAGATGAAGAAGGAAAACGCCTCCCGGGGAGCTTCATGAAACAGGAAGCCAGGAGACAAAGCTAGCAGATGATACCGTATTCGCCATGTGCCTGTCCAGCCGAGAGAGGAGCCCTGACTGCGTTCGCCATGTGCCTTTCCAGATGAGAGAGAAACCCTGAACTTCATCGGCTTTCTTGAACCAAGGTATCTTTCCCCGGATGCCTTTGATTGGACATTTCTATAGACTTGTTTTAATTGGGACATTTTCTCGGCCTTAGATCTGTAAACTAGCAACTCATTAAATTCCCCTTGTTAAAAGCCATTCCGTTTCTGGTATATTGCATTCCAGCAGCTAGCAAACTAGAACAACGTTATAAAGGATTCTGGTCCACTGGCTAGGCTTCTTCCTCTTCTCTGATTATTTTCCATATTCCTGATGTACCAAAGTATGAGGTGGTAAAAATAGTTTGTTCTATATGCAAGCAAGAAGGGGATATGTTATAGAAATTTTTAAAATAATACTGAAATCCACTAAAAGTCAGTTGGCTTTTTCTTATCACCATAAGCTGAAATATCAGTGATTACATTCCCCTCTGTGCCAGAATGTCCACTATCCACCCCACCCTCCCCACAGCCCGCCACACACACACAGAGAGACTGCTTTTTCATGTTCTCATTTCAGCATTGAGCATTGCATAACAGGCAAGAATGGAACCAGAAGGATGATACTATCAATCTTTCTCCTCATCTTCCTAAAGCTATAAAAAACCTGTCTAAATTATGACTTTTACCTAATAAATGGTCATCTAAGTAACTAATTTACTAATTTGTAATTTCTTCTGTCATGTCTCAATTGTAGACAGCTTTTTTTTTAGTTAATCCTTTGCTACCAACAAGAATATGTGTGCAGGGTGTGTGTGTGTTTGAATGTATATTAAGTGATTTGTGTGTGTGTGCATATATATATATATATGTACATATATGTTATCAATAGGAAGTAGATTTTAGTAGTTATTATGAGCTACATTTTCCTTGTATTAGATATGTTTTGGTGACAATAGAATAGATGGTCAGGAAAAAAAAACTCAAAAAAGTGAAAATCATCCCAGATTCTCTCTCAAAGGGAGAGGCAATCAGTGTTAGTTAACCTTTGGTACATAAGCAGGTATCTCTTTCTGATTTTTTCTAAATATAATCTAAATACAAATAAGTTCAACTGTTTCAAAATTTAGTTACACTGCTAAGTGTTCGTAAATATGCATTATATGCTACAGTGCCATTTATCAATTTGATTAACTTGACTTCATATATATTCCGAATACCTTGAGGCTTATTAAGTACTATATACTCAGTATAGACACAAATGGTATCAGTAAATCAGCCATTGTGAAATCTTGCATTTTGTATATTTTATGCATATTTATTTACCATTTAGTTTTGATTACCATCAGTTTGCCTTATAAAAAAGCCTGTTTTTTCATCATATGTGATATTGAAGAAATAATATTGCTCTGATGAATCAATAAACACCCAGTAAATATTTCCTTCAAGTCTTAGATAAATTCTAGTGGTGGTATATTTATAAAATTAAGCCTTAACTGATATAAAATGCCTTAGAATATTAATTTTCAATTTTTTCTCAAACAATAAAACATTGTATTAAAATTACAGTAGGAATGTTGAATGAAGATCTGAATTCTCCACCTCTTTTCTCCCTTTATCCAAAATAATCCATGAGGCGCATCCTTTGAATCTGTATGGAATTCCAGGGCAGTTTGAAAACCATGGCTTAGAGTAGACTTTCTTAGTATTTTCCTGTGAATGAAATGTATGCCATATGATGTAATCACTTCAGTGACTGCTACTATTCTGAAGAATGTATGAGAAACTTTGAAATAATAGAAATAGCATAATATTCTAATATGAACGTGATTATTTCCTTTAATTTTTCCAACTAAATGATTGTGGTCAGGAGATATTTGCTTAGATAAATGAGACTAAATTTTAAACTATATAATAATCAATATATTATACATTATATAATTGCGTTTAACAATGCTATAAAAGATACATTTTCTACCATAAATCAAGGATATTTAGAATTACATGTTTGATATTGTATACTAAAATATTATAGTATGTTAAAGGAAAGATATATCACGCAAAATATATATCACTCTGCAAAAGTGATATATCAAATATATCACATGATATGTATCAAAATATGTATCACTCAAACAACAGATATATCATTCTGCAAAATAATGAAAAATTTCCATTTTCCACATTGTAAATTATAATGTTAAGTGAAAAACGTTGACAAAGTAGCACAAATCAGAAAAGCAAATGTGCCTCAGATCTCAAATGTCAGCTTTGGTTTAAAATCACTCTGCTTTCATTAAGAGGGTTCATCCATCATATTTCCCTAATCTCATTGACTATATATTTTATAAATTGTGAATTCTGTAACTATCTGCTGTGAGATAAAAATTGAATTAAAATCACAAAATATTTGTCTTGAAATTTACTTTCATTTTAGCCTCTAACATGAAAACATGTATTTTACAAGCATAAAGCACCCACAATACAATTGTAGTTTATTATATATACTATTTTTGGTAAGATCTGTCATTATAGTAAGGTGTTTCCTACTCTCATGTTAATTTATAATTCTCCATATATTAATAGCTCTTAGAAATGACTCATGTTCAAAGTAAAACCTCCTTAATTGTCTGTCCTTTTGGTCACTGGCCCTTTAAATTCTTCCAGATCATTCCCTCACTGCACTCTGTCTAACACATAGAAGTAGCAAGGAATAACAAAAACCTTTGCTTGGCACTTGTACTCCCTCTTGGCTCCCTGCTCTAGCAATTCTGCCTCTGTGTTTTAACTTTTCTGTCTCAATGGTTTAACTTCTCTATCTGTGTATTTTCTGTCTAAATAGTCTTTCCACTAAGTCTGTTTTTTTTTGCTTTTTGAGCTGGGTCTTTCTGCTTCATTTGGTTTGCATCTCTGTTTGTTATTCCTTCCTTGAAGTTGTGGGTCAGTAACAACTAGCTTTCCCATTCAAACCTCATGAGAGCTAGACTGAAATGAACAACTACCTACTCTCTTCATTTCCTAGCTCTCCCTGAGACATCTCATACACAAACTGTCCAGAATTCAACCTAGAATCACCTCCCTAATTCTGTTCTCCTTACTGTCCTCTCTATATTAGTGACTTATATTTGACTCTTTATATCACTGCCATATCTACTTCCAACAACCCAATTCTACTACCAAAATATCTATTACACATATCCCCAACATTCTCTTCAAGTTCTTACAGACTACCTTGATTCAATATCACCTCATTTCAGGTTTTGGTTCATTTCACTCCAAAAGATGTTGATTGCTTGTAAATCCACATTCTATAAAGTGAATTCAGCTCTTTAATATGTTAACATGCATTTTTTAAAAATTTCATAACTGTTATTGGGTTTCTATTGTAAACACCCAAACACTGTAAAGAAACAGGTGGATTTTTAATAGTGCTATCTGAATACATGATAATATGTTTGACTGAGTTTTTAAAATGCTTCTAGGAGTGTGAGTGTATCTCCAACATTTGTTTATCTAACCCTCCCATTGTCTAGAAAAGTGGCAGCTAGTTCAATTGCTTGACTCAAACTAGAATGTTAGAAGGTATTATAAATTGGACTGTATTTGAGTTTTGATTTGTTTTTGTTATAGTTTTTGTTTCTTCGTGGAAAGAGAAGCTAGATAGTAAAGAGAAGGAAGTTCGTGATTTTGCTTATTGGAGAGAAGTCTGAAAGAATCTTGACAAGTAGAATATTTGTATTTGATATATTTTTCTTCATTTCTGTTTCCCTTACTAGACCAAATTACCACAGGTCACTTGAAACATAGAAGAACTTTCTATCTAAGGGCAAAGCAATGTAATTCAGTTGAACTAGGAGGGAACTGATTTGCTCTGTATACTGTTTAGAGTATATAGCTCTTATACTAGCAGAGGAAAAAATAGTAGTTTAGGAATCATGTTTATAATGACCACCTGCACAGAAACTGCAAGTACCATTTCTTTATCATTTTGATGCATGTTTTCTTCTATAAAGCTCAAAGTTGCCTGATTGAGAACTATATATAGTAGGGCAATGTATATGTATACAAATTTGAGGAAGAAAAGTGGTGCAAAGCACCAAAGCCTCTAGGGAGCATTACTAGACATCATTTGTACAAGCTATCCAAATTAAGTTCTCATCTCCAGATAGAATGGACAGAAGTCACTAGAGTTGGTTTATTTTTCCTGATGGCCAATCAGAAAGGGAAATGAGTGTTCTTAAACTTGTTTAATTAAAAAATAAAAGAACACAAAAAATTGCTTTTACTTAAATATGAAATTTATATTTTAAAACCCAAAGAAATCACTTTCCATTATTACTTTTAAATATTAATAAAATTAATTGCACAAGTTAAACACACTATTTTAAAAATAAACTATTAAAACAAAAAAAAACTTTTCAAAAATACTTTATTCCCTAACTAATCTCTTTGAGTCTTATAAACATTTATCTAAGATGTAGAGGCTTTTCTTTTAGTTTTCATTGTTGGTGAAAGAAATTGATGACAGGCTATTAAAATGTAATCTAATCACAGGGTAAATCTTTACGAGGATATGTAGTAAAATCTTTAACTATGCTAATACCTGTCTCCCCCGTTCACTTCATCCTCTTCTTTTAAAGGTAATATAATACTTAGCCTCTGGAGTCTAGTATCTAGATACATGTCTTACCTATTAAAGAATCAATTCTTATTGCAAGAGTCCTGTCTTTAAAAAAATCGCAAAATCAGTTTCAATAACTCCATTAGCCATATTCTTATTCAAACTGTTGGATGACTTTTATTTAGTATAAGGTTCCTGGCAGTGTTCCTAGTGCAGAATGCAATTATTTTGCATTTGTCTACTCTGAGTTTGCATTTATCTCTTGACCCCATCATCAAAACAGCTGAAATTTTTGAACCTATTGCTTGCCTTTTCATTTTTTTTCATTTCCGTTTTTAGTATAATCAGTTAACAGACTGGACTCCTTTTAATGGGTTTTAAAATCATTTTATTATTAATATGCTTTGTGGTTCATGCAACATGAATACTGTATGAATGTAAAATGAATTCTTGAACCCATTAAATGTAATTTATTTTAAAGTTGAGAACTTCTTTTGACGAATCATCATCTGGTGATTCTGTTTTACTTTTCCTGTTAATATCAAACAAAGATGCCTTTGGATTTTTTTTAAATATGAATAAAGGAAGAAGAGTATTTGAGTATGGTAATATGAAATTAAGAGTTTATATGATTTTTCTACAATTTAAAATGTGTCCTTTTAATCAACTAAATTTAGCAATCTGAGTAAAAAAAGAAAAAAGAAAAATGTCTTTTATAGTTGCCATGAAAACCAAAAGTGTTCATTTTGAAAGCTTTTTGAATACATTCAGTGACTCTGACTTATATCATCCATCTGTAAAAATGTTAAAACACTGTCTGGTTAAAGCTTTCCCAGTAGACTGGGTTAATTTCAGTGGCTATGCAATTCTCCTGACCTTTTTCAGATACTGGTGATAACTTAGTCATTTTCCATTTCCTAGCTATAGTATTTTTTTGAATGTTGTGAACTTTTTAAAAATGTCACTAAAATGTTAACTATTTTTTTCTTCACACATTTGTGAGTTTTGACTATACTAGCATGGGTGCCAAGAAGTCTTTTGCAAATATCTCTACCAAACTATATAATTATTTCTTAACTTACAGGTAATCCTATTTCACACTTGCATGCATGATTTATGATACTGAATATTCTGTGTTCTAGTATTCTGAAAGAATATGAAAAAGGATTACCAGTTTCCTATTTTACTCATTAATCTTACATCTTTAATTGTCTTAAGTGGCTCATTTTTTATCCCAACTTTTTCATTATATCATTTTATACTTTTGGGTGATTTTGTTAACTCCAGGAGGGTGTCAATAACATAACCTCAAATACAATGGAAGAACCCTGTGATGGAAAAATATGATAGACTTATCCATCTAAAAAGTAAAAATTGCTGTATGTAAAATAAACAAATATACCTAAAATCCTCAGAAATAAATAGAAAAATATTAGCAAATACTACAAATAACTAACATACCTATGGATCGCTTAACGTGCCAAGCTCTCTTCTCTGAAGTATTGTTCATTCCCACTAATGGAAAAGGAAACTGAGTCATTGCCTCAATAAAAAAAAATTTATATATATACATATATGTATACACACACACACACACACACACACACATATATATATAAATATTAAAACACACTGCTTGGATCTAAAACTAGAGTAGAGCTCAAGATAGCAAGCCTTTAACAATTCTGCTAAGAGTGAAAGAAATATAAAATTATTTCCATTACTAATAATCAATGCAATGTCATTAAAAGAACTAGTTGACACTGTATATCAAACAAGTTACCAAAAAGTTTTGCTCAAAAAGATACGCAATAACAAGAAGTAAAAGATGAAAAAGACAGCAGTATGTATCAGGCCTCTTAATTCAAAATCTGATTCCCTCTGACTCAGTAATTCTATGTTTTTTTTTTTTTTTTTTTTAAAGGAAAGACAGAGAGAAGGAAGGAAGGAAGGAAGAAAGGGAAACATCTTTAAACATTTTCTTGTTTTTATTGTATTCTGTTTCTCCGTTTTTGTTACATGGGCTGGGGCCGGGAATTGAACCAAGGTCCTCCGGCATAGCAGGCAAGCACTTTGCCCGCTGAGCCACCGCGGCCCGCCCCAGTAAGTCTATGTTTAATCATCTATCTTCAGAGCGAAAAACTGAAAACAGCATTGATTACCTATGTTGAATTAATGTTGGAGTAAAGTATGACATAACGAAATAGTGGCATTTTATGCAACCATAAAATATGTTTTTGAAGTGTTTGAATAGTCTTGGGGAAATACTTACATTGTATATCTATTGTAACCATTACTAGATAAGTAAAAGCAAATAGCATAACAACAACAAATAAATTCCATAGGAAGACATAGAATAATGGTTAGAACATCTAGATATTTAGAAACCAAACAATTGCAGATGAATCCCAACTTTTATAAAATACTTACCCTGAAAGGCTGTATAAACGCACAGAAGTTCCCACAAAGATATAGGCTCTATAGCCTTGGGACTGGAGGCTAAGTGAGGCTTCCATTTAACAGGAGAAATCCAAACCTCAAGCCTGAATAAATTATAGATATGGGTGCACTTTTTATTCATTTTTGATAGATAATTAATGATTATAAAGGATTATTATGAACTTCTAAACTCTTGTGAAAAGCAAATATAAAACTGTCCTGTAGGATTATTTTGGGGTGTTGAATAGATTTTCCTTCCCTAGCCAATGAAATTGAGCTAACAGTAAAAGATCACAAATCATTATGTGGGAGAATAAATATCTGCAAACAAAAAGAGAAGTAGCCAAAAAAGAAAATATAATAAAACAATCTAAGAGGATATTAAATACATATGAATAATATAATAAAACACATGATGTAATAGGAACCAGAATGAAAAATCTAGAAAGCACCCACATGCACAGACCCAAAGAACAGAGAGGTTCTTAAAATATCTCTCTGGTTTCAACTCTAATCTATAAAGAGTTTAGGAAGTTGTCAGTCTGTCTTAATAACAAGAAAATTATGGACTAACGGAAAATCACTGACTTTATTTTAAACCTATCAGAAAACTAAGCTTACAGAATAAAACACCACCAGAAATCTGGAGAGACAGTTACATCTAAAGAGAAATAGCAACCGAGATCTGCTTACCTACAGGAGAAACCACTAGAGTCATAAACTGGTGGGAACACTTGAAATAGTAATTTGGACAAATTGCTAATGGCTGAGAGTGGACTAGCCTGAGAGTGAGAATGTTCTTGGGGGCTGGAGTCTTAAAGGGGTCGCATACTTTCATGGGCTTTTTCTCTAGTAACCCCACCAGGTTCACTTGGTAGGGATCCAAGAAAGTTCCTCTTGTAAACCTAAGGGGGGATGGGGAAATTGAAAGAATAACGGTTGAGAAACATGATCAAATCTTTCTCCAGAACAAAAGACCTTTTCTCCACGGGGAAGGACTTTGCCAGATGAAATTCTGAGATTTTATCCAAGCTGAAGAAAATTGAGACTCAGAAAAAAGAATAGGTGATTTTTGAAAGGATTTATGGTTTTAGAGAACTATAGTTATATGGGAGTGTCCTTTTATGATAAATGCCTATGTGGCAATAGATTTAGATTCCTTGCAAATATACTATGAAACAATTCAATCCATCTCCATTTTTGGATTGTTTACAAGCACAAGATACAATAACAGAGCAAATAAGCATATAAAAATATGCACAATATTTTTTGTTAGGGAAATCAGAATTAAAATGACGAGATACCACTAAACAGCAATTAGAAATACTAAAATCCAAAACAACTGGCAATACGAATTGCTGGTTGATATGGAGCGGTAGAAAGTCTCATTCATTGCTGGTGGGAATGCAAAATGTTATAGCCGTTTTGGAAGACAGCATGGCAGCTTCTTCCAAAGCTAAACAGTCTCGCCATATGATCCAGCAATCATGCTTCTAGGTAGTCATACAATTGGTTTGAAAAAGATTATGTCCACACAAAAACCTACACACAAATGTTTATAGTAGCTTTACGTGTAATCACTTGAGTCTTGAAGCACCCAAGATGTTCTTCAGTTATTGAATGTAAAAATGAACAGTGGTACATCCATACTATGAAATAATAGTCAGTGATAAAAAGGAATGAGCTATCAAGCCACAAAAAGACATGACTATTAAATGTAATATTTTATCCTGGCAGAATCTTGGAACAGAAGAAGTACTTTAGGTAAAAACTAAAGACAATGTTTGAATAAATATGGGTTTTAGTTAATAAGTATGTATCAGTATTGGTTGAAATTGTGACAAATATACTATACTAATGTAATAAAATGCACAATACCAATTGTGGAATTTGGGTGTGTGGTATATGGGAACTCCTTGTTTTATCTTTGCAGCTTTTCTGTAAATCTAAAACTAATATAAAATAGCACATTTATTTAACAAAAACTAAATTTCTGAATTTATCCACATGCATATAATTCCACTTAAAATAAAAAAATTATAATGGTGAAATACATTGAGGAAAGCATTAAAGACATATTAGGTAAATGTGGTAATAATAATGCAATTCAAGGAGTTAGAGAGATGAAAGACAACTTGAAAACATAAGAATATTCCAATGAACAGTAAAATATGAAAAAATGCAAATTGTCACATTAAGGAAAAAAATGAAAACTTGTGTGATCCTCTCAGTAGATTCAGAAAAAATTCTTCGATAAAATTCATACACATTCATTGTAATAACTCTTAGCAAACCAAAAGAAGGTGTTGGGGATCGGATCATGTCTCCCAAGTCCTAATCCCAGACCTGTGAGTGTGAACTCAATTGTAAATAAGAGCTTTGAAGATGTTCTTCTTAGTTAAGGTGTGGGCAAACTGAAAGAGAGCATGCCTTAATCTGATATGGCTGAAGGTCTCATATATAAAGGAAACTGGACATGGAAGATGAAGCCAGAAGTAGAAGCCAGAGGAGACAGAGATAGAGATCAAGCCAGTACCAGAAAGCTATTTTACAAATAAACAATTAGATATTTTATAGTAATGTAGTACAGTGAGAGAAGTTGATCTTGTCAGTAAGCAATGCTCATTTAAATAGATTTCTTGCAAATATTCTATGAAATAGTTAAATTCACCCCCTTTTTTGCACTCTTTACAAGCACGAGGCACAATGACAGGGCAAATAAGCATATAAAAAGATGCAGAATATTTTTTGTTAGGGAAATGGGAATTAAAATGGTGAGATACAGCTATCCATATGGGAAAAAATAATCTTGCCTGATATCTTACACCACATAAAATAGCTCCGGATATATTTTGGATCTAAGAGAAAAAGAAAAAAAATGACTCTAGAAAAAAAAAAAGAATATGTTCCTGAGTTTGAGTTAGTCAAATGTTTCCTTACAAAAAAATATTATTAGCACAAAAGGAAAAGATCAAATGTATGACACTAATAATTATTGTGTTACAATAACTATAGATTGAAAGATATTAAAGATATGACTAGAGATAGTAAAGATATTTACAATTCATGTATCTGGAAATAATGTACAATACATGTAACCTACAAGTAAATTTTTTTTAAATGCAGAAAACCCAATAGAAAATGGACAAAAGAGTGAATAGCACATGAAAATAGAGGATATCCAAAAGCTTACCTAACATAGGAAAATTTATTCAAATTCATCATGTCATAAAAAATTAAAAGCAAAAAGACAGTACCAAGTATTGGGAAATATTTGGGGAGAGTGAAACTCTCATATAATTTGGGGAAATATTTGGTAGATTCTGTGAACATAAATGCACTAAAATTTTATGACCCAAAATTATGCTCTAAGATATATAACAAACAGAAATGTGTGTATGTGTACCGAAAGATATATACAATGATGGCTTTGTACTCTTTATAGTAGCTAGAATTTGGAAGCAACCCATAAATGGTCATAATATGTGGAAAGTATAAAATAAATTGTGGTATGTTAATAATATGGAATGTGAAAGAAAATTGAGAATTCATGTTACACAGAGCCATATGGCTCAATCTTACAAGCTGTTTTGGTTTGTTAATGCTGTTGGAAATGGAATATGCCAGAAATGGTTTGGCTTTTATAAAGGGAATTTATTAAGTTACAAGTTTATAGTTCTAAGGCCATAAAAATGTCCAAAGTAAGGCATACAGAGAAAGATACCTTGAATCAAAAAGGGTGCTGGCTTTTAGGGTTTCTCTGCCAGCTGAAAAGGCATACGGCAATGTCTGCTAGCCTCTCCTGACTTCTCTTTTCAAAAGGCTTTCCTTGGGGCATTTTCCTTCTGCATCTCCAAAGGTCTCTTGTCTATGTCAGCTCTGAAGCATTTCCAAAATGATTCCCTCTTAAAGAACTCCAGTAAGCAGCCCACCTTGATCAAAAGGTGGGCTGCTTACTAGACACATCTCCATGGGAACCACTTAATCAAAAGGTCCCACCCACAACTGAGTGAGTCACATCTCTATGCAAACAATTTAATCAAAAGGATCCTCTACAACAATATTGAATCAGGATTAAACAATATGGCTTTTCTGGGGTGCATAACAGTTTCAAATCAATACATAAGAATAAGGTTGAATGAAGTAAATCAGACAGAGAAGGATGTGCTCTATGTGATTCCATTTATGTAAATTTCAAAATCAGGCAAAACTTGTCTAATAATGGTGTTAGAAGTCAGGATACTTATGACTCATGAAAGCTATGGATTGGACATGGGAAGTAAATGATTGTGTGGGGAGGCATGGTAGGTAGCCTAGTGCTGGTGATGTTTGCTTTATTGACCTGGGTGTTTTTTACATAATAGTGTCCACTTTATATAAACTCATTCCATTATTTGTGTAGTTTTCTATGTGGGTGTTATATTTTAATAAACATTTACTTAAAATAATACATGAGGACTAGTTGTTAAAATTGAAACATATATCTAGGGCAATGCCAAGAAAAGGTAATAAAGAGACTAGCAAAGAGGAAATAATCAAAATTATATTAGCTGATCATTTTTTCAGAAATGAATGAAGATCTAACTTTCTTGGAATTAAAAAATACTCTTGAAGTCTCTGTGTCAGGCATAGTTCTAGGTACTATAGAAAGATACAAAACAAAACACACAAAAATTACTTCTACTTAGCTAGACAAGAAATAAAACAAAATAAAAAATAAAATATAAGTGTGCAAGTTACTATTTAAAAATAAAGCAGAGAAAGGAGGCTACACAATTTGGGTTTGGAAAACGATGCTGAAATCTTTAATAGGGTATCCAGGGAAGGGCTTACCTAGTGTAAAGAAAAGTAGACAACAGGGGTAAAGATGTTGCAAGTGTCTGTGGTGGTAGGAGTTGATGAAAGAAAAGAAAGTAGGACCTCTTCCTGTAAATGCTATATTTCATTCTCTATGGTTAAATCAAATAGTTACCTAATACCTGATTGAGAGGGAAATGCCATGGTGTTGTTGTACAAGACAACGTTCGTAAATGAAGCATAATGTTGCTTTCTCCATCATTCCCTAATGATTTGAAAGAGGGAGTATCAGTGGACCATCTTATATAACATGACAGAGAGACCGTAGAAAAACACACTTCTGCCCAATGTTTATAAGGATGTTGAATCAGATGCATATAGACACGGTGATTAGAAAGACCCAACCAACACAGGAATATCGATTTGATAAACCTCCAGAAGCAAAATGCATGTCAGGTAATCTAACATCAAAACTGCCACAGGTTAAAAGAGGCATTCTTTGAAGCACATTGTACCAGACCAAGTAGAGTACAATGAAGTTCTGATTCCAGCGGCAGAGGAACGTTAACTAAAATATTAGACTTTGTAGAAAAGACAGCATAAGTTTAAATTTTGTTTCAACATTAATTTTGAAAAAAAAATCAAATTTCAATTCACCAGTTGTTAGGTATTGTACATAGCATTGCTTCCTTTCCCTCTCTCTCATACACACATATACACACGCATACATGTTCTGCAGTATTATTATTATGAAACAATTTGAATTTATCAGATATCCTTCACTTTTAAATACTTCAGTAAGTACCTGTTAACAAGAAAATTATTCTTTAACATAACTACAAAAGTTAACAAATTCACAAAATTTTATGTTGTTACAATGTTATTATTATAATACAGCTTATGTCTCCTAATTGTAATAATATTTTACATCCATGTTCATCCATTCCATTTAATTGCCATGTTTCTTTCATCTCCCTTAATCTAGAACAGTTCTTCAGTCTTTTGGGACGTTAACTTTTTTTAAGCTCTCTGGTGAGCTTACTTTCAGTATTTTCTAATTTTCTTCTCTGCATGCGCACTACTAATCAGTAGTACCAAAGTTAGTAGGTCATCATCCTTTCATCCTTTCCTGGCAGGGAACAATGTAATACATTTGAAAAAAATTCTTACAGGGCCTTGTAATGGCATTCATTACCTCAAGGAAACTAAATATAGCTACCATCATACCAAACATGAATGAGAATACCCAAATACCCTACTGTGACTAAAATATTTAGGCAATATGTTTTATTTCACATAATGAATGTATAGAATATTATTTATAATTTCAGTGAAAATTATAGACAATGGAAAATTGGAATATTTTCTTTTAGCTTTTATTTCATTATGAGTTGGAGAAAGAAAACTGATTTTACCTCAATTGTAATTCATATTTCAAACATATTCATCATAATTTCAATTCAATGGTATATATAAATTGTTCTTTAGTTCAGATTAATTTTAAATCAGTTTTGCAAACCATAGAACATAGAATATAAAAAGTCTAAGTGGATATTAGGTGGCTCTGCTGCAAACAAATAGTTACAGATACTTTTGTATTCTGAAAGCTACAGTCTGAAAATGGTTTCAGTGCTGATCATACACTTAAGAGATATAACATTCTAACTTCAGGTGGAAAATGCTTAGAATACAAAGTAACTGTTTTTATCTCTATAGTAAGGATGGCAATCTTTTTACTTTTCCCACTTGCAGATGATTTAAGAGGAAACAAAATGTTAATTAGAAAATGGTTTTTGGGTAGCTAAGAATTTATGATTGTATGCTATCATCCATACCTCTTCAGTTTTCCACCCAAGAGTTTAATAATGGTTAAAATTTAGTTCTTTTGTCATTATCTGCTCTTCATCATAGTTATTTAAATCATTGATTGATTGTTGTTTCTCTCTGGCTTCCTGTTAGCATTACCCTGTTTTTTATATGCCCTATAGTTTACAATTCCATGTTTAATTTAGGTTCCAGGTTTCTAGTCTTTCCCAAATCCTGTTTGTCTCTTCATATATTTGCTTATTATTCTCCCTCTGCAATTTTTTTCCAGTATTAATGGTTATATCCATTTCTTTAATTTTACATAACATACTCAGCTGCATTTAAGTTCATATTTTCAGTGATAATAATATATAGATGTATTACTGTAAACTTTATCATCTTATTTTCTATTTACTTTATATTAAAATATAAGTTGAGATATACAATAAAATAGACCAATAGAATGAATGTTTGGCAAGGATATGGTTAGGATGTAAACACATAGAACATAATAACATTCCAGTTTGATGAAAGTTGTTGTTTCAATACAATAATTTGACTGTCAAAGAGCATGCCAATACATCTCTATTTTAATCATTGTAGCTCATTAATTATTCTATAGCAGTGTAGCTCTTCTTCTTATTTTCCCTCATTATTATTATTTTATTTCTGAATACTTTGTACCCACCAAGCAAAAACTCTCTCTGTCCCCTCCCCTTTTCCTTGGTCACATGTAATCAGCAACTGGACTCTGTGAATTTGCTAATTCCAGATATCTCATATAAGTGACAGCATATAATATTTGTCCTTATGTGCATTGCTTATTTCACCAAGCACATTTTCAAGGTTCATTCATGTTGTAGCATGTGTCAGAACTTCATTTCTTCTTATGGTCAATATTATTATTTTAAAAGTGTACTTATCTATTCTTTTTGATGAATTTCTGAATCACTTCACATATTTTTTATAGTGAACTGTAACCATATTTTGAAATAATATATGCTAATTGTGTAAAGTGACTTGGCAGCTTTCTATTTTCTTCTATATTGGGAATGGTTTTATAAAACATCGTCAGAGGTATTTCCATGAAACTTTGAAAGACTTTGTTGGCATTCTTTCTATATAAAGTAATTCAATAAATATCACTGCAGACACCTCTTTGTGCAATATCAGGACACTTTTCTAAGACTAAAACATAAATGTACATGTAAGTATTTACATTTGCATGGGCCCATAATGTGAAGATACAATATACAGTCTTTTTTCTCCCTATGAATCCATAACTGATTATCCCAATACCAACCTTTGAATATATCCTTTTCCTTTTGACTTCAAATACCAATTTTATCATATGCTAAATGCCTATGTTTATTTTAAGCCTGGCAAGCATATCCATTTGTATATGCTACAAAATCTCTGCTTAAGGTTGATCTCTGAGCCTGGGATGTTCCCTCCCAACATTGCCTAGAAAAGTCCAATCCTTCCTTCACATCTCAGTTCAGTTATCACTTCCTCAATGAAGCCTCTGATCTCCTTGACTAGGTCAAGCCTCCCTGCTTGTCTCTGTGAAGACACTGCTTGATTTTACAATTATTTTATAATTATCTGATCATTGGTAGTGTTTCCACAAAGCCTGGGATTTTATCTTGTCTCCTCATAACTTTATGACTAGACCTTATTGGAGTTTCTGGGCATGTAGTAGCTGCTCGATATTCACTCATGGAATAAATGAAAGGATGGGAAGATGAATGGAAGCCTCCAAGTTTTCCTTATTTAAATCATGAAACATATTGGATTATGACTGCAGCTTTGGGGGTCATTCTAAGCGTGTTTATTCATCATTCTTTTATATTATTTTCTAAATGGTTGTATTTCTATTTGTAGTTCTCTTTAAAATACTAGTTAAATAAGAAGCTGTTTTTTAGATTTTGGAGTAGTTTAGGACTTTTTCCCTCTGAACTTTATTATTTACTTCGTTTTATTGCATTTTTCTTGAAACTTATGCCTTATATCTATTCATATAGAATAAATATTAGAGCACTGCTCTTATTATCTATCCTGAAATTAATGTTACTTTTCCTTGAGGCTTCTTTATAGTCATTGTAATTGTGTAGATATGTCTTTGTTTTCCCATGCTTTTAAAAGAAACATTGATACAAAATTGTTGTCTTCTAAAAGGCAAATATGTGGATTGCCATGTCTCCCAGATCATGGGAATAACCTTCCTTTTAATTTTATCCTGAAGGGTAATCTACTCCTTATGTAATTTTCAGTGATTTCATAGACTGCTGGACTGAGGGCTAACTCTTCTTGCCTTGCTTCCCACCACTCTAAATATAAGAATGAAAACTTATTTTTACAAATAATGTAATGCAAATATTTACTTTTACTTGAGATATCATTCATGATGCTACTATGCAATGGTTAATATTAACATTCTGATTTTGATATGCCAGACTTGAGAAGCTTCGCACATAACTCATTTAATCCTCACAACAATAAAATGAAATAGGTATCATTTTATCATCATGTGAAAATTTGAAAACTTAAGCGCAGAGAGGTTAAATAACTTGCTTAAGGACACACAGGAAGCAAGTTATAGGGTTGGATTCCAACTTAAGGAAATTCCATGCCTTTTAACCAGTAAGCTATAACGCCTCTCAAAAGCAAACACTACTATACATACTTCAGCTCAGTTAATAGTCCCAGAAAGCCTAGAGAGTAGATGGTACTGAGTCCATTTGAAAAATGAGGAAACTGAGGTTCAAAAAAGCATAGGTAACCTTCTGAAGGCCACAGACATTGGAAGTGACAATCAGAATTTGCACCAAGATTTATTAATTATCTTTCTACCTGAAGTTCACTATGGTTTGAAGTTACAGGTTTCTAACTCTCATCACATGGATGTAAACAGTCAATGAAAAATGATAAATCTAAGTGTGTGGTACTGTGAATGCCACAATTTGTACATAACAAACAGTACTCATCTCAGCATGTAATATCATTTCCCAGCTTCTTCATATATCCTGTGGTATGATGTTCTGGGGTGAAACAAAGAAAAGTTTTGATAGGGCTAAGTTAGAACTGGTACCTGTCACAGGAGAGGTAATTAATAAATATTGGTTGGATAATTATTCCATTAATTTTATTTTTCGCTCATCTTCCAAGAAATTTTATAGACATTCTTCACAGCAGTGGAAAATCAGATATAATTTTCTTAAGATTTCAGCGTTATCTCAATTTGTCTTTCCCAGTGTTCTGCTTGGTATTTGAATGACCCATATGAGTCTACTCGATCTGGCTACTGAATTCACAGTGCTAAAGTATAGTTTGGGTCAGATGATATACAGTTAACAAATATTTGTTGAAAGGATAAACGTTGAGAGAAAACACATCTGGAAAATCAATATCTGCTTTCCTTAAAAACAAAATATATTTTAAGGATAAGGTTATTTGATATTAATATATGTAGAAATACATATGCGACTTTAATAAACAATTTAGGATCCCACCAAAGATTTTGTTCTCTCTCAATTATGTACAACTTTTGGCAAAAAATTAAATGGGTTTAGTTAAGCTTATGGCTGCTAACATTTTTACGTTTTAAAACACATTTATAGGTATTTATCCTCTGAATCTAGACATGTAAAATATTAATGAATAGTGTGTGTAAGTTACTTTACATTAATGAGTTCATTATTGATTGATGTAAAATAATTTTTCAAGGTTTATGATTGATATACTTAAAATGTAATATTCTTTTGCTTGAATCTCCCCAGCTCAGTCCATTTTTAAGACATTCTGTCCTGAAGAAAACATTTAATGTCACTCTACCAAATTCTTCACTGATTAAGAAAGAAAATACTCTTACTAAACAACAAAAAGCGGAAAATAAACAACCAGCGGTAAAGTATCATCTTCTGAGCGGTGAGTGTGCCTGTCTTCATCGAATCATATGACTGCTACTTTTGTGCAATCTACAAATTAGCTATCAAGAAAAATCTCTGGGTCAGATGATGTTTTTTTCTGTCTTTAAAGCAATATATTTGCATCCCTCTTCTAGAGATACGTGAAGTTTATGACCCCAAGGAGTAATTAACGGTATATAGTAGAAGACAGTCTGCAGATTAGCAGAGAAATGCTAATCTGTTTAAAAATAGCTATTATATTATCTTTCCATTTTTATTGTTTGCTTTTTGTCTTTATTACCAAGGTAAAAAAATTACATTATTGAAGTATATGTAACTTTCTTTTTGAAAAAAAATTATACTTTATTTCATCCTTAAATAACCACAATTATTTTCTAATGGGATGGAGGGATACACCTCTTGGGCACTGCATAGCTCCTCAAACCTTGGGATCAGATTACACACTGCCACCTTTATTTCCTGTTCCCAATTGCAGGAAATATGTACTTTCCATTTTATTACAGTAACTTCAGAAAACTTAGCTCCTCAACGATATGACATCATGAAAAGGAATGTAGCACAATTTAATGTTGAAACTGCAGACTTCCTCAAGTTAATAATTTGTGTGTGCCTAACAGATGTTATACATTGCCATGTTTCCCTTGAAATTTTAAAATACCTTGCTGTGCCCCTGTGAATTCTCTGAGATGCCCTGGAGCCCCTCGGCATGCAGTTTGGAAATTTGGCCAGAATTGGGCTACAAGAGATTTTTTTTATTATAAGTTTTATTCATACACCATGAAATCCATCCTAAGTGTACAATCAGTTGGCTCTTGCCATAATCATATAGTTATGCATTCACTACTACAGTTAATATGAGAACATTCTCATTTCTTCCAAAGAAAAAAATCTCATTACCCTTATATACCCCTATTATTGATAATTAACTTTGATATAGTGCCTTTGTGATCATTAATGCCAGAATATTACAGTGTTACTGTTAACTATAGATCTTAGTTTAATTAATTGTAGTTTCCCTATATCATCCTATTAACACCTTGTACTAATGACATACATTTGTTCTAGTTTTCTAATATTTATACAATTAACCATCATCACTGTCCACTCTAGGTTTCACTAAGTTATATAGTCCTAGTTTTATCCTTTAGCTTTCCTTCTGGTGATATATACAACTCTAGCCTTCCTCTTTCAACCATACTCATATTAGGTTTTGTTAATTACGCTTGCAATATTGTGCAGCTATCATACAGTATTGTGCTATCCATTTCTGAACCTTCGCAATGAACCTTATTAAACATTATGTTCTCTTTAGGCACCAGGTGCTCAATCTCTGCCCTCTTTCTATCTCCTGTTAAGCTATACTTTGAACTTTAACTCTTAGATTTTGCTCATTATAGTTGGTTAATATTAGTGAGACCATACAATATTTGTCCTTTCATTTAGGGCTTATTTCACTTAACATATGGTCCTCAAGTTTCATTCATATCATTGCATGCCTCACAACTTTATTCCTTTCTGCAGCCACACAATATTCCATTATATGTATACACCAAACTCACTATTCACTGGACCCTTGGCACCACCATCTATTGGCAATCATGAATATTGCTGCCATATACATCGGTGTGCAAATGTCTATTCATGTCTCTGCCTTCAGTTCTTTGTAGTACATACCTAGTAACATGATTGCTAAGTCAAATGACAGTTCTATACTTAGCTTCCTGAGGAACTGCCATTCTGCCCTCCAGAAGGGCTGCACAATTCCCCACCAACAGTGAATAGGTATACCTCTTTCTCCACATCTCCTCCAGCACTTGTAGTTTTCTGTTTGGTTTTTAAACAGTTTTATTCACACACCATGCAATCCTTCATAAGTGTACCGCCAATGGCTCCTGGTATAATCACATAGTTATGCATTCAGCACTGCAATCCATAAGAGAACATTCCCATTTCTTCTGAAAAGAAAGAGGGAAAATTTTTAAAAAGATTCCAAAGCCTTCCCTTATATCCCCCTTTTG
Source organism: Tamandua tetradactyla (assembly GCF_023851605.1). NCBI lineage: Eukaryota > Metazoa > Chordata > Mammalia > Pilosa > Myrmecophagidae > Tamandua > Tamandua tetradactyla. Next base: position 28,628,458 of record NC_135350.1, read on the forward strand.
TTTACATTTAGCTTTGGTGTATTAAACAGGCTTTGCTTTAATGAGCCTATATTTTTAATAGAAAGAAATCTAAATAATAATGCCATACTTTAGTCAGTTGTTGTTGAATTAAACTCACTGAAACACTTAGGATTTTTAACCAAATTGTACTATCAAGTAAGTTGGTAGTAAGTATAGAAATTCTTATATAAATAATTAATAGATATTAATTATTTAATACCTATATTCTAGGTTTAACCTAAACTCTAGGTTAAACACTGAGTACATAATAATGACTGTGATGGTGTTTAGACTTTGATATTTTATATAAGGATGGGACTGTCCTGGGACAATTGTATTGTATTACTATTATTATATCCCAGAAAAAGATTCCTTCTCATTTCAGTGTCCATACTGCTAAATGATATTGTATTTCAGGAATCTATGGATAGTATATTAATTTAAGGAAACTGAATTCTAAACATAAATTAAAAGCTCAATGCATGGTATAATATTAAACTAGTTACTGAAACTATAGATAAAATTCATATAGATGCCACCAGATTTTATTTTTGCTACAGCATAGACTTGCTTTCCAGTAAGATAGCCATTAGTCACATATGGCATGAACACATGAAATGTGGCTAGTTTAAACTGAGTTGTGCTGTAAGACTACAGTGCACACAATCTTTTGGAGACTTAATGTAACAGAGTGTAAAATACATGATATTAATATTTTATGTTGTTACATGTTAAATTGATAATATTTTGGATATATGGGGTTAAATAAAATATACTGTCAAGATTATTTTCATCTGTTTTTTTGTACTTTTTTAATGTGGCCATTAAAATGTAAAATTTACATTGTGGCTCCTATTATATTTCTATTACACAGTGCTGATATAGAACATCCATGCTTAGAGTAGCAAATTCATCAGTAAATTGTATAGAAAAAACTGTCATTTTTCTCTTGTTTTCAATTCAATTTCACACATTATAGTTTTGCCTCTATTGTATATTTTGTTATGACAGGGAGAAATAGTCCATTAACTTTACCATGATCTTTATTTATTTATTTTTTTGTTAATTTTTAGCACTTCCTTTACAATGCAATGATTTGGAAAGCATTTCATTTAAAATCCCTGCTTCACCTTTTAAGCTATGTGTCACAATTTTCACTTCTATACTCATTTTTAACCCCACATTTCATAAATTACGTAGATTTAGATTTACCCACATAATTATCTGCTTGTTGCTCCTCAGTTCTTCTTTCATTTCTGTGTTTCCCTTTGGAATCATTAGTCCTCAATCTAACGAATTCCTTTTAATATGTATGCTAGTGCATGTTTGCTGTTGATGTGTTCTCTGTTTGTCTTTGTTTGAAGATGTCTTTATTTCACCTTCATTTTGAAAGTCATTTTTGCTGGATGAAGAATTCCACCACATATTTTCTTATACCATTTTAAAGATGTCATTTCATTATCTCCTCCGTCTGGTTTCTGATGAAATGTTTTTCCTTTAAAGATAGTTTAGCTTTTATTTATCTGGCTCCTTTTATGCCATTTTTATGCCTTTTAAAATAATAAATTATACTCTCATATGCCTAGCTTACTTTTTACCCCCATCCCCAATCCTGTTCGGTGTTTGCTAAATTTCTGGATTATGTGAGCTAGTGTGTTTTAGTGAGTTGTGGAAACTTCTCAACCATTACCTCTTCAAATATTACTTTTAAATCTTTCCTCTTACTTTGGAAATTCAACTACAGATACTAAACCTTTTTTTTTTTTTTTTACCATGTTGCATATATTTCTGCCTAATATAGATTATTTTTTCCTCTCTGTTCTTTAAAGTCCTTATATTTTATAACACTCTTCTACTTCACTATTCCTCTCTTCAGCTTTCTAATCTGCAATTAAAACATCTATTGATATCTTAATTTCAATTATTTTATTGTTCAATTCTAGAGTTTCCTTTTGATTATTATTTATAAATTTCAGTTACATGATGAGATTCTTCATCTAGTCAACAATTTTTTTAAACATTTTACTCTTAAGTTATTTTAAAGTCCATAACAGATAACTCCCCATCTGATTCAACTTTGCATCTATTTCTATTGTCTATTTATTCTCTTTGTTTCTGTTTCTGTCTTTTGATTTTGTCTCCTGTGTAAAAACATGAATCAATTTTTGGACATTGCTTTTGAAAAATTATACTGATAATTATCGGTAAAAGGCTTTCTGGCCTTTTATATGGGTCAGACCAACTTTTTTCAGAGTGGGATTATGCTTGGTTTCACAGTTTTAGGAAACTTGATCTAATTCCTATCACCCAACTTCCTTCTGTGGTGCTAACTGGAAATTAGTAATATTTACTAAAACTCCTGCTCTTTGTTAGGCCCAGCATTCAAATATTTTCCTCCAGTACTGTGAACTGTCATTCTGTCATTCTGCTCAGCTGCCCAGATCGTTAGCTAATACTTTTTACTCTACTTCTTGGACTGCTGGCCCTAAACCTCAACCTCAATGTCTTGAGGGGTAAAATGACACAATGCAAGGCCTACCTCAAGGGCTCATCCCTTCTCTTTGGAATTTTGTTCCTTCAAGATTTGTTGTCTTGAATTTGAACTGCAAGTTTTGACTCTCTGGATGCTGAAAATGATGAAAATCTTAGCTTAGATTACTAGCCACTTTGTGGCCTTCATAACCTCTTCTCCTTGTGCTGCTTAGAAATGGGAAGATTCCTTAAGGGGAATCTAGGATTTATCTCAATATTGTTCTCTTCTCATCTCTCTCACCAGGTTCCTGGGCCTTTAAGACCTGGAACCTGTGTAGCTCTCTATTCCTTAGATTTTTTTTTTCTATTCCTTAGATTTTTTAATAAAAATAATTTTGTAATTTTTCTTAGAAATTCACTCTGCATGAAGTTACTCTGCCATATCTGAAATTCTACCTTTATCATAGTTTGCCAAGTATTATCTCTTTCACCACTCAAACACGTTCTAAAGTCTTACATCTTCACTGATTTCTTCACTTCATTTATAATGAAAAAGAATATCTCCTCTAAAAGGTATATCCTGACATTTAACTATTTACTCAAATCACTAAATGTATGTATTAGTTATACGAAAATATATTTATATATCAAACTTACTTGTAAATTTATTTCTGAGAGGGTTTTTCTTGTCACATTATAAGCTAAAACTCAATATAAAAGTCACATATTTATTTCTTTAATTATATATTCATAGTATCATGAAATATAATTTCCATAAAAATTTTCTGGTACCCCAGAAGTGTTCATATACATTCCAAACTCTCTGTGGAATAAGCTCTCAGAATATGAAGCCAAACTATCCCCCTGTTCAAGTTTACCATTACATATGGACAAAAATGGTTGCGTTTCATTGTTTTCTATTTCTCTACTCTCCTATCACTAGCTCTAGAGACTCTCAAAAAAATTGAATCATATCTTTGTTCAGAATTATTCTGCATTTCATCAAGTATAGTATAATTTGGGAGCTCCTTCCTTTAATTAAATTTCAGGAGACAACTTTATTCCACAATTTAAGGCTTGACTGAGCTATTACACTAACTCTAAAGAAATATGAGTAAGTCAGTTCGTACAAATGGCTGCTATCCACGCCACTCATGTTTGGATGAAAATGGAATAAACTAGATAACAGGATGATTAAGATTGGGATAATTTCATATGGGATGACTGAAAAGGGAGAAAGAGTCTCCATCTGAATAGGAAAAGTATGTCAAATAGAAAAAGCAATGTCCTCAGCATAAATTCTCTGGTGTCACAGATTTATCTTGGGTCAAATCATGCTTTTTTCCATGAGCCCTGTCATAATGGACGTGAACATGGAATTATTTTGTCATGTGCAGTTTCACATACATGAAGCTTAGTGAAAAATTGGTATTACTACTAAGATGGACTGTAATATAGCCTCTTATGTGTTAAAAGCAATTTTTGAAATTAATTTAATTATAAAAGAGCTTCATTCCAGAATATTCTTCAATGGAAGAGTCAGTGTATTAAGTTATACTGTGAATGTTTTAACAGCTCATTTGTTTGCTATTTCTTTTTTGATTTGCCAGTTGACAGTTTCCTCTTATTAGATTCATTACAATCATGATATGATATCCAAACAGCTGTAGGCATAACATATACATTCATAAACACCTTTCTCTTGCTTCAGTCTCCAGAAGAATCATTAGGAGAATAAAAAACCAGAGTTATGACATATGAACTGCTTGGTATCTAAGTACATAGTGATATTTAATCTATTTGGTTGGAAAACAGAGGCTTTTTGTGAAATTTTTGTGTCTTTTTAAATTCGAGTTAATATAAGTAACAGAGCAATCTGAAAAAAATATCTTTGCTTAGGTTGAGATATATAATGGAGAAACAATTACTGAAGCACCTGTTCTCTTCCCACAGATGTATTACAAAATTAATATCTGGTAACGTAAAGGTAAACTGGGAGTTCTTTCACAAAGAAATACTTCCATTTTGATGATGTCCTTCATCAACTGCTCAAAGGAGCCTAACTTCTCTTCTAACCCTGACAGATGGAAAAAAATATGTTCTTTCAAGATATTTATTTTTTTCTCAATTTCTCCCATTATAAAGGCAGTATATATATCTATTTGTTGCATTTGTTCTAAATATATACTACTGGTGTTTCCATATGAGATAAAATGTTGAATAAAGACATCATGAAAGCTTTGTATTTTATTTTAGAATCTCATTTTCTAACAGAGAATACAATTACTTTCCAAATACTAGGCTTGCTGAAACAAATTAAATGATATTATTATAGATATGTTACCTACTTGGCTTATTTTCTTATACTTCCTTTTTCAGACATGCTAAAAGTGGAGACTAAAAGCATAAAAGTCATATTCAGTATATTTTACTTTGTGTAAACTGGATTTACAAATAGGAGAGCAAGGAAAAAGTGATTAAAGTGGGACAATATATTGAACTCACATCTTATACTCTACATCTTTTGGGAAAAATGATTGTCAAAATATTAAATCCCAAGACTTTTGGAGCTAATCCTCTACTCCTAACATAGTCTTGAAAAACAATTCAGTCAGACATAACAAGTTGGATCAATGGTTCTTATATATTTGGGGGATCAGGGGCAGGGGATAGCCTAGGACTCTTTGAGATTTGATGAAAGCTCTAGAAATTTAATTGATAAAAATGAATTTGTGCAAATAATTCAAATTTTAGAATAATTTCAAAGGATTCAAATACTCCAGAAATCCTTTCATGTTAAACCCTTCATTTACACTAAATAATCTCCATTAATATGCCTAAAATTAATCATTTAAAACTGGAGCAGTAAAACCCAGAACAAATTGATCAACTAGTCAATGAATAGTGGCTCTTCCATTGGATTGGATGAACTGGGTTGAAATTAAATTGAATTGAGAAAACATCACAGAACTGGTGGCTGATGGAGAGGATGACCCAAGCTCTTGTTCTGACCCCAAGTATTTTAGTCACCAAGGTATAGCATGGTTTGCTTCCCTGGATGGAGCTCTGGAGCCTGTGTTTTCCTCTGGATTTTTATGAGGTATAGTTAATACCTACATGACCCCCCTCCCCCCAGGATTTTTCAGCCCTATATTAATTCATTCAACAGTTTCCCATTTACATGTCATGCAAACCATGTAAAATCTAACTCTGGTTGCAGAAAATTCAGACAAATAACAGCACTTGCATTGCATTGCATATGTTGCAACACCCTTGCACTTATTCTCTTAAAAACAAAATAGAACTGATTTTTAGTCTTTGTCTTAATTTTATTCATCTATAACATGTTACATAGTAGGCAAATATATTGGTGAAAGAATAGAAAAATGAAAATTCAAAATGTGAGAAAGTTGCTAATCAAACCTCTCAAGAAAATGTGTTAGTTATTTACTAAAACATTTTTTGTGTCCTCAATCTTTAATTGTTTAAAAGTTTTCTGGATCAGTAGTTGTTGGTGAAACGTGCATACAGTGGCACACAACACTAAGACAGAAATAATACAAACTTCTGGCCATCTAAAAACAAAAACATGCTTTTTTTGTACATATGGTATTTTTCAAAAGAAAAAAATGCCAATTGTAATGATAAATAAATATTTATTTCTTCTCACCTCCAATGTTCTGGAGCAGGTAGAAGGAAACATCTGAGAGGATGGTATGTTAGCCCATGACAAACTCTGGGATCTGTCCTGTAACTGCTTGTAAAAGAGTGCTTTGAAAACTAATGCTTTGTTCTTTCTTTGTTTTGTATATAGGTTACATAATACCATAAAAAAGTTAAAAACAAATAAAATTGAAAACAAAATAGATGAACATTGCATGTGAAGCATAATTATTGTGACATTTCTGAGGGAAGGGAATGCTCTGATCATACCTTCAAAATGCTAGCCTTTCTATAATATTAAATAGAATAACTTTAAGAGAATTACAGAAGGAATAGAAAAATATAAATAATAAATAGAAATAAACACATATGTCTCTTTGGAAAGATGAGTAAAAAATATAAATAGAATAAAACAATATGGGAGACTGAGAAGAAACTCTATACTATAAATAAGGGGAAATAAAATCAGAGACCTTAGAAAATTCATCTTCCTCTGAAGCAAACTTACTATAAGAAACAAATTATGGGGAAATATTTGCTTTCATTGTTTGAAATGTTCAAGAAGACATTTATTCTACGAATAAAGAGCAAATAGTTATGAACTTGGAGCAAGTTGAGTCAAAGTGTTATCTATCTAGAGATGATAAAAGATAAAAAACAGATAGTCAAATTAAAAGCTGCATTATTAATCATAAGGACATTTAACACTACATAAAATTAAATTGATAGCCAGGTTCGATTCCTGGTGCCTGCCCATGCAAAAAAAAAAAAAAAAAAAAATTAAATTCATGTTGTAAAAGTCCAGCTCTCAAAATTCAGAAGAAAACAAATAGTCAAAATAATGATTGGATTAGGTTCTCTGGAGTTCCTATGTATGCCTCAGTCTAAATCCCTACGCATGTCAGTGAGGATCAGTCCTTGGCAATTAACTGTAAGAAAACAAGAAGATTTCCCCTGTTTAAAAGATTTTGGATCAGACATCACAGGGAGAAAATGATTAAACCATTTTCTGAGATTTTATTATGCAGAACATCACACAGTTCTTTTAATTAAGAAGGCTGGAAGGGATGGCTAATTGCTACAACTTTAATTGATGAAAAAATGTATAAAAATTTAACAACTGCCTTTTTTGAGCTGCAATGTATAACACAATTAAGATAATATTGTACTGATCCATCAATATTTTTCATAACGAGCTTTTTGCACTCTGAGCAAGTATGCATTTAACCTTTCACAGCTAGAATAAAATGACTAGTTAGGCTACAGTATGGGCACCTAGTCACATGAGTGAAGGGCTTACTGTATTGTTTTCAAGAGGAAGTTGCTGTGCTTTGGTTTATACAATACAGTTGAACAACTATGGAAATGTTTTGGTGTCTCCTTGTGTCACAGACTTGCTCTTTCTTACAAAATCAATTTCCCTTTCCAGCTTGTAGTTATAGTTAAGTTATTTGCAGAATTGTGATTTCAGTTCTGGCCAATGAAGTGTGAGCAGAAAGGATACATATCACTTTCAGCTTTAGTTCATAAAACAATCTCTCCTGTTAATGCTCTATGCTCATTTGCCCTATTTGCTGACTGGATGCAAAGGAATTAGTGGAGAGCACCAGTGAAGCACTGGAAAGAAAAAAGATGGAAGGAGGTTGCCATGAATGACCATTTGGAACATCTTCGCCTTCTTATGTTAATGTTCAGAAAATTAAATGTTACTAGAAAAGGAGTTTCATGAGCAGGATGATTGATCCATCATGTAAGCTATTATCAAGATTTATTCTGTTGCTGTTATATACTCAGCCTTTCCCTGTGTTTTCCAAGGTTAGCATTAACCATGGTAGTGTAAATTAATCCACACTGTTATTCACCTCAGGGCATGCTACTTAGAGTTCCCCATGTGAGAAGCGGCTAAATTGCAAACAGGATCTATAATATGAAAGATATTCCATTGTGACTTCTAATTCTATGTCTGATTTAAAGGCACTATTTGCTTTCTCGCTCTTCAGCATATTAATTGATATAGTATATTTCTCCCAAACTTAGCTATTTCAAAATCTGCATTTATATCTCATTTCAGCTAGGAAATTATTGTTTGCCACCTTCAGAGTATATTTTATGCATCCCATTTTCCATTACTTCAAACCAATCATCCCAATTATTATCCCTAAATTTGGAGAAAACCCACCAAGTAGTTTTCATGTGATTTATTAATAAGCTTCAGAAATAAAAATGTGTCTATATAGCAAAATTATACATAATATTTGACATTGAATATTTATTTAGAATCATTGCATATACTGTACATAATACTTACTGATTGGGTTAAATATGATTCCTAATATTACTTATATCTAGAATTCTAATAAATGTCAATCATTAATGAAACCTTAGAGCCCTGTTTACAGAATTATCTTGTGTGTGTATGTGTGTGTGTGCATGTGTGTGTATTCATAGACTTTTAGTAAGCAAAGTCCAATTTTGCTTTACTGAATTCTTGAAAAGGTAAGGAATATGTTTTCTTTATGCTCTGTTGAAATACATACTTAATATAGAACAACGATAAAATATTTGAGGGAAATACTTTTGAACCAATGAATGCTGCAGTCAGAGACACATTGAATGATGGTGATGAACAATGAAGAATAAATTTTTCTGACCAGTAAGAAAAGTGGATAAAAGGCCAATTCAAGCCTTGTTGTACAATTCCTTCTTCACTAGGTGGCTCCTATGATGAGGCAACAGATAATTAAAAACAATATGACATTAAGAAAGCAAAATCCAGGTCTCGTATCTTTGGCAGGACCCCCTCAGGAGCTAGGAGTCAGTGGAGGACTAAATTTCTTCATTCCACATCTACATCCAAAATCGTATTTTGATTTATTAAACAATAGATATTATATAATATCTATCCAGTTTACTAAAGCTGATGGAATGCAATATACCAGAACTGGGCTGGCTTTTACAATGGGGATTTATTAGTTTAAAAATTTACAGTTCTAAGTTCATGAAAATGTCCCAATTAAGGCATCAACAGAACAATACCTTCTCTGAAGAAAGGCCACTGGCATCTAAGGCTCCTCTGTTAGACAGCAAGGTGCATGGTTGGTGTCTGTTGGTCTTTTGCTCCCTGGTTTCAATGCTTTAACTCCTGGTATCAGTGACCTCCTTTCTGAGCTTCTGTGTGTCCTCTCTTAGCATCTCCAGGGCTTTTCTCTCTCAGCTCTCTCCAAACTTCTCTGGGTGTTTCTCCATGAGCTCTCTGGGTTTTTCTGTCTTTTAGTACTCAGAAAGGACCCCTGTAAAGGAATTAGACTCACCTTGAGTTGGGTGGGTTACATCTCAATTGAAATGTCTTAATCAAAAGGTCCCACCCACAGTAGATCTGCACCCACGGGAATGGATTAAAAGAACATGATGGGGAGGTGCAACGGTGGTTTAGTGGCAAGAATTCTCACCTGCTAAACTGGAGACCTAGATTTGATTCCAGGATCTTGCCCATGCCAAAACAAAAAAACAAACCCCTCCCCCAAAAAACATGATGGGGTACATACAACTTCAAATCAGTACATATAACAAGTCTAATGTGTAAAAATATATTACATTGAACATCCTCTAACATGACAGTGAAATGCATAGTTTAAGAAATGTGTTCATTAAAAACAATTAAAAATTTTAATCAGTAGCTATCTGGGTAATGATATGAGTTATCATATCATTACATATAAAAAAAGATAATTAGCTCTTATTGATGTGCTACTTTCATTTTACCTCAGTGGCTACCCATATTTTCTCTACAGTCATATAACAAAAGACCTGAAGGTAAAGCATTATTCTTAGTAGATGATCTCATAGGGAAGATACAAGTTCATTGTCAATGCTAATCTTCTGTTCTCAGGGTTTAGATATGTCTTAAATCTGTAGCAAAATGATTTGTAAAAGAAAGACTATTCCAAAACTACAACTCGTCTCAGTTCAAATTTAATTTTGTAAACTGCTACAGAAGTGACTAGAAAGCATGGAAGATGTGGGATTTTGAGGAACAAGCCCATCTCTTAAAGAGTATTTCTTTCTTGTCTAAATTCTTGCATTTTTTTAAACAATAGTGAAGCAAATACATTGAAAGCAGCATTATTCATTGTTTTTTTTAATTTGGAGGAATAATCACATATTACGTATTGTTTGTTAAGGGGTCAGAGCAAATTTTTAGCAGAAGAAAGGTTACTTTCCTAGTACTATGTCTAAAGCAGTTCATTCTCAAATAAAGCCATGCAATTAATACCTAAGGATAATTTTTCATGTATGTCAAATAAATGTAAACTGCTGCTCTTTGCACAAGGGAGTTAACTACCAATTTAAAACTCTGTCTTTATTCAGCAAAAATAAATGATTTAAATTTCCTTTAACAATTGATAAGTTCTTGTGCTATTACATTCCCAGTGTAATTAGTGATATAAATTCATGAAATTTCAAGATTCAAGTTTCCTTACAACTTCTATCCTTCAGAGCACAGATCAAATTTTGCAATGAAGGAAGGTCTGCAAAACTAAAGAACTGTATAACATTTTTCTTGAACTGCTGAGAGTAAACTTCAATGTTTCTGCATCCTTAGGGCTTTTATAAACACAATATTATAAACTATTCAAAAGTAAAATCCTTAACTTTGTATCTTTCTATCACCCAGAATACATAGCAAAGTATCTTGTATGTAACAGTAAATCAATCAATACACGTTGCTTTACTAAGATAAATTCTGTCCATGTTAGATTGATGGTAAAATAATAAATGCAGCAAAACAAGGTAATGAGTTTTTCTTTTTCTTTTGTTTAGGCTAAATAATATAGCAATGTTATTTGAAGTATTAGGCCACCCTCAATGTACATATCTTATTAGAACTTGTTGGAACATATACATATAAGAGCCATTCATATGCTTGAGTCACAAACACCTTAAAACTGAGATTTAGTTTCTTAGGCTTGGTAAGAATGGATTCAGTGATTAACCTTTTCTTTATTTGTTAAAATGTTTTCAGGGGCAACAACTATTGTGATGGAAATTCAACAAAAATATGCATGCAACATCAGATTTTAAATTTGGTATTTTTTTTAAGTCTGTGTACATACCAGTGTTAGAAATGAAAACAATATAAGAACCATTTATGAACTGATACTGAACATTATTATACATTTTTACTTTCCCTGTGCCATTTTTCTGTTCTTTCTCCCTTTTAAAAAAGTTTTTATTAATATTCCTTATTTTGTCCATCAACAATGAAGTGTAGGTGAATTGTATTTTCTTATGTATAAGAGTAGGGAAAATGAACACTTTTCCTCCATTAACATTCTTTTTTTTTAAATTAAAAGACATATCATTCAGAGTATACCCATTCACATTCCCTTAAATTAGTTTGAAACTTAATTCTCTACTCCATATTATCTAAATCTTCCAAATTTTTCTCATCCACCAACTCTATTGTCTCTGAAAATAGCTATATAATTCGATGATTTAGATACAATCGTTCTGTATGTTTTTGTTTGATATGTTTTCTGTAGGTTTTAGTTGGGTTCTGTTTTAGTTTGCTAAGCTGCCGAAAGCAGATGCCATAAAATGGGTTGGCTTTTAACAGTGGGCATTTATTAGCTTATAAGCTTACAGCTCTGAGGCTGTGAAAATGTCCAAATCAACGCATCATCAAGACAATACCTTCTTCCTGAACTTGCTGCCGGTCATCCTGGATGCCTCTGTCACATGGCACGAGACATGACAGTGTCTGCTGGTCTCTCCCTTCTCTTCTGGATTTCTTTGCTTCCACCTTGTTGTTTCTGTGGGCTTCTCTCTTTTTGTCTGAATTTTAAAGGGCTCCAGTAAGGTATTAAAACCCATCCTGAATGAGGCGGGTCACATCTTCACTTTACTCACCAGAAATGAATACTTGTAATGGGTCCACAACCACAGGAATGGATTAACATTAAGAACATACTTTTCTGGAGTAACATACAAATTCAAACCCTCACAGGTTCCTTGCGAAATATATTCTGATGTGCAGTTTAACATGCAGAATGTTTTTAAAGCATCCCTTGGAATTAATATTTATGAAAGGAGCAAAGGGGATGGAGGCAGGGTTTTTCTAAGGGAGAAATTGAGCTGCAATACAAATCTGATGGCAGCCCTAGTCAACACCATGAAGATAAAAATGTTCCTTTAGAGTTGTCCTAAACTGAACTAAGATAACAAGCTATTATACCCTGCTTAAGTCAGTCACTGGATTCGGGCCACCCTGCAGACAAGTGTGACATTGGCTGTCTGCAGCTGAGGCAATCCCTGAAGGGAGCAACAGTTGGAAGTTGTCTGGTAAGGGCACCCCCAGTGGCTGAGGCAATAGGTCCTTCATTAAAAGGGATCTGGGTGCCACCATATGGACGAATGAATGTCCCAGTGAGTTTACCTCACTGTAACATAAAGGATGTTCTCTTTCAATCTATAAGAATTGATTTTTTTTATTTGAAATAATTTTAACTTCTAGGTAAAGGATGCCATGTTTTTATAACTTTTGCGCATGGTGAATTATGTGTTTCATAAAGGAAATGAACACTCACTATTTTAGACTTTTAGCTTTTAAAATATCCAGTACGTTCACATGTTAACCTTGCTAAGGCAAAGCTCAGCTCAACGTATGAATACCCTCTGAAATTTTGAGTGCTAAATGATTTCCTACACTGATGAATGATGACATGAACTTTCAAACGTTATTAGCTCAGCATGATAAAACAGTTAGAGCAACTCCTAAAGAGCAGGCTCCCTGATATACTGTCGCTGGTCACATCTTACTGCTACCACTCAAGGGAACATAGACCAAGACCTTAAAAAATACTTTTCCTTTGCTATCATAAGCTTTTTCCTTTTTTATTTTACTTTAAAATATTTTCAGCCAGTTTCTTCATAATTCTTTCTAGAGCCTATGAGTACTACCAGTATCAGGATAGGTTAGTTATAGGTTGAGTTTCATTGCTTTAGCTCTCTATACATTGCTCATTTTGCTCAGTAAGCTCTTAGGTTGAAATCTGGTTCTTCCCCAGGTTTTTGCCTCCTATATTTGGCCAGGAAGCATGAAGCTCCTTCGGTTTTCCTTAAAGATCAGTTCTCATCACCAAATCAGACTTTTCTGCCTCAGGTTTTTATTTTCCTTTATTTCTAAATAATTTAATTTATCCCCACTCTTTTTAATCATAAGATTATTTCTGAGCTAGAGTCTTTCTGTGGCACTCAAGTCACTTCTACTTTATAATGCTTAAGCTTTTTAATTAAAAAAAAAATCCTTCTTGCTTTCTGATCAAATTCGCTTAACCCTTTATGACCTGAATTCTGTGTGTTTATTTTCTTTGTAATGGCAGCAGCCTTCTTGATGCCGTATTTTAAACCCTTCTAGAAATACCATGGAGCTTCTACCTATAGATCCACACAAAGGACCTGCAGCTTAAAAATCCACACAATTTTAAATAGAACTGAAGTGCTATTTAAAACTGATCTTTAACAAGGGTACCAAGGCTATTCAGTAAACAAAGAATAGTCTCTCCAACAAATGATGCTGGGATAACTGAACTTCCTCATGCAAAAGACTGAAATCGGATCCGTACTTCATACCATGTACAAAAATTAAGTCAAAATGGGTCAGAGACCTAAATGCAAGAGCTAATAATATAAGACTCTTAGAAGAAAGCATAGGGGTAAATATTTATGACCTTAGATTTGGCAACGGTTTCTTAAATACAGCTCCAAAAACACAAATAATGAAAGAAAAATATGTAAGTTGGACTTCACCAAAATTAAAAATAATGTGCTTCAAAGGACACCATTAAGAAAGTGAAATAGATGACCCCAGAATTGGAGGAAATGCTTGCAAATCATATACGAATTAAGGGATTTGTACCTAGAATATATAAAGAAATCTTACAACTCATAGCAAAGAGGCAAATAATCCAATTTAAAGATGGACAAAGGACTTGAATACACATCTCTCTAAAGAAGATATATAATGTCCAACAAGCACACAAAAAGATGCTTATCATCATTAGTCATTAGGGAAATGCAAATCAAAATCATGATGAGATAACATTCCATTTCCACTAGGATGGCTATAATATAATAATAAGAAGGTAAATATCAGGTATTGATAAGGACATGGAGAGATGGGAACTTCATATATTGCTAGTGGGAATGTAAAATGGTATAGCAATGGTGAAAAAAGTTTGGCAGTTCCTCAATAAGTCATACACAGAATTACCATATGACCCAGCAATTCTTATCCTAGGTACGTAACCCAAAACATGAAAAGCAGAGGCTTAAACAAATACTTCTGTACCAATGTTTATAGCAGCATTATTCATGTAGCAATGGTGGAAACAACTCAAGTGTTCAACTAATGAAAGGATAAACAAATGTGGTCATCCATAAAATAGAATATTATTCAAATGTAGAAAGGAATGAGACTCTCAAACATTCTGCTACTTAGATGAACCCTGAAAACCATATAAGAGAAAGTTTACACCATAGGCAAAACGCCACATAATGGATAATTCCATTTATATGCAATATGTAGCATAGGCAAATTCATAGAGACAGAAGTAGATTAGCAGTTGTCAGAGATTGGAAGTAAGAAAGAATGGTGATCAACTGAATCATAGTTATCTGATTTCCTTTTGAGGTGATGAAAATATTTGGAATCTAGATTGTGGTGTTGATTGCACAACATTGTGAATGGACTAAATGCCACTGAATTGTGCATTTTACAGTGTTTGTAATGGAGATGCTTTATTATGAAGATTTTACCACTATAAAAAATTGATTTAGGAAAAACATTTCACACCAAATGCATTATTTATATTCTTTTGCAGTATTTTTTTCTTTTTAAAGTAGAGTCTTCTCTCAAAATATTTGGAGCAGATGGGAACTTTATCTTAAAATCCAAGTGATAGAATATCTGAAAACCATTCCTCATTTGTTTCAATAAGATTTGTTATTATCAATAACAATTTGACTGGAAGACACAATTAGTAGCCCATTTAAAAACTCAAACAACTCAGTTATATCTTAACGAATATCAAGAACCAATATAATGGTAGGCATTTATTTAGCTCAGTAGGTAATATGATCTTGCCATCAAACAAGTATTCTATAATTAAAGAGAGAGTGATTTGGATCATACAGTTATACCTATGTGTCCATTTTACTGAATCATAAACTCATTGAAATAAAATTTGGGGTACTCTCTTTCATAGATTTGTGGCAGCTCTTTCCAAAGTTGTTACTACCTGAATTGTACTTTCCATCTGTAGTTCAACACCTGAGCGGCATCAATATAAATAGGTCGCTGCAGTGATTCTTAACTCTTCTGCTTCATTGTGGTAAAAATTGATCTAACTTTAAAAGAGTAATCATGTTCTCTAAGCACTGGCAGCACAATCATTGATTTTAGAATCAATGGGCCACACTGGATCTCTGATTGACAGCAGGAAAAGGGGTTAGAACATTTCAAACACTATAAAATCAAAGCTAGCAAACATAAAATATCATAAAATCACCAGGTCTGGCAGCTTGTATTTTAGGATTTAGCTTGAGGCTGACATGCAGTGTGTAACACTCAACTTCGGGAATTTGAAAATCAGTTAGTTACCTTGGCATGTAACCCAATGTCCAAAATTCTACTTGAAATTCAAATATTGACTTATGCTTAATGGCTTTTCTGGATATTTCATTTTGAAATTTTAATTTTTATCAGTTTTTAAGAGCAGAGATTCTAGGTTATGAGATTGGATATGAAAGTACTCACCCAGAACACTCCCAGCAAAAGCCTGAAATTGTTTTACATGCAATAACTTGAGAAATACTTAGTTAATATGCTGTGAGAATAGATAAGATATGCTTATTAGAATAAATGCCAAATCATGGTTTGATCTTATACTTTAATAACAAAGTAGAAATATTTTTTCAATATAATATAGATATTTAGATGAAATTATGCTGAGCAATGAAATATTTATTGTTTATATTTTTCTAAGCCCTCTTTTTCTTGGCCCCATGCATAGATCCCCACTGATTCTTTTAACTGCTATCACTAGTCAAAATAATAACAGAACGGTATTTGTGCTTGGGTTCTCATGATAAAGCTTTGGAGAGTCAATTTTAAGTTATAATGCATCTGTTTAACTTTTGCAGACATGTCTAATCCTAAATTGCTAAAATTCTTGCACACTGTAAACAGTTTGTACTTAACTTTTTTTTTTTTTTACCTTTGGTTTCTTTGACAGATGGCTGCTGCCAAGAATCACCTTGGGTGGGGAGCTGAAGTTCCAAGAAATATAAGAATTGCATGCATGGTTAATATCCCTCAGGTTTATTTCTGCACTCCACAGAATAAATAGAGACCTGAGCCAGAGCTCCTGCCTTCTGGGATGGCTCTTACCAATGACGGTTTTGTCTCCTGCCTCAGTCCCTGTTCCCTGGTCTGTAAATCAGATATAATTGTATTTGTCATCCCCTTTACTTTCTCTGGGGTATTTTAAGGATTGCAAAACCACATAGCAGTTGACAATATAAAATGCCTTGGTAATGGTTAAAATGAAGAATGACTTTCTCTTGCCAATGAGTAATCTACTCCCAGGGAGTAAATTAGGCATCTGGGATGTGAATTAACTTTTTTCAGACCATCAAGGCACCATTTTTTAGTTGACAGCTAGAGGGCACGAAAGAATATAGTTTTCCATGTAAGGCCGCAGTATTTCTGCCCTTCCAACTATGTGTACCTATGTATTATGCCTTCCCACGTTTATGCCTACATAAAATGTATTCCTACGTCTTAAATGTAACTAAAAATGTACAGGGAAATATTAGAGACTCTCAGGAAATCCTAAAAATTAAATCTGGAAATCCATCCCAGCCTTATACACAGTTACTAATATAACCTTGAAATGTTTATCCCTTTAGTAAAATAAACTAAATTTTTTACATGCTCTTGATCAGGTTTTCCTTCCTGAGGTTAGCCTCAAAGCCTAGAAACCTGTACAATTTTCCTTCATAGCTCATTATAGCTTAATGATTTATGAATTTATACAAGCTTCTTTTCATTCCATTGATAAATTGATAATTTCCCACTTGGTAGTGAAGTGTATTCTTTAAGTTTACAACCTGTTTTCTAAGTAATAATTTTATTAAGTCTAAATTAAATTTATTCAAGCAACAAAAAACAATGAATCTTTGAAGCAATGTTCATTTGTTCACACTCTTCATAGCTTTTTAGACTTCAGTCACATCTACTTTTCCTGTCTAAATTATTCTAATTGCTTTTTCTCAGTTGTCTTCCAAATTCTCTTGCCCAACTTTTCTAGGGAAGTTTCTATATTTTGGGGTACTTAGGTACATTGCTATTTTTTGCATTGCTATTTCATAAATATATTATGTATCACCTATTCCTCTAAAATTAAGAAATGCTTAAACACAAGGCACTTGAAGCAAGTATTTTAATCTAGCTCTGCCTGGTAGTAGGTTTAAGATCTCCCTCACTGGTAAAGGGAATTAATAATATTGTAACTGGATTTCAGAGAATACTAAAAAAAGATTCTGAAAGTAAAGTAACTAAAGCTCAAAGCATAATGCTTGAAATTTAGCAAATCCTCAGGCAATTTACTTATTATTTTATTATTCAAAATGGCTTAGAGTTATCTATAAATTGAAGGTAAAACTATGCAATCCTTTACATAAGAAGACTGTGTCAATTTTTATCTAGATGAGGTTGCTGTAACAAATGATTCCCCCATCCCAAAACCTCATATAGCTTACAAGAATGAAGAATTTTGTTTCTTCTATTGTTTAATTGTTTTTTCTCTTTTCCTTGCTTGTGTTTTTTATAAGCTATGTGTCAGCAGTAGTACTGTCCTTGCCCCACATTACTTTCTTATTCCAGATTTCAGGGTGAAGATGAAGCTCGTCCACCCCATCTAGAACATGCTATTTTTGTTACACAGGAAAAGGAGACCAAATCAAATCATGCAATGTTCTTAAAGCTTCTGCTTACAACTGGCATATTGTCACTTCTTACTTTCCATTGGTCAATACCAATCATTTGGGTGTGCATAGTCTTGCAGGGATTAGGAATTATACTCCTGCCTTAGAAAGGCATTGCAAGTCACATGAAAAAATATAGACATGTATAATTGGCTCACAGGGAGGGAGAAAAAAATAATTTGGAACATAATATAATCTATCACAAAGACCAATCCTCTATTAATATTTTTAAACAGATTTATTCACTTACCATACACTCCATCCTAAGTGTACAATCAATGTTTCTTGGTATGGTCACATAGTTGTGCATTCACCACTACAATAAATATGAGGACATTCTAATTTCTTCTGGAGAAAAAAATTCCATACCTATTATATCCCACTGTTAACTGACATTTAACTTTGGTATAATGCCTTTGTTACAATTAATGAAAGATTATTAAAATGTTACTGTTAACTATATTTACATTAATTTTATATTTCCCATAAAACACCTTTTTATTGACACCTTGTAATAGTGGAGTGCATTTGTTCTAGTTCATGTAAGAACTTTTCTTATATTTGTACAATTAACTACCATCATTGTCCACTCTAGGTTTTGCTAAGTTATACAGTCCCAGTTTTTATCCTATAGCTTTCCTTTTGGTGACATACATGGTTCTAGTCTTTACCTTTCAAACGTACTCATACTCAGCTTTGTTAATTACATTTACATTATTGTCTTACCATCACACAGTATTGTACTATCCATTTCCAAACCTTTACAATCAACCTCATCGAATATTCTGTACTACTTAAGCATTGCTTGCCCATCTCTGCCCTCTTTCTATCTCCTGATAACCAATGCTCTGTAATTTAGCTCTCAGAGTTTTTTCATTAAGTTAGTATGTATTGGTGAGACTATACAATATTTGTCCTTTGTTTCTGACTCATTTCACTCAACCTATTGTCCTGAAGTTTTATCCACATTATTGTATGCATCATGACTTTATTCCATCTTACAGCTACATAATATTACATCATATATATACCACAATCTGAACATCTAGTCATAAGTTGATGGACATTTGGTCTGTTTCCACCTATTGACAATCATGAATAATGCCACTATAAACATGGGTGTGAAGATGCCTCATCATGTCCCTATTCAGTTCTTCTGAGTACATACCTAGTAATGGGATGCTAGATCATATGGCAATTCTATACATAGCTTCCTGAGGAACTGTGAGACTGCCTTCCAGAGCAGCTGTGCCATTCTATATTCCCATGAACAGTGAATAAATGTTCTTGTTTCTCCACATCCACTGCAGCACTTGCAGCTTTCTGGGTTTTTTTTTTTTTATAATGGTCAATCTAGTAGGTGTGAGATGATATCTCATTGTGGTTTCAATGTGTATTTCCCTAATAGCTAATGAAGTGGAGCATCTTTTCATATGATTTTGAGCTATTTGTATTTTCTCTTTGAAAAAGTGTCTATCCATGTTTTTTGCCTGTTTTTTAATTGGATTGTTTGTCTTTTTGTTGTTGAGTTGTAGGATCTCTTTATATATTCTGGATATTAAATCCTTATCAAGTATGTGGTTTCTGAATATTGTCTCCCATTGAGTAGGTGCCTTTTTACTTTCTTGACAAAGCCTTTTAATGCACAAAAGTATTCAATTTTGAGGAAAGCCCATTCATTTATTTCTTCTTTCATGTTTGTGCTTTGAGTGTGAGATCTAGAAAAGCACTTCTTACAACAAGATCTTTAAGATATTTCCCTATATTTTCTTCTAAGAATTTTATGGTCTTAACTCTACTGTTTAGGTCTTTGATCCATTTTGAGATCATTTTTGCATAAGATGTGATGCAGAGGTCCTCTTTCATTCTTTTGGATATGTATATACAGTTCTACAACCACCATTTGTTGAAGAAGCTGTTCTATCCCAATTGAGAATACTTGGCCATTTTGTAAAAAACTGTTTTTCTGTAGATGAAAGCGTCCATTTCTGAACTCTCAATTCAATTCCATGGGTTGGTAAATCTATCTTTATGCCAGTACCATGTTGTTTTGACTAATGTAGCTTTGTAATATGCTTTACAATCAGCTAGTGTGTGACCTCCAACATCATTTTTCTTTCTCAAGATGTTTTTAGCTATCTGGGGCACCCTGCTTGTGCTGGTTTGAATCTTTTATGTACCCAGGAAATCTTATATTCTTTTAATCTAATCTTGTGGGTCAGATCTATTGATGGGTGGGGATTTTGACTAAGCTATTTCCATGGAAATGTGACTATGCCCATTCAAAGTGCATTTGAAACCTGAAAGGTAAGACATTTTGGAGAGAGCTCAGGGCTGAGAGAAGCTAACATAGAAAGAAAATACCCACAGAGAGAAAGTCCAGCAGATGTTACCATCCTTCCCGTATGACAGAGGAACCCTGAATGCCAGGAGTCTTTACTAAGAGCAGGTCTCCTTTTGTTGGTGCTTTAATTTGGACATTCTCACAGTCTTAGAATTGTAACTTGTAACTTAATAAATCCCCTTTGTAAAAGCCAAGCCATTTTTGGTATATTGCATTCTGGCAGCTTTAGCAAACTGAAACACTACCCTTCCAAATAAATTTGATTATTGGTTTTTCTATTTCTGTTAGAGTAAGTTGTTGGGATTTTGATTAACATTGCATTGAATCTATAAATCATTTTGTGTGGCTTTGACATCTTAGCTATATTTAGTCTTCAGATCCCTGAACATATGTGTCTTTCCCTTAATTTAGGTCTTCCTTGATTTCTTTTAGCAATGTTTTCTATTTTATTGTGTATAGGTTCTATATGTCTCGGTTAAATTTGTTCCTAGGTATTTGATTCTTTTGGTTGCTATTGTAAATGGAATTGTTTCTTGATTTCTTCCTCAGTTTACTTGTTACTAGTGTATAGAAATGATACTGATTTTTGTTATGTTGTATTCTGCCACTTTGCTGAACTCATTTATTTGCTCTAATAGGTTTTTTTGTAGATTTTTTGGGGGATGGTCCACATAGGATCCTGTCACCTACAAACAGTGAAAGTTTTATTTCTTCCTTTCTAATTTGGATGTCTTTTTTTTCTTTTTCTTGCCTAGTTGCTCTGGAACTTCCAGCACAATGTTGAATAATAATGGTGACATTGGGCATCCTTGTCTTGTTCCAAATCTTAGAGGGAAAGCATTAATTGTTTCACTATGTAGTATGATGATAGCTGTGGGTTTTTTTTATATATTCCCTTTATCATGTTGAAGATGTTTCCTTCTATTCCTATCATTCAAGGTGTTTCTTTCAAGAATGGATGCTGAATTTTGATTTTGTCAAATGCCT
Organism: Tamandua tetradactyla; assembly: GCF_023851605.1. NCBI lineage: Eukaryota > Metazoa > Chordata > Mammalia > Pilosa > Myrmecophagidae > Tamandua > Tamandua tetradactyla. Next base: position 28,649,972 of record NC_135350.1, read on the forward strand.
TTTCTGCATCAATCAAGCTAATCATATGGTTTTTCTCCTTCAATTTGTTCATATAGTGTATTAACTGATTTTCTTGTGTTGAACCACGCTGGCATACCTGGGATAAAGCCCACTTGGTCATATATATTAATATAATTATTTTAATGTTCTGCTGGAGTCAATTTTCAAATATTTTGTTGAGAATTTTTGCATCTATATTGATTAGAGAGATTAGTTTGTACTTCTCCTTTCTGGTAGTAACTTTATCTAACTTTGGTATTAAGGTGGTGTTGGCTTTATAGAACGAGATAGATAGCTTTCCTTCCTCTTCAATTTGTTTGAAGACTTTCAGCAAGGTTGCTAATAATTCTTCCTGGAATACTTGGTAGAATTCACATGTTAAGTTATCTGGTTTTGAACTTTTCTTTCTTTGGAAATTTTTGATGTCTGATTCAATTTCTTTACTTGTGGTTGGTTTGTTGAAGTCTTTTGTTTCTTCTTGAGTCAGTGTTGGTTGTTCCCATGTTTCTGGTAAGTTTTCCATTTCATCTAAGTTGTCTAGTTGGTTGACATACAGTTGTTCATGGTATCCTCTCATTATCTCTTTAATTTCTGTGGGGTCAGAAATAAATCCATTTCTGATTTAATTTATTTGCATCCTCTCTCTTATTTTCTTTGTCAGCCTGGATAAGAGTTCATCAATTTTATTTTTTTTTTCAAAGAACCAACATCTGGTTTCTTTGATTCTAATGTTTTTATGTTCTCAATTTCATTTATTTCTACCTTAATTTTTGTTATTTCTTTCCTCTTGTTTGCTTTGCGGTTAGTTTGCTGTTCTTTTTCTAGTTCTCCCAGGTGGGCAGTTAAGTTCTTGAGTTTCACTCTTTCTTCTTTTTTATTATAGGCATTTAGGGCAATAAATTTCCCTCTAGAACTGCCCTTGCTGCATCCCATAAATTTTGATATGTTGTACTCTCATTCTTATTTGCCTCTAGTATTTACTGATTTCTCATGTAATTTCATCCTTGATTCACTGGTTGCTTAAAAATTGTTGTTTAACCTCCATTTATTTGTGAATTTTCCAGTTTTCCTTCTGTTATTTATTTCCAGCTTCATTGTATTATGATCTGAGGAAGTGTTTTACATAATTTCAATATTTTAAAATTTATTGAGATCTACTAGTAACCCAACATGTGGTCTATCCTGGAGATTGCTCCATGAGCAACTTGAGAAGAAGGTATATCCTGCTGTTGTAGTGTGCAATGTTCTGTAAATGTCTATGGGGGAAACTTCATCCCAGGATCAGCCTTCAAGATAAAAGTTTCTAGAGTTAACAAAAGGAGTATTAAAAACATATAAAGGCAAATAAATAATAATAAAAGCAGGGAAAATAGAAATGATTCTATTTTCTATTTATCATATTATTCAAAATCTCTGTTTGCTTATTGATCCTCTGTTTACATCTTATATCCATTGATGAGAGTGGTATGTTGAAATCTCCAGCAATTATTTTAAAGGGGTCTATTTCTCCCTTCACTGCTGCCACTGTTTGTCCCACATATCTTGGGACAATCTGGCTAGGTACATAAATATTTATGATTATTGTATTTTTCTTGATAAATTGTCCCTTTTATTAATATTGTATCCTTGTCTGTTTTAACTGTTTACATTTAAAGTCTAATTTGTCTGATATTAGTATAGCTACTTCCACTCTTTTGGTTGCTGTTTGCATGGAATATTTATTTCCAACCTTTCACTTTCAACCTATTTTCATCCTTATGTCTAAAGTGAGTCTCTTTTAGACAGTCTACAGATGGATTCTGTTTTTTTTATCCTTTCTGCCAGTCTCTGTTTTTTTATTTGGTAATTTAATCCATTAACATTCAATGTTATTACTGTAAATGCAGTGCTTTCTTCAACTATTTTGTCCTTTGGATTTTATATGCCACCTCTTATTTTTTTGTCTCTTTTTTATTCTTTTAGGTACCCTTACTGCTAATCTTCATTTTTATACTCTTCTCCAAACCTCTCCCTCCTGTCTTTTCCTATCAGCCTGTAGCACCCCCTTTAGTATTTCTTGTAGAATAGGTCTCTTGTTCACAACTCTCTCTGTATCTGTTAATTTGTAAATATTTTTACAAATATTTGGCAGCTTTTTGTCTCAGTATCTTACAGCCTTTTTTTTTTTGGCATGGGCATATTCCAGGAATTGAACCCCAGCCTCTGGCATGGAGGCAAGAATTCTGCTACTGAGCCACTGTTGCACCATCATCAATATCTTAAATATATCATACTACTACCTTCTTGCCTCATGGCTCTTGCTGTGAAATTCACACCTAGTCTTATCAAGCTTCCTTTGTATGTGATGGATCACTTCTTTCTTGCTGCTTTCAGAATTTTCTCTTTGTCTTTGACATCTGACAATCTGATTAGTAAGTGTCTTGGAGTAGGTCTATTTGGATCTAGTCTGTTGAGCTTCTTAGACCTGTGATTTGATGTCTTTCATTAGAGTCATGAAATTTTCAGTGATTGTTTCTTCGATTATTCCTTCTACCTCCTTTCCATGCTCTTCTCCTTCTGAGACACCCATAACATGTTGTCATTCAATTCCCTGAGAACCTACTCACATTTTTCTATTTTTTTCCCCATTTGTTCTTTTGTATGTAAGATATCTTTTCCTCTGGTTCAATAATCCTATTTTTCTGCCTCTTCATTTTGCTGTTGCATGCCTCTATTATACTTTTCATCTCTTCTATTGTTTTTTTCAAGCTTCTGAGTTCTTCTTTATGGTCACCAAGTATCTTCTTTATATCCTTCACCTCTTTTGGCACATTCTCCCTCAACTTGTTGAATTGATTTAAAGATTTGTTTGAACATCTCTAAGAGTTGTTTCAACTCCTCTATCTTACTTGAAGTTTTCATTTGTTCCTTTGACTGGGCCATATCTTCATGCCTCTTAATGTGACATGATTTTTTTGCTGGTGTCTGGGAAACTGATTTTCTTGATTAGTTTATTTTGGAGGTCATGTTCTCTCTCTAGCCTTGAGTTTTTTTTTGTTGATGAACTTTGTGCTATAACTGTTCTTTGACATTTGTTTCCACTTATTTTAGCTTCTAGAATAGCTTCTGTTTAAGTGATCAAAATTTTTTCAGTTCTTACTTACTTCATTCTTGCCCTGCAATTATTGAATGATTTTTTTAGATTGCTCTTTTGTAGTATTTTTTTTGCCCCCAGGAAAAAGTTTCTCTTCCCATTTCCTCCTCAAGGAATTTTGACTTGCTGTTTTATTATTATTTATTTGTCTCTATATGTTTTTAATGCTTCCTGTGTTACCTCTAGCAACTTTTACCTGGAAGGATGAGTCTGGAATGAAGGTTCCCCCATAGAGGATCTCCCCAGTCACTTTTGTCCAGACAAGAAAGGTCCAAGACTCACGAAGGGTGTAGAGTTTAGTATCAAATTTCCCTGGGGATGAAACCCAGCAGAGTGCCAGTCTTTCCTATGACACTTCTGGATTCTGTGCTTTTTCTGTCCTGCCCAGCAGATGGTACCTATCAGACCACTGCTCCCCTCAGGTTTAAAGGGGTATTGTGCCTTTACTTCTCAACAGACCCCATGCTTGTCAAGGGCATAGTTGAGACTGAAGGGAAAGTGGGCTGAAATGGTTTCTATTTTCCCAGCTCGTCCAGCCTGGGTTCTTCAGATAGAAGTTACTGCCTGTGTTGGGCCTTGCCTCCCCACTTTTCTTTGGGAGGAGTTGCTCTTTAGCCCCCTATTCCCTTCAGACTGGAAAAGTTACAGTGACTCTCAAACAGTCCCACTTCCATCCTTGCCAGGGCATGCTTGAGAAAAAGGCTGGGCCCCACTTTTTTGTAGGTTGAAATGGTTTTGATATCCTAACATCTGGGATCTAAATTTTCTAAATGACCACAGTCACTTGCACTGCGTGCTTCCCCCTTCTTTTCTTGCAGAAAACCTGCCCTTTAGGGAACAACCTCCAATACCTCAGAAGTTAACTTTGTTTCAGTCAACCCTATTTCTGCCCCTGCCTGGGGCAGGCCTGAAAATGGAAAATTCCAGCTGTTTTATTTAATATGTGCCTTAAAAAAAAAGCTATTCTCAAACCTGGTCCCTAGCACCCAATGTTTGTCAGGCAAGAGCCAGAGTTGGTATCTGGCTCCATGTGGCCCTTTTCTTGGGGCACAACCCTCTTCCAGCAATCTAAGCTCAGACAAATCCAGAAGCCTCTGTTTTATCAATCAGCCTTGCTTCCTCCCTGCTGGAAGTGGGGCTGAAGCAGAACTCCCAGTTTCTTCTTGATTGGATTGTAAATTTTTCTGTGCTTGGAGCTGGTATTCACAATCTGAATTTGGTAACTTCACAATTGATCCCTGACTGAGTTCCCCTTCCCTTGCTCCTAGGAGAGAAGGCTTCTGCTTTGCAACAAGTACTAACTCTCAGGTCATCCTGTCATGCCAGTGGGAAAGTGGCACCAGCATCCACAGCATGGAAGGATTTACTTACAGCTCTATACTGCAATTCATCAGTCTCACACTTTGACCCATTCCTGGCTGATGTATGATGTGTGTTGTTCTCTGAAGTCTCCTGTTTTGGTTTCTTAAAGTGGCAAGATGGCAGTATACTAGAAATGGAATGGGTTTTAAAAAGGGAATTTATTATAAGTTTACAGTTCTAAGGCCAGAACAATGTCCAAACTAAGGCAGCCAGGGACAGAAACCTTGACTCAAGAAAGGCCTATTGGTCCAGGACACCTCTGTCAACTTGGGAGGCAAGTGGCTAACATCTGCTCATCCTGTGGCTTCTGGTTTCAAACAGTTTCGCTGGGAGCATTGCTTTTCTGCATCTCCAAATGTCTGGGTTTCATGTTGACTCTATTGGCTCTGATGTCTCTGAAAAATGTTTCCTCTTTTAAAGGACTCCAATATAAACTGATCAAGACCCACCTTAAATGGGTGGAGTCACATCTCCATCTATTCAAGAGGTCATACCCACAGTTGTGCGTGTCACATCTCCATGGAAACAATCCATTTAAAAGGTCCCACCCATAACTGGGTGTGTTATATCTCCATAGAAACAATCCAAATGAGGTTTTCCCCACACTATTAAATCAGGATTAAAGGACATTGCTTTTCTGGGGTACACAACAGTTTCAAACTGGCACGTCCCCCAAACAGTTGTTTCAGACATTTCCTGGCTATTTACTAGCTGCCCTGGAGGGTAAACTAAATCCTGCAACTCCCTACACTGCCATCTTCCTTTTTTATTTCCTGTAACTTTAGTATTAGTATTTATTTTCTCATAGATGTGCCCTTTTATTCTGCCTATTTTTTAAATTTGTTTTTAGTCTCATGAGAAAATAATAATTATAATTTGAAATGACTTAAATTAGTAGCCCTTATCAAAGGCTATTTTAAAAACATCTAATCAGCATACTCTTATCCATATGCAGAATTATTCTCTTGAAACACCCAAAACTATTATATTTCTTTTATTCCAATTCCTATTGCCTTTTCCACAATTTATGCATAAATAATTAGTGGTATGTTAGACATTTTTTAATTTTGCCCATTGCTAAAACTTTCCAACTTCTGATTATAATGCACCCAATTTTCTTTTGAAAAAGATTCCCCATTAACCGTTTTCAGACCCTATGTTTAAGTTGAGTATGCTGCTCTGTAGTCACAATAGTTTGTTCTTGGGTGGTTATAAGTCTCACATTGGATTAAACAGACTTAATAGGTATGAGCCTGATAACTGCAGTATAGGGAAAGACAGTCTCTCTTTTTTATAGGCTTATGAGCTACTAAGATGCATACCTGGAGCTACTGGTAACTCTCTGTCTACCATGAGGATGTAGCTTATTTGAGACTTCTCCAGGCCAGAAGAAAGAATTTCTGAACATTGAAGAAAAAAGAAAATATTAGTAGCATTATTTAACCACCTGGATAGAACTGAAGTTCAACCCCCTGAAATTATGAATCAATACATTTATCTTTTTACCTTACAGTAGTTTGACTTGGTTTCTGTCATTTTCAACCAAAATAACTTGATTTCTACTCAGAAAATCATTTTTCTAGCATCTTCTGAATTATCAAGGTGATACAAATACACATTCTCTTTTTGGCTCCCTTCTCTCTTCTTTCTTCTGGAGAAATTTTTCATTTGAGCAGAATTTGTAGAACTGGTCTTTTCTTCACTCATTTAACATCAAATTATTATAACCAATAACCAAGGATTGTTAAATAAACCTACTCCAATGATAAGAAAATTTTGTTTCTGAACTCCATGATGGAAAATAACAAAAATCATTTTAAAAGCTAATTAAACATTTACTATATATTATTTTCAGGCTTAAAGAGATGGAAGCAGCAGAATGATGTCAGGAAAAGGAATAGATTCTGCTATTAATGTGCATGTATCTAATATCTAGCTGTTACCTATTAGTGTGGCCAGATGGAATCATTTAAACTTTGTACATATCCTTCCTTCATTTATAAAATTGATATAAGACAAGCAATCTAATAGAACTGTTATAGAAATCAAATAAAATGGTATTTGCAAAAGTAATTTGTAAAATTTTAATAGAAATTACCCTTATTCTTGCTTACCCTTATTCTTACTTTCTTTTATGTTTACTTACCATAATATAGAAGTGCATCACCTGGAAGCTTGTTAGATATGTAAATTCTTGGATATCAACCATACTGAATATGAATTTCTGATGGTAGAGCTCAGGTGTCTATGTTTTAAGATGCTCTCCAAGTAATTCTTATGAAAACTAGGTTGAAAACTAGGTTAAAATGACTATACAAATAAAAGAAGCAAGGCACCTATATACTTATCTTGGTAAAGAAGATTCAGGAAACATTAAAATGAAGCCTATATTATCAATAAACTTCTTATCTAGCCAAGAAGATAAAATGGATACAGATTACAAAACAAAATGTAAAAAATTTTGGTTTTTGAGGTTTGAGAAGGCAATAATTTATTTAGTTATCAAAGGGGTGATATAAGTGATATAAAATTAACAGGAAATAATCCTTGTGCATTATAATATTCCTAGAGGAATAGTTGGGGAACAAATCCTCCCAAGTACTGGAAATTATAGCTTCCAGGAAAATAAACTCAGTGCATGAAACCTTTATAGAGTCTCAGTTCAAGCCTTACATGTTCTTAAAAGTTAACAAGATGATGTTGGTATTTGGAAAACCATGACAATTATCACTCTCTAACTGAAGCTTGCATAAGAGTAGCCTCCAGATTAGCCTCTTGACTCTATTTGATCTCTCTTAGCCATTGCTGTCTTATTTTATTATACTTCTTTTCCACCTTTTGGTCAGGAATGCATTGTTGATTGCACAGTACCAGGGCCAGACTCATCCCCTTGAGTCATGCCCCATGTTGTCAGGGAGACTTTCACCTCTGAATATCATGTCCCATGTAGGAGGGATGGTGATAATTTTCCTTGTAAAGTTGGGCTTAAAGAGAAAGAGGCCACATCTGAGCAACAGCAGAGGTTTCCTGGAAACAATTTTTAGACAATTTAATCTTAGATTTGCCACAACAGAAATAAATTTCACAAGGGGAAATGTCAAAATTAAGGGCATGGCGTGTTTTAGTTTGCAAGCTGCTAGAATGTAATATACCTGAAACAGAACAGCTTTTAAAAAGGGGGAGGGGGGCTTATTAAGTTGCAGTTTACAGTTCTAAGGCCTTGAAAATGTCCAAATTAAAGCAAAGCTATAGAAATGTCCAATCTAAGGCACCCAGAGAAAGATAACTTGGTTCAAGAAGGCTGATGATGCTCAGGGTTTCTCTTTCAGCTAGAAAGGCACATGGTGAGATCTGCTAGCTTTCTCTTCAGTGGCTTCCCCAGGTCTCTATCTGTTCTGTTGGCTTTGCCAGTTCTGGTGGCTCTCATGGCTCTACAGCTTTTCCCAAAATGGTTCCCTCTTAACAGGCTCCAGTGAGCAACCCCACCTTGAATGGGTGGAGGCACATCTCCATGGAAACCAACTAATGAAAAGTTACCACCCGCAATTGGGTGGACCACATCTCCATGGAAAAAATAAAAATGATCCTACTTAGCAAAATTGAATGAAGACTAAAGGACATAGCTTTTCTGGGTTACATAATAGCTTCAAACTGGTATATAGGGCTTCCCAGATGGAAAAGTTTAATAGTTCCATTTTTGTTTCCTTCAGACCCTCCAAGGACTCTATCAAAACTTTTTAATTATCAACCCACCATGGTCTGAGATTTATTTGGGTATTACATTAAGCTAAACAGTAATAGAAGGCTTGTTCCCATTCTGGACTCTAGGAGTTTGGGCTGTTTAAATAAGCTATCCATACAGATTGATTTAGATTATGTATTACAGAAAATTTAGATTCACGACATAATAAACCTCTCTGCCTTCGGTCTCATATAGTAGGTAAAGGTCTAGAGTACATACACTGTCATCTTTTACTCTGTATTTTGATTTACCTTAGGCCCAGCCAGATTGACTTCATTTTTATCTCTAACTGAGGTCTGATATAATGAGCTTTTTAAATGGAACCCGAAGCTAGACCACTGAACTGCACCACCAAGGAAGCCACTGCACTTGCTATGATCAGGAAGCCGCTGCCACAGTGAGAACTCATTACCATACAGTCCCCAGATCATAGCATCTCTGTTATAGATTATAACAGAAGAGCGGACACCTCAGTTACTGAGCAAGACTCACTGCTTGACGCACTCAGAAGTCAAAGGCATGATAGCAGAATTTTGAGAAAAGGAAGAGTTTAATGCTAGTTTGACTAGCATGGAGATTGGATGTCCCCACCCCTGGCTCAAATCTGTCTCCTTGAGTTTAAAGAACTTAGGGCTTTTGTGGGATTCAAACAGGTAGAGATAGTGATGTTATTTAACTTGGCATATACTGATTGGTTATGTTTTCATTGTAGTTCATAGGGGAAGTGTAAGTGTGGGCCCAAGAAACCCTTGAAAATTGACAAAAGCTAAGTGGGGTAAGCATAAAGTGGCTGTAACTAAGGGCATCTGGTTACAATAGTGTTGTGGATTTCTCAGTTAACATACGATAACTGAGAAAATGAGCAAGCCTGTGATAGCAGCATTGTAAATCACTCAGTTAACACAAGATAACAAGGGAATAGAAATAAGCTGAACTAACATTTACAATTGCAAGAAAAGTTGCTGTAGTCAGTGCTTACAATTCCCCCTTTACTTTGTTCATTCCTCAGTCTTGAGGGGTCTGGAATGGTGACTGTTCTGGCTGCCTCAGGCTGACGAGGATGTAGATTCTATGGAGCAGAGCTATGGAATTCTTTTACTTGGAGCAAAAGGCATTCATAAGTCTCTGGTTGTCACACTGGGAGGGGTGGCACCTGTCTCTGTGCTCAAGTGGTGTAGAAATAATCAGGAGGCTGTTAAGTCTCTGAAAAATAACTCAAGCAAACTGAAAACTGTAAGTTTAAATAAAAGAAGTAGAAGTATCATGATTAGAGGATTTATAAGTGAATATAACCATATCATACTGGGGAAACGCTTTTCATAGATTCTCAGATAGAACCCAGAGTACTGATTCCACATAGCCATATGGCATGCATATACTGTCCAAATGTCCTTAGGGTTTTCAGGAGGGTTGCTGCTTGAGGCTTTACATACTCTGCTAGTTTAGGATGTCCAACTGAGACCTGTATAAGAGTAATCTCCAGAATGACCTCCTGACTCCATTTGAAATCTCTTAGCCATGGAAATTTTATTTTGCTTTATTTCTTTTAATATTTCTCCCTTCGATTAAGATCTTTTTCTGAAAGCACTGTTGATTGATATTTGGTTTCTTGGCATCAGGGCTTTTCATCCTAGGGAGTCATGTCCCCTGTAGAAGAAAAGATAGTAAGTTTATTTGCAGAGTTTGGCTTGGAGGCAGGGCACATTTAAGCAACAAGGATGTTTTCAGAGAGTGACTCTTATGCATTAATTATAATTAGGCTAGTTTCAATATTATAGAAATAAGTTTCATAAGTACAAGCCTCAAGAATAAGGGTTTGCCTTATTAGCATATATCTTTTTATGAGGCAAGGCCCACATGTTCCAGACTTGGGGATAATTTAATTTTCCCAAAAAGAATGGATTTTAGATTTTAACTGTACAAAATCCTTTGATTACGATTTCAGTGAATTGGGACCCCCTATTGCTTGAGAGACTAGCAGGACTTCCTCAAGTGGGGAAGTTTAAAAGTTTCATGATTTTCTTTCCCAGTTCCTCAAGGGATCTTACAAATACATATTTTTCATTTTATGCCTAAGTCATTCTGAAAAGCATCAGGCTATTACATTAACCTGTACAGAATGCCAAAATCTTATTCCCTTTTCTAGGCTTTATGTCGCATAAAGCTGAATTAGATATGTTGTCTAAATAAGATCAGACAGGATAAATCAGATCGTGTGCCACAGAATTTTTAAATATCTGGACAAAATAAATTTCTCCTTCTTTGGCATCACACCAGTTCAAGTCCAAACATGCAGATGATATCAACCTCTACCCTGTATTCTGATTCACCTTAGTCCTAACCAGATCAGTCCCATTCACATTCCCATTTGAAGTCTTATCCCTTCTTTAGCTTCTTCAACAGTTGCTGCATGAAGTCATCTTTTAGAATTAGTGCTGCTCCCTCAGTACCTCTAGATCTGGAGAACTCCAACTCTGAGTCTCAGGTGTCACACAGACCCTTAAAGTTGCAGGGAGATACCCACAAAGAACAAAACATCTCAGAGTTTAGAAATAACAGCTAAAGTCCAGAAACAAATGTGACTGCTGCAAGAGTTTACAATCAAAGCCTAATTCCCTTATGAGCACTTCCAAAGAAAGTTCTTTCCGAAAAGAACACTTCCAAAGTGTTCCAAAAATTATTTCCAAAATCAAAAACATTTGACAATTAACTTATATTGAGGTCATCAACCACAGATCATAGTAGTTTTTTCTGTTGTTTTTTGTTTTTTTTTTTCTCAACTTTACATTTGTACCTGGGTTATGTTAACTAACAGGTAGAATTTATATGTTTGCCTTATTTCTCTTTTAAAGTACCTTTTCATTGAAGATGAAACTCTGACCTGTAACTGACTACATGTACTTTAAGGGAAGTATCAAAGGAAAATATTGTAACTGATGCAGAAATTTGGTTGTTTCTGTGTCACAACATTTTTCTAAGAATAACTGAAACCATGACCAACAACTCTACACTGTTGTCTAATATCATACAGATTAGTATTAGAATATAACATGGACAGTGAGAACATTGTCAAATCTCTAGGAATTTTAGATAATCTCTAAATGCTTATGTGAATAATATTTCACCCACCTAATTTTTTTTTCTTTCATGGGCAGGCACTGGGAATTGAACCTGGCTCTCTGGCACAGCAGGCAAGAACTCTGCCTGCTGAGCCACCCTGGCCCTCCCTCACCCATACAAATTTAACCAGCAGAAGGTTAGGAAATTCCTTTTAATTTTTATACTTCCTATGCAACTCATAACATATAAAATGAATGTAACTATTTCTAGTACCTCTCTTTTTAAAAGTGAAAGAGCAAATCCTTTGAAATAGTCTCAACTAAGAAGATACCTCTTAGGGGTTTAATTTGGGGAAGGCAAAATGCCAAAAGTAGTCATGTTTAATTACATGTTAAACAGGAAAATGGGTCACTGTAAAACAATATTTTGTCCCCTATTTAACTAAAGTGAGAATAAAAGAGTAAAATAAGAGTTTTTTTGATTTTGAGAAAAGATTTAGCTCCTTTAAGAGTAAGAGGGTATGTTTCCCAAAACAACAAAGGATGACAAGGTCAGAACAAATATTAATGAGGATATTATGCTGATATGACACAGAATCTTTGTCTTCTAAGCAGAATACTCAGATGGTTAATAAAAATTTTGTATAACCTCTTATCAAGAGCAGACCAATAAACTGAGAAATTTCATTATTTTAACAGAGAGAAAACAAACTCCAGTTTTGTATGAATAACAGATTGATATGAAAGCATTTTTTAAAAATATTATAAATAAGCTGATCAAATCCTTATTCAGCATCAACTAAGACAAATGAAATTCATTTTCACAAATGCTTCACAACTTTCCATATTCACTCAGGCTTTGTCTTAAGCATTCTTGCTTTTCATTGGGTGAAAAACTGTTACTTTATTTGAAGACAAAACTACACTCTTTTACTTAACAAAACATATCGTGTATACTTTTCATACCTGCATACTTCAAGCTACCAAAAAGATCTTTGAAACAATCTTTAAGCATCCTATAAGATACAATTATTTTAAAAATAAAATTTGTCAAAATAGTAATTCTATATTGTGAAATGTGAATATACATTTTTCATCATCTTAAGGTCTAATAGATATAATGCTAGCTTATTTTATCAGTAACCCTGTATACATTTTAGGGAGAATATACCTGTGCACAAATTTGAATCTTGTGTACCCTAGAAAAGCCATGTCCTTTAATCTCATTCAATATTGCTAGATGGGACCTTTCTGATTGTTTCCATGGAGGTGTGACCTATCCAACTGTGGGTGGTAGTCCATGGAGATATGTCTTTACCTATTCAAGGTGGGGTTGCTTACTAGAGCCCTTTAAGAGGGAACCATTTTGGAAGAAGCTCAAGCCACAAGAGCCCACACAGCCAGAGATCTTTGGAAATGAAGAAGGAAAACACCCCCAGGGTGGAGGCTGGGGGCTTTATGAAACAAGAAACCTGGAGAGAAAGTTAACAAATGTTGCCATGTTCGCCCTGTGCTCTTCCAGTTGAGAGAGAAACCCTGAATGTCATTGGCCTTCTTGAACCAAGCTATCTTTCCTTTGATGCCTTAGATTGCACATTCTACAGACTTGCTTTAATTTGGACATTTTCTTGGCCTTAGAACTGTAAATGTGCAATTTAATAAATGAATGCAATTTAACAAAGGAATGCTTGCCTGCAATGCCAGAGGATCCGGGTTCAATTCCTGGTACCTGCCCATGTAAAAAAAAAAAGTAAAAAATAAAAATAAAAAAAATATATATATATATATAAAAGCTACAATCAGGTGTGCTGTTTACCCTCCTTATTACGAGTACCTAAAAACATGATTAATCTTAGAGTATTAGCAAGTATTACAAACACAATAGCAGGACCTTATCATCCTAGATAAGGGGCTTAATTCTTCCACCTTTAAATAAGTCATATAAAGGTTAAGCTATCAAAGAAAAACTAGGAATCCAATTTTTACAATATTCTGCAATGCCAAAAAATATATTTTTATTTGATGGTTATGGTCTTTGGAAGAGGGAAAGTTACAATGCCTTTGAATGGGCTAAGGTCTAAGGGAAGGCCTTGGGGTTCAGGGATAAGTAAGACAGAAAGAATGTGGCTAAATGGGTTGGAATAGAATTTCAAAGAAAGTGGGGCTTAAATTTTACTTTTTTAACTGAAAGGACAGGAATATATGTGGAATCTGCTGAATCTGATTTAAGAGTTTTTTGTAAGGGTGGTGGGATTTAAGAAAGATAAGGTGGTTCTAGTATTGATTAGAACCTGTTATGATCTCATTTTCATTGTTTTAAATTATGAGAAGTATTTTGCCTAAAAATATGGCATAGACAAATGGAAAATCTCTGCCATTGCCATGGGTAGCCCTAGCAGCTACATTGAAAGCACTTTGTTTTCTTAGAAGGCAAAGAACATTGTGGAAGGAGGGTCATGGTGGGTGCTGCTGCTTTCAGGAAGTTCCAGGCAGTTTCTTTCCGATGTCCTGGTTGCTTACAAATAATTACAAGTAGGAATACTCTGAACCCTGGTTCCTACAAAGTTCATTGGGGCTTATTTATTTTGGGGGGATTTCTTTTTTACTCAATTTTTTTCACCCTACAAATAGTTTTGTCTATCTAGAGTTTTGCATGACCTTTGCAATCAGTCTTGCAAGTTAGTCGGTAAAGGTCTGAAGTTATAAGATTAATCTTTTTTTTTTTTTTTTTTTTGCAAGACCCATGGTGTCTTCAATAGGTTTAGGGAAATGTCATCATTAAAAAGGAGCTAGGCTAAACCAGAACACACAGAGGCAGAGGGCAGGAGGAGTTCAAAAAAACACTGGAAGCTTGGCTTCCCTAATTTCTAGGACTCCAGGATTATAGACATATGAATAAGCAGTTATTTATCTTTAAGTACTTTGAATACTGTTTTTCTACAATTTTTTAAATTAGTTAATTTGATATTACCATCCAGAGGTAGGAAAATATACACAAAACAGACACAAATAGAAAATCTGAAGCTTCAGTTAAAATATTTAGCCACGAATTAGACACAGACACAAAGAAACATAAAATTTATTAGTTTAAACCATAATTTTGTACATTTTCTGTAAATTCTTATTCTGATATAAAATATTGAACATTTGAAATTTTATTTTATTTCTTTTTTCTTTTACAATATAAACCAAATTGTAGGAGAGTCTTATGATTTAAAATACATTTCAGGTTCCTGATTTTAACTTATGGGGGCCAGGCTGTGTTACAAAAGAATATTAACTTTTTCTTTTTCATGGGTTCATAGTTGACCAATTATTCAATATTTCATACTAAAAATCTACAATCAGGGGTGGGCCACAGTGGCTCAGCAGGCAGGAATGCTTGCCTGCGATGCCAGAGGACCTGGGTTCGATTGCTGGTGCCTGCCCATGTAAAAAAAAAAAAAAAGTAAAAACTAGAAATATATATATATATATATATATATATATATAAAAAACTAGAAATATATATATATAAAAGCTACAATCAGGTGTACTGTTTACCCTCCTTATTACGAGTACCTAAAAACAATGATTAATCTTACAGTATTAGCAAGTATTACAAACACAATAGCAGGACTTTACAGAAATTCAAATAACCCAATAACCATGTTAGACTCAGATAAAATATGGAACCAAACAATCTGCTCAAAACAAGATGAAATGGAGATGGGGCTGAGGAGTTCCTGGAGGAAGGAGGACTTGGGGAACATTTAACCCCAGGCAACCTTCCTGGCCTCAACTCTATCTTCCCCCTTACTCAAAGATTAGATGTCTGTTCCAACAACTATTTCTTGCCTCAAAATAGTAAGAAGCACCAAAGAACCTAGAGCACTGGCCAGAGCAGAGAGGAACCCAATCATCGAGACCATAGACAAAATCAGTCTAGGTAGCCACTTAGGGGGAGCCTGTACCCTGAGGCGCTGCAACGCCTCAGGCAAGAAGGACCTAGAGACCGTCAACGTCCTTTCTTTGTGTCCTCAAATTATTACTGAGCAAGGGTTCACGACCCAATGTGCACAAGTCAATGCCATGACATTGGGATTTTGAGTAAAGAAAGAGCTTTAATGCAAGGTTGATTGGCATGGAGACAGGAGCCTCCCTCCCATCGCGATCCTGCCAGCTCAAATCTGTCTTCCCAAGTCTAAAGGGTTTATGGTTTTCATGAAAGTCAAACAAAAGGAGGTAGAGATAGTGGTGTTATTTAGGTTGGTATATATTGATTGGTAATTTTTTCATTATATTAATAGGGAGTCTGCATGCAGAACCTGAGAAGTCCTTGAAAATTGACCAAAGCCAGCTGGGGTAAGCAAGCATGGAGTAGCTGTAAAAGAGGGCATGTGGTTGCAACAGTGTTGTAAATTACTCAATTAATATAAGATAACTATATAAACAAAGGGGCAAGCCTTTGGTTATAGCAGTGCTGTAAATTGCTCAGTTAACATATGATAACAAGTAAAGAAACGGAAATAAGCTAAAATAATATTTATAATTACAAGTTAAATCGCAGTGGTCAGCTATTGCACCTCCAGTTTTGTATCTCTCTGGTCTTCACACTGATTCAAGTTTTGCTTGAATACATGTGAATAATGCAGTAAATAACTTCTGAAAACCTAGTCTGAATGGAGTCTGGGAAATGCAATTTTTACCTTTTCCACTGAAACACAAGAAGGCACACTGGGAAGAAGACGCAATAAATGTTGAAGGAGCCAATTCATTTTATCACCTCTTAACTTGTGTTCTAGTTTTCTAGCTGCTGAAATGCAATATACCAGAAATGGAATGGCTTTTAAAAAGGGGAATTTAATAAGTTGCTAATTTACAGTTCTAAGGCTGAGAAAATGTCCCGATTAAAACAAGTCAATAGAAATATCCAATCAAAGGCATCCAGAGAAAGATACCTTGGTTCAGGAAGGCCAGTGAAGTTCAAGATTTCTCTCTCAAGTGGAAGGGCACATGGCAAACATGGTGTCATCTGCTAACTTCTCCAGGCTTCCTGTTTCATGAAGCTTCCCGGGAGGCACGTTCCTTTTTCATCTTCCAAGGTCGCTGGCAGGTGGACTCTGCTTCTTGTGGCTGTGCTGTTCTGCTCTGTCCTCTCTGAATTGCTTCATTCTCCAAAATGTTTCCTCTTTTATAGGACTCCAGAAACTTATCAAAACCCACCCAAATGGGTGGAGACATGTCATCACCTACTCTTGATTGAATCACACCCCCAAGGAGATGATCTGATTACAGTTTCAAACATACTGTATTGAATAGGGATTATTCTGCCTTTATGAAATGGGATTTAGATTAAAACATGGCTTTTCTAGGGGACATACATCCTTTCAAACCAGCACAACCTGTAAGGTGATGGAGAGGGTTAGATGAGATTCTGTGTCAAACTTTTTTAACATGATGCCTGACATACAGTGATTGCTCAGCAAATGGTAGCTTTTTACAACAAGTTTTAGGATATGTGTTGAATGAAGGGAAAATAGAAGCAATGGAATCATTTTTGAGACAATTTGTATAGTTTAGAAAGACAAGGGCACAGACTATAATGGGGATTGTAAATATGAACAATTGAATAGATATCAATGCTATTTCAAAGGCATCAATGGCAGTACTTAATGACAGATTGTAACTGATAGTTCAGAAGTTTATTGTTTGCATTGCTAGTGATTTTCAATATAAGGCTACTTGTTTTATTTCAAGATGCCTATTAGAAAGGAAATCATATCCGTTTTGACAGAAAATTGTTAGTTTATTGCCTTCTTTTTGTTCTTCAGGGCAACAATTTGTTAGGGCAGATATCTGAAGTCTTTGTTGCAATTCAGCATTCTCCATGAAAGAGTAAATCTCAATACGTCATAGATCATTCTTACATAATGTCTGAGATGCTAAATAGGTGTTTACCTGGAAACAATGATATTAATATATATATTTTTAAACTTCACAAGCCCCAAACATCTCCATTTTAAGGTAAAAGTCATCTATGGAAATTACCTTAGGCATATTTTCTGCAAGACTTTTATTTCCCTGAGAAATGACTGCTAGCAAGACCAAAGAATGTGTTGACTCTAAATGTTCAGTAGGATGTTCAGCTTAACTATGTAATAAACTCTCCCAGGAAGCCACTAACAGAGTTCTTAGCTATTTTGTTACAGTTTACAAGGTAGAACAATCATTTACTTAGCATCTTGTTCATGCATTTAGTACATAAATGATGGCATTTTTTTCTGACCTCTAGTCAGGGTCTTTGGCTCTCAACCTTCTGCTGGTTTCTGTTCATGTTTTTGTTTATTTGCCTGTTTTACTTGTTCTTCCTCCACCCACCATTTTTGCTGAAAACATCAACATTGCTACAGGAAATGGGAGAAATTTATTGTTTATATAAAAACAAAGCAGGCAAGTTAGTTTAGCAAATACCTTTTACTGATCACCGATTTCCATCTGCTAAATGTGATTGTTTAGCCAATGTAAATGACGTTTAATCCACCCAGATTCACCCCCTGAACGATGGTGATTCTTCAGGGAATATACTCAAGACTTGCTTGAAACTATTCTAACCTTTATGGTCCTGAGTTGTAGACCAGATTGTATATTTTCTCCTAACAACAATCACTTTAAAAACGACAAACGAGAAGTGAATTTTCTGTTTCTGCACATGTTTTTTTTTCCCTCCTAATTCACATGGGGAAATGCAATGAGAATTAATTTAGTGATGCAAATTTTAGATGTGTTGTGAAAGATTGGAAAATGTTTACATTGCATCAATAACTCATTATTCAACATAGCTATATAAAAACATAAAAATGCATACTATTTGAATAATAAAATAGCATTTATTATTTCCTATGTATCAAGCAAGCATTGTGGGGAACATTTACATATATTCTCTCATTTATTCCACTTAACAACATATGTGTTTAAGACTATTATCTCCGTTTTAAAGACAAGCAAATTGCCAGGTTAAGAAAGGTCAAGAAACTAGTCCAATGTCACACACATGCAGCGAGGATGAGAAGGACAAGTATTCAAATCAGCAGTCTGACTCTAGAGTCAGGGGACATAAAAGTGTGTGTGTGTGCATATTAAATTTACTAAGATCTTAATTTCTTGTTTGTTTTGTTTTTTCGCATGGGCAGGCACCGGGAATCGAGCCCGGGTCTCCAGCATGGTAGGTGAGAACTCTGCCTGCTGAGCCACTGTGGCCTGCCCCAGATCTTAATTTCTTAATGCCAATATGAAATTGATTCACTAAGCAGTTTCTCAGGAAAAGCAAATACTAAATGTCACAACAGAGGGAATGCTAGTTTGTTGTCTTCTTTTGCCCTTCAGATGTTTTAAACTTTACAGCTTCAGTTAGTTAGGAAAGTCAAAATTAGAAAAAGTAAATGAGAAAAATAGAAACACAAGGGGCTAATCTGTCAAAAGGCAAATTCAAAATATTCTTTAATAAGGAATTTTAAAGGGGACACTACTTATCTCTAAATTAATTTTTAAAGAATGAGGGTTTTAAGGAAAGAAATATTTGTTTATCCCATTCCTTACAAAGAATTTTTTTTTCAAAATGTTCATTGTAATGCACATGTAACATACATTAGAAATGGTCGGTCAGATCTACAGAGTCGAGGGATGCAGCTATCATTCCTTCTCTTTTCTTCTTTTCATGTTTCATCACATATAGTGAGGAAGGAGTAGTTTGTGCCGAACGAAAACCCTACTACAAAACCGTTGGCCAAGTGGAGCAAATTTCCAGCTTGCCCTGCACCCCTGAGATCACCCTGAGATCATCTGAACAATACAAGACAAAGGGATGCATGAACTACCAGTCTATATCTAACACTTCATCCCATCAAACTACTGTTATAAATTCTAGTGGTCACTATGCAATTTCCCTTTGCTTGATTCCATGTCTTACAATAGCTTATGGCAGCTCAATGCGATAAGGCTTTGTCTGATTAAATCCTAGTCTTCATTTTTGTCTCTCGTTGGCCCAACTTATGACAGTGAAGCCAGCCTGAAAGGTCCAGCCTGGCAAGGTACAATTCGAAATGATTAATGCAATGTCACTTTCTTGATGATTAACCTGAATAAATCATGCTGGTATTTTCAGCAGTGATGTAGCTGCCCTTTATAATCTTATCAATTTTCAGGACATGAAGAAATTAGCCCAAGCCTCCCATTGATCTTGTGAGGAAAATTATACATCACAGCAGGGGTTCTACTGATAAACAATGAACACTACAAACAACTTGTCAGTTTACTTTTAATCAATAAAGTTTCTCACTATGCATTATTCTAGCAATTGGCCTAAATCACTGTTCCTATAACTGTTGTTTTCAAAACCTTTTAATCTAATTGGAAAAATCTTCCTTTTTACTAGTAATAAACACTCACTAAACTGTCTGCACCTAATTGAGCTTCAGTAATTTATGGGTGCTCCCCTACTGTTTTCGCCTCTTCAATCAGATGGACCACTTTATGTCTTTAACTAATGAAATCTAAGAATCCACCAAGTAGATCTGATCAAATGTCACTAGTGAATAAATCTTCATTAACACCAGTGGTTTCCAAACTTGGGCTCCATCTTGATTTAATTATAGTCTTGTAACTGTATTCCTGTCAGGTGACAAACACCTTCACTCCATTTCTTCAAGCAACATGTCTTTGTCACCTGATCTACTTCTAAAGCACAATCTGCTAGACAGCAAGAGCCTTTGGTGGCCCTAGGGATAGAAGCAGCGTGAACTCATTAGTACAATCAGGACAGTGTCCCCTGGTTGGCACTGTAATTGTTGTGGCTTCCTCTGCACCCTTTTCTACTTCTTACATTTGCCAGTGTAAAAAACACACCTATCAATTCACTTGAAATGTTCAAATCATGGTAAATTAATTCATACTATCCAAAGTTAGAAAAGAACAATGAGTATACCAGAATACTGCTAAGAGGAAATACTGCTAAAAGAAAAAGAAAACAATAAGTGGGAATGTTTCAGATTTTGTTGCTTTCCAATTGACATTTTGGAAAACACTTATTAGCATAGCCTTAAATCATGTTATAAAATCAGGGACAGCTATTGCATTTTACAATATAGAATTTTTTCTATAAGGGAGAAATAATTTTTTTCCAGCATTGGGTCACTACTGACTCCCGGAGCCTTGTTTCATTAAATGCAATTTTATTACAATATATCCACAACCCATATAATCATCCAATGCATTGGTCAGGAATAAGAAGCTTATCAATGTAAGTTTAAAGTTAGTGGTTCACAGTATCATCACATAGTTGCACATTCATCATCACAAAAGATTTTTGTACATTTTCATTATTCCAAAACAATAAAAATAAGAAGTAAAAATAAAAGTATAAAAGGACACCCAAATTTCCCATGCTCCCTCCCCCCATTACTTATTTATTTGCCTTCATTTTCTTACTCATCTGTCCATATACTACATAAAAGGAGTGTCAGTCACAAGTGTTTCATGATCACATAGTTACATCATAAAAGCTATATAGTTATGCAATCATCTTTAAGAATCAAAGAGCCTTGCTTTTGAAAAACAACTTTAAGGTAGCCTTTTCTATTTTGAGCACAGCTGACTTTTTCATAGTCCATGCATTAGATCTTGCACAAAATTGGAGAAGTGTATCTTGTGTATCTTGCCTTCCCCTGGTTTGCTTGGATTTTTTCAATGATTAAGAGTATGAGCTTTGGTCTGGTCAGACTGATTAGAAACTTACTTCCTGTTTGTTTGTTTAACTCTGTGGCTCTGGCTAAGTTACATTGATAAGCTTCTTATTCCTGACCAATGCATGGAAGGTAATAAAACTTGCTTCGTGTGATTATGTTGCTGTGACAATTTACTGACATAATGCTTGTAAAGTATCCAGCATGTATTTATCATCAGCCGATAACTATTGTCATAGTTTCAAACTTTAGTTTGCTTCAGAAACACCTAGAGGGCTTGTTAATACACAGATTTCTGAGTCTCATCTCCAGAATTTCTGATTCAGTAGATCTGAAAGGAGGCCTGAGAATTTGTATTTCTAATAAACTTCCCAGGTGATGCTGCTGGTCTGAGAGCCACCCTTTGAGAATCACTACCATAGAATAACTGACAAATTTCTACAAAAAAAGGAAGCTCCAAAGTATCAGGTACATTTATGAGAGACATTTAACAGATATGCGTATCAGGCACAGTTAAGAAAATGACTTTTAGGCAGAGTTATTGTCACACATAGAGTTTGACAAGTGTGTTATTACCTAAGAGATACACAAAGATCTTCAACTGTTCTACACTGGTCTTGCACTGACCTGGGATGGTATCCTTCCGAAAAAGTAAAGCATTCAAGTTGAAAACTAAGTAGCAGTGTTTTGTCTCACTGTTGCTGTGCATCAAATTCCGTTGTCATGACATAATGGTGCTCTGACATATTACAGCCTATTTTTCCTTCTCTCAGGTCTGTGTGTCTAAATGGTGCCATTCAGATGGTCCTCCCCTAAAAGTTATCCAATAAGAAGTAACAGTCATGAGTCAGTGAGGACGCCTGAGTGCAGTCTGAACTAGAATCATTGAAAAGTTCATCTTTCACCTTCGAACAGATGGAAGCAGCTAGAATAAATGATAGACAGAAGGGGAACAGACTCCATTACACCTTCAGTTAATGTTGACCTGGGAAAAATACAATGATTTCAAAGTTTGTCCTGATAGCTAAGAAAGGCTTCTTAATTAGAAGTAATGTCAAAATAGCGGCAATCCCCCCAAATTCCTGCTCACCTGCCATCTGCTACTGATAAAGGCTTGGCAATTAAGGAATAAGAGTAAGTTCTAATTACCTTTCTACCCCTGTGTCTTGTTCCCTTGTTGTTCTTTGATAGTCTTAATTGATGCCCTCATGCGATTCACCTCTTCTGCTGCATGTCAGCTCCTTCTGCCTGAAAATGCAGAAATCATCATAAATCCATAGCTGCCCTGTGGTACACATCTGATGTTTAAAAACATAATCTCATACTTCACCCGTGCTTTTTTGTGGCTACTCATTATTTTGCATTTATTACTCTGAGTAGGATATCTATAGCAGTTCCAAATTTAATTCCTCAGACATGGTACTTGTCAATTGGCCTAATTCTCTTCTTTGGTAAATTTGATAATGCAGTGGAAGTGGTAGCCCTCCTTAACAAACTGAGGTGTATTGAGGTCTGTGTGATCATATTCTATTGGTGTCAACTCTTCTTTCACAAGTAGTAGAAACCAATTTTAGGATATTCTATCTTCAGTAGGGAAATTTTGCTTCCTGTGCTTTGGGTACTGCCAGCAGAGAATAGAGAAAGATGAGCAGGATTATTTGGAGACTATAATGTGTATCTAACTGTATAGGAATAAGAGCTTGTTTGCCCTCCTACTGCCAGATAAAACAGATGACATTTAGATTGCATGTTGCTATGGTGCTTTTTGGGAGAGAGATTCATTTCACAGCACTGACCTGGAAAAGTACAAAATAATTGTTTCACAGAGGCCATCATAAATATATCTTCATAAGTGTAGCCCATAATCCCCAGATCTCCAAAATATCTGATGTTTATGAAATTTATTTATATCCAGCATCTGTTCAATTTTTTTCAGTAAGTATTTTAGCAAAAGCTGGAGAGCCAGATACCAATAATTTTCTACTTTATCTTACAATTCAAAAATGTAGTAAATTACAGGCAGTTATTCTTTGTGGAATACTTATAGGAGCAAAAACATACGCAGTTCTCATTTTACATACTTATAAATCTTTAAACATCTGAATGCAGTTGTCTTTAAAACTGATATTAACTCCAAAACAAACAGTTTAATGTGAACAACTCAACACTTAGAATGTCAATCTTCAATATAGTTAATTAGGTTTATGTATTAGGGAAGGAATTGTGATCCCCACCAAGACAGGGTCAAGTCCTACCCCAGTCCTGTGAGTGTGAACCCATGTGTAAGTGGGACCTTTGAAGATGTTATTAGTTAAGGCATAGACTCATTTGCGAAGAGGATCTTTGTAATTCTAATTAGATGAGTTCAAATTGAACCAGGGTGGATCTTAATCTATATGAGTAGAGTCCTTTGTGTAGAAGAAATTTGGATGCAGTGAGTCATCAGAAGCCAGCATTTGGAGAAAATCAGAAGAAGCCATAGAATGAGGCAGATTACCATGTGACAGAGGCAGATATGCAAGCCAAGGAGTCCCAAGGATTGCAGAAAAACAACCTCAGAATAGTAAAGTCTCTGGAGAAAGCATGACTTGTCAAGACCTTGATGTTGAATTCCTAGCATCCACAACTGTGAGACAATAAATTCCTGTTATTTAAGCCAATTCACTGTGTGGAATCTGTCATAGCAGCCCTGACAAACTAAGACAACAAGGATCCACAAGGACAATTGCAAATGGTGCTCCTGTGTTTGCATGAGTAATCAAGGTAGGGTTGTAAATGAATACTTTTTCTTTCTTTAAAACATTCCACCAGGACTTGTATCCATTGGATTTTAGGGTTGGGACTTTAAAATCATCTAGTTTATTGATTCTCAACTTTGGTTATGCATTATAATAAGCTTTGGAGATTCAAACAAACAAACCAACATACAAAAACAAACAAAAAAAACTTGAGCCTCATGCTCAAGATTCTTATTCACTTATTCAATGAGAACTTGGCGTGCAAAATTTTAGATTTTCACAGTCATTCATATTGTTTTCCCATGTTGAAAATTACTGATCTAGTTTCCCTAAAATCCACTGACATAACTAAGTTTAAAATGGTGAAGTTAAGCAACTTGTGTTAGTTATCTATTGTCCTATAACAAATTATCCCCAATGTTACTGGCTTACAACAACAAACTTTTATTATCGAACAGTTTCTGAGGGTCAGAAATCCAGAAGCAGATTTAGTTGTGGGTCATAGCTCAGGGCCTCTTATGAGGTTGCAGTCAAGCTGTCATCTTCAGTTGCAATCATCTGATCGCTCAAACGATGTTAGAGGATCCACTCCCACGCTCACTCAGTTCCTCCCTGCCCATTGGTTTTAGGCCTCAGTTCCTCACCATAAGGACCACCCTATAGGATTGTTCACAATATGGCAGTTAAGCTTCCACCAAAGTGATTATCTCAGAGAGAAAGATAAAAAGAGAGAACAACCAATAAAGAAGCCACAGTGTCTTTATAAACCGCTTTTGGAGGTAATATATAATCATTCTTTCATGTTCTATTGGCCACACAGACCAAGCCTGGCACAATGTGGGAGGGGCCTACACAAAGGTGTTAATACCAAGGGGCACAGTCATCAGGGGCCGTCTTGGAAGCCCACTGTTATTGGTAAGGAGGCATTTTGAGGCAGGGTTAGAATTAGGGCAGTGGCTGGCTCATAAGCAGAGGGAAAATTCCAAGAAGACTCCAGAATGCAAGGAGAAAGATATCTTAGAAAAACAGCAATAAACAGGACCTGGAGGCAACCAACCCTACCTGAGTAAGTAGTCTACAATGAAGCATCAACAAAGGAGGAAAAAGGGGAGGGTAGGAAAGTAGTTAATAAAAATAACAAGAAGAACAAAAAACCATAAAAACAAATCCTTCCCGCAGTGTCCTGCACCTCTCGCCTCTCACCTCTTCTCTTGCAAGAGCATGCACTTGCTCCTCTTGTACGTGTACTTAATAAAATTTCCCCTTGCTTACTTGATATGTGCTGTGACCTTGAATTGTTTCTCACAGTATGGCCAAGAACCTAGAAATTCAATGCCAGCAACAACCTGACTCCAGAACTAGCAGAGTAAACCACTGCTGCTCAAAATGCAGTCTAAGGATTGGCATCAGATTAACAGAAATGCTGAATCCAAGGCCTCACCTCAGACCCATTAAATAAAATCCTTTATTTTAACAAAATCTCCTGATGATTTGTAGGCACATTATGTTTTAGGAGCACTAACCTAGAACACATTACTGATTCAAATACATTACCATTTTCAAAGTAAAGCATTGGTTAGCATACCTATTCCAAAGAGACTGCCCATTGTTTAAAATCTCTTGGAAACTTTGCTATGGGCCAGATCATGAGACACACTAAAAGATATCAGTATCTTTGCATTGTGGTCTCAGTATCTTACTTTAATCATAACATTTTACTCTTTGGTCACACTAATTGGATTCAATAGAGTGGACGCCAAGATTTTTATTTATTCCTAAAAATATATGTGTACTTACAGAATAAATTTTTTTCTACAATAAGGATATTAAAAAAATGTATTGCGTGTTTTTTAGTTTCCTTAACTGAAAATACAATGCAATGGGTTGGTTTAAACAACAAGGATTTATTGGCTCACAGTTTCAAGGCTAGGTGAAGTCCAAATCAAGGCATCATCAAAGTGAAACTGCCTTCTTGAAGACTGGTATTCAGAGGCTGGCTGCCAGTGATCCTTGGTTCTTGACTCCTATGTCACATAGTAAAGCACTTGGCAGCCTCACCTGGCCTCTCCCTTCTCTTCCAGTTGATGCCAACCCCCAGATTTTTGCTTCCCATGGCTTTCTCTCTATCTGACTGATTTTCATTCTACTTATAAAGTACTATAAAAATGGTACTCAGAACCATCCTGATTGAGTTGGCCCACACCTTAACTTAAGTAACCTTATCCAAAGGTTCTATTTACAGTGGGTTCACACTCATAAGAATGGATTAAGTTTAAGAACATGTTCTGTGTTACATAGCTCCAAAACACTACAGCATGTTTCAAAGATCATTTGCAAGTCATAATGCTGTTGAAAAGCAGCAATCATGCTTTTCTACCTCACAACTTCCTCTGAAAGAAAGATCATGATCTTGACCTCCAATCATTTGTTAGTGAACTGAATGAGAAATCTCAGAAAACAAGATAAGTACACATTACATTAACTCAGTCCCCTAACAGAATAAGGGGCAGAAACTTTTCTGGTTCTTCTGATAAATAATGTTTATTTAATATTCTAATGCCTTATTTTTTTTCCACATTATTGTCCCAGTGAATGTTTTTTTAATTATATTTATTAATTTTTTCATTTATTTTAAGCTTTCTTCATTGTTAAATATAACATATATACAAAGAACAGAAAGAAAAAAGCAATAATTTTCAAAGCACACTTTAACAAGCAGCTACAGAATAGGTCCCAGAGTTTGTCATGGCCTACCATTCCATTATCTCAGATTTTTCCTTCTAGCTGCTCCAAAACACTAGAGGCTAGAAAGAATATTATCATAGTGATTCAGAAACCATACTTATTTGTTAAATCCCATTTTCTCTGTTATATCTCTTTAATACTCAATAATTGACATACATTATGATACATAAAGAAGAAGAAAATAACAGCCATAACATCAAACAGGAAGAAGTCAATAAAGTTAGACTCTGAGATGGCCCTGGTGTTGGGATTATCAGGAAGGGGGTTTAAAGTAGCCATGAGAAATCTGTTAAATATTCTAGAGGAAAAAGGTAGAAACGTAAGTATGCATTTGGGAGAGCAACAACAGAGAGCTGAAAACTATAGAAACGTAGAAAAGAACTAGATGGGATTGCTAGAAATAAAAAAAATACATGATAGAAAACATGAAGAATTTACCTGATGAGTTTATCAGAGGGCACAGCAGAGTAGAGAATCAATGAATTTGAATCCAGACCACAGAATTTGTCCCCAAGAAGAAAGAGTATAAAAAATAGGGAAAAAGGTCAATCAACATCCTTAGGATAATTGCAAATAATCTAGCATATGTGTCACTGAAATATGAGTAGGAAAGATGAATCAGAATAGGGAAGAAGAAATATTTAGAGAGCTAATGACCAAAAAGTTTCCAATATTTACAAAGATGACAATGCACTTGTGCAGACTTTGAAATCTAATGGAGTCTACCTTGCAGATGTTCGGAACTTTTTGGGTCTGATGACTTCTGTATTTTATCCAATTTCTCTTTATAGAAATAGGAACATCTATTCTATTGCTGTTCCTCCTTTGTATTGGCAGCAGATAACTTTTTCAGAATTGTACAGGTCCACATCCAGAAGAGAATTTTGTCTTATGACAGATCATACCAGTAGCTGACTTTGCTGAGATTTTGTACTGTTTCTGACTTTGTATTGTATTTGTGTTATTACTGAAATGATTTAAGGCTTTCTGACATTATTATGTAATGAATGTATTTTGCATTTGGAAAGAACATATCTTTTGGGGGTCCAAAGGGTAGAATGTGCCCGTTTGAATCCGTGATGTCCCGAGGACCCAGGTTCGATTCCTGGTGCCTGCCCATGTTAAAAAAAAAAAAAAAAAAATGAATCCGTGATGTACCCCAGAACAGCCATGTTCTTTAATCTTCATTCAATATTGTTGGGTGATTGTTTTAATGGAGATGCAACACACCCAATTGTGGATGGTAACCTTTGACTAGATGGTTCCATGGAGATACATATTCATCCATTCAAGGTGGGGTTGTTTACTGGAGCCCTTTAAGAGGGAGCCATTTTGGAAAAAGCTTAGAGCCCACAGAGCCTATGCAGCCAGAGATCTTTGGAGATGTAGAAGGAAAATGCCCCCAGGGAAGCAGCTGAAGAAGCCTGGAGAGAAAGCTAGCAGAAGTCATCATGTGCCCTTCCTGCTGACAGAGGTATTCTGAACCCATTGGCCTTTCCTGAATCAAGGTATATTTCTCTGGATGCTTTAGTTTGGACATTTTCATGGGCTTAAAACTGTAAACTTGAAACTTAATAAATTCCCCTTTTTAAAAGCCATTCCATTTCTGGTGTATTGCATTCCAACAGTTTTTAACAACTAAAACAGCACTGATCTAAGAAAAAAGGAAATGAAAATTGTGAATATTAGGAATGAAAGAAAGAGTAATACTTCAAATTTTATGAAGACTCAAAGGAATAATAAGAGGAAACTAGGAATACGTTTATGCCAGTTTAAAAATGTTGAAGAAATGTGCAGTTTCCTTGAAATTCTCAAATTACCCAAACTGATAAAAGGTGAACTAGAATTTCTGAGTAAATCTATATATATTAAATAAATATTAAATAATAATCAAAGCCTTCACACAAAAGAAATTTCAGACCCAGATGGCCTTGTGATAAATTCTATTAAGCATTAAGATAAATAATACCAATCATATAAAAGAGGATGAAACACTTACAAACTTAACTAATTACATCAGCTTAACCTTAAACAATCAAAAGTTTTAACAGTAGAAATCTGAAAAAGAGATTAAAAATGAAAAAGTATGAGTCATAAGCCTAGGCACAAAAATCCTTAACAGAATATCTGCAAATCAAATCAAGCATACACAAAAAAGGATAATATTTCCTGATCTCAGGAATGTTAAGTTTTTTTAGTACTACGTTTTTTACCAATTTAATTAAGAAAATATCATAAAATAGTCACAACAGAAGTGGAACAAGCATTTGACAAAATTCAGCACCCATTTATATGAAAGAACTTTCAAGGAATGAGCAATAATAGAGATCTTCCTCAGTCTGATTTATGGCACCAACAAAAAACCTACAGTCAACATCATCCTTAATAATGAAATAGTCATGACTTTTCCTTTGAGATTGGGAACAATAAGGAACGTCAACTCTGATCACTATGTTATAACATGATGATGATATATGTATTGGAACCACAGATTCTTAACAAGTAGGTGGAGGCTAATTCATCCAGGGAAGTTGTGTCCCCTACTTGTCTTTTTTTATTCTCTAGTAGTTTGAAGATAAACATGCTATGTGTAGCCTCAAGTTTTTTATATTCTTGAAGATCTCAGGAATTCATTCATTTTCTTTATCAGAGTTTGCTATAAGTCAGGCACTGTGCAAGGTAGACTTTGTCCTTAAAGAACATACAGACAGGTCAAAGAGGTAAACAAATACACAAGAATTTACAATAGAGGAGGCATGTGATACTACAGATGTAAGCACAGTCTACTGGGGGCACATAGGACGGCATATAAACCAGCTGGGAGTTGGGAAGATAAGCAGAAAAGTATTCCAGGAGCAGGTGAATATCAATTCTTAAACTTGACTGGCAGCCAGCAGAATCTTGCTAAGCCCCCAAAGCACACACAGCAAATCAAATGCAGCCACAGGAATTTTGCAGCCACCCACATTGGTCTTCTTAATTTGTTATAAATCAGAGAAGTTTTTTTTAAAAATTTATTCTTACTGGAGAACAGTGATGTATATAAAAACAGCCTAGCCAAGGCTGAATGATGTAACAGAACATACTGCCAGATCTTCTTTCAACCGGGATATCGCATGTGACCAAATCATGCTTATTAGTACTTTCAGGTCTTGGTACTATCCCCACTTTGTCTGGAACCATTTGACATATTGATAGTTTCCTGTACTCACTATTTCCAATTCCTGCAGAGAGAGGGTACTACATAACAGACATAACTGTGATGGCAAATTTTATGCCAGCTTGGCTAAGCTAAGTTATTTATCAGACATTGATGTAAGTGTGGCTCTGAAGATATTTTATAGATGTGGTTCATATCTATAATCAGCTGCCTTTAAGTAAAGGAGATTATCCTCAACAATGTGGCTATGCCTCATCCAATCAGTTGGAAGTCTATAAGAGAAAAAATTGAGGTTTTCCAGAAAAAAAGAAATTCTACCTTATGACTACAACATCACCTTTTGTCTGAATTTCCATAATAATATATATGTATATATATCCTACCGGTTCTGTTTCTCTGGAGAATCCTGTTGATACAGATACTAACACCCTTACATATATCCAGAGAAACAGAAAAAAAGAGAGAAGTGTATTGACAAAGGAATTACATAGGCAAAATCTTAAAAGTAAGAAAGAACATGGTCATGATTCATTCAAGGAATTGCAAGTGCTACAATATGACTGGAGTTTAAATGGCAAACTCAAACTATATATCAAAAAATATAAGATGGAGTACAGAAACAATATAAGCCAGGCCATAATAGATGTCAGGCCAGGAAGTTTAAACTTTTCTCTTCCTTAAACTATTGACATGTTTTAAAGAAAGGAATTGTGTCACTGTCTGATTCAGTCTCATTTAAAGAAATAGTATCTTGGTGATAGTGTGAAGAGTGAACTTAAAGGGAGCAAGATAGGAGTCTTGAAAAGCATTTAGGAAATTGTTACCATTAGGTGCCTGCAAAATGAGGATTGCCTGATTTAGGCTTGGGAATTAGGGTGAAGAGGAAAGGACAGATACAAGAGATATCACTTAGTGGTTAATTGAACATGAGGGTTAACATAGGATAATTATGTTTTAACCCTTCCTCCTTCATCATTTATCAAAGTACTTTTTGTGTGGCACTGTATGCTATCCTCTTACATTTTATACTTCTTCATGAAAGCATGCATTTCTCAATTACCTTGTTAAAAGCCTGAAAATGTTCATCCACTTATAATGATTTTTATTGTCAGTTCCTACAGTAAATATAAAATGTCTTTGAACAATCTATCACATCACTTCCCAGCACAAAACTTAAGTATATTTAAGATAAATTCAAAATGCAATTTTAATCTGCTGTGATAGAGCTTTATATTTGTTTCAGTAGAAACTTGAGCTAATAGAAATCTAAGGAAAGGGTTATCTCATATCATTTCCCAATTAACCCTTAATTAATCAGAAATCTCTACTTACACCAATATTCATTATTGAAAGTCTTATTAAAATTAAATTGTTAATCCCTGCCTTACTAACTATACCATACCAAACATAATTTAATTTTTTGATGAGCCAAGGATATTTCCATACACTTAAGTCATTATTATAAATATCAATGATTAATTACCTTTCAACCCCACACAATATTCAGTAATGACTTGATCCATTAAGCATATCAAAGGAAGAGTAAGAGAGTTTCTGTAAGGAACTAATAATTTAATAAAGAAGATAGCCTTATTTCAAGGAGTAATTTTACATTTAGCTTTCAAGAACACTGTTGCGCGCAGGCAGGGTGGTAGGTAGAGCATTTTCACTTATGTGCATAGAGGAAAGGGTAGTCAAATGCCCTATGGAAGGAGCATGTCTCATGTGTTCAAAGAGCAGCAAGGAGGTAATCACAGCTGTAATTGAGTAATCGAGGAGAAGAAGTATAGGAGAGAAGGTCTGAAAAGTAACCATCTATGTGTTCTTTTTTTTTTTCCACATGGCCAGGCACCGGGAATCGAACCTGGGTCTCAGGCGTGGCAGGCGAGAACTCTGCCTGCTGAGCCACCATGGCCTGCCCTATCTATGTGTTTTTAAAACATGACTCTCAAATTCTTTCACACCCCTCCCATTGAGAAGTGGGGACTAGGTCCCTTCCCCTTGAATCTACATTTGATGGCTGCTTGATCAATATCATGTGGTTGAATTATCCTATACCAGTTTCTGTGGCCTATGCTTGAGAAGTCTACACCTACCACCTTCTGTTCCTTGGGATACTTCCTCTTAGCTGTGATGAAGTGCAGGCCACAGGGAGAAGCTATTTGTAGGTGTTCTGACCCACACCCCAGCTCACAGGCAGTATCAGCTGCCAGACCTATAATTGAGATGGCCTGTCCAATTACCTAGTCCCAGCCACCATCTACCAGTAAAGGCATGAAAGAACCTGAAAGAGAATCACCTAGCTGAATCCAGTCAACTCCAGAACCATGAAGTATAATAATAAAATGTATTTTTATCATCCGCTAAGTTTTTGAGGCCACATTTTGCATAAGAATAGATATTCAGAGCAACAGTCTCCATATCTAGTAAGGCTTTTTAGTCCACTGTAAGGACACTGGCTTTGACCTTGAGCCAAATAGACAATGCTAAGTTTGAGCTGAAGATTGATTTGATTTGATTTGTACTATGAAAGGACCAATCCAAATGCTGATTTGATAATACACCATAAAGAATAGGAGTTGGCAGCAAAGAAATGAGACCACTGACATCACTGAGGTATGAGTTTACATTTTGGGGCCAAGGTGGTAGCAGTGAAGTGGGTGGGAACTGGACACATTTAGAATATATTTTAAAGTAGAGCTAACAAGTATCCTGAAAACACATATGTTGGAATAATTTCTATATGTACATTTTCTCCAGAGTCATCCTTATTCATGAACATTTTCCTCTTAGCACAGAGTGAGGTGCTTACCTATTTAAGCTTTTGGCTTAAATATCATTCTATTTACTGTTTAAAGGGAATAATATTGTTCAGGCACTTGTTCTTTCTATACATTCTATTTCATTATGTGGAATATATATCACCTGGTCATTCGTGGCAACTTTTACAGCTTTCTTTAAACTTCCACAAATCAGTATTCCCCTTTCTCTCTTTTCTTGAAGAAAGATAAAGAAGAAGAATGTACCAGATGCTACTTAGAATTCACCTAAAAGTTTTCAATTGATATCCCTTCATCTAGGAAGAGGTTTAATTAA
Organism: Tamandua tetradactyla; assembly: GCF_023851605.1. NCBI lineage: Eukaryota > Metazoa > Chordata > Mammalia > Pilosa > Myrmecophagidae > Tamandua > Tamandua tetradactyla. The sequence goes on from NC_135350.1 coordinate 28,682,726, forward strand.
TGGCTACTGTGCTCACCGTTATACTGTGGAAAATTTTATTCCAGTAATCAGGATCATCTGATCTGATAATCTATCTAATGAAGGGCCTATGGCAAACCATGCACCCTTTGTAGATGATTCTACATTTATTGCCTTCTTGTATAATGATTATCTGGATACTTTATTTAAATATGCCTATGGATAAGCTAACTTAGATATCCATTTTTGGTGGTTCTAAGTGTGCTGTTTGTTTTATAAATAAAAATATTTAAAAAAAATAAAAAAATAAAAATAAAACAAACACAGTATGCCATTTCAATATGCATTAAAATTTAGCTTTCTTTCTGTGAATTCTTTGTTCCAAAGTTTAGAAAAGAATGAGTTTTGGCAAGGGTCCATGAGAACAGAAATAATGCAAAGTAATACAAAATAACAGAGAAAAGAAAGATTCTGAACTTCTGGGTATGAGTGTGTTTAGGGATGAAATTATGAGTGGCCAAAAAAAATTGCTATGTCCTAATGTTAACACTGAAGGATAAGCATCAGACTTGTGATATACACCTCTTCAAATGAGAGCACAATTTGTTTCACCCAGCCTGAGGTCCGGATCATTTTAAATTTTAAAGCACCATTTTAAAGAATTTTCAAGCACAATTTCCCAAGAAAGAAAACCACAAATCTCAATTTTGCTGCATGAGTTCTCAAAACACAACCATGAGACACCAAATCCTAGCCAAGTGGTAAAAGTGTCTTTCATAACTTGAGTTGGAAACCATGAATTATAAAAGATGGGAAAGTAAAAATTTTCTCTTTGACTTTACATTTAAAGGTGAGAATTACTAAATCAAAATTTCTATAAAAACATAAAAAAGGAAAATTTGATGCCTATTTACAACAGCTGCTGAACCATGTGCAACGTCATTTCCAAGGAGGTAAGAAATGAAGCATGAAAATACAGTGGAGGCATCACCAGAAAGCCACATGAAGAAACTTTTGAAATTATAACCTAATTAGGTCACAGGGAAGAGAATGCCTTGCCAAATGCAGGTCTTCATCTATCTTACTCTGAAATCTCATTTTATTTTCTTCTTTATTCAAATGAATTTATTGAAAATAAGCTTTGTAATATTTAATATCAATTAGGAAAAAGAAGTGAAGCACCTCATAGTGAAAAAATTGCTAGTTTTTGAGACCTTTCTCTGCCTCTAACATATAAATGTGGATGAGTCCTGACCTGTCAGGTCAATTTCCTCATGAGTTTAAATAGTTCTCTCCCATTCTCCCCCAACCCTCTATTGTTTTCTTTTAGGTTGTTTCATCATAGATAATGGTGGGGAAGGTATTGGCCCTGGCTTGTTCTTGCTTTGCACAAGTGCCCAGCATCTCTGCAGCCGCTGCCCACGACAATGCAGACCGTCCCCTTACTAGGGTGCAGCCTGTTCTCCAAGAGACGAAATGGAAAGGAGGGGGTAAAACAGGCCTCCTTTTCTCTCTCTGTTTTTTTTGTCCATTATTTCCCTATTAAGTAAACATAGTCCCATAACAGAATAAAGAAATATTATGATTATTTCAAAGGCAAATTGATAGGAGGAAAAGGATCCCATTTTTGGAAACAGGAGGTTTCTCACTATTGAATGAATCTTAAAATAGTTAGGGCTCTGACCCTACAATAAGGGACAGAACTCAAAGAAAGGTCACATCCAGAACTGTCCTACTATTTTGGATGGAAAACCCTTCCACAGTGGTAATCAGTAACAGCTAGGTTTCACTGCATTATAAGTCTAATGGAAAAGTTAAATCAAGTATCCCTATATTTTGTATTCCCAGCTTTTATTAAGACTACAACTAAATATTAGGTCATATCTATGACTGATTATTCAGATGTTTCTTTATAAAGAGTTGACCGTAACATTTCTAAAGTTCTACAATGGCAAATAAACCATAAGGAAACATATCTTTAGCCTCCTGCTTGAAACCAGCAGCTCCATCAAACTGCTGGGCTCAATTCGGAGCCAACTTCCCTCCCTCTTTGTCATCTAGTTCCTTCAAAAGACAAACAAACAAACAAGCAAAAAGCCCAAGACTGAAACACTGAGGTAGCAGGGCCAAAAGAGCTATTTTACAGAAGGAGTGGGGTACATTAAAAAGGAAATTATGACATAGGATGGCAAATGTCAACATTATGCATTATGCACTAAGTGATGTCTTTCACAGAATAAGTACTGCTCAAGGAGAAAGTACTGCTCAGAGGTGAATCTCCTTTCTTGGCCTGGCCTCCCAGCACTAGGTTTCTACTGGACAGTGGACATAGGGGCCCGGAAAGTGGATTTGGGCTGCAAGGCCCTTAAACAAGAAAGATGTGTCTTTCAGGACCTGTTGTTTTTGTGATAGTGTCATCCGCAGTCATGGCCATCTCTGCTTTCACTCCTCATTTTTTTTATGGCTACATTTGTTCAATTATCACATACACCCATATTACCCCAAGCAAGTTTTATTCATTCTGTCTTCCACATATTCATTCATTCTTTGGTCAAGTATTAAATGAGCCCATTCTCTGCTAAATTAATAGCAAAATACTCAATAATTTAAGCAACATGGTTTTAGATTGTGATTAATGCTCTTCATAGATTTAAAACGCAAATGAGTGAGAATTGCACTGGGAGGGTCCATCACAAATGGTCTCTCTGAGGAAATAAAGTCTGAGCTGAGACATTACCTATAAAATCAGGATAATAATTGTATCTACCTTGGAAGTTTTTGGTGGGGATTGAAATGAACTATTGTGTGCAAATGATTACCACTTCCTGGTCTATAGTTAGCACTAAATATTAACAGGCATTAGCCATATTACTTTTTTTCCAGTAGTCTACATAACAACCTGACAAGGTGGGTAGTGAAGATATTGACTTTATTTTATGGGTGAGGAAAATATGACTTGGAAAGGTTAAAAGACTTTTCTGTGCCCACACAACTAGGAAATGGTGGAGCCAAAATTCAAATCCCAGTCTTTTGACTCTTTTTTCAATGCGCTTTTCATCACATTCTCCCAAATCTCTCGGAAGCTGCATATCTTTATCTCTGTATATCCATCCACCTAGCCATTGCCCATTCATCTCCCTCTCTCTCTCTTCCTGTCTTCCTATCCACAAAGGAATGTATCCTACATTTCCTGTGTGATTTGCAGTAAGCCATTGAATAAAGAGACTCTATTACTTTCAAGTATAGATTTGGGAGACACAGGCAGATTCAGATTCCTAGCAAGCAGTTTTCCATAGATACTCCTTGATAGACCGCACTTCTTATTCTAAATGCCATTCTATATCGTTAGTTTCATGCATCACAGTGATGGTACATCACAGTTTCAGGTACTGGTGTAACTATTTAATTCTGTTCCTTTGCCTCAGTTAAGCAAACTCAGTGTTTTCATAAAATAATTTCTTACAAATTGATTTTAACATTATGATCCCAAATAAACCCCAAAGAAGGCAAAAATAGCCTTCTCATTCTGTATATGTGTACAGAATTGGATTTCAGCCTTTCATTAAGTTACATGAAACAATTTGTGGGTTTGATAAATAATTTAGTTTTAAAATAAGATAACTCAGTTCCACTCTGATTCTGTAATACAATACTCAGAAATGTATTATAAAGTAATAATCTGCAATGTATACAATGATTTATGCACATAAATATTATTTGTAATTGTGAAAATGATTATAAATGGAATATTTAATAATAAACAAATGGTTAAATATATTAGAGTATGTTTTGCAGCCCCTAAAAATGTTTTATGAGGCTTTTTTTAAAGTGAAAAAACTGATTATAAATTTATACAACTAAAATAAAATTCTTTATATATGTGTGTCTCTGTCAAACTATATTTACATATATATATATATATATATAATGGTTATTATCTCTGGGTGAAAATAGTGTGGGTGATTTTATTTTGCTTCTTTGAACTGTCTGGAGTTAAATTAAAAATATTTTACACTATTTTTATACTAATTAAAAGTAAACAATTAGCCCACAAGTAAACATAAAAGGAGAGGAAATAAACTTAGGTTGTCAGGTATCAGAAAATAAAACTTAACGTACAAAATGGATTGTGTGGCATGAAGGCCCTTGAGTTTCTCTCCCTCGGCAGCTCTTCCGACAAGACCTGATGTGACAGCAAGATAGTGAGAACAAACGTGCTGACACCCACCTACCAGGGGCCAGACCAGATACCCATGAGAATGAAGCCATGATCTGCACCAGCCTGGTAGCTCTGGGTGATGCCTGCAGCCTCATGTCACCCCCACCCCTCTTGGCAAGGTTTTTCCTTTAAAACCACAGCTGTCAGAAAGAAAGTTGGAGCCATTTTTCCTTTCTCTTTCACTAGCAAGTTCTACTGGCTCCCACGTGCCTGCTCTACCTTTGCTCTCTGTTTCTTTCTCGCAATAAAACCCTTAAGCTTTAATTCACTGTCTCATGTGGAATCCTTTAAGGACCCCTTGCCTAACAAGGTATCCTGTTCCATGTGGTAAGTTTAAGTGGTCTGTTTTGTGGCATATGATCTTACCTTTCCAATGCTCAGTACTTCAAAAATAATAAAATAAGAAAAACATGGCAATGTAACTTAACCCATTCCATTCACTATCAAACATGAAAAGTTTAATTTGGGAGAATAATACCAAAAAAAAAAAAATACAATTTCTCAGTTGCAGTTTGTACCCATAGATCCTCATATCATGAAACTTCTCTAGAATTGAGGAGAAGTTTGTGTGACTGTCGGGGGTTGAATGGTGTACCCCACAAACTCTTAATCTGCATTCCGATGGGTACGAACCCATGTGTAAATAGGTCCTGTTGAAGCTGTTTATTTTGTGAAGATGTGGCCAAATTGAATCAGTGTGAGGCTTAGTCTTTGTGATTGCATGCCTTATAAGGAGAGGAAATCAGAGGTCAAAGAAATCCACAGAAGGACGACACGTGATTTAGGCAGAAATGCAGACTAAAGAGCTTCCGGGATTGTGGCAAGCTAGCACCAGCTTGCTACAGATTTCAAACCTGTCAAAACATTGGTGTTGAATTTCTAACCTTCAAACCATGAGACAAGAAATACTTGTTATTTAAGACAACCCATTGTGTAGAATTTGTCATAAACAGCTCTGGCGAACTAAGACAGTGATTATCCTCGTGATGTTCTCCTGCCTAGAATGCTCTTGAATCTCCTCTCCCATTAACTCAGACTTACCTTCAAGGACCAGCCAAGTTGAAACTTTCCAACTATAAGAAGTTTCTCAGATTCCCCAGCCCAAAGTAATCTTTCCTTTCTCATATTCAGCCCATGCTACATTCACATAATCAAAAGGCATGGGGCTCCACTGAAGCCCTTGACTCCATCTTGTCTGTTTTCCATTCATTGTCTTCATTTGTTCAGATTTACCAGTAGGTCCTTGTCTTTAATGTACATCCATGTTGAGTCCTCTCACCACATGTACTTTCAGCAAGTTCTCCTGCTTCTCATCTGTCTTCCTAGCCAGGCAGACAAGAGCTGTCTCCAGTCCTTCCTTCCTCAAGTCCAGGCCACCAAGCTTCAGCCCTCAGACATAACTGAACCTGTATCAACAAAGTTCACCTATAACCTTCTCATTCTCAAATCCAATAGGCAATTTTCAGTATTTATGTTATCTCAGCATTGTAAATGATATTATAGGCTAGTACTCCCGTGTGAAAACCTTTTCCTTTGGTGGCCACTCACTCTGTCCTTATTCTCTTCCTTCTTCTCAGACTGTTGTGTATCAATCTTCTTTCTTGGATCCTCTGCCATTTCCTTCTCCTCAGGATTATGTTTTTGATTTCCTTTCTTGTCTTCAGTTTATCTCATATCTTTTTTCTGGGTGATTTCATCGGCTTCCAGGACTTGGACTAGAATTAACATGAGAATGACTCTCAAATAGGTAGGCAAGAACGCAATTTCCCTCCTGAGGTCTATAGTCACATCTCTCTATCCTATGAATGTGTATATTTAAAATTTCCACAGGTGCATGAAATAACATTTTAAATCTGACATAATGAAAAACTACTCCAACCCTACAACAACAACAAGCACTTGACCACCTTTCTGTATTCCTTTCTATAGTCAGTGGCATCACAATCCAACTAATTCCTGAGCAAGAATCCTTGAATTATTGCCAATTTCTCCCACTGCTTTCCTCTTGCCCCCATAAAATCAGTTAAGTATTCATTATCTTTTAGCCAGATCCTTGCAATAACCCTGTAATACATCTTCCTGTCTCTAATCCACTCCTGTTTAATTCTCTTCCATGATAAAGTTAGGGTGTGTTCTAATGTTTATAATTTATTTTTGCTTCTCCTTAGAAAGGAGAAGAATGGAGCCCTTAGGATAAAGTCCAAGCTCCTTAGGAAGGCTCTGGAGAACTTCCTTGGTTGAAATCTCTATACCTCTATAAAGGTCATTGGGTTTAGCTTTGGTTTATGGCTAGGGACTGCCCTACTATTTTCTATATTTTTTCTACCTTCTCTTTTAATCTTTGCTTTCAGTGCCTTCTGTTCTCCAAGCAAACCGTGCTTTGTTCTGTCCACCTGAAATTCACCTCCTGCCGTGATATGACTTTCTGTAAAGTCCTTTTCAGAAACTACTTTACCCTGAAATCTTTCCAGAAACCCCTACCCAGAAAGAACTAGTGACCCTCAGCTGTTTCTGAGCATGATCTTTATCAAAATAAATCAGATATATATGTATAAATTTACTACATTAGCTTTTTTTTCGCATGGGCAGACACTGGGAATCAAACCCGGATCTGCAGTATGACAGGCGAGGATTCTGCCACTGAGCCGCCGTCACACCCACTATATTTGCTTTTATTACTGAAAAGGTGAAACTGTCTTTCCAACATAATTATAACATTATGAAGATAGCCTGATTTTTTTTTTTGAATTCTTTATAGGATTTAGTAGGATGATGACCTGTAGGTTGTGCTCAGTGAATATTTAATGTATAAGATTCGAAGACCAGAAGTTCCTTTAATGGATCACATGAGTCTGCCTCACCATTATGCAGTTAAATTTCCTATATTTTAGTAAGTACCTATATAAACAAATAAAGGTCATTGAGTTTTGCTGTTGGTTTATGGCTTGAGATTTCCCTGCTGTTTTCACGTTACAAGCCTTAAGAGAGATGAGCTTAGGAAGTCTTTTTATTTTTTTTCAAAAGGAAAACAAATATACATTGTATCTTATGGGGCTTTTGAGACTAGTGATTTTTATTTCAAAATATATGGTTAACCTCAGACAAAATGATGAAGTTGGTGGTTTGCTTTAAGGACATGCTGACCCTGCTCTATTCTTTCTTTTTCTTCCTCCTTCCACTTACAGCTCCAAGTACATGATATTCCCCAGGGCTTCTCCTGAAAGCACAACTCTGAAAATTCTTTCAGGTTACTATCCTGTCTTGAAACTCTTATTCTCTCACTCTGTAATCACAAGTTGATCTGATTTGATAGACTAAATAGTTTTAGGTATAGAAGATTATAAAAATTTGATATGTTGCCAGTCACAGGTCATTTAAATTAAAAAATAAATCTCTGAAGATAAAAAAGCATTCTTTTTTTTTGGTTTAAGCATCTTACATTTTGTACATATCTAGTTGTCTTCTTAAAGGAATGTACTTTAGTACATCATGTTAATAGTAAAAAGCCAAGTAAGATGGCTAAACCTCAACCTAACATTTTAATATCCTTTGGAAAAGGCAAGCTAGAAAGTCAGTCACTTTAAACACATTCAAGAGTAGTGTTCCAAAATAAAATAACTAGGAAGCTGCTACAATTTAAAGCAGGAGAGAAAAAAAAAACAAAAAAAAACCACCTTGGCCTTTTTACATGTTCTAGCAAATTATACTTTCGTTTAACAGAAAACAATGACATTGATACAAAAAATGTTCTGCTTTTAAAATTTCTGAACTTCAATACAAATTAAAATAAAACAGTAGTATTGGAGTCTTTTGGGAGGCAAATAACTAGCAGCTACATTCATCAGTGTAGCTGAGTCTCCTTATCGATAACCCATTCCAGTCTGGTTATAGCTCTGACCAAAGGGAGCACCGTTCTATGTATAAGGGTTAGGCTTGGAGGAGAGGTCATGGAACTTTCAGAAGGTGGAGCAAAACCAGGTCTGGGTTGATAGGCCTTGGGTTGGCTTAGAGCCATTTCAGGTTGTGAAGTAGGGGCCACAGTGTAATGAGTAGGCTGAGAAGTTTGGGTGGTATACATTGGTGGAGGATAATTGCTCGCCTGGTACTGTTGTGATGGTTGAGCCGGCAGTTGCTGAGGCTGACCAGAGAAGGCAGGAGCCCGTGCCTGGGAAGTTGGCTGCTGGCCATATGCCTGAAACTGCTCTGGTTGCTGGGGTCCAGTCTGCTGACTTTAGCCTGCCGAATACTGAATACCATAGTGTTGTGGCTGCTGAGGGGGAGCCTGTGGCTGCCAAGCACCATTGCCAGCCTGTCCTTGGTACTTTGGTGCATCTGACCTGTTTGTGTCTGAGCTCCTGTTATAGGTGGCTGCTGTGGCTGAACTCCTGGTGGGGGAGATGCTGAGGAAGAGGAAGCAGCGCTGTCAGGTGTTCCTGAGCGGTCTTCTGCAGGAGAACTGGGTGGTCCTGAAACCTGATCATCAGTTAAGCCAAATGCAGACGTGGCATTTTTATTGATTTCATCTTTTTTTTTAAGGGATCATAGGCTGACATACTTGCAGCCATAACTTGAGTAGACTGTTTTCCAGAAGAATCAGGAGCAGCAGGTTTTTCTTACCTACCATCAACAGTATCACTTTCAGGAATATTGGTGCAAGGTCCTGGTTCGCCAGGCGGTTCCAAGCTACCCAATAAATGATTAAATTTATTTCGAACTTCTATCATTTTTCCACGGAGATATTTCACCTGGCTTGATTCAAGGGGCCTTGGTTGGCCATTAACAAACAATGTCCATTTCAGCATCCTACTACACTGAATTGCAAAAGAAAGGTCAGAACTATCAAAAATTGTGATAGGATTCATCTTCATCTTCATAGTTTATTGTGATTTCATCATTACTCAGAAGTTTCCTCTGAAAACTGGTTGCATCATTAGCACTAATTCATCATAAGTAATATCTTCATTAGGAATGGGAATTCGCCAAATATATTCCTGTGTTAGTTAGATTCAGTTGTCAACTTGGCCAGGTGAACATACCTAATCTTGTTGCTGCAGACATAAGCCAACGGTAGGTGAACCTCATCTGTTGCCAATTACATCTGCAGTCGACTAGGAGGCGTGTCTACTGCAGTGAGTGACGTTTGACTTAATTGGCTGGTGCTTAAATGAGAGATGCAATGTAGCACAGCCTAAGCAGCTCGGCATTCCTCATCTCAGCACTTGCAGCTCAGCCCAGGCCTTTGGAGATGCAGAAAGAAGTCACCCCGGGGAAAGTTATTGGAACCCAGGGGCCTGGAGAGAAGACCAGCAGAGACCATCCTGTGCCTTCCACGTAAGAAAGAACCTCAGTGGAAAGTTAGCTGCCTTTCCTCTGAAGAACCAACAAAATAAATCCCCTTTTATTAAAAGCCAATTGTCTCTGCTGTGTTGCATTCCGGCAGCTAGCAAACTAGAACACTTCCCCAAGTTGAGATTCGATAATTAGCTTCCTATTTGGCTCCAGCTGTCCGTTCATGGTGGACTCCGGGATGTTCTTTGTATAGAACTCGAGCTGAAGGCGGCTTGCTGCGTCTTTAACGTGGCCACCTTCCCGCGGGTCTTCAGGGTCTGCGCGGGTGCGAGGCTGCTCCTGCCCCTGCCGCCAGGCTCGGAGGCGCCGAAGAACGACTTGCTAGGTTGCCCTCTACCGCCGCTGCACCTCTCTCGCTGGCTCCCCTGGAAGCATTTTATTTGCATCTCTCTAACAGTAGAATTTCAGTTGCTTGGGGAACATTAGAACAACTCTGGCACAAAGCTGGCTGGTTATTTCCTTATTCGTACATTTTTTATTTGAATAGTGAACATACAAATTTAACTACTTTCTCATTGAGCAGAAGAAAATTTAGCTCCCCGGATTTCTATATATATGCATTGTGAAACCGTACAAGAAAAAAGATGGCCAAAGTTTATGAAATGTCCTATCTTCATTCTCTACTACATGTATTAAATCAAATTAATTAAGCATATTATTAAGCAAAGGCTACTTACTTCCTGATTTCCTTTGAAAGAGGAGGATTCTTTTTTGTTGCCAAGAAATTGCAAAAATAAACTATATGACCAATTCTTTTTTTTTAATATAAACTGAAATCCTGAAAATTGAAAAAGTAAACTACAAGTTTAAGAGTCCCTCCAGCAAACTTTCAGGGTAAAAGAGTGAAACAGAAGAACACATCATTGTTAGACATGAAAGCATAAAAAAAAATGTTTTATATACATTATTATTATTATATATGTAACATATATTTTATATATAATATATATGTGTATATCTATAACAAAAACTTTTAAGTAGGTCCTTGTATAGCGGGAAAAAGATGGTTATTTAAGAAGTTATAATACCTTTCTGTTTTGAAAAGTTGTTGTTATTTTTATATCTTGATTATGTTATATCAAGATTACATGCCCTGCAATGAACCAGTCAAGTCTAAATGATAATCACAAAATTACAAAATCAAAAACTATTTTGAGACTATTTTCACCCCCGTTTTAAAGGTGTTTGGGGCTCTATATAGCTGTCTGCTGTTATTTTATAACAATTTATTTGAACAATAATATGATAGGTAGAATAATGCTCTCACCCCAAAAATACTCAGTCCCTAATTCCTGGAACCTGTGACTATGTTACAGTTTCATGGCAAAAGGAACTTGACAGTTGTGATTAAGGTTATAGAATTTGAGATTATCCTAGATTATCTGGGTGGGCTCAATTCAATCATATGAGACTTTATAAGCAGAGGAATTGCTCTGGCTACAGTAAGAGAGATGCAGCAGAAAAGAAAGAGCTGGTTTCTAGCTGGGGGAGTGAAGCCATGAGCCAGGCATGTGGTCAGCTTCTAGAAGCTATCACAGACCCTCAGCCAACTGGCAGCAAGGAAGGGGACCTTGATAGTACAGCCCTATGGAACCAAACTCGGCCAACAATCTGAATGAGACTATAAATGGATCCTCCCCCTAAAAACTTCAAAAAGGACCACAGCCCTGCTGACAACTTGATTTTGGCCTTATGGGACCTGGGGCAGAGAAACCAGCAAAGACTACTAGATTTCTGACCTATAGAACTGTGAGATAATAAGTTTTTGTCGTTTTAAGCCACTAAGTTTGTAATAATTTGTTGCAGCAGTGTTAGAAAGCTAACACAAATAATAAATCAGGAAACACTGAAATGCATGTCAATTTTTCCAACGAAATTTCTTGCAAACAGTATTCACAATTTAACAGCAACCAAGAGGAATATCATTTCCATTATCTTCCCTTCAGGTCTTATCTTGATTTTTAATAGTCTCTGAAGTTAAACAACATGATTCCAAAGTTTCTGAAATTTGGTTCTTTTTCCCTGGGTATATTTTGACTTTTTGTAAAGGGCACCCAAGGAAATCAAGGGACAACAAACAAAACAATATTGTTATTTTTTCTTAGTGCTTTAGCAGAATTCCAGTGCAAAGATTGCATATTTGAATTTGAATAATAATGACTCAGGAGATGATTTTTCACTTGCAGAATAAAATGACTTTAACTTGAGAGAAAGCAAAAATTCTGTCCACTCTACATAATGACATCTGAACACTACTGATTTTGGGGTCTGCTCTATGTCTCAAGATGACCCCCAAAGAACTATAGCAGACACCTGAAGGATAGAGAATGTGCACAGATATGATTCAGATGCAAGTGAACTGAAATAAGTATGTCCTTTTCCCTTTTTCAGATGTTCCCGCCAATCTTATTCCCCATCCTTCTACTGTTCCAGTTTATTAGTTTTCTATTGCTGCATAAAAAATTACCATACACACAGCAATTAAAAAACAACATGCATTTATTATCCGGTAGTCTCCGTGTCAAGTCCTGAAATAGTGAGGCTGAGTTCTGCTCAGGGATTCAGAAGGCTACAGTCGAGGTGTTGGCAGAGCTGCATTTTCATCTGGGGCTCAATTGAGAAAGAATCTGCTTTCTAGTTCATTCAGGTTGTTGCAGAATTTATTTCTTTGCGTCTGACTGAAAGCCCTGGCTTTCTAATGGCAGTCAGCCAAGTCAATTACAGGTTGCTTTCAGTTTTGCAGGTTACTTTACAGTTCCTTGCTTTTGTTGGCTTTCTCAGCATAGCTGCTAACTTCATCAAACCAGCAAAGAGAATCTCTAGAGTACGTTGGCTAGCAAGATAGACTTTTATAATGTGATGCCCTCACTGAAGTGGTATCCTGTCACTTTTTTCATATTCTATTAATTGGAAATGAGTCCCATGCACTCTCAAGGAGAGGGGATCATACAAGAGCCGGAATAGCAGAAAGCAGAAATCATTGGGGGCCACTTTAGGGTCTCCCTATCATACCCACTTAAAGACGTCATGATCTTATATTGCTTTTGCATGTTCAGAAAATGAAAAGACAGTGAGATTTGGGTTAGTGTTTTAAAAATTCCCATATTCATTTTCAGGCAAATATAGTAAGTATCAGTTAAGACTACTGATTTTGGTGTTACGTAGACCTGGGATCAAATGCCAATGTTAATGGGAGATTTGGGGCTAGCTGCTTTAACTGCTCTGAACCCTGACTTACTCACGTGGAAAATGCAGAGAAAATTACCTACCTAATAGTTTCTCTGTGAAAATTAAATGGTAGAATACATGCAACATATGTAATAATGTGGAAAAATAAAAATTATTGTTTTTCTGTGTGTTTTTATAAGACAAATATCCTCCTGGTTCTCATGATACTCTGGGCCAAAAAAATGTGTTTTCCATGGTATCTGTGATATAACATGGTCTGCCAAACTGATGTAATACATGATTATGTAAAGAGGTTTTACTGATTATACATTTCATCATAAGCCACTTTTTTATTAATGCATAATACCAATTTATAGAAAATTGACTTTCAAAAATTTCTATTTTATTAAATATCAAAATTTAAAATACTTCTCTAAAAATTTGAATTGGACTGGATTGGCTTTATTTGTGTACTTTAGTAGACATACTAAAAGGAATTGAATTTATCAAAAATGTTTCCTTTTGTTTCTTTGTTGACCCCCCTTTAAGTAATGAGTATGCCTGCATGAAATACAAAACCATAAGCACACTTAAAATTTATGCAAATCAAGTGACTAAGAGGGTGCAATTTTTCTAACAACCACTGTTTTATTATGCCATGTGGGCCCCACTCAGTTTCGCATAAATTGTTAGAGTATAAAACATAGCTGATGGTATGATTTCATGTACTAAATGAATTTATCTTTGTCATTTAACAGCTGCATATGCTGCTGCGTTCCTTCAGCTAATATACTACATTTAGTTCATATTACGGCAGCCAATGCAGATCACACCAGGCTATGACTGCCTTGCAGAGAACACTTTTATTGTAGTCATCGATATGGTCAGAGAATATTTCCTTTTAACTTTTGATGCTTCCACTTCTCTAATCAGATCTAGATAGATAGATAGATAGATGGAGATAGATACACAGAGACTTAGATATACACTTCTTATGGGTAAATCATTTTGGATCCTTGGGGCAATTGAGTCATAAATTAGAACTAGCCTATTGAGAAAATTTCTTGAATAGAATTTTTATAAGCCATAGAAAGTATATATTAGAATTGGGGAAAAAAATCTCAATTCTTAATTTTTTCTTAATAGTCCTTTGCCCTTTGCTGTATTATTAAAACAAGTAGAAATTCAAGAGCGTTAGAATTGTAGTTCAAACACCTGTGAGCAGGTCTTGCACATTAATTATTCTTTATTTAAGACTAATCATGGATTTCTCTTAGCCTCAGCTTCCTCTTCCATAAAATGGGATTTCTAAACTTCTGCCCTGCCTCCCCCATGAGATTGTTAGAATTATTAAAATAATACAAATCATGCATTCTGTGTGTCTCACATTCTCCACCTAAATATGTCTTAAGACCCTTGGAATGTAGACACGTAATCACTGTGTTCTGGACCTAAGTCTGAATCAGCTACACAAACACCAAACTTCTTTGATTTCTTAGATTTTTTTTATGAAACACACATTTAAATCTTTATTCTACTTCCAAATATACTGTATAAGCTTCAATAAAAATTTGTTTTAAATTCACCTCTGAGAAAAATTGATGTCATGCAAAGATGAGCTTTGGCAACAAGAATTTCCTGGCATATGGCTGCTTTGTAGATATAACTGCTTTATAAATTGTAAAACATTTTACATATCTGAATTATAGATAAAGAAGAAAGGACCACATTGGCTCTCATTGTGAAATTAGCTAATAATAAAAATTTTATTTTTCTAATAAAAGAATGTGTTTGAATGAGGTTACGGAAGGTCAAAAATAAGCAATAAAGGGATAAATATGGATATTCTATAATAATTACTCTAAGTACACATAAAACAGTTGTTAGCAATAAAATTTCTTAAAAATTATTAATAAAACCTTGTAAAATAAGTGTTTTGAAGCAAGATAATACTAAAGGTTTCATATATCATATCATAAACAAAAGCATTAGATACTACCTTATAAAATATAAAAGACCTTGGCAAAGTATTTGAAGGGACAATTTGTTGGCTATTTAAATAATCCAGTCTCTATCTACAGCTATTCATGGCTCACACCAGCTTTTACATGGGGCTGGCTGGCCAAGCCCAGGGAGTCCATTGTTTTCCAAATGTGCACATTTAACTATACACCTTCTTCACCCAAGAAAATCTTAGATTAGTGAACATTTAAACACTACCATCTGACAGTGTCTATAAAGCTCCTTTACATTTTGAAACTATTCAAGAAATCATACAAAGTGAATGGAAGTCAAATATTCTTAAGTTCCTACTCCAGATGTACCGGGCTGTATCAGTGGGGCTATTCTTATAAATTGGGTTTCCAAGGAAGCAGAATCATTCGATAATATGATTCAATAAATGGAGGAGAGAGCATAAATATGAAATGAAGAAAATTTCCAAGGTATCTTTACTCTTTCAATTTTTATATTTTCACATTATATCATTATAATTCTTTTCAGCTGTAACTCTTTTAAAGTTGGTCAAACTACTCCATTTAAGAATTTATGTACTAGATTCTTACTAATAAGGAACATAATTATCTGTGAATTATGTTATGAACATAGGACTTCATGATTATTGTCAATTGGGCCTCAGAAACAAAAACAGAAGGTCATATTTAAGTTTGCTTGTGCTTACGATACTTACGGATGTTTTTTATGCAACATGGTTTGTTGGTGTGAAACTGTTATGTACCTCAGGAAAGCCATGTTCTTCTAACCCAATCTTTTGGGAGCAGACCTCTTGTGGGTGAGACCTTTCGATTAAGTTGTTTCCATGGAAATGTTACCTACCCAATTCAAGGTGAGTCTTACTCCTTCTACCGGATCCTTTATGAAGAGAATAAAAGGCAGAAAACATACAAAGAGCAGAGAGTAGATAGTCGCTTGGAGACAGAACTGCTCCAGGAGATGCCAGGCAAGGATCCACAGAACCTGAAGGACCCAGAACCTGGAGAAAGCTAAGAGAAGCTAAAAAATTTAGATAAAGAGTTTGCCCCAGAGATGCTAAGAGAGGACACAGAAGCTTAGAGGGAGAAAGCAACAAACCAGGAGAAGGCTCAGTAAATGCCAACCATGTGCCTTCCCAGCTGACAAAGGTGTTCCAGATGCTGATGACCTTTCTTCAGACCCCAGGTATCATCTTTTGAGGCCTCAATTTTGGACATTTTCATGGCCTTACCAATGTAAATTTGTAACCTAACAAATCCCCTTTATAAAAGTCAATCTGTTTCTGGTATATTGCATTTCAGCAGGTTTAGCAAACCAAAACACATGGTAAAAACAAAAACAACTATCAGGTAAGTGACGTTGTTGGAATATGAAACTAAGCGTAACTTTCTTAATCTCATTTTCTAGTTATTTGTTTTCATCTTCAGCCAATTACTAGAAAAGTGAGGCTTCTCAACAGTGAATATACATTATCTTTTCCAAAAGCATTTCCAGCTCAATTAAAGTAACTAAATGTAAATGCTTCCAATGATTGTGTTTATCTTCCTCAGCAACCTAAGTTTCTATTATGTAAATTCAAAGATATAGAGAAATACAGCCACATGTTCATATACTGTTGATGAACCCCCTCTCTAATTCATATGTGCAGATGGGAGCCTGCTGCTGAGAGAGTGGTTTGGTTGTAGCAAGATGGCTAGACATTTAACAATCCAAAAAAAACAGGTTTTTAGATATATGAACCAATTTTTACAGTGAGGCTTATAGAAAGAGAAAGTGAACCAATAAAGATTGGTCAATACTGATTTATATTTACCATCTATTATTCCATTTATATGCTTGAGATGTTTTTAAGCAGGCATCCTTCTTTCCTTGTTCCCTCTTTGTCTCTACTCAGGTTTCCACCCATTCTACCACCTTTATCTCAGGTCATCCATTCATAAATTTAATAAGTATTTATCGTCTATCAACCAAGTTCCGGGCCTTTTTATTAGGTATTAGGGATATAGCGATGAACAAAACAGATGAAAGTACCTACCCTGATTGGGCACTGGGAAAGGACACTGGATATTAAAATAATTAAATAATAAATATAATAAATAATATTTTCCTAATAAGGAAAATAAAGCAGGGAAGGCAGATAGGGAATGTCCATGTCAGTGGTGGGTTACAGTTTTGGCCAGGGTGGTCAAGGAAGCTGTCTCACTAGAAGGTGACATCTCAAAGAAGACCTCAAGGAAGAAAGGGTGCAAGTCATGATGCTATCAAGAGAAAGAATCTCAGGCCCAGGGCAAATTCCCTGAAGTGAGAACATGTGTTTAAGGAACAGCAATAAGAAGAGTGCTTTAGAGCAGAGTGAAATGGCATGAAGTTAAAAAGAAATTAGATAAAAGAGGTTATGGAAGAGAGGCAAATCACAGTGAATGAAGAGTTTGGCTTTTACCTTGAGTGAGATGAGAAATTGATAGAAAGTTTTGAGTGCTGTTGAGACACCTGACTTAGGTTTTGACAAGATCATTCTGGTGTCTGTAGAAGAAGAGAATGAGGAGAGGCTAAGGATAGAAACAGGAAGACCATAATTCATGTGAGAGATGGGTAGTAGCAGTGAAGGTAGCAAAAGATTCTGGATATATTCTGAAGCTAGAGTGTTGTAGTTTCCTTGGCTTCTCAAAGCAAATACTATGAAACGGGTAAAGTTAAACAATGGGAGTTTATTCATTCATGGTTTTGAGGCCAGGAAAATGTCCAAATCGCTGCATCATCAAGCACATGTTTTCTTTCTAAAGACTGGCTTTGGAAAGTACTTTGAATTATTATATTGCTTGATTTAACTTTTAGAATCAAGCCCTTTAAACTTGCCTCTACCCTTTCCCAGTATTCAGCTTCTTCATTCACAAAAGACCCTAGAATCCTGGATGTGACATTTGGCAAGGTCATATCTTCTCCTTGGGGCAAGGGAGAAGGGTGCGGTTAGAAGAGACAGAAACACTGATATGTTAATCTAGTGCCTATTGCTTATCCCCTTCCCCCCATCATTATTTGCAAAAATACACAAAGAGATGTCCATTATTTAATTGTGACATCCAAAAGAACAATCCTCTTTCTTCTGGAATATATGTAATTTCATGTGGCCATTTCTGGAGATGCTGTGAAGATCAAACTATTATGGCAAAAGTTGTATATTTTTTTAAAATCTTTTTCTGCAGGGCAGGCAATGGTAGCTCAGTGGCGGATTCTTGCCTGCCATGCCAGAGACCTGGGTTCAATTCCCTGAGCCTGTCCATACCCAGAAAAAAAAAAAAAGATCCTTTTCTGGAAACTTTGGAAATGTTTGTAGGCTGAAGGAAGGAGAGGGAGAGTTTGAACTCTGTAATTTTCAGGATAGCAACCTATCACCATCAAAATCAAAGAAGCACAGAAGCTGCTCTTCAAATTCTTTTGAATTTAGGATTTGCCACACACTTGTCCCCAAGAGTAAACCTGTTTTCTGAGCACACTGCCAGCACACTGCCACAAGGGAGGCAAATAAACAGGCAGAGCTGGCAACAGAGCCACAGCCTCTTTCTGTGAAACCCCATCGGAGTTAGGTTTCCTGCTTTTTACCACCCATGGGTACCTCTTTTAACAGAAGCACTACCTCGTGTAGGAACTATCCAAATATTCTATCAATAGCTTATTTCAGCAATGACTAGAATTTAGAAGGACCATTGGTGGGACAAAATATGTAAAAAAATAACAATCTTTGGTTACCCAGTTTTCATGCTTTTTCTACTACACTAGTTTATTCATTAAAACTAACACTGGTTAAATTCTAGGTACTTAGACTTGATACATATTAAAAGGACTTATGGGGAAATTTTTAAGAGTAAATTACTGAAGAGAGTTTTAAAAGTATGAAAAATTTTAGAGTAATTTTTGAGAAGTGAAAAGAAAATTCAGTAATTAAAAAAATGGAAATCAGTAGATAAGTTTAATGGGTTTTGACCATATACAGAAATAAGTAGCTTGCCATGGAATTCAGTAAATATTACTTTAATGAATAAATGAATTAAAAAAATCTTTTCTCTTTTATGTTTACGCAAAGAGAATAGCCTAAATCTTTTCCTGTGAAGGATTTGATACAGCTTTTTTCCCCAAGAAAACAAAGACATTGTTCTTGAGATCTCATTTTGCCTTATGATTTTATGTATAACATCTTTATTTATTAGCATGTCTGTGTAACTTTCTAGGAGCAGATGTTGATTTGTCAGGATTTTCATAAAGTCTCAAAATAATTTGCAATCTTGATTTCTATTTGCATTTGTTAGCCACTATGAATTTTCCATATTTGTTCTTAAGGCACAATTTTCTAACAAATAGGTTGCAACAAAAATTATAGTTTTGAGGAGAGAGAAATAACATTTGTATTTCATTCTGCATTTTCCTCTGAGAATTAACAGGATTTTAAAATATTATCTCACCCAGATAACAGTTCAAAGTCTTGCAAACCCTGCTAAGTGATAACCATCCAGACCACCATGAAACAATCACATCAGCACCAAGATTTGACAAGTAGTGTGTGTTCAATAAACATTTGTTAAATTTAAGTGAATTGACTCAAACTTGAATTGAGCCTCTTGTGGATGGTTCATTTCTCTTCACAGTCTGAATTTTATAAGGAAAGCAAAAAATTCATTTAGGAAAGTCACAATGTCCTTGGATTCACAAATTCAGGCTCACTGAGTCATTATTAGATAAGACAATATTTTCTTGTGATTATTAAAACAATATACAACAGTTCTTGGAAAAATATTCTGAGACATGTGAATCACTATTCTAAGATTCAGTAAGTTCTGCCATTCTTTCATTTTACATTCCCTGTAGGCTGTTTTCTATTCTATATCTGAGTTGTGGAAATGCTGTCATTGTAAAATATTTTATAATCAAATCAAATCTGGCAATCAAAAGTTTATACATTGAAAATAGGGACTTCCTGGAAGATGGCGGCTTAGTAAGACGCGCGGATCTTAGTTTCTTCTCCAGGACACCTACTAGGGGAGTAGAAACGATACAGAAAGCGCCCAAAGCCACAACAGAGATAAAAAAGACAGCGTACCCCATCCTGGAACGGCTGGCTGGCTGAGAGAAGCAGCTCGGGTGAGATCGCCGAGGCGCGCGGGCCTTACCGGGCGGGGTGGC
This sequence comes from Tamandua tetradactyla, assembly GCF_023851605.1. NCBI lineage: Eukaryota > Metazoa > Chordata > Mammalia > Pilosa > Myrmecophagidae > Tamandua > Tamandua tetradactyla. Next base: position 28,702,587 of record NC_135350.1, read on the forward strand.
AAGCGGCCGGAGTTACTCCCTTCCCCCTTCCCGGGCCGGCTGGGAGAATTGGAGAGGCGGTCCCCTGAAACAAAGACGGCTGGCGCCCACACCACGCGCAGCCCCCGGACCAACTGAGAGAATTGGATCGGAAACCCCCAGGCCGCGGAGAACGGTGACGGGTGGGGGAGGCCCCTTCCAAACCCGTGACTCCCGGGGAACGTGCACTCTCTCGGGCGGGCCGCTGCCGCTGGCGCCCTCCCGCCACGCTTGTTGCCCAGGGCCGACTAGGAAATTCGGACGGGCTCTTTCCCGGGCTGCGGCGACCAGCAACCCTCCCTGTGTTCGGACCCGGGGCCGGCTCAAGCCGTTTCGGCTAGCGAACCCCCAGGACGGCGAGAGTTTTCCAAAGTTTAAGGTCCCACAGCACCTTTTACTGGTGGGACCCGCAGACAAACGTGTGCCACGAGCGCCACCTACTGGGCAGGATAAGAAAAACAGAACCCAGAGATTTCACAGAAAAATATTACAACCTTGCTGGGTCCAACACCAAGAGAAATCTGAATAAATGCCCAGACGCCAGCAGCAGAAGATAACTGTCCACGCTCAAAAGATTGAGAATATGGCTCAGTCAAAGGAACAAACCAATAGCTCAAATGAGACACAAGAGCTGAGACAACTAATCCTGAATATACGAACAGAAATGGAAAACCTCTTCAAAAATGAAATCGATAAATTGAGGGAGGACATGAAGAGGACATGGGCTGAACATAAAGAAGAAATAGAAAAACTGAAAAAACAAATCGCAGAACTTATGGAAGTGAAGGATAAAGTAGCAAACATAGAAAAAATAATGGATAGCTACAATGATAGATTTAAAGAGACAGAAGATAGAATTAGTGATTTGGAGGATGGAACATCTGAATTCCAAAAAGAAACAGAAACTATAGGGAAAAGAATGGAAAAATTTGAACAGGGTATCAGGGAACTCAAGGACAATATGAACCGCACAAATATACGTGTTGTGGGTGTCCCAGAAGGAGAAGAGAAGGGAAAAGGAGGAGAAAAACTAATGGAAGAAATTATCACTGAAAATTTCCCAACTCTTATGAAAGACCTAAAATTACAGATCCAAGAAGTGCAGCGCACCCCAAAGAGATTAGACCCAAATAGGCGTTCTCCAAGACACTTACTAGTTAGAATGTCAGAGGTCAAAGAGAAAGAGAAGATCTTGAAAGCAGCAAGAGAAAAACAATCCATTACATACAAGGGAAACCCAATAAGACTTTGTGTAGATTTCTCAGCAGAAACCATGGAAGCTAGAAGACAGTGGGATGATATATTTAAAATACTAAAAGAGAAAAACTGCCAACCAAGACTCCTATATCCAGCAAAATTATCCTTCAAAAATGAGGGAGAAATTAAAACATTCTCAGACAAAAAGTCACTGAAAGAATTTGTGACCAAGAGACCAGCTCTGCAAGAAATACTAAAGGGAGCACTAGAGTCAGATACAAAAAGACAGAAGAGAGAGATATGGAAAAGAGTGTAGAAAGAAGGAAAATCAGATATGATATATATAATACAAAAGGCAAAATGTTAGAGGAAAATATTATCCAAACAGTAATAACACTAAATGTCAATGGACTGAATTCCCCAATCAAAAGACATAGATTGGCAGAATGGATTAAAAAACAGGATCCTTCTATATGCTGTCTACAGGAAACACATCTTAGACCCAAAGATAAACATAGGTTGAAAGTGAAAGGTTGGGAAAAGATATTTCATGCAAATAACAACCAGAAAAGAGCAGGAGTGGCTATACTAATATCCAACAAATTAGACTTCAAATGTAAAACAGTTAAAAGAGACAAAGAAGGACACTATATACTAATAAAAGGAACAATTAAACAAGAAGACATAACAATCATAAATATTTACGCACCGAACCAGAATGCCCCAAAATACGTGAGGAATATACTGCAAACATTGAAAAGGGAAATAGACTCATATACCATAATAGTTGGAGACTTCAACTCACCACTCTCATCAAGGGACAGAACATCTAGACAGAGGATCAACAAAGAAATAGAGAATCTGAATATTACTATAAATGAACTAGACTTAATAGACATTTATAGGACATTACATCCCACAACAGCAGGATACACCTTTTTCTCAAGTGCTCATGGATCATTCTCAAAGATAGACCATATGCTGGGTCACAAAGCAAGTCTTAACAAATTTAAAAAGATTGAAATCTTACACAACACTTTCTCGGACCATAAAGGAATGATGTTGGAAATCAATAATAGGCAGAGTGCCAGAAAATTCACAAATACGTGGAGGCTCAACAACACACTCCTAAACAACGACTGGGTCAAAGAAGAAATTGCAAGGGAAATTAGCAAATACCTCGAGGCGAATGAAAATGAAAACACAACATATCAAAACTTATGGGACGCAGCAAAGGCAGTGCTAAGAGGGAAATTTATTGCTCTAAATGCCTATATCAGAAAAGAAGAAAAGGCAAAAATTCAGGAATTAACTATCCATTTGGAAGAACTGGAGAAAGAACAGCAAGCTAACCCCAAAGCAAGCAAAAGGAAAGAAATAACAAAGATTAGAGCACAAATAAATGAAATTGAAAACATGAAAACAATAGAGAATATCAATAAGGCCAGAAGTTGGTTCTATGAGAAAATCAATAAGATTGATGGGCCCTTAGCAAGATTGACAAAAAGAAGAAGAGAGAGGATGCAAATAAATAAGATCAGAAATGGAAGAGGAGACATAACTACTGACCTCACAGAAATAAAGGAGGTAATAACAGGATACTATGAACAACTTTACGCTAATAAATACAACAATTTAGAGGAAATGGACGGGTTCCTGGAAAGACATGAACAACCAACTTTGACTCAAGAAGACATAGATGACCTCAACAAACCAATCACAAGTAAAGAAATTGAATTAGTCATTCAAAAGCTTCCTAAAAAGAAAAGTCCAGGACCAGATGGCTTCACATGTGAATTCTACCAAACGTTCCAGAAAGAATTAGTACCAATTCTCTTCAAACTCTTCAAAAAAATCGAAGTGGAGGGAAAACTACCTAATTCATTCTATGAAGCCAACATCACCCTCATACCAAAACCAGGCAAAGATATTACAAAAAAAGAAAACTACAGACCAATCTCTCTAATGAATACAGATGCAAAAATCCTCAATAAAATTCTAGCAAATCGTATCCAACAACACATTAAAAGAATTATACATCATGACCAAGTAGGATTCATCCCAGGTATGCAAGGATGGTTCAACATAAGAAAATCAATTAATGTAATACACCATATCAACAAATCAAAGCAGAAAAATCACATGATCATCTCAATTGATGCAGAGAAGGCATTCGACAAGATTCAACATCCTTTCCTGTTGAAAACACTTCAAAAGATAGGAATACAAGGGAACTTCCTTAAAATGATAGAGGGAATATATGAAAAACCCACAGCTAATATCATCCTCAATGGGGAAAAATTGAAAACTTTCCCCCTAAGATCAGGAACAAGACAAGGATGTCCACTATCACCACTATTATTCAACATTGTGTTGGAGGTTCTAGCCAGAGCAATTAGACAAGAAAAAGAAATACAAGGCATCAAAATTGGAAAGGAAGAAGTAAAACTATCACTGTTTGCAGACGATATGATACTATACGTCGAAAACCCGGAAAAATCCACAACAAAACTACTAGAGCTAATAAATGAGTACAGCAAAGTAGCAGGTTACAAGATCAACATTCAAAAATCTGTAGCATTTCTATACACTAGTAATGAACAAGCTGAGGGGGAAATCAAGAAACAAATCCCATTTACAATTGAAACTAAAAGAATAACATACCTAGGAATAAATTTAACTAAAGAGACAAAAAACCTATATAAAGAAAACTACAAAAAACTGTTAAAAGAAATCACAGAAGACCCAAATAGATGGAAGGGCATACCATGTTCATGGATTGGAAGACTAAATATAGTTAAGATGTCAATCCTACCTAAATTGATTTACGGATTCAATGCAATACCAATCAAAATCCCAACAACTTATTTTTCAGAATTAGAAAAACCAATGAGCAAATTTATCTGGAAGGGCAGGGTGCCCCGAATTGCTAAAAACATCTTGAGGAAAATAAACGAAGCTGGAGGTCTCGCGCTGCCTGACTTTAAGGCATATTATGAAGCCACAGTGGTCAAAACAGCATGGTATTGGCATAGAGATAGATATATCGACCAATGGAATTGAATAGAGTGCTCAGATATAGACCCTCTCATCTATGGACATTTGATCTTTGATAAGGCAGTCAAGCCAACTCACCTGGGACAGAACAGTCTCTTCAATAAATGGTGCCTAGAGAACTGGATATCCATATGCAAAAGAATGAAAGAAGACCCATCTCTCACACCCTATACAAAAGTTAACTCAAAATGGATCAAAGATCTAAACATTAGGTCTAAGACCATAGAACAGTTAGAGGAAAATGTAGGGAGATATCTTATGAAACTTACAATTGGAGGCGGTTTTATGGACCTTAAACCTAAAGCAAGAGCACTGAAGAAGGAAACAAATAAATGGGAGCTCCTCAAAATTAAACACTTTTGTGCATCAAAGAACTTCATCAAGAAAGTAGAAAGAAAGCCTTCACAATGGGAGACAATATTTGGAAATGATATATCAGATAAAGGTCTAGTATCCAGAATTTATAAAGAGATTGTTCATCTCAACAACAAAAAGACAGCCAACCCAATTACAAAATGGGAAAAAGACTTGAACAGACACCTCTCAGAAGAGGAAATACGGATGGCCAAGAGGCACATGAAGAGATGCTCAATGTCCCTGGCCATTAGAGAAATGCAAATCAAAACCACAATGAGATATCATCTCACACCCACCAGAATGGCCATTATCAACAAAACAGAAAATGACAAGTGCTGGAGAGGATGCGGAGAAAGAGGCACACTTATCCACTGTTGGTGGGAATGTCAAAGGGTGCAACCACTGTGGAAGGCAGTTTGGCGGTTCCTCAAAAAGCTGAATATAGAATTGCCATACGACCCAGCAATACCATTGCTAGGTATCTACTCAAAGGACTTAAGGGCAAAGACACAAACGGACATTTGCACACCAATGTTTATAGCAGCATTATTTACAATTGCAAAGAGATGGAAACAGCCAAAATCTCCATCAACAGAAGAGTGGCTAAACAAACTGTGGTATATACATACGATGGAATATTATGCAGCTTTAAGACAAGATAAACTTATGAACCATGTAATAACATGGATGGACCTAGAGAATATTATGCTGAGTGAATCCAGCCAAAAACTAAAGGACAAATACTGTATGGTCCCACTGATGTGAACGGACATTCGAGAATAAACTTGAAATATGTCATTGGTAACAGAGTTCAGCAGGAGTTAGAAACAGGGTAAGACAATGGGTAATTGAAGCTGAAGGGATACAGACTGTGCAACAGGACTAGATACAAAAACTCAAAAATGGACAGCACAATAATACCTAATTGTAAAGTAATCATGTTAAAACACTGAATGAAGCTGCATCTGAGCTATAGGTTTTTGTTTTGTTTTGAGTTGTTTTGTTTTGATTTTACTATTATTACTTTTATTTTTTTCTCTATATTAACATTCTATATCTTTTTCGGTTATGTTGCTAGTTCTTCTAAACCAATGCAAATGTACTAAGAAATGATGATCATGCATCTATGTGATGATGTTAAGAATTAATGATTGCATGTGTAGAATGGTATGATCTCTAAATGTTGGGTTAATTTCTTTTTTTCCGTTAATTAAAAAAAAGAGAAGGGATAATTGGAGATGAAGGGATACAGACTGTACAACGGGACTGGATATAAAAACTCAGAAATGGACAGCACAATACTACCCAATTGTAATGCAATTATGTTAAAACACTGAATGAAGCTGCATGTGAGGTATAGGTTTTTTGTTTTTGTTTTTTTTGTTTTTTTTCTTTCTATTATTGTTTTAATTCTTATTCTGTTGTCTTTTTATTTCTTTTTCTAAATCGATGCAAATGTACTAAGAAATGATGAATATGCAACTATGTGATGTTATTAAGAATTAATGATTGTACATGTAGATTGGAATGATTTCTAATTGTTTTGTTAATTCTTTTTTTAATTAATAAAAAAAAAAAGAAAAAAAAAGTTTATACATTGAAAATAAAGGCCAAAATATGAAAAAGAAAATAAATACCCTTCGTCAAGTTTACAAGCTATATAAAACCATGGATAAACACCCTCACCCCTTTTCATTTCTTGCATTTTTCAATGCATATTATCATCATATGATTATGGAGAAAAATAATATGGCTAGTATTTCTTTTACTGCCAGGCTCTTAGAATCATTAACATTGTTTTAGAAATCCACTGACACATCTAGCCATCTTTTACATTTAGGCTTCAACTTCAGGTCAGTGCATAACAGACAACAGATATTCAATAATCATTTATTGGATCAAAAAATGGAAGAAAGACCTAGTATTGATTTTTATGATTCTTGAGTAAAAAAAAAAAAAAAACATGGTAAGAGACCTTAGCAAAACTAGCAGGATTAATTTTTATATTTTACACTATGACCAATGTACTTTGCAACATTTCAAAATATAAAGAATACCCAGATTAATTTTGCACAAGGGAAAGATAGACCTAGGAAAGAACCCCAGATTTCAAAGAATTTTCTTCCATCTTTGCAACAGTTCACTTTACCAATGACAGGGAAAGATAGAGTTTAAGAAATAAGTACTTCAGTAGGATTTTATTTACCTGCTATTGTTAGGGAATTAATTATGTAATCCATGTAAATAAACACTATATATGCCACTACAGGGAAAAGTGTGTTAGTGTAATCAGTTAAAGTAAATCTTACCAAACTGAAATGTTTATTTCCCTTCCATTGAACTTCTTATATATCTTTCAAAGAGAATAAAAACAGAATTCTTTCAATAATGAATAATTAGAAAAAATGAAACAATAAATTATCCCAAATTCCACTATCTGGAAATAACAACTGAAAAAATTTCATCACATACTCTTCTATATTTAAAAAAAAGTACATATTTTAAATTTCTTTAAAAATGGGGACCATTTTATGCAGATTACTTTATTTCTTATTTTTCAACAATGTAGTATGAATATCTTTTCACATCATTAAATCAATCTCCCATATTATTTTTTCCTATATTATTTTTAATGTCTGTATTATAATCCTAACTGGATAGATAGCTATACATATTATGCATACTCATTTTATTTTGCCTCACTTCATTGTGCTTCACAATATTGCATATTTTACAAATTGAAGGTTTGTGGCAACCCTCTGTCACACAAGTCTATCAGCATCATTTTTTCACACCACATGCTCACTTCATACCTCTGTGCCACATTTTAGGAATTTTCACAATATTTCAAACTTTTTCATAATTATCATATCTGTTATGGTGATCTGTGATCTATACCCTTTGATGTTACTATGGTAGTTGTTTGGTTCACCACTAACCATGCCCATATATGATGCAAACATCAGAAAATGTTGGGTCTTTTCTTACTGCTTTGTTGACTTCCATTCCCACATCGCTTTCCCTCTCCTCAGACCTCCCTAAGACATAAAATATTTTAAAAAGGTCATTTAAAAAGGCAACAATTGCCTGTAAGTATTCAAGTGAAAGTAAGAATTGCATGCCTCCCACTTTCAATCAAAAACTAAAAATAATTAATGTAGTGAAAAAGTCATGTCCTGAGATAGGACAAAAGCTAGGCCTCTTGTGCCAAATGGTTAGCCAAGTTGTGAGTGTAAAGGACAATTCTTGAAGGAATTTAAAGTACTACTCCAGTGAACACACAAATGGTAAGAAAGTGAAACAGCCTCGTTGCTAACATGGAGAAATTTATGGGGGTCTGGAGAGAAGATTAAACCAGCCACAACATTCCCTTAAACCAAAGCCTAACCCAGAGCAAGACTCTAACTCTGTTCAATTATATGAAAGGTAAGAGAGGTGAAGACACTGCAGAAGAAAAGTTGTAAGCTAGCAGAGGTTGGTTTATTAGGTTTAAGAAAACAGGTTATTTCTATAACATAAAAGTGCCAGGTAAAGCAGCAAGTGCTGATGAAGAAGCTGCAGCAAGTTACCAGAAGACCTGGTAATTGATGAAAGTGGCTTCACTAACCAAGAGCTTTTCGATGTAGATGAAATAGGCTTATATTGAAAGAAGATGTCGTCTAGGATTTTCATAGCTAAAGGAGAGAAATTGATATCTGGCTTCAAAACTTTGAAGGACAGGCTGACTCTTTTATTAGGAGCTAATGCAGCTGGTAACTTTAAGTTGAAGCCACTGTTCATCAGCGATTCTGAAAATCCTTGATCCTTTAAGAATGATGCTAAATCAACTCTATCTGTGCTTTAGAAATGGAAAGCAAAGCCTGGATGACAACACATTTGTTTACAACATGGTTTTCCAGATATTGTGCTCCACTGTTGAGACCTACAACTCAGAAAAAAAAGATTCCTTTCAAAATGTGACTGCTCATTGACAATGCACCAGGTCACCAAAGAACTCTGATGGAGATGTACAATGAGATAAATGTTTCCATGCCTGCTATCACAATATCCATTTTGCAGCCCATGGATCAAACAGTCATTTTGACTTTCAAATCTTATTACTGAAGAAATACAATCCATAATGCTTTAAATAATATCTGGGCCCTATCTGGTATTCTACAGAAGTTTCATGCACTAAGTTTACTTTCAGAAATCTATAACATCCATATGGTTCCATAGTTATATGGTTCCTAAAGCACAGATAGAGTTGATTTAGCATCATTCTTAAAGGATCAAGGATTTTCAGAATCACTGATGAACAGTGGCTTCAACTTAAAGTTACCAGCTGCATTAGCTCCTAATAAAAGAGTCAGCCTGTCCTTCAAAGTTTTGAAGCCAGATATCAATTTCTCTCCTTTAGCTATGAAAATCCTAGAGGACATCTTTCAATATAAACAGCTAGTTCCATCCCCCATTTCATATTATCAACACCCCTGTTCAACATGAAAAAGTTAGAATGGGCATAGCCCAAATACTCCTAAAGATTGGGAAAAGGATCAAAGGAGAAGGTGGAGTAACAGAGAAGATAGGATTTAACAAATGAATATGACTGCTGAATCATTATATTGCTATTTCTTTTAATCTCCAGTGTCTTGGAGCAGCTAGAAGGAAAACCTGATATAGTGAAACTGTAACCCATATCAAACTCTGAAATTTATTCTATAATTATTTGTTAAAATATACTTTGAAATTTATTGCTTTTTGTGTATGTATGTTATATTTCACAATAAAAAAATGTTTTTAAAAAGCCCCATAATGTTATAGATGCTGTAGATAGAGCTGCTGATGGATATGAGCAAAATCAATTGAAAACCTTCTGGAAAGTTTTCATCTTTCTAGATGCCATTAATAATATGGGGATTGGGCGGGTCATGGTGGCTCAGTGGCAGAGTTCTCGCCTGCCATGCCGGAGACCTAGGTTTGATTCCTGGTGTCTTCCCATGAAAATAAATAAATAAATAAATATTTTAAAAAAATAATAATAATATGGGGATTTATGGAAGGAGGCCAATATACAACATTAAAGCTTTGGAAGAAGTTGATATCAATCCCTGTGACCCTGTGGATGGGTTTGTAGGTTCAAGACTTCAGTGGAGGAAGTAACAGCAGATGAAGGGATATGGCAAGAGAACTAGAATTAGAAGTGGAGCCTAAAAATGTGACTCAATTGCTGCAATGTCATGATAAAATTGACTGGATGAGGAGCTGCTTCTTATGGATGGCAAAGGAAATCATTTCTTAAGATGAAGTCCACTCCTGGTGAAGATGATGTAAACATGGTTGAAATGGTTAAAAAAAGGATTTAGAACAGTACACCATCTTAGTTGCTAAAGCAGTGGCAGTGTTTGAGAAGAATGACTTCAATTCTGAAAGTTCTATTGTGGGTAAAATGCTATCAAATAGCATCACATGCTAGGGAAAACTCTTTTGTGAAATGAAGAGTCAATCGATGCGGCAAACTTCATTGTTGTCCTAATTGTTGTAGCCACCCGAACTTCAGTGACCACCACACTCATAGTCAGCAGCCACCAGCCTTGAGTCAAGACTTTCCACCAGCAAAAAGATTATGCCTCACCGAACACTCAGATGATGGTTAGGATTTTTTAGCAGTAAAGCATTTTTTAATTAAGGCATGTATATTGTTTGTTAGATAGAATGCTATTGCATACTTACCAGGCTTCATTTAATGCAAATATAATTTTTACATGCACCTAGAAAACCACAAAATCATGTGACTCGCTTTATTGTAATATTCACTTTATTGCAATGGTCTTGCAAACAAACTTGCAGTATTTCTAAAGTAAGTGGGTGTGTATAATGAGTTATGTCTCTGAATTTTGCTACTATAAGGAGATTTTTAGTGAGCGATTTTGCATGCATACCTTTTGTTATTACTTTTACTTCGTAATTATGGATTCTACCTATAGGATTATTTCTTTAAAGTATATTCTGCAAAAATATTTTGGCTATTGTTACTTATTGCCAAATTTCTTTACAGTGTGGCAATATGACTCACTGTTTACTTCTCCATAAAATGTGGTGGGTTTATTTCTCAAAATCATGCAGTCACTGATTAAATAATAACTCTGATTAAATAATAAATGAAGAAAGGTGTCTCATTTTTATATTAATGTCCATTATTACACTACCAAGCATGCTTTTGAATTCTTGTTATATGCTAACAACTAATGTATTCTCTTTTTAAATTTTCATAGAATACTATGAGCTAAGCACTAACCATATTTTCCTTTTATGAATAGCGAAACTGAGACTCAGCATCCCTAAGTTTCTTGCCATAGGTCACAAAACTGCCACCCAGGATTTTCGAATGCCTGAGCTAGTGCTCTCAACACTGTGCAATTTCATCTCCCCTACTGAAAAATATACATTTTAAAATACATGTCCTGGTATTTTATAAAATCTACTCTGTTTTTATTTTTTGCCTGTATTTTTTGCCTTGAATGATCATCTTTTTCTTATTGATTTTCAAGAATCTTTATATGTAAGGCGACGGCAACTCTTATTTGTTAACTCAATACTTACTTGCATCTTATTTAACTTTGTGCCTAATTCAATATCTCCACAGGATTCTGCAAGGTTGCTATGGGTTGAAAATCACTGGTTTAGGTTGTTTAAAAGTTGTGGCTTCCAAATAAGTACAATGCTGCTCGAATTGACATGGTTTAACACATGCATTTCTTCTGCAGGGTCTCTTATGCCTAGGCTCTGTTTCTCAGTACATTCTTAGTTATAATCAATATATATATTTTCTTTAAAACTTAAAAACTTAATTTATCTTCTACACTTTTTCTTCTGTGAATAGTAAAGTTTCTTACTGTGTCCTAAAATGTTTCTTTTTAAAATATGTTATTCTTTGTGTGAAGTGCTTGAAAATAAAAGCATGGGGTAAGGATAATGCTTCAGTTTGAAAAGTAATTTCAAAGCATTCATTTTTAGAGCCAGGAATAATTGTCTTTAAATTATTTCGCCTGCAACTGAGAAATGGGTAATTGATAGAGAGTCTGAACAATAAAGAGATCTGCACCATTAACAGAATAGAAGTTATATTGATGAAATGGTCCAAACGAAGAGGAAAGAAGAATGGTGGGGGACATAAGAACTGCTCAGCTTTGACATGCGCTCCTAAAAGGAATTTCTAAGTAGAATTACATTTTTCCCTCATTGAGTCCCACCTCAAATTTATTGAAGACCTTCCTGAAGTTGTTCAACAGATGTTCTAGAAAATGCATATTTAACCCCATTTCTCCTTCTTTTCTCTCATTTCAAAACAGCTCGGGGATACTTACCTGTTCGGTTGTCATTTTGAGAAGGTCTTTTAGTAAACATGTTCTGAGCAGAAACTCTCTGACTGTAAGAAACAGCTGGCTCTTATTAACAAATTTTGCATTACATATTGAAGCAGGACATAAAATGTTGGGGTTTATGCTTCTATCTTCCTTGCCTCCCAGGCAGGTGTTCTTCCTATGAGGCTAACTCTCAGGCACTTTTTAAACTATAGCTGAGTTATAGGGAGAATGTACTCTCCTTTTGGGAACACTGACTAACCTGTCTAAAAGCTTGTTCTTCCCGGCTTCAACCACAAATGTGGAAAGACAGTCCCCTAAACAGAGCTAAAATCACTATCATGAAAATCAAATAATAAACATATGATAAGATGCATAATATGATTAACAATTAAAAAAACACATTTTTGAGTTGTTTTTTTTTCCAAAGGCTATTGGTAAGGTTATGTACAGAGAAGTATATACTTTGATGTTGTTTCATGATTATATATACATACATGTATACATATATACACATGAGACATACACAGTTTAAAGGATGTGTTTGTATATGTGTGTGTAGCCAGAGATTCTATTTGCAGGGTGATATATACATATATTTGTAGTAATTTATATGACATTTATCATCAAAGTATGTATTTCTTCATACATACCCCTAACAATAATTTTTGTAAAAAATCCAAAACTTTATTGTTTCTCTTATTATATGTGTAAATGCATACATATATACATACATACATATATGCATATATATCAATACAAATATATCTATCTAGAACTGTATTTCTATACCTATCTATCATTAATCTATCATCTAATCTCCTGGAGTCCAGCTATTCTATTTGGAAGATATTATCTAAGGAAATATTTGGATAAGTACACAACAATGTATGTACAAGGATGTTTTTAGCAACAATAGTGCAAGTGACTTAAATTTGCATCCATACAGGAGTAACTAAATAAACCAAGGACCCTCTATACACTGGACTACTATGCAACTGTTAACGTGGATGAGATTCCCTGTCATGCCACATCTAAGTGATGCAAGCTTGGACAATTTGCCTTCTCTCTTTGGGCTTAGTTTTCTCATGTGCAAATGAAAATAACAATCAAATCTAACAAACTGATTATTTTGAATATAAAATGAGTTAATTTATATCAAATGCTGGGAAAAATCCCCAGCATATAGCTATATATGAGCTGGATTTTATTATCTGTAGCACATTCTGAATTTCAGCTGCATTGCATAGGCAGTCATATGAACAATCTGATTGCAGGACAATATGTATATATGTATACTTATAATTATACACACATATAATGATTGTATACAAGATGAATATATATATATATACATGTACATTTTTGGATACGACATATGTAATAATATCCATGATTACTTTTAATTAAATTGAACAAGGTTATTTTAATTATAGAAACAATTCAAAGATATCTAAACAATCCAATAACATCTTCCAAATAAAGGATAAAATTAAATTACATACACAAAACATGCCTAATATTAACCAATAATTTAACAGAAAATATTTATTATTGGGTATTAGTCTATAGATTCAGGTACTATAATCAGGTGCAAAATTTTTTTATTATTGTATTGTTTACAATTTCCCACTAAAATTTTTAAAAGAAGTCAAAATAAAATATTTTACATGCCATCAGTTTCATGCAGCTCTTACTTAGAAATCCATAACAAAAAGACCTTAAGACAATCACAAAATATTGGGAAATAAAACAACATATCTAAATAGTCCATGGTCAAGATGCACAAGAGCACATACCGCATTATTCCTTTCTATGAAGTTCAATAACAACCAAAACTATAATGATAGAAATCAGAGAGCAGTTGGCTGTCTCTGGAGTAAGTGAGAGAAATTGATTGAAAAGGGCCATGAGGAAATTTCTAAGATAATGGAGAGTTTCTATTTCTCATTTTGGTTGGTGGTTGCAGAATTTTATAATTACCACAGCTCTTGAAGATAAATATTTGAGTTTATTATATCTAAGCTTTATCTAAAAAATAAAGCTGAAGTTTGGAGGTACAGAAAACTGGACTAGTCTGGCAAACTACCAGATTCTTTTAAGAAATAGAATTGTGGGTATATAGTTATATTGTTGGATGGACTTTCATTTAAAAGTAAAAAGAAACAATTAGTCCTTCTATTGTGATAGGGAAGTGCTCTTTTATGTTGCATAATCACTAATAATTAATTGCCTACTCCTAAGGGCTTTGATCAACACTGCCATTCATTTCTGTGCTGAAATATCTAAAGTATTCTTTGTAACCTCTATCCAACTCACTGTCTTATTCTTCATTCTCAGTAAAACAGAGTCAATAGCAGTACCAGAATAGTGCAGAAGTCAGAGGTGGAAAATACTTCTAGTTCCCCCAAGAGACAGTAATGCTAAAGTTATTTCTAACAACAGAAAGTTTGCAAGAACTCTGGGAGTTAATATTATCAGTGTGGCCCAAATTATAATCACAGTCATAATTTAGACAATGGAGTGTTGGCATGTTAAATAAGTTCTCTGGTATTAAGCAAACATCTTATAACCAGCAAGTAAAACAAATGAAATGAATGTAATATGTAAACATAGAATATAAAAGCCATGATGAATAACTATAATTCCATACTCTTATTGTCATGTGTTTTACTTTTATATATGTTAGAAGCAAATTGCTTTAAGAATTCAATTTTCTAAAAATTAAAGATAAATTTGCATGTGTGTATAAAAATAAAATTAAAAGGTCTTTTACATTTACCCATATTCTTACCCTATCTGGACCTTTTTATTGGTTTCTGCATATCTGGTTTTCCTATGGTGTCAATTTCTGAATAACACCTCTTTGCATTCTGTGTAATACATGTTTGATAGGATGAATTTGTTCTGCTTTAATATGGAATTTTACTTTGACGCTTTTGTATCTTTTCTTTCAGCACTTTAAAGATGTTGTGCCATTGTACCCGGGCCTCCATTGTTTTTTATTGTAAGTTACCTACCATTTTACCTCTATCTAATATGTTTTTCCCACTCTGGCTTTTTTTAAAACTTTATCTTTGGTTTTCAGCCGTTTGATTTTGATAAGACTTAAGTGTGGGTTTTTTTGTCTTGATGTTGCTTGGGGTTTGTTCAACTGCCTCGGTCTCTTCAAATATGTCTTCTGGCCCATTTTCTCTCCCTCCTCCTTTTGGGATTTCAACTGCACAAATATTATGCCATTAATGTATTTCCATAGAAATCAGGTGTTCCCTTTTTCTTTTTTTTTTTTTTTCATTGGGTGACAGTTTCGCTATTCTCTGTTGACAGGTCTTCAAATTCATCAGTTCTTGCTTCTGTTACCCATAACAAATTATTTCAGATACTGATTTTTTTTTCTAGATTTCAATTTTGTTCACTTTTATAGTTTCCTCTAGTATTCTGAGACAATAGGACATTCACAGCCAACCTCAGGGAATTGTAAGGAAAAAAAATCAGGCATGCAAATTTATCTATTCCCGATCTCCTCCTTTTGTTTCATACCATGTCCCTTTTTCATACTCCATGCTTGCCTTTGGGAATTTCGATTCATTTCTTTTTTTAGTATTTTTCTTCATGCTGACTTCCTCAATTAACTTGAATTTATAGTTTCTTTCCTTAGGCCAGCTATTCCTTATATAAAGGTATGTGACTGACTCTTCAATTTGAGTCTGATGATAATTCTCTACTCTGTTAAAACCCCTGTCATCCCATAGCAATTTGTGTAAGTAGATATTCAGCTGAGTTCTACTGAGAAAAGTTTTGTAAATTATATTTCAAATAATGCATGGCCCAATGGATATATCATATAAGTAGGTTATTATGATTAATCAGCAAATATTTTATCAATTATTTTTATTTGTTTGCTTTTCCTCAAATCTATTCACCTAAAATAACTCAAAGAAGTTCACTTGCTCTAGGAAATTTCTAGATGTCTTACTGTCACAATTTTTTATTTCCCTAAATTTCATAAATTTAATGGTTGAGCACTGACTGATTTCTAGATTAAGAAAATTTTTACAATATTTTTGAGGTGATTCAAAACTACAGACTCAGGCACTCATTTCAATCATTTATATAATTTAAATTAAGTGTGGAATTGTCAAATTGAATATGAGAAGATGAAATCCTTTTCATTAAAGTTAAAATCTAAGTATGCTGGAAAGTTCCCTTCACCATATGGAAACCAGGTTCAAAAATACATTAGCAGGACATAGAGATTAAATTGCATAATATCAGTACTGATGCCTAATTATGTGATATACTATATATCACATTTTAGAATGAAGAAAGTTGCATTTGATTAGGAGAGAAACTGCCATATGATTTTATTCAATGAAACATCACAGTGAAATCTCAATCAAATTAAACACAGAAATTCAAATGTGCAGTTCTACCATATGCCCATTAGTACCCATTTTCAGGAAGCAAATGGTCTAGAATTATTTCAGATTTGAGAAACATTTGATAAAAATTTGAAATTTGTGTAAATCACAGGTGTCTCAGGCTCACTGGTAACTATTAAAATGTGTGTTTGATGTATGTGTGTCTAAGTGTCTTAACCACATTTAGTATTGAGCTAATCAGAGAGTACGAAGTCTAGTAGAGTCACTACAGTATTTTTTTTTTAATTCCTCAGTTTTTAGAAGAAGGGAGAAAAACCCATAACACTATTTACTATGGGATGTTTTTAGATGAACAGTACTTTAATGATGACAAGTATAGATTTGTGGTAGATTATTTATTATCTAGGGAGTGTACTCTCAAGAAAAATAGAAGTTGCACAACATCAGGGTTTAACTTTTTGCTATAAGAAACCAAATGTTGTGCTTATACAGAGCAAACCCTCCCCAAAGAAAACACGACAAAGGCTGTCTGCCTTTATTAATGCACCTCACTCATGAATCTCCAGTAGTGATGGATCACCCTCATTTAAGGAATGATGTGCTGGAAAAATGCATTATTTTCAAGAGTAAGAGAGTAGATTAATGCAAATGTGTGCTGAAAGGAAATTCAAAACTCTCTCATGATATATGCTGATTTTCGGGTGTTCCCCATTTGCACGGTTGTTTAAGCAAGCACTCTAAATGGAAATGCACTTGACATTTTAGCAACTGGATGTGATCAAACAACATTAGAATTTAGCTTATTTCTCAGAAAATGATTAAACCAATTCTTTGCTCATTTCCTATGCTTGCAGGAGGGAAAAAAGGGAATAAAAGACATATTAATAAAATAGACCTGCTAAATGAAAAACTGCCTGGAACCAATGTAAGGTTGATATCTTTTTTTTTTTTTCCTTTTCCCTCCTTTCCTTCTGTCACAATAATCCTGAGCTGCATGCATTATCAGAAGAGAATTTTGATCACCTGTTAACAGCCCTTAGTAAAGAAATTCAGGATAAATATTTCATAAGGCACCTTGAGACTGAGTTATGCTTTCCATTAATGTTTATGTCACAAGGACTTGTTAATACAGAAATTTCTTAAACACCCTATAATAAATGATTTTGACCTTGCAGTTCCTGGTAGTAGCATTACAATTCTGCTGGGTAGGTAGGAGAGAACACAATAGATGACTAAGTCGGCTGTATGAATCACAAGTGGTTGCTGTAATACTAATTATAAGTTAGGAGAGCATGGTATATCAGGTGGCAACATATGAAACAGGGAGATGAGAGTGAAACAATTATTAAATCCATATGGATCTTTTACCTACAAGAGGATTCCTGTCATTTTATTGGAAAGAAAGTGGATCAATTACTGTATTAGTTATTTACTGTTGCAGTTATTTATTAGTTATTTACTGCTAAATTATCACAAATTTAGCAACCTAAAACAACATGCACACACACACACACACACACACACACGCATTATGTAATCGTTTTTGTGGGTCAGGAATCCAGGCACTGTTTAATTGGGGCCTCTGCTCTCGCAAGGCTGAAATCAAGGTGTTGGCAAGGGAAGGCATCTCATCTGCGGTTATGGGGCAGGGTCCACATCGAAGCTCGGGTAGTTATTGGCAGGATTTGGTTCCTTGCTGGCTGTGGACTGAAGGCTGCTGTCGTTCCTGGCCACGTGGGCCACTCTATCAGTCTGTTTACTTCATCAGAACCAGACAAGGAGAGACCCAACAAAGAGAATCTGTTAGAATATGGAAGTCACAGTCACACGTAATGTAGGACTGGAAGTGGCATCCCATTACCTTCCTGAAGGGAGCCATGGCTCTGGCCTGCACCCAGAGGGGGTGAGTCTCAGGAGACACAGTGATCATCAAGGGCCATCTCAGAGACTTTCTGTCAAAATGACTAAGCCCTACAGTGTTCCCCCATTTTTTAATCCAGTTATGTCTAAATAACTTCATATCCCTGTAAATTTCTGTATAAATATTTCTGTGAGGGAGAATTTATAGACTTGAGGAATTCTAAGTGATGAGTTACTAAATCAGTCTGGCAGTCAGATAGCACATATATATTTTTAATCCGTTCCACTTCTTGCCAGCTCCATCACATGAACTAATTTTTAGCCTTCTGAGCATGTTTTCTACATGTGAAGTAGGGAAATGATGATTAGCCAATTTCACAGGTATGTTCTTGTAGTCACAAAATATTAACTGAAAATAAATGCTTTGAAACAAAATAAATTGATTATAATCATATATATAAATGTATATATATATGCTTAAGTACATATATATATAAAGCATATATATATGTGCTTAAGTAACTTCAATTTCCTTAGATTTCACTAGTCTGATATCACATATATAATAAGGGCTTGAATGTTAGTTCTTCTTGAAATTACCCCTGTAAGTTTTTCTGTGTTTATAAGAAATGTCTCACACATGCTCATAAATATTCTTTCAGCTGCCAAATACCACCCACAATTTCTTACCTTTTTCCTGCCTTTTCTCTGACATCCCTCTGTGAGGTCCTGTGGAAAGTGCCAGGCCCCCTGTCTTCTCTGGAAACAGTGTCCTGAAGACTTGGAGGTGGGAGCCGTGATAACAGGGACAGAAAGCGGGGGGTCATGAGCCTCATGGACCAATGGGTGCCAGGTTCTCCTTATCGCACCTCATCAGTCGGTCCTTCTTTGGTGGGCAGAAAGGACCAAAGGAAGGGGAATAAAGCTGGGGGAAGAAGCAGGAATGCTAGGAAAATGGAATAGGATACCCCTAACACTGTGCAGTTCTCTGAGGCAAATTCGGGGATTATTATCATGTCTTTCCCCACAGAACATTGTTCAAAGATAGAATGTTGCAAGCATTGCTATTTCAGTCCTGTTGAAGGATCAGAGAAAACAGTGGGTTAGCCAGAAAGAAAGTAGCTTTGCCACCCATATATAAAATCAATAAAACATTACTGTTATACACTGTGATATTTACTCCCTGTGAAAGAGATTGGGCTGGAAACTGAGAAAACTTAACTAAATGGCACCACACCACAACAGCAGAAACAGCTCCTTTCTAACACAGTTTTGTTTCTGTGGATTATTTTTACAAGGTAACCCACTTTGGGTAGCTGAAAGTCAGTGGTCCCAGTAAACTGAAAACAGGAAAATGGGGCTAACTAGGAATAATTTTCTTCTGCCATTATCTAAATTTTAAGCAACTTAATGTGCCTCTCAAGAAGTGCTAAAGAACAAGCACCAAAGAAAAGTGAGAATTGGTTTGCAAAATATTTTCAGAATACCAGGTCTGAAACAGACAATGATAAAAAATTATTTAATGTGAGCCTGTGTTTTAAACACTGTTAAAAATAAATCAATTTCTGCCACTGCTGAATATGCACCAAATGCAAAACTGTTTAAAACCTACTTGAAGAAACAGGACGAATAAAAGTCTGTCTTGGTTTCTCCTTTGGTCTTCCTGTGTCTTTTCAATTCTTAATAAAGCAAAGTTTTTAGTTTTATTTATAGGACACAGTACTTAGCTGCATATCCACTGTGGAAATTGTAATTACTGTCTCTCTTCACTCTTGCCCTCCAAAGAATCTAAGTCTGAATTATGGCTCAGGAAATGTTCAAAAAATTAGGCTTCTCTACTCTTCCAGTTACCCAGTTATGTCCAAAAGAACCAACAGTGAAGGCTTAAGCCAGTACTTATTCTCTATCTCTCTTCAATAGTAACTTGGAGATATGGTGGTTGAAATGAAACTGAAATAAAAGATTAGGAATAAAATGTGCTCACTCAGCATTTTTTCTTACATGGGGTTGGGGGAGAAATGCGATTCTGTCATTCAATTAGATCATTCGCCCAACTTGGTATCTTTGCATGTTAATGAATCGGGATTGCCAGATGCTAAGAATTTGTCATAATTTAGCTAATTTATTATCTTGTAAGGGCCAGAGCCATGTGTTTTGTTAGGGTATTAAACAAGCACAAGGAGTCTACAAAACAGGAGGTAGAATTTGGTTGGCATTTTTCTCTAGTGCAGGGTGATCTTGCATTTAAGATTTAAAATGCATAATATTGCAGGCGTTGACTTACCCCCTGCAAATGCAGAGGGAAGTGCATGCCCATGACCAGAAAGGGGGCTAAAATGGTTTCCTGCTGTGCTTATAGCTCTGTCTTCACTGCCCATTATTCTTTGTAGATGGTTGTATTGGGTGTTTCGCTCCATAACTCTTTTGCTGAACAGTTCTTATCTCAAAAACAACTCAATCATCCGCCTGTCCATCACACATCATGATGGCTGTGTGTCACATTGTGTCACAACTAGGTGGAAAATTGCTGAATAAGATATCTCACTTCTAACATAGAACTAAAACAAGAAATGAAATCTGTTTTGACCTTTCCCTAAAACTATTAATACTGATTCTAAGAAGCCTCTACAATGGATGTTGTAGCAACTGAGGATATTTATAATACTAGCATAACTCTTTAGATTGTAATTCTAATTTTAACCTCTTTCCCAAATAGCTGGCAGGACTATTATGACAAGAAGATGATCATACATCAAGCAAATAGGTTGTTTTGTCTTGGACTCTCAGAGTTTTCACTTATTTCTTGTCATGTAAAATCATACTTTCCTAACACTGACATAGGCCAGGACAGGGTAAGGACTGGATCAAGGATCATTTTTATAAAGTGAGTCATGTTGTGTCTTTTTTATTGGATAAATATATGTTAGAATTTAGAGGAGAATATTGAAAAGGGAAGAAGAAGATAACCAAAAATATGGCAAGTTTTATTGGTAAAATCCAAACAACAAAAACCCCGGTCCTCTTATTTTTAAACCAGATTATAAGTTAAGCAATTATATTTATGTGTTATATACTCTCTTTTGCGAAGCTTTATTTTCTGAAAAGCACTCAAATGAAGACCGGTCTATTAAAGAAGTATACAACTTGTGACAATAGGCAGGATATGCGTGCCCACCTTCAAAATTCTTATATTAACTATTAATCACTGCTTTCCTATTTCAAGACAGTATTCTACTGGTACTACATGGACATTTGCTAGATATACTGGACAATGTGCTCAGAACACATTGAATATGCTGGATGATGTACTCAAAGCAAATTCTGATTAGTCATAGGCTTTGTAGGGTTATTTCTTTATTCAAAATTAAAGTGATACTTTAATTGAAGTACATTTATAAATCCCTAACTACTTTGAATCTTGTTCTAGTTTGCTAGCTGCCGGAAGGCAGTATACCAGAAACAGAATGACTTTAAAAAGGGGGAATTTAATAAGTTGCTAGTTTACAGTTCTAAGGCTGAGAAAATGTCCCAATTAAAACAAGTCTATAGAAATGTCCAATTTGAGGCACCTGGGGAAAGATATCTTGATTCAGAAAGGTCGACGACGTTCAACGTTTCTCTCTCAGCTGGAAGGGCACATGGTGAACATGGCAGCATCTGCTGGCTTTCTCGTGGCTCTACCAACAAAAAAGAGACTCTCTCCAAAATGTTTCCTCTTTTAAAGGATTCCAGTAAGCAACTCCACTTTCAGTGGGTGGAGACACACCTCCATGGAAATCATCTAATCAAAAGTTACCACCCACAATTGGGTGGGTCATATCTTCACGGAAACAATCAAAATGCTCCCACCTAGCAATATTGAATGAGGATTAAAGAGCATGGCTTTTCTGGGGTGCATCACAGATTCAGACCGGCACAAATCCTATAACTGATATTTCCTTCATTGTCACTAGGAATCTGAGAGCCCACGTTTAGAGTCTAAAAGAGTCTTTACCATGTGTCATTTTAGACTTACCTTATCATGGCTTATTGTGTATGTGTTTGCGTATTCATGTATTCTTATTCAATTTATTATTTTACAGTATGTATATACTTATAGATATATGTGTGTATATTTATATACATATACACACATATTTTATAATTTTTGTACTACTAGAAATGTGTAAGAGCTCAGGATGGGATGGGTAATTATTAATTAATTAATTAATAAGACAGGCACCAACAGTTTGACTCAAATCATTTTGCCATTTGGACTGTCTTTGTGCTACTGCCTTTGTTTGAAATCTCCTGATAGATGGTGCTGGTGCTTTATTTTTAGCCTGCTAAAAATGGGTCAGATTTCTTTCATTCTCTCTTTCCTACTTTCTTTCTTTCATTTCATGGATCTTGTTCTGTTTAATAGATTCTTTCAAAAAGGTGGGATCATGCCCTTCGTTTCCAATGAAGCTTTTTGTTAGGTTCAAGCCCAGTAATCACAAACAATGTAGAAGGTAATGGCATGTGATAGGCATAGTTTGCTCTTCTAAGGATTTCAGTTACACTTCAGTTTTTATGTTCAGCAAATTAGAATGCCTTTAAACCTCTCATCTGTGCATAAAAGTATGAAAGAAATAGAAAAGAATAGAGGCTGTAACCACAAAACTTGTGACAGAAATAAAGAGGACAAAGCAGCCTTGGTCAATGGAAGAAAGAGAAAGGCAGTTTTAATATTTTTATAGGAAAAAACCCTTCAGATTAAAATTTGCATACCTATATTTCACACAGATAATTTAAAAGAATGTTTGACAGCAGCGATGTCATAATCAGACTGCAAGAAAGGGAATGTAATAATCTGATTATGCAGCCAATCCTCTGCCCCTCCCCATACTAGGGTCACTGTTGTTTAAAACCTCTCTGTCCTCCCTTGCCCAAAAGTCAAGTGGCTCCTTTTACTCTCCTTGCTGGAAATTTCTAAGCTCACTGCTGGCACCTGGGATGCTCTCACGGTCTCTTTGCCTACCGTCTCAGTTTGCCAGGGCTGCTAAAACAAAATACCACAAACTGGTTGGCTTAACCAAGAGAAAGTTACTGCCTCATAGGTTGGGGGCTGGAAATCCAACATGAAGGTATGAGCAAGCCACGTTTCCTCCAAAGTCTGTAGCATTCTGGGGGTGGCTTGCTGGCAATGAATCTCTGCATCCATCACGTGGTGATTTGTCTCTTTCTGTCTCCTCCCATGGCTTGTATTTGCATGTCCAAATTGTCTTTGCTTATAAGGACTCTAGTCAAACAGAATTAAGGCCCACCTTGATTTAATTTGGACTCTTAATAGGATCTTCAGAGATTCCATTTACAAATGCGTTCACACCCATAGGCTTGAGAGTTAGAATTTGAACATGTCTTCATAGAAGATATTATTCAATCTATTACAGCTACTAATCACATAGGATTTTATTGTTGTGCTTGTATTTCAACGCTCTAACTAAAGTTCTTTAACTTTTATCAGCAGCAAAGAATTAATTTAATTTACTTTTACCACAAAGCCAGTTAGAAAATAATTGAAACAAAGAGCATTTTGGTTAATATAAGCTGTTTATTATTCTTTCCTCTGAAAAGCCAAAGAAAGATGGAGGAGGAGAAGGTCATGGACAAAAACTGCTAGCCCGTTTCCTAAGAGCTGAAACTTGGAGGTGAAAGTCTATCTGTCTTTAAGCACTCTGCTGCTGGATGTAGTGGCCACTGGGTTAGAAAATTAGGTACTCAGCACAGAGTGAAGAGCTTACTGTCTTTACTTTCCTTTCAGCACCCTAACTCCATATGTTTGTTCTTTAGGCTTTAAGCTTATGCTCAACTATTTTAGTGAAAGTTTTCTCTATCACTGCCTTAGGTGTCTTCCAGAGATCAGTGTATTACAAAATTAAATGTATATACATCTATAAAGCATAATATATGTACACATATGTATATGTAAATTTATTCTGTATAACTTTTACGCAGATAGGAATTTCCCTTCTTTCCTAAGGAACAATTTTTTCATGGTCCCACACACTGCATGTGACAGCCAACAATCCTTTGCCGCAAGCAGCCACTTGACTGCTCTCCCACAGTGTTCTGCAGGAGAGCCCTGTGAATTGCCATTTAAATGCAGCATAAGTGCTGGGAAAGCAAGTCTCTCAGGCTACCGATTGGACCCAATCTCCCAGATTGGGCCAGACATGCATTCTCCCAGGGTATGCACAATGATTACTTGCCAGTTTAGATTGTATTTTTTCATTAATGTTAAGTTAAAAACTTATCTTTTTAATGCCTTGCTTGGTCTCACAGGTGCTCCCATGGCACTCTGTAGATACTTCAAGTATTGTATTTGGACATGGTATTGCATGTGTTTGTTTTTATCTTTCTTTCTTCACCTTGTCTACAATTTTCTTGCAGGTAAGAACTGATTCTAATTCATTTTTGTGGTTCAGAATCAGAATCTAGTATTGTGTCTAGCAAAAAAGAGTTGCTGAAATGAATGAATGAGCACCTCTCCCCCAGGAAATGTATAAGATTTTGCCTACCTAGTTTATTTAAAATGTCTTTCTTTGTTATTACTCAAAGCTATTCTTAAAATAGAATTGGTTTAGACAAAAAAGCAAATATGACATTTTAGGACTACCACTGTTCTACAAGGTGCTATATGGCACTAATAAATTTCCAGTATAGCATCCACCTGAAATGTCAGCTCCATGAGAATAGGTATTTTGGATTGTTTATATTGTTTTGCACATTGTGTGTCTAAAGAGGCCCCCCACCCAAATCTAGGTTCATCGCTCCACCGGACTTAATGCACAGACACCCCAAATGGGTTGTGGAGAAACAAAGGTTTCTTTATGGTCTGGAAGGGCATGAGAATCTTCCCAAATCTGCCTCCCAGTAGTGATTTTTTGCCTATCCTTTCTACACATTAGAGCCAAAGAAAGACAATCACCTTGGACAACAGTTTTATATGAAGATAACGAACTTAATTAGTTTCTTATCTCTGATATTTACTACGTCCTTTAGGATTTCCATCCTCTGAGATACCTGGGAAATGGTCCGTACAAGTTTGAGGGGATAGAAAAAAGGCTGTTCAGGTCTGGGTGCATACTTTACAAATTGCTCCTCTATGAGACTAAAACTTAAACACAGAGTGTATTAGTTAGGGTTCTCTAGAGAAGCAGAATCAACAGGGAACACTCACAAATACAAAATTTATAAAAATGTCTCTCGTGACCTTGGGAACACAGACTCCAAAATACGCAGGGCAGACTGTGAAGCCAGCAATTCCAATGGAGGGTCTGAATGAACTCCACAGGAGAGGTTCACCAGCTGAAGCAGGAAAAGAGCCTGTCTCTTCTGAATCCTCCTTAAAAGGCTTCCAGTGATTAGCTTAAGCATGACTCATTTCAGAAGACACTCCCCTTTGGCTGATTACAAGTGGAATCAGCTGTGGATACAGCTGACGTGATCATGATTTAATTCTATGAAATGTCCTCATCGCAACAGACAGGCCAGCACTTGCCCAATCAAACAGGTACCACCACTTGGCCAAGCTGACACATGAACCTGACCATGACACATAGCTTGCTTATAGTTTTTAAGTTCCATTAAAAATGCTAAACTTACATATCTTAAACAACTAAAGAAGACCTGTCAAGTAATAGGCATTTAATATATGTTGAATAGACAAATGTATGTGTTACTGGGAAACAGTAATTAGGGTGAAATGTAATATTCTTTTGTTTCCCAAATGTCTTGAAATTGTTGTAGACTGTCTTTAGAAAAATTTAAAAAGTGATAATTCTGTAGCAAACTTTTAACTTGGAGTCTATAGTATCTATTGGGCTCAAAACAGAAGGTAATAGACTCATCTATCCATCCATTAATTTATTCATAAAATACATTATTCTAGGTTTTCAGGATAAAGCGCTGAACAAGACAGTCAAGGTCGCCTCTCATGGAGATTATATTTTAATGGGGTACAGCAGAAAATCAATATATATGTCAGGTTGAATGGTGCTGTGAAAAAAATCATAAAATAGGATAAGAAGATGGAGAATAATGTAGAGGGGTTGCCAAGAACACCAGATTTTTAGCACTCCTCATGAGAAGAGAGAAGAAATAGGGGGCCGTGTCTACCCACTTATATCTTTATGTCATGCAATTCTTTACACTGCCAATTTATGACATCATAAATAAACTAATGAAAAGTATGCTTGATGCAATACCAATTCATCATTATTCTTAACATTTTAACCATTATCAGATTTTGTAACCTGGCCTAGCATAGATGAATGATGGTGTCCTTAACCAGATTTGTAAAGATAAAAGAGGAAAATATTTGGTGGTTGGGGAGTTGTTAACTGACAAGAGATTTCCTGGGTCTGTAAGGCAAGTTTAAAACTTATGTCTGGAACTTCAAAATGAAGTTTGGGTTTATCCATAGATACAGATGCCATTAAGAAGCATAGGAGATCCCAGGAAGAGGCTAGAATAAGAAAAGTTCAACAACTGATGCTAGGGAGCATTATAATTCAAGCTAGATATGCAGAAAGAACATCCAGAAAAAATAAACTATGGTGGAGTTGTCATTACTGCAGGGAAAGAAGGAGACAATGAATTTTGGGAAGCTAGGAAGAAGATATTTACTGTTATCAAGAGGGTAAGTGAGATAAGGAATGAAAACTCTTCTTTGGATTTAGCAACTGGGAAGTTATGGATAATGTTAGCTATAATCACTTTGATAGTGGACGTAAAGAAATCAGACATCAATGAGCTAATTAAATGGTAGAAGAAGCACTGGAGAGAGTAAGCATATAACACTTTCTGAAATGTTGGCTTTTAAGGGAAAGAGGAATTGGATGATGACTGGAAGAAAAAGTAAGGTTAAAGAAGATTTATTAAAAATGACAGAGCCTGCAGAATGTTTATATGCTGATTAGGGAAACACATTGTTTTAGTTTCTTAAATGCTGCCAGAATGTGATATACCAGAACTGGAATGGCTTCAAAAAAGGGGAATTTAATAAGTTACAAGTCTGCTATTCTAAGCCCATAAAAATGTACAAATTAAGACACCAACAAGGGGTTACCTTCAATCAAGAAAGCCAGATGTGTCAGGAACACTTCTGTCAGCTGGGCAGTCACGTGGCTGGCATCTGCTGGTGCCTTGTTCCTTGGCTCCATTGCTTTCAGTCTGTTCCTGTGGGGATTCCTCACTTTTCTTCTCTAGGGCTGGCTTTCATCTCTTGGCATCTCTTGGCTCTCTCCAGGTTCTGGCTTGCTTAACATCTCTTGGTGATATCTGCTGGGCTCCAAGCATCTCCAAATATCCGTGTCTCTTTTCTCTGAAGCAGCTGTTTTCCAAGCTTTTATATCTGATTTCTCTGAGGCTCTGAGGCTTCTGCTGTTTCTGTGGCTTCTGTCATTTCTATCTCTCCTCAAAATGTTTCCTCTTTTAAAGGATATCAGGAAACTAATAAAGACCCACCTGGAATGAGTGGAGTCACATTTCCATCTAATTTAAAGGTCACACTCACAATTGGGTGCATCACATCTCCATGGAGATAATCTAATCAAAAGTTTCTAACTTACAATATTGAGTCAGGATTAACAGATATGGCTGCCCTCACAAGATTGAATCAGGATTAAAACATGGCTTTTCTGGGGTACATAATTTTTTCAAACCAGCACAAACATCATAAGCAAGTCTTTAGTGGTATGTTTCAACATACTATACATGAAATATGCTATAAAATGAGGCATTAAAGAAAGCAGTTAGTCACATTATTTTAAGGTTTGAATTTGTCTTAGCGGTTTGGGTGGAAGGATATTAGTCCTGAAGTTAATATTCTTGTTGGAAGAGTTGTTTAAGTGATGGAATACCAGATCTAGGCTATTAGAAATTGCAAACAGGATGAGACTAATTAATTACAATTACCCCATTATCCTTATAAATCTCGGGAGGTTGAAAAGTGGGAAAATTATGTGGCACAGAGTGGGTGTTCCGTAAATGCCAATTCCTTCTTTTCTGAATATTTTAAAGGATATTTAAGAATATGAGATCCCCAAATGTGTGAAAGTTAGAGGGCTTGTTACCATCTCTGAGCAAACATGTCTCACATAAGACACTTTAGAAACTGGGCAGAGGAGGTTTAACAAAGGCAAATCAGTAATGCAGAGTCTGTTCATGTACGTTAATAAGGGAAAAGGCTTGAGGGAATCCAAGGCACAATGGCACATGATTTAGACAGCTTATCAAGAGTTTCTGAAATGTTGTCCTGAGTTCTTCTTAAATAGACACTATAAATGCTAGAGTCTCTGTAGAAAAAGAAATGCAAGGAATACATTTAGTGTTCTCAGAGACAAATGGAGCAGCCTGGCTCTGTGACTGATTTCAGCCTTATTTCTGTTTCAAGACAGATGCCACTAAATATGGGCCCATTCACTGTCAACAGTGAACTCCTATGATCATGCATGCATTTAAAACTACATATGTTTTCACTTGTCTTTACTTTTCAAACCTTTCTTTTCTTTCTACTTTTCCAGAAAGCTTGGAAGAGTGAGCCTTTGTTGAAAGAATCTGGATTTCAGATAATCCCTCTCTATCCTTTTTCAGTTCAATATTACTTTACTTTCTTCATCTGTCCTCTTTCAGCCCCCCAATGACTTGCCTTATTTCACTTAGCAAGTCTTGCCTTTTGTATCTTTCAGGCCATCCTTAGTAATTTCAAAGATTGTATAGAGGAATGATAAAAAAAAAAAAAAAAAAAAAAACTGTGTTTTGAAGGATTCCAGTTGCCTTCATTAAGCCTTAAAAAGGAACAGTGAGAAAGTTAATTACCTGGAGCCCAAAACTCTATTTTCCCTTTAACAACTCAGTGCTGCACTTTAAAGGCAATCAAATGGAGTGCTATTTGGCAAATAGTCAGGTTTTCTTGAAATGCTAAGTGTAATTAGACTCTCCCTTGTCTGTTATTAAAGAAAAATTGTTTGTAAATGGTTAACATTTGAGTACTGAACTGCATCTTCAACCTTTATCATAATTATATTTTCAATATTGAACAAAATATTCTAAACTGAGAAATGAGGACTTACTACCAGGGTAATTGCTTGATAATGAATTGCTGCTGCTCTTAAAATACTTCTACTATTATTTATTTTGCCTTGTCTTTCAGGATTTTTCCAGTTGCATTTCAAATAATCTGAGAAGCCTTCTGTGAAAAGAAGCAACCACCCTGTGTAGTGGCTAATTTTGTTCCTAACTGGGGTTGTGAAGCAAAGAAAATATTCTCAACCCTGTCCACTGATTTGAGAGAAACCTAGATGCCAATAGGGTTGTCATGCTCCCTGGTGGGAGATAAGGATGAATAAAGCATTTCTGACTTTTAGATGATGCTTTGAGACTGTGATGTCATCAGATTCTCTCACACTTGACAGCAATTTATTTCATTATATTGTAATCTAATTGTTTTAATGTGCAAGATTCAATCACTAGTCACTCTACATTAAACCAAGAAGTCCAGACAAAAGAATACAACATTCTGGGGCCTGAACTTGGAGCCATACCAATTCAGGATCTTCTGTGTCTTTCAATTGATAATTTTTCAAATTGACACTTATGCCTATTGCATCTTAATTACTGGAGAATTGAAAACAAAATATTAAGACTATTTTTCCTGGTTATGAAATTTAGAGCATATTTCCAAGTAGTCTTTATTGTCATTAAAACGGAATGTTCCAAGGTGATATATATTAAAACTATTATATCAGTAGAACCCAAATACTTATCACTCCATTGTCAGTCAATAAAACTTCTATTTAATAATAAATAATAAAAATAATTTTGCTATCAGTTATTTACTGATCACTATCAGTTATTTACAATATGCTAGAGAATGTGTTAACTCCTTCTGTTTTGTCCATTTAATTTTCACAAGAAACCTATGAAATAGGTATTATTCTTTCACTTTTATAAATGAAGAAGCTGAGGCATGACAGGCATGAACCATTATTTTCCCAGTATCTGTAGCTCTAGGTAGAAAAGCCAGAAATCAGACCACATTTGTCTGTCTCCAAAGTTAAGCTCTTTTGATACCAATCAAAATCAGTGGGTTCTCTGCCCCATGTGCAAAATAGCTAATCCATGACACCAGGGTTTCAAAGAGAGAAAGAGTTTATTGCTAGGTGCCAAGCAGGAGATCAGACAGCCTATCCACTTGAAAATGTGTCCCCCTGAACTGCAGTAACTATGATGGTTTTATAGTATCAAAAAAGGTGAGCAGGTTTTAGGATAATAAGCACAATGTCTCGAGATGCCAAGTGTTCTAATATGCGATAAACCAGAAACAGAGTGGGTTTTAAAAGGGACAACTTATTAAGTTGCAAGTTTACACATCTAAGGCCATGAAAATGTTCAAATTAAAGCAAGTCTTTAAAAATGTCCAAATTAAGGCACCATCAAGAGTTTACCTTCACTCAAGAAAGGCTGATGAAGTTCAGAGTTTCTCTCTCTCAACTGGAATGACACATGGCAAACATAGTGATGTCTCCTAGCTTTCTCTCCAGGTTTCGTGTTTCATGAAGTTTTCCTGGGACGCTTTCCTTCTTCATTTCCAAAGGTCTTTGGCTGTGTGGGCTGTAAAGTTTTTTTTCCAAAATGTTTCCTCTTTTAAAGGATTCTAATAAAGTAGTCAAGACTCACCTGGAATGGGTGGAGTCACATCTCCCTCTAATCAAAGGTTAGTTCCCACAATAGAGTATGCCATATCTCTGTGGAGATAATCTAATCAAGTTCCCAATTTATGGTACTGAATAGGGATTAAAAGAAAGAGCTGCTTTCACAAGATGGATCAGGGTTAAAGCATGGCTTTTCAAACTGTCCCATCAAGGTTAGAGGAGACCTAATTATTGAGCATGTGCAGATTAATTACTTGCTCAGTCACAGAGCATATATAAGAAAATCGTAGTCTTAATATGATGATGGGTGTGATTTTTAGAATTATAAGGTATAGGTCACTTACAGGTTAAAGTCGAAACTACTATGCATATCAGGCAGGTCCATTTTGATTAGATCCAACTCCATATACCAAGGTAGCCTTGGAATCGGGGTGGGTTAGTTCTGAGCTGACTCAAGGATCCTCATTGATAGACATTAGGGGTTGTCTTTAGTGCTCATAAAACTCTAAGTGGAAAACCAGATAAAGGGGTACAAGTGAAGGTTAGTCATAAGGATTTTATAATTATAGAGGAACAAGATAAAAGCTATCTGACAATGCAATCATTAGCAGAGATCAAAACAACTGGATAACAGTTCAGAGATTTCTGCTATTTCCCTCATCTATTATACTATACCAGAACGTAAAAAATAAATATCTATATAATGATTCAGTAATCATAATCATCCCCTAAATCCTAACTTCTTGGTTATCCTTTCAAATAGATATTATCTAATCCTCTAAACATTATATGCTTTCATTTTCCACTACTTAGGAATAATATTATACACTTCATAAATACAGTATTGGAGGCTCCTAACAAACTGAGTGATTGTTAAGTAAACCATTACTAGCAAAGAGTCATCCTAACTGCATTATCTATATTTAAAATGAGTGCCCTGAAATTATGAAGTCTAAGGGGTCTGCAGAGTATGGCCCAATTGCTAGAAGCCTGTTTTGTAAGAAAAGATTTATTGGAATATACCCATTCATTTATATCTTATATCTATGGCTGCTTTCACAATACAACTGTAACACTGAGTTGTTGAACAGAGGTCCTGTGGTCTACAATGCCTAAAAAATTTACTATCTGACCATAAGGATAGGTCTGTTGACCCTGGATAAGCTGAAAAATAGTTGAGAAAAGCAACATGGATTTTCTACTACATTTTGGCATATTTTACAATGGATATGAAGTGTTTATGACAGGAGAGAACCATATTATCTGCTTATAAATACTCATCTAGGTGATGAAGTAATTATATAACCTTATTTACCACCAAACTGCAAACCTTACCTCCTATAATGAGAACCTAGATAGCTATTATTTCTTGTCCTAAATGAAATTATTATATCATCATTATAATTTTTTTTAACAAACGGGCCTAATTTAAACTCCAGTTAGACATACATTGCATATGTTGCACAATCAATATTCAAAGAAAAATAATCTGGAAAATATTTGCAAGATTATATGTTAATTTCCTTAGTAAAAAAGAGATATTGTTTTAATTCTTTTAAAAAATTTGTACATAGTTTTGTCATTTAATCTTGGCTGTACAAACCTTCTATTATGTGAATATGTGTGAAAATCTTATGGTACCCATAATTATTTATAAAACCCTATACATGAGTGAGTATTTGCTTTTAATGCTGTCTACTTAGATTGTAGAAAGCAAAGTTATTTTTTACTAATAGTTATATTTATCAGTATTTCTTTTTATGATTCCTTCAATCATGTACACTCTTAAAAGCTCTTAACCTATCCTGTAATTTATCATTGGCTTATAACACTCTTCCCCACCTTAACCACCAATAAAACCATTAAATAGTCAACAAGTGATGATACTGATGAAAATGTTTGGGGGTAGATTGAAAGGTTGGTGAGACTATCAAGAGACAATGAAAGAAAATAAGTAAAAGGTTCAGGGAAGTTGTGAGCAAAGAAATAGATGAATGTAATATTATTTTCTTCATCTTTTTCTTTCTGTAATATGGATTCTTAAAAGGACTGGTTTGATTATCTCACAAATTTCATAAATACTTTTCTTTTCTTAACTAATTTCAGTGCCCATGAAATATGATAACAGTGCATTAAAAACAAAGAAAACAGTCAAAATAAAAATGCTTCTATGAGCAATTTAAAAAGCACTTCAAATAAATAAAAAAAAAGCCTAAGCAAGGAAATAGAAATTCTAGGTGAAGGAATAGAAGGTATAAAAAGGAACCAAATAAAAATTTTTAGAACAGAAAAATACTGTATATGAAACAAAAAGCTCAATATAGGCTCAACAGCAAAAAATGGTGGTGAGATAAAAGACGAATCAGTGAATTGGAAGATAGAAAATAGAAATTAGCCAATCTGAACAATGGAGAGAAAACAGACTGAGAAATCGGAACAGAGCCTCAGACATTATGGGAATATAACAAAAGATCTAACATTTATGTCATTGTTGTTCTCTAAACATTCTGAAAGGAAATGATAGAAGATGAAACCTTGGAACATAGGGAAGGAAGAACATGGCAAGAAAATATGAATAAATGAAGTAAGTTTTTCCTCTTCTCCTGAGTCTTCTAAATTATGTTTGATGGTTGCAACAATTATAATACTGGATATCATGTGGTTCTCAATGTATGCAGAGGAAATATTTAAGACAGCTGTAAGTGGGATAAAGGGACATAAATCAAGATAAGGTTTCTATGCTTCACTTGAACTGGAAAATATGACACTAGTAGATTGTGATAAGCAATGCAAATATAATGCAATACTAGAAACTACAAAAAATGATATGCAAAATGATACACTAAAAAACACCATGGATAAAACAAAATAGAACTTTAAAAATCCCACACAACTTCTCTAATTAAAAAAAAATTAATTTTCAAGTAAGACACAGGGAGGCAGAAAAAAGAAAAGACAGACAGAAATAGAACAAAAATAAAACTAAAAAAAATGGTAGTCTTACATCTTAACATATCAATGATTATATTAATAGTAAGTGGTCTAATTACACTAATTAAAAGATAGAGATTAACAGGGTAAATTAAAATACATTACCCAACTATACTATCTATAAGAAATTTACTTCAAATATAATGTAGCAGATTGAAAGTAAAATAATGGAAAAAGATATACCATGGAGACATTACACAGAGAAAAGCAGAAATGGTTATATTAATGTGAGATAAAGTAAACTTCAGAGCAAAGAAAATTACCAAAAACAAAAGGAATAATTATATAATTACAGCACAGTTAATCCACCAAGTAGAGAGCAACCCTAAATATGCCTGTACCAAAAAACAGAGCTGCAAATTATGTGAAGTAAAACTATAGAACTGAAATGAGAAAATACAAGAGCTATGATTATAGTTAGCAACTTCAACACCCCTCTCTCAGCAATTAACAGACCAACTAGTCAAAATAATGGCATAGAACTCGATACTACCAGAAGCACATAGAGTCTAATTGTCCTTCAGAGAACACTCTCCCAACAACAGCAGAATGTGCATTATTTTTTCAAAGTAACCAAGACCATAGCTCAAACCATAAAACAAACTCAAGAAATTTAAAAATTGAAATCAGAGTTTGTTTATTCTCTTACCACAATGGAATCAACCCAGAATTCAATAACAGAAAAACAACAGGAAAATCTCCAAGCCTTTGGAAACTAAATAACATACTTCTAAATAATCCATAGATCAAAGAAATTACAAGGGAAATAAAAATACACAGAACTGAAAGAAAATTAAAATATGGTTTATTAAAATTTTTGAGACAGCTTACACAGTGCTGGAAGAGAAATTTAAAGAACTGGATGCATACATTTCAAAAGATGAAATGCCACAATAATCTTAGGTTCCACCTCAAAAGCTTAGAAAATGAAGAACAAAACAACCTCAAAGCAAACAAAAGGAAAGAAACAATAAAGATATAAGCAGAAATTAATGAAATTGAAAACAGAAATACAACAGAAGAAAACAATGATCCAAAACATGGTTCTCTGAAAAGAGCAATGAAGTCAACACCCATCTACTAAGACTGACAAACAGGGAAGACACAAATTACCAAAATAAGGAAAGAAATGGAATATCAATACAGATTCTGAAGACATTAAAAGAATAATATGGGAATAATGTGGATAGCTCTACAAACATAGATTTTTACAACTTACAAAAAATTGGCCATTTCCTCAAAAAAAAAGTTACAACAAATCACCCAGTATGAAATAGATCTTTTAAATAACCTTATAACTATTAAAGAAATAGAATCCATAATTAAATCCTTCCCCAAAGTGCTCTCCATACCCAGATAGTTTCACTGAGCAATTCTACCAAACTTTAAAGAAAAATTAACATCAATTCTGCACAACCTCTTCCAGAAAAAAAGAAAAGAAGGTCGTTTCTCAATTTCTTTTATTAAGCTAGCATTACTCTGATATCAAAACCAGAAAAGACAATATTAAAAACAGAAATCTACAGACCAACATCCCTCATGGATACATATGTAAAAATCCCTAAAGCATATTTACAAATAATATCTGGTAACATATGAAAGGAACTATACATCATGACTGTAGTTGTCAGGGTTCTCTAGGGAAACAAAACCAGGAAGAGATATCTGTAAATATGAGATTTTATACAAGTGTCTCATGAAACCGTGGAGGTGCATGAATCTAAATTCTGTAGGGCAAGCTATGAGCTGGCAACTCCAATGAAGTTCTTTGATGAATTCCCTAGGAGAGGCTGACTGATTGAAGTGGAAAGAAATTCTCTCTTCTGACTTTTCCTCTAAAGCTTTCAACTGATTAGATTAAAGCCACTCATTCTGGAAGGCACTCCCTTTAGCAGACAGCAAATGAAATCAGTTATACATGCAATCAATGTGCTTTGAATCAGCATCCACTCTCTTGTGCCATTTCTTCCATAGCCAGGATTCACAGGTCCAGGAATCAAGGGGTGGAAATGGGAGTGGCACCACTCACTATCACCTCTAGTGAACCACTATACAAGTTTTTGCTTCCTATCCCTGAAACTTTAAGCTCTGCTGGTCTTAGTTCCAGAAGGAGTACTCTTACCAGGAGACACAACGACTGTTCCATTGAACTGGAAATTAAGACTGCCACTTTGAGCTTCTCATGTCTCTGAATCAACAGGGAAGGAAGGGGATTGCTATACTGGCTTGTGGGATTGATCCTGACTATAAAGAGAAACTAGGACTGCAACTACACAATGGATATAAAGAAGAGTTTTTGTAGAATATAGGAGATGCCCTTAGGTTATTCTCTTATTACTACTGTTCCTTGTGATTAAAATCAATGGGAAACTGTTACAACCCAATCTAGGTAGTACTACCAATGGCCCAGAAACTTTAGGAATGAAGGTTTGAGTCACCCCACCAGGCAAAGAAGTGCTTCCTGAGGGTAAAGGGAACATAGAATGGTTAGTAGAAGAAGGTAGTGATAAATACGAACTATATCATGTGACCAGTTACAGAAAATAAGACTGTGATGGTATGAGTATTTCCTCCTTATTTTGTTATGAGTATGTTTGCATTTGTTCATAAAGCAAATATCTCGTGTTCTTCTTATCATATGACATGTTACATTGTTCATGTTATAGTATTTAAGTTATAGAATATCAAATTTAAAAGTAAATATTACCTAAGGACTTGCTCGCATCCTATTGTGGAGCGATTTAGTGCATTTCCAGATGTATTTTGTACAGTTTTGTATTGTTAGACAAAGCGTATGTCTTTATTGTATTCTATTTAGAGATTAAGTATGGTTTAAGTATGTGATGTGTTATAGTTGCCACATTGACAAGAAATGGACTGCGATGATTAGGTTCATGTGCCAGTTTGGCTGGGTGATGGTTCCTGGTCAGGTCAGCACTGATCTATCCATTACTGCAAGGATGTTAGCAGGCTGGCTTATTGAATCATGAATCAGTTAGTTGCATCTGTGGCTGAATACATTGTGTCTTCCACCAATGAGGTAATTTAATCAGTTGAATTTGATACAATCAGTTTAAGACTTTAAAGGGAAAAGGGAGAATTTTTACTTCTTCTTCAGCCAGCCAGCCTCTCTTGTAGAGTTTGTTGAGACACTTCATCAGTGTTGCTAGTTTCTTGACCTGCCCTACTGATTTTGGACTCTTGCATTCCCATGGTTGTGTGTGAGACTTTTATAAATCTCATATTTGCTGATATCTCCTTTTGGTTCTTTTTCTCTAGAGAACCCCAACTTAATACAGGTGTCAAAACACTGTCATTCCGAGCCATCTCATACAAGCATACAATTAGTAAAATCAAGAGGTGATATTTTGCATATCTCTATTGTTAACTAATGCCATGGACTGTTAGTGTCATCTTGATTATTGGAAATAGAGTCATTAGTGTTTTTGAATGTAATCAGAGCAGGAAACCAGTTGCCAAAACCAATTTTGAAGATTCTATTTATCAAGGACCACTCCCAGTCCTAAAGCTGCAATAGTCAAGGTTCTCTAGGGAAACAAAATCAACAGAAGATATCAGTAAATATGAGATTTTAGAAAAAAGTCTCATGCAATGGTGGGATGCATGAATTCAATTTCCATAGGGCAGACCATGAGCTGGCAACTCCAGTGAAGGTCTCCGATGAATTCCCCAGGGAAAGCTGGCTGGCTGAATGGAGAGAGAGATTATATCTTCTGACTACTCTTGTAAAACCTTCAACTGATTAGATTAAATGTAATTTATTGCAGAGCACATTTGCCTTAACCAACTGCAGATGTAATCAACCATAGATGCAATCAACGTGCTGATGATTTAAGTCCAGGCACTGTCCTCACAGCAACAGATAAGCCAGCGCTTCCTTGATCAGTCAAATGAATACCGTCACTTCGTTAAGTTGACACATGAACTTAACAATCACAATAACTAGTTGAGGTTTATTTTCAGTGATGTAATGCTAATTTAATATTTGAAAATTAATTGATGAAATCCATCATATTAATAACCCAAAGAAGAAAAATCACATATCTTATCAATGAGGCAAAAAAAAGTAGATGACAATATTTAATGCACATTCATAACAAAAACTCTCAGAAAAGTGGAAATATAGGAACATTTTTTCAACTTGATAAGTACCATCTACAAAAAAAGCTACAGCTAATCTTATACTTAATGATGAAGCACAGAATGCTTTTTCTTTAACATCAAGAACAAGGCACAGGTGCATGGGTGGTTCAGTCATAGAATGCTCACCTTCCATGCAGGAGAACTGTTTTGACTACTGGACCATGCACCACCACCCCTTAAAAGAAATAAAAGACAAGGTATGATGTCTGTTTTCACCACTCTTATTTGACATGGCACAAAAAGTTCTAGCCAGTGCAATAAGGCAATGACATAAAGTAATAAATATTGTAAAGAATGAAATAAAACAGTCTCTATTTTCAGATGGCATAATTGTGTGTGTAGAAAATCCCTAGAAATCCACAAAATAACTCCACAAAATCCACAAAATAAATCCACAAAATAATGAGCGAGTTCACTAAGGTTACAGGACACAAGACAAACATACAAAAGTAATTGTGCTTCTATATACCAGCAATGAACACATTGACAGAAAAATTTTAAATACAGTAACAATTGTTCAAAAATAAATATTTAGTTGTAAATTAAATTATGTAAAACTATGTAATGCCGATGAAAGAAACCAAAGCAAATCTAAATAAGCAGAGAAATATAAGATGTTCATGGATGAGAAGACCCAACACAGTAAGATATCAGTTCTGCCCCAAGATAATTAATAAGTTTGGCGCAATTTCAATCAAAATCTCAGCAAGATATTTTATATATGCAAAATTGTTCTAAAATTTATGTGGAAAAGCAAAGGAACTAGAAAAAAACATTTGAAAAAGAATAAAGTGGAAAGAATCAGTCTACCTGATTTCAAGACTTACTATATAGATACAGTAATCATGATTGTACACATGATTTTTTTGTAAACCCACAACTTCTCTATTAAACAAAATTAAAAACCTGATTGCATTGTATTCATGGAGGGATAGACACATAGATCAATGGCATAGAACAGAGCACCTAGAAATAGGTGCAAAAGTAATTCAATGGAAGAAAGATTGTCTTTTCAATAAATGGTGCTGAAGCAATTGGACATTCATAGGTAAAACAAAAATAAAATAAAAGAAAACCAAAAAAATCCTTCAACCTATCTCTCATATCTTCTGCAAAAATTAACTTACACCTGATCATGGATTTAACTGATAAATGTAATACTCTAATATTTTAAGAAAAACATAGGAAAAAATCTTTGGGATTTAGGACTTAGTAAAGAGTTCTCAGATTTGACACTAAAAGCTAATTTTGTTAGGAAAAATTGATACATTCAATTTTATCAAAATTAAAAACTTTTGCTCTGCAAAATATTGTTAAGGGGATGAAAATACAAGTTACACTCTAGGGAAAATATTTGCAAACACTCAACAAATAACTAACTCTAGAATACATACATAGCACTCAAATCTCAGCAGTAAAACAACAGCAAAAAAATTCAATAAGAAAACGGACAAAAGACCTGAAAAGACATTTTACCAAACAGGATATACAGATGGCAAATAAACACATGAAAAGATGTCTGACATTATTAGCCATTACAGAAATGAAAACACAACAAGCTATCACTACATATATATCAGGATGGCAGAAGTAAAAAGTAGTGAAAACACTAAATGCTGGCAAGGATGTGTAGAAACTGGGTAAGCGAAACATTGCTGGTAGAAATGCAAAATAGTACAACCAGTTTGTATTAATAATAGGAACCAATTTGGCAGCTTCTCAATAAATTAAACATGCATCTACCATACAATCAAGTAATTGCACTCCTGACCATTTATCCCAGAGAAATGAATACTTAAGTTTGCACAAAAACTTTTATACGAATGCTGATAGCAGCAGAATTCATAATAGCCCCAAACCAGAAACAATCCTAATGCCCTTTAACAGGTGAATGGTTTAACTGTGGCATAGGTATACCATAAAGAATACTATTCAGCTATAAAAAGAATTGGCTTATTGACATACACAATAATCTAGATAAATTTTTCAGAGAATTAGGCTGAGTGATAAATGCCAGTCCCCAAGTTTCCATATTGTATTATTCCAGTTATATAACATTCTTGAAATAACAAATTTAGAAAAATGGAGGACAGACAAATGGTTGCCAGAGGATAAGGAGGTGCTGGGGTGGGTAAGAATAGGGGCTGGCCATAGGAGAACAACAGAGGGGATCCTTGTTGTTATGGAAATGTCTTGTATCTTGATAGTATCAATGTTAAAATCTTTTTGTAATATAGTACCACAGTTTTGCAATATATTGCCACTGGGGGGAAATGGGATAGATTATCTACACTGTGGGTTAGATATACTGTGAGGAGTAGATGATATAATCTGAGAGGGCTTCATGAAATAGGCAGGATTTCCTTAATAATAGTGTATGTGTTGGCATTTTATTAGGCTAATTGACTAATGCTTCTGAGAAAATCTGGATTGTGCTGAAATTCTTTTATAATGGTAATATTTGATAATTTCCACTCATAGCAACAAGTAACAAGTAACACATGGTAATGTGCTAGAATTCTCCTTCTAGTTTTCTCTCTTTTCTTTTTCTTTTTTTTGCATGGGCAGGTGAGAATTCTGCTACTGAGCCGCCATCGCACTGCCCTCCTTCTAGTTCTTGGAGAAGGAATACTTGCAGTTTCTTCCTTTGTACAACTTTCTTGGTAGATTTATTATCCAAAAGCCATTTTAGCAGCCATGTAGCATTTTGACTTCATGAAAATCACTTTGGGTCTTAAAGCCACATCTTTAATTTTTAGTGAACCATTCAGGCAGTAGAAAAATAAACCGTTATTTATTGTTGCTAGTGTCAAGTAATATGCTAGGTCTAGGCATGATTAGGAATTTAGCAATAGTACATTAAAACACAGACAGCTTGTTGATTTTATTTTTCTACCACTGCATTAAGTAGTTTAGAATTTTATTTTGATTACATATTTAAGCATTAAATCATGTCAGAAAACTCCAACTTTACCAGATCATTGTGGCAGAATGACAATTGCCACTAGAAGTTGCCACATCCAGGAACACTTAAGGTACCCCCTGGCTTTCCTCTGACATGTTTCATTTTTGGGCACTTTCCAAACTTCTAATATGGGCACTTCTAATGTGGATAGCACAACTATCACAGGTGGTATACATTGCAAACACACATGCTACCTTTTTGTCTATTTTTTTCAAGAAGGTGAATTCATAACAGAAAGCTTATATAAAACTGGTCATAAAAATACTTCCGAACCACCCACATTTTAAAAATCATTGCTAGTAGCAGATGTAATTGGTTATTAGTGAGTACCAGGAACTTAATACTAGAAATAAGAATTAGATATTACTCAAATATGAGAATGTTTTTTTCCTGGTACGTACCAAGGACTCTGATATATAAGTGCCTGGTAAATATGTACTGAATGAATAAAAAAATTGCTATTATTCTTTATATTTCTAGAGAGTTGATCAAATACTTGATATTAGAAGTAGAATTTAGGCTTCTTTCTCCCCCCTTCACCAGTCCTACTCTCAGTCACTTGGTCTTGGTTTTCCATTTTAAGGTAACATTTAAACTAATCCTTTCATATGTAGCATCTTATATAACTTAAGACAGTTCTATTTCCCATAGATATCATCTCTAATTTTTTCATATGTAACTCAGTAAGAGCAGTGTTGATGCTACAAAGCATTATTACAAAAATGCCTGACATATAGTAGATGCTGAGTAATTCAAAGGATGAATTTTAGATAAATAATATTTCCAATACAATGTATACTATATACGATATGAAATATGTTCAGTATCTCAAATACTGCATTTTCAAATCTCCATCCACCTCTTTTTTTCTCTATTTTCATATTTCTCTTAAAGAATAGTATATAGAATTTAAGGAATATCAATGTACCTCAGCTGATGCAATTAGATCACATTAGCTCTTGGATAAACACGTTATATTGTTAGATTAATTATACTTCCTTATTCACAAGTTATCTTCTGAATATCTAGCCCATTTCCAAATACATATGCATAAATGAAATGTTCAGAGGATATACCTTCATGCAATTTTGCCATACTTATCTCTCCCAGACTTTTTGAGGCAAGTGCACATTTGAGTGTCTTTGAAATTTCTGGGAAAAAAAGTTAAATGTGAGTGATGTTTTTGCTGGTGATATAAATCTAACCTTAAAATGCCACAGGAAACTTTTAAAATTGTGTCCACATCCCCTATTTGACTTGCATAGTCTAACATTTTGCTTTTAAGTTTCTAAGTATTGTTGTATAATTTAGTATGCAAATATTTAATTAGTGTAATTTATCTTTTGTTACCCCTGAAGTGGATCTGATAGTAATTGAATGTTTCTTGATTTTAAGCATATACAAAAATCATAACGCTTTTGTTAATATATCATAATGTTTTTCTTGCTAATAAACATGGTTTAAACAAGCTAAGAAATTGAAAGAATACCCTTTTGGTACATTTGTGCTAGACAAGCATTTTATATTTCAATTGTTGATTTCCATTCTCAGTGCTGGTTCATCTGTACCATCAGTCTTC
Organism: Tamandua tetradactyla; assembly: GCF_023851605.1. Classification (NCBI taxonomy): domain Eukaryota; kingdom Metazoa; phylum Chordata; class Mammalia; order Pilosa; family Myrmecophagidae; genus Tamandua; species Tamandua tetradactyla. The sequence goes on from NC_135350.1 coordinate 28,745,180, forward strand.
AAACTGGCTTCCCATCATGCATGGATTTTCTGTGTGTAGGCTACAGAAAACTGGGAAATAGATCCATTCAGGATGAGTACACATGAAGGAGCATGGGAAAAGAGGCTAATCCATCACTCATATTTGCATAGCCCTATTCTCAAATACATTGCAAACAGAATATGTTGAGAGAATGGTGAGGTATTGGTAATTATGCCTAGGCAATGGACATAAACAGAAATCACCCCAGCAGTACCTGCACATGTGGTCTTGCCCTCACACTGCTTGGTAACTCAGAGGAAATTATTGAACCAAGTTTCAGTTTTTGGTTTAATGCTTTCCTTGATTTCAGTTTTTTGTTCTTGCCTTTCCTACTACCTGCAACGTTTTTTTTTTTTCTGTCAGATCCTCAGATGGCTGACTCCTTCTCATCATTTAAATAGTTCAGTTTTAGAGAAACCCTTTCCTATTCCACCTTTATTATATGCTACCCACCCCACTGCCCATCCACACCAGTGTATCCTTGCACTGTTGTCTTTTCTTCATAATTATAATCATGATCTGAAATTATCTTATTTGTTTACTTATTGTCTGTCTCTTCCATTTAAATGTAAACGCCACAAGAAAAGTTCTTTTCCAATTGTCTTGCATGCTGCCAAGTCTTTAACACTTACAATAAATTCTGGCTCAATAAAAATGTGTTGAGTTCATGAACAAACAGCAAACCAGCATTATCAGTTTAGCTTGATGTTTAGATCTGGGAGTAGAAATGAATGAAAAATAACTTGAATTTTATGTGCTGATTATTTGAGGTTCCTATGTTATAATTTTATGCTTCAGAAAATGTAAAACTTAGTTCTATATTAACTTTATTGAAGAGGTATGGGCTCATATGAATAAAGGATATTCATGCAACATCCTAATTTCTATATTTCTATATTATGGTGCAACATCCTAATTTCTATATTAAATACGTTCAGATTAGAATTCACCTTAGGTTCTTATCTTATTTTATCACGGTGGAAATCATCATAGAAATTATTTATGAGGATTTTTTTTTTTTTTTTAACATGGGCAGGCACCGGGAAACGAACCGGTCCTCGGGCTTGGCAGGCAAGCATTCTTACCTGCTGAGCCACCGTGGCCCACCCTATGAGGATTTTCAAAGAATGGATTCTTTCCACATGTAGTTTGTTACAATGAATGAATGAAAATCATTATGTCTTGTTAGGGAGCAATAGAAACAACCAAGTGCACCCTGTACCAAGGGGAAGATATAACTCTATCTTTGGAAACGTCAAGATGTTTCTACGTCAACTTTATCAACATGCAATTACCCCTGTAACTCATCTATCATCTGCTATTAGGGGGAGACAACATGGAATTCCATGTGGCAGATCACTCTCCTTTCTTCTTGAGCATGGTGCATAAATAAATCTACAGAACTGTCCTACTATATCAATATTAACTGCATAAAAATTATTCGACAAGCACATCAGAGATTATTGATATAAGGGGGGAAACTTCTCTGCATTTGCTGCTTTGAGAATTAATGAGTGTATTAGAAAGAATAAACTCACAAAATTACTCCGTATGAGTTGAACATGAAAATGGCTGTTCTTCAATTGAAACATTTTTCCTGGGCTACGGGATTCTTAAAACATCGGTAGCAGAAATATTTACTGGAAATAAACTTCATTTTCTATATGAAATAATCATCTAGCTTAGTTTAAGTCCAATAACATAGTTAGAACTCTGCATGACAAAGGAGGCAACATTCCACACTTGAGGGACACTGAAAGGGCAACTTGTTTAAAAACCTCTTATCCAGCCTTCCTTCCCAGTATTTTTTTTTTCCTGCTTTGTTCCTAGTGTACTCCCTTCAGTTACAGGTTTATTCACAGTTTTTGTCTTTGATAAAATACTATTCTTTCTTCATTTTTCTCCCCTGCATTTTTCTTCTCACCCTTACATCTTTTCTATGTTATTAATAAAAATATTTTAAGTTGCAATTCTTCAGTGAACCCCTGGTGGGTTTAAAATGCTTTGTAAACACCATTTTAAAGGTTATTGATAGATCTTGGTTAAATGTTATTAAGTCTTTAGGAATAGTAACAAGGTTACTCACTGATACTGAATGAGAATTCTTAAAATCTGATGAAATTTCCAACAACAACTAATAGGGGGGAACTGCTGATTTTTTCTCCTGATTCCTTTCAAGATGACTGTTTCCATCTCTCAAAAGGAAAGCCAGAGATAGAAAAGAGCCATGACATTGATGCATACCAAAAATAACAAAAATGGCAAGAAGTTTCTCATGAGAGAGAAGTCATTTATGGCCTCATCTGCAATGGAGACACTAGGAGCTGAGGGCCAAGGAGAACTAGATGCCACCAATTAGTTGTGCCTTTTACTCTTCCTCACTTTGTCTCGGAAGAATAATTTTCTCTATCTACACCATTGTTGGATAGGAAATCCAGCGGTACAGAACCAGCCAGACATGGCAGGATATCAGTTTAGTATTAGGGTCTAGTTCATGTGGCGAACAGATAATATCTGGAGAAGATAAGTGATATAGTCCCTGAGAAGTTTGTTTTCCCTACACTTTGTTTAAATGATTTTAACTGAGAGAAGCAGTTCAGGATAAGAACAGTTCCGGGAATCAAGAAAGATATACTGGAAACATATCAATTCAGAGAAAAGCTATGATATTACATTTGAATTTGAACAGAATAGAATCTGAAAGAAGAACATCATACTGGTAAAGGTTTGGGAATTTTTGCTTGTAAGTGTGAGGTGAGGGAGGGGAAAGGACAGGAGTGGGTGAGCAGACTGTGATAGCAGAGGCTCTCTTTCCTGACGTGTGTCCCACATATCCACACCCTGCATCATCATAGGAGCAAAATCTCTGCCCCACGTTTGCCTCCTCCCTTATTATTGATAATAACTAATCCATGTAGCTGATTCATCCAGAAGAATGCAATGAATGGGTAAAATATATTGTATCCACACAATGGAATATTATTCGTCAATAAAAGAAAATGAAGTACTGATGTTTGCCACAGTATAAACAAGTCTTAAAAATGTTATGCAAAGTGAAGGAAAACAATTATAAAAGACCACATATTGCATGATTCCATTTATATGAATAATCCAGAAAAGGCAAATCTGTAGAGACAGACAGTCGATCAGTGGTTATCTGTTGTATACATAGCCATACTTATGCTCCTAGGCCTTAGGCTTCAGATTCTTCTTGACCAAACTAGGCCTCAGTTAACTTCCTCTTTAGAAACGGCCCCAGCTTTCAGCTATCTGCCCAGCAACCTATGACAAGTATATCACCCCACACGCTAGCTACCTCTTCATAGGATAGCATAGTAACCGCATATATCACCTCACAGCATACCATCCTGCCTCTCATACCTGATAGGACAAAGGCTAACCACACATTATAATGTTGCTTAACTCATTAACATAACTGCTTAACTCATTATTATACTAATATAACCAAACGTGCAAACCCCGCGCCTAATCGGAAACAAACACATATCCTACCCAACCAGTCACTATCAGACACCATCCCTTCTCCCAGTTATCTCCACCCTCTCCTTACCGCTATATAAACCCTTGTACTTCCACAAATAAACGTCCTGGTGCGCAGACTTGCTATCTCCTCCTGGTCCCATGGTCGTCATTTCTCTCGTCGACTGCGCGCGCTCCGAAACCAGCTCGAGCCCCCCGGAGGCGACTGATCACCGCCATCCCCCGTCTGCTGGCGCGGAGACCCCTCGAGACCCGGACTTAGCAAACCCCGGCCTCCCCAGGCGGGCGGAGCGCGAGGAACCTCGGCTGCCGACCCCGCAGTTATCCAGGGCTGAGTGGTTGGGGGGAAATAGGGTATGACTGCTGAAGGATATGGGCATTCTTTTATGGGGTGACTAAATGTTCTAAAATTGATTGTGGTGCTGGCTATAAACCATTGTGAATATATTAAAAATTCATTGAATTTTGCACCTTAAGAGAGTGAATGGTAAGGTATATGGTAATACCTGAATAAAGTTGATATTAAAAACAAACAAACAAACAAAAACACTAAGAAGAATGAAGCCAAAGAAGAATTTATTTACTTGGGAAATAGGTTGAGGGATATTCACAGAAGGCATTAGAAATGGATGAAGATACGGGCAATTTTAAATGTTATAGAGAATATACTTGAATGGTCAATATGCAGGTATAGAAGTCTTAGTATAAAAGGGTAAAAATTAATATGGCATATGTGGATATGGGGAGAAGAGGGTAGAAGGAAGAAGGTAAGAGTATGCAAAAATACTTTCTTGTGGAAAGAGAGAGAGAGCTGACAACCCTAAATGACAATATATACCAATAGGAATAATAATGAATTATGAATAATCAGCAATTTCAAACTGACAGAAAAAAAAATGATGTATCTAAAGAAAGGAATAAAAGGAGAAAAATGGAAGCAAAGGCTAAAAGTAAATAGAAAGTATGAGATAAGATATCAGAAATAAGTCCCAATAAAACCATAAATACAGTGAGTGCAAGTCAACAATTAAAAGCAAGGATTCCCATATTGGATGCTAAATCAAGAGGAAAGATATAAATTTATAGGGCATGAGAGTTTAAAATGTCCTTAAGGATCATTTCAGTTAGTTTCCATATTCTTTCCAAAATCTGCTATTTGACATTGAGTTTTGTCTGAAACTTAGGAAGAGGAAATAACAGACTACCTACTGCTGGGGAAGTCACTGGCTATCTCCCAGTCCTTGCTTATTCCTGGCCCTTTCTTTCCTTTCTGTGCAAATGTTTCAATATATTTCTATTCCACAGCCTGGATGAAATATTATGTCCCATGGAATGGCCTGAGTGTACCTTGAACCCCAAACCAGGAACAAGGAGACTCAGTTGCGTATCAGGGCAGGAACTCTGTACAGACTGTGCATGATACATGCTTTTTGCTCCATGGCAGGGCACCCTAATCCTAGGATATACATATTTAATTCTCAGCACAGGTTTCTTTCTCCACTCCAAGGCAAAGTGGGTGTCCAGGGCTATCATCCGCCGACCCTGACCTGAGCAGTTGGCCTCTTTGGGAAACCAGCCACAATGGGATCACTTCTCCTGTTCTTTTGGACCCTTTGAGCTGTGTAAGTAACAAAGCAGTCACATTTCTTGTGCCTGAGTCTGTGTTACCATGTCGCTACATGTAGCAAATCACTCAGCGAATCTTGGCAAAGCAAGCAGCATGCATGGGAAAGAGTGGAGTGGGTTGATATTTTGGTAGTTCTTTTTGTTGCTCTTGCATTCCTTTTTTTTCCTCATAGGCAGGCACAGGGAATTGAACCCGGGTCTCCAGCATGGCAGGCAAGAACCCTGCTTGCTGAACCACCGTGGCCAGCCTTCTTGCGTTCCTTTTGTACAGGTGTGTCTGGATAACATAGGACTCATGGCTCTGTGGGCCAAACACCCACCTATTAGCCTGGATACTGATGCACAGCTCAAGAACCTAAAGTGTGCCCTTTCTGTTCTATGAGAGAAGAGTGACAATAAATGGGATTTTGAGAATTCCCCCATGAATGGCAAAAATTTGGCTAGCTGGTCCCACATTGAGATCAATGAGGTTGGGGCTTCCACCACACAGCATACACTCCTGTGGCTTTTATATCTGTTCTCATTCTGGAAACAGTCATACCTATACTCAGGCCACTGAGACTGATCTTGAGGTTGTAATGAGGCTGGTTATTATTCTGGAAATTATCAGATCTGAAGATGGGGACCCAGAGGTGAAAACAAAAATGTGATATTTTTTACAGAAAAGTAGATATAGGATATATATGAGAGATATGTATGGGAAGAAGCCTGGAAAGGATCTCCTCTTGTGGCTCTCCTGATCAACCAGGCTGAATGGAGGAGTCCTGACTGCCTCGTGTTCAACCTCTCATGCCAATGAACTCTTAGTTGGAGTTAAAGGAGGTAGAGCAGCTGACTGTGTATCCACAGCTGCTTTGCAGCCACAGTCTTTGCTTGACCGGATTTTTCAGGGAGTCAGGCAAGCATATCCCATAACAAGTGACCTCCCTTGAATTCCAACTAAGTCTTGTAGTAATGAGGAGGAAGCTGTGGTCATGCTGTGACAACTGGTTATTGGTGTGTGGATATTCTACCCCCACCAGAGACATTTAGCCAGTCAGATTTCCATTTTGCAGTGGACCATTGATCTTACTCACTAGGCACCTCCTGAGTGGAGTGACAAGCTGGTCCTCCACACCCCAGGGCTTCTGGGGGGAGTTGCAATTGGGTGGGTTTATAGTACCCTCTCTGTGTGGGGCAAGTGCTACAGTATTCGGATAGTGGGTGCCGTGGTAACCCAAAGACAGACCAGCAAGCAATAAGTGACCGGCTGTTATTCTGAGTGGTTTCTAAGATCCACAGGTGGGTTGGTAGTTACCCCTTCCACTTCTCTGCACCTGCCTGACCACCTCCCCACAATCCCCTTCAGCCTCAACTTAGAAGTCTAGCCCAGGAAGGAGCATCTTTATCCAGACTTGACTAAATAAAAATGGTCTAGAGGGAGGTCCAACGTCCCTGACTACCATTGGACTGAAGGTCATATATCCCAGTGCATGCACAATTTTGGATTGTGAGAGAACAAACTTTTATGGCACTTTTCAATACATATGCCCAGGTCACCAATGTTCTGGGAAATGCAGAGGAGAGAGGACGACAACATATAGGGAAAATTCAATCATTCCACTCAGCAGGGTGGAAGGTGACCATCTTCCTCTGGGTTGGTCCATTGGCCCTTTGGCTACCTCTATGGTTATGTTTCCCATTGGGGAATGCATTATAAGGATTGACATTCCTGTGCTGCTACACATCCCAGTGATAATTGTGAGGACACACTCCCTGATAACAGCAAATTGGCTGTCAAGTTGTATGAATAATGGCCTGCACAACCTAGTGCACCCATCTCCTATCTGTGTTGTCCAACAGTAACGATACTGCTTCCTTCACAGCTAAATGGACATTACTAACTCATAAAGGGCCTTCTATCTGCAGTTGTCCTTGACTCCACCATCTCTGCCTAAAATAGTCTGGTGTGGCCATTGAATATGATGAGTGGAGTGTGGTGGCTGAATAGACTATCAGTTATGGAATTCAGAAGCGTCCCTGTTGGTGCCCATGATCCCAGATATTGTAACTCTCAGCATATATGCAAGAGATCAGTGCTGGATCCCTGGTATGGGACAAATAATTGCGCCTATGGTAACCTACCTCCCAAAATGGAGGCCCAATGGTTGATTGAGCTGTTTACATATTGGTCTAAGCATATTCCTCATATCACTATCTTCCTGGCACCTCTATATCAGGTTACCTAAAAAGCAGGTACTTTCCACTGGACTAAGGAGAAGGAGCAGGACCTGCAAGAGGTAAAGCAGCTGTTTCAGCTGGCTTGTCTCTAGGATCTTTAAAGTCTGGCTCTCCATTCAAGCTACAGGTTTCTGCCAAATGGAACCATGCTGACTGATCCATCTGGCAGAAGGAGGGAGTATCAGGAATCCACAGACTCCTGTATTTGGGGACCTGGAAGTTCACAGATGCAGTTCAGAATTATTCCTCCTTTGAGAGGCAACTTCTGGCATATATTTGGGGCTTGCTGGAAATGGAAGAGATCACTGAGAACTCTCAGGTCCTTCTGAAGCCAGAAATCCCCATCATATCCAGGGTCTTAGGTAATCAGACCACTCACCCAGGTAATGCCTCAAAACAGAACATCATCGAATGGAAGTAGTTCATTCAGAATCATGCTCACTCATGTCCCCAGGGAGTGACATGCTTGCACGAGTGGGTGGCAGATGCTCCACTCAACAATGATCCTATTGCAACACCAGATGAAGGTCCTTCCCTCCCTGCACTGGCATTCTGGAGACTCCAATGCCCCACCAGATGTTCAGTACTAGTTTACTGATGGATAAGCCAAGCTGAATCCATCTGGCATCCATTGGGCAGCAGCTTCTGTTTCCCTGGCCCCAGGTAAATTTATACTACTTCTGGCACTAGAAAAAGTGCCCAAGGCATTAACTGCGAGTTGTCCTTTTAGCCTTGGACAGATCAGACCCAATCACTCCCATGTACCTATTCACTAACCCATATGGGTTTTTGTCAATGGCTTAGCAGTCTGGTCAATTTCATGGAGGGAACACAATTGGAGAAGTAAAGTTTCCCTGGTTGATGCACATGGCAAGGACCCATAACACACTGGACAATATTGGAATGATTTAGCTGATAAAAGATGCATTCAACTGTGAGAAGCCAGGGATCCTCTTGGGAGAGAGGGAGATTATTAGCCTTCAAGGAGGATGAGAACAATGAAATTACCTTCAGTGACATCTATAAAATAGCTGTTTCTCATGGCTGTTTCTGCTGCTTGGTGGGTCCATCACTGACATGGACAGGAAAATTTCAACAACACAAAATTTTGGGCCCAGGAATGCAAAGTACCTTTTTGTTAAAATCTGCCATTTGCCAATGTGAGAGATGTCAACCATAAGCCAGAACCCAAAAAGGATGTTGAGAAGCTATTCTTATAGAGGCTGCAAAAGGTTGCTCATGGCAAATGGACTATATCAGCTTTCTCCTGCCATCCCTACACTTTGGTCATGGTAGACACTTATTCAGGCTATAGCCTTACCTTTCCAGTACATTGTGCAGAGGTGATACATATATGGGAATCTTTGGAAAGGCAGCCCTGTCACCCCTTTGGGTACCTAAATGATATTTCTTCTGACCCAGCATTCCACTTTACTGCACAAGTCAGTCAAAGATGGATTCAGAATCATGGAACTAGATGGAACGCCCAATTACCTGCCACCCAATTACCTGTAGGTGACTGGCATTGTGAGGAACTTTAATGATTCCCTAATGGAGCTTTGGCATCTACACCTTAACAACTCTCTTATGGTGTGGATTGTTTGCTTTATTTAGGTCACTTAGATCTCCTAGAAGGGAAACATGGCCTTATTACACTTTTTAGAAAGAGAGAAAGACAAAAATGTGGAATGAGCCTAGCCTTTGCTGCATGTCTGTCCCTACGCCAATTAATACGAAGATCAGCCCTGAAAGGAGGCCAAGGACACACCATTTGGGATTCCCCTTTTCAGCCACTATTAGGGATAATGTTAATTTTTACACCCATCCTACCCAGCAAACAAATCCTAGGATGGTGAGTGGTTAGTGCTACCAAGGGGAAGGGTAAGATAATGGAAGTGAGCTTAGAAGTGCTTAACACATGGGGTTATAATCCAGTGGGCTGGATCCACAGGGCCTGAAACATGCATATTGGACTTTAGTGGCAGAAATCTACCCTTGGGTGGGTGACCAGTCCCCTAGTGATGGGCACAGGGTATGTTTGAGGGTTCCTGACCTCTATCAGGAGGCTCTAGATGTGGGCCAGAAGATATGGGTAAAGCACTCAGATCAATGGAAAGGAGGTAAGGATATAGTTCAAAGCAAGAGTCAAACAGATTGGGTGGCACAGAGGGAAAAGATGAGCCATTGGCTGTGCATTTTTCTTCTTCACATTCTTAAACAACCTGTCAGTGTAAAAACACTCAACATATTGAGACTGGCAAATGGCTCAGTCATCTTTCCAATTTCTTATCTCGAGCACAGTGTGATTTGCCAGATGTGGCTGTGGGTTACTCTCCATGAATCTGGTTTCGCTCTTTCAGCAGATTGTTATAGCCCTGGCTATGAGTAAGCACTCTTTAGAGACTTCTTCTTAGCTCAACAAGGAGGCGTGCATGTGTTATTGCTAATGTCTGCCGTACATGGGTTAATACCTCAGAGGAGATGAACCAGGAGATGATTAAAATGGAAGGGCAGGCCTACTTCCTGCAAAGTACACAATACATTCTATGTGGGACATCTTCAGCTGGCTTCTGGGGCATGGATGAGATCATTTTTCCACGGGCCAGATCACCATGCTTGTAGTAGTGGTATGGAAAGATGAAGCCCTCCTAATGTGCTACAGCCACTATTGTTCCCCAAACTATACTGTTAACATTGTTGAGAGCCACAGGCTAATGGGGACAAGTATGTTAGGCCTGGTTAAGATTAAGGGGTGGAGTTCTGGGAAAGTCAGAGACATACCCAGTGGCCATCTCCCAGCACTCGCCTTCTCCCACTTCTTTTTCTTTCTGTGTAGATGTTTCAATATACATCCATTCCATAGCCTGAAACAGATGGTAGATCTAATGGAATGGCTTGACAGGACCTTGAGCTCAAAACCAGGAACAAGAAGACTCAGCTGCTTATCAGGGCAGAAACTTTGTATGGTACATGCTTTTTGTCCAGTGGCAGGGCTCCTTAACCTTGCGGTATACATACTTAATTCTTGGGTAGCACAGATATTTTTTCTTCTCTCTGATGCAAAGTTAGATGTCCAGAGCCGTCATCCACTGACCCTGACCTGGGCAGTTAGCCTCCCTGGAACACCTGCCATGTGGGATCTCTTTTCCTATTCTTTCAGACCCCTTGTGCTGTGTAAGTATTAAAGTGTTATTTGCCGAAGTTCTCTGTTGTGTCAGAGCCTGTATTCTCAGGACACATGTAGCAACTTGCTCCACACATACTTCATTGTCAATTCTACTATCCCAGAATTTGTGCATGAATAATGATTATGGGGTAGTGCAGGTTACTTTTATAGGTAAACAGGAAAATAATTTCAGAAATATCAATTTAAATTCATTATAAATTTAAATACACACTTTGAAATGTGTGTAGTCTTTCTGGATGCAATTTGCAGTGAAAATTCTATTATGACATAAAAGTTATTTTAGAACTTCTGAATTTACACTTATGAAGATATTTAAACAGGAAGAAACAGCATGTACAAATGACTGTCATGGAAAATGCATTTTTAAATTCCAACTTAGAATTTATTAACAATGAAATGTTGCTTATAGGTAAAGTAGTTTGTTTCGTATTTGCTGAAATTTCTCTGACAGTGCAGATATTTCTTCATTATTACTGAGATATACAGGTACTTTTGTCATATTATATTAGAAAAGATCTATATATGTATATTTATTTGCATATATGTGTGTGTGTATCAAAGTATATCTACATCTACTATTCAAAAGTTTCTTAATCAAAGTTTATGTTTGTGAGATCGCATCACCACCTTGACAACTCAGGATTTGAAGAAGTGATAAGTACTTACTTTGGCTAAATAACCTGGTGACCACTTTAACATCAACAACTAAGAGAGCTTTCCATAGACTCTCTCCTTCTTCTCCATCAGATTTGGTGGAAAATGAACATCTATTAAGTATCTCAGGTGTGCAATACTGAGATTGCAGCTAGTAGTGCTAGCAGTTAATAGTATTGAGAAATTGTTTCTATATTAAAATGTCAAACTTTTCACATTTGACTATTAAATAGAACTGTAATATGTTTCAGGAGAAATATCAGATTAACACATTTGCTGTCAATGGTGATGTTTTACTTTTGTCTTGGTCTTAGACAAACATTAATTTTCATTAATTTGGCCATTCCTTACTTGTTAATACTATGTATTCAGTACATCTCAGTATATAACTGTATGGAAAAAGATATACCAGGTAAACATCATTCAAAAGAAAATCCAGGGTAGCAATTTATAAAATCAAACTAATAGAATCGTTATAGCCAGCAAATATATATTTATTCCAAGCAGCAAATATATATTTATTCCAAGCACACATGGACTTGTCAAACAAGTGACTGTGTGTATTGTATTAAATAAAGTCTTAAAAATTACCAAAAAATCATAGAGATAATTCTTATTCACAATGCAATAAAATTGCAAATAGAAATAATAACTAGGAAAATATCAATCTAGAAACTATAAAGCACTATAATTTAGGGGTTAAAAGTGGGATATTAAAATATTTAAATTGAATGATTTATTGAAAACACTATATGTCTAACTTTAAGAGGCAGAGATAAAATAGTACTAAGGGGAAAATTGTTAGTTTTAGATATATTTTTAAGAAAAAAAGTAGGATGGAAAACAAAATAAATAATATTTAACCCAGAACTAAGAAAATATCAACGAAGTAAATCCAAAATATAAAGCAGAGAGAAGTGTGGAGCAGATAAAGAATATTGAAAGTTAGTTCTTTGAAACGAATCATAAGTAGACAACACTAGACAGATCAATAACAAGGAAAAATGTAAATAAACAAAACATAGAATGATAAAAAGAGAATGAGCTAGGCATGAGGTTAAAAGATCATGTTAAAATATGAAGAACAGAAATAAATTTGAAAGCTAGATAAAATGTAAGCATTTCTTCCAAATGTCAAAATTCATAGAAGAAATAAATACTTGTATATAACAAAATAATCAAAGAAGCCAAAATAGTAAGAAAAACAATTTAAAGTGAAAGCGTTTTGAGATGCTTTAAACAAAAACGATCCAGGTAGCTGTATACGTAACGTCTAACATGTATTATCAAACAAACTTTCCAGCAAAATATCATCCCTGTCTTCTAAAAATTGCTTTAGGAAACAGAGAGAGAAAGCTTTGAACTTATTTTAAACTGCTAGTAAACCTAAGAGTCAAAACTTACTAAAGACGATGCATCAGATAAAGAGTATGTTCAGGTTCAAATAACAGAAAAAAGTAACTCACAATGGTTTACGTAAATAGAGATATATTTTCCTTAATAAAAAGACATCCATAGGTATGTGATTTTCTGTTGTTCAGTTATTCACTGTTGACATAAGAGACTTTAGCCTGTTTTTATCCTTCCGCTCTTGCCATTCTAACAGATTGGTTTTCATCTCCCTCTTTGTGATCTTATCTTTGCAAATGCGCTGTTGCAACTGCACATGTCATAACCATTTCAAGGCAAGGAAGGGGGGAGAAAGGCAGGGCCAGCCACATTCTTCCTGACAATGTATTGTTGTTTCTTACAGAGAAAGCAACAATTCCTATTTATCATTAAAATAAGCACGCCCTCAGAAACCTCCGCAGGTGATTTTGAGTTAAGTACTATTGTCCAGAATCAGATCTCAGGGCAGAATACAAGATTTGGAAAACTGCAGGGACATGACTAGTTTGACTTCCATCAGTAGTTTGCGAAGCATGATCTGGGAAATGCTTTCCCAGGATAAATCTATTTTCATAATACTAAAATGTTATTTGTCTTTCACTCTCATTCTAATTTTTCACACATGTACATTGGAGATTACAGAGACTATATGATGTTTGATGAAGCCGTTGCTCAAATGGCTAACAGAATGTTTGCTTAAACATTTTTGTATCTTAAAATATTTCTCAGTTTTAATTTCTAATATGATAAATATAAAGAGATTTACACCATATAAATAAAAGCTCTTTGGAACCTCAATACTTGTTAAAAATGTAAAAGGGACCTGAGAACAAAAAGTTTGAGAACTGCTGACTTAAATAGATCAAGATTCATGAACTTCTAAGAAGATTGCTGCACTGAACAATTAGAGTTTTATTAGTAAAGAAGATGTGAGGGGTTGGTAGCAAGGAGAGAGCTAGCTAAAGAAGTCTGACCAGTCCTTGAATGAAAACAAAATTATAGGACTAATCGACCCAAAACACAGACAACAACTCATAGATTAATTACCAGCTAATTGACTACAATAGAATATTAAAATTAATATATCATAACTAAGTAGGATTTGTTTCTGCAATGCATAGACGATTCATCATCAGGAAATACACTAATGTAATTAAACATATAAATGGTCTAAATGATGAAAAGCACATGATTATTTCAACATGTGGTAAAGCTCAAAATCAGTTTCATAATAAAATTTATCAGGAAAGTATGAGCAAAAGGGAGCCTCCACTTGATTTAAAAGTATTTATCAAAACATTTTAGGCAAACACTTCATTAAATGAATTTTTAAAGACCAGGAAAAAGATAAGGATATCTTACCATCTGCACAGTATAGGTTTGGAGTTCCTGGCTAATGGTATATGGTTAAAAAAGAAGAAGGGGAAGGTGAAGAAGGAAAGAAAAACAAGATGCAAACTTTGAAAAATATTTATTTTCAGATGATATGATTTTCCATGCAGAAAGTCCAATAGATTTCACAAATTATTAAAACTAAAAGGAGGGCGGGTAATGGTGGCACAGTGGCAGAGCTCTTGCCTGCCATGCCGGAGACCTGGATTCAATTCCCTGTGCCTGTTCATGCAAAAAAAAAGCTAAAAGAAGAATTTGCTGAATATAAGATAATATTTCAAACATCATGACATTTTTCTGATCTAACAGAAAACAACTAGAAACTATAACTGAGAACCCAGAAACTAGCTAACCCATATAAATTTAGGAACTTAGATTTTTATAGAAGTATTATTCAAAACAATGGAAAATGATTAGAGTTTTATTAGCAGTAAAGCTGAGGATTTCGTACTAAGTAGGGAGTTGAATGTTTTGAAAACTGACCAGTTTTATATATGCAGTATATATATAAATTGCAACTTTATAACTTAAAATTGAATCCGGGATGTATTAAAGGACTAAATGTTAAAATAGAGCCATAAATTTAATAGAAGAAAATGTAAGAAAATATCTTTATGGCCAGGGGGTGGAGAAGAAATATCTTAACAAAATCTGAGAGTCCAAAGCATATGATTAAAAACCTTATAAATCTGACTATATTAAAATTAAAATTTATTTCCAATGGATACCCCAGTTAAGGTTACTATATATATGAATATATGAAAGACTGGGAAAAATATTTGTAATATTTAAATCAATATAGGATTAAAACTTCACTAAAATTTTCTTTTCTTTTTTCATATACTCTATGGCAGGGGTCAATTTGATTCTTTTTCTATTTGAGTATCTCATTATTGCAGCACAATTTGTTGAATTTTTGTTGTTTAGTTGTGTCTTCCTTTTTTTGCAAAGTTCATGGGCTGGGAATCAAACCTGGGTCTCTCACATAGCAGGCAAGAATTCTACCACTGTGCTACCCTTGCACCCCCCAAATTTCCCTCAAATTTTGAGGAATTTTTCCCAATATAATTTTAATGAGCTAAAAGTACATATGCACAAATAGTTTTTAATTACTAAATCATGGCATAGTTGGAAATGTGGACATGAAAAATTCCAGGGAGTTTGGGTCATATAAAGCACATAGACATAGCCAGAGATTAATTACTTACATTTGCATCTCCTTCACTGAAAGTTAACATAGTTCCTACCTCCTGGCATAACATTATCACAGATCTGGTTACAGACACTTTTATTTAATACCAGATTTAAAAAAAAAAATGTTTTGGTTCAAAAATGATATTCAATGTTTCATATTTGGAACCTCAAGTATACAGATGTATAATTCCAAAATTTCAAAGCTATAAGCATATATGTTCCTATCGCATGAAATCCAAATCCCCTTCTGTACTACCTACTTGTAGGAGGAAAGAGTCAGGTAACATTTGGTCTGTTGTACTTGGCATACGATTTAAGAGGGAGCTAATACACCACTTAACAAACATTTATTGATAGGCAAATATTGTAAAGCACCATCTCAGGTGACTGGCATATAAAATTGTCAAAAAGAATATCAACTCTGCTTCCAGGGAACGGTCTAATGAAATGAGGACGGTATGTACATAATAGGGGAAGTTTGCATGTTTCTATAAAATATAATAATAAAGCACATTTTTCTTAACATTATTAGATTGCTTTTGAATATCAGTTCTTGACTCAAAGGTACATAAAACAGAATTATGTTTGTTTTCCTCTTGAGAATATTAGTAAGTTAAAAAAATACCTGATTATCTGACATCAATCAACATTCATTGTGATCTTACTGCTTAGTAGTACACACAGGTCTTCCAGACAGAGTTATAAAATAGAAAATGCAGTTCTTAATTATGGGATGCTTAGAAACTAGTTGAAGAGATGAAGCATAGGCACATTAAAAAACACTATAGCGGACTTCTGGAGAAGATGGCGGCTTAGTAAGGCGCGGGGGTCTTAGTTTCTCCTCCAGAACAACTAATAAAGAACTAGAAACAGTACAGAACAGCTCCCAGAGCCACGACAGAGACCAGACACACAGTGTAGTACCCATTCTGGAATGGCTGGACCAGCTAAGGGACTCTGCTGCAGTGAGGTCCCTGAGAGGCGCGCGCTTCCCCGGGCCGCGGTGGCTGGTGGCCGGCCCCTACATCCCTCCTTCCCGGGCCGGCTGGGAGCTTCGGATCGGCGTTCCCCAAGCCACGGCGGCCAGCGCCCCTCCCCCAGGTGCAGCTTCTTGGGCCAGCTGGGAGCCTCGGAGCGGCGGTTCCCCAAGCCACAGTGGCCGGCAACTGGAGGACCTTCCACACATGTGGCTTCCCGGGCTGACTGGGAGCCTCGGAACAGCAGTTCCCCAAGCCGCGGTAGCTGGCGACCGGAACCCCTCCCCCCACACGCGGCTTCCCAGGCCAGCTGAGACCCTCGGAACAGCGGTTTCCCAAGCTGTGGTGGCCAGCGACCGGAGCCCCTTCCACACACGTGGCTTCCCGGGCTGGCTGGGGTCCCCCAAGCTGCGGTGGCCGGCACCCCTCCCCCATAGATGACTTCCAGGAGGGAAAGGAAAGAGTCTCCAACAGTAGTAGAGACTGAGCCCAACCTAACACCAATAGTGGTGTTAATGAACAACTTCTGACTACTAAAAATAGGCCCTCAGCTCGGGCGAAACTGATCAAGGCAGAAGTCACCGATTGGGCTAACTGAAAAAGAGGAAAGGGGGTGAAACAGAGCCTTCTGCGGCTGTTTCTATGGAGGCTTTGTTGCCTCTGGGCTCAGTGCTGGGATTACATAGGTTGCAACTGCCCCGAACACAGAAACAGGCTGCTTTCAGGGCTCTCTACCACCTGAACCTTCCCCGCGGGAGGGGTAAAATGCAACTCAGGAGGAATCCCTCTCTCAAGGAATTCAGATCCCAGGACCTCTGTCTCCACCAAACACCCAGCAGCAAGAATCTTCCAAAGTTAAAGGAGCCACAACAACTTTTTCTGGTGGGACCCGCAGACAGACAAGCACCACATACTGGGCAGGATAAGAAAAACAGAGCCCAGAGACTTCACAGGAAAGTCTTTCAACCTGCTGGGTCCCACACTCAGGGAAATCTGATTAAATGCCCAGACGCCAGCAAAAAATAGCAAATCACACCAGGAAAATTGATATATGGCCCAATCAAAGGAACAAACCAATAGCTCAAATGAGATACAGGAGCTGAGACAACTAATGTTGAATATACGAACAGAAATGGAAAACCTCTTCAAAAACCAAATCAATAAATTGAAGGAGGACATGAAGAAGGCATGGGATCAACAAAAAGAAGAAATGGAAAGTCTGAAAAAACAAATCACAGAACTTATGGGAATGAAAGACACAGTAGAAGAGATGAAAATAACAATGGAAACCTACAATGGTAGATTTAAAGAGACAGAGGCTAGAATTAGTGAACTGGAGGATGGAACATCTGAAATCCAAAAAGAAACAGAAACTATAGGGAAAAGAATGGAAAAATTTGAGCAGGGCTCAGGGAATTGAATGATAATATGAAACACACAAATATACGTGTTGTGGGTGTCCCAGAAGGAGAAGAGAAGGGAAAAGGATGAGAAAAACTAATGGAAGAAATTATCACTGAAAATTTCCCAACTCTTATGAAAGACCTAAGATTACACATCCAAGAAGTGCAGCACACCCCAAAGAGAATAGATCCAAATAGGCGTTCTCCAAGACACTTACTAGTCAGAATGTCAGAGGTCAAAGAGAAAGAGAGGATCTTGAAAGCAGCAAGAGAAAAACAATCCATCACATACAAGGGAAACCCAATAAGACTGTGTGTAGATTTCTCAGTAGAAACCATGGAGGCAAGAAGACAGTGGGATGATATATTTAAATTACTAAAAGAGAAAAACTGCCAACCAAGACTTCTAAATATCCAGCAAAATTGTCCTTCAACAATGAGGGGAAATTAAAACATTTTCAGACAAAAAGTCACTGAGAGAATTTGTGACCAAGAGACCAGCTCTGCAAGAAATACTAAAGGGAGCACTAGAGACAGATACGAAAAGACAGAAGGGAGAGGTATGGAGAAGAGTGTAGAAAGAAGGAAAATCAGATATGATATATAAAATACAAAAGGCAAAGTGGTAGAGGAAAGTATTACCCAAACAGTAATAACACTAAAGGTTAATGGACTGAATTCCCCAATCAAAAGACATAGACTGGCAGAATGGATTAAAAAACAGGATCTTTCTATATGCTATCTACAGGAAACACATCTTAGACCCAAAGATAAACATAGGTTGAAAGTGAAAGGTTGGGAAAAGATATTTCATGCAAATAACAATCAGAAAAGAGCAGGAGTAGCTATACTAATATCCAACAAATTAGACTTCAAATGTAAAACAGTTAAAAGAGACAAAGAAGGATACTATCTACTAATAAAAGGGACCATTAAACAAGAAGACATAACAATCATAAATATTTACGCACCGAATCAGAATGCCCCAAAATACGTGAGGAATACACTACAATCACTGAAAAGGGAAATAGACACATCTACCATATTGTTGGAGATTTCAATTCGCCACTCTCATCAATGGACAGAACATCTAGACAGAGGATCAATAAAGAAATAGAGAATCTGAATATTACTATAAAGGAGCTAGACTTAACAGACATTTATAGGACATTACACCCCACAACAGCAGGATACACCTTTTTCTCAAGTGTTTATGGATCATTCTCAAAGATAGACCATATGGCTGGGTCACAAAGCAAGTCTCAACAAATTTAAAAAGATTGAAATCATACACAACACTTTCTCGGATCATAAAGGAATGAAGTTGGAAATCAATAATAGGCAGAGTGCCAGAAAATTCACAAATACATGGAGGCTCAACAACACACTCTTAAACAACGAGTGGGTCAAGGGAGAAATTAGTAAATATCTCAAGGCGAATGAAAACGAAAACACAACATATCAAAAACTATGGGACGCAGCAAAGGCAGTGCTAAGAGGGAAATTTATTGCCCTAAATGCTTATATCAGAAAAGAAGAAAAGGCAAAAATTCAGGAATTAACTGTCCACTTAGAAGAACTGGAGAAAGAACAGCAAACTAACCCCAAAGCGAGCAAAAGGAAAGAAATAGCAAAGATTAGAGCAGAAATAAATGAAATTGAGAACATGAAAACAATAGAAAAAATCATAAGACCGGAAGTTGGTTCTATGAGAAAATCAATAAGATTGATGGGCCCTTAGCAAGATTGACAAAAAGAAGAAGAGAGAGGACGCAAATAAATAAGATCAGAAATGGAAGAGGAGACATAACCACTGACCTCACAGAAATAAAGGAGCTAATAACAGGATACTATGAACAACTTTACACTAATAAATACAACAATTCAGATGAAATGGATGGGTTCCTGGAAAGGCATGAACAACCAACTTTGACTCAAGAAGAAATAGATGACCTCAACAAACCAATCACAAGTAAAGAAATTGAATCAGTCATTCAAAGGCTTCCCAAAAAGAAAAGTCCAGGACCAGATGGCTTCACATGTGAATTCTATCAAACATTCCAGAAAGAATTAGTACCAACTCTCCTCAAACTCTTCAAAAAAATCGAAGTGGAGGGAAAGCTACCTAATTCATTCTATGAAGCCAACATCACCCTCATACCAAAACCAGGCAAAGATATTACAAAAAAAGAAAACTACAGACCAATCTCTCTAATGAATATAGATGCAAAAATCCTCAACAAAATTCTAGCAAATCAAATCCAGCAACACATTAAAAGAATTATACATCATGACCAAGTAGGATTCATCCCAGGTATGCAAGGATGGTTCAACATAAGAAAATCAATTAATGTAATACACCATATCAACAAATCAAAGTAGAAAATCACATGATCATCTCAATTGATGCAGAGAAGGCATTTGACAAGATTCAACATCCTTTCTTGTTGAAAACACTTCAAAAGATAGGAATACAAGGGAACTTCCTTAAAATGATAGAGGGAATATATGAAAAACCCACAGCTAATATCATCCTCAATGGGGAAAAATTGGAAACTTTCCCCCTAAGATCAGGAGCAAGACAAGGATGTCCATTATCACCACTATTATTCAACATCATGTTGGAGGTTCTAGCCAGAGCAATTAGACAAGAAAAAGAAATACTAGGCATCAAAATTGGAAAGGAAGAAGTAAAACTATCACTGTTTGTAGATGATATGATACTATACGTCGAAAACCCGGAAAAATCCACAACAAAACTACTAGAGCTAATAAATGAGTACAGCAAAGTAACAGGTTACAAGATCAACATTCAAAAATCTGTAGTGTTTCTATACACTAGCAATGAACAAGCTGAGGGGGAAATCAAGAAACAAATTCCATTTACAATTGCAACTAAAAGAATAAAATACTTAGGAATAAATTTAACTAAAGAGACAAAAGACCTATATAAAGAAAACTACAAAAAACTGTTAAAAGAAATCACAGAAGACCTAAATAGATGGAAGGGCATACCGTGTTCATGGATTGGAAGACTAAATATAGTTAAGATGTCAATCCTACCTAAATTGATTTACAGATTCAGTGCAATACCAATCAAAATCCCAACAACTTATTTTTCAGAAATAGAAAAACCAACAAGCAAATTTATCTGGAAGGGCAGGGTGCCCCGAATTGCTAAAAGTATCTTGAGGAAAAAAAACGAAGCTGGAGGTCTCACGCTGCCTGACTTTAAGGCATATTATGAAGCCACAGTGGTCAAAACAGCATGGTATTGGCATAAAGATAGATATATCAACCAATGGAATCGAATAGAGTGCTCAGATATAGACCCTCTCATCTATGGACATTTGATCTTTGATAAGGCAGTCAAGCCAACTCACCTGGGACAGAACAGTCTCTTCAATAAATGGTGCCTAGAGAACTGGATATCCATATGCAAAAGAATGAAAGAGGACCCATATCTCACACCCTATACAAAAGTTAACTCAAAATGGGTCAAAGATCTAAACATTAGGTCTAAGACCATAAAACAGTTAGAGGAAAATGTTGGGAGATATCTTATGAAACTTACAATTGGAGGCGGTTTTATGGACCTTAAACCTAAAGCAAGAGCACTGAAGAAAGAAAGAAAGAAATGAGAGCTCCTCAAAATTAAACACTTTTGTGCATCAAAGAACCTCATCAAGAAAGTAGAAAGACAGCCTACACAATGGGAGACAATATTTGGAAATGACATATCAGATAAAGGTCTAGTATCCAGAATTTATAAAGAGATTGTTCAACTCAACAACAAAAAGACAGCCAACCCAATTACAAAATGGGAAAAAGACTTGAACAGACACCTCTCAGAAGAGGAAATACAAATGGCCAAAGGCACATGAAGAGATGCTCAATGTCCCTGGCCATTAGAGAAATGCAAAACAAAACCACAATGAGATATCATCTCACACCCACCAGAATGGCCATTATCAGCAAAACAAAAAATGACAAGTGCTGGAGAGGATGTGGAGAAAGAGGCACACTTATCCAGTGTTGGTGGGAATGTCAAATGGTGCAACCACAGTGGAAGGCAGTTTGGCGGTTCCTCAAAAAACTGAATATAGAATTGCCATACAACCCAGCAATATCATTGCTAAGTATCTACTCAAAGGACTTAAGGGCAAAGACACAAACGGACATTTGCACACCAATGTTTATAGCAGCATTATTTACAATTGCAAAGAGATGGAAACAGCCAAATGCCCATCAACAGATGAGTGGCTAAACAAACTGTGGTATATGCATATGATGGAATATTATGCAGCTTTAAGACAGAATAAACTTATGAAGCATGTAATAAAATGGATGGACCTAGAGAACAATATGCTGAGTGAGACTAGCCAAAAACTAAAGGACAAATACTGTATGGTCCCACTGATATGAACCGACATTAGAGAATAAACTTGGAATAAGTCACTGGTAACAGAGACCATCAGGAGTTAGAAACAGGGTAAGATAATGGGTAATTGGAGCTGAAGGGATACAGACTGTGCAACAGGACTAGATACAAAAACTCAAAAATGGACAGCACAATACTACCTAATTGCAATGTGATTATCTTAAAACACTGAATGAAACTGCATCTGAGCTATAGGTCTTTTTATTTGTTTGTTTGTTTGTTCTGTTTTTTATATATATTTTTTGCATTTTTTATTTTTATTTTTTTCTCTATATTATCATTTTTTTTCTTTTTCTGTTGTCTTGCTATTTCTTTTTCTTAATCGATGCAAATGTACTAAGAAATGATGATCATACATCTATGTGATGATATTAAGAATTACTGATTGCATATGTAGAATGGAATGATTTCTAAATGTTGTGTTAGTTAATTTTTTATTTAATAAAAAAAACACTATAGCCATTACAAAACGACTATCAACTTATGCAGTAAAACCTCTGTAATTAAAAGTAAGCTAATCTAACTTAGTTAAATATACAGTTTTCTTCTACCAAGTATGTAAAATAACTCACATTGGACTACCTAATGCTCCATTAATTAAAATGTGTAAAATAATATTGCATAAATAAGAATGATTTTATGTCAAAGTATCAAATCATAAGTGAGGATATATTTTCCAGATTTCAAAACTGCCTAAGTCTCAAGCAGCTATTAAAAAGAAAAACAAAGAAAACCGAAAAACCTGATCTTTGTATTGAATGAGGTCATTTAAGTGTTGGCTCCTTAAAAAAGTTTGTCCTCAAGTATTTTGCATATGCCTTATTTATATGCATCTTCTTTTCCTCCAAAAATCGTTTTTAAGGAAAGCTCAACATTAGCCCTCTCTCTGTAGATGATAATTCATCACATTATAAATTAGTGAAATCCAATTAAAAACCACTATATTATTGTACAAATTAAAGCAATAGAAATTAGAATATTTGAATTTTGTTTAGAATAATGCTTCCAGTTATTTTATGCATAATTACATAGTGATCTTACTAGAACTACTCTCTTTTTCCATATAGATATAAGAAGCAAGCAAAACTAGCTATTCAATTTCTCATTCCCAGGCTCAGTCTTGTGCAAACCAGGACTTAGGAGAAAAAAATAAAATCAGCATTTGCTGATTTCTGGTGTGTAAATGCTCCTATGGTGGCCAATTTCAAGCTGTTAATATTTTAACAGAATTCCTAAATATTTACAACTGATTCTGAAGAATCAGTGTGAGCTGGCCTCAGTGTACCACATTTTACATATTAAAAATGTTCTCTTTCTAAAATAAGGCAAAGTGTCAATGGCTGAGAGATTCCAAACAGAGTCGAGAGGTTATCCTGGAGGTTATTCTTGTGCATTAAGTAGATATCACCTTGTTGTTCAAGATGTAGTGGAGAGGCTGGAGGGAATTGCCTGAAAATGTAGTGCTGTGTTCCAGTAGCCATGTTTCTTGATGATGATTGAACAATGATATAGCTTTCACAATGAGACTCTGTGAATGGGAAAACCTTATGTCTGATGCTCCTTTTAGCTACTGTATCAACAGAAGAGTAGAACATATGGAATAAAAATAAATAATAGGGGGAACAAATGTTAAAATAAATTCAGTTTGAAATAGTGGTAAATGAAAACGAGGGGTAAGGCGTATGGTACGTATAGTTTTTTTTTCTCTATTATCATTTTATTTCTTTCTCTGTTGTCTTTTTATTTCTTTCTCTAAATCGATGCAAATGTACTAAGAAATGATGAATATGCAGCTATGTGATAATATTAAGAATTACTGATTATATATGTAGAATGGAATGATTTCTAAATGTTTTGTTTGTTAATTTTTTTTTAATTAATAAAAAAAATATTCTCTTTCATCATCTCTAGCAGTTCTACTTCTCTTACCACGTACTGGAGATAGGTGTGGATCTGTTTTCTTTATAGACAATCCAAGTATCAAAATACCTTATTTCTCATGTGTGTAGTCAATAGAAATCTATAAATGCCATTTGAAATATTTGAAGTCTTACCTTTAACCACTGCTGTATTTAAAACAAATTTTGAATTTTGTAACTAGATATATGTAAAAGTCTTATTTTTTGGCATTTCAGTAAGAATGTTTTTTCACTTCAGACTTTATCTTACCTTCTCTCTTCCAGCCAAATTCTTTTTCTCCGATATTCTTTTCATGCCAGCTTTGAAAACTCCTTCACTGCCTCATAAAACATAGTACCTGCTTGTTGAAGCACATCTTGCACTTGGTTTATCTTAGATAATGCAATGTGGATTATCTGTGATAGGAGCGTTAGCGCGTCAGAGCTAATACTACACATCATGACAGTTGTTCGTTTGATGTTTTTCATCAGACTTTGGAAAAGCTGCCAGTTTTCTGGGATTCTTTGGTGTAACTACATTAGTGTCACAAGCAGAAAATAGCATCAGTGGCCTTGAGCTTGGGGGCCTTGAAAGTGTAGGAGAGATGATGATGAAGACAGTTTGATGGCCTAATATTCTATCTGACTACTTCCTTTGTATATGGAGAAAAAACGTTGACATTGGGGTTATTTCAAATTCCGGGAAAGATGGTGGGAGGCAACACTTTTAAATTGTGAAGGCAGTTTCACATCAAATATTTTATTAAGATCTATGTGAATTAGTCTCCATACATCTTGAAAGGCCATTCTGATGGAGAAAAAAAGAGTAAGACAGGCAGTATTATAATGTGGGTGGTGGGTAAGGTGGATAGAAGGAGAAAAGTATGTGTTTTGAAAACATAGCAGAGGAAAAAGCATTTATGTGAAAGAAATACATTTAAACTGTTCAGCTTTGGAAAGAAAAGATGAAATGACTCATTTCAATTAGGACCATGGATGCATGCATATGACATAGATTGAAATCTCAGAGAATGAATTCCTGGGAGAACATATCTTCATTTGATGCATTATATTCTTAAAACTGTAAAAGTGAGGTAAAGTTAAATCTTACTTTTATGAGTTTGAAAAGTATATGCAAAAATGTTTGAAAGTTGTATACCTATGAATACATGAATAGATAGAAATCATTAACAATGAGATGGCAATTTAAATTTAAATTAAACAATGATTTATTGACCATGTAACATATGCAAACTATTCTCTAGTTTCTTTAGGACCTCAAGTAAGAATAAACTGTATGCTATTGATTATTTATAGTTTATAATATAGCAGAGGAAATAAAATAATAAGTAATTAGCTTTAATATAAGGGAGACCATGATAAAAGCTTTATTGCGGTACAAGTAGACCATTAGAACTTAGGGGAAAAAAGAATTTAGTTCTAGGCCGAGGATACTTAGAAAAATTTTGGTAAAACTTCTAGCTTTGAAGCATTATATTAAAAGACACTTAGGAGTTATATAGGAGATATCTGGGGGCAGGAGTACTCTGAACACAGATCTTCTCAGTTTATTGCTCATTTATTAATTAATCTTTATTGATTGTCCTGTGAAATGCCAGACACTGTGGTAGCTGATGGAAGGGAGGATAAATAAACATGGCTTCTGCCTTCTAGGAAAAATAGTGACTGTAAAGGTATTGAAAGCAATTTATCTTTTCTCCCTTTCCTCTGTAGTCAAAATAGATAAAAGAAGAAAAATTTAAATTGTATTTAAACCAGTGTTAAATGGAGAAGATAGCATAAATGGAGCAGTGGCCGGAAATTAATAAATCAGAGCAGATACTATGTAAATATGATAAAATGTGAAAAAGCCCAGGAATATGTTTCATTTATTATTTTTAATGCCAACAGAATTCTTGAACTGCAGCACCAACACTGTGGTGTACTAGCATACTTGTCATCTTTTAGAAAATACCTCTCTGACAAAAAGGGAGTAATAATGACTAATAATAATTAATTGTTTATCTATTAATAAAACAACTTAAGAGAATTACTTTCAATTTTAAAGGTCTTATTCGAGTTAAAATATTTTATGTGTGAACTAAAATTGTACTTAACCAATTTCATTAGTTTCCTATTGGTGCTGGAGCAAATTAAAACCACACAAATTTATTATTTTACAGTCTGGGGGTCCAAAATGGGTCTTTTGGAGATAAAATCAACGTGTCATCAGGGCTGGTGCCTTTTGGAGGCTTGAGAGAAGAATCCCTTTCTGGAAAGCTTTTTTTGACTTTTAGAGGTTGTCTCATTTCTTCTTTAAATTCGGCAACAGTATCATTCCGACCTCCGCTTCCATTGTCGCTCCTCCTCTCACTCTTCTACCTCCTTCTTTTATTTATAAAAGGATAACTAAGCTAACCCAGGATGAGCTCCTCATCTCATGATCCTGAATTTAAGCACATCTGCACAGTAATTTTTTCCGTGTAAAATAACATATTCACAGATTCTGGGGATTAGGATGAAGAAGTCTTTGGGGGGCCACTGTGCAGCTTTCCCTGTCCATCAAAACTATTATGCCCTTTAGTTTGTCCTTTGTTTCACTGCTTTATATGTTAAGCACAAATAGAAACTCCAAATGCTCACATGGATTGAAAGAATTGAAAGAACTCAAGTTCTGATTCTTCACCTTTGCAATCACTGTGTTCTGTCATTTATATCTAATCTAAGAAGTTAAGCACATGAATATGTTTGTTTCAAATCTAATGAATTAAACACAGGATTCTTCACAGGCATTAGAGAAATGACCTGCATCAAAAGTGAGTTTGAAAAATTCTGAACCGCTATGAATTTACACTTGAATATGTATAGTTGAGTCCACATGTGACAGGACCAATTATATAATTGGAAGTTATCTGACTAACTGACATGTAGAATACAAAAATTCATTAAAGGGTAGGTAATACAAATTTGCAAATGTGAAACCTATTTGTACATTAATAAAACTCAACTGTAATTGAAGCAATTGTTTTAAAAAAGACTGTTGAAAGATTTTTTTTTCATGGAGTAGTTTACTGCTAACATTATTTAGAGTCTCTGTTGCATGATGATAAAAAGCAGACTAATAAATATTCCCTTTTGGCCTACACCCATGGGGGCCAGTTCTTGCTGCCCTACCCTTGCTTTGCCACTGAATCAATTACATTTTTTTCCAGGTGTATATATTCATTTTGTGTTTCCTCTATCAAAGTTTAATCTAGCTGTTTCAGGTATGGTCAGTTGTGCTATACCAAGGCCTATGCATTCTTAAAAATCATAAAATCATGCAATCAAAATCACAAGGTTGAAAAGAAAATGGGATTAGTGACACAATGCTTATAAACTTCATCAATGGCACATTAAAAAAAAAAAGAAAGGACTCTGAAAAAATGGTAGCATAGTTTTACCTATTTTAATTGGTTAAAAAATATATAAGTTCCACTATTTTACTCTACATAAATACTACAATATGGCACTTTCCCTTGAAATAGACCTGAAGTGTACTTGGAAGTGGGACTTGAAAAGAGTTGCAGCTTATGAGTTACTATGAAGTGGTGAAAAGAGGGTTATCTAATCAGTCAGAAAGTGATAATACCAGAGGGTGTGACTCATCATGCACTTGGTGAATGGAGGTAACTGGACGGTGTTTGAGGTGTGTGTACATGTTTATTTTGTGTTTTCCTATGTGGCTTGATTCGGCAAGGTTCAGTTTTCTGCCTTCCCCAACATACCTTGCTGATGAAATTCAGCATAAACAAACACAAAATTTGCATTATATTCAAATTGTCCCCTAAGATATCACTCACATTGGAAGAAATTTGCATGTTCAAAATAAGCATTGTTGCAGAACTGACTATAATATCACTTCAACCAGGAGGGGCAACATAAGGAAATAGAAAACTCTGTTTCCCAATCTGTACATTGGAGAAGAGGCTCAGAAGCGGGAGACCAAATGTTTTCATGCCAAATGCACAGGACCTGTGACAACATTCTCCTCCCTGAATTGCTCATGCATCACTAACAGATTCCAGCACTTTTCCCTTCTGGTCTCTAGCTTGACGTCAAAATATTTCTAAAGACATCTTTCCAGAGAGACACTGTCAGTCAATTGGAGATGGCATCAAGAGATGGAAAATTGTTTTGCTCTTTGATAGTGGAAAAAGCTTGGGTTCTGAAGTCATTTAGATTGGGTTCAAATGTTGGCTCTTAGTTCTTACTTGTACGTTGTGAATCTTGAAGAGTTACCTACACTCTCTTGGCTTCTTTTCTCTCAACTATAAACCCTGCAAATGATGCCTATCTCAAATGCTGTGAGAATGAAATGACCATATAGAGAGAATAACTAATGTAGCGTCATCATCTGTCTGCTTTGAGTAGTTTTCCTTTGGCCAATCAAAGAAGCAAGCAAATCTAGTTTGTGCCTTGGTTTGGGGATAGAGGGTGAGATGGAAGCACACCCCAAAATTAACATCCTTCTTTAGGGGTACATGTTTTCCTGTGTCCTGTGGATGAAGACAGACTGAACTACAGACACATGGAATATGTTCACATTTGTGGTAGTAAGTTTCAGGTGTCAACTTGGCTAGGTGAAGGTGCCTCGTTCTATTGCTGTGGACATGAACAAATAGCATGTGAATCTCATCTGTTGCTAATTACATCTGCAGTCGACTAGGAGGTGGGCCTGCTGCAATGAATGACGTTTGACTTAATTGGCTGGTGCTTAAATGAGAGAGCTCAATGTAGCACAGCCCAAGCAGCTCAGCATACCTCATCTCAGCACTCACAGCTCAGCCCAGGCCTTTTGAGATGCAGAAAGGAATCTGCATCCAGCGAAAGTTGTTGGAACCTGGAGACCTAGAGAGAAGGCCAGTAGAGATAGATCACCCTGTGCCTTCCCGCATAGGAAAGAACTTCGATTGAGAGTGAGCTGCCTTCCCTCTGAAAAACTAATAAAACAAATCCACTTTTATTAAAAGCCAGCCCATTTCTGGTGTGTTGCATTCCGGCAGCTAGCAAACTACAACAACATTGCAATCTTGAGCAAGATCCAGATCCACAGAAATTTTCCTTATCATTTCTTGTCATCTGCCCCAGTCACCAGCCAACATCCTCTAGCACTAAGCTTTGAATGAAATATGTTGGCTGTTCCTCATGGCAGGCAGGTGTATGTGAGATGGATTTTATAGTTAAATGTTAAAAAAAAGGATGCCAGAGAAAGAAACTTGGTTCTTCTCCCTCTAAAAGTGTAGATGATTTATGATATTGACTCAGGCCCACTGGTCTGAAGATGAAAGGACAGCATTGTTTTTTAAAAGTATCATAAAAAGTTAAGCCTAGAAAGCAGGGAGGCTCTTGCCTACTTAATTCAAAGAATGATGAGGCAGCTAGAAACCAAAATAATTTTAAAAGATGGTGATGAAAAGCAATCTGCATATTTCTTTCAGTTAGTAAATTAGAGACCATTTTAAAACTGATTACAGTTTGGTGAAAAGGTAGATACTGTTTCTCTAAGTTGGAAATTGCCCAGCTACAATTTTTGCTGTCAAAGGCCCGATATTCTAAAGCTTGAGACATCATGTCAGAGGCAGAGACCTGCTTCTTTTATATTATAATCTTTAGACAAGAAGATTCATGCCCATAAACATATGGACAATAATAGAGCTACCCTGGATGGATGAAATGGGCATGTTGGCAGAGCACAGTGTTGTTTCTGCCATGGCTATGCCAGTTGCACAATACCTACTGGAATCTGTTTGTTGGCTGACACATCATTTCAATTCATTGAAATAAATTGAATACCAGTGAGGTTTTATGTTTTGGTATAAAAATGAAAGTGCTGAGCTAAAGTGAAATAAAAGTCAAAGCTCCAGGAAAATATATGAGGAAATTACTTCTGCTTCAAACTAATGCTAAAGTTATACAGATTCATGTCAAATTTAACCTGAGTTTAAATGGAATGGGAAGTCATATATGTTTTGCTATGGTAAGAACTGGGGTAGCAAAGATTAACACTGATGAAGAATTTTACAGATTGTTAGTTTAATTATTTTACTGTTAAAGTGCTGATCTTCAGTTATTCTTGGAAATTATACTGCTTGGAGTGAAGGTCACTCCAAGTGTCACTCTATGATTTTTCAGCCTGACATAATGTTGTGGATTGTGTTTCTTAGCTGTTCTAGTCTGTTGAACTAATAGTTCTTCCAAAGTGGGTGCTAGAGCCCACCTCCCTTTTCTGTTTAAACAGCTAAAGGGTAGCAATGCACCTGGAAGCTGGAGTGTTTTTAAAATAATTCTCCAGGAGTACACTGTTTGAATATCCTAATGATTTCCCAAGATTCTCCATTTCCTATGTCAGTGGCAACAGGTCTGATGGAAATCAGCAGATAGTCTTGTGGTGTGCCAAGGTAGCACCAGTGTCCAATGAAATTGACTTCCTGCAGGAAGATGACACATAATATGGCATTATCTAGACTACTCACCTAAACCCAGTTGACTTGCCATCTGCCTCACAGCGAAATTGGCACAGTATCTAAGAGAAAACATACTGTTATCCTATATAATGACCTGTGGGATGGAAAGCCAATTGACCATGATAAATTATGTTCATTAATTGTTGATCTTAATATCAAGATTGCAAAGCCACAAAAAGTGTATGAATCTAAATTTAGTTTATCCTGAGCCTCTGTGCTGAATTTTTTGCTATATTTTCAGAATTCACATGTACGTTAAAAATAAACTGTAGATATTTGAGACTAAAACATCATGTTTATAAATTATGAATTATGTGCTGCTATATCTTGAAATAGAATACAAATTTTGTAGTTTTCTATACACTGCACGAATATGCACTCACACATGCACACATTTGTGTTTGTATTTACCATATGACAACTCACGTAGCATTTTAAGATAATGTTGTTCTGACAGGCAGTTCTTCCTCTGCTAAAAGAAAACGCTCTCTGTAGTTATGTACATCAACTCAAATCAGTGTATTCCTCTCATATGGTTCTTCTTCAAAGGACTTGCCACGTCTTAACTGGCATAGCACAGGGAACACAAGATGAACTTGGCAATTGTCTCTTATTTGAACCTACATAAAATGATTGCCAAGAACATCACAGACTGTAATTTGATGACACTTGGATTCTGCAGCCACCTGGAGCCATAGTTTTTTCTCACTGTGATCCTTAACCACCTCTCCATAATATACTGTTCCATCTTTTTTTTTTTAAGTCTATGCCCATGTCATACTTCACATATACCGAAGATCAGAAACAGCTTTTAAGTTTAAGATTGGCAGCATAAGTTTCTTTGTAAATTTTGTAATGAACCCATGATTCATCTAAATGGTAGGTGAACCCATGTTTGGGTCAGGAGACAGCTTTACTGAAACAGCAGTAGAGACACAAAAATCAAGTCTTAATGGCCTTTGGTCAGACATGGACAGGTGCACCAATCAACCCCACAGTGAGAAAGCTACAATTTGAGATATGTTGTGAATTTGTTGGCTTCAACTCCATCAATCGTGGGAAACAATGAAAGCAATTAGATTTGACACTGATAGACCATCATACTCAAAACTCTAGGGAAAATGGCCTCACTTGCCAACTGCTTTCCAAACAGGACTTCTGAACTGTTGGTCTAAAATTCTGGTCCTTAATGAGTGAAGGTATCCAAATTAAACCCAAGTGTGAGAGTGTGGTGGTGCTGTGTTAATTCTGGGTTGTAGCTTTATTCTGAGTAAGAGAGCAAAATGGCATTTGGATAGGACAAGAAGATTACTCTTGAAAACCCTTATGCATTTGTACTTTCCTAATGAAGCAAGCAGATATTTGTAAAACTCAAGGAGGGCGAACTGTGTTGGCAATTTATTAAATTGCCCTTCTGGTTTTATCAGTACTTTTGAACTATATGTTCTTGCTGTACTAAGAGTGTGGAATATTCCATGCTCACTTTTTGTTTATTTATCCACTGTTATTTTTGTTACTTTTTATTACAGAAAATTTTGCTAACACATATTTGAATATTTACTTATGGCCCAATAAATATATTTTGGAAAGAAGACAAAATGAGGCAGAAAAAGTTCTTTGGTTATTGCTGAAGTATGTATATAGTAAGTATTTCAATTTAGATATTACTATGAAGATAATATAAGTAATTTGAACCTTGAAAATGTTTTTTTAATAATTACAGATCTTATACATTAAAAACATCTATTCTAAAAAGAAAACTAATCCTAAAAATTACTTCATTTTGTTATTTGCTCATCAGATTCTCTACCTAATATAAATCCTGGACAGACGATTTAAAATTGTTTTTAATGTCTTCTTTATTAATCTATCTTTAAAAATAGTTCTTTGCCACTTCTATAGTTTGATTCTTTGAAATTGTGTTTTTTACTATATGAACTTATTTACTATTAAATGAAGTCCAATTCAAAGTTACTTATTGATTTCTTAACATGCTTGAGACATAGTATATAAGGATGAAAGTTCTTTAAGATGATATAATGTCTGCTTTCCAGCAAAACTGACATTGTGATATCTGTGCCTATACAATCATTCAAAAAGAATCCAATTCAATCCAAGATATCCTACTTCTAAGGATATCTTAGGAAAATATATGAAGACAGACAAAAAATACTCTTCCTCAGCATATTTTTCTTTGACAGGGTAAAGTCCCTGAGAGTAGATATGGTCTCTTTCATTTGCTTTCCATGGCAGCCAATCAAAGAAAATTCATTTGTGCTCAGAAAGAAACACTTACCTGTCCTACATCTGCCTGAAACTATTATACTGGTAGGTGTAAGCTTGGCTGCATTTATTTTTTAAATGACAGTAATATAAGCAAGATAGAAGTTTATTTCCTTCTTATATTAAAGAAGCTACTTTGGTTTTAGGTTTCTGCTCCTAGGATAGATAATGACACCGTCTTCGAGTTACCAGAATTTAATTTCAGCCTCAAAGAGGAAGAAACAAAAAGGAAAAAAGGGAGTCTCATCCAGATGAATTATCCTCTTATTAAGTAACCTTTATAGACGTTCTACAATCTTTAATTTTATCTTATGATCTAATTGGCAGAGCTAATCACATGACCAATTCTGGCTGAAAGAGAAGCTGGGAAATGTAATCTTTTTTTTTCCAGAGTGGCAATGTGTCCTATGGGGAGGGGGAAAGGTTGGAGTCTAGGAAAGAAAAGGCATTTCACCTTGTTGCAAGTGTTTGAGAAGCAGGTGCTAATTTCTTCATAATGAAACATGATTTTGAAAAATTTTTTATATGTAGATTTCTGTATTCAACACTCTATTTGTTCCAGCCTCTTCCTAGTCTTACAAGAAATGTTGTATCCTTAATTTGCTTCTTATATAC
This sequence comes from Tamandua tetradactyla, assembly GCF_023851605.1. Classification (NCBI taxonomy): domain Eukaryota; kingdom Metazoa; phylum Chordata; class Mammalia; order Pilosa; family Myrmecophagidae; genus Tamandua; species Tamandua tetradactyla. The sequence goes on from NC_135350.1 coordinate 28,778,487, forward strand.
ACTTTACTTTCCCAATACTAATTTCCCCAATACTGTTATATATGTAAATACTTCTGGTCCCTAGGGGTGACTGAAGTCTAAATAGTTAAAAGAACAATTGGGAACTTGAACAAACCCTGACTAGATATTCAAAGATAGTAAGGAATTACTGTTAATTTTTTAGGTGTGATGATATATAATGTTTGTGTTTTTAGAGTCTTTCTATTTTAAAGAGGCATAAGCTGAACTATGTATGGATGAAAAGACAGGCTATATAGGATTTGCTTCCAAATAACACAGGAGGGGAAAACCGATTGGAGATACAGATGAAACAAAGTGAGAATAGACGTTCTAGTAGGCACCACAGATTTTTGGTCCTAACACAATTTTGTGTCTTCAGGAGAAACCTTCCATTTATTCCACATTGATCAATACTTTCTCTGAATTTCCATGACATCAAAGATTGGAATAATTTATTTCATCTACCTAAATACTGACATACATTGCTAGTCATATGATTCATTTGAGTGCCTTATTCAATTCTGGAGTCCTATTTACTCTCTACAAATTCCTATTTGGTAAGAAAAAAGCTTACTTTAAATTAGGTACTAAAATAGCAAACTATTAATACTGTTTGGATAAATTTATTCACACATCTATTCTTATATTTATTTTATTAGGACAACAAAGAACTATTCAAAAAGGACGAAAATTATATTATGGAATAAGAAATATACAGTTCACTGAGAATAACCTTTTGCCTAGAGACATATTGTCAACTATATTAACCCTTTCACTATAATATTTATGAATACTGTATACTATATTAACCTCTTTTACTAGAACATTTATGAAAATGTTCACTAATAAATGCTAATGTCACCTCCTGTAATTTAACAGGTTAGATGTATTCTTTTCTTGTCCAGATTATTTAAAATTTGTGGAGATTATTTCTATATACAAATGTAACTTTCTGCATATATATGCTTCTGTAACAAAACTTGGAAAATCAGTCAATTCCACACTATCAGATCAAAACCTTCCCAAGTATTTTCTTTTGATTCCTCTAGAAATACTAAATTGAGAAAAACCCTTCAGGTAAATTAAAGAAGAGACATGTTAGACACTGGCTCACTTATCTGTTATTTGGTTAGTTTCCACACCATTCCTCACATGAAACCTAAACATCGAGAGTTCCTATTGAACTGGCTGCCCTCTCCAATGCATTCATTCCCTTTTTGTTATTTTGTTTTATTTTACTGCTTAATGCGGAAGTCTGAAGAGGAAGAAAAGTCCAAATATACCTCTCTTTAACTTCAAGGACCCAAAGTGGGTTGTATGCTTGCGGAGCATATAAAAATCTAGGGATTTGATGTAATTTATCTGGGTTTCCTCAGAAAGTCTGTTGACAATTTAAATTTACATAGAGAAACATCTGAAACAAAACAAATTTTCATTTCTTTATCCCCTCATCAGTTACAAGAAAATTCAAGGTGTGTTGATCCAGACAAGATTGCAAAATTATCCTTGATAGCAATGTTCCTTCATCTGATTCAAATACATACGTAGTAAAGATGGAAACTATTCATACCAACAGTCAAATTTCTCAACGACAGTACTTAAAATGACAATACAAATAATTAATCTAGCCATTTATACAAGGAATTATGCAAATTTTTTAAAAGGACCTATTTTTATGCATTTTTTAACCCAATGTTCAGGAACCAATAGCATTAAATATAAAGAAAACCCACAACTTTATAGCACCCTAGAATACTCAAGTATATGGCTTGGACTCCTGCTGTCCTCTAAAAGCCTAATTTCTAAGGTTTTAATGGGTAGCTGCAATTCAAATACACTGTAAATACTTCCATTTGCCTATTTTATTAATTTTGGAGCATCAGAAAATCTCTCCTTTGTGGATTAGTCAAGTGGACACAAGTTTATAATCTTTGTAGAAGCATCAATTTTATCATGCACAGCTGTGAAAGTAGGTTGGGTGCATTTAATTAGGTTATTTGCACCACATTGTTGAACCAAATGGATGCTCATTTCAAAATTACATTTTACTATTTCTTTAGGTCTGAGCTGAATTAAATGTATAGCATACAAAACAAATATGCATACTTTAAAGTGTGAATTTTTATCCTTACCCAGAAAGAGTCTGTTAATTTAGAGGGACATAAAGTTGATGTTTAACATTTGGCCTGGTGTAAAGTTGATAAGTATTCCCTTAATCTATGTTTTGAAAAGTCAAAATGTTCATAAGGCATACATTCCTGTGCTGGATGAGAGATATCTGAGAATTCTTTGCTTGCTTCTCTGTGTTGCTATTATTGTTTTGATGTTCTAATGTGTGTGCCAACAAAGGAAGGTGGATGTGGTCTTACCTAACAATCTTTTTTTTTTTTTTTTTCAATCAGTAATTCTTAATAACATCACATAGTTGCATATTCATCATTTCTTAGTACATTTGCATCGATTTAGAAAAAGAAATTAAAAGACAACAGAATAAGAATTAAAACATTAATAGAAAGAAAAAAAAAAAACAAAGAACCTATACCTCACATGCAGCTTCATTCAGTGTTTTAACATAATTGCATTACAATTGGGTAGTATTGTGCTGTCCATTTCTGAGTTTTTATATTCAGTCCTGTTGTACAGTCTGTATCCCTTCAGTTCCAATTACCCCTTCTCTCTTTTTTTTTTTTTTAATTAACGGAAAAAAAGAAATTAACCCAACATTTAGAAATCATACCATTCTACATATGCAATCAGTAATTCTTAACATCATCACATAGATGCATGATCATCATTTCTTAGTACATTTGCATCGGTTTTACGTAACAATCTTGTATCCACCACCCACAATTCTCTCCCATGTGACTGTGGGAAGCTGACCCAGCCACCAAAGAGAAATTTTTTTTAGTTTTTGCCTATACAGTTTATACCTTTTGTAAACATAATTTGAAGGGCTGCATTTCTTATATATTTATTTGTTATATTGTTTCTCCTGTCTTATCACTGTTTATCTGAGTACTTTAATAAACTTTTCTGATTTGTGCTTTTTTAAGTATTCTGAAAACATTTATTCAATCAGTAGGTATTAATCACCTACCATATGCTAGACATTTTGATGGGCCAGGAAGTACAGCAGTAAGTAAAAACAGGGAATATCCTTGACTTCCTAGAGCTATATGGAGTCTAAAGTCCAGGTAAGAGCCATATTTAAAAAATAATCACTTATAGCAATGTGTTATTATGAGCTAATTGTCATCAAGGATAGATACATGATGTTTAAATATCTACTAATCAGGCAACACAGACTGTTGAGCAGTTGTGGAAAGTGAAGGAACCATTGAGACAAGATTTGGAAAATGATTCAGGGAGACTCAGCAAGGTAGGTAAGAAAAGAATATCTGCAAAGTCAGTGTGGTAGAAGGACACCACACTGTGGTGCGGCACCTTTCAGCAATGAAAACCACGTCCCTCCGATTGGATTATGGAGAAGGTGAAGCAGGTTTTGATTATGCTGGACTTGTAAAAAAGTTTGTCTCTGTTGTAAAAGTTTGAGGTTAGAGGTGGGGCTGGAGATAAGATTATGTTTTTAAAAATGATTCTGACTTCATTGTAGAAACTGTATTGGAAGGAAGAAAGTACACAGATTGAAGGGAAACTGAAGTTGGATTTGAGAAATAATCAGAATTTAAAATTGGTGCTAAACTGGTTGAAAGGGATTACAGGTAACACTTATTTTTTTGGCTAATGGAAATGGATAATGGTGCATTTTCTTCAGATAGCCAAATATGTCAACAATTTCCCCTTTTATCCTTTTTTACTTCTTATTTTTATAGTTCTTTTTACTCTTCATTTAGTTGCTTTTCTTTATTCAAGAATTTATGGGCAGGCCACAGTGGCTCAGCAGACAGCCTGCCATGCTGGAGACCCGGGTTTGATTCCCAGGGCCTGCCCATGCAAAAAGAAAAAAAAAAAAAAAGAATTTATGGGTTTCCAGAAAAATCAAGCGTAAAATACAGGATTCTCATTTACCACCCTATTAACAACTTGCATTTGAACATTTGTTACAATTGATGCTAGCACATTTTTATAATTGTATAGTCCATGTTTTATCTTAGCATTCACTGTGTTTTGTAGTTCCATGGATTTCTTTTTTAAATTTTTATTATGTTACATATATTCAATCTAATATTCCCTCCTTAATCATATTCAGATAGAAATTTCAATGCTCTTTGCTACATTCAATGCTGTTAGCTACATTCACAACTCTGCTACCATCACTACCGCCTATTACCAAAACATTCTCATCATTATATTTGTATATTACATTGTGGTTCCCAAGCTTAAAAAAACATAGATATCTCCTTGTATGTTTTATTGCGTGTTATTATCATTTACATAATCTTAAACCTTCAAATTGTCTCAAAATTAAGAGGCAAGGTTGTAACTTCCAAAAAAAATAAAATTTATAGTTGTTTTGTCTGATTATGTTCATTGTAAAAAAATTGAATTTATAAACAATACAAAACAAGAGAATTATCTGAATTATCATAATTCCTCATCTAAAATCACTATTATGTTGTGCTCCCTTTAAATCCATTTCGACAACATACACTATTTTGTTAGTAGTTGGGATAATGTAAAGCTAACATGCATTTTCTGAATTTAGACATTATAGAAATCAAAGAATTATATAGCTCTTGTCGTTAAATTCAATATGCAACTTGGCAGTGAACAATTTGACCATGCTTCGATTGCTTCTGTTTATTTTAGCAATCAAATGGTTTCTCTGTCACACAGATATTCTATACCACCACATAAATATACAGAAAACTCTCAGCAATTCATTGTAGACAATAGAAAAAATAAAATAAAATGAAAAAATAAACAAACAAATCTGCTGTTGGTCTACATTTTAAAGGTTCCATTGTTGACAAGTAGGTATAAGATTTTCAAGTCTTTCTTCTATGTATATACATTTTGCTTTTTTTCCTCTCAAAGTTATACTCATGTACTCTATGTGCTATATTATTTGTCTATAAAATTGTGCTTTAAATATGAAGCTGACTGTTGATTTGTCAAGGACATTTTATATTCAGCATGGCACAAACAGAATTTGTATTCATCTCTTCATTCAGCCATTTTTTTGAACATGTAACATGTGCCAGGTGCTATGTTATTGGGGCAAACAAATAAATAATATATGATATTATTCCTATTATATGTATTAGTACATATAGTACAAAGAGGGTTGAAAAGTGCCTTGATATGGTAGGAAAAAGGGAAGACCATTTCAGACAGGGAAGTCAGGAAGGTGTCTGTAAGAAACATCTCAGAGATTACTTAAGCAGAAATATAAATGCAGTAAAGAGGCAAAACTATATGAAAAGGTTAAATAATGATTTTTAGGCAGAGGGACATCAAGTACAAAGGCCCTGAGGTGGGTAAACAAATGTGATGGGTCTTAGGAATAGGTACAGAAGAATGAGTTGGGAAGTGGTTAAAATATGAAATCAGAGAGCTACATTGAGACCAAATCATGTAAGATATTTTAGGGGATGGTAAGGACTTTGAAATTATTCTAATTGTTTGGGAAGCCATTGGAGGATTTTCAGTAAAGAAGTGATACAATAAACTCGATGTTTTAAGATTAAATTTCTGGCTGTGTGTGGAGCAGCAATAAATGGTAAATGTTAAAAATAGTTTTTACTGTCTATGAACGTGATTATTGATTAATTTATTTTTTGACACGATATCAGAATGAATTGAATGGATAAATTTCTAATCAAACCATCTTTGTATTCCAGGATGCAAGCTGTACTTGATTTTAATGTATTGTCATATGCAATTGATATTAAGCTGTTAGTATACCTTCTGGGTTATTTACATTTATATTAATAAGTGAGGCTTCTTCTCCAGTCTTTATCAAGAAGTTTGAGAAAACTGAAGCAGATACTGCTAAATTAAAACAACAATAAACTATATATCTTATCTGACAGTTTCAGTCCAGTTGCAATTTATTGCCTCCAAAAGGTATCTAAGAAAGTGACAGAAAGAGCTGGCAAGTGAAAAGCTACATTTGTATTAGTAAGGCATAATTTTTAAAATAAATAAATTGTAATCAGGATTAGTCACCCTCTGCAACTAGATGGGAAGTGAAAAGCCAATTTAGCATTTGAAACAATGCTGAGGCTTCAAAAACAGCATTTTACTGACTTAGACATTTTTATTCTTTAGTGGTACAAAGCAGTAAATTAATAAATAAATAAAAGAAGAAATTAGTGTCATTTGCATAGTAAGATAAGTCATTGTATTCAGAATATGAGCTCCTTTCATGAACAGTATTTTATTAAAAACTCATTTTGGAGGGGGGATGAATTACTTGGAGAAATTACCTATTCCAAGGGTTTAAGAGAGGTGGTATATTAAAATGGTTAAGAACATCCAGAGCACAGGGGTTCAAAATTTTGTCTGTGCCTCTAGCACATGTATAGCTTCTAGCAAGTAACCTCTTTGTCCAAGGGTTTTCTCATCTGTAGGATGGAAATAATATTTCCGGTTTTATTATTAAGGTTTAATGAGTAAGACATTTGAAAAATGCCTGTGGATTGGAATATGTTCAATAAATATTCCTTACAAAGATTATGGGGATAGTAGTAGTTGTTTGGAGTGGAATTAACCTCAAGCTTAGCCAGAAGTTGTCTCTTAGTAGCATACTTTTCATGAAATAGACCCAATAATCAGTGCAATTAAAAAAAGACTTCTAAATAATTTGACCTATCAGCTCAATGTTCTCAAATAAAAGAGAGGTTATGACTCTCTAGCTGTTAGCATAGTCACAGGCATATAAGTGTTATGGTTATTATAAATGCATTTGACTAAATTAAGGACCTAATTATTTTAAGGTTAGAGCATTTCTATAAACATGAGATGTAGTTAGAGTGACAGTAGCAAGCTATACACTAGAAAAAGATTTGCTATGTATCTCTGCTACAGATATGTAATTTTAAAGCACAGCTTGCTGTATTTCCTTAAAAACTATTAAACTCAGTTCTCCTGTATGCGTCCATATGGACTGTAGCGTTTTCCAATATCCCACATCTGATTTGGAAACAATATCATTTTCAGAGATTGGAGATAGCTGTGCTACCTGGCCAGTGTTATTAGTCGCTCCTCTACATTCATCAGTCAGCGTGGCAATGGAGCCTTCTGCATACAGTGGCACTTGTGTATTTGAAAGCTTGTATGCCCCTTTGGTATGAATTTGCTCAGTTTGGAAGCATGCCCAAACTCTGAAAGTCATATACCAGCTGGATGGGAGGAGAAGATAAAAGTTGGGCCAGAAGCATTCATTCCAGATCACCTGAAGATGGATTTCTAAACATATAACATAACCTAAAAATGTTCTACCTAAGTAAATGCTGGTATTACTTAAAATGAATGAATGTACAATACAGCACAATTTTTTTCATTATGTAATAAAATTAAATGCAAGAGTGTTAATAGTTAGCACTGCTTATGCTATTACCTCAAATGTTTGACAGTGGTAATTACAGTTAATCCAACTGGAACCTGACATTTAGGAAGGTTTTACCATAATAGTCATTGTACTTGTGTGTGCATCTGTATTCTGATGTGTGTGATCAAATATACAGACATTTCAGCTGAATAAGTAAGTCTCTAGAGGTTTGCCTTTTTCTTTGTTAACATGTCAAAAAGAATATATATATATATTTTATGCTGAGGTATTGTGTCTTCTATGGTAAATTATTTACAATGTGCTGTTAGAGGAAACCCATTAGCTTCATTAGTATATACTTGTTCACAGTTAATGAATATATTTTAATTAAATTAATAAAAATGGAAGCTCAACTAGTGAAACGTTGAAAGTTTGGCATTTTGGGAAATAAACAAGCTAACTTTTCTTAAACTCCATAACATTTGAGGTTAAAATACCTTTATACTTTCTTCCCATTACTCATTATTTTCTTTAGAATAATAATTTACTCAACAAACCCTTCTGCAAATAAAAGTCTGTCTCAACTAGTTGCTGAGTGTGCTTTTAAATTGTCACTCTTCATACTCTTTTACATGTCTTTTGTTAAAACAGTTTTATCATAAGGAAACTGAGTAAACTCCAGGCTAAAACTCTTTAGAGAATAGTCTTAAATGTCTGGCATCATGTTTCCCAAGCAGTCTCTCTGCCTCAGAAAATGATTTATTAACCAGAGTTCAGCTGCCTTTTGCTTTTGTTGTGGATGACAAAAGGCATGTTTAAGCATGTTAAATTGGCTTAACATAGTGGACAGAAATGATGGTTTAGCGTAGCAGAATTTGCTGCCAATGCATATTTTTTCTTGTGTTTCATATAAGGAAAAGTTAATCTGACCTCAAAGAAATGAAACATATGTTCCCCAAGATAAGGTTCTAGAGATGAATGAATCTGTCTGCTGTATAGCATTTGTTGGTCAGAGAAGGGAGAACAAAGTGGAGATGGGAAAATAAGCAGAAAATGAGACACTGAAAGTCTGATTCCAAAGGGAAAAAGTGAAGTAAAACAGAAATAACATGTAAAATGATATGAAAGTGGGGTAAATGGATGGGGAATGTAAATAAGCATAGGTATATTGGCAGCCAGCAGTCTCTCTGCAGTCAGGTTTGTTATTTGTCCCTTAGCAAATGATTCTGGAATGTTAAACACTCAATGTGCCTGTTCTAATGAATTAGGCTGTCAAAAACAAACAAATAAGCTCTATTGGGGGAACATGGTCCATCAATTATATAATTCCAATAGGTATAATCATCAGCCAGATTCTATTTTAGGCTATGTATACATGTACTGAATGAATTGAATTGAGACCACAGAGTTCTTGGCCCAGTTTGGTGAGGTTCATGTAGCTGGAAGCTGAAAGTAGTGGTTTCACTTCCCTCATATCACTGGGACGATGAGTATAGATTCCAGATGGCTCTATTCAAGTTCCATAATGGTTTTGCCCTTTATTACATTGTCTCAATGTGTTTGCATTTCTTATTTACCTGCTCTTTTTCCATTTTGTTTTCACTCCACCTACTTTTTAAAACTTGTGTTTTATTTTAAAAATGTTATATGTGTATTAGTATATATTATAATACATTAATTATATAACTGTGTTAATGTGTTATATAACATATAATACTGTACAGTATTTTATATTAGATGTATTTATGTCAGTTAAATCCTAGCTGATTTTCAGAAATTATTGGATTTATTGAAATCTACTTTAATCCTAAAATTAATTCTTTTAAGATATTTCACTTAGATGGTTCTCTTCTACATTTCTGATCACTTCCTTTTTCCCGTATTTATATTTAATCCCTTTAGAATGGTAGTCTGTGAGAAAGAACTCTTTGGGCCATTACATTTGGAAAATAATGTATACTATATCCCTTTCTTGAAAATTTGCATTAATATATTGAATTCTCTTCAAAGTTCTAGAATAAAGAAATTTACTTAGGTGAGTTTTATTCAACCCTTAGCACTACTTTAATTACTTTTTTTTGGTCCCTTGTTTATTACTATGCTGTAATGGATCAGCTGTTTGCAGATAGCTCTAATATCTAGTATATGATGGTCCCCAGTTTCTAATATATGCATCAGTCCAAACTTTCTGGTTGCTTGTTGGACATTTTGGTATGAATATTATGCCAGAACTTTGACCTCAATATTTTTAAATAAATACTCATAATCTTTCCTCTTAATTAAAATGCTTATCAGTTGGCTTCGCTGAACTAGGTACTTGTAGGTGGTAAGGATAAAGCAATAAACAAGACGTTGGTTTTATGGTGAAGACATAAATAGAAAGTGAAGCTGGAGATGCAGGTAGATGAGGAAAACAAGAGAGATAGTTCAGAGAATAAAATTATGAAAAGCATTGCATGTCATGCTATGGAGTTTGAAGTTCTTCTTGACTGCAAATGAGAACCATCAAAGGATTTTAAGATAAGTAATGATCTGACTTGCATTTTATAAAGATCATTATGACTCCAGAATGAGGTACACTTTGCAAGACTGGAGATGATGAACTAAGATGCATAATCCAGTGAGATGACAATGTTATGGAACCTGTCAGGATTTACCTTATATAATTATTTTTGTGAATACTTTTGCTACTTTCCTTACTAAACGTGAAGTCCATGAGGACAGGAACTTTATCTTGATTATCTTTGTATACTAGATCATTGTTCTAGCTTGCTGGTTGCCAGAATGCAACACACCAGAGATGGATTGGCTTTCAATAAAAGAGGATTTATTTAGTTAACATACAGTTCTTTAATGGAAAGGCAGCTAACTTTCAACTGAGGTTCTTTCTTACATGGGAAGGCACAGGATGATCTCTACTGGCCTTCTCTCCGGCCTCTGCATTCTAACAACTTTCTGAGCTGCGAGTGCTGAGATGAGGTATGCTGAGCTGTTTTGGCTGTGCTACATTGTGTTCTCTCATTTAAGCACCAGCCAATTAAATCTAACATCATTCATTGCAGCAGGCGTGCCTCCTAGCTCACTGCAGATGTAATCAGCAACAGATGAGGGTCACGTGCCATTGGCTCATGTCCACAGCCATAGATCTAGACATCTTCACCTGGCCAAGTTGACACCTGAACTTAACTACTACAATCATCCTTAGTTCATTTCCTGATACAGAGTAGATGCTTTCTTAATGTTTGCTCTGTGAGTAGATAAATTTGACCCTATTACTATTTAAAACATTTTATAAAGTACATTTCCTCAAGGAATGCTAAGCAAACATATATAAAGAAAGAAGTCAAGGAGAGCTAGAAATAGGGAATTAGTGATGGGTGAAATACAATTATAAGGAAGAAAGCAAATAAATTTTGATGATAGGAATTGTAAATTTAGGAGACATTCATTCAAGGGACTGGTAATTCAAAAGCTTTTCTAAGTCACAGAACCCCAGCCCTCCATCATCTGCTATTTGCAAATACCATAGTTTGTAAAAACCAGAATAGGCAGTGAAATCACGTGGGCAGAACAGACCCAATTTGGTCACAGTTCAGTAGTTTCATCAGAAGTGAAACTCAGCTCAAGGTACAATGAATTAATCAAATGGAATGTTAAAATGCTGAAGGTTCCCTTTCATTTTTTCAGCGTGGAGGTTGCTTGAATGCTTGGGATGTCCATTGGATATTGTGTTATAGTATAATAACCTTTAGGCTAGGTGGCTAGAACTATTATCAGATTTCAGTAAAGTTGGAAGTAACTCTTCTATGCTGTCAGCATCTGTTAAGAAAAGAAAACATAGTATCAATAGTTTATTGAGCATTTATTATGTGTCACTCTCTATATTATCACATATAAATCATTCTATCTACCCATAATTGTTCCACTTTATAGATAGAAACATTGAGTATAATAAGAGCGAAATAACAGTTAATAGAGGGAAAAGTCTAGCTGACTTGTTCTCGAAGACTGCTCTTAAACTCTATATTTCATCTTCCTAATTTAATTTCAAAGAGAAGAAAATGATAGGTTTTCTTGTGAGCTCAGGGGTACCTGCGAACTCTTTGGCTTCAGTTTGGATTTTGAATTAAAGTAGCTACAGAGACATTTAGTTCAATTACGTTTATTAGAAACTCTGCTGTGCTAGTCAACATGTTAATAAAACTGAAAACTGTATACCGTCATTGGAAAATATTATTTCCTTTGGCTATAAGCTCACCTGACCAAAAGTATTATCTTCCTGATTCCAGGGAGAATAATTCAGATGTGCCCAACAAAAGCCTGGGTGGCAGGAAAACTTGTGTTCTAGTAGTAGAGATTCCTAACTTTGGGGGTGAATATCAACAAAGTATAGGCATATTGCCATTTTACGCTTATCACTAAAATAAAGTCAAAGTACAAAAAGCTCCTTTGATTATAACAGAATTAGCCAATATTGTTCCTCATGTTCTATGAGTGTTCTAAGCAAAGCCACAATTAATGCTTTGCATCTTCCAGTAGGTCTTTTTTTTAAAAATTCTTTTATTTTTAGCTTTTAAAATATGGTCTTGGCTTCAAATTAGATGAAGCTGCTATTGGGCTTAATTTTGTGTACTGTGCTTAAAAGGAAACAAACATACCATTTTATAGTGACTGCAGAGATATATATGAAGAAAGTAAGTGGGGCGGTGCAATGGTGCCTCAGTGGCAGAATTTTCCTGCCATGCCAGAGACCCAGGTTGGATTCCCAGAGCCTGCCCATGCCAAAAAAAAAGAGAGTAAGTGACTCTCTTTTTTGGGGGGGGAGTGAGCATCAACAAAGTGTAGGGGAATTGTTACTGTAACCATATCCCTAAAATAAAGTCAAAGTACAAATAGTTCCCTTGATAATAACAGAAAGTAGCTATACTTTCTGTATAAGCTATTATCAAGTAGCTTGACTCCTCTACCCTTCCTAGTGGTGGCCACTAGAAAGGGTAGAGGAGTCAAGCACCCCCCAAACCAACTCTTTAAAACCAGCATCAACTAGTATCACAACCAGAGCCCTAAAAACCATGGTATTTATTCCATAAACTAGAAATACCTATGTCATATTTTAAAGCAAAAACCATTGATCTTGTGCCTTTTTTTTCAATCTTGAAACACATCATAAAGTACAGAAGAGAAGAAAGGAAGCTGTTCTGATTATTTTCCCTTAGACAGGGGTGGAAAGACCTGGACCTACTAGGCAGGTTGTTTTAAAAAGCTATGACTGCATCAATTTCAAAGGACTGTGAATAAATGCTCAGCCTTGAGCATCTTAAACAAGACATTTCAGAACTTCTTGGATGCCTAAGAGTACCACAGAAGACTCAGTGAATAAGTTTTACCAAACAGTTAGCTCATACATTTTCTCTTAAGTTGTCTGCTGAAGCTGAAAGTCAAAGTAGAATAGAAACAGATGATTATCACCTTGGTGACATTTAGTATGACAAAAATGATACTGATATTATGAGTATATCTCATTCTGCAAACTATCAGAAGCACAGCCTTTTACCCATAACTGGGTAACATTTGTATTGCATTGGTTGTGGTGAATTAATATATACAGTAAGGGCTAAACCCCACTCTAATACAATCCTAGTCAGAATTGTTCTTTTGCAGAGATGTTATAGGGGACTTAGCATCCAGACACCATAAAAATTCCCACCTTCATCCCTATTCAATGAAGTTTTGCTTTCCTTTTAATGAACTACCAAGGTTTTCTATTAGAGAAATGACCTATCTATCTGTGGAAGTTTAACACATTGAGAATAACTCAGTTACATTGATCCCAAATAAATTTCTTTTACTTTGTTGATAGAGGGAGGAAAGTAAGACAAGAGATAACTTCTTGGAATTCATATGTTGGATGAAAGAAGATGCTGAGGAGTAGAAGAAAGCATGTGGAGGAAAAGTTTAGCTTGCTAATATTGGGGCAACGTGTACTGCTCTAAATGCTTTTCATTTGGAGAGTCTTACATGCTGAGTTCAGACCTACTGGAATGGGTGAATGTTGGAAAGGCCATAGCTCAAACTCATGTCCCCTGATTCCCGTAGAGGTCAGGCTGTGTTCTTGGAATGGGGCCTCCCTTAATTTGCTAGGCTGCTGTAAAAATACCATGGACTACTTGACTTAATCCAGAAACTTATTGTCTCACAGTTTTTTTGAGGCTAGAAGTCTGAAATCAAGGAGTCAGCAATGCCATGCTTCTTCTTATGGGGGACAGCCCATTCTATACCTCTCACCTGGCTTCTGAAAGGTGGCTGGCAATCCATGCTCCTTGGCTTGTGAAAGCATAACTGGGTCTCTCTCTCTATCTCTCTGTATGTCCAAATTTCCTGTGCTTATAAGTACCCCAGTCTACTGAATTATGGGCCCACCCTAATCCAGTTGGCCTCCTTTTAACTAACCACATCTTTAATGATCGTCTTTCCAAATGGGCTCACATTCACAGGACTGAAAGCTAGGATTTGAACATATTTTGTGGGGGGGCACCTAATTTAATCCCTAACAGGAACATTTAAATGTCAAAAGTGGTAAGATTGAAGTCACATTAGCTTATTATCTAGGCAGAATATTCCTCATGGCAACACCAACAGGTTCTTTAAAAAAACAGCACTAATACTGATAATTATTTGAGGATACCTTGCCCCATTACTATTTTCAAAATACAAATTAATCCATATGTCACTGAAGATAACCACTTTCCTGCTTACACTACAAAAGGAGACATGGAAAAACAATATTTGTCATGTGCTTTAAGAAATTTATGAATATCAGCTGGCCTAGACATAGTTTGTGTTTTATTAACAACATATCGGTTTAATAGTTTATTATTTTATTTTGCTATTAAAGGAAAAGCAATGCCTTTTCATTTTTATTTTAAAAGGAACCAGAAGAAGTTACATATAAGACTGGCTGAGAATCTTGCTTTAATAAAAAATGAACAATCTGGTTCTGTCATTTGCTTGGCTTAGAGTGGGAAAAGTTCTTTGCAATTCAGGTGAATTGATCTTAAACAACAGCAACAACATAGTCTTAATCTCCAAGTTGCCTTTTGTTGAAGCTTGTTGCTCAGTAGGCTTCCCAGCTGGTGCATATGGCTCCATGACATGGGTGCCAGGTTCTATTAGTCATGAGGCTCCACATGACATCATGGATCAGAGGAGAATGCAGACAATGAAAGGCAGTGGTGTCACCACACAGTATGAGGTCTCAGCTGGGGAAAGTCTCCGTGATCATCCAATCCATAATTAAAAGGAACATACAGTGGAAATGAAAAGGCCAGCTAGCTAGAGTACCTGAATTCAATTTGGCTTACATTTTTATCCAAAAAATTTTAAAGCCTACGTTTAAACAAAGATTAAAAAGTTAGGTGCAAAGATCTTGGTTAGTTAGAACATAGTTATTTGAATTCTCCTGTGACCTCAGCTAGGGTTTCAGCTCATGGGACACCTGCTAAATTTTTGGACTTATTTGAAAATTATTTTAAAAATACATTTTCACTTAGTTAGGAATGCCTATCTTGGCTCTCCAATTGGCAAGCCAATCTATTCTGATATTAGCTAAATTCACACATTACTTGTTATCTTTCAAACAGATACTTTTTGGGTTTTGTTATTTTGTTTCATTATTGGAACCCAATGTCTCAATTGACCTTCACCACAACTCTCTCTCCTTATGTGCTATCATTTTATAGGGAGAAAACTGAAACCTGGCTAGTTTCAGGAAGAACCAGAGTTAAAGAGAAAAGGGATACAGTTAATAAAGTAAAGAGTAAAACTGTGTAGTATTAGAACAGGATATTTTCTTGAAATAATCTAACTAATTTCTAAAGTTTACAGGCTTAGAATACTAGAGTATTTCTACTACTTCTTCTCCATTGTCAAATAAATATGAATAATGGTGCATTATATACCCTGATCTGGAGAATTCTCATTGTACATTAGTATATTAAAGACCTGAGAATTTCTAAAATGTTTTTCTCTAAAGGAGAGCTCCTTAACTGGTTCCTTCATCATTTCCCCAAGGTACTTTAACGTAGTGGTGACACCTCAAATAGATTTGACGTGGTATCTTAACTTTTGTGCTCATTAACTGTGTACCTGTCAAGTCAATTAGCAACCCTAAATCTCAATGTCCCTGCTAAATGAGGGATAACGATATTTACCATCTAAGTTTGAGGTGAGGATGAAATGAGCAAATGATGGTAAACCTCTTAGCTTTACAAGGTGCCACACACAGTGTGACCTCAATAAATGTTAGCTTAATCATCTATAAAATACACCTATGTTGTAGTGATGAAAATGCTTTCACACCTTGGAGTGAAAGCAAATCATTTTGAAAAGAAAATTTTGACAAATTATTAGTGAAGCCAAATGGCATTTGCTGTTCCTAGGATTATTAGAAAGATCTGAAGTCTTTTGACTTCTAATATTGTCCTTTTTCTGTGATGACTTAATGCAGTAGGTGGTTTCATAGAAAAATGATAAGGGGATACAATTTGGTATTGAATCATCTAGGTTCAGATTCTAATCTGCTGTTTAATTCCTACTAGCATAAGCTTAGTCAAGTCACCCGACATTCTGAACCAGATTTTTCGTAATATTAAAATGCTGTTCTTCTTAAACTCACAAGAATTGTTGGAGATAATAAAATTATTGAAATTACCGTTTATGGAGGGCTTATATTAGGCATAGTTCCAGGTCTTTTATATATATTAAATGAGCAACTATTAGTGAAAATGTTGTATGAATTATAAAGCTATATGTGAATATTAGCTAAAATTATGAGTTCATTCTGCCATTTGAGTTCATGGTTTCTGAGACTTTAACTAAATATATCTATTATTTCAATCCTAGTAATTACAATGGAGGAAGAAAAGAGGTTATTCTCAGTCCCCAAGTAATTTTCGGCTCTTAAAATGGGTTTAAAAATCTATTCTAGCATGAAATCCCACACAATGTAAGAATCTGGTTTCAATTTGCCCTGTTACTAGGATCTCTCCTTTTTTTCTTAGCTCAAAGCTTCAGGATGTCTTTTCCTAAGGAACTCTGAATATGGGCTTGTCAGGGCTATGCAAAACTTTTAGGTATGTGAGTAGACCCAGTAGTAATAGGAGTACATATTATTATTCTGATTTTTCAGATGAAGAAACTGTGGTTCAGACAGGTCAACCAACAGAAAGTTGTCAAGTCAAGACATAAACCTAATTTTCTTTTTTTGAATTTCAAAGCATAAATTTACTACTGTTTTCGAGGTATGAGGAAAAAGATAATTTAGCAAATGATTTCCAGAGTTCAGGCTTTGTCATGCCAGTTTAATTAAAGGACTAATCTAACTTGCTTTTAGAATATGAGCATATATTATAGTCTAAAACTAGAAATATATTCCAAAATGTTTTCTATCAGTTAATCAGTTTGTGATAGATTGAATCTTGTCCACTCAAAAGATGTTCGAATCCTAATTCCTGGTTTTGGGGTGTGGACTCATTTGTAAATAGGACCTTTGGTGATGTTAAAGGCAAACTGAACCAGGGTCGGTCTTAATCCAATATGGTTGGAGGTTTCATAAGCAGAGGAGATTGGACACAGTAGTAGTAGATGGTATGGGAGGAGAGAAGAGACAGATCACCGTATGATGAAGAATTGCTGGCAAGCTACCCCAGATCACTACAGACTACAAAGGAAGCATGGTCTGCTGAACCTTAAATTTGGACTTCTACCCTCCAAGATTGTGGGACAATAAATTTTGTTTAAGCCAACCAGGCTATAGTATTTTATTATAGTAGTCTTGGCAAGCTAAAATAATTTTTATATTTGTAAATGATTACCAAAAAGACTTAAGGAACATTCAGTCTGTACAGTTTTTGAGAAGAATTCTAATCTCCAGGTCAAGCTGGATATATCTTTTAACTACTCCAGTGCTACATTTGCTTATTTTATCTTGTCATTTCTCCTCTAAATTTTACACATACAGTCTCTGAAATCTAGTGCATATATTGGCTAATTAGAGATATATGATTTCCTAATCATTGTGCCATTCAAGATAAAAAAAGATCAGTGATCAGGTGAAAATCTTTTGGACAATGGGTTATAATCATAATTTGTATACAAATTTAGGGCTGTAAAATCTAAAAGAAAATTTCAGTGAATACTGAATGCCTTGTTATCCAGGTGCAAGGAGCTAGATGGCCTTTTTGCCTTGAAAGATGTTAATGATCTGGTGAGTGAGATGGACTTAGAGATAGAGAATATTTAACTCATGTGGAACACAAGGATAGCATAAATAATGGGCCCTTTGCCCTATCTGGAGGGGTAAGCTAAGTTTCCAGTGCGCTATCCTTTCATTCATTTCAAGCATAGTTATTGTGAGTCCACTAAAACCCAGGAATTTTATTAGTTTCTGGGGATGTCATTGTAAACAAAATGAGAATCTAATTGGCATTATATGGGATAAATACTTTGCCCAAACTTGGTTGTTCAGAGAAGGTTTTCTGGAGGAAGTAGCATCTGAACTGGTAATTGAAGGAAGAGAAACAGTAATCCTGGCAAAGTTGGAGAAGTGGAGGAAACATTCCAGCTTAGATGAGAGTATGTAGGAAAACCAGCCTCAACACCACTGTATAGAACAAGCAGCATTGAGCCAGTAGAGTAACATTTTTGAGAGCGGGAAAATCATGGGTAAAGTCATAGAGGAATGAAACAGCATAATTGATAGGAGGAAGCACTAGGGAATTTTGGCATGATCCTATGTAATTCAGCGGTCAAGTAGATAGGACATGAGCCCTGAGGAGTAGAAGGGGGTCAGGGTTAAAATGGACCTTGATGTCAGTAGGAAATGAAGAACCATCCATACGTTTTAGAGTCGGTCAAACCTTCCTTAGATTATAGATAATGCAATGGAGGGCCAAAGAGATCCCTTGACTTGCCTTAAGGCCTATTAGAAAAAGAGTTAGAATTAAAATTATTGTCCCTAGAGACGTGCTACACGTTGCTTCACCTTGGGGCTTTTAAGTTATTCTGGAAGATTAAAGCAATGACAAATTGATTGTCTATCAGGCGACTAAGAAGCGGCTCCTTCACTCAGTAATGCTCCTAAAGAATATTCTTTCCAGAGAAGATCCTGGGATGATGCCCAGATAATGCAAAAATAAGGCTACACATATTTATGCAATTTATTTTTGTTTATTCTCTTGTATCACTCCCTTAAAACCATGTCTTACTTTTGATTATTCATCATGTCTCACTGTTAGTATGAGTTTCAGAAGGATCATTCTCATCTTGTGGCAAATTGAAGAGCTGGTTCATGAATTCGCCGTGCAGTAGGGGGTTAGCACTGATTCAGATTAGCTCTAGGTGAACAGTGCTGCAGAAAAAGAGTGTTAACCTCTTGTGGACTAGTTTACTTTCTTAGAGTGAGTCTGAAGAAAACACATTCACAGGATTCCTCTTTTCCTGATGTGTCCCGCTCACTCTCTCTCTACTGAGCAAGCTGCATTGCATTTTCTCTCCTCAGCCTGCAAGCTTCTGTTTTCTGCCTGGCTGCACTCACCGCCTTCCTATGGCACCTCAGGGAATTGCCCTCTTATTACCACAATTACAATCTGTACACATTTCATTAAACTAATATCGCTTCGTGCAGGCTTTCTCCACAGAACTGCACAGCTGGAGGCCCATTTCTTTTCCTCAGCTTAAACACTTTGACAGGTTAAGAAAGCTATTATGGCTGAATAACAGGTGTTGCAAAACAATGTGCATTTGATGTTTAAATGAGAGAGCTTCTTTATTGACTGCCTTTATTGCAGCTAGGCTCTCCTTTTTTCATGATGACTGGATTTTTATTGTTTTTACTGCTTTTTAAAGTGTATTCTGTTGTTTCAAAATAGGTCCAAAGTGACTGTGGGTAGTTATTTGTTATTCTGATGTCCTTTTCTTTTAGTATTCTTGTTCTTATTCTTATTCTTATTGTTATTTGTGCTTCTTGCTTTTCTTTCCAGGTGAAGAATAATTGCAGAAATTGAGGGGTTTTATTGGTTTTCTCTCTCTTTCTGTCTCCTTAATAGTTAGCACACTCACTTCATGAACAATTCCCAGAGGGCTTCTAAAAAGACCTTTCTCCATTATTTCGTCTCTATTTATATTGCCAACCTCAGTCCACTCACCTACCTTCCAGCGACCCAATGAATTGGCTCCCAAATGAGAAAGAATAAAATACAAACAGAGGGATGATTTACTATTGTAGCTTCCTTTTTCTGAATAGTACTGTCCATTCTTTCTTCAGAACTGCTATGCATACAACAGACACTGATGTATAATTTTTGGAATTTATCCTTTATCTTTTGACATTTTGTTTTTTTTCTTACATTCATCAATTTAAGCAACTCTTTATTTCCCTTCTCTATTTTCTCACAGACTATCATGCTCAGCAGGATATAGTCTGTTTTGTCATTTCAATAAGTAGACTTTTGCTGAAAAGACAGTCAAGTGTTAAAAAACCATTTTTCAAAGACAAGTGCTCAGTGAGAGAGAAAACATGATTATGAAAGCATAGAAATACATGGAAATAAGAGACGGCTTTGAAATATTTCGATTTGCATCTTTACAAGTGTTAATATTGTATAGTCAAAAATTCCTATTGATTCCACTGGAAGTCATAACACTTTTTTAAAGCAGAATTTTAACTTCTTGAATACTCACATTTTATGGAAGTAAAAAGCAGAGTGCAAAAAATAGAACTAAAAAGAAAAAGCTTAATTTCTCCTTTGTTTGGATATTTTCAATTCTATAAATATATTCAAAATTTTAACCACTATTATTATCTATTTGTTTTTGTGCGGGCAAATGAAGTCATTTCATGATTAGATGAGGCACATGTTTTCTCCAAGATATTTACATTGTCCACTAGGATAGGAATAGTGACTGTTTTCTGGAATGTTTTCATTACCTAGAACATTTTTAGAACAAAGTAAGTGCTCAGTAAATGCTTATTGATTGAATTACCTTTGGTCCTTTGGGAGATGAGGAATTCTTAATGTTAATTTCAAATGGTTTGAAAACCTCTTGAAATCCTAAGTATAATTTTGTGTATATGCACCAGGGGTGGAGCCCTAAGAATCCTTGAAGTACAAGAACCCCTACTTAGAGAGAAGTGCTAATAAATATTTGGTAAGTAAAAGAATTATCAATTCAGTAGCTTAGATAAATCTATATTTTTCTACTGTAAAGTTATAACCAATGGATTATAGAATTTAGGAAACTGGGTAACCCTTTGATCTTATAAAAATATATTCTTTAATTGTATAATTGTTTCTCCCAGAGCCAGAGCCCGACTGATCATCAGTCCACAATTGTGACACAGATGGACATTTTTTCTTTTTTTTTTAACATGGGCAGGCACTGGGACCTGAACCCGGGTCCTCTGGCATGGCAGGCAAGCATTCTTGCCTGCTGAGCCACCGTGGCCCACCCCAGATGGACATTTTTAATAACATCAAAACTCATACTCTTTATAAACTCTCTTACTTTATAAAGTATTTTTTTCATTCAAAAGACTACAGAAATCTGTCTCACTAGATTATTGATTCATTAATATCCCTGGGAACAGGCAAGGCCAATTCTATTTTGGGGGACATACAAGGAGAGTGTGTGCCTAAAACTCTGTGATATCTAGCTCCATTATTAGGAAAAAAAAAATAGTAGCAACCTTAAATTTACGAAGCACATTTCTCCTAAGAATTTCGATGAACTTCATAATGTTCCCACAAACTTTGTACAGCAGGGCTATTATCCTCCTCACTTAACGGGTAAAGAAACTAAAGGGCAGATATTGCTCAATGATTTTTCTCATGGCTATATGGACATGCTGCATCAGTGGAGATGTGAATCAAAATTACAACACTAGATTTTTAGTTGAGCACTTGCTTCTAAATTAATAAATACAGAATTATAAATAAAACATAGCTTTTGGAAAATCCTTGCAAAAAAATCTCGACACATTTTTCTTTCTGATTTAAAATCCTACCCTTGGAAATCAGTTTTAAAATGAAAAAAAATGTATATGTGATTAAGCCAATGAAGTTAAATAAAACATTACAAAAAGCTATTACTATATTAAGATCTAGGAAAAAGTATATGATGCAGTAGCATATGGTAATCCATTATAATGGTTTTTAAGAATTATCTGCTGTCTTCAGTTAATTTGAGAGATGTGAGTGATGCATGAATTTTTGGGAAGAAGTTTTGTTTTAATGCAAAATGATTATCAGATTGAGAAGATTTTGCTTTTACATTTTCCTTTAATTCTTAATTACGTTAATTTTGAGATTTAGCATGACATGGATTCCATTTATCAGGCTGATATTGTTTGCCATTATGAAACTTTGTATCTTCAAACATTTATGTGAAAGAATAGGAAAAAGTTAAACTCAGTATTGTCTCTGCACATTCCTCCCTTTGAATATTATTATAAGGTATGACTATGTTTGAACAGATTCTCTGAAACAGCCTACTGAAAATAATAGAATTGGTTGCCCATAACAGTTCTGTCAATTAGATTGTGTCTGTGCTATCTTTCGCTTGTCCTAGAAATTCATCTTCTTGAAAGCACTTCTGTTATTGAAAGCAACAGAGCCTGGTAATGCTGGCCGTTACTTTTACTTCATTTACATTTTTGTCCAATATTTTTCCCTAAGTTCCTCTCTCTCTCTGAAGTTCCCATCACTCCACTGCATCTCATCAAGTGCCCTCTCAGCCAAGCAGAGGCAGCCTGCTGTGGGAAAATGAAGCGGGTACCAACCGCAGGTTCCCACGTGTCTGGGGCTTCCTGTGCTTGTTCCTTAAGCCAGCTACAGCTGTGATGACCCAGATACAGAAACCTTTTTCCTCTTTCTGTATTTTATCATTTCCAGGAATGACCATTGTTGCATTACCAATAGGATTTGAAAACACAGCATGATCCCTGTGGGTGGTACAATTTCCTCTGCTGGAGGAATGAGGGCAAAATGTAAGGCTTAAAGCCTCAAAGAGCGAGAAGATATTAGCATAGTGTTCCATTGTGTCAACAAGTATTCCTCCCCATGTGTGTGGAAATGGTAAGAGAATTACATACTTACCTGCCTGGTTATAGGCAACAGGCATCAAAAAGTGGTGGCTTTTTCTCCAAACTACTTGGTGCAGTTTTTAGTTATAATATGGGAAACTGTAGAAATTATTCAGTCTAATTTCTGGAAATGCGAAGAAGAAGAAATAGATGACTAATTTGATCATTAGATCCATTTTCTACTCAGCAAATATTAAATAACTTATGAAAACTGTCCTTAGTTCTAAAAAATAAAAGTAAATTTCTTTTTTCTGCTGGAAAATGGCTTGGCCTATTAGTCAATACCCCTGAAAGGTGTTCTTTAACTAAACCAGAGGTCTTAGACTTGGGCATGCATTACAATCACTTGGGGACTTGGGGACAGTCTCAGGCCTTACACTGTGTCAATGAAACTGTTGGCTCTCCAGGTGATTCCGAGATCCACTGAAGTTTGAAAACCATGGACCTAACCATGAGGGGTAAGAACTAGAAAACTTCAAGGATATACATTTATTTCTTTTTAAAATAATTTGGACCATTTTCAGTTATAAAATGTAATGAAAACTTTGGAGCCATCCAATCTATCAGCAAATCTTGTTGGCTCTCCCTTTGAAATACAGCCTGAATCCGACCACTTTTACCACCATCATACTAGTCAATGTTACCGTAATCACTCACCTAGGCCATCTCCCTGAGACAGCTTCCTTGATTCCATCCTTGTGACCCCACCCCAAATCAATCCTTTGCATAAGCAGCCTTATAGATCCTGCTACTGCTTAAGTAAAACCATGTCACTCCTTTGCTAAGAATCCCTCCACGGTTCCTAGTTACATTCAGACTAAAATCCTTTGAGACCTGGACCTCACTACCTCTCTGTCCTTCCCCCTCACTCACTGTTTTTGCCCACACTGCCCTCCACTCTGTTCTTTGTACAGACAGCTTGTGCTGCTGAGCTTAAAACACTGGTCCTGGCCTGTCACTCTTCCCACGAGGGGACCACCTCAGTGGGGAACTGGCTCCCTTCAGACACTACTCAGGTGGTTTCTTGTCAGAGACGCCTTATGACCTCTCTGGAAGAATAGAACCCTACACTATACTGATTTAGTTTTCTTTCTTTCTTTTTAAATGAACACTTGTTACCTGAAATAGTATACTTTTATTTGTCTGTTTACCCTTAAAAGAATGTGAGCTCCATGAAAACCAAGGCTTATCCTGCTTGTTCTGAGTGGTGCATAATTAGCATTTAATAAGTCACTGCTGAATGAAGTATTTGCGTCTATGAAAGAACACGTGGATTAAAATGCAGTCTATTAATGGCACTTGACTAAGTGGATAATTGTTGATTTTTTATCCTCTAAAAGAGGTTTTACATATGACTGCATGTTACTTTACAAGTGTTTAATCTGAAGTGAATCCCATGATGCTGTCCTTGTGCACACATTTAGAACCATGAAATGTGGAGCATGTGCTTCCATCTGACCCTGTGCTGTGAATATAAAAGGGGAAGTCTGGGAGGGCTCTGGAAGCTGCTGCCACCAAGCTGAGGATTTACAATGGGGCTCCAGAATGGACCACTCACTTTCCCTTAGAGAGTGAGAATTGGTTTTGTGAAGCTTCACATTTTTATTTTCCTCTTACTGAAGCCCAAGCTTCCGGTGAACTTAAGAAGAAGCTATAGATATATTCTCAGAATTAATAAGCAGTTTAACAAGATTGTGTGATGTGAGATTAATATTAAAAATCCAACCTTATATATCAACAGCAGTTAGAAAATGCAATTTATATTTTTAAAAATATCTACAATAGCAACAAAAATTATAATACCATTTAAGAACAATCTAACAGAAGATAAACATTAAATGATAGTAGTTTATTACTTTATGGCCTGGAACTAGTTTTATACATTTTTTATGTTTTTTGCTTTTATTTTTTTATTTTTTGCATGGGCAGGCATCGGGAATTGAATCCGGTCTCTGGCATGGCAGATGAGAATTCTGCCACTGAGCCACTGTAGCACTGCCCTCTGTGTACTTTTTTTTTTTTTACAGTTAACTTTGATTTTACCTGGTTATGTTTTTTTATTATTAATTTTTAATTCTTTTTAAAAAATATAACAAACAAATGCAAACATTCTTAACTTTTGATCATTCCGTTCTACATATATAATCAGTAATTCACAATATCATCACAAAGTTGCATATTCATCATCATGATCATTTCTTAGAACATTTGCATCAATTCAGAAAAAGAAATAAAAAGACAACAGAAAAAAAATTCATACATACAGTACCCCTTACCCCTCCCTTTCATTGATCACTAACATTTCATTCTAAATTTATTTTAACATTTGTTCCCCTATTATTTATTTTTATTCCACATATTTCACTCATCTGCTGATAAGGTAGATAAAAGGAGCATCAGACACAAGGTTTTCACATTCACACAATCACACTGTGAAAGCTATATCATCATACACTCATCTTCAAGGAACATGGCTACTGGAACACAGGTCTACATTTTCAGGCAATTCCCTCCAGCCTCTCCATTACATCTTGACTAACAAGGTAATATCTATTTAATGCATAAGAATAACCTCCAGGATAACCTCTTGACTCTGTTTGGAATCTCTCAGCCATTGACACTTTATTTTGTCTCATTTCACTTTTCCCCCTTTTGGTCAAGAGGGTTTCTCAATCCCTTGATGCTGAGTCTCAGCTCATTCTAGGATTTCTTTCCCATGTTGCCAGGAAGGTCCACACCCCTGGGAGTCATGTCCCACATAGACAGGGGGAAGGCAGTGAGTTTGCTTGTTGTGTTGAGCGGAGAGAGAGAGGCCACATCTGAGCAACAAAAGAGGTTCTCTTGGGGATGATTCTTAGGCCTAATTTTAAGTAGGCTTGACTTGTTCTTTGTGGGGTTAAGTTTCATATGAACAAACCCCAAGATTGGGGGCTCAGCCTATAGCTTTGGTTGTCCGCACTGCTTGTGAGAATATCAAAGAATTCAACTTGGGGAAGTTGAATTTTACCCCTTTTTCACCATTCCCCATAGGGGACTTTGCAAATACTTTTTTTATTCACTGTTTAAATCACTCTGGGATTTATCGGGGCATCACTCTGGACAAACCAACAAAATCTCATGCCCTACTCAAGGTTCCATGTACTTTTGGTGTTTACTTAATCTGCCCGCATAAGCTATATTAGGAAATGCACTAGTCAAAATATAAATTTTGTACCAAATGAACATTTTTTGCTTTAGTCTTTCACATAAGTTAAAATTTTAAAATATTAATTACCATCTATTTTCAACACTCTGCAGTAATGACATTCCTTTGTTCTTCCTCATGCAAAAACATTTTTAAAATTTATTTACTATCATTATACACTCCAGGCATCCTTAGATTATACCATCTCAGTCTTTATCATCTATCTTTCTTTCTGATTTCATTTGTGCCCCCAGCCCTTCTCCCTCTATCAATCTCACATTCAGTATCATTCAGTGTTTTAACATAATTCTTATTATATAACATAGCACAATTTATTCAATGCAATACCAATTAAAGTCCCAAAAATGTACTTTTCAGAAATTGGGAAAACTGATAAATAAATAACTAAATTTATCTGGAATGGCAGCGTGCCCCAAATAGCTAAAAGTAACCTGAGAAAAAAAAATGAAGTCAGAGGTCTCATGCTACCTGACTTTAAGGCTTATCATGAAGCTACAGATGTCAAAACAGCATGGTACTGGCATAAAGATACATATACTGACCAATGGAATAGGATAGAGCATTCAAATACAGACCCTCTCATCTATGGACAATCGATCTTTGATAAGGCAGCCAAAGCAACTCACCTAGGACAGAACAGTCTCTTCAATAAATGGTGCCCAGAGAACTGGATATCCATATGCAAAAGAATGAAAGAGGATCCATATCTCACATCCTATACAAAAATTATCTCAAAATGGATCAAAGACCTAAACATTAGATCTAAGACCATAAAACTGTTAGAAGAAAATGTAGGGAAATATCTTATAAATCTTATACTAGGAGGCTGTTTCCTAGACCTTACACCCAAAGCAAGAGTATTGAAGAAAAAAAGAAATAAATGGGAACTCCTCAAAATTAAACACTTTTTGCATCAAAGAACTTTGTCAAGAAAGTGAAAAGACAGCCTATACAATGGGAGACAATATTTGGATACAGTATATCAGATAAAGGTCTAGTATCCAGAATTTATAATGAGATTGTTCAACTCAACAACCAAAAAACAGACAACCCAATTACAAAATGGGCAAAAGACTTGAACAGACACTTCTCAGGAGAGGAAATACAAATGGCCAAAAGGCACATGAAAAGATGTTCAACTTCCCTGGCTATTAGAGAAATGCAGATCAAAACCACAATGAGATATCATCTCACACCCACCAGAATGGCCATTATCAATAAAACAGAAAATGACAAGTGCTGGAGAAGATATGGAGAAAGAGGCACAACTTACCCACTGTTGGTGGGAATGTCAAATGGTACAACCCCTGTGGAAGGCAGTTTGGCAGTTCCTCAAAAAGCTAAATACAGAATTGACATATGACCCAGCAATACCATTGTTAGGCATCTACTCAGAAGACATGAGGGCAAGGACACAAATGGACATTTGCTCACCAATGTTTATAGCAGCATTATTTACAATTGTGAAGAGATGGAAATAGCCAAAATGTCCATCAACAGACGAGTGACTAAACAAACTGTGGTATATACATACAATGGAATATTATGCAGCTATAGGACAGAATAACGTTATGAAGTATGAAACAACATGGATGGACCTTAAGGGCATTATGCTGAGTGAGATTAGCCAGAAACAAAAGGTCAAATACTATATGGTCTCACTGATATGAACTGACAGTGAATAAACTTGGAGAATGTCATTGGTAACAGAGACCATCAGGAGGCAGAAATAGGGTAAGATATTGGGTAATTGGAGCTGAAGGATACAGATTGTGCAACAGGGCTGATTGTAAAAACTCAGAAATGGATACCACAATACTACCTAACTGTAATACAATTATGTACTTTTAAAAGTGTATTTTCTGTAGTCATTAGTGACAGATGTCTACATATTCCATTAGTGCAAGATTGTTAATGGTAGTGTTCCAGTCTCCTGTTCTCTTACTACCTTTTAATAATCTATCATTTTGCAACCAAGATGCAAATAAAAGCTACCATTTTAGGTTTGGTGTTAATAAGACCTCAATATAACTATATGTTTACATTTTCCTCATTTTTTAAGAAAAAATGTCACTTTGAATGAAGTGAGAACTTTCTTTATTCCCTCATTGAACTTTAAATATAGGAGTTCTCTAGAGTGTCTCACAATTTAACTTGAGCTGTTCGTTGGTCTGTAGTTTTTAAGAGCCAGAGCAAATTTCATAAAAAGTAATTATGCAATAGGGCAGTTTGTTTCGGCAAATTTTCAACCTTTCCCTTCTTATTTGTACCTATCAAAGAAGAAGTTACTGCTTCTAATAAATTACCTCAACCTCAAATAAATTGTCACTCAGTTATTTAAGTGACAATAACTCTTAGAGTTTGAAATTGTTGACCTTTTAAAAGAGGACTGAGTAAAGATGGCAATGAGTCATCTGCTTATCCAAGATACTTACGTTAAAGTATGATAAGTTGGCAGAATAGTTAAGGATAAATAATTACTTATCAAGTTGATAAGCTTCCCATTTTGCTATGCATTTCTAGTATAAGATTGGAACACGTTGCATTTTTCAATAAACAATCACAGCAGTTTCTACAGTCCCATATGCTCTTCCAGAACCTTGATACTTTCTGCTGAGAGTCAGTTTGCCCTCCACTTTAAATTGAGCAGGATTTTGTGACTGCCTTGATAAATAGCATAAGGTGAAAGTGATGCTGTATAACTTTTAAGGCCAGGTCATAAAAGTTGAAGTAGCAATATCTGTCTGTCTCTCTGTTTCCATCTCTGTCTCTCTCTCATGAAGTTTTCACCCATGGAACCCAGCCACTGTGTTGTAAAGAAGTCCCAGTTACTTAAAGAGGCCAATAGCCTCAGCTAAGATGTTAGTGTAGACAACTGACTCCATCAATCGCCAGATGTGAGTGACCAAGCTTTCAGATGATTACAGCCTCTAGCATTTGAGCCACCTCACTTGCTGATAAGAAAAGCAGAGACAATTTATCCCTGCTGAACCAGTCCCAAATTGCACATTCAAGAGCAAAATAAAAAGTTTTAACTTATTGAGTTTTGAAGTGGTAACTTGAACAATACAAGATAACTACAAAAAGAATTTAACATCAAAAACTAAGACTACAAACCCCACTAATTTTAAATGTAATACAATGTGAATTGATTTGTTTTCTACATTTGTGGGTTATATTATTAGAGGCATGCTATTAGAAACATGCTTAGAATTATTATATGTTCCTGGCAAATCAATATTTAGCATATTAAAACTATTTTATATCTAATAATTTTTTATCTTAGCATAAAAGATATTTATTTTGATTTTTATATAACCAAACCAGCTATATTCTGGATAGTATTTGCTTAGTTTATTTTGTCCATTCTGTTTTGTTTTGTTTTCAAACTGTCTCTGTCATTATGTTTTTGTTCTTCTGCTTATAAAAAGTATATAGCTGATTGCTTAAACAATGTAAGTAGCCAATCTTTGAATCCTAGCTGGTAAAATTTAATCCATTTGCATTTATTTTTATTATTAACATATTTGGATTTACCCAAACATTTTAATTTTTTACTTTTTATTCCCGATTTTCCCCTTAATTGCTGTCAGTTTTCTAATTTGTTTAATAAATCCAATTTCTTTTTAATTTATTTTCTTTTTTCTTCTTTTTTGGTTTGGAAATTATACACTGTCTTCCAATTCTCTTAGTGTAAATTCACCTACATAACAAAGTCTAAGGTTAACCCATATCCATCCTCCACAAATTTAGAACACTTTAGCTCTTCTCATCCCTTGACAACTTTCATGTTATCTTTCTATATTTTGATTCCATCTTGTTATTCTGATTCTACAGACTAATCACTATTTTGTTATTGTTTTAGACAAGTATTTTCTATTAATTTTCTAAAATAATTGTTCCTTTCTGTATTTCAGTCCTGCTTTTGAGATTTAATTTCCATTTACCTAAGATGGCACTTTTTTAGAATTTCCTTCAATAATGTGGTTGTAGTACACTCATATCATTTACTAATTGAAAAAATATTTTTACATTTCCTTCATTCTTGAATAATAGTTATGGGAGAAATTAATACTCATTAATTATTCATATTCTCTCACCCCTACATCCAATATACCAATTCTCTCAATCAATAATTATTTCTCATCTGTCCATTCGATTTCATCAAATTTACCATCCTAGTCCAGGTTCTTTTTCTTTATTGCCTGCATTACTACAATGCTCTCCTAACTTTCAACCTTGTTTGCATCTTACTCTTAAAAGTGATCCTTTTTTTAAAAAAAAGAAGGTGGTTAGATGGGAGGTTTAAAGGTTTATAATCAATATCACACAGTGAAATGCATTTAGAATAAAATCCAAATTCTTGAGTCTGCCTTACAAGGTCCTATATTATGTGGGGCTTTTTTTTTTCTCCTCTTCCAGCTTAAGTTCTGAGACTGAAACTGAAAACTGAAGTATTTTTAAGTCCTAAGAACACGCAGCTAGAATGGTGAATACTAATGGCTCATTAACATTTTTTAGGCTGGTGTATAAATCCAGAATCTGACCACCTACATATATTTTGTTTGTTTCATACTTTGCTTCCAGTGCATAACACTAAGTGTAGCACTGTAATGATTTAGGTCTTAGACTGGAGACAATTATATTTGGGGGAGCAACCCACTTCCTATGATTGATGAACCCACTCACTAAAGCTTAAAAAGCTAACACGGTCATCCTCCAAGTGTGAGTGCTAACATCAACATGAATACTGAGGAAGAATACAGTCCGCATCTGGGAGAATCTAGCTTCTTCACTTCAAGACTGGCCCCTTGCCACAGAGCAGGCCAAGTCTGATGGGTTCTCTGAGCTTCAGAGCTACATGGTGTCAGCTGAGTCTTTTGTGGGACTTAATTACAACATAACATCTCCTTTGCTCAATCCTACCTTCTTCCTTTCCTTTCACCAGGTGTTGATCTCAAGGTTGCTTCCTAATAAACATTGTGCATGGTAATTTTCATCTCAGAATCTTCTTCCAGAAGAACCCAACCTGCATCCTTCAGAATGATGGGTGGTCTGAAAAATTGTGTGAGAAATCAGATGCCAGATGGGACTCTGGATCTGATCCCCCTCCAGCTCTCTTGCATTCAGGACTCTTTCACAAGTAGTGGGTAGAGTACATGTAGCCCCTGAAAATAAGGTCATAATACAATTTTTAAAACTGTGACTGGTGGTACACTAAGACAGTATGACTGCTGGATGGTAAATCAGGTGTTTGAGAACTATGGGGAAATAGTATCCATAAGGATAATGGAGTCAGATGGCTGTTTCTAAGTGCAATTGAATCTTTGGAGAAAGATAACAAAAGACAGGGAAGTTTAAATGGCAATTTAAGTGTGAAAGCCAAAGTTCCTACTGGCTAGAATATAAAGAGCTTTTCACTTCTTCCAGTTTGAGGACAGAAAAATCTTCAAATCAGGTTTAAGACTTAATCATATGGATAATAGAGCTCAAAGAAAAAGTTAAATACCCAAGCTAGTCAAGTCCATATGGAAAGGTCAGGGCCCAGATTAGGAAATCTTTTACCCTTAGTCATGAAATGGGACATCTGTGTTGAGGCACATCAATCTTGAATCCCTAACTGCTTGTGAACTTTTTGAGCCTGCAGAAGTAGCCCATTCCTATTAAAGGCTAACGCTCCCTCCCACCCACCCCCACCCCCGGCTTGAGGAAGATGGAGAGGCTTTCATTTGTAAGAAAACATGCCACCCCCCCCCCACCCCCCACCCCAATCCCCAGGATATGCTTCCATCTCCACTCCTGGACACTAAGACAATAATTAG
This sequence comes from Tamandua tetradactyla, assembly GCF_023851605.1. Taxonomy (NCBI): domain Eukaryota; kingdom Metazoa; phylum Chordata; class Mammalia; order Pilosa; family Myrmecophagidae; genus Tamandua; species Tamandua tetradactyla. Next base: position 28,810,109 of record NC_135350.1, read on the forward strand.
GGTTATGACCCAATACAGCTTGGCTTGGAAAGTGCTGGCCTTAAGGATGGAGAAGAAGAACTACACTCTGAAAGAGCTTTAGAACCTAAGCAACATGTATCACCTGGGGTTGGGAGGGTAATCATGGGACTGGATTTTTCAGGTGGTCTATCAAAGGAGGGCCAGTGCATAAAGTTGGATAACACTGCACCATCTTGGGATGCAGAAATTAACACCCTAGCAAAGATCTCAGCAACAGGTATGTACACACTTCTCAGATAATGTGGTTCCATCAGGAATAAGACAGATGGGCAGTCAGCAAGGGTATGGATCATTCTAAATAATCACAAGCAATCAAAGATAGATGAGGAGGAGTTTGAGGGCAGTTGCTCCAACAAAACTTGCCCAGTTTTCAGACCAGGAAACCATTTCTTGGTAATTTCACATACCATACCACCCAGAAGTTTCCAGCCTGAATCAGTGCTGGACTAGCTTGTTGAAAATACAGTTAAGGCACTAGATTGTAGACAACACTGTGTAAGGATGGGCCCACACATCCCAAAACTCGGTGTACAGTGAAGGTCTTATGTCTCTAATAGGTAGAATATATGGATCCAGGAACCAAAGAGTGAAAGCAGGGCCACACTTAGTGGCTCTTTTTGGGAAGTTTGTTTTCCATTCTAGAAACTCTGGGCTTTGTGGGTTTATAGGTTATGACTTCCAGGGGGAAAATGAAAGCTTCTAGCTGGGCACACACAAACAATATACCTGAACTATAAACTATGACTTGCCTGAGCACTTTGGACCCCTTGTGTAAAAGGATCAGATGGCAAGAAGAGTAGACACCATCATGGCAAGGATACTTGACCCTGATCATCCATCTGACCTTACACAAGGGGGACAGGGAGGAAAATGTTTGGCACCAAGTGATTCATATGTTACCTGCTGATACTTTTGCCAAATATTGACAGTAAGTGCATGTGAGAGTTAGGTTCAGGTGTCAACTTGGCCAGATGATGGTGCCCAATTGTTCTGTTGCTGTGGAACTAAATCATCACAACGTGGTTTTCATCTGTAGCAGATTATATCTGTCGTCGGTCAAGGGGAGTGCCTTCTGCAATGAGTGACATATTAATCTAATCAGCTCGATGTTTAAAAGGAAGAATAAGAGGAGAGAATCTCTCTGCTTCACCCAACCAGCCTCTCCTGGGGAATTTATTGAAGACCCTCATCAGAGTTGCTGGCTCATAGCCTGTCCCACAGGGTTTGAACCCATGCATCCCCATGGTTGCATGGGATACTTTTACAGAGACTCATAATTACAGAAATATCTTGACTCTGTTTCCCTCGAAAACCTTGACTACTACAGTGGTCTAGTGCAGAAACCATGGCCTAAGAAGCAGATGCTCAGACCCCACAGGGATGAGTGCCAGCTACCTTGAACAGCTGAGGTTCTAGCTGAGGATAAGAAAAATCTAGGCTAATATTGGAGGGAAACAACACACATCATTCTACTCTATCTTATAATTGGGTATTTCTCTAAACTCAGCCAGTATCTCACTAATTTCTGTCAATTCTCTTATCCTAGATCTAAATCCTGCTTGGTTACTTCTGGCCCATATGAGAAGGTCATTCTCTGTATAGGTAAATTGCCGTACACAAAATACCTTCCTACCTAATTCCAGAACTAGTTTACTGCTTATCCTTCTTTATTACTATATCACAGAATGCAGATAAGGATAAAATGTTACTTGTGTAACATTGCCCAATCTTATATCCTTGTGCATAAGGCTTCAAATGCAAACTTATTTTCTTGTGTTCTTCCTGAGTATATGTCTGGGGTGGGGACAAGCTGTACAACAAATAATATTTCCTCAGTTCCATTCTGGACACCACTGAGTTGGTTTCTAATGGGTCCTGGCCTTCCCTTGCATGCATACTTCCCTGTGTTGCTGAGGTTCTAGCATACCTCATGTTTGAGCCATCCTGTTTATTAAACTATCCAGAGCATCTCTACTGAAAACCCAACTAAGCAGATGCCCCCAATTCTTTGAATTCACCACTGTTGATTAATTTAGTTTAATTTCCTAAATAAAATTAGATTAATTTGCTGGTCTTCACTTCAATTTGTCAAGTAAACAGCTAATTGGTAACAATTTAAAAATATCACATTCTTGCTCCCCTCAAATCCTAAGTATCTTTATGCATGCAATAAAGAGAAAATATTATGGTATGTTTAATTGGATAAATACACATTTCAACAAAAGTAAATGCCTGCCTATTTAAATTTGTAGCTTTGAACTCTGTTAATGATTTTTTCACTTTAAATTATCTCCTCTCATTCTCAGTATACTTTATAGGAAATAATGCCTTTTTATCTGAGTGAATAAAAATTTTATTGTTTTCATAGCCAAAATGTGTATGTTTAAGAGATTTGAACAACATAATGAGAATTTGAGAGACCGGAGATTCTGATGACTTGGAAATATTGGTCTAAGATATCATATACTCATAACTTCCTTCATAAGTTTATTAAATCTATGATTGAATTTCTTTGCTACAGTACTCAGATACAAAGACATAGCTAAGATTATAAGAATACAGAGCCACAATAATATCTAAAAAGCTGTGTGTTACAATGCTAAGGGAAATACCAGGATTTGTGCTACTTTATCGCTGCTCAGAGACTGACTAGGCCTGACGACAAATTTCAGATGATAGATTTATCAGGAAATTAAAATACCCAGGAGTGGCTATCAAAGGGCTATTTGAAGGATCTCTACTATTGACATCAGAGAAAAGAAAACTTGCAATGATATATAATTTTAATTGGACTCTGCCATGACAGGCATTTGCCAATAGTTATTCTAAGAAAAAATGACATGAGGGGAAGAAAAAAATGCTATGCCTTCCCAGGTTGCTTGAAACAGTTGTGACAGTTTTTAATTTGTTTAAAATGCCCTTTGTCCTGGGCTTTCATTTTTAACATGTCTTTGACAAAGAAGTAATAGAAGTGTCTGGTCAGCCAGTGTGAAATTGTCTAATGAGAAACCTGTAGACAAGATATCAGATGAGAAATGGAGTCACTAGTCTGTGTACTATAAATATATATGGTTCCTAATTTCACTTTTTAATACTGATGGAATGAAGGAAGTACCATCAAATTTCTTCCCCAAAACTTGTTTCAGGAGTGAAAACCAAGGATGGAATGTGGTGAATAAATTACTGGATTTACCAGACAGCATCAGTTTTACTAGGGTCCTGAAAATTCTCAAACTCTGGAGGATTTGACCATTTGTTTTTCTGGTTCTTAGAGAACAGAGGTGACCCACAAGGACTCCTAGCCTTCAGGTCCCCTTAATTTGGCCTTCAATTGTTGGCCCTTGCAAGATTTGAAAACAATAAATTTTTGGCAAGCTGTTTGCAGATAGGATCCATTTTCCTTGAAAATGGAAAAGAAAGAACTGATAATGCCTCATCATTCTTGCATGGCAAGACATTGTTTGTGAGTATGTTATCCTTAGAAAATTGAAGAGAATAGTTTTTTTCTCTTCAATTAAAAATTCTTTTTCTAATTCTACAAAAGGATACTGATGATCCAATTTTGAATTTTGATTTAGTCCATTTTTCCTAGATTTGGCTTTAGGTGAAAGAAAAGATGTTTATTACCACTTGCCTTGAGGTCCTCAAAAAGGTATTCTATCTGAGATCATGCTGAAGTCCATCAATATAAGCTTGGAGTGATTATAATTATGGGTTTGATCATGACTTTATACATTTTTTCTTTACACTCCAATTTGCTATTATTGAACACCTGTGCTGAGGTCAAAATTGTACTATGAACTTTGAGAGATGCAAAAGAGATATGTGACAGTATTTTCAGATGAAGATATTAAAAGCTATTTGGAGAAATAACAAAGGCACAAATGAAGCAGTGCTAAAAATAATAGACCATGCATATTTAGAAACCAGTGAAATTCACAGATGATTTTATAAGATAAAAAAAGGGTGGTATCAATCTAAATCAGAGTTAATGATAAAGACGCCAAAGAAAACTTGATTCATGAATTGTATGCTGGGCCTTCAGTCTCAGAGAACAGGAAAAAGTATTCGAAATAGTAGAAATGATATTGAAGTATTTACAAAGAAGCTGGTTTGGTATGAGTCGTCTGGTGCACTAATGAGAGAAAAGGATGGATACATGCAGTATCTTAATGGCAAGATAGAGTGTGATAGTTACTTGAGGCAAAGAAAAAATATCTCACTTCCAGAACTTCAATTTTTATAGATGTTTCAATCAAGCATAACTCAGTAGTGTCAATAGCTGTGTGTCACTGGAATATTTATGATAAACTAAAGAAGTCTGGCTAAACCCATAAAGACTTTGTGTTAAGCAGGTATGACATTAAGCAACAGGGTGCACAATGTAGACTAAAACTCAGATGATAGATTTGTCAGGAAATTAGAATACCCAGGAGTGGCTATCAAAGGGCCATTTGAAAGATCTCCATTATGACATCAGAGATTTGCAATGATATATAATTTTACATATCACTTTTGTCTCTGAGATCAAGACTACATTTTTTGTCTCTGAGATCTAGACCCTAGAAATGATGAAAAGACACATTTTTCTCCCAAACCATTCAAGTTAGGCTACAAAAATCAAGGCAACCTTGTGAGTACCAATCACTTTGCACATGTTCATTCGAAGGTAAAGAAGACGCATTCTTGTCTTCAAGGATTTCACAACCAAGAGGAGAAACAAACATATGCATACCAGTTAAAGAACTCTGTAAATAAAGAAATGTGCTCTTTACATTAATAGAATTATGAACCAGACATGGAGATGGTGTGGAGGTTGCTCTTAATGTTTAAAAATTGTTAAACTTTAGAGAATTTAACACTTCATTGGAAAATGTGATAGCTAATTAGGATTTAAACAGATGAATAAAATTTTGAACTTTACTTTGAGACCCAAAAGGTATTCCAGGCAAGGCAAAGGGCATGAGCAAAAGCAGGGAAGCATGTGATACCTTGAAATGTTTGAAGAACCACAGGAATTTTGATATTGCAGCTTGGAAAAAACAGGAGGGTAATTCTGAGAAACAGGTGGGGACTAGACCACTGAGTTACAGCTTCATTCTATAGGTCATGGAGAGCCACTGGTGGATTTAAAGTAAGAAGAAACATGATCAGATTTATACATTTTATATGATAACTGCCTGCAGTGTAGAAAATGGATTTGTTAAATACAGTCTAGTCTAGAGCCAGGAAGTTCAGTTAGGCTATCCTAGGAATACAAGTAAAATATAACAAGGTACAACAGTGTATATGGAGTGGAATGTGTACATCTGAGTTATTCAGTAAATAAAGCTAGAGGATTTGTTTTTAATAATAGTACTAATGATGATAATAATGATCATAAAAATACTTAGTGTTTATTGAAGGCTTATTATAGACCAGGATCCGTTCTGAGGGCTGTCACCTTCACATTACACCTATGAGGTAGGTACTACTTTTTATTTTCCCCCATCCTATGGCATAATTGATTACCTCAAGTGTTCACTAGCTCAGTAATCAGAGCCTTCATTCACCCAGCGGCTGAGGCCAAAAGCCCCAGCATCACCGTTGATGAATCCTTCCCTTCCACTCCACAGCTAATTCATTAGTAAATTCTGAATGTAATCACTCCTCCCATCTCCCTGGCAACAGCCTTTATCTAAATCATTCTTATCCCTCTGCAGGATCACTGAAACTGCCTCCTAAATGACTTCCCTGTTCCAGCCTTGCTCCCCGATAGCCTATTTTTTCTACCATAATCGGGGCAATCTTTTAATAATGTGAGTCAGACGGTGACATCCTCCATGCTTCAGAGGTAGCAATTGTTTTCCATAGCACCTACAACTAAACTGCACATCATTGTGAAGACCATGAAGGTCCTGCCTGAGCTGACCAACTGTTTACTTCTTTGCCCTTAATCTCTTACCAGTTTCCTCCTCTTCTCTCATTCTCCTGTAGGTATGCTTCTTTGTTCTTCCTTGGAAATATCTAGGCATGTTTCTACATCAGGGCTTTTGTACTTACTCCTCCCTCTGGCTGGAATTTTCATAGGACTCACTCCCCCACAGGTCTCTGTTCAAATGTCATCTTCTAAAAATGCCTTCCCTGACTATTCTATCTAAAATATCACCCGTTTCCCTGCTCTGCCATTCCTCTTTACCTGATGAATAATACATCTATTTATTTTTTAACAGACTGTTTCCCCTTGTAGCATAAGTAAGAGATTTTTATTTGGCTGTCGAATCCCTAGTCCTGCATACTGTGGGTGTTTAATAAATACTTGCTGAATGAATGTATAGATGAGTGAATGAATGAATCCCCATTTTACAAATGAAGAAACTGAGGCACAGAGAAGTAACTTGTCCAAGTACTGCAGCTATTAGACCTCAAGAGCTGGGATTAAAGCCTATATGGTCTCTCTAGAACCCATATATTTAGCCACTATCGTGGCTTTATGGAGACTCACAGATGAAACTGTGGGTCACAAGAAAAGGGAAAGGACAATGACTTCCCTCTCCTTCCCCTGCTACATGTTTTAGTTAAGACTTTAATAGATGTGCTTTCATGGGAAAAGCACATTCAGAATAGTGCAAATAGAAGAGGGTTGAGGATAGAGCCAGTCATTATGGTGTATTGGAAAAATGATAAAATGGAATCAAAAGATTACCTTCTTAATAGTCTCTATCATATAAGTGAGCCTCATTTCTCCTATATATACATTTTGTAAGAATAATACCTATCTTGAATGTTGTGAGGATCAAATGAGATAATACATGTGAAATATTTTATAAAATATTATGTCTTATTTTTTTCTTTATCATTTCAATGGGGCATGCTCTTATCTAGAGTGTATACAATGATTGTGGACTACAGCATATAATTTCTTCTCTTTTTCTAATGTGTTTTATATTCTATTGTTGTAGAGGTGTGTTATATAACTCAACATCACTTGTTTAGATGCTTTTGGATTTTGCAGACTCAGCCACTCTCCTGAGGAGCCACTTACAAACTGGGGAAATATGGCTGAATATGTGCTAACTAGCTGATGTAATTGGCCTTCTGTCTTATATTGCATGATTGCAGATCCTTGTATCAGGACTTGTTAATGATAAAATCATCAAAGAAGTCTGGAGACTAGCTAAACCTTGTCGCTCTTCTCGTCCTTGTTAAATTCATGGCAAGTGTTGTAGCTGGATAATTTAAGCTAGCCGAGAAAGAGCCACATGTGCGCAGAAAACATTGAAAGCAAAGGGGTGATCCTGGAATTGTTCAAAGTTTATTCAAATCAGACGTTTTCAAAGGACTTGTTTCACGAGAAGAAAAGGGAAAAGTTTAAAAGCCTAGCCTTGGCAATTACAGGGAGCATGTTTTCTGTCTCTCCTTGTAGATATGAATGCATCTTATCCTCGGTGGCTGCCAGCCTTCTTGTCAGATCAATTACTTTAAAACAATTGTTTCATTTGGAATAGATTCTGCAGTCCAAGTGACTCTTCCTTGTCAGTGACACATTCAATTAAAACAGCTCTGAATACAAGTTCTGGAGGGCCTACCGTGCCTTGTCCAATCTTATCAGTCAACAAAGAACAACCTCAGAGACTTCAACACCGACTGGTTCAACCGTCAGGTGGTTTGAACATGTTGCACCTTCCCAGGGTTCCTCAGAGTCTTTCATCCCTTTGCCTTTTACAGCCAATGACAGGCGTCTCCTCAGCAGTGTCCAGGTCCGCAATGCCAAGAAAGCTTATGGCAGTAAATAAGATGGCAGCTGTGGCAGTCCTGACAGCTGGCTGGAGCTCAGGGTGGCAGGCTCAACCGGACTGTGAGCAGTTGGGGTAGCAGTGAGGTATGACCACCATTACTGGTTGGCAGATGTCACTTTATACACTACTTGCTACAGTGTGATGTGATGGACACAGTCACATCATTATACAGGGAGGCAAAACTTTACACAAACTCTGGGCACGCAGCAAATTCTGTCTGCTTTGAGTTCAGGAAAATTTAAGCATTCTCATTAAAACAAAAATCCCTTGTCTTTGTGGTATTTGGGGCAATTGGAAACAAATTTTATGAAGTAAAATAGCAAAGAATTGACTCTACCACATAAAAGCAGAAACCAATGCAGGTACAACTAAATGGCAAAACATGGTTTAGTGTGTTAGATGCCATGTTACAGTTCCTGGTGAGTTCACATTTATATATCTTAGGATTCCTTTGTTTGGAAATTGTATGTTCCCATATCTTAAATATTCTCCCCTACTTTCTTTTCTTAAGTAAAATCCCATACCTCTGCCTCTTAATTATCTTCCCATTTTATGAAAGAGAATTGATGATGAAAAAAAATGCCTGTTTTTAGAAGAGATTGGTGTTTCAAAATATACACTTAGTTAACATGTAAAGTGGAAAGAAGCTGTTATGTGAAACTGCATGTACAAACGTGTGTTATAGACAGGGCAAAATGTTTTTGTTTGTGTGTATCCATGATGTATGGGTGGGATAGAGACTCCTGCTATCCTGTCCTAGGGTCAATAAGGCAGGTAGGCAGGCTCTAGGTCTGGAAATTTGTCTTGGATCTAAAGTTGAAAGCTTTCAGACTAGGTCAGGCAGCAGGTAACTGTCAGAGCTGAATCTAGAAGACAGAAGTCAACAAAATGACAACTGTGCAAATTGATGCTGCTGCTCTCGCACTGAGACCTTTTAAGAGAGTTGAGGTCAGTTTACCCAAAACCAATTCTTCTAATTTCCAATCCCCTGAAATACTCATTAGCCTAATCTTAATCCTAATAACAACCTGTCATCGATGCAGTGTTTCATATATAATAAGATGCTGTTCTTAGCATTTGGGGATTTAGTGATTTTTTTTTAAATCTATTTTGTAACATTTTAAACATTTAGACTTAACTGGCTGACATGACTTGGAAACCTCAAACTCAGGCAAAATAGGAAAAAGTCACTATGAAAGTGTGCAAAATTGCCTCCGAGGCTAACACTGTTTTAGTACAGATGAAAAGTTGTGTATTTGATAAATGAACGTTTTAGATGACTGTGTCATTAGGCAAATTGATCATTATGCCAATTGACTTTAAGTAAATTAGTTTTAGGCAATTTGACAATCTCCCCGTAAAGGTGCCTTTTAGCTCTGAAATTCTAGGATTCTTGATGTGCCAAGCAACACCACAGCACAAGACAGGGTTTACTAACAAGAATGAGAAGCTTTTGCTTGGCTCTCTCCTAATGAGGTCAAGATTTCTGATAAAAAAGCAATAGCAAATATAATAGAGTATTAACTATGAATCGTGTATACACCTATGCAGTTTATATTCATCCAGTCAATAAATATTGAGGTTTTTCTTTATGTCAGACACTGTTCTGAATTAACTTATGCAATCCTTATATTAAATCGCAATATGCATTAAATACAATTATCTCCCAATGAGGCTGGGAGTAGGGCTGGCAACTGAAGCCTAGAGAAGTTAAGTAATTGCCTAAACTATTAGTAAGTGGTGGAGGTGGATTTTAAATACAAGCAGTCTTGTGTTTTAAACACAACCAGTCTCAGCCGAGATCATGCTGACGATGTCAACAGATATCTTTCCTTCTTACATTGCTTAAGGGAGGTCAATCCCTGTTGCTGAGTTCCTATCTATGCAACGTGCAGGAAGTCCAGTTGGTTAACCACGGCAGACCCCCGGCTTCCCTGGACTCTTCTTCCTTGGGTCCTGGATGTGTCTGGACTAGCCCCTAACCTCAGCACATGGGACAGGGTAGATGATCCTGGCAGCGGACCTGAAGCAATCTCTAAACCCGTAGGCAGCTGGGCCAGGTGTCCCAGAGCCTGGTGAGCCTACCTAGTCCTTCCCACAAATCCTCTTCAGGATGGGCTGGCCCATGCTCCAGCCTGGCTCCTGCCTCCTCATCTGCCTGACTGCCTGGCACCTCTCCATCCATACTCCTCCAGGCCACGCCCTCCCTCCACACTGGAAGGAAGGGAAGGAGGAAGGAAGGAAAGGAAAGGGAAAAGTCCTGCAGATAACCCATGAGGACGAGGTTTGAGAATGTTGCCTGTGTAAAAGCAGACCCGTGCTGGCCCGCAAACCAGGTTCCAGGCCTTTGTCACAGTCGACGACTGCAGTGGCCACGTGCGTCTGGCTGTTAGTGCTGCTCGGTTCCATCGTCCTGGCCAAGCGCTCCATTGTCCCTGTGCCCCGCAAGCTCCGACCTCCACACGGTGCCTGCTGAGGTGGAGGTTGCTGCGCTTCCTGGCTGGCGCGCCTCATCCCCACTCCCTGGAGGCGCGATATCCTATTGACTCCTGTGCCCAAGAAGCCGCTGAGGTTGGCAGGCATTGGGGACTGCTGTACCTCGACCAGGCGCTCCACGGTCACCCGCACCAACTTTGCCGAGGCCACCTCGGAAGCCATCTCCAAGACCTAAAGCTCTTTCATCCTCGACCGAGACAGACCGCATTCACCAAGACTCCCTCCTGGGAACTCACCTGCTGTCTTATAAAGACTCGCACCAGGGTCTCGACGCAGAGGACCGGGCTCCTGTTGTAGGTACCACGTACGGTTTCATACCAGAAAAATAAAGTGAATTAATTAAAAAAAAAAAAATCCTTGGCAACTGGCTTTATCTCCCTTCACTTTTCCCCTTGCCTAAAACGGTTTCATTACACTAGCTTCTTTTGCACTGCCTGCTCTGATTAGACCCTCTTTGCCTTCTCTTCATTCAACTAACTCATACTCTGGGGTGTCCACATAAATGATGTTTTTTCAGAGAGGCTGTTCCCAACTCACCAGTCTGAGTTAGGGCTCTCCTATTATGCTCTTTTAATGCTTAACCTCATAGCAGCCACCCCAATTTGCATTCATATACCAATTGATGTGATTATTTGATTAATATATACTGTCACCTCAAGAAAAGAAAAAAAAAAGACTTGGCAGATATGAATCTTTCAGAGTCCTCAAGGCCTCAGAATGTGGAGCCATCTGACAGCAAGAAAATGGGTCTTGGAAAGTTCACTATTGTTTTTCCCTCTCCAGCAGGTCCTGTGCCTCACCTTGTCCTAGATGGTACAGGGCAAGTCCATCAACACAGAGGAGTCAGGAGCCAGATTTGCAAGATTCAGACGAAGGCTCTGCAGTGCAAGTAGACCAGGTGGGAGAGCGCTTAGGTCCCTGAGACAAAGGCAAAGGTCTTAACTTCAAATCTCTGATGATGATCAAGATGTGTCACAGAGATGCTAACCAGATCAAGATTGTTTGGTAGTTGTCCAAGTTGGTATTGTAGCCATCAGCAACAATGTTACACTAGGGGAGAGGTGCTGGGTCCGTGCTAGCTGTTGCCCAACAATCATCTAAGACTAGCTTCATGTTGGGTCCTTTCTGTTCAGGACTCCCATTTTCAGGTAAATTGGTTGGTGGAGGTATCTCATCACAGGGTATTCTGGTTCCATAGGGTTGTAGGTAAGAGGCATCTAGAAGGTTTGCATGGTCAAGGCAAGTGGACCAGGTGTCACTGAGGCCACATGAGGAGGAAGACTTTCACGTTGGTATTTATTAGCATGTCATCACAGCTGTAATAGTACTTCATTGTCATTTGAATCACTATCTCTGGAAATTTGGCTTAGAGGAAGGTCTACCCAGAGGGCATGTATTTCATTTCATAGATGACTTTGAATTTAATATTCATATTGACCTTTCTGCTGTGTGATTGTTTATGGAGTACCAAACTCCTCTTCCTCACCTCCTACCTTACTGTTTCTCTAAAGATAGGAGTTGGATGTTATTCCAAAAGGGACTTCTGTGTTGCCACTGTGAGCAAAAGTTAAAAACTGGGTCTGGTGATATTGATCATGTATGAGTCTTTTCTGCTGTTGAACAGGCATGTGACTGGAACTGTCAGAATCCATTATGCTAATATAGTTTCCAGCATTTCACCAAACATCAGACACAATGCTGGGCAATAGGAGTTTAGTTCTGGTATTATGACTGACAGTATTTTTGTCTTAGTCTAATAAACTTTCCTTTATCAGTTCATGGGAAATGTTTATTAAATGTACAGTATAAAAATAGACTACTGTTTGGAAACTTAGGAAACAACAAAAATCAAAGAAAAAAGAAAGCAGATTAGAATTATTTAAAATTAGCATTGGTGTATGATATGAGCTCTAATATGCAAGGTGAAGAAAAGACAAGAAAGACATTTTGATTATGGCTAAAAGACTATTGGCAAAAGGTAAAATGTACCTGCAATGCAAATGATCCACCAGGAACATTCTTTCTACAAAAGTAAAGTGTCTTCCTGAGCTCAGCTGGTGATCAATTTATGTCCCGAGGCATGGTTATAATGTTAACCTTGAACGGTCTCAACCTATATATTTTTATATGTTCTGGTGCATGCCTCAGAACATATCTTGATGGAGTGTCTGTGGAATAGCGCGGCAATATGAGATTACAGCATGATCCACACTGTCTGCGCCATAACTTCTATTTTTTCCCACATGATACACCTCTCAAAATTCAGCCCAGAAGGGGAAAATGACTTCTTAATGACAGCCTGTATATTATTGATGGGGCCATAGGGTGTTAAAAAGATAACCCTAGGTGTCTTGTTTACCAGTTGATTAACCAGAGTGAGTGCATTCCCCAGGGAAAACATGTTTTGCAGAAAAACCAGTTATCCATTCAATGTCTCACTGGTAATAATGTTGGGAAATTTGAGAACCCTCCCTTCCCTTTCCTCAAGCCCTTGGTGGAATCTGATTCTTTAATGGACCTTTAAATTAAGATATATAATTAAAATTGAGATGCATATATAATGTTTGGGTCAATAGAGGACTATTAAGAACTTAGGTCAAGGTAAATGATTGTGTTTTATTATGTGTATTTCATAATAATGATGACAAGTCTCCTGGCTGATCTTCCTAAATTTTAGGACAAGAAATCTTTTTACATCTGGAAGTAGCATGAGATTGCTAAGCCTATTACATTTGACTGAAATAAAATATTTGGGAGTACACCCTTCTAACCTGTATAGGTTGAAGTCTTAATATTTGGTGGATTTTCTAGTGATGTTCTAGGTGACCATGCCCCCTCTTTCTCAAAGACAAGGGAGATTGAATTGTAACTGTCCAGCCTTCTATGTGAACTTCAGAACATGTGAAAAAGGGTCAGGAGTTTACTCTCAGTCTCCTGCAGGAAAAGACACTTCACATCCCTTGAATCCACTGCTTCATGACGTAAGCATGATGCCCTTCTTTTATATCACAGGGGTCTTGAAGGTTTGGTAAAATTTAGTAACAAAACTTTTTCACCACTGAAAAGTTTATATGTCATGCTCCTTTGAATGTGACTGTCAGTTTGATAAATGGCCTGCATTCTTTATATTTAACTCTTCTGAATGGTACTGAAGGCTTTTTTTTCCCTTTGAGTCCATTAGGAATTTATGAACCGTTTTTCTTTTCTCTAGTCTTCAGAGAAGAATCTACTTGTATAGAGAGGACTCCAAGCATTTGCCATTTTATAGAGTGAAGCTAGTTAGTGAATATAAACAAAAACAAAAGATTTTAGAAGTTCTAAAAAAATGTGGAACAGGGGCATATGTATTTAAAGAATATGGACTAAAAAAAGCAAACATCATCATTCTCCCTTATTGAGCTTTTCTTTTTGTTGTTGTTTTTTACTGCATCTTACAGCAAACTCAAATTATAAAATTATTCAACTGTTAGCAATTTCTTTGAAAATTTCCATTAGTTATCATGTATTAGTATTGGCATCTGCACACACCACTGCAGTTTTCTCATTATTCGTAACATAATTAAGGAGTATTGTGTTCGAAATCCCTTGTGAATTCAGCCTTTCTCCTCTTGGCTAATGCAGAAACTCAGACAAGACTGAAATAAAAAAGGGAGATGAATTATTTAGCCTGCAGAAGAGAAGGCTAAGTGGGTTTGAGGATCATGAAGGAAATTTAATAATAGCCTTCATGTACAGAAGAGATATTGTACAGAGATTGATGGCTAGCTATTCTCTACATTTACTGAGATCATAATAAGAGGAAATAAAATAGGAGGGACCTAGAGTAGCAATGAGGAAACATTTCCTGATGTTGAAGTTTGTTGGTTATGAATGTGTTCAGTTAGTTATTCAATATTTATTAAGTTTCTATTATATGAGGTCATAGTTGGCCAGGATGGAATTGTTTACTTGAGGTACTTTTTAGAATATATTTACATTTTTGTCCTCTGAGATTGAGGACATATTGCTTTGAGATAGAGAAATGGATAATTAGCTTCATGATTTGTGTGATTCCTTCTAAGGAATGCAGCAGAAAATCTGAGATGCTGATATGAGTGTTCATACTCTAAGGTAACCTGTGCTCTTCCAACATCTACATCCAGAAACACAGGAAAGAGCAATTAAATACAAGCATCCATTAATGGAATCGTTGAGACTCCAACATTTTTTAAGCAGGGTCCAGTGATAGCTGACAGATTCTTGGGATACATTAGTGCTCTTCTCATGCAGAATTAACCATATAAAGCCTCATTGCTTTGGTAGCTTTTACTACCATGCTAGTGGCTTCTCCTGCTGAATAAAATGGTGACCATTGACTTATTTTGCAACCAATGCCACACTAACCCACTTGTACTCAATTTTAACTTCTTGTTGATGGCTATCACCCTTACTTTCCCTGTCCATGTATTCCTCTTGCCTAGATCTACATTTTCAATAAGGTCAGGGAGTGTCTTTTCCTTATTAGAAAAGTCATCAATTATTAACCTCCTGAGTAATGAGTTATTCTTTCAGTTTCTTCTACTTTCCTTTCTAAAGAACTTCAGGACAACCTCTCTTTATGGCTGAAACTGAGGAAAATGAGAATTGCCAGATTGTATATGGACATAAAACTGAAAATTTTATCTAATATTTCTTCAGTATCTAATTATTTATTGATACATCTAAATTCTACTATTTTGGATGAGTTCCTGCTTCCTGAGGCATCCCTCCCCATATTGGCTATGTCCTTGGTTGACCCCATTGCTAAAGAAACACTAGTCATGGATCCTGGCAATCAGTTCTTAGCTATAGTCAGTTACTATTTTTCCAGTTGCAAATTGGGTCACCTTGTAAATTATAACCCCTAGTTGCCAGACTTTCTTCCTTGTTTATCCATAGCCTTAGTTTTCCCATTTCATTTAGATGGGAAAAAGTAATGAATTTTAAGACCTGTTTTATATTTGCAAATAAGTATATCCTAGCACTCATGAAACACTTGCTTTTGCAAAGACTCACATAAGTAACTTGCAGCCAAAATAAAAGTAAATAGCAGACACATCAACCAGGTCAACAGAGGAAAAAGGGTAAAAAATGTGTGGCATTTTTAATGTGACCCCAACTCAATGTAATTCTAGCCTTGTTGGAGGAAAATAGCAGGGTTTATTCAGTCAGAGTAAAAATCCGAATAGCTATTGAAGAGTATTATAGCCCCACAATATACAGGAAACAACTTTAGGAAAGAAAAATTGAAGTACTTTCCTCAGGAAGCTGAGATTTAAAATAGGTACATAACATGTCCAAGATCATACCCTAAGTGACAGAGAATGAGTTTGTATTTACATAGATCTGAATCCGAAACCCGAGTTTTTCCCTCCATATTAGTCAATTTCTATTGTAAAAATAACATTATCTCAATATGTCTTGTAATATATCTCAACTAAAAATTGCAAATGTGTCAGATACTTCTGTTGCTCACTCCCTCTTCTCAGAGGCCTTTTTTTTGTACATTTGGTTTCTAGACACCACTTCTCTGGCATTTCCTCTTGCCTTTCTAGCAACCTTATCTTCTTCCAAACTTCTTGGAGAGTCTGAGGATTTGGTACTTTGACCTATTTGTATTAAACACTCTCTTGGTGATCTCATGCCACCTGGTGGATTTAAATACCATCTGTGTGCTAGTGGCTGCAAATTTATGTTTAAAAGGAACTTTACTCTGAATTCCAGACTTATGTATTCATCTGCCCACTCTATATTTCCCTTTCGATGGCTAATAGACATCTCACCCATGTCCAAATTGAGCCTGTAATTCTACCTCCCCCCAAAATCTGCTTCACCTTTAGTCTTTGTCATCTGTTGATGGCAACTCTGACCTCCAGCTGTCTATTAGAGATAAGTCCTTAGACTCCTCTTCCTTTTCTCTTTACCTCGGGTCAAATTTATCAGAAAATAGGTTTGACTCTAACTTCCAACATACCAGGAGCTAGACGATATCTAACCAATTCTACTGTTCCTATACTTAGCTCCACAGCGCCACCGTCTCTTGCCTGGAGGCTAGCACTACAGCAGCCTTCAAAAATCCTTGCTGCTTCCACTCTTGCTTCATACAGTCTATTCACAAAGAGCCATTAAGAATGATTCTACATTAACTTGGGTCCTGTTCAAACTGCTCAATGTTTCTCCATTTTTCTAAAAGTGAAAGCCATGATACCTACAAAGAACTTGAAGGCTCTACCAGATTTTGCTCTCTGTTTTCTTACTAATGACATTCCACATTACCTTCTTACAAGACAAAGGCCACGGATTCTTTTGGCTGATGTGCTCAATGACTAATTCTTGCGACACTGGGGTTTCGAAGAGAGAAAACGTTTATTACTAAGCATGCAGTTGTAGATCAGATGGCCTATCAGCCCAAAATCTCTCTCTCTGAACTGCAGTGATTCTGATAGTTTTACTAGAGAAAAAGATGGTCAGGGTTTAGGATAATGAGCACAGTGCCCCCAGATGATGTAATCAGAGATGGTCTAAATTGCTGAGCATGTGCAGATTGATTACCTGCTTATTCACAGAACATATGTAAGAAAATGGCAGAATCAGGTATAGGTGACTTGTAGGATAAAAATTTAAGGTACTGCATGTGTCAGGTGGGCCTGTTTTGGTTAGATCTAGTCTACATTATCAAGATAACTTTGGACTTTGAGTGGGTTAGTTCTGGCCTGATCAAAAACCCTTCATTAATAAACATTAGGGGGTGTCTTTGGTGATTATAAGACTCTAACATTGAAAAATTGGATAACTGGGTACAAATGAAGGTTAGTCACAAGATTTTTACAATCACAGGGGCAGAAGACAGAACTTATACAATCATTATCAAAGATCAAGGCAGCAGGATTACAATTTAGAGATTTCAGGTATGTCCCTCTGTCTGCTCCAATACACCAGAAAGCAAAAAGGGATATATAATGTTCAATCATCAAAATCATCCCTTAAATCCTAATTTTTAGTTATACTCTCCCTTGTTCACTCTGCTCCTGACACCTACACTGGGATTCCTAACTCCTCCCCACACATCCCATGCAGCTCCTGCCACAAAATATTTGCTCTGACTCTTTCTGTTTGCACATAATGCTTTTTTGCAAGATATCTGCATGGTTTGCTTCTTCATTTCCTCCAGTTCTTTAATCATCTGTCATTTGAAACATACCTTGGCCACCACTTCTCTTTACAGTCCTAATCCTCCTTAACCTGCACTATTTTTTCCCCTTCATGGCATTTATCACCTTCTAAAGAGCTATGTGATTTAATCATTTTGTTTAAGTCCCCTGAGGCAGGTCTTGTACTGTTTTCCTCTTAGATGAATTTCCACAGCTTAGAATAGTGTCTGACACACATTAGGCAGTCAGTATTTTGAAAAGGAAAAAAGAAGAAGGAAGGAATGGGAGAAAAAAAGAAAGAAATGAGTGAAAGACATTATAAAGAAATCAGAAGAAAGAAAAGAGAAAAAAGAAAAGTAAAAAAGTTATTTGTTTTAAATTATGGGGTCTATATTATATTTGTTACATAAGGTGATGGTGTTTTCTCTGGATAAATTATGAAATTGAACTTTTGGAGAAAGCATTACTATTAAGAATTTCTCGGGCATCTCTTCTATAAATAATTGAGAAGAAATTAGAGGTTGTTAAATAATAAAGATGTTCTGTAACAGCAAAGAGAAGCCTAAGGAAATAATACAGTTACATGTGAGGAGGTATTCTGACAGGGATTCTGGAACAGGAAAAAGACATTAGGAAAAAACTAAGGAATTCTGAATGAAATATAAACTTTGGTTAATAATAATGTTTCCATATTGGCTCATTAATTGTAATGTATATACCATACTGATCTAAGATATTTATAATCGTAAAGACTGAATGCAGGGTATATGGGAATTCTTTGTATATTTTCACAATTTTTCTGTAAATCTAAAACTGTTCTAAAATTATAAGTTTATTTTAAAAAATAAGGATGTTGTTGAAAAAGAATTGATTACAAATTTGTGACTCTATTTCACCCTTATTTAGGATTTTCTACATGACACCAACAAAACTTGTTAAAAAGTTTCATGAAACTATTTCATGAAGCCAAATAATTACAGGACCTTAGAAAGCATCAGTTGCAAGGGGCCTCAGAAATCCTTACCTCCAACTTCCTTCCAAAGAAAGAATAATTTAGCATTACTCCTGATAGATAACCGTTGAGGGTAATTTTAGGAATTCTCTTTTTATTTTTAAACTTAAGGAACTAGAATTCCATTGTCAAAGTTAGCCCCTATTTTGGATAAAGTAAAATAAACACTAAAGTATATTAGTATGTTAGAAGATGTAGATTTAACAATCTGAGGAAAGCACTGAAACTACTACCCAAACAAACAAACAGAAACAATACAGTGACAGTGAAAAAAGCACAGTTATTGGTTTAGCACTATTTGGATGTGTATGCATGAGTAATTCTTATCATAGAAGCATAATATGTTTTTTACACGTATGAAAGGAAACCAAACTATATTAGAGTTATCACCGAGGATATAGTGTCAGCAACAAACAAGGTGTGGCCTATGGAAACAAGCCACTCCCCATATTAGAAGGACATGGAAATATAAGGTCCTAGATTATAAGCATATTTGGACATAGAACAAGGTGGTATAGACTACCTTGAGACAGTTCCAGATGGAGTTAAAAAAGGGAAGATGTGGCACAGACCACTATGAAAGAAGTTCTAGTTGGAATTTCAAGAAAAAGGCCACAAAGGAAAGAGGCCTTTTTGATTTTACATTAATATATCAATTCAACTGTGCTTGTTTGAAAATTCCTGGGATAGGTTGCCCTTCTTGCTGATTCTGGTCAGATCCTATATTGTTGTATTTTAATCATACACTTGTATATTCACATTGTCTCATCTAGTAGTTTTTATTGTAGCACAGAGAAAGTCCTTAGCTTCTACTCCACAGACACCAGAATGTAGGAGTTTCAGGGAGTAAAGTGTTCTAGGAAGCCTGCTCTTGCTCCTCCTGAGATCATTTAAGAAGGATTAATAGAACTGGAAGACAGTATAGGCTGCTGTAGTCTGTGTGCACCAACTGTAGGAGAGTTGGATGGGAGTGCATTTGACATGTAGAACCTTTCCAACTCTCCTGGCCAGTCCTTCCCTTTCTAATATAATTTCTGGCTGGAGAGATGAACTCATAGACAAGTTCCACACACAGAATTATCTCCTTATTTAGTTACTTCTGTGAAAGAGATGGGCCACTTGTCTTTCAGTTTCAATAACTATAACTGTTTCACTCTCAGTAACTACACTGCTGAAAGTGAATATTGGCCAGTGATTATTGTCTGTGTGTGTGTGGTTTCTGGCTTAGAAATTCAATTCGGGTAGCTTCATTTCCAGATGCATTATCACCACTCATCTCTAGATCTATCATTCAGAAGGGTGTTTTCTATTTAGGCAGAGCACTACCTGGCCCTGGTTTTATCTGGATTGATTTTTTTCTTTTTTTTTGAAAATTCTTACCTTAACAGTCTGTTTTCACTGG
Organism: Tamandua tetradactyla; assembly: GCF_023851605.1. Classification (NCBI taxonomy): domain Eukaryota; kingdom Metazoa; phylum Chordata; class Mammalia; order Pilosa; family Myrmecophagidae; genus Tamandua; species Tamandua tetradactyla. Next base: position 28,829,987 of record NC_135350.1, read on the forward strand.
TATATATCTTATATTGAATAATCATTGCTCTTATTACATTTTCTCTTTACCTCTTACTTTTAAATACGTATGAGGGTGACACACACCCAGGGCTGGCTAGCAGGAGACCAGGCAATGTTTTGATAAGTACTCAGGGTGCTCCAAAGCAGAAGTCCTGTGCTTTCCTTGATCAGTACCTCCGTCTGCAATCTAATAATGTGCCTTAAATATCACCCATACAGGTAATGCAGAAGCTCTATATGCTCGCCACTCCAGCAAGACAGCTCTGTGATAGGATTAAAAGACTTTTCTATAGGACTTATTGGAACAATGCTTTTAACATTGTTTTCATAATGATTAAGGACCTTTTTGAAGAGATTTAGTATCTGAATCAATGGATAGGCTGATGGCTCCCTGCCGTTGGAACTCACAATCTCTACTTATTAAAATCAGGGCAACCATAACTTCCCCCAGACTTGGGCACGTTTGTGTTCTATTAAAGCCTATGTCACTCCTACAGGTCATCTGTTAGATTAAAAATTTCCAGCATTATGGGTTTCTCACCTTTGCATGGAAAAGTTTCTAGACTCTTCACCAGCCTGTTTGACTCTCCATGGATACTTTGGAGTACATATTTTATTAAACTGTATTGCCTAGAATGATCACCCTACTCCATTTATTTGGTATTCAGGCATAAAGAAATTAAATTAGTACTTCCCTTTATTTGGACCATTTGACTTCCTCTGTCCCCACTCCCTGACTCGGTGCACCTCAAATTGATTTAATAAACTGCTTGTTTAACTTTCCTATATTCCATAATTTTCCCTTTGACATAATATTTCTCCTATCTGGTTTACTCACTGCTTCTCCCTCAAGTCACCATTCTGCTGCAGAATTTTTTTCATCTTCTGTTACTCACCCATTAAATGATTAATACTGTAGATTATATATCTCCACAGCCCAGAAAAGTTTCTGCCATATAATATGCACTAAATAAATATCTGTTGTATGAAAAATACATGAATAATAGGTATTCTTAGAGTATTATGTGGGAAAGAATCTTACTATATTTCAATCACATTCTTCTAAGATTTATGGATAAAATTGATAGTGTCATTGCATCAGAGGGATAATCACTGATTTATTCTCCTTCATTCCTCTCAATATAATTATTGGCAATGTATATCAGAACATTAAAACGTGCTCAGCATGATTGTCTATAGCCAATTTCTTGTAATAGGTAAATACGAACAAAGGAGCATGTGCCTGGATATTTTTCTTTTATTTTTTCTTTAAAATGTCCTTTAGCTATTTTCTCTTCCTTAATTTTTATGGTTATTTATTTTATTGATTATTGTGTTAATAAGAAATTTGAATTTACCTGTGTCAGAAATTTGGCCAATGGTTTAGAATCCTAGAGCAACGGATAGTGCTGTGGTCCCAGACTCGGGGAGACACTATACCTATAATTGCTTTCCTAGATTAGGATTTAAAACCAGCCCCTCCAAACCACAAAGTTTATGCTCTATTTTGAAACCATGAGTCTAGCTGCACCTATTTTTGACCCATAGTATTAGGCTGTATTCAGTTCTCCCATTTTCTTCTATTCTTTGTCTATTATTGTAATTATCTGTGCACATTTCTGCCTTTTATAAAAGCCGAAAATGTACTTCTTCTCCAGCTCAATAACCAGTACAGTGGCTTGTGTGAAATAGAAACCCAATAAATGTGATGAAATACAGTATGCATAATTTTTGAAATGAATAAAATTAATATTACACTATTTCCCCTAAATTTTATAATTCTGCAGCATGCTACCAAATGGCCAAGAGTGTTCTTCATTGATTTTCTGTCAATCATTAAATACATATTTTATTGTTCCATTTACTTCATGGTTCAGAATTACCCATTTCAGTCATAATTTATTACTTGTTCTATGCTATTTAAGTCTACTTGATGGTGCTAAATGATCACAATATCATTTTACAGATATAATTCATACTAGATAGAAAGCTTAATACAGCTTCTCAACATTTGATCACTTCATAATGTCATGTTTTTGGATTAATGGTATATTGTGTCTCATTTTACTAAGTTAAAATGAGAGTCTAATAAAAATTATGATGTCTAGAAAGTATAATATTAGTATTTAAAATAACTAAGAGAATATATATCTAAAAGTCACATTTTTTCCCTTAATTGATCACCATAGGAACATTCTGGTAGAGTTGCTGTTGAAGTGATGTCACTGACACAGGGCATGATTTATTATATCAGCTATCACACTACTTGTGGGTACATATAAATTGGAATTGGCTTTTCCAGTACCTTCTCGTCTTCCCTTTCTTCCACCGTAGAAATTGTCACAAAGAGAAGTGTCAGTACATAATTGTATTTTTCAATTTCGTATGGACTTTATTCATTTGTTACTGGTTAGTTGGATAGAGACCAACTGTATGGAATAACATTTTTCTATTTGGGGACAATTTATTTGGTAAAATACAATATAAATATCAGATTGAGTACAATTTTGCCTGGTATTTTCTCCTAAAGGATACATGCTCAATAGATATAAAGCCCATACAAGGAACACAAGCTCTATCTAGTAAGGAGAAATATATTGGAGTAAATGATTTCAAAAAAAAATATGAGAACATTTAAGCAGGTGTGGAATGGAATAGAAGAAATTTAGCATGGATTGATAATAGAAATATGGGTATCAGACTTAATAAACCAATTAATTTTCATATGGCAACAGAGTCAATGAGTTCTTGACAGGGGTAAAGCAACAGACATAATTTGTTGTTTGCAGATTAAAAAGCCTCTTTGACATGCTACCACATTATAGTCAAGAACATGGCTTGAGGAAGTTATTTATGTAGAAATTATACACTGAATGATAAAAAGGTATACAATGGTGAAGAACATTGGCAAGCACTGGACAGAAAGAATAACTAAATGGAAAGACAGAGCTGCAAAAGTGCCTACTTGGCATCTCTACTCAGAGACATCTGCTAAAGGGAACAAATTGAAAACTGGAAGGAAAATAGCATTGCCAATCAATAGTATTGATTCAAACAAATTAGGTTCAAATTGAGTCTGTTATCAGATTTTTTTAATTTGATTTTCCACTGGTTTTGCATCACCCAGAAAAAATGAAAATTTAGCTAGCAATAGCTAAATTTTTTATGCCTAAATGTATTTAACCTGACTGGATGATTAGAAAATTCTGTCTAAAGGACATATGCAAACAATGGCAGGCCATATCTTTACTGTATTCCCTCAGTCACATATGAGGTTATATTTTCTCCTCTTCTATTCTTTACTTCATGTTTTCCCACACTCACAAACCCAGCCTAGCACAACATTATGCACTGCATAGTTTTTTATCAGCAAAGTCCAATGAAGTCACACTTTTCACATTTTCAAATCAATACTGGATCATAATGTGTTCATAAGTTTTGAATGTAAGCCAGATTCTTCAGTATCTAACTCCAAAATTGACTCTTTTTTCCTTGATTTCAAATCTAATTAATGGTAGTTTTGGCACCTCTTTTTTCTTCATCTATTCAATGGTTTCCTTAATCTTTTGTCTAAACCTCCTTTAAATTTTCTCCAATCTTCTCAAATTCAGTTTATTCAAACTTCCATCATTTCTCAGCTGTATTATTACAACCAATAATAATTGCTACCAATTATATGTTTATTATTTAAGATATGAGCTGTGCTACTGATTTTATAAACATTATTTTAAATAATCTTTATTATGTTCTATCAAGGAAGGTATTGCTATGCTTATTTGAGGGGATAAGCATAGCAAATGAGGGGAAGGAGACAGAAATGAACTTGCTGAGGGTCATGCTATAATATAAAGGGTAGAATCAAGATTCAAAACTCCAATTCCCTACTGCCACTTTTCTGCTATATTTCTCTTAGTCGTTTCCTACATGTTGTCCTTGCTTTATCTAGTAGATGCTCCACATCACTTCCAAAATAATTTTTAAAAGAGATAATTTCACTTAGAATGTAAGTCCCTTCAATGCAATTCACTCATTTCAACCACATTGCCTTCTAGGTAAAATCCAAATTCCTAAGTATGTGATGTCCAGCTCAGCATGAGTGGCCTATTGGGCCTCATTGCCAGATTATAACTGAGGCTGCAGCCATATTAAACTACTAACTTTTTTTTAGGTCAGGTTTTTCTCCTAAACTGCATATTGTTAGCTCTCTGTAGACTCTCCTTCCCTCAGTATCTACTGGAGTATGCATCATAATTTCATCTTCTGTGTAATAGTCCAATATTTTTGTGTATGTACACTGAATATATAATTCAGACTCCTAAATTAATGTATGGATATACACAGTATTTTCTTCTGTTTTGAATGTATGAATTTTAAATAATTTGTTCCATTTATACTCTGAACTTTTAAAATATTTTGGCTATGTGTGTTCATTTCTTATCTGTCCTTACGTACATAAATTCCTGTAGCCTCAACTTTTTCACTTAACCTTTTATCACAAGGATGTTTGGATATTATCATAATTTTTTCTTCATTATATTTGAGTGGGTGCACATTAACTCTAGTTGATGCTTGAATGTTTCTTTGTTGCTGGGCGTTAAGTCAATTGGAATTTTCTCCATTATGAATAACATCACAATGAATGCTGCTGTGCAGACATTTATTTTTAATTTTCTTTCAAATATCTTCCTCAGGGGATTTATCTTGCAGTAGGGTCAGTGGATCCAGGCCACAAACTTTTATGTGACTTTTGAGTGAGGGCCAATAAACTACAGCCAGTGAGCCAAGTCTGTCTGCTTTTATAAATAAAGTTTTATTGGAACATAGTCACATTCATTCATTCATTTAGAAATTGTCTATGGTGGCTTTTGCACTCAAATGACAGAGTTGAGTAGTTGGAAAAGACACTGTATGGCCCACCAAACTGAATTTTCTATCTGAAACTACAAAAAAAAGTTAGCCAAGTTCTGCCTAAAATCATATTACTCAGTTTATTTCCAAGAGGCAGTTTCCACTACCAAGAACAATGTAGGAGTTGACTGACTTTACCACACTTCACTAGTGATGATAATTATTACCTTAGTAAAACATTTATGAATTTCCTCCATGATATGCTCATGACTCTGTACTGAAAAGGCGCTTCTGAGATCTAGACCTTGTAGCAATGGGCCTGGCAGTTTAGAAAATTGTCCCGAAGCTTGGTTTTGAGTTACCATTAGCGCGTCAGTCACTGCCAGGTGCTTCCTCCCTCTAGCTAATGAGTTCTTTGGAGATCGCACCCTCAGATAGTTTGCAATGCCCACAGATCCAAGAGAAATATAAGAGCTCTAGCCCATCAGACTTTGTTACATTATCTACTGAGTGAGCTGAACTGCTGCAGATGTTTTGCCTTCCAAGAGCACAGTTTAATATACATGAAAGTGCCTTAAAGCAAAATTTAGGTTATTGCATAAAGGTATGCTGGCTTGCTTCAGCATGGCATTATGCTGAGATTGCCTGCCAGGTGCACTGGGGCTATCACATTTCACCAATGCTGTGTTGCAAAATCAGGTAACATGAGTATATTACAGGACAGATTATCTTCTTGTAATGCAATGTGACCCAATTCGCCAAATACAAGGAATGAAAACAGCAGCTTGTAGAAACACCTAAAATATCTTCTGAATCATTATCTCTTTAATGAAAAGCATCACTGAACAATTTCAACGCAAATTGTAGTTTAGCATTTCATTAACTGAATAATGGCTTATACACTGTGCATTTATAAGCACCTGAGATGTTGTAAAAATGTTACACCAAATTAAGTCAACAGTCCATTCTCCTATCAGCCTCAGAAAGGCAATTAAGGTGTCTCTGTCCTTCATTATTTCGTAGTAATAAATTGTTTCTTCTTTTATCTTCCTCAAATGTTAAGTAGACCAGTGCAAGTTTTCCAAGCAGCCTGGTTACATTCCTAGTTATTTAAATAATTATTCCCACTGTGGATTAAGTGGATATTTGATGCTAATTTGCCACTTGACTGACATATTTCTTTTCTTGGGAGACTTAGGGGGTCTAAAAATAATAAAAAAGCTGACTTTGTGTATGTAAGGTCTCTGAGAACATACATTATTACTGGGCACCTCCCAGTGCCAGTAATACAAATCTTGCAACTTTTTAATTGAAGCCTACTGAGACCAGTATGCCTTTCTTTTTTAGTTCATTTAAAACATTCCCCTCCAAAAGTGATATATTCCTTTCAGTAATCAAGTAATTACTAGGCTGATTTCACTTCTTTTGCACAAATATTGCCTTCTGTTTATCAACCTGGTTCTTTTACCCCAATAAGCCCCATCTATTGGGGCCAGAATGGATGTTCCATACCAGGCTTGAATATCTGCAGGCATTTTCCTCTGTTTCACACTGAGTTAGCAATCAATCCCATCTGTTCCTTGTCATTAGGAATTCGCAATATGCTCAAAGTCATTCTTCAAGTAATGTCTTAAACTTTCAAAACATCTCTCAAGATAGATAGACAAATGATAGATATAGATAGATAGATGAAGATTATAGAGATGATTGAAAGACATAGATGTAAAAACACAAACACTAAATACTTCATACCCTGCCATGTTCACATAGATTTTGGCTAACAAGAGTACATAGGAATCTGGAAATTATTTGTGGAGAGATCTTACGTGTAAATGCTGATTGACTTGATGAGACGCAAAATGATTTTCCATCAGCTTTATCATTCTCCAGGAAATGATATCAGATATGTAATTATTTAATGCACCATATCTATGCAATTAGTAAAAGTCAGCAAATGTTTTCAAAAGACACATGGATCTAACTAGACCCGATATTCATCAGGTGTTAACATTCCTTGATTTTCATTTCAAGCAACTTTTCATTGACTTAGACCATACTCTTGAAATTGATGTGTTGTTAAAGTAAGAGGGATCAGTACCAAATCCCTCACAGTCCTTATTGTTAGGGTATCAATATTAAAATATAACTATATAAATTAGCTAGTGTACCACATGTTTTTTTCAAATAAATACAAGAAGACAATGAAAAAAAAAACTAAAAATAGTGTCTTCTTGCTTTACATTAATATCAATATCATTATATTATAATGATAATATATTAGCATTATATCATATTAATATCATTTGCTCCATTATGTGCAGAGTGAAGGATTTTTAATCCAACACTTTACTTCACACATGAATCCTGACTACTTCCACAGGCTAGTATTGTTTCAAGTAAATGCAGTTAATTAATACTTTTAATGTATTTCCACAAATATCTGATACTTGATGATCTTAAATCTCTTTCAAATTCTCTAACACTAAGTTTTGATCAAAATACTAGGCATGTTTCCTTAAGAGCCTGAATAATAATTCTGCAGTAAAAAATATCACTGCTTGTTTTCATTTTTATATGTTTTAGTAAAACTTTAAAAACTAATAATATCATTGACAAGAACCTAACAAGATGCCCTAAAATTTAAAAAGATAATTTCAAGCTGTGTAAACTGCTTGAAAACATGAACACTGAAGTATGGGAAAATAAAAAAAAGTATCCACTTTATGTAAATTATATTTTCTATTAATTATTAAGATACTCCTAGAATAAGTATCTGCTTTAATATATCACCTTTGAAATGTAATTTTTGTGCAAACAGTGGGAATTTTCTAGCCACATTTTCCCTAGTCATGTTCATATATGGTTTTCAAACATGTCTCAGTAAAAGTGAACAAATTAACCCTCTTAAAATAAGGTCTCTGAAGTTTTAAATGTATAACTTTTGCCTTGTATCTGTGATGGTTAGGTTCTGGTGTCAACTTGCCCAAATGATTATGCCCAGTTGTCTGGTCAGGCAGGCAGTGACCTAACTCTTGCTACAAGGATATTTCATGGCTGGTTGATTAAATCATCAGTCAGTGGATTGCATCTGTAGCTGATTACATCTGAGCTCAACTGGTGTGTCTCCCACAATGAGATAATACAATCCATTGAAGGCTTTTAAGGACAAAGAGAGACTCTTTCATGGCTTCTTCAACCAGTGAGCCTCTCTGGTGGAGTTCATCCAGACCCTTCATTGGAGCCACCAGCCTCAGAGCCTGCCCTATGGTTTTTAGACTCTTGCATTCCAATGATTGTGTGTGACACCTCTGTAAACCTCTTATTTACAGATCTGTCCTGTTGGTTCTGTTTCTCTATAGAACCCTAACTAACAAGTAGGCATGAAAGCAAATTATTTAGAAACCTTTAAATTCAATTTACAAATAAAAAAGTTGTGAATGATCATGATTAGAAATTCTTAATCATGGAATTTCAGAAATTCTTCGTTGATGATTTAGCTCCAGGGGACAAACAGATTTTGCATGTATTTTCCTTGACATATCATGTCTCTTCCATCTCATATAATTTCTTTGGCATTACTTTCTTCATCTTTTAGATAGTTTAAAATATTGAACTTGAAAAAAAATGTAATTTGAAAATGCAGTGGGATTTGTGAAGCAAATGACTGGTTGCAGTTAGCTCTACACAGTTATCCCAGAATTCCACTAGGAAGGTTGGATAGGCCAGGGGAAAATCAAAGATGATAATAAAGAGAGCATAGCAGGACGTTATAGGCTTCTTTTTGTTTGTTTATACACTTGAAGATAGAAGAAAAACAGATTAAGTTGTCATTCTCCTGTTCATTTCTAAGTTCTAATAGAGAGAAAGTCAACTTGTAAATTATTTTTCTTCTAAGCTTGTGACATTTTGGTTAACTGTGTTTATTGAAAAACTCTCATCTTTTAGCCTTGATTTAAAGTAGTCACCCAGTTTCAGAATTTTGAACAATATGTGGCCATCTCAATCCTTGTTTTTAATATCCATTCAGTCACCAAATTCCAGATTTTTTCAAGATATCTCTTATTCGAGTTTTTTCACTTTATTTTCTTTGTCAACATCCAAGTCCATGTTTCATTACCTCTTACAGAGATAATTCAAAGAGCTTCCTAGATGTTCTCCCTAACTTCAGTCTTTTCCCTATTCTACATATAGATTCATTCTATATATAACTGACATCATATAAATTAATTCTATACACAACTGGCAGATAAATGTTTAAATCTTTTTAAAAAATATGTCATTAAATATATATATGTATATATATGTCGTTGTTCATAGCATGAATTTCAACAATTCATCCCATATGATCATCTCTCTCCAAACAACCATATTTGATAACGGTTCTAAAATACAAATTTAACAAGTTATATCAGCCACTACATTACAGGATTTTGATCATTATTATGTCTTGTTTGGATTTAGACCCTTGGGTCACTTTGACCTTTAAAATGACCTTTAAAGGCAGAGAATACAGTACCATTACCAGGAAGTTATAGGATCTTTCAAGTTGGTTTTCTGTTTTTGTTAGATTTAGTGGCCATATTGATTGTTCTAGCTTTTGAATAGAATAATAATTTATTATTTATCTGTTTTCACCCAATAATTTTCCAAATATGGTATCATTTTAGTTTGTATTAAAAGGACACAAGTTAAAATCATGAAGTGGTCACAAATAGATTTAGATAGAAGGGATTATTTTTTGCAATCATACAAATATAAACCTCTCCCTCCAGCCCCTTATAAGACTGAGTTAACACAGTTATTCCCTAGGTCCTGGAATATAAGAATCTGGATGCTTAATTGAATCCATTTAGGTTCAGAATTTTCTGGTTAAGTCATTCTTTCTTGAGAACTTTAAGAAATACAACTTAATTAAGATAAAGCTATCATTATGAAGAATCAATATTCATCTTTGTAGACAATCAAAGTATGTAAAATTGATGTCTAAGTGTGTTGCTTGAGTTTAATAATCCATCTGCCTATCTATCTATCCATTCACTTATCTCTCATCATCATCTATTAACCTATTCAAATTCCATCCATCCATCCATTTATACAAATAGAGACACTCTAGGGTGTCTCCTGTATTGCAGGAAAACACGTTTTTACTTCCATTGTGTAAATGCAGTCTTATTTCTCCTTCCTAGTCAGGATAAATCACCCCAACCAATACAGTAACTCCCCTTCTTGCCTGTTGATTCAGAGGCATGAGAAGCCCAAAATGACCAGGTAGCAGTCTTAACTTCTAGTTTAAGGAACTGTATCTTTTTGGTGGATGCACTCTTTCTTTTGGAACTAAGACCTATAGACTGGAAGAGCTTAAGGTTGCAGTGACAGGAAGCAACATTTTTTCCGCGTATCACTTGGGGTAATACTTAATGGTGTCATTCTCGTTTCCATTCCTTGGGAGAAAAAGCACCATAGAATGGATGCTGATTTAAAGCACCACAGCCTCCTGAGAACATTGTCTCAGTTCTGCAAGGACTATGGACATAATGGGTCTTTAAAAGGCCATTCTACCATTCTGTCAATCCAGCTGCTTTAGGATGATGAGGAACACAGAAAAAAGAGAGAATTCCATAATTATGTGCCCATTCCTGCACTTCATTTGCTGTGAGGTAGTTTCCTTGATCAGAAGCAATGTTGTATAGAATAACATGATAATGGTTAAATCATTCTGCGAGTCCATAGCTGGCAGTTTTGGCAGAAGCATTGCATTCAGGAAGGCAAACCCATGTATAGAATATGTGTCCATTCCAGTTAGAACAAATAGCTGCCCCTTGCATGACAGAAGTGGTCCAATGAAATCAACCTGCCATCACGTAGCATGCTGATCAACTTGGGGAATCGTGCCATATCGGGGATTGAGTGTTGGTCTCTGTTGCTGCCAGATTGGGCCCTGAGCAATGTGTACAGCCAGGTGAGACTTGGTGGGTGAAAATCCATGTTGCTGAGCCCATGTATAATCTCCACTTCAACCACTTTGTTCATAAGCCCATTGAACAATAACAGGAACAGCTAGCAAAACAGGCTGACTTGTATCCGCAGAATGGGTCATCTTATACACTTGATTATTAAATCTTCTGCTGAATTCACCCTCTGGTGAGCTTTCATATGAGATGCAAATATCTTCATGTTTTTTACCCACTCAGAAAGGTCTACCCACATACCTCTTCCCTGGACCTCTTTGTCACCAATTTTCTAATCATGTTCCTTCCTAGTCACTGACCATCTAGTTAACCATTAGCAACAACCAATGAACAGCAAAATGAACAACCAAGTACACTCCTCGAAGTTCTGTTTGCTGGGAGGATTTCTCTTCGCCACTGCCCTTCAGGGACATCCCAGAAAAGAGTTACAGTGTCTCAGCTGTTCACTTCTGGGTGTTATCTGCATGTCGTGCATAATCATCTGTAAACCAAGCCCGAGGGTCCTTTTCCTTAACCAAATGATTGTAAGGAGCTCCCCCAAGAGGCCATAGTTGTGGGCTGAGAAGGAAAAGGTAATATGGCAGGAGTGGGGGCCATGGGCATTTGGGCCACTTCCTCATGTAACTTACTTGTGCCTTCAGAACCTACTCTGGCCCTATCTCATATATACCATTTCCAGTTTATGATGGAGTGCTGCTGTGTATGGCCAAATTTATTTCTTGGTGGATCAGACAATACTCAGCTCATGACAGGCAACTCAGGTCTCATGTTAACTTGGTGGCCCATGGTTAAGTGTTTGGTTTCTATAAGGCCCAGTAGTACGTCAAAAGCTATTTCTCAAAAGAAGAGTAGTTATCTGCAACAGATGGTAAGGCTTTGCTCCAAAATACAAAGGGCCTGCATTGTGATTCTCCTATAGGGGCCTGCCCAAGGCTCTAGACAGCATTACTATTTGCCACTGACACTACCAGCACCATTGGATCTGCTGGATCATACGGCCCAAGCGGCAAAGCAGCTTGCATAGAAGCCTGGACCTTTGCACAATCTCCTTTTGTTCCAATCCACTCTCAAAACTAGCATCTTTTCTGATCACTTGGTAATTGGGCTGGAGCAGTGCACCCAAAGGAGAAATATATTGTCTCCAAAATCCAAAGAGGCCAACTAGGAATTGTACCTCTATTTTGGTCATAGGAAGAGTCGATGCAACAGCTTTCTTTCACCTCTCAACTTGCCCCATACTTTTGGATACCTAGAAATTTCACTGAGGTAGAAATCTTCAGTATTTTGTTAAATTTTCTCCCATCCTCTGGCATGCAAATGCCTTAGCAATAATTTTAGACTAGTTGCTACTTCTGGCTCACTAGATCTAATCAACATAACTCCATCAATAAAATGGACCAGTGTTATGGTTTGTGGGAGGGAGAAATGATCAAGTTCCCTGTGGACAGGATTATGACAGGGCTGGAGGGTTGTCCTACCCTAAGGTAGGACAATGAAAGTATACTTCTGGCCTTGCCAGTTGAAAGCAAACTCTTTCTGGTGGTACTTATTAAGATCATTTGAGAAAAAAGCATTTTGCTAGACCAATAGCTATATACCAGGTACCAGGGAATATTATTTGGTCCAAACAATATCACATTTGGAAAAGCAGCTGCAATTGAAGTCACCACCTGGTTAAGTTTATGATAATCCACTATCATTCTCCAAGACCCATCTGTTTTCTGCACAGGGAACATAAGAGATTTGAATGGGGTTGCCTTAGAGATCACCACACCTGTATCCTTCAAGTCCTTTATAGTGAGCTAATCTCTGAATGCCTCCAGGAATCAGGTGTTGCTTTTGATTTACTATTTTGCTAGGTAGGGACAGTTCTAGTGGCTTATACTTGGCCTTTCCTAACATAATAACCCTCACTCTACAAGTCAGGGAACTACTGTGGGGATTCTGCCAGTTTCTGAATTTGTCTATTCCAATTATGCATTATAGAACTGGGGAAATAAACACAGAATGGGTCTGGGGACCCACTTGCCCTACTGTCAGATAGACCTGAGCTAAAGCTCCATTGATCACCTGACCTCCATAAGCCCCTACTCTGTGGTGGAAAACAGTGATGTTTTGGATATCCTGGAATAAATGTCACTTTTTTTCTGAGTCAGTGACTAATAATCCGTGAAATATCTGATCATTTCCTTTTCTCAAGTATACAATTACTCTGGTGAAAGGCCATTGGGGCTCTTTGGGGAAGGCTGGTATGAATATTAGCAATGCAAATTTTTGGCAGTGTAACAGAGTCCTTCCCTAAGGGGACCTGACCTTCCCCTCATTTAAGGAGCTTTGGACCTGTAAACTCTCTCAAGTCTGGGGATTGGTTAAGGGGCCATATTTTGTAATTCAAGTTAGACTTTTGTTCACTTAGCCTAGAATGCTTATGTTTATATAAATCAAGTAGGAATTTAGTATACTTTAGTAAAAACCCATAGATTTTACTTCTAGTTACCCCATGCCATAGTTCTCTGTGGGTCAGATTATTTTGATTGCTGCTTTGAGTCTGCTGTCCTTTATGGTAGCCATGCCCACCTTGTCACTGGCAATTAGGTGTTGCCACATGGCTTTGGCCAACTCAGGACCAATCATTGAATTCTAGTTCAATGACAGTAATTCTCATAGTAATGTCTGACATTACTATGAGAACTACATAGTAGTAGTAATGTCTGACATTACTATGAGAAGGTCACCTACAGAACTCTTCAGAGATAATGGAGTAAGTCTCATAAATTTATTCCTCATAGTCCTGGTGAAAGCTGTGCCCTCTGAACATTCCTGGGGTGAGTAAGCAGGCCTTACATGGTAAAGCCATTCTAAAATTCCAATCTCTCTAAATCTCTGGATTCTGTCATCTAAATTATATCATGCCAATTCTGGCATTTCAACTTCGGGTGATGTTGGCTACTTTTTGGTCCATGCTTTGGCCAACCATCCAAACAAACTGTTAAAACCCTTTCTAACCCTCAAGCTATAACACTGAATCCAGAATCTCTGCTTAATGGGCCCATGTCAATAAATTCAGCCTGATCCAGGTAACAGGGAGGGCATACTCACTAACCTTAAAAGTTTTACATAAGAAAGAGTAGTAACTTGTGTGAAGCAGTCTTCTAAGACTACTCTGAGTCAAAAAAATTTTCTGTATTATATTTCCTAACTCTTCCAATGAACTATCCCTCTACAAAATACAAAATAAAATCAAAAGCAAGATTTCCCCTTGGTGCTAAGACATGGCCCAAGCACTCATCCATGGGTGTGTTTGCTCTCTGTTCCATTCATTAATCCATATTTGAATTCAGTCACATACTAGGGCTCATGCTAAGAAATGTCATCAATGGTGTGTTCTGACAAACGTGAATCCAAGAGTTCACCTTTGAACATTGTCATAAACAAAAGTAATTAAGCAAAATAATTTATCCATGTGGCTGCATAATAATAAACTCAGTAAATATTTGGCTTAAAAAAAGAAAAATAATTCACTAACTAACCATAAAGTACCAAATCAATAAGCTGTAACTATCAATTATTTCCTTCCACTATGCCTGTCAAAGGAAAGGGCACACACAGCACATTTATCTGAACTGACTTGACCTTTGGGGAAAAAAATCGACAACCAAGCAACAATAACTCTAAGCTATGTTTTTGTGAGGTGATTATAAAAAAAAATCTCCTAAGGCATTAAAAAGGGTACCTTATTTTCTGTTATATACTATTGTTTCAGTTTCCTGGCTGCTAAAACAAATACCACAAATGGGTTGGCTTAAACAATGGGAATTTATTGGTTCATAATTTTAATGGCCAAGAGTCCCAACATCAAGATATTAATAAGGACACATGTTCTCTCTGAAGTCTGTAGAGTTCTAGTGCTGGATTACCACAATCCTTGGGGCTCCTTGGCTTGCTTCTTTGCTGCTACTGCATGGTTTCTTCCTGAGTCTTTCCTATCTTCTGGCTTCTCTGTATAATATCTCCAGCAATATAGATTATGTTCCACCCTGATTCAATTTGGCCACTCCTATATAGGATGTAAGAAAAACTTAGAAGATCTTATTCACAAATGAATTCACACCTTAACTGATAATACATCTTTAAAGAGCCTTATTTCAAATGGATTCATACCCACAGGAACACAAATTAAGAACATGTCTTTTGTTGATGTAAATGATTTAATTTCCAATAGCTCCATCACAATAAAACTTCATGAGAGTAATATTTTTCAATGAGATATCTATTGCCACTGTCATATCACCTTGTATTATTCTACTCACTAATATCTGACTTTCTCCCATTTCGTCATAATAAAGCCTATTTCTATAAAAGCCAATGACCATCTTGCCAAATCATATATTCAGTATTTTTCTCTCATCTTACTGGATCTCTCAGAAATCTTTAAGAAACTTGACAGCTCTCTTTATATATTCTTTCCTTTGACTTTCATAACACAATCCTGGTTCCTGTTATCATATTTGAGACTCCATCTCAGTCCTGTTGGCTTGCTCCTTTTCCTTTCATTGTCTTCTAAATCTTGGAGGACTCAGGTTTCTGGTTTCTTTCTGCTTTCTTTATGATATAAATTAGTCTTCTGAATTCAATAGCTTCCTATGTTTTGCTATCTCTCAATTACTGTATCTTGATCCATGGGGCCTCTCATTATCCACCCGCCTACTTGATAGTACCACTTGGATATTATGGTGGTTTAAATCTGCACGTACTCGAGAAAAAATTATTCTTAAATTTAGTCCATTCCTGTAGGTGTAAACCCAATGTATGTAGAACCTTTTGTTGAGATTGCTTTAATTAAGTTGTGGCCTCACAGTAACACACTAACAGTTCCTCTCACAGTAACAGTCAGGTCAGTGCTCACTTGACAAAGCAACTGGACGTCATAACCACTTTGATCAGATGAGTCTTAAACCTGTTACTGGAGTCCCTTGTAAGTGGAATTCAATTCAGACAGAGGAGAGAAAACCATGGAAGCAAGAAGCTGAAATCCACAAAACCTGCAAGAGAACAGAGAGGCCAGGAGACATCACCATGCGCCTTGCCATGTAATAAACTAAGAACCAAGGACCTGTGCGGTCAGCCCTCGGAGAAAGTGTTACCTGGATGCTGCCATGATTGAGACTTTCTTTTTGCCTCAAAATTATAAGCTAATAAATTATTATTGTTTAAGCCAATCCATTTCATGGTATTTGCTTAAGCAACCTAGGAAACTAAAACAGGTAAGTAAGAGGTTCCTTAAACATATTAATCAGGCTTCTCCACAGAAATGTATATTTATAATTCATATTTACAGTTCAAGTTTGATGTTCCATAGGGGGCATCTCAATTTGGGAGCTACAATGAAGATCTTTATGAATTCCTCAGGATAAACTGGTTGGCTGAAGTACAGATATAAATTCTTTCTGACTGCTGAAATCATCAGTTGTCCCTTTAAGACCTTCAAATGATTGAATGAGACTTCTTTCATTGCTGAAGCCAATCTCCTTTGTTGATTGTGGATGTTATCGGTCATAGATGCAATCAACTGACCTATTATTTAAATATACAAATTACTCTCTTAGAAATAGCTAGGCCAGTGCTTGCTTGACACATGGAATTAACCAGTACCGTCCACCTTTGGATAATTTTGGCACCCATACACATCTTAAATTATACCTAAACTCCAAATAAAAACAATAACAGTCATATTTTTACCTAACTTGATTTAACTATACTACATAAATCAGAAACACACTAACCCTTTCCCCAGAAGAGGGTATCAGTACTTGGGTAATATTTACTCTTAAATTTGATATTCTTGTAACTTAAACACTGTGACATAAAACCAATACAACTTATGCTATGTAAGGGGAAAAAATAAGGGAGAAAACAGATATATTTGCTTTATGTACATATATTCTAGTTTGCAAATCTGCCAGAATGTGATATACTAGAAATGGAATGGCTTTGAAAAAGCAGAATTTATTGAGTTGCAAGTTTACAGTTCTAAGGCCAAGAAAATGTCCAAATTAAGGCAAGACTATAAAATGTCCAAATTAAGGCATCCATGAAAAGATACCTTGACTCAAGGAGGCCGATGATGTTTGGGGTTTTTCTCTCAACTAGAAAGGCACATAGCATCATCTGCTAACTTTCTCTCCAGGCTTCTTCAATGGCTTCCCTGGGGATGTTTTCTTTCTTCATCTCCAATGGTCTCTGTCTGTGTGGGTTCTGTTGACTCTGGTGCTCTAAAGCTTTTTTCAAAATGGTTCCCTCTTAAAGGACTCCAGCAAGCACACATCTATCTCCATGGAAACAATCTAATCAAAAGTTAACAGCCACAATTGAGTGTCACCTCTCCATGGAAACAAAAAAGATCCTGCCCAGCAATATTGAATGAGGATTAAAGGATGTAGGTTTTCTGAGGTACATTATAGCTTGAAACTGACACAATGTATACAAATATTTTGTATTTACTATGTATTATATATTATATATAAATATTCATAACAAAACAAGGGATAAATATTGATAACCATTAGAATCTTAGTTTTTACAATTTGGCTCAATAGCCATATCGTGTATATTAACTACCTAAATCCACTACCCATTCCATATTCCATTTATTCTCAGCAAACACCTCAGGTAGCCATGGTGCTTCCCTGGCAGGGAAAGTAGGACATTAGTAGTACTGTCTGGTTTGGTATGTTGAAGTTTTCTTTAGCTTTAAATAGAGGGCAGCACTAAAAGATACTCTAAGAGATTTCCTATATCCCAGGCATGCTCATTACCTCTATTATAGTAGCAGTCCTATTTTCCCTTGATAATCAGGATCAATTATTCCAGCCAGTATGGTAATTTCCTTCTTTGCCTATTGATTCATTGTTGTGTCTCGTGTTCGATGCATTCCTCATTTTGTAAATAAGACTTATAGTCCAGAAGAGCTTAAGGTTGCAGGGTCAGAGAATAAAAATTTTTGTAAGGTGTCACTAGAGGCAATAGTAGTGCCACTCTCATTTCCACTCCTTGATTCCTGTACTTGTGAGTTCTGACTTTATGAGAGGGAGCATCATAAATTAGGAGCATATCGAGTCCCCTGGAGAATATTGCACCATTCTTGTAAGGTTTAACACCCAGTTAACACCATAACTGACACATCAAAAGGCCATTGCACTATTCTGTTAATCCAGCTTCTAAAGAATGACAGAGAACTTGGTAAGACCAGAGAATTCTCTGAGTATGTGCCCATTCCCACAGTTCATTTCCTATGAAATGCATTCTTAATCAGAAAGCAGTGCTGTGAGGAATATCATGATGATGGTCATGTCATTATGAAATTCCATGAATAATAGTTATTACAGAAGAACTGCCTGCAGGAAAAGCAAATTCAGTTTTGGAGTATATATCTATTCTAGTAAGAACCAAACAGTGCCCCTTCCATAATGTAAGTGATCCAATGTAATCAACCTGCCATCAAGATGATTCCCTTGGGGAATGGTACCATAGCAAAGACTGAGTGTTTTTCTGCTACTGGCAGGTATGCATAATGGTTATAGGCAGGTTAGATTTGGAGAGTGGAAGTTCATATTGCTGAGTCCATGCAAAACCTCCATCCCAACTACCATGACCATTTTGTTTATGAGCCCATTGGACAATGACAAAAGTGGCTGGGAAGAGAGGCCAACTGATATACAGTAAATGGCCATCCTATTCTCTTGATTATTAAAATCCCCCTCTTATGAGGATACCCTGTGGTGTGCATTGACATGGGACAAAGCTATTTTCATGGCTGAGAAGCTTGCACAGAAGCCTGGACTTGTTGCAGAACCTTCTCTTATTCCAGACCCTACTCAAAACTAGCTACTTTTTATGTCACTTGGTAAATGGGTCAGAGTAGAACACCCAAATGAAGAATATATTGTCTCTAAAATCCAAAGAGGCCAACTAGGTATTGGGCTTCTTTTTCGGTTTTCAGGGGAGCAGATGCCATAGCTTCTCCTTCACCTTAGAGGGGATATATTACCATGTCCACACCACTGGATACTTAGGAATTTTACTGAAGTAAGAGGACCCTGAATTTTTTTTGGATTTATCTCCCAACCTCTGACATTCAAATTCCTTATGCATAAGTCTAGAGTAGTCACTACTTCTTGCTTACTCAGTCCAATCAGCATAATATCATCAATAAAATGAATCAGTGTCATGTCTTGTGAAAGGGAAAGGTGATTGAGGGCCCTGCAGACTAGATTATAACACAAGGCTGGAAAGTTGATCTACCTGTGAGTTAGAATAGTGAAAGTATATTTCTGGTGTCTTTACTAATAGGTATAGAGTTAAAAACACTTGCCATTTCAATAGCTACATAACACATACCAGGGGATGTATTGATGTGTTCAAGCAATTATACCACATCTGGGTTAAGCATTTGGTTACGTTTATGATAATCCACAGTCATCCTCCAAGAGCCATCTATTTCCTGTACACGCAAAGTAAGTGCTATATGGGGATGTGGTGGGAATCACCATGTCTGTATCCTTCAAGCCCTTGATGGTTTTTGCAGTAATCTCTGCAATTATTCCAGGAATGTGGTATTTATTTTGGTCCAATGGCAGCATTTCCAACAGTAATGTCTGACCTACAGAGAAGAGGAGCTACAGAGCTCTTCAGGGATGAGGAAGCTGCCCTCACAAATGTATTCCTCACAGTCTTCTTTAAAAGTGTGTCCTCTAGACATTCTTGGTGTGGGTGAGCAGGTATTAAATGATAAATGCACACTAACATTCCAATTTCTCTAAGCCTTTGGATCCCCTCATCTACATAATACTGGGGCAGTTTTGGAATTTCAAGCTCAGGTCATTTAGGTCAATCAACAATGATTCAGCCAACCAACCGAAAAGTGTGTTCAAGCCCTCTATAACCCTTTGAACTACAACATCAAATCCAGAATCTTTGTTTAGTAGGCCCATATGAATAAACTCAACCAGATATAATGTTTTGTTCCTTTGACCATTATCCCACACTCTTATTATCCTTTCTGCCATATATTCTTGTAGTTTCTATTTATATAAATGTCAAAAGTTCTTGGAGTAGAGTTCTTTTAGAGTACATGTCATCTCACTATGTACCTCACCTTTTGGAGCCTGTTGGGATTTACATCTAGTTAAAGGCTTTGAAGAAAAGAGGGGGTATGATGGTGGGTTGTGAGAGGAAATAACAGTGTCTTGCAAGCCAGTTACTCAGGGAATTCTATTACTCTTTCCTTTGGTGAAATAGGATTAATCTCTTCAAGCAGAGTTTGGGGGCTCTTTCCTTGGGGGAGGCAGTTAACCATGCTGTTTATTAGGTACAGCATGGTTAATCCCATCAGTTGAAGACTCAATGACTGATTTCTCAGGGAAGACAGGAAATTGGGTGACTTATTCATCAGGACAGACCTATATGTTCCCATTCCAGTTTTGGGGATCCCATTCCTTCCCATTCAATGCCCTCACTTTTATAGCACACAGTCTGCCAAGTTGGGGATTCAATTTATGTTGTAATTCAGCCATTCATAGAAAAAGACTCTGGATCTGGTTTTCAAAAAATCTCAGTTCTGTGGTGGCAAGGAATAAGAATCTCTTTCATGGCACACTTAGAAACTTTATGTTCTTTATATGGTACTTGAGCTGAGAATTGGAAGCTTTGGGCTCATCCTTTCCTTTAACATCTGTGTTTAGCATACTTAGGAACAACAAACCAATATCATTATATTTTTAACTCCACAAAACTTTGCTAAGGTATCAAATACTGTGTCACCTGGAGCCTTCCCTCTCATAAGCGTTGAGCAACAGTATTCAATGGTGACATTTTGTGTATCTTCACTGTATTGTCAATTTATCCATGGATTATCTGTTCCATCTTGATCACTGGAAACAGAGTCATTAATGCTGTTTAATCCAATTATATTAGAGAACCAATTGGAAAAAACCCAAAAACAATATAGAAATCTCAAGAACCACTCTCAGTGTGAAAATCCGTATTAGCCAAGGTTCTCCAGGGAAACAGTACTGATAGGAGATCTATCTGCATCTGCATTTGTATTTCCATCTCTATCTCTATCTCTACATGTAAATATTAAGAGATTATTATAGGAGTCAGTTCATACAACTGTGGGGATTGACAAATCCACATTCCACAGGGCAGGTCACAAGTTGGGAATTCCAATGAAGATTTCATTGAGTTCCCCAGTAGAAGCTGGTTGGCTGAAGTAGAGCTAGAAATTCTTCTTTCTGAATGCTACAATCATCATTTCTCTTTTTAAGATTTCAACTGATTGAATGAGACTTTTCTCTTTGCTGAAAGCAATCTCCTTTGTTGACTGTAGATGTAATGTCATAGAAACAATGAACTGACTAATAATAATCCGAATCCATAAAATATCTCACAGTAATAATCACATCAGTGCTTGCTTGACCAAATAACTGGACACCATAACCTAGCCAAGTTGAGTCATGAACTTAACCTTACTATCAAATTGCATGTTCCAAAGAAACTTTAGATTCTTCCTTCTTCCACCTCCTTTTTCTGTACCTGACAGAATAATGAAAGAATCTCAGTAACTGGCATAGCTATCTGCCCCCTCTGGTGAAGTCCAAACAAAAGTCGTTCTTGATTCCTTTCTTTGTTCTCTCCTCTCTTGGAACAGTCCTGTTGGCTCTACTTGCAAACTATATCTTGAATGTATCTATTTTCCATCATCTCCACAGTTAGACCCTAATCTAAGTCTTTACCATCTCTTTCGTAACTCATTGCCATTGCTGAAAATGTGTTCCTCCTTTTGCTTTTGGGCCCCATTATGGTCTATTATCATGGTGACTAGAATTTTCATTTTAAAGGGTATCAAATTACATATTTCTCCTAGTTGACATTCCCAGCGGCTTTCACTCAATTTATAATAAACATCAGACTCATTAAAATGTGCAATCAGTTCCTTCCTGATCTGACCTGGTTCCACCCTTGACTCATTTCATATCCAAGTCCTCCATATATCCCACACTGTACTCTGGATTTCTTTCCATTTAGCAAATACACAACACCCATTTTATGTTATTCTTCTCTTTATGGTACCCTATCATTTTTAGCACATGACCATAAACACCAGGGAACAAAGAATTTAACAGACATCTTAGCCCACTGACCTTTTGTCATAGTTTTAGTCTTAATTTCACAACAGTCAAATGGCTATCATAGCATAAATCCTGTATCACATATCAATGTAAGGAAAGGTGAAACTCATTGTTAACAATAGACATAGACATTATTCTTAAGTGATGTGGCCCAAGGAAAAGGAATTTCAAGCTGAAGTATTCTGATAGTACTTAGAACAGAATGACAAGGAACAGAAACACTGAGTAGTTCCTTAATTACACTAAAATAATCTAAACTAGCTAGGTTATGCAGTTACTCAGAACTTGGAATCCGGGGTTAGCCTGACTGGCTTTGAATCTTGTTTTACTACTCACTAGTTGAAAGACTATAGTCAAGTAATTTAATTCTCTTATTTATTCCATTGTGCAAAATGGGAATAATGGTTGTACTTACACAGTACGTTGAGAGAATAAATAAGACAATCCATGTAAAACACTTATTGTGATGCTTGGTGTCCTATAAATGACCCACAACTGTTAACACTCCTAATTACTATTCTATGTCTAATATCCTTTGCAGAAGGCTTTCTTAAGCCTACTACCTTTTCCCTTTTTTGGAGTGGCTATTTTTTATCAGTTGAGAATAAGGAGGAAATAGTGGAATTTAACATAAAATAAGTGTAGAAGAAGGGAGGAGAAGAATAAAGAATAAAGAGAGCATGTCCGGTGACTGTAAAGTAATATGGTTGATAATTTTCTTCCAAAGTAAACTGAAATTCTTAGGAGGAAGATCAGTCTCAAATGTTCTGTGAAATGACAGGGCATTGGAATAAGTTCTGTCCTCCTAAGGAGACTACTTTGAAGTGAGCAATAAACTTGTTTATGGAGCTACAAGATTTTCAAAGAAAATCAGTTGAAATTTTATAGACAGCTTATTTAATTATTACAATAACAAAATATATGATCAGACACATGCACATGCACAAACACACATGCTTTTCTCTAATAATTGCTGAAATTCCTATCAAAAGGCAGAGTTCAGGATTTCAGTTTAGATTAAAACGCTCAATTATGGATCAGGATCAAATTACACTGAGTTTCTGAGTTTGGCCAGATTGAAACAACTTTGCCCCTTTGGGTCAGTTCAGCAAACATTTATTTTCAACTCTCTGTAGGTACTGCACTGGGTTCAAAGGGAGATTTAAAAAAAATCTAATTTGATACAATGAAGCTGGGAATTTTGCTCAGATAAAAATGGGAAACGAAATGATAAGAGAGTTCAGGGGAAGATGAGAATAATCATGTTGGTAAAGAAGGATTTGACATTTCCTATGATAGTGAAACTTTAGCTGCACCTTAAAGCATAAACAAAATTCCAGTAGGTGGAACACATGAGGGAAAGACATCTGGAGAAGAGGATTTAAAAGGAATAGATACATTAACTTGAAACCTTCGTTCCTTGGCAATCTTAACTTTTAATCTCTGATATCTCTTGGGGCTGTTTCCAGATTTTCTGCTTTCTTATTGCAAGAAATCTACCCAATGGCTGGCTTTACCATTTGCACCTTGCTTGTTAGTGATTAATCAGTAAGTCTTCAAATTATTGAATTGCCAAATGAATAGGTGTCAGAGGTCATACTGAGAAACAGACTTTCAGCTCTGGAACTGACACTAACAAAAATACTAAAAAAGGGTGCTAGAAAGAGACATTCAGGATCAGGGAAGAGAGAGATCTGTGTATCATCCCACGTTTTCCGTACCGGCCACTAAATCCCATTTAATATTTCCCTTCAAACTTCGATGCTGGGTTATCAATGACTGTATAGCTATGCCAAGTGAAAAGACTGCTAAGCAATTTCTTGATAGGCTGCCAATGCAGCTCTAAGCTTAGAACCAATTCTGCTCAATTCATATGCTATTCCTATTGTGCCATGGGTCATTCTAATTAAAAGCAATTACTCTCCTGTCTTCAATGGCAGATGGTTGTGTTTATTTTTGCCTTGGGTAAGTCATACAGGGGAAACTCATGTAGTTTGGGACATGAACATGGAGCATGGAGGTGATAAGACCGTTTCTTTCCTTTAGGAATGACTGAAAGAATAGAAGATCAATTGAAGGACTTGTTAAAAAAAGGAGACTGTTTGAGAATAAACTTGGAATATGTCATTGGTAACAGAGTCCAGCAGGAGTTAGAAACAGGGTAAGATACTAGGTAATTGGAGCTGAAGGGATATAGACTGTGCAACAGGACTAGATACAAAAACTCAAAAATGGACAGCATAATAACACCTAATTGTAAAGTAATCAGGTTAAAACACTGAATGAAGCTGCGTCTGAGATATAGGTTTTTTTTTTTTGTCTGTCTGTCTTTTTTTTTAATTTTTTTGTACTATTATTATTTTTTTAATTTTTTCTCTATGTTAACATTCTATATCTTTTTCTGTTGTTTTGCTAGTTCTTCTAAATCAATGCAAATGTACTAAGAAATGATCATGCATCTATGTGATGATGTTAAGAATTAATGATTGCATATGTAGAATGGAATGATTTCTAAATGTTGGGTTAATTTCTTTTTTTTCTTTAATTAATAAAAAAAAAAGAGGAAATATTTTGGAAAATGAGAGATTCAGAGAGAGCAACACTACGAAGCAGAGAATCCACCAGCCAGCGACCTTTGGAGATGAAGAAGGAAAACGTCTCCCAGAGAGCTTCATGAAACCGGAAGCCAGAAGAGGAAGCTAGCAGATGATGCCGTATTCGCCATGTGCCCTTCCAGCCGAGAGAGAAGCCCTGACTGTGTTCACCATGTGCCATCTCACTTGAGAGAGAAACCTCGAACTTCGTCGGCCTTCTTGAACCAAGCAAGGTATCTTTCCCTGGATGCCGTAGATTGGACATTTCTATAGACTTGTTTTAATTGGAACATTTTCTCAGCCTTAGAACTTGTAAACTAGCAACTCATTAAATTCCCCTTTTTAAAAGCCAAAAAAAAAAAAAGGAGACTGAAAGCTCAACCCATCAGAAAACAATTTGTCATTGGGATGAACCTAATGAGAAAGCAGTGCAATGTGACAATATTAAGCAACAAACGAGTTGCTTTTATTCAATGTGATTGAATAACACATTCTGGAATAAGTAAACCTTCATTTTTATGCAAAAGAGAATTTGACAAACTCTGCCAGGAAAATAATTTTTTTTTTCTGCTTTAGTTGGCCCACATAAAATAAGGATAGTTGTCCTGTATTAGAAGAATTCCGTAAGGGTGAAGTAGGTAAAAATTTTAATTTCAATAATTAAAAATTGAAGGTATATATTTAAAGGATTTTGAACTTTTAAAGATGTAAACTTTAGGAAGATTGTATTGTCTATTTACTATGTATGCCTTAAAAATTGAAGAGAAGCTGATAAGTATATTTGTAAGTAATAAACATTTGAAAAAAACACATTTTTTTAAATTTAAATGACTCAACTGAATCAAAGGTACTTTTATATTGAATCTAGTTAGAATATTTTGGATCAAGTTTACCAAATTGATCTGTGCTGTTTGGTGTCTATTTTGTATCATTTAAAAACTTTCTTTCTTCACTACTTCTTTCAGACAGCAAATTGTGTATGATGTTTTATTGACTTAGATCATAACAGTAGAGCATCATGGAAAGGATATTGGCCTTAGGATAATTGGTCATGGATTTTAATCCCAAATACTATTGTTTTATAACTATGTGACCTTGGAAAGTTTCTTAACTTTTTGAACTTCCTGAAACTTAGTTTCATCATATTTAAACTTCATCTAACACACTCTATCTTCCAGACTGGTTTTAAAGAATCAGTGAGATAATTTCTCGAGCACAGCAAACAACAAAAACAAAGCACAGTGCCTACCACAGAACACACATCCAATGATATTAATTTCTTCCTACCATTTCATTCCATACTCTCAATAAAAAGTTAAAAATCAGACCACATCCAAGATCCAATTAATACTAATAGGCATGATGCAAGTCAGAGAACTAGTTTTCCAGTCATTTCCTGTGCAAACTTTATTATACACTACTGGGATTCACAGATAGTGTTTTTTTTTCCTTGAGTATATTATAATTTATTAAAAGTTAATGAAGGGCGGGCAATGGTGGCTCAGTGGCAGAGTTCTTGCCTGCCATGCCAGAGACCCGTGTTCGATTTCTGGAGCCTGTCCATGCCAAAAAAAAAAAAAAAAGCAATGAAAACATTTGTTGTGGGCATAGATGGTTACTGTTTCATAAAACTAATCTTGGCTAATCTTTAAACAGGGAGCAGTTAAATAGAAAATGCATGCTTTGTTTTTTATTTGCAGCATTGTAACAACAGATATTTCATTAGCTTCAGTAAAACTTCATGTTTTTTAATATTTTTATATAAAAATGAATAAAATGGGTCATTTGGGAAAGACGTAAGTTTGCTAACTGCAAAAATCTTAAGGATGGCTTACTTTATATAAACAAAATATCAAATGATAATAGCAATATGACATATTTGTTCGTATATAACTTGGCTGTAGAGGCAACATGCAATGCACAAGAGGCCACATATTATTCTATGTATACTTGTGAAACCTCCAAAATGCAGGAACGAGGTTCAGTTTTCTTTGTTATGGATATTTAATGATGCTGTTTTGGAAAAATAGAGATTATTTTAACATATCAATGGCCACTTGGAGGTAAGGCCTACAACTTACTATATGAATATCCTCAGCAATATTAAAATACAAATAGCATCAAGAATGAGAAATGGAGTACGTGATGGCTTGAGGAATAAAGGTGGAACTCAGTAACAGGGTGGTTAACTTGAAAAAGCTTCTAGTATGGAGTTGACCGGATGATATACAGTGCAAGTCAAGAGATTCCTGATTTAATTATTTTCCATATAATGAGAGTTTATATTCTAGCTGAGAATTTACTCATTCATTTATTCATCCATTCATTTATCGGAAGCATGCAAATCTTTCAGGTCTGCATTACACACTCTGTTGAGGAAAATCATAACAAGCACACACCAGCTATTCCTCTGGATTGTAATAGAGTGAGGCTTTTGAGCTGTGTTGCAAAGTTTTTCCCTAAATATAAGTAGTCTCAGACTGTTGTTTCCAGTATTTAATCCTGCAGTTCATGGTTTCAGTGCTTAGTCCTGCGGTGTTTGGCTCTTTCTTAATGTCAGCCTGTCAGGGGTCATTCTGGGGTCAGTACAGTTACCACAGTTCTCTTCCCAGGAGAAACAGAATGATATGCCTGCAGTGAAAAACAGAGAAAGAGCCTGGGAGTGAGACAGACCTGACCTGTAGCTTGGCTCTCTCATGGCGGGCAGTTTACTTTAACTAAATGACACTCACTATCTTCACCTGCAAAATGAGGATACTAGGACCTACCTGTTCTGTGAATTCAATGAGGAAAATTTGTAAAACGTAGCAATATCCCTGACATATAAAAAGCAGCAATATCCCTGACATATAAAAAGTACTCAATAGATCTTTTCTTCCTCCTTCCACGTTCTCCCATGCTGTTTAATATAGACCCTGTTTTGGAGAGTGATAATCCAGCCTGATGTTACCTGAAATAGTGGTGAAGTGGCTCAGATTGAATTCCTGAGAAACTCTTCTGTGGGTTTACGTTTCTTTGTTTTGGCTACCTACTTCTAGGTTCTTGGCTGTATTACGAAGAATGGAGATTTTTAAATCAATGAACTGTCACCATAGTATTGCAAAGTCTTATTCAGTGGTCTTTATTTTCCTGTGTCAAGACAAAAAGCCCAATGTTGCACGTTGGAAACCTGAGTTTTTCTACATATATGCGACATTAGGAAACTAATGAAAATGTGAAATCTGTTCATCATGTGGATCATACAAATTTCAGATTGGTTATCATAGTAAATATTTTTCTTGAAAACATATTTTAATTCACTAAAACTAATTTTCATATATGTTTAATTGCACATGCATTTTAAATTCCATTTTAGTATTTCTAATTATTTGTGCTAGATTATGAAAATAAATTGTAAATGATATCGTTATTGCTAAGTTCTCTTTTTACTAAATTTAGGAAATTCTTATAAACAGGATTTCCATAAAAATGAATCCTAGGAAAGGAAGTCTTGCAGATCAAGAGCTCATTTTGGGACCTTAATTATAATCTTTCATTTTTGAAACTGCTATGATTAAAGGGACATACAAACCATAGGCACATTCAAACAACAACAATATGAAGAAAGCTGAACATTCGACTTCTAGAATATGGCACATGTCTATATTTTTTTCTTTGTTTCAAGGCAATAAACTGTTACTTTTCTCCTCAGACAATGAAGAAAATGATCTTTACTTGGATTTTATATGCATTTTATCCTTATTTCCCTTCTAATTTTGATTCTATCTGCTTGGAAATAGAAACTAATTCTATGTATGCTTAATGTCAAATTCTTTCAGACGTTGCACAAAGAAGCTACACTGAATTCACAGAACAGAAATGAAATGTACTAAAATGGAAAACGTTATCAAATAAAGAAAAAAATATGCTACTTGATTTTGTTTGTACCTAGATTTTATGTTTTCTCATAATGCCGTATTCAAGAGGGTGACCCTAATTCTTTCACGTAGTGTTCATAATATTTTATAAAGAAGATTATTTTGTGTAAAAATTTTCTTCTTCCTTAACAAGAGATGACTTGGGATAAAAGGGAAAATTGGAAAAAAAAATGAATATCAAATAGATGCACTTGCAAAGTACATTTAATATGATTCTATAGAACTGTGACCAACACTATTATTGAGATTATTTTAACAATGCAGATGCTGGATTGTCCAATAATAGCCAAAATATCTTCCATTCCACATGCTGCTCTTACGAGGTGGCTTTCAAGAGGTAAATTCTATTACTCTTCTTGAATATGGATATGATTATATTACAGCAGAGAACCCAGGTATCATGCTGTGAAGAAACACAAGCAGCCAATGGAGAGGTCTACTGAGAGAAGAGCAGAGACCCCTGGCCCATCGCACTAGCTGACAGCATTAACTTGTGAGCTGTGTGACTGAGTAATCAATCATGAAAGTGGATTCCCTAGCAGTTAAGTCACCTATATTATTGTGTCCTGGAGCAAAGATGAAGCATCCCCTAGAACCCTGCCCCAGTTGCAGATTCATGAGCAAAATAAATGATTGCTCTTATTTTATATCACAAAGTTTGGGATAGCTTGCTACATAGAAATAGATAATCAATGAACACAATTTCAATTAAAAATAATGACACCCAATATCCTAACTATTAAGTTTGTCTGAGTTAAGGGTGATTATTGTCGAGTTTCCTAGTTGTGATTCAAACAATTTAGCTTTATCATCTTTAATAAGAAGCAGAGGATTTCCTCTAACCCATTCGCACAAACACACACACACGTACATATGCATATATATGCATTTATTTTTCTATTAGTGATATAACATTCAAATATTTCAACACTAAAAAGTTTTTCTTCACACAAATGTCTAATAAAGTCCAACTATCTACAAATAACAGTTTACCCTAAGCATTCAAACTAAGTTCAGTATTATATGAGAACTGTCAGTATTATATAAGAACTATCAGTACCAGTATTATATAAGAACTCCTAAGAGAGTTTCTCAGTTTGTTTTGTTTTGTTGCCACTCAATTCAAGTGATTTCAGAATTGACCATTCTCAAGAATCTATGTCCTAAGAGCCATTTTCTACAGTAGCGTGGGTCAATAACAGCATGCTGTTACCTGGTCATAGGACTAATATTTGGCCAGTGGATGGTGTTCAGAAGGGATAGACCATTTAAACCCTGGCCACTAAAAAATATCACATGGAATCTTTCAGTGTTGTGTAACTTTCATGTTTACCAGTAGAATTGTGATAATCAACAAAGGACTGCCTTCAACATCCTGAGAATGGAGGAACTGTGAAATGGTCTGTGTCTGAGTAGTCAGTTTGCTACGTGGAAGACACTCAGGGCAGCTGGCTGAAAAATAACCTATGAATTGTATGGTTACATAGTAAGCAACAATACTTGTCATGCTAATACACTGAAATTTTGGAGTTTTTTTCTTTTCTTTCTTTTTTTTTTTTTTTTTTGTAGCAAACAGCCACTTACACTGAAATGAATACCCTGGAGTGTGTGGTGCTACCATATCAAAAATCTAATATATGAGGTATTAGCTTAAGCGCTCAGGTGGTTCAGTATGAGATCTGACATCAGAGGCTGAAAATGTGCTAATCCAGGTTATAGGGTAGTGAAGCATTTGGTAGAATACTTGCCTTTAATAGCTTGGAAGGCAGATCACATGGATTACTGATCTTGAGGCTCTAGAAAAAGCAGTTGGGAAGAATCCAAGTGCCTGCGTCTGTGCGCCTTATGACAGGCATAAGAAAGTGATGAGTTCCACAAAGTCTTGGTTGATTTGTAAATAGATACGCAAGGAATTTAGAGAGTATGGAGATTTGGAGAAATAAAAGATTGGAAACCCATACAGTTCCTAGAGGTACACAGATAAATATAAGATTGAAAAAAGCTTTAAGCCCCAAAGATACTGTAAAAAGGATCATTTGAAAAGAGTGAATCATTTCTTTAGTAAAGATCAGATTAAGCATATCCTTTCCCACCCGGTTTTTACCATGACCAGAGTAATTGCTATTACATTGAGAAAGTACCATGGGTTTGAGGAAACAAAGAAATAAGGCTTGAGATTTTTGCCTGAAATAATCTTGATTGTGGTTACTGGCACAGGGAAAAATAACCTTGGTTGTGGTTACTGGCACGTGGAACTAACTGGAAGCAAACATAACAGGGACCTGTCAAGTTTTTAAACAATACCATCACCAGAGAACCATAAGCCTGAACATGAAAGTCACTAGCCATCCAAACCATAAGTTAAGGCTCAGGATCCTTTACTTGCATAAGGAGGAACAAGTTAAATCAGAGAAGGCCCAGGAAGGGCATGTCCCTTATTGTTCACTTGAGATCACTTCAAATTTGAATATAGAAGATAATTTCTCAATAAATAGACAAGAGACCAAAAGACCCAAAGACCAAATCATAGTCTAATCAAGGAATATCCATTGTTTTATTGCAGGGGGTCTTTATAAGGGATTTGTATATTACTGCCTAGTGGATTTCTATATTTCTGCAGACCACTATAGAGACCTATACATCTCTCACTCTTCCGTTTCTCAGCTAGGATTTTCTGATATAGTTATTCTGTCTGAACTGCAACAATATATGCTCTGTGTAGGAGGGCAGACGATTTTTATTTTAAGGTAAACAGACCAAACTGCTGATATCTGAATCAAATAAAGTGCATTTGTATCACAATGACATTATGGACTTCAAGTAGGATGGAATGACAAAATGGGATTTCTGAACATCTTTCTTCATTTTGTGTAAAATGATAAATCCAAGCCATAAGAAATTCCTTCCAAAGTTTTTGGAGCCCACCAAACTATTGATGGGATTAATTGTTCTGAAAACTCATGTCCAATTTACCCAATGTTAGCCTCTAAGTTCTTATGTCCGTCACTCTGCAGTCCTCAGTTTTGAGCCAAATACAATATCCTCTTCTTTATCTCAATCCTAACGTTATACTGAATAAATTTTATACATTTTTACCCTAAACCCTGGTTTATGTATTTTCTTTGACTTTCTCACTTTCAAGGAGATTCTACTAGTCTTGTCTCTCCCCATCTTGTCATAACCTGAAACTGTTTCACATCTGAGTGGACTTCCAGTCCATCGACCCCACTAATTCTAACTCTCTTGCTATATCAGCCTTTTCGCCCATATTCCTATCCATCCTAGTTTTTGTGTTCTATCTGTTGCAAATATCTTTACCACTACCCTGCCTTACTTCTAACTTTTTGCCACATGTATACAACAAAACATTAAACTCTGGATGAATTCAACTATCTATCCATTTTACATATTTATTGAGGATTCCCAGTCCATGTGCAAAATAATTAAAATAATCAATTATGTCATTATCACCACAAATTTGAAATTAAAAAATCTTAATTGAGCTTTCACCATTATGGTGTAATTATAGTGGGTTTCTCTTAAGATTGCTTTCTGATTTTCCTCAACTGCAAGTTTCAATCTTTATGTGACTTTCCCTGTCAGCAGTTGACACTTTGTTCTAGTTGACTAGCTGCTGGAATGCAATATACCAGAAACAGAATGGATTTTAAAAAGAGGAATATAATAAGTTGCTATTTTAAAGTTCTAAGGCCGAGAAAATGTCCCAGTTGAAACAAGTCTATAGAAATGTCCAATAAAAGGCATCCAGGGTAAGATACCTTGGTTCAAGAAGGCCAATGAAGTTCAGGGTTTCTCTGTCAAGTGGAAGGGCACAAGGTGAACACAGTCAGAGTTTCTCTCTCATCTGGAAGGGCACGTGGCAAACATGGCATCATCTGCCAGCTTCCTCTCCTGGCTTCCTGTTTTATGAAGCTTCCCAGGAAGCATTTTCCTTCTTTATCTCCAAAGGTCGCTGGCTGGTGGACTCTGCTTCTCGGGGCTATGTCATTCTGCTCTACTTTCTCTGAATCTCCTATTCTCCAAAATGTTTCCTCTTTTATAGGACTCCAGTAAACCAATCAAGACCCATCCAAATGGGTGGAGACATGCTGTCATCTAATCCACCTTCACAATCACTCTTGATTAAATCACATCTCCAGGGAGATGATCTTAATACAGTTTCAAACATACAGTATTGAATAGGGATTTTCTACCTTTATGAAATGGAATTTTGATTTAAACATGGCTTTTCTAGGGGTCATAAATCCTTTCAAACCAGCACACACTTTGTAGCTTCCTTTTGGAACTGCTTTCTCCCTCAGCTTTCACAACTCTTCTCTTCTCTAAATAGTCCATCTCAGTCTCTTTTTCAGGATCTCTGAAACATGCAGTTTAATGTTAGCGTGTTCATGAAATTCAGGGTTCTTTCTAAACATATTTTTGTTCTCATTTTGTACGCATACTACCAAGATAGTTTATTCATTTTTCATTATTTTGATTTATAAGTTTAATATTTTCAATTATTTTTCTCCAATTATATCTATCTTCTAAGAATCAGGTTAATGTACCTGTGCTGATTTGAAACCCAGAAAAGCCATGTTCTTTTAATGCTAACCCAGTCCTCTGTAAGCAGCCATGTTCTTTTGATCCTGATCCAGTATTATAGGGTGGGACCTCTCGATTAGGTTGTTTCCATGGAGATGTGACACACCCAATTGTGAATGTGACCTTTTGAAGAGATGGAGATGTGACTCCACCCATTATAGGAGGGTCTTGATTAGCTTATTGGAGTCCTTTAAAAGGAGGAATACTTTGGAGAAAGCTTAGATGCAGACATTTGGAGATACTCAGAGAACTAACATGGTTGCAGATGTTTGGAGATGCAGAGGAAAATGTCAGAAGGACCCACAGGATCTGTGGAAGCCATTTGAAACCAGACACTGGGAAAGGATCTCAGCAGACATTGCCATGTGTCTTCCTAAGAGATGAAACCCCAATTTTTTCCTTGTAGCATCTAAGTGAGAATCTACAGATGCTTAGCAAGGAGGCCACTGGAATCAGAAGCTGGAAGTAATGGAATTGAGATCAAGGACCACCAGATACCAGCCATGTGCCTTCCCATGTGACAGGCATTGGCCTTTCTAGAGAATCAAGGTGTTTTTATCTGGAGACCTTAGTTTGGACATTTTTAAGGCTTTAGAACTGTAAAATTATAACTTAATATATCTCCTTTTTAAAAGCCATTCCATTTCTGATATACTACATTCCAGCAGCATTAACAAACTAAAACTAAATATCCATCTGCCTATTAGATGCTTTCACTTATGGGTATACCAGTTACAATATGTTTCAAGATTAATTAATAGTCTCCTTATCTCCAACACCAAACCTGCGCATTTCCTGGAGAATTATGCTAACTTTTATCCTCTTGCCCCAATCAGGAAACTTTGCAACATATTTGACCTACCCTCTTCCCTCAAGCACCAGGTGTTGCCATGCAATCATTTAAAAAATACTTACTGAACACCTATGTATGTCAGAAACTGTGCTAGGCACTTGGCCAACCATCATAAGCAAGAATAAGTGTGATTCAATCTCTGTTGGAGCTAACACTCTTTTTGTGCTGAAGGTGAATCATAAATATTAATCCTACACCATGCAAATATATAAAATGGTATGAGTGTGATGAGAGTTATAAATGAGAGGAACAGGACACTAAAAACTTAGGAAGGTCAGGGAGAGTTACCCTGAGGAAATGAACATTGAGTTCAGATGTGAGACAAGACTAAGGACTTATTAGATGTAGGAAAGAAAAAGAGTGTTCCACATAAGAGAACATGTGTTAGCAAAATCCTGAAGTTAGGAGAAACATTCTTTGTAGGGATAGGGCCTTAAGCCTTGGGAGGTGTGAGATGTACTTGAGAAATACATAGGAGCCAGACCATACAGGGATTTGTGGGTATTGTTAAATTAATTTTATTTTAATTCTAGAGGATGGGAAGTTTCTGAAGCATTTTAATCAGGGATGTGACAACTAGATTTACATTTGCAAAAAGATCAGTCTGTCTGTCTTGAGGGGAGCAGGAATGGCCAAAGGAGAGAGGTTAGAAGGTTGTATCAATTTCTTTTCCAGAGAAGAGATGGTAGTAATTTGTCCAGAGTGATATCTTTGGGAAATAAAAGCAGACAGATTTAGAAGATATTTAGGGGACAAAATGGACAGGAATTTCTGTAACCTGGATATGGCTGAGGAGGTGGGAGAAGACACTATCAAGGTAGAATGTAAGATTTCTTATTTGCACAATTGAGCATTTAGTGGACTGACTTCTTAAAATCACAAACTCTTTGTGATATCCTCATGACCTCACCTTTTTGAATATCCCCAGATTAATTTCTTCTGTTGTTCTACCAAATAGTCACTCTAAACAAAAAAGTTGTATTAAACTTTCAGTTTTGTGAATATTCCATGTTCTTTCTTGATCTTAGAGTTTGGACATGCTAAACCATCTAATGAAAGCATGCTTCTACAACTCATCCTCCTTCTCTTGGCCAATTGTCGGTCATCTTTCAAAGATTACTCCTCCTAGAAGACTTTGCTCAAAGTTCTGCACCGTGAATACCGATGAGGGTAGCATTGGCAGTTTGTATTCTCCTAGCTACCTATATATTTTGATTATAGAACCATCTAACTTGTAATTATCTATTTATTTGTCTATTTCTTCTTGGACTCTAAAAACTTTGTGTGCAGGAGGCCTATTTTGGTCATTGTGTCTCTACCCTAGTATTGAAGGCTCTCAAAAAATTGTTGAAGAATAAATTGAATGCATGCATGAATGGATGATTGAATGAAATTTTAAATTGTATAATAAGGAATTCTAACTTTAGTTTTTGCATCCCCAGTACATAACACTCTCAGTGTTATTCCAGAGGTATTCCTTAATATGAGACAAGTTTGGTAACATTGTTTTTTTAAACTTCCCTTCTTTTCATAACCCTATTTTATGTCAAATCATTTACTAGTCTGCCCAGAGAATATTCTCTTTTTCAGCAGATTGTATTTATTCAGCGCCTCTTTTGTGTGACTATATTATTACAAAAAATATTTAGCATTTTATTAGTAACTGTTAACATCTATTGAACATGTACTGTACATTTTCTAGGCATTTTTCCAACTGTTTTACATGAAAAATTAATTTTCATAAAACCTCTACACAGGAGATATTATTAGTACCCCCATTTAACACATGAGAAAAATGAGCAATTAGAGACTAAGTAACTGATCTAAGGTCATCCAACTAATAAGTGTCAAAGTCAGGATTTGAACCCTAGCATGTCATCTCCAGAGTCTTTGCTCTTATCTCCTCTACCACATTTCTCCTCAATCTCATGTAGGATACAGAATAAGAAGACTCTTCTTTAACTTGTTAGTTTTGGAAAATAATGCAGACCATCCACAGGGTTCCAGATAACATTAATTCTTATTTTCCCCAAAATTATACCTGATAATTTCCCTCTGTAATTACATGTGCTCCCCATATTTTTATGATTTCTAGAATATAGTCCTGAATCCAAGAACAAAAAGAAATGTATTCAGGACCAGCACAAGAACAAATGATTAGAACTTTTGTAAAGATGAGGGGAAGGAATATAGAAACATTTTTTAAAATTTATTTTTCTTTATTAAAGAAATTGTGGGTTTGTAGAGCAATAATGCAAAATACAGGATTCATGTATAACACCCTATATTAACACCTTGCATTGGTGTGGAACATTTGTTACAATTCATGAAAGCATTTTTTTTCATGCTTTTCATAATTAAAAAAAATTATATTTTTATAATTGAACTATTAACTATAACCTATGTTTTAACTTAATGGCTTGCCATTTGAGTAGGGCCATTCCATGGATTTTAAAAAATTTCATTCAATTACCATAGATGCAACCTGACATTTCCCTTTTTAACCACATTCAGATGTGTATTAATAGGGAGTTTTAATTTTAATTTTAATTAAAAATTAAATTAATTTTGCCTGTGTTTTCCACTAGAATGTAATCTCCATGAAGATAAGTATTTATGTCTAGATCATGAATATCTGTATTCTCATCACTAGGAAGAGTGTTTAGTACATAGAAGGTGCTGTTAATTTCACTCACAATGTTGTTCTACCATCACCACCATCCATTTCCAAAACATCCCCATCATTTCAAATAGGAAAAGTGTACATTTTAAGCCTTAACTTCCAATTCACTGCCCCTACCCTATCCCCTGGTAACATGTATATGAGATTCTGACCCTAAGAGTTATTTCTTTCCATTCAAATCATACAATATTTGTCCTTTTGTGTTTGGCTTATTTCACTCAACAATATGTCTTCATGGTTCATCCGTGCCTGTATCAGAACTTCATTCCTTTTTACATGTGAATAATATTCCATTGTATGTATATACCACATTTTTTTTTTTTACTCATTCATTAAATACTGGACAATTGGATTGCTTCCATCTGTTGGCCTTTGTGAATAATGTCACTATGAACATTGATATGCAAACATTTGTTCAAGCCCTTGCTTTCAACTTTTCGGTCTGTACCTCATTGTGGGATTGCCAGGTCATATAACTATATGCCTCACTTTCTGAGGAACCTCCAAACTGTCTTCAGTAGCAACTGCACCATTTCACATTGCTACCAGCAATGAATGAATGTGTTTCTATTCCATCACTTGTAGTTTAAAATGTTAAGCATCTTTGGACCTCATCCAAATGCTTTTAACATCTAGGCTTCAGTGAATGCATCGTGAAAAGCCATGTGCCCCTAATTTTATTTGAGCGTGTATTTGATGGGGACACAGTGATAACTTAGGAGTGACTAGCATTTGTTGTATATGTCAGGGGTTATGCTTCTGAATTATTCTTAAGACTATACAAAATGGTGGTGTCTCTTTTCTTTGGAAGATAATTATTACCTGTTCACAATTATGGATAACGATTATGTGTAAATGTTGTGTAACAGTAACAGGCTTGGCAATAAAAGTAGTTATTGCCACGCCAATTATTTAGTTATTTTACAAATGGTAGAAGAGGTCATTTTTCGACTTCCTGCTCTTATTCCTCTCCATAGGAAATGAATCTAATTTCACATCAATTAAATAGTTTTATTTTCATGATGTTATATTTCAAGGAATAGAAAACATAAATGTCACATTTACAGGGATGGTTTATAGGAAAAGAAAGACGTATTTGTCTAGATTTATTTATTTCCTCAACTACTTATTTACTAAATGAATTGCAAAACTTTGATATTTTATTCTATTAATTAATTCATTAATCCATTCGTACATTTTTAATAAGTATCTACTGAGCACATTCTATGTACTAAACACTCTTCTTGATGATGAGAATCCAGTTGTTCATGAGATAGACATAAATACTTATCCTCATGGAGATTATATTCTCGTGGAAAAGATAGACAATAAGCAAACTAATTAAGTGCAATATATAATTTTTACTAGAAATAATTTTTATAGATAAAATAAAGCAAAGAAAGAAGACAGAAAGTGATGGTGGGAGATGTAGCACATTTGAAATTCAGTGGCCAAGAAAG
Source organism: Tamandua tetradactyla (assembly GCF_023851605.1). Classification (NCBI taxonomy): domain Eukaryota; kingdom Metazoa; phylum Chordata; class Mammalia; order Pilosa; family Myrmecophagidae; genus Tamandua; species Tamandua tetradactyla. The sequence continues at coordinate 28,868,107 of NC_135350.1, forward strand.
GTCCTGCTGAGATAGTAGCATATAAATAAAGATTTAAAAAGGAAAAGCCAGTAACATATAAGGGAAAGAACTTCCCAAGTTGAGCAGATATCATATGGTATTCCTGTTGTATTAGTGAAACAGACGTGCTAGTATAGCGACATCTGAAAGAGCAATGGAAAGACAACAGAAGATGAGAAGTAGTGGGCATAAGGTTTAATTCATATTTTATTACGAATGAGATATTGGGCCATTGGAGGTTTGTGAACAGCTGACTGACAACACCTGACATACTTTAATGGCAACTTTGGTTGCTGTGTTGGGACACAGGGAAGGAAGAGCTAGGAAGAGTGAGAAAGGTAGAACATTATTACAGGCAGCAGATGTTAGCGCTTGAACTTAAGTTGATGAGAAATGTTCAGATTCTGTATGTATTTTCAAGATAAAGCCAACAGGATTGAATGAGGATTTTAAGAACAAAAATGAATTAAGATTGATTCAAGATTTTGACCCACATAAATAGAGTCATGGAATTTGCTCTGAACTGAGATGGAGAGGAATGAAAAATAAGTGATTTTTCAGTGGAGAAGATCAGGAGGTGGTTTTTGATGTGTTAAATATGAGATGACTATTAAGCATTCAAATGGAAATTCAGGTACACAGTTGTGCATAAAAGTATGAACTTCATAGAAGAGAAGTGACTTTGTAACATAAATTTTGTAGTCATTATCAAATAGGTGCTATTTGGTGCGATGAAACTGGGAGATATTTTCAAAGGATTGGGGGCCTGCTCTGTCTAATACAGTAGCCACAGCCACATGTGAGTATGAAGCATTTGAGATTTGACTGTTCCCAATTAAGATATACCATAAGTGTGACATACACATTGGATTTCAAAAGCTTAGTATGCAAAAAATAATGTATTTTATTAATATTTTATACTGATTAGATGTTGAAATGATAATATTTAGATATACTGGATTAAATAAATGTATTTAATGTATTATTCATTACATTAGATGAATAATACATTAAATTATATTTTTGTTCTTTTTTACTTTTTAATGTGGCTACTGGAAAATTTTTAATTACATCTATGGCTCATATTTGTAGCTCACACTTTTCTATTGAACTGTGAACTCACAATTTTCTATTTGGATTTTGAGAAATAGAGAAAAAGAAGTCCAAAGATTGCTCTTTGGGAAATTCCTAGATTAAAATCCTTACAAGATAAGGGGGAGTCAAACAAGAGATTGAGATGGAGCAGCTAGTAAGGAATACCAGGCAGGTGTTGCATCCAGAATGTCAAATGAATTAAAAGTTCAGAGAAGAAAGGGTGACCTATTGTCTTAGTTTGTCTAGATCATTATAACAAATACCCCATACTAATTGGACTAAATGACAGGAATTTATTACCTCACTGTTTTGGAGGCTAGAATTCCAAACTCTGGTGGTGGTTTACCAGCAATCCATAACTCAATCTCTGTCTCCATTGCATGGCAAGTTGTCTCTTATATCTTCCTACGGTCTCTACTAGTCCAATTTCCTCTGTTCAGGAAGACGTCAAGCATAATGAATTAAAGACCACTCTATTTTATCAGGGATCATCTTTTTTTTTTTTTTTTTTTTTTTTTAGCTCAGATGCAGCTTCATTCAGTGTTTTAACATGATTACTTTACAATTAGGTATTATTGTGCTGTCCGTTTTTGAGTTTTTGTATCTAGTCCTGTTGCACAGTCTGTATCCCTTCAACTCCAATTACCCATTATCTTACCCTGTTTCTAACTCCTGCTGGACTCTGTTACCAATGACATATTTCAAGTTTATTCTCGAATGTCCGTTCACATCAGTGGGACCTTACAGTATTTGTCCTTTAGTTTTTGGCTGGACTCACTCAGCATAATATTCTCTAGGTCCATCCATGTTATTACATGCTTCATAAGTTTATCTTGTCTTAAAGCTGCATAATATTCCATCGTATGTATATGCCACAGTTTATTTAGCCATTCTTCTGTTGATGGACATTTTGGCTGTTTCATCTCTTTGCAATTGTAAATAACGCTGCTATAAACATTGGTGTGCAAATGTCCATTTGTGTCTTTGCCCTTAAGTCCTTTGAGTAGATACCTAGCAATGGTATTGCTGGGTCGTATGGCAATTCTATATTCAGCTTTTTGAGGAACCGCCAAACTGCCTTCCACAGTGGTTGCACCATTTGACATTCCCACCAACAGTGGATAAGTGTGCCTCTTTCTCCGCATCCTCTCCAGTACTTGTCATTTTCTGTTTTGTTGATAATGGCCATTCTGGTGGGTGTGAGATGATATCTCATTGTGGTTTTGATTTGCATTTCTCTAATGGCCAGGGACATTGAGCATCTCTTCATGTGCCTCTTGGCCATCCGTATTTCCTCTTCTGAGAGGTGTCTGTTCAAGTCTTTTTCCCATTTTGTAATTGGGTTGGCTGTCTTTTTGTTGCTGAGTTGAACAATCTCTTTATAAATTCTGGATACTAGACCTTTATCTGATGTGTCATTTCCAAATATTGTCTCCCATTGTGTAGGCTGTCTTTCTACTTTCTTGCTGAAGTTCTTTGATGCACAAAAGTGTTTAATTTTGAGGAGCTCCCATTTCTTTCTTTCTTTCTTGAGTGCTCTTGCTTTAAGTTTAAGGTCCATAAAACTGCCTCCAGTTGTAAGATTCATAAGATATCTCCCTACATTTTCCTCTAACTGTTTTATGGTCTTAGACCTAATGTTTAGATCTTTGATCCATTTTGAGTTAACTTTTATATAAGGTGTGAGATACGGGTCTTCTTTCATTCTTTTACATATGGATATCCAGTTCTCTAGGCACCATTTATTGAAGAGACTGTTCTGTCCCAGGTGAGTTGGCAAAGAAAACTACAAAAAAACTGCTAAAAGAAATCACAGAAGACCTAAATAGATGGAAGGGCATACCGTGTTCATGGATTGGAAGACTAAATATAATTAAGATGTCAATCCTACCTAAACTGATCTACAGATTCAATGCAATACCAATCAAAATCTTATCAGGGATCATCTTAATAGAATCTTTGAAGATCCCATTTACAAATGAGTTCATACCCACAAGACAATGGGTTAAGACTTGAACATGTCTTTGTGGAGGACATTATTCAATCTGCCACATCCTGTGTGTCTACTTTTTAATTGGTTGTGATATCTAAATAAAATTAGTGCTAAAAATTGGCAATTGGATTAGTGATATGGATTCATTGGCATCTGGGCAAGAGCAAGTTCTATAGAATTGTGAATGAAAGCCTAATTAAAATGCTTACAAAAAGGAATTAGAGGAAAGGGATTGGAGCAAATTAACATATCATATTTTATTAATGTGCATTACCAAAAATAGGGGAAGAAATGAGAGGGTAATTGGAGGGGTCAGTGTGCTGGGGTTGAGAGACATCATTTTAGTAAGGGAGAAATAAGAGAATGTTTTTATGCTCATGTGGATGATCCAGTATGAAGGGACTAAATATTCATGTAGGAGAATTACTTTGGTGATTTCCTGATTAGTCCACAGGGGTTGGGATCTAAAGCAATGTGCAGATGAAAATGAGCAGCATACTTTCTGACAGAATGTATAAAGCCTAGGGGAGATTATAACAAAGAATATTTGAGTGGAGTTGATTTGTTACTTAAGAATAAATTCAGGCAGGGGATTTAAAAATGTGAAGAGATGAGATATGGAAGTACAGTAGTTAATAGCCAAAAAGTTCATAGCTTGTATGTGAAAATCAGCATTTAATCCATGTATTAGCTTGCAAGCTACCAGAATGTGATATACCAGAACTGTAATGGCTTTTAAAAAGGGAAATTTAATAAGTTACAAGTTTACAGTTCTAAGTCAATGAATATATCCCAACTAAGGCATCCAGGGAAAGATACCTCAATTCAAGAAGGCTGATGCATTTGGAACACCTCTGTCATCTGGGAAGTCATGTTGGTCCCCTGCTCCTGAGCTCTGTTGCTTTCAGCCTCTGTTCCTATGGAGATTCCTCACGTTGCTTCTCCAGGGCTGGATTTAATCTTTTGGCTTTTTTTTTGGCTCTCTCCAGGTTCTAGCTTGCTTAATATCTCATGGTGACATCTGCTGGGCTTCAAGCATCTCCAAATATCTTTTTTTCTATTCTCCAAGTGTCTCTGCATCTGTGTCAGCTTTGCTCTGAAATTTCTATTGGTTCTATTGTTTCTGGCTCTCTCCAATATATTTCCTCTTTTAAAGGATTCCAATAAACTCAACAAGACCTACCTGAAATGAATGGAGACACATTTCCACCTAATCAAAAGTTCACACCCACAATTTCGTGTTTCACGACACTGCGGAAATAATGTAATCAAAAGATTCCAACCTATAGTATTGAATCAGGATTAAAAGAAATGGTGGCTCCCATGAGATTGGATCAGGATTAATATATGGTTTTTCTGGGGTGTGTAATAATTTTAAACCAACACAATCCATAACCAATTAAAATTTTGTTCTTGGGAAATTACAGAGCAGTGTGTTCCACATATTACTTATTTTATTTTAATGAGTGGTAAACTTTAAGGGACAGAGTGATTACAGAGAACATGAAAGTTTCATATCAGCAATAATAAAGGATACTTAATCTTTTCTTTGCCTTACTTTCTTGAGAATGCTTTGAAGGTTTTGTTTATGCTACTGATTGGAGTTATAGATAGTAATTAATAATGAACATATTTTGATCTGAAAACCAACATAAAAAGCATAATTTCTTGAAGATGAAGGACAAATAATAACAGTGTTGTAAAATAAAATATTTTAATTTTTATATGAAGAAGCAGAGTCCAAGTTTTGATTTTTCAATGTACGCTAAAGAATTAAGAATCCTAAGCAGTGTGTATTTCTGATGCTTGCTTTTAAAAGGAGTAATTATCATAATACATATTGTACACTAATAATTTTCTTTTTTTTGCTGTAGAACATATTTCAGGGTTTGACAAGGGTTACAATTCCACAATTTTAGGTTTTTACTTCTAGCTGCTCTAAGATACTGGAGACTAAAAGAAATATCAACAGAATGATTCAGCAATCATACTCATTTGTTAAATCCTGCCTTCTCTATATAACTCCACCATCACTTTTGATCTTTTCATCCCTCTCTTTAGGGGTGTTTGGGCTTTGGGCCATTCTAACTTTTTCATGTTGAAAGGGCCTGTCAGTAATATGGGGTAAGAAAGTGGAACTATCTGATGTTCTGGAGAACCTGAGCTCTCTAGATTTCAGGACTTATCTGGACCAGGGACCCTTCTAGAAGTTGTAGGTTTCTGGAAAGTTACTCAAGTGCCTGGAACCCTTGTGGAATCTTATATATTGCCCTAGGAGTTCTTTAGGATTGGCTGGAAAGGTCCTGGTTGGGGGTTGGCAGGTTATGATAGGTAGCAAGGTCTAACTGAAGCATGCATAAGAGCAATCTCCAGAGTAGCCTCTCAACTCTATTTGAACTCTCTCTGCCACTGATACTTAATTAGGTATACTTCTTTTCCCCTTGTGGTCAGGATGGAATTGTTGATTCCACAATGCCAGGGCTATATTCATTCCTTGGAGCCATCTCCCACCTTGCCAGGGAGACTTTCACCCCTGGATGTCATGTCCCACATAGGGGGGAGGGCAATGATTTCACTTGCAGAGTTAGGCTTAAAGAGGGTGAGACCACATCTCAGCAACAAAATAGGTCCTCCAAAAGTAACTCTTAGGCATACATATAAGTAGTCTAAGCTTCTCTGCTATTTACATAAGCATCACAAGAGTAATCCTCAAGATCAATGGCATGGCCTATTGATTTGTGTGTCTTAAAAGTTTGACACAGTATCAGGGGATTCCCTGAAGATAAGGTTTAATAGTTCTATATTCTTTCTCCCATCCCTCAAAGGACTTTGCCAATACTTTTTGATTATCTGCTTAATATACCCTATATATCTTAATATACCTATATATCTATATCCTAGGGTATACATTAATCTATACAGGATTAAAGGACCTCTTTCTTAATCTGGGCTCCCTGTGTTCCAATTGTTCAAATGATCTATGCAGATAGGTTGAGTTAGATTATGAGCTACAGAAAATTTCAGTTCTGGACCAAATAAACCTTTCTTCCTTTGGTTTCAAAGAGTATGTATGGTTCTAAAATATAGATACTGTCTTCCTTACCCCTGTATTCTGAATTACTTTAACCCCAACTTGATCAGCTTCACTCATCTGTAAATATCAGATTATATATAAATATATATATTATATTTATGATATAAATATAGTATATTTATATTATATATTTATTATATGTATATATGTATATATAAATAGCTGCTCAAAATCAGAATTAATAATTACCATTCTGGACTTATGTACATTGTTCTAGTTTGCTAGCTGCCAGAATGCAATATACCAGAGATGGAATGGCTTTTAAAAAGAAGAATTTAATAAGTTGGTAGTTTACAGTTCTAAGGCCAAGAAAATGTCCCAATTAAAACAAGTCTATAGAAACATCCAATCAAAGGCATCCATCCAGGGAAAGATACTTTGGTTCACGAAGACCAATGAAGTTCAGGGTTTCTCTCTCAAGTGAGAAGACACATGGCAAACACAGTCAGGGCTTCTCTCTCAGCCGGAAGCGCACGGGATGAACATGGCATCATTTGTTAGCTTTCTCTCCTGGCTTCAGGTTTCATGAAGCTCCCCAGGAGGCCTTTTCCTTCTTCATTTCCAAAGGTCACCAGCTAGTGGACTCTCTGCTTCATGGTGCTGCAGCATTCTCTGCTCTCTCTGAATCTCCTTCATTCTCCAAAATGTTTCCTCTATAGAACTTCAGAAACTAATCAAGACCCACCCATATGGGTGGAGACACTCTTCTACCTAATCCAGTTTAACAACCACTCTTGATTAAATCACATCTCCAGGGAGATGATCTAATTACAGTTTCAAACATACAATATGAATAGGGATTAGAAGAAATGGCTGCCTTTACAACATACGATTAGGATTAAAACATGGCTTTTCAAGGGTACATATTTCAAAACAACACATACATTGGTAATTTATTTATTTTTTTTACATGGGCAGGCACCGGGAATTGAACCCGGGTCCTCTGGCATGGCAGACAAGTGTTCTTGCCACTGAGCCACCATGGCCCACCCCATTGATAAATTTTTAATTCAACATTCATTGTCTGATGCTATATTCCAAGCACTGTGAACAACTGTCAGTGTCGATATTGCTTCTACCTCTGAGAAGCTTATATATAAGCAGAAGAGTCATTCTTATAAACAAATAATAAACATGAATATACTATTAAACATGTATTTTCTATGAGGAGTCACTATAAGATATTGTATTCAGTTCTCACAGCAACTGATGGGATATAGGGAGCTGTTTTATCAATGAGAAAACTAGTATAATAACTCATCTAAATCTACTCTGCTAGCAATGTGGCAAAAGTAGAATTTGAACAGTTTTCTTTAGTTCCAAAACTCACATTCCTCCAATCCACATCCACCTTGAAAAAAATAAATTGAATAAAAAAGGTGTATATCAATGATCTACTGTTGAGTGACCAATCAGTAACCCAAAACTGAGTGGTTTAAAAGAACAAGGTGTATTATCTCACAGTTTCTGTGGGTCAGGAAACTGGAAATGGCTTTGCTGAATCCTCTAACTTTTGTCTCTCCCAGGCTATAATCAGGGGGTCAGCAGGAGCTGCAGTCACATAAAGTTCTACTGGAGGTAAATTTACCTCCAGACTCACTTATGTGGTTGTTGACAGGTGTGTCGGTTTGAAAGTATTACGTACCCCAGAAAAGCCGTATTTTAATCTTTATTCAATCTTATGGAGGCAGCCATTCTTTTAATCCTAACGCAAGACTGTAGGCTGTAAAATTTTCATTAGATTATCTCCATGGAGATGTGACATGCCTAATTGTGGGTGTGGCCTTTGATTAGAGGAAGATGTGACTCCATCCATTCCAGGTGAGTCTTTGTTAGTTTACTGGACTCCTTTAAAAGAGGAAACATGGAGAGAGACAGAAACAACAGATCCTAGGGAAATTACAGAAGCCTCAGAGTCCAGAGAAACTTCACAGCAGAGCTGACACAGATGTGGACATGTGGAGAACAGAGACACAGGTGTTAGAAGATGTTTGAAAATGTTTGAAGCCCAGCAGACATTGCCATGAGATTTAAGCAAGCCAGAACCTGGATAGAGAAAAGGGAAGCAAACCAGAAGAGATAGTAGTGTTTTTATAATTTAATCTTGGATGAGATATTCCAATACCTTGGCAACTCACTAGATCCAGCTCTCATTCAAGAGGAAGTGATTACCCAGGGTATGAATCCCAGGAAGGAAGTGCAGTAGGTTGAATTAGTTGAATCATTTACTGCCAATCACAGATGTTCTTTGTCTTAGTCTGCATTCTTAGTCTACATTCAAACAGATGTTGTTTCAGTTGAGGGGTGGCCCAGCTGAATAAGGATGGGCTTTAATCTGATTACGGGAGTCTATGTAAGCAAAAGAAATTCAGACATAGTGGGAGAGAAAGACACAGGGAGGAGCCAGAAGTGTGAAGTCAGTGGGAATCTGAAAGGAGAGGACATTGCCCTGTGACAGGAAAGCCAAGGAACACAAAGATTGTCACCCAGACAGAATATCACCAGTCTCAGGAGGAATCAAGCTTTCTAGTCTCTGAAACCATAAGATGATAAATTTCCTTTGTTTAAATGAACCCATTGTGTGGTGTTTGTTATAGCAGCCTGGAAACTAAGATAGTGAGGATCATTGGGAGCCATTTTGGAAGCAGCCTACCACAAGGTATATCAAAATATAGTAGTAATTTAAAGAAGTCATTATATCTGTTGTGAAAGTGGCAAGAGTAGAATACCAAAGAGCAATGCTTCTTAATCTGTGGGCTGAAGATTGTATGGCAACTAAGTCATTTTATTTTATGGGTTTTTACTTTTTTTGTTTAGGGGAGATATAGTTAAACATAAGGTGGGGGAAGGAATTCCAGGATACTGGAAAAATATGTGAAAACATGCTGAATCAGAAATCTGTTGAGGCAAGTTAGAGGAGAAATTGGAGAACAGACCTTACATTTGGGAGAGGCCATGAACCAACTTGAATAGTTGACGAAAAGTTCTCAGCAGGAATTTGCACATACATTTAGGTTACTTTCCTGAACTTATCCATGACTGGGTTAAAAGCAAAGGAAAATACCCCTGCAACATACCTCAAATGACATCTTTGACGCAAAATTGGGATTTTATCTTACAGGCAATACAACCACTGAGGAAATATTAGGAGGAGAGTAAATGATGATATTCACTAATAATGGGTCACTAATTGATTTGGGTATAAGAGGTGAGTTATGAAGCTAGGCAAAAAATGAACAGAACTAGAGTAATGTTGGTGAGGGAAGGAAAAGACTAATATTTAGGAGGTACAATCAATGGAATATTTTGGTTAATCTAAAGCTTGAGGTGATATATATAAAGGAAAATAATTTGGATCTCTGAATTTAGAAACTGGATGATGACATTTAGAAATATATGATACATTAAGGATGAGAAAGCAAAGAACTCATAAAAATATTGTGTGTGCACAATAACAATATACTGATTTTTCTAAAGAAAAAAATAAATGTAATATTGAATAAAAAGATATACTCATATTTATTTTATTTATTTATTTATTATTTTTACATTTTTTACTCATTATTCTTTAAATAACATTTAAAAATAAAAAATTGGCTCTGAATAAAAATAGAATCCATGTTCCACAATGGAACCTGGTGGAAATCAAATTAGACAAAGACCATCAAAAACAAAAATGAGATATGTAAATGCAAAGAATGCCCAGTGGTTCTTATAGAATACTGTAGCTTAATTAATGAATGGGATTACACTTCTTAATATAATTAATGGAGTTTGCAATAAGAAAGTTCTTCCATCTTCATTATTACTCTTTGACAGTCAATTGACTTGTGTAGGTCAGAGAATATTTCAAATCACCTTGGGTTTAAGGTCATCCCCCTTATTTCGTTTTTTCTTTCTTGATCCCTCTCTTTTGTGATGGTTAGATTTTGGGGTCAGCTTGGCCAAGTAACATGCCCAGTTGCCTGGCCAGGCAAGAACTGGCCTGACTGTTCCTGCAAGGATATTTCATGGCTGGTTGATAAATCAAAAGGGTGATTTATTAAATCATCAACCAGTTGCTTGTTGCTGTGGCTGATTATATCTCTAAACAGCTAAGGGCCTGTCTCCCACAAATGAGATAATTCAATCAGTTAAAGATTATAGTGAAGAAGAAAGACTTTCTCACTGCCTCTTCAGCCAGAAAGCCTCTTCTGTGGGGTTCAAGAAGATCTTTCATCAGAGCTGCAAACTTCACAGCCTGCCCTATGGATTTTGTACTCTTCCATTCTCAAGGCTATGTGAGACACCTTTATAAATCTCATATTGACAGATATCTCCTGTTGGTTCTGTCTCTCTAGAGAACCCTGACTAATACATCCTTCAAGTCTCTTTAAGAAACCCACCAGAGCTGTGGTAGAAAAGAAGCATAAAAAGCCATAGAGGATACCATGTGGGAGACCCAGGTTCAATTCCCTGCCCACACATTTCCCAAAAACAAACAAACAAGAAAGAAAAAACAAACAAAAATTCCACAAATGGCGCTGCAATAATGGGATACTCATTGGAAAAAGAATGAAATGTGACCCCCCCATCATACAGCATACAAAAAAAAGTAAGAGGGAATAGAAATTAGTAGAAAGTATTTCTTTCCTCTCTGGCAATGACAAACTGGTGATCTAGAATCTTGGTCATGAGGATGACCAAAAGGTCTGGCATTGAAAATCAGTTCTTGCCCTTCTTTACTTCAGCCACCTTTCTTAGCTGCTACCAGATTTAAGGGTTATAATTCAGAGATTGATACTTTCTCCCTTATAGAAGCTGGTCATAGTACTTCTATATTCCACATGAATTTTGATGATCTTTCCTTTATCTTTTGCCTGAGGATGACTTTGATTTAATTCACTAGTAATATTAGGGCCATTTGCCTTAACCATCAACAATGAAACATATGTTTACAGAGTTCTTGTGTTAGGCATACAGAAATGAGTGTACAATCAACTAATTTTTTTTACAAGCTTACCTCAAAGATATTGTGAGTTTAGTTCCAGACCACCACAATAAAGCTAATATCACAATTATATCAATCACATGAATTTTTTTTTGGTTCCCAGTGCATGAGATAATTTTCTTTATACTATACTGTAGTCTAGTAAGTGTACAATTGCATTACATCTAAAAAATGTATGTACTTAATTTAGAAATACTTTATTGCTACAAAATGACAACCATCATCTAAAACTTAAGCAAATCATAATCTTTTTGTGAAGGGTCTTGCATTGATGTTGATGTATGCTGACTGATCAGGTTGGTTGTTGCTGAAGGTTGAGTTGGTTGTGGAAATTTCTTAAAATAAGACAAAAGTGGATTTGTCACATTTCTTGGCTCTTCCTTTCCTGAAAATTTCTCTGTAGCCTGTGATGCCATTTGATAGCATTTTACCTGCAGTTGAACTTCTTTCAAGCTGGAGTAAATCTTATCAAACCCTGCTGCTGCTTTGTTGACTAAGTTGATGTAATATTCTAAATCCTTTGTTGTCATTTCAACAATGTTGACATCATTTTCATCAAGAGTAGATTCCATCTCAAGAAACCATTTACTTTGACAATCATCATCCATTCGAGTTTTGTCATCAGATAATAGCAATTGAGCCACATCTTCAGCTTCTACTTCTAAGGGTAATTTTCTTACTATTTCCACCTCATCTCCACTTACTTCCTCCATTGACATCATGAACCCATTAAAGTCATCAATGAGGGTTGGAATCAACTCCTTACAAACTCCTGTTAATATAGATATTTTGACCTTCTCCCATGAACCATGAATGTTCTTCATGACATCTAGAATGGTGAATTCTTTCCCAAAGTTTTTAAATTTACTTAGCCTATATCCATCAGAGGAATCACTGTCTAAGGTGGCAATAAAAAATACATTTATTAAATAATAAGACTTGAAATTTGAAATGACTCCATGATCCATAGGATACACAAGTGATGTTGTATTATCAAGCATGGAAACAACATTAATCTCATTATACATCTCCATCAGTGCTTTCTGGAGACCATGTTTTATGTCAGTTATCATTAATATTTTGAAAGGAATCTTTTCTTCTGAGCAGCAGATCTCAAAAGTGGGCTTATAATATTCAGTAAACCATGTTGTAAACAGATGTGCTATCATCCATACTTTGTTGACCCATTTCTAGAGTACAGGCAGAATAGATTTATAATTATTCTCGAGGGCCCTAGGATGTTTGAAATGATAAATGAGCATCAGCTTCAACTTAAAGTCACCAGCCTTATTAGCCCTTAATAAGAGAGTCAGGCTGTCCTTTGAAGCTGTGAACCCTGAAATTGACTTCTCTCTAGCTATGAAATTCCTAGACGGCATCTTCTCCCAATAGAAGGTTATTTCATCTGTATTGAAAAGCTATTGTTTAGGGCAGCTGCCCTTACCAATTTTCTCAACTAGATCTGTTAAACTTGCTGCAGACTCTACATCAGCACATGCTGCTTCACCTTGTACTTCTATGTTATGGAGATGGCTTATTTCCTTAAACCTTATGAATCAACCTCTGCTATCTTCAGACTTTTATTCTCCAGCTTCCTAACCTCTCTTGGCCTTCATAAAATTGATGACTAAAGGTCTTGCTCTTTATTAGGCTTTGGCTTAAGGGAATGTTGTGGCTGGTTTGATCTTCTATCTAAGCCAATAAAGTTTCTCCATATCAGCAATGTGGCTGTTTCCCTTATCATTCATGTGTTCATTGGAATAGCACTTGTCATTTCCTTCAAGGAACTTTCCTTTGTGTTCAAAACTTGGAAAACTCTTTGGCACAAGATGCCTAGTTTTTTGCCTACCTCAACTTTCAACATGCCTTTTTCACTAACTCTTTATTTCAAGTAAGAGACGTGATTTCTCCTTTCACTTAAATACTTAAAAGACTTTGTAGGGTTATTGGCTTAATTTCAATATTGTCATATTTCAGGGAATAGGAAAGACAAGGAGAAGGAAAGAGATAGAAATGGCTATCCTATCCGTGTAGTAGTCAGAACACGCAGAACATTTATCAGTTAAGTTCTTGGTCTTAAGTGGCCATAGTTCATGGTGCCACAAAACAATTATAATAGTGACATCAAAGATAACAGATTACAGATCAACTTTACACAATAATAATGAAAAAGTTTAAACTATTGTGGGAATTATCAAAATGTGACACAGAGAAAAAGTGAGCAGATACTGTTGAGAAAATTGTGTTGATACCTTTGCTCAATGCAAGGTTGGCACAAACATTCAATTTGTAAAAAATGCAATGTGTCAGTTTGAAAGCATTATGTACTCCAGAAAAGCCATGTTTAAATCCTGATCCAATCTTGTGAGAGCAGCTGTTTCTTTTAATTCTGACTTAATAGTGTAGATTCGAATATTTTGATTAGATTATCTCCACAGAGATGCGACACACTCAATTGTGAGTGTGACCTTTTGATCAGATGGATATGTGACCCTACCAATTCCAGGTGGGTCTTTATTAGCTTACTGGAAACCTTTAAAAGAGGAAACATTTTGGGCACAGTCAGAAATGATTGAAACCTCAAAGCCAAGAGAGACAGAGAAGGAAGACACAGATGTTTGGAGATGCTTGGAAGCCAACAGATGTTGCTGTAAGATGGTAAGCAAGCCAGAACCTGGAGAAAGCCAAGGAAAGCCAAGAGATGAAAGCCAGCCTCAGAGAAGCAAAGTGAGGAACCCCCACAGAAATAGAGGCTGAAAGTACTGGAGCCCAGGCATGGGATCAGCAGATGCCAGCCACATGACTGTCCAGCTCACATAGGTGTTCTAGACCCAATGGCCTTTTTTTGAGTGAAGGTAACCTCTTGTTGGTGCCTAAATTTGGCATCTTTCACTTTGAAAGATTTGCACTTCACTGTGAAATGCAAAAAATCAAAGTACAGTAAAATTAGGTATGTCTGTGTGTTTTATTTTATTTTTTATTTTTTAGCAACTAATTTTTAAAAAAGTTTGAAGGGTAATTCAATGGAGAAAGGATAGTCTTTTCAACAAATGGGGTTGAACAATTGGACACCCACATGCATAAAAAGTGAAATTCAACACATAGTTTATTACTTTTACAAAAATTAAGTCAAAATAGATGACAATCATAAACTGAAAATGAAAAATTTTAAAGTCTTAAGAAGAAATCACAGGTAAAAAATCTTTATATTCTGACTAGAAGCATGACACATAAAAGAAAATGAATAAATTAGACTTTATCAAAATTAAGACATTTTTCTCTGTGAAAGACATTAAGAGAATGAAAGATCAATCACAGATGGGGAGACATTATTTTTGAATCACATTTACAACAAAGAGTTGGTCTAGAATACATAAGGAATTCTAAAAATTCGACAATAAGAATACAAACAATCCAGTATACAAAATGAGCAAAATATCTAAACAGATACTGTAACAGAGAAGATACTCAGGGAAGATCATTAGAAAATATATGGAAAGACACTCAACAAAATTAGCCATTAAAGAAAAGCAACTTAAAACCACAATGTGATACCATTGTATATTTATTAGCATGGCTAATAAGTAATATATATATATTGAGAATAGTAAATGCTAGTGAAGATGTGAGGCAACTGGAACTCCCCCTTTGTCACTGGTAGAAATGTAAAGTGGTACAACTTTGAAAAAAAAATGATAAAGCATATATTTGCCATGTAACCAAACAGTCCTCTTCCTAGGCATTTATTTGCCTAGTGAATTGAAAACTTATAATCCCCAAAAACCTATTTGTTAATGTATAGCAGATTTATTCACAATCATCAAAAAGTAAAAGCAAACCATTTGCGTGTCAATTTGTGAATGGATAAACCAATATTTATCCATACAGTGGAATTCTACTCAGGAATAAAGGGAACAAAATATTGCTCCATACAACGACATGGATGTAGCTCAAGTAAAGTTTGCTAAATGAAAAAAGCCAAAGCCTCAAAATTTATATACTATATAATCCCAACTATATGATGTTCTGGAAAACAAAAAACTATAGGGATGAGAGGACAGATCATAGTTTTCCAGGAGTTTAAAGTAAGGGAGGAGTTAATCACACAAGAGAATTTTGGGAGTACTGCAACTGCTTAATATCATGACTTTGGTAATGGATTAAAAACTCTATAGATTTGTCAAAACCTATAGAACTTCTTACCATAAAGAGAGAATTTTACTGTATGAAAATTGGAAATCAACAACTTAAAAATCAATAGTATACAACCACAAAAATCCTGCTATCCAGCTTCCCTGGTGCTAGAATACCTACAGGGTTCTGCAAACTGGATCCACTGTTAATGTATTCCAACCAATAAAAATTTTAGCAACAAAATGGATGATTGAGAATATACACTTTTGTTTTCAAGATTCACTTGTGATGTTACTGGACAAGAGGTATTAGGGAAAAAATGTGCCCAACTATGAAAATGTAGATCTGGATTGAAAGTCTTGTCCTGCCACTTAGTCTCCACTTGACCTTGAACAAGATACCGAAGCCTATAAAATGGGGTACTACAATAAAATGTAGTAATACAATGCCTAGAAGCATTGAGGAATAGAATTAGCTATTGAATTTGCAGGCATCCTGGAGAATGCCTGGCTTATGGAGCTATCAATCAACGTCAAGTGAGCTTGAATCTGAGGGTGTTTATGTATGATATAATCCCATTCAGCATGACAGTAAGGAAGAGGCTCAACATGAAAGCATAGATTACTTGTTTTCCTGCATGACTATATTCTTTTCTTTTTTCCATTAAAAAATGAAAAGATTTATCTTTTTGAAAAAGATAAACTATCTATTTGATTTTTTACCCTTATGACTTACTTTGACATAAATACTACTGTTAATAGTTGCAATAGAGTGACAAAAAGAAAAGAAAAGGAAATTTGGCATGAGTTAGATCTGGATTCTTTTGATTGGGGAGTTCAGTCCATTAACATTTAGTGTTAGTACTGTTTGGGCAGTACTTTCCTCTACCATTTTGTCTTTTGTATTTTATATATCATATCTAATTTTCCTTCTTTCTCTACTCTTCTCCACACCTCTCTCTTCTGTCTTTTCATGTCTGTCTCTAGTGCTCCCTTTAGTATTTCTTGCAGAGCTGGTCTCTTGGTCACAAATTCTCTCAGTGACTTTTTGTCTGAAAATGTTTTAATTTCTCCCTCATTTTTGAAGGACAATTTTGCTGAATATGGAATTCTTGGTTGGCAGTTTTTCTCTTTTAGTAATTTAAATATATCATCCCACTGTCTTCTTGCCTCCATGGTTTCTGCTGAGAAATCTACACATAGTCTTATTGGGTTTCCCTTGTATGTGATGGATTGCTTTTCTCTTGCTGCTTTCAAGATCCTCTCTTTCTCTTTGACCTCTGACATTCTGACTAGTAAGTGTCTTGGAGAACGTCTATTTGGATCTATTCTCTTTGGGATGCATTGCACTTCTTGGATCTGTAATTTTAGGTCTTTCATAAGAGTTGGGAAATTTTCAGTGATAATTTCTTCCATTAGTTTTTCTCCTCCTTTTCCTTTCTCTTCTCCTTCTGGGACAGCCACAACATGTATATTTGTGCGCTTCATATTATCATTCAATTCCCTGAGCCCCTGCTCATATTTTTCCATTCTTTTCCCTATAGTTTCTGTTTCTTTTTGGATTTCAGATGTTCCATCCTCCAGTTCACTGATTCTAACCTCTGTCTCTTGATATCTACCATTGTAGGCTTCCATTGTTTTTTTCATCTCTTCTACTGTCTCTTTCATCCCCATAAGTTCTGTGATTTGTTTTTTCAGACTTTCCATTTCTTCTTTTTGTTCATTCCTTGCCTTCTTCATGTCCTCTCTCAATTCATTGATTTGGTTTTTGAAGAGGTTTTGCATTTCTGTTCATATACTCAGAATTAGTTGTCTCAGCTCCTGTATCTCATTTGAACTATTGATTTGTTCCTTTGACTGGGCCATATCTTCAATTTTCCTGGTGTGCTTTGTTATTTTTTGCAGGCATCTGGACATTTAATTACCTTAATTAGTTTATTCTGGAGATTGCTTTCACTTATCTTACCTAGGGTTTTCTTGCTAGATGAGTTTGTTGTCTATTTGTACTTTGACCTTCAGTTCAGCTTTTTCTGGGCCTCTAGCTTAAGTTTTGTTTAACAGAGGGTAATTTTTCAGTTCTTGTTTTCTTGTTTCTTGTCCTGCTTGTAAGGTACCTTTTCCCTCCCCACTCTTAGGAGGGTCTACATAGGTATTGCAGACTCCAGTTGGGTTTTCCCGTACTAAACTGGCCTCCTTTTGGGGGGAAGGAGTCTCCTGTATCAGTTTTCCCTGAGGGTGAGACCCAGCAGGTTGGAAGACTTTCCTGTGAAGTCTCTGGGCTCTGTTTTTCTTATCCTGCCCAGTATGTGGTGCTGTCTGCGGATTCCACCAGCAAAAGATGTTGTGGCTTCTTTAACTTTGGAAGGCTCTCCCTGCTGGGGGCGTGGTGGAGACAGAGGAAAGGTTGTAGGCTGGCTTTAATGGCTTCAAATTGCCAAGCCCGGGGGTCTGAATTCCTTGAGAGAGGGATTCCATCTGAGTTGCGTTTTACTCCTCCCCTAGGGAAGGCTCAGGTGGGAGACAGCCCTGAAAGCAGCCTGTTTCTGCGTATGCTTGGGGCAGTTGCAGCCTGTGTAATCCTGCCGCTGAATCCAGAGGCAGCCAAGCCTCCGTAGAAACAGCCCCAAAAGCCTCTATTTCGTCCCCTTTCCTCTTTTTCGGTTAGCCCAATAGGCGACCTCCGCCTCGACCAGTTTTGCCTGAGCTGGGGGCCTATTTTTAGTAGTCAGAATTTGTTTATTAATGCCACAATTGGTGTTTGGTTGGACTCAGTCCCTGGTACTTTTAGAGTTTCTTTCCTTTCCCTCCGGGAAGCCGCCTGTGGGGGAGGGGCGCCAGGCGCTGTAGCTTGGGGAACTCACTGTTTTGGAGACTCACAGCCAGTCCAGCTGGTCCAGACTGGGGTACGCTGTGTGTCAGGTCACTATCGTGGCTCTGGGAGCTGTTCTGTATTGCTTCTGGTTATTTAGTAGCTGTTCTGGAGAATGAACTAAAACGCGCACATTACTAAGCTGCCATCTTGGCCCCTCTCCTTTAGATCTGTATTCTTGATCTACCAACTATTACTTTTGTCATATTGAGGAAGAAAATATTAATTGACTTAAAGTCCCTCATCTGTGAATTGGGCAAATGATATCTACATTGAAGATTTGCTTTGAGAATTAAATGAGAAACCATGAATAAAGCAGCATGGTCTAAATAAATGTAATAGTGAAAAGATTTCTATTATCATATATTTTCATTAATACTATTTTCATGTTCCTGAGCTTATTAATGTACCACTATATTTTTCTATACAACAGTGAGAACTTTTTTTAAAGAATATTTGCATTTTATTTCTGACACTTGAAGTACTTTGAAAACTCTGTCTTTATCTTTCGCCCCAACAATGGTTAAAGGTGAGTTTTTGAGTATATGATAATGGAACTGTGGCTTACTTTACATGCTTTGGGTAAGGAAATTAACCTGTTACCTGTGGACCAATTCTAAGACTGCAAAATCCAAACGTCACTTTCTTGGTAATAATAAAAATGCTCCTATTTGCCTTCTTATATTATTCTAGCTGGATTTTATGCTAATATATTTTATTGAACAAAATGGATGATTACATTTTTGGAACAGTTGTGGTAATGAATGTTATATCAACCTTTCATATTTGAATGATATTCTGGTATCTTTCTAAATACTGAACCTAACAAAGAAGCAATAGGATCTAAAAGAAAATGCCATGGTTTGTTAGCAAAATGATCCCTAGAAGATATTTGCCATTCTCTTCCCAAGATGAATATCTGTGCATTTTAAATCTATTTCCTGGAAAAACACTTTAGTATCAACTTCCATGCATAATTCAACGAGGTCAATTCTGACTTTAAAAAAATTTGACAGTAGGTGTTAGAATGAGTTTTCAGGAAATAGTATTACAAGATATGGGAAAAACACAGTCATCACTTATTTAAAGTTCTTCATGTTATACAGTCTTCCCAGACCACATTATGTAAACTAATGAACTGAAAATCATGTATTTTGTAATTTCTACGTTTTCTATTTTCATTCATTCAGACTGAGAGACATTTTTTACTCTCTACAAATACAGAAATAGAAATTCTGAAAATATAATTACCTTTTCTGATTTAGACCTTTTGTATTACTCAACTGATTTAATATAAAAAAGGAAGAAAAGAAAGAGGGAAAGGGAGGGGCAGATAAAGAGAGATAGAAAGGAGAATGAAAGTAAAGGTATAGGGTGAGAGGGAGGGAGATAAAAAAAAGAAACCTAAACTAAAACATTAACGATCAACTGTAAATGGATTTAACCTACTATCATCTTGATTAAAATTAAAATGCTCACCACAAATATGAATGTCTTTTTCCCTCAAGAATTTATAGCATCTTCTAGCCTATTTCATTGCATCATAAATGTCATAATGACCAAATATTCCATGAAATGACATGAATTATAGCTATCACCCAAGACCATGTCTGGAAAACCGACTTTCCAACTCATACACAGGTTACATTGTGCATTATTTTTTTGCATTCAAAATTTTTGTGTACTGTAACACTGAGTTAACATTTCACTGTCATCCAATATATTATGGTTCTTCCTCAAAAATTAACTCAGTCTGGACATTGGGTATACACATGAATTAAATATCACATAATTATAATGCTATTTCTTTACATATCAGCTATTTAAAGAAGTTAAAAATCTCTTTTCTATAATAAAGCACTTCTGGTATAATAATGCTTTACAATAAATGTGCTGCTCTGGGACTTACTAAGATATATGACATGTTATCTAAATGTTCTAATTCAGTAATGAATGCCATCTTCTTTGGCCACCCACCCCATTCTCCCATTATCTGGTGCATGCCAGAATGTAATTTGATGGCTTCCTAAATGTGAGTAAGGAAAAAGGGAAAAGGTCATAAAGAGCTGCTTACATTTGTATTGCTAAGCCTATTTTCACAACTTGGTTTACTCCAGCTGGAAATTTAGCTTGCAAAGTTTAAGCTAAGAAGAATTTTGAAAATATTAATTTTCAATTTAATTCAATACATTTAAGTATATTATTTTCCTGTTTCTTAATCTAAACAAAGGGATGATGCAGTCCATAGGATGGGTTTTAGTGTAACTATTCATTTATTTGACAAATATTTATTGAACCCTTACTGCATCTGGATATTGTGGTTTTGAGAAAGAAATACACTTGACAATTAGTTTTTCTGCTTTCATGATACTTATGCAAGAATTCAAAAAGCAAACATGTGACTATAAGTGAAGGTATACGTGTCTGACTGGAAAGTCAGGGCAGTCTTTATGGAATACCATTATTTCTGACTTATAGAGGAGTAAAATTTAAATACTTGTACCAGCATTTTTAATTCTGCAAGCTATCACTGTTCCTTTTTACTTCCTGGTGAATTTTCCCTTCCTCTTATTATGGAATAAATTCTAGTCAAACTAACGAAATCTTTCCTTCCTGTAGGAGAGCATCCCTTGTGGACAACCGACATAATTGTACTAACAGGCACTTTGCTACTCTTGATTTTCTTGTCTCACTTAGTGTAGTCCTGCTTATTGGGGAAATTAATGAGTAATCAAATAACAATGTATATTCTGAGCCTCTGAACATATTCAATTCTCTCTCCTACCTCGATCTCCCTCAGCTAATCAGTGATTTCTTATTTCCTTCAACACCGTTATATCCTCAGTACTTGATTGATCACCCGAGCCTGACACAGAGTAGTTATTCAATGAGTTTGCTGCCACAGCTCCCCAAACAAGCTATAGATAGTTTTAAAAATTACAGAAACATGGTCAAGCATTGTCCAGTCCATTTGGTATGACTTCTATACATGTTTTCTTGAAACAATTATTTGCTTTTTTTAATACTTCTATATGTATACTTTGTATATATAAAAGCTAAAAGTATTTTTTCAAATCATTTTTTAGGGTTATGCAAAAGTGTAATAAAATAATGTGATTTGTCATATTGGAAGCTTATATGGTTGGACAATGAATTTTAAGACAACTATAGGCACTTAGCTTACTATAATGCCCCAAGAGAAAATCTTGGAATCCAAATCAGCAATAATAGACAGAATTTATATAAGTAAGCCAATTTATATATTCCAAGGGGGGAAATTACTACAATGCTCGGGGCATTCTATAATTTGGAAAAAAATGCAGTGAGAATGCATGTCAATTCAATGTTTCAATAGTACTAAGTATGTATTTGAATAATTCCTTTGACTTCAATCTCTATGAAGTGAATCTTAATCACCAAAGAAACTTTTGAGGAAAAAAATATCTATTTCAGGGCTTTGCAGGTTTTTGAAACTTCCTGTCCTTATATATTTATCTGAAATCTGTCTCTCCAGAAATATAATTTCTTTCCCAAGGGTGTTTTTTACTGGGTAAAAGTTTAGTATGCTATAAAAAATTCTTACATTTAAGATAACTATACAAAACTAAAGTTGAACTCCCTGTGTTTTTTTTGGGGGGGGGGAGGGTACATGGTCCAGAAATCGAACCCAGGTCTCCCACGTGGAAGGCGGGCATTCTAACCACTAAACTACCAGTGCACCCCTCCCTGTGGTTTTCTAATTAGTAATTTCAATTGCAAGAATAACTGATCCAGAAAAGAAATATGGAAACATTTATGTGCTTAGGAAAAAGGTGCTGGACAATGATAAATGAGATATTTGATCTTGCATGACCAAACCAATGAGGAAATATACATTACAGAGAAAGTAGCATATTACTTAAAGTTTGCACAATTATGTTTCCTATATGGTTTATTAGATCCTAATATATCTTTTACCCTCTCCATATTATTTAGTTTTATTCCATTGTTTTACATAGGCATATTTTTATAATTTTAAAAAGAAATTTCAAATATGTTTATAGAATTATTTTACTTACCAAATGGCATATTGCTAGGCATGTTAAAAGATACACAAAACATAGTTTATTCTATGCAAGCATGAGCAATCTATAGGAGGAATGAGCCCAAGACATTTAATAGAAAAAATACGAACAATTCTGAATAAGGTCGGAAGATGTCTTGAATATTAAGTATTTCCTCATGTTTTTATTTTCAAGGGTACATTAAACATTTCAATTGTAAATAAAAGAAGAAAAAAATTAAGGATTCATCTCCAAAACATGAGTAATAAATATATGTGCATTTATTATAGCCCAACTCTTTTTCAGTTTTTTTCTTTTTGAAAAAGCAGAGCACAGGTAGAGATTTCCAAGCTTTTTAAAGCATTTCACACCTTTTAGTATAGGCAGAATTTGATTGTCTTCTCTATCTTGTTTCCTTTAGAAGACTGTCATTTCTTAAAATGTTTCTAAAAGACAAAATTAACATTTTAATGTTTAATGTATGACTGTACCCTGCAATATTGAATACTTGTGAAAACTGAATGAAAGTCAAATTGAAGAGGTATTCAGGATGCTGCAAAATGTGAACTTTATACTATAACAAAGGTATTTATTTGGTACATTATAGCCCATGTTTTTGATGTTCAATTGGAAACATGAAATACTATCATGTTCTGCAACTAGTCATTATTTTTAGCAAGTTAGTTATTTTGTTGCCTCAATAGGAGGCTTCAGCTTGAGTGGACATGGGTTAACTGCTAAATTGCTCCTTGGATTGAGACAATTCTTTCAAATAGGAATATTCACTATGATAGTTAGCATGATAAATTATCTGAAACAAAAAGTTAAAAAAAAATCCATAGGCATTGAAGGAATGGCATCCAGATAACAATACTATTACACAAAATAACATTTTTCTTTATGTTGACTTTACCTTAAAAAAGAGAAATCATTTATCGTTCAAGAACAATTTACACAGAGTTTGGGAATTGTTTAAAGAAAGCTTTTCCTTTCATTGTTTGTGCTTGGTCAGATCCAAAAAGTTCCAACTGCATCACCTTGTTAATTTACTGGACATAGATTCATGGAATGCCTATTTCATGGCAAGGTCTACATTGAATATTAGATGCCCAAAAGTGCAGAAGACCGTCCCTAAGATCAAGGAATTTACAATTAGATTGGGGATAAACAAGTGAAAATAAGAATTAAAAAGCAACATGGAGAGTGCAAATTTCACCAACCCTTCAAGGAAACTGTAACCCGTATGTTATTTCAACTTTTCCAGATATTCCAACTAATTCTACTAAATGAGCAAGACCCTAATACCAAAACAACAAAACGATAAGTATAGATGTGAGTCTCAAAATAAAATTTTGGTAAAAAGTCTAACATTGTATTAAAGGGAAAGTACCTTATAAGTGCATAAGACTGCATGGATCAGTTGTGTTAGAAAGTCTATTAATATAACTTACTACATTAACAGATTAAAGTCATAATAAAATAATATTTTATATTGACAGACATACAAAATCATTTTATAAATTTTAGCAACTATTATTGAAAAAATTTTGTAAAGAAAGAATGGGATAATAAGCACCTATTATAACATTATCATAAAATCTTACTTTCTAGTGATACATTAGAGCTTTCTTATTGCTGTCAGGAACAATACACACATGCTTACACTCAAATCTCCTCTTCATTGCTATATGAAGTATGTAGTATGCCTAAACTTAAATAAACGTGGTTGATAAATTAACACTTTCAAAGATTTTTTTTAAACCTCTACTTTCCTTTAATAACATATTGTCATTAATCATTGAATGCTTGGATTTATTTTGAATTCTTTTATGCGTATGATCAGATTGGACATTTTTTATTTTTGTTTTTTTTTGGGACAGTTTTTAATCCTCAAATAAAGGAGTTTGCAATACAGAGATATAACAAGTTAATTGTTTTGTATTTGTAATTTTTTTTCTTTAGAAAATCATGTTTTCAGACTAGCACATAAAACCTCAGTAATATTAGGAACTGGACTTCATGAGAAAAAATAGAACTAAGCTAGATTCTGTGCATATGGAATGCTGAAGTAATACTGAAATAATGAAGCAAAATGCCATTGCAGTAAAAGCATTAAATATAAAATATATAAATAAGACATATAGAATATTTTCAGTTTTCCTTAGAAACTTATTATTAAGCGAGTAAGATTCACTTGGAGGAAGACGAAGTTCTGGGATCACCCTTTGACATTAAAGGTCCACTTGATTTTGTGTGATCTTTTTTTATCATATATAATTTCACTTTAAAACTCATATCTTTCAATTATTTTTAAGACATTCATATTTATTTATTGTGATTACAGTCCTTTATTGGCTTGCAACAGATAAAGAAAAAAATGACTGAACTTCTATAATTGAACAAAAGTTTGAGGGCTGGGATAAAATGGAATGAGGTAGTTTTTATACAATATTGAACTGAGGAAAATAGATAGGCAGTATTTGTACCTTCTCCTTGGAGAGAAGGGAACAGTAGTTTGGCTTGTTGTCGTACAGCCATTAGATTGCTTTAATATAGAGCATTTAGGTTAGTGTCTGAAGCAGAAGTGAATAGCCTTGAGATGGACAAGGAGATGGGATGTACTGTGTGCACATGGTCATTTGAAACTACAGAACATTAACCATATGGATACTTGCAGCAGATTTGTGCTAACTGCATAGTTGAATGGCTCAGCATCATTCCTAATAATGCTGCTGATATTAAAATAGATGGATCAGCATGCTGTCAGTAAATACAGTGACCACATTAGCCAGTCTTAGGTTAATTTATCAGAAAACGATGGAACTGAATAATAATGTCATTTTGGAGCAAAAGTTGACTTAAATATCACCATTTTGTCTTTCCTTCTAATGGGGATGCACTGAGTTCTCATTATGGAAAAAAAAATCACTGTATAATAGTTCAGCATACCATTTAAGTACCTACCATGATTTTTCAACAAAACACACATAGTCCTAGCTATCTTGGAATGATATAAAATAATCAAACAAGGATGAATTCATGGCTGAAATTTGTGACAAATGCAATGCAAAGATAACTTTTGTATCTTTTTCAAAAATAGCATTTAGTCTGAGTTTTGAAGGATGAATAGGAGTTATCTGTGTGAAGAAAGATGAAGTGTGCATTTCAGGCAGAATACACAGTGTATTAAAAAGAAAAAAGAAAAAACCCTAATGAAAAAAGAACTCTGGCTCTAAGAAAGAAAAAAAATGCCAGGTTGACTGGAGAGTATTTGAGCAATGGGGGGGAGACATGAATGAGATTGGAGCCAAATTAAAAAGTTTTGTATCATTCTGCAAATAATGAGGAGGTTAAGGATATGATAATATTATAGTTATGACAGATATTTTATTCTTTTGGAGGATCAAACACCTGGGCTATAAACTGTGTAAGAAGCTGACAATTTTTCCTAGGGCTGGAGGAGAAAAAGCATAAGAGCTTAAATGTGAGCTAGACCCTAGACCAGGAAATGGAATTAGAGGAGGTGCCATTGCAAATGAAAGAAACACACAAAGGGAATTTATGGATACATGCCACAAAGCTAAGTAGTGACCCCAGTAACTTCAGATACAGCTGGATTCAGGTGTGGAAACAATGACTGCAGAAGCGAAGTCTCACCATCTCTTAGCTCTGTTTTATCTGCGTGACTTTATTTTTTCTTGCATGGTGATACAGATGGCCAACAGTATCTCCAAGGTCATATTCTGCCAGCTAAGTGACTGTGATGAAATAGTGACTTTCCTCAATAATTCCTGTAAAAGCTTTCTCTCATTTTTAGGCCATTTACACATCCTTGAACTAATCACAATGGTCTGGGCAATGGAATACTCTCTTTGTCCAGATCTAAGCCCAAGGTCAAGCCCAAGTAGAGATGAGCTACAGCTTCTCTGAATCATACTGGTTTAGTATGTCTGAAGTTACAGACGTTGTTCACTAATGGAAAATCATGGAGATGCTACTGGAATGGGCAAAAGTAGATGCTGGATGGATGACAGATAGGAAGCAAGAAATTATCGTGGTAATCAGAATTCTGAGAACCTGAGAAGAACCAGGAGTTATTGAAGGACAGGATATGAATTAAAACAGGATTTCTAAAATCTAACCCAAAGGTAAAATAGAAATATACATTCCTGAGTTTTATCTCAGTCTTACTGAATCAGAAGCTGTAGGGCTCTATTCAGTCACTGTGCATTTAAAATAAATGCCCCAGCATTTATTTAAGTTTGAGAAATATTGGAGTAAAATTATAACCATAGGAAGGCCAAAATGTCTCACTAATTATATATATATGGAGGAAAAAAGAAAATTAGAGCAAAAAAAAAAAAAAACAGGCAATAATAACACAACATGAAAATTAAAAGAAAAAAAATGCTACTACTTTTACTAGTACATTTGTATGTAGAGGAAAATCAAGCCCAAATCTATCAAAGACCTCCTGGTGAGTTTGTATCAACAACCAACTTTTCAGATCGTCTCCACATATAGTACATTACACATATATTGATGAATTGAGTTCTCACCAACAGGTTTTAAAACTTGAAAATCGATGTCCATGAGTGTTTTTGAACATGGATATCTTGAAAAATTTTGCTTTCCTCTGAATTTCTTATTCTGCTTGACTGGAGTTGTCTTCAGTGCTCCCTCAGTGTCAAGTGTTTCACAAATTCTTTTTTTGTTTGTTTGTTAATCGCAAAAACAGCTCATCATTTGTCATTGCAGTCTGTTGAGATTTAGCCACCAGATGTCAGTAAGACATGCAAAACAATAGGGTTTCGCAAAGTCCAGTGATTTTATTTAGTCTCTCGAAGCAAATTAATATAGTTTGTGGTTATATAATTTTTTTTTGCATGAGCAGGCACCGGGAATCGAACTCCGGTCTCTGGCATAGCCGGCAAGAACTTTGGCACTGAGCCACCGTGGCCCGCCCAGTTATATTGCTTTTTGTTTCAGGGAAAGAAATAAAATTCTTTAACAGACCCATTGAATGAGGACAGAATTCAAATCTTTTTTTTTTTTTCCTATGTCAAGGTCTTGCTTCACCACACTTGCAGTAGATGGTTTTTAATTTACAAAAATTATCTGAGGGCCTCAAGACTTACAGCAAATGAAATAGTTTAACCTACCCAGAAGGAAAAGGCTGCATCTTGAGATAGGTGACAAGGAGTCAGGCTATCATACCAATCACATGTAAACCATCATGAAATATTGAATAACAAGGAAGAAGTAGAAAGAAGTGAGCACTCTTAGACCATTTATAATAGTTTTAACAACAATATACTGGGACAATTTTGAAACTTAAATAAGATGGGTCCTTTTTCCCCTAATCATCCCAAATCTTGTATTAGTATTCTTGCTTATCATCATACCATCATTTTTTTCCTCCGCAGTTATTGTTCATAAGATTTGAAGATGAAACTATTTTGGTCCCCGTGCTATGCTACATGAATACTCAGATTTATTTTCCCCATTTCCTATAAACTTTGAAAAGTTAAATCTGTCACAGCATATCAGTTATATCATCAAATAATTATTCTATGTCTGTTGTTCTAGATAAAGAAGAGATTGTGCAAAATGTTCTGGCACCCTCTTAAGGATTACTATAATAGACATTCTGATAAATTGTTTGCTTTAATTCCTATTTCTTACTAAGATTCCTCAGAGACAGAAATTTCAAGTGCTTAGTATAACTACCCTATCTGGTTAAAGTCAGAGCAAGGTCACAAAGACTGTTGACTCATATGGCAATTCCTGTATAGAGTACAAAATTCTATACCATCTTTGAATCAAATCCAATAGAAAAAGTTCCCAGCTGTCCTAGTATCTGTTGAAAGCATGAGTGACCTAGTTTAAATTGGTTCTCAGCTTTGTTTTGGGGAACAGTCGGTTTCGAAGACTGAAAAAGTAATGCAAGTTTAGTTTAAAAAAGACTGAAAAAGTAATGCAAGTTTAGTTTAGAAAATGTGAAAAGTAAAGAAAACACCAACAGGAAAGAGAGGGCAACTGTTAATAGTTTAACCTAAAACCCAAGATTTTGTTTTCTTAATTTGCTTGTTTCAGTGCTTCTACTTTTTTTTTTAAAAGGAAGACATTGGTACTGCCAAGTCTGAATGGAAAATCACCCATTGCCATTTACAAACTAAAAGAGTTTATAGAGTTTATAGAGCTTCCTTTCCCAAGGTAAGAAATAAATGGCAAGCTACAATGGCCAGATTTTCTCATACCTTCATGAGGCTCAGACCCTTACAGCTTTTGCCAGACATGAAGCACTAACGTACCTCATTTTTTTCCCCTTATTCAAATAAAAAGCATTTCTAGAAATTAAAGTAGGAAAGAATTATTGTAAAAAGGGGGCTAGGAGGTGGGAAAAGGGAGAAAGCAGCTTTGAATACCCTATAAGCTAGGTTAGGCATTGTAGGGAGGGACTATTTCCTTCTGTCCGCAGAGAAGTCTGTGTCTGTGGGAGGTGACTGATCACAGTGATGGTGAGCGAATGGAAAACTTACTCAGTTTTTCTCTGCGTGCACCTGCTGTTAGCCTTTCATCAGAACTTTGGTTAGTGGAAATTCCATCAGTATTTTCCAGAATAAAAAAAAATATTATAATTTCCAGTGCTCTTATGTCTTTCCAGGTCATCTTATCATTTATGTTGTGCTTCTGTGGGAAACTGAGAAGGGTCAACACCCTTAACTTTCCTCCACTTTAACTCAGAAGGCCCTCATCATCTCTGTGGAGGGCCTCAATCTGAGTCATCAGTGGACACTTTTCCATTTAGGGCTTTCACCAAGTCAGCCAGACATATTTCCATTGCCTGACATAGGGATAGTGATATACTACTAGCTATTAATTCTACCAAAAACAAATCATATTATTCATCTTGTCATGTTTCATCAATTTAGTTGGGACAGCTGGTAAGTACACTCCAAGGTAGACAGTGTTGATAAATACGAATGGCAGGGGGCATGCAGGCATCTGAGTGATAAATAATGGACAATATTGCAGCAGGGCTGTATTAGGCATTTACATTATATACAGCATAAATACGTATCATTTGGGGAAATGAATAATGAAGGGCTAGTAGAGTGCAATGCTGTGGGTGAGTGGGAACTCACTTAAAAAGTGATATTGTCAAGAATGAAATCACAATTTGATAGTGTGTAGGAGAGAAATTGGATCACAAATTGAACTTTGGTTATACTCGAACTATGAAGTTGGAACATGACCTGGGAATATCACTAAATTTATCACTTTTGATGGTTTTCAGATTGCTTAGGTGGCCAGGATGACCTTTTAAACTCTCCATCTGACTAACTGTTTGCATCCTTTCCTACAAAGCACAGGACTCTGCTACAGTGATCCCCTACATTTATCATGTTCAGATGTGTGTCTATTTTGATGTGTTTTTCTGAAACTAGAGCGAAAACCATGTGGAGATTGCAGCTGGTACCAAATGCAGTGTCTCACCTCATGGTATGAGACAGTCTTCAAGAGAACATCACTCAGACTCACATGCACACAAAGAGAAAACTTTCCCCGGGGAGGGTTATTTGGCTCGCTGCTCGGGTAATCGAGCTGAAGAATTCTCAAAGTGATATGCAGCTACTGAAAAGCCCCACAAATATCTTAAAAATTATATGTGACAGACAAGTCATATTCAAGAGAACTTGCATCTCATCAGGACATTTTGTTATTAAAAATATACAGATTTCAAATATTATTTAAAAAGGAATCAGGGTTTATGCTAATATCTTCCTTAACTATAGACATGAGTCAATTCTATCCCAATATGTTTGCTTTGAATATGCATTAGCGGCTTTGGGCTTTATATAGTTAGGACATATATAATTTTGATTTACTCTTTTTGTCATTGATTTAAGAAGTATTTAGTGAACACCTCCTGACAAATTCACTATGCTCTGTGGGAGATACAAAAATGTTCTATACACAAAAATAAAACAGATCCTTCCGGAATTTACAGAAGACAAGAAAATGATGCAGTTCTCTATAATGTAAAATACAAAGCAAAAATACATAAATTGGTCACTCTCATTTGGACCAGAGGAGGTGATGGGTCTGGTGGAACTTTATAAAGATTTTTCTTGTAAAATTATACATTGAATTCCTAAAAATGAGATAAATTTGAAATCAAGCCATGAAATAAATGAAGTTGAACACCAGTAAACATAACAGTCTCGGGTAGTGAGGTGTATGAATTTATATTTAATTGGCAAACATTACCAGATTGAAATCCTGTCCATCATAGTGATACGAATGGTAGCTTAATCACCTGAGTGACTGATGGATCATGCAGAGAAGAGTATTGTTACTAAAGTAACTGGAAAAAAAATTGGCTATAAATAAGTCAATTATTTATATGGGAATAAACTGTCCCAAATTAGTGAAGCAGGTAGGACCCTTTGTTGAAAAACTCAGGTGTGTAAGAAGTTTATTTTCTATAACTTAACTAAATCTCTGCTGGTATGGCAGAAAAATAAGTTTATTCAAGAAATAGCCAAATCATCTGTTTTTCCCAAATTTGTGTTAAATTCTGGGAACACTTACCTAAGGCAAAGTGTTGGAGGACTCGTTTGGTCCTTAAAGCCCTTTTTCTGTATGAGTGAGATCCATTGTTTTGTCTGGACCTATTTAGAAATCCAGGCATGTTACCACTTGGCATCTCTCATTTCTCCAAGCCTGGTCCAGTGGGTCTATTCCTTCTACTTTCATGCTACCTTCATGACACAAAAATCATGTTGCTACTTCCATACAAAACTGGGCTACATAAGTCCTGAGAAGGCTGGCTAAGGGCCTACCCAACTGGTCTTTTCCTCTCTGCTTCCATGGTATTGTCTGGGAAGAAAGTTTCAGACCACCTCTGTCAATGCGGGACCCACCCATTTCAATCACCTTGTCTTCCCCCATCTCTCACTTGCCTCTATTCCCAACGAAGATTTAAAGTAGCTGTTTTACACATAGGATTTCTCCATTTGCTGAGAGGACTAGGCTCTTAGAAGGCAATAGGCAGATGGGTCTCTTTTCTACCTTGTTCCATCTCTCCCATGAAAGCAACAAAAGGCTTAGATGCTTGAAATGAGGGAATAATCAAAAATAAAAGAGGAAACATCCAAGAAAACAAATTGAAGTGGATAATATTTTTAAAGTCATATTTTCCTACATTTGGACATATTATAATCACCTTATCATTTTTTGAACAAATAACATATAGAATAAATGAAACTATTTAAGTGGAATATATTATATCAGAACATGTACTCAAAATTTCAGCATCAACTCTTGCCTGGCCATTTGTTAATGCAATGTTTCTAGGTGCAGATGATACTCAGACAAATAAATTAGTTTTTTAAATACTTACGAACTACTTAGAAGAAATATCACATAACCAAAAATTATAATGATGTATCACAGTTACTATTATGGAAATATGTAAAAAGTAGACTGTGTATAAATGTCTACGAATGATCAATTCTATTTAGATGGTGAAGAGTTAGGAAAGCCTTTATTGCAGTGGCAAATCTTGAGTTGAGAATTGAAAGATGGCCTGCAGTTGTTCAAAGCAGTAAAAAACTTCCAGGAAGAACCAGCAGAAGAAGGAAAGGTACAGAGGCATGGCATAACCAGATAAGATGCAGAATGGAGTCAAATAAAGGATAAATAAACAAATTGACAGAGTAGTGGCATAGTGTGTGGTCATGGGAGAAAAGTGTCTAAGGAGCATTCTGAAGGATTCTGTTCCATTCTGCAGGACCCACTACGTCACTTTGAAGGATTGAGATTTTAGTCAAAAGAAAAGTGTTAAGTTATATGGGAAGGGAAATGGTAAGTGAATTTGATTTTAGGAATATCACTTTTGCCTCATTTGTGGAAAATGGACTGGGGGAAGTGCAGATAGAAGCTAGGAGACAATTTTGGAGATTATTTCATCATTGCAGGAAAGATATTTTGTGGTAGGTTGAATTATGTACCCAGGAAAAACACATGTTCTTAATCCCTTCCTGTGGGTTTGAACCCATTGTAAAAAGGACCCTTTAAAGATGCTATTTTTGGTTAAGTTGTGGCCCAACTGAATGAGGTTAAAGGCTTTATGAAGACCAAGCCACATGGAAGAGCAAAAGCTGGAAGTCAGCAGAACCTGAAGCAGAAAGAGAAGACATCACCATGTGCATTGATATGTGATGAGAAAGCTAAAGATCAAGGTCACTGGCAGCCTGTCTTTCAGGAGAAAACATTGCCTTGCTGGCCTCTTGACTTTGGTATTCTCCTAGCCTTCACGGTGCTGAAAGGAAGTTGAATCGATAAGATGTAGAAATTCAATGCATGTAGAGGCTAAATGAAAAGTAAAGCCCCAGGATGACTCTGGAATTTTGGCATGGGTCTCGAGTGTATGATGATATACAAAGATAGAAAGCAAAAAATGAAGCAGTTCTATTTAGGGAGAAAATTAATCTAGTATATAAATGTCATTTATATTAATAATATGAATCTAGTTCATTT
The DNA here is from genome assembly GCF_023851605.1 of Tamandua tetradactyla. Taxonomy (NCBI): domain Eukaryota; kingdom Metazoa; phylum Chordata; class Mammalia; order Pilosa; family Myrmecophagidae; genus Tamandua; species Tamandua tetradactyla. Next base: position 28,900,872 of record NC_135350.1, read on the forward strand.
AGAGCTGGGAATGTTGACTGTTTTCATAGCCTATTAACACATGAAAATTAAAATACATCCTGGGGGAAGTCATTGACACCCTCGGCAGTCATCTCCAGCCCTCTCCTACTCACCTCCTTTCTTTGATGAGTGAATGTTTTAATATGTTTCCATTTTGTAGCCCAGGGGAGATATTAGGTCTAATGAGATAGCTGGACCGTACCTTGGACCCCAAACTGGGAACAAACAGCCCCAGTTGCTTATCAGGGCTGGAACTCTGCACAAAGTTTTCTTGATACATGCTTTCTGCTCCTTCCTCTGGGGTGACAAGGCCCCTTCCCTCTGAGGTGTATAAATAATTAGCTCTTGGGCAACACAGGGCCCTTCCTCTTCAATATGAAGTAGGGCTTTGGAGCGTTCATTCACTGACCCAGACCAAAGTAGTTAGCCTCAGTGGTGCACCAGTCTCAATGGGACATGTTCATTTAGTACACCTCTACCAGCTGGAAGGCATGTGACCAGTGTCTGCTTGTCCTCGCTTCTGGTTCTGTTGTCTTCAGCATCTGATTCCAGTGGCTTTCTATCTAAGCATCTGTGGGTCCTCACTTTGCTTCTCCAGGGCAAACTCTGGATTTTATCTCTTAGCTTAGCATCTCCAAATGTCTGTGTCTTGTTTTCATCTCTCTGCTCTCTGTGTTTTCTGTCTTTTGTTCTCTTTGTAGAGGACTCTAATGAAGGTATTAAGACCCACACTGAATTGGGTGGGTCATATCTCCATGGAAACAACCTTATCAAGAGGTCCTATCTAACAATAAGTCTACCCCCACAAGATTGGATTGAGAGAACATGACTTTTTGGGGCACATAACAACTTCAAACCAGCACATTCCACCCTCTGAACAACAGAAAGACATTCTTTTTCCATATACAAAATGATTCATTCCGTCATAATATCACAAGATCCTTAAATCATTCCAGTAACAATGCAGATACAATATGCAATCATGCTCTGGATTGTGTTCCTCATCTAATACCTTGTTAATATTAAACAAAAGTCAACAAACAGAAGTCTTAAAAGAGAAAGCAGTTAAACCTTTGGGGATGCAATTGTGTTTCTGCATATTATAGTGTGCTGCCTTTTATGATACTTTTAAGTTAATAGAATTTCATCTTAACCCACTAACTAAGCAGGCAATATTTAGCAGGTGGAATCATTTTAGTAACTGGAAAAGTATAAAACAAACTCACATACAAAAAGCTGGCTAGGATATTTAACAAAGATGTCTTGACTCTCAACCTCTTAAATTGATAGTAGGCAATAATAGCATGTGGGATTAGTATCCATTTGCTGTAACTGCCACTTTAATGATAGGGCAAATTTTATTTAGTGAAGGTACTGATTTTGGGTCTCTCTCTCTCTCTCTGTTTTTCTCTCTTTCTCTCACCCTCCCCCCCCCATTCTTTTTGTGGTTTTCCTTTCTGATATTTGTCAAAGTCCAGACATCTCTGTCATAAAATGGCATCAACTGATTCACTTTTATGTTCATTTGACAAGCATCTATTGAGCTAATGAGTAAAGGAGGGGAATCAAGAATACATAGGTTTATAAGTTACAAAGAATCTGTTAAGAGAACAAAACATAACAATCTTGTACTGGTCATTGTTACTTGATTACTAGATTGGATTCTTTTCTTAGGGTATTAATTTTTTCAACTTAAACAAACAATGCAAGAAGACCAATTGTAATGTATTTCTACTTCTCATGGGTGTATCATGTAGGATAAATGAGTTAATAATGAAGTAGCAACTTCTTCTGATGGACAGTCTGGGGAAAGGTGGCTCAGTGAGAAGCAGTAGCTGATGAGCTATGGAAGGGATTGTACTTAATCATGGAGTTGAGCCATACCACTGTGTATCCCTGTGATTTCAGAAAGGCAGCTCCAACATTGCTGGCTTCTCCTTGGGGAAATCCAGGTCATAGTGCAGAAAGGCCAAAGGATATCTGACTCCAGAAAGAACACCCAGTTTTAGGAGTGTGCTGTTTTGAATCTGTTATGGTCCCCAGAAAAGCTATGTTCTTTGAATCCACTCTTGTGGGGGCTGTACTATTGTTGGGTGGGACTCTTCAATTATGCATTTCCATGAAGATATGAACCCCACACATTCAAGCTGCATTTTAATCTGCTTAGTGGAGCCCTTTCAGAGAGAGAGCTCAGAGCTAATACAGAGAGCAGAGAGACAACAGATGCATGGAGACAGACAACGCCCTGGAAGATGCTAAGCTAAGAGATGAAATCCAGAGTTCACCCTGGAGAAGCTAACAGTAGACCTACAGATGCATAGAGAGAGAAAATGCCCCAGGAAAGGCCAGAAGGACCCACAGAAGGACCCACAGAGAGAGCCATTTGGAAACCAACCCAGAAGATAAGGGCCAGCAGACAGAGAAACCCCAGATGAGACTGGCATTTGTTAAGTGAAGGTATCCTCTTGATGCCATAATGTGGATATTTTCGTGTCCTTAGAATGGTAAATAAATCCCTTTTGTAAAAGCCAATCCATTTCTGTTATATTGTATTCTGGAAGCATTAGTAAACCAAAACAGAGTTTGGTACCAGAGAAGTGGGATGTTACAATTTGCAAATACCAAAAATAGTAGAACAGCTTTATAGATGAATAAGGGGAAGGTTAAGAAAGAATTGTGTTATGCCTGATAGAAAAGGCCTGAATTGCTTTGAACAGACTTGGTAGAAATTTGGACTCTAAAAAGATACTTCCGATGAGACCTTAGACAGGAATGATGAATATCATTGCCAACTGGAAGAAAGCTGATCCTTGTTTTAAAGTGACGAGAATTTGGCAAAATAGAGTCCTGGTGTTTGATGAAAGGGAGAGTTCAAAAGCATCAAGCTTGGATATCTAGCTGAAAAGATTTACAAACTAAATGTGGAAAACACTGCCTTGCTTCTTCTTGCAGCTTGTAGTAAAATGTGATAGGAAAGAGATAAGCTGAGAACTCAACTCTTGGATAAAGAGAAACCAGAAATTGATAGTCTTGAAAATTCTGGGCTTCCAGTAAGTGAGAATAGTGTCCCATGTGAGGATTTAAGAAAACCTGAAACGAGTCAGTTATTTCAGAAAAAGCTATGATTGAAAATATAATCATTGAGGAAGGATTTGTGGAAAGTCCTTTATGTCTCATGGTTGTAAACCCTGTGGGTCATATGGGAAAACAACAAGTTTGTTGTGGAATCTGTATAAATGGAACCACTGCCAGTCTGGACTGATAGGGACAGAAAAGGGACAAATTGAAGGAAAAATTACTTAAAAGGCAGAACCATGAAAGTCAAGGACCGGAGTCAAGAAATCACAAGCCAGAAGAACGGACATACAGCCATGCATGTGGAAAGAGGTAGTTTGCCCTGGAGGCAGAAGATGGGCCTTCCACCCCACTCTTCAAGATAATTGTTGCCACTACAGTCCTCTCAGATGCGTGGAGAATTGAGGGCTTGGCCACCCCATTTTCCAGAAAAAATGCTGTGGGCTACAGGCCTCAAAGTGTGTGAAGAACATTCCCTTGGGACTCGGGAGAGCCTAGCCATCACCCCATCATTCTAAAGGGGTTGAATGTGTGCCCCAGAGATGGCAGAGAGTCTGGGTGCCCCCCTCGCCAGTGCTTGAAGAAGGTGGGTCTGAGAACAAAGTGGTCTCCCCAATGTTTGGATATGTTAAAATGCTCAAGTCATGTTTGGAGAGAGCAGGGTCGCTGCATAAGCTCTTGGAGAAGATGGGGCAGCCACTCTATCAAATCCCAAGGATAACATGTTATTTTATAAATGATTCTCAGACTTTGAAATCTAATGGAGTATGACCTGGAGGTTTTTGGAACTGCATGGGTCCAGTGACCCTTGTTTTCTTTTCAATTTCTCCCTATGGAAATGGGAATATTTATCCTATGACTGTCCCTTCTTTGTAGATTGGCAGCAGATAATTTATTCTAAGTTTCACAGATCCATAGCCAGAGGAGGATTTTGCCTTATGACAGACCATATTTGCAGCTGACTTTGATGACATTTTCATGGTCTTAAAACTGTAAATTTGTAACCTGATAAATACTTTCTGTAAAAGCCAATTGTTTTTTGGTATATTGCATTCTGGCAGCATTAGCAAACTGAAACAAGAAGTATCAGGACATGAACCAAAGATAGGAGATGAGTAAAAGAAAGCTTATTGGTATCAACATTACTGTTTAACTGTAGCCAATTAATATGCCCTATTATTACTGCTGGTAACATGTTACTTTAGAACAAATTACCATAAACTTAGCAGATAAAAAAATACATATTTCTGATCTCATATAATTTCTGTGTGTCAGGAATTTGGACATGGTTTAGCTGGGTCTTATTTCACAGTTTCTTATAAGGCGGCAGTTAGGGTCTTGGCCAGGGGAGGGGACACATCTGAGACTTGATTGGTGAATTGGGGCTGTTTGCATTCCTTGTGGACAGTCAGATAGAGGGTCTGAGATCCCTGCTGCTTTTGACTAGAGGCCACCTTCAACTTCTTGCTATTTAGGCCTTTCCTAAATTGTTGAAGGAAGGCCATTCCTTCAACAATGCCGGCAAGCAAGAGCGTCAATAAAGAGTCTGTTAGTAAGATAGAAGTTACATTCTTATGTAATGTAATCATAGACGTGACATCCTAGCCCATTTGCCACATTCTATTGGCTAGAAGCAAGTGGTAAGTCTTCCCAATCACATTCAACAGAAAGGGATTGGATAAGGGCATGAATGGGGAGGGGTAGGAAAAATTGGGGGCCATCTTAGAGTCTGATATTTTCTATAAAAAATAATTGCAAATTAGCAACAAGGTGAAGGAGGCCCAACGATTTAGCTCAGAGCATAATGTTTGGAGTTAGACAACTTGGGTTCAAATCACAGCTCTACTAGCTCTGTAGTTGACCTTGAGTTCATTATTTTAATTCTTCATGTCTCAATTTCCCTCTCCTTGATATAGGAAACAACATTATCTCACCACCTAGGGAGATTGTGAGGATTTACCGAGTTCATATGTATAAACAAAGATCATTGTTATCATTTTTTATTATTATATTTTGCGGATAATATAGAAAGTACAGATGTACTAATCACCCAGCTAGTCTTTGGAACAACCACTGAGGGCAGGTTTGGGTTTGCAGAGCAGAATGAAAGTTTTACAGAGAGAAATAGATTAGAGATGTGCTTCTAGAAGCCAAACTTGTGCCCTGGATTTCTTTATGGAGGACAGGTATAGGAAAAATTATACCCATCCTGAGAGCACTTAAGCCAAAATGAGGATGCAGATGGAGCCGAGTCACACTCTATTTCTTCTCTCAGGGAAAAGGATCAGAGCCCTCAAATGGTGTTTCCCTCCTGAGAAATGGGAAATGTTCTCCTTTCTGTGAAACCAGGAGGAATGAGGAACATATGTTGTCCAAACTTGCATTTCAAAATTTAGCATGGCTTGTAAGGTGCTGCTGTAGGCACCTCTCAACATTTGGCCATACCACTCCTAGCTTACTTATTATTCCCCAGCAAGTCAGCTCCTTTGGGTTCCCCAAAAAAAGTCAGGATCTTTTTTGCTTCATGAACTTTCTATATGCTCCTTCTTCTGACAAAAATATTTTCCTCACATCTATTCATTTTCATTGGTTGTTCTCAACTTCGATATCACATCCTTGGGAAGGACCTACCTGAGGAAAATCGCACCCCTCTTACCAAGTTGCTCTCTAGCATATAACTCTTTCTTCCATAATTTCTTTATTTTGTTTTTTTCCTCCTATAAGAATGTAAGCTACATGAGTACAGAATCCTTTCTATTTTGTTTTCTTCAGTATTGCTAATACCTACTAGAGTCTTTGGTAAGGAATACTTTCTCTATAAATATTTGTTGAATGAATGAATGAATGAATGCACGAGACAGATTCATAAATATAATAGTTGAATTCATCTACATATTTGCAAATGGAGAGAAAAGCAATTTTAACCATTTTAAACTTTGAAGATTTTCAAATAGAATATTCCCTTCATAAAATGGTTACAAAGGGGTAGCATTAATTATTTTTCTCTTTAACATTGATCCAATACTATATCTTATTCTTTACATGGAGGACATTTTTATAAGTGATAAATTAGTTAAATTAATAATCTTTTTTAAGAGCTAAGAAATAATTATTCATCAGTTCGTACAATCAGTGTATGCAGCAAGGAGAATAAATTTAACTATTATCTATTAATCATGAGCTGATTGGTTTTAAAATAGCCAGTTGTTTGATATGATTATTTTCATTTGGAATATTTATTGGAGCACTACATTCTGCATGACTAGCATTTGACTGCCAATAAATGTTACAAATATCATGGGAAAATTCCCGAAATACATAGTTAGATAAAAACAAACAGCATACAAATTCTATATATGTGTGACTTCAATTTTTAAGGAAAGATTCTTTAGAAATATGACCAACTTTCAAAATGATTATTGGATTGTGGATGGCTTTTATTTTGTTCCTTAGGATTTTATGGTTCTCCACAATTTTTCTACTTCAAGTTATTTTTAATAAGGATTTTTTTTTATAATGCAACTACAGAAAGTCTCTCTGTGTGTGGACACCTTAATAGTTGACGATCAATGGGTAGTTGGGACCAATGTGGATTTCAGCATTAAAGCACTTCAAAGTAAAGAGGGGACATTAACCAACTGCATTAAATGTCTACGACAGGGAGAAGTAGACTAACAATGATTAAACAAAGTTTGGACAGGATTTCAAGGAAGTGTTTCAAGCAGTGGGTGGCACCTGTGTTAAAAACACCCTGCCAAGAGGAGCAGTAGAGCAGTCCCCTGGTGCCACTTCAGGAGAACAGAGAGAGCACTTAACAGGACAGACCCCTGGGGACTATTATTATATTAATGGCTAAACTGACTACTTAAGTCAGGCAGGAATTTAGTGAGGACTCCGCCAAGTCTCTGGTGCCTGAAGTAGCTGTGTTTCAACAGTGGTATATTTGCTGGAGGGCATACAGGCTTAGTTCACAGAGTTTGGAAGTTCAACAATTTTAAAGGAATATTTTTTAAGATTTGTCCATTCCAAGGACTTAGTCCCATACGTTAATTCAGAATTATTTCTGAGCTTTCATATTTGCCAATTAATTTTCAAATACATAGCACAAAAGAAGGAAAAAACTCTGGCATTTATAGCTCATTCATTTTTACATTTCTTTCTTTGCCCTACCCCCTTCTCTATTAACACAAAGGCTCCTGTTTTATATGGTTGTAAAAGCCAGCAGGCTTCTCTCTTAATCAGTGTTGTCTGGTTTCATTGCCTGGGGGCTTAGGTGGTTAGTAATAAAGGTCATTAGTTGATGTTTCCAACATACAGAGACTGTCAAATGATCCCCTCATTTAATCTCCCAATGATTAGACACAGGTCCAAGCTTGTAGTATTTAGTAATTTTATTTTCTTGTTGTGGGAAAGGTCAAAAGATTCCTCTTGGAAACAAAAGCTGTATAAAACTAATAGCTGCTTCACAGCAGACCTGAAGGGATAACAGACTATATAAAGGCACTCAAAGCTGGACAAGGCAGAAAATGCACGTACTTGGTATCTGCTGCACCCCAGGTTTCTTCAAGGAGCTGAATCAAATGCAAAAGGAACAGTCCCATCGAGCCATGGGCAGCCCTACCATGCCTGCCCTCGTTAGCTTACATCTTAGCCACTGTCTGATTTCCAGCATTCTAATTGAAAAGACACTTTGTAGTAAAAAGCTCTGTTTGACTCCCTTTGAAATCGTGATCCTCAGGTTTTCTTTCTGACAAATATTTCTTAGAGATCACTGAGCTTATTAAACAGTTCCACGTTCAGAAGCTTCTAATGTTGGAACAAGCATAATTCAGGCACTTTGGTATAGGAAAAACAGTAAATTCCCCATGGACATTTGGACAGGAGCTGTGTACTGATCTCCCTGCTTTGACATGTATCTTTGGGACTCAAGACATGCACACAGAAAGTACGTCATAGATATTTAATGAGGCTGATCATAATTACATAAGCCAATCTCTGTTCTTAAATACCAGCCATTTGTTTCCCCTATGCACTCAAAGGAAGAATGGGAATTTACAAAGTATTAAAAAGTTTATAAAGAAGGAAAACTAGTTACTTTTGAATGGAACTTAAATAGCCACTAGGGAGACAACCAAAGTATTTATGAAATCTGAACACTTAACAAATTTTTTGCAAATTCTTTTCAAATGTTGAAAATAAGATTAATGAATATAATTATAGGCTTGCTCTTCTATTTTTCCTATACTTTTCTCAGAATTATGTTATGTAATGAGTACTGTTGCATAATAATTGTCCTAAGAAACTGATTTTTAATGAAGTCTTTGTTTTCTTAGTTCTTTTTCAGTAAAGAAAAAATGGCTGTTTTATTCTTTAGATTTCCTTGAGACAGGACAACACATGAACCAATTAAAAAGAAAATGAGTATTTACAGGCTCTACAGCTTAACCTAATAAAAAGCATAAGTCAGTTTCATTATAAGTGACCACTTTTGATCAAATACAGATTATCTCTGCTGAATTTGCTGCTCCGGGAAATCTACATTTATTCTACATAATCAGCACATCTTCCAGCTTTCAAGACCTCCCTGACTTCAAATTTTGAAAGAGAATTCCAAAGTTCCCTGCTTCTCAGGACATGCCATCTTTTAGTAATAGCCTCTGTGGAGAAGGAAAGGGAAGGAAAATAATATATGGGAAAAGAAAGGAAGGAAAAAATAAGCCCCTGTGTGCCAAGCAAGGTTCTAGCTTTAGCTCTCTTAATCCTCATAAAAATTCTCACAATGATATTCATCGTGATTTCCATTTTACAAATAAAGATAAGCTTGGGGAGGCTCATACTATTTTCATATTGGAGAAATGGTTTTTGAAAAGATTCATCTATTGAATTATTCTTTCCCTATTTAAAAATTTGCATTGCCTATTTACTTTTCCAATTATTTATATACTAGCTTCTTATTTCCAGTAATTCAGTAAATATTTTCTTTTCAATACAATTTTCCCTTTTGTCTTAGTTTTTTTTTCAATTTATTCCTTATCTCTTTTTAAATTTCTCCTACACGTTCTTTCCTCTTTTCACTTCCTCCTTCTTTTCTTCAGGAAAAGCAATTGGTGGAAAGGAAGGAAGAAAGTAATAAAATTCTAGATGGCCTGAGTGAAGAAAAGAAGAGTAATAAAGAAAACGATGCTGGGAGATTAACCAATAGGAGGGTACCTGTGTTCAGGTCAAAAAGAATATATTCCAAAAATGTGGTCTTTCATTCCACAAATATGCATATAAAGCCTATTATGTGTCTTCCATTGTGCTGGTCTCAATCATTAACATAAAAAATCATAGAGGTTAATGGGGAAGACTTAAAAACAAAGGAGATAATGACAGAGGGTGTTATGGCCAAGGTGAGTTCAAAGTGCTGAGAAGAGATATTAGGACCTTTAACAAAAGTGGATACTGAAGGTGGTGGAAAAATAATAGCTTTGTGAAGAGTTAAAGTTTCAGAGTTCTTGAGTCTTGAAATAAATATTTTGGCCCATGGTCCATTATTTCAAGAAGAAGATTTATCTGTGATTTTAGCCTCAAATGTTGTCAGCAACTAAAGATTGTAATTTAAGACCATTTACCTTGGGAAGAATAGTGTCTTATGTGTAATGGAGACATATTTGGATTTTTCTTTCTTTGTTGGGAGGATAGGCTTGGAATAAAAGGCAAGAAAGCATGTGACTCTCCTAGGGTCCCTGATCAGCTCAAGGAAACTCTCTCAAGTTACGGACGATATTTTGGTTTTCATAGACCAAGCAAAACAGCTTTCTTCTGCCACATTAGCTTAGTTCTTTATATCAACTCTTTTCTTTTCTTGAATATTTTGCTAGATGACTGAACTATATAACACTTAACCATAGGGTAGTTAAGTATGCCTTCTCTGTATGACCAAAGGCTAGACACTGTGAAATACGTAGACTCCTTAATCAAAAAGAGATCATAATAGGCACCATATCCAGCATACATCTAAAATTAAAAAAAAAAATTCTCTAAGCAGAATTTATAACTGTAGAGTTCCATTATTTATGGCTTCATGCTTAACTGTTGACAAACAATAACAAAATAAAAATAAAAAGGAAGCAAATCCAATGCTTTTTTACCATATGTTTGAGAATGTATGCAAAGTAATGGTTTAAAGAGCACTCAATAATTAAAAAAAAAAAAGATATATATTATATATATCATGTCACAGTTATTCTTCTGGAGTTACTCTTTATGAGTTTACTAAAAAAACTGAAGACAGAACTGAGTTCAGTGTCAATTCTGCTCTTGGATGTGACATTTAAAATAATGCATTATGACATGAACTAACTTAGTACCTATAGGTTTAAGAATTTGACTACTGCGTTTAATAGAAACAAAATTCATAATCAGGATACTAATTATATGGACCTGGCAATCCTGTGAGCCTTTGCATAGATTTAGAACAAACATTGTATGCAATTTGCTATCCATTGCAGATTAAACTCCTTAATAAAATAGAAAAAGTAATAGACTTCCTCAATATATAAGTACATATAATGAAGAGATATTAGAAACATTAATCTAAACTCTACCCAATATTATTTAACATTGTTCTAGCAGTACTAGCCACTGCAATCTGATAAGTGAAAGAAGTATTTCCTCAAATGTAAAATATTTCTTCATATTTAAAAAATATTAAAAATCATACTCTATCTCAAGAATCTGCAAGCTGCCATAAAGATTAAAGAAATTAATATATTGAGAGTGTTTAGTATATTGCTTAGCACATAGAAAGTAATAAATAATTTAAAACATTTTTATATTTGATGTTATTATTTTACAAGTGAAAATATCTTTTTATGATATATATATTTATCTAGTAAGTCAAAGTGAATTGACAACTGCTATAAATAATAAAATAATACAATAAGGTGACTGGCTATAAAATTAATATACAGAAATCAACATCATTCTTATATATGAATGCTTACATTTAGAGATAACTATTTCTTTTGCTTTACAATGGAAACAAAGGATTTTAAAAAATAGAAGAGAAAATATCTAGGAATATTTATAATAACTAATTCTAATTCCATTTGAAAACACTTTAAAACATTACTAAGAGACTTGAAAGTTTGAAGGCACAAATTATATTCTTATGTAGAAAGACTCAACAGAAAAAGATGTCAATTTTTCCTAAATTTAATCTAATAAAATATCAGAAGTATTGAACAAATTGATTCGTAGGATCATATGGAAAAATAAACAAACAAAAATAGCTGAGGATTTAGGGAAAATAGAGCAGTAAGGGACAGTTACCCACACTAAGTTTAAAATATATTAAGCTATAGAATAAAGCAATGTGGCAGTGGTCAATGAAAAGACAAGCCGACAAATCATTGCAACAGAAATAAATCCTTGCATTAAGCCAACATAGGTGCAGGCTTTTATTATGTTTTAAAGGAGCCATTTTAAATCAGTGAAGGAAAAAGATAGGTCAAATGATGTAGGGGCAACTGAAAGACTAAGTTAGGTCTTTGCCACATATCTTAAACAAAATGAATTCTAGATGAATCAAAGATTTTAATGTAAAAAATAGAGCCATAAAATAGGAAGACATATTAATTTTAAAAGGAATCTTGGGCTGAGTATATACTTTATGACTCCAAATCCAGAAGCTAAAAAAATGACTGGAAAACCTGAATTATAAACAAAATCAAAAGATTCATGACAAACTTGGAAAATTTATTCATAAATCTTAAGTGATACAGAAAGCAAATTTCTTTAATATAAGTGTGCTTTTATAAATTAAGAAGCACATGATCAAAAACCAACCAAAAAATGGGCAATGGTAGGGAAAGTAGTTCACAGAAAATGGAATACAGATGGCTCCAAAAGAGATGCAAAAATGTTCATCCTCACTCACAATAAGAATAATACAAATTAAAAAACTGAGACATAATTTTTCAACTCATCATAGTGATAAAGATCAAAATGCTTGATAATGTTTTTTTTGTGTTACGTATATAGGGAAACAGGAACTCTTGCAATAGGAATGTAAATTAGTAAAGCATTTATGATATCTAACATAATTTAAAATTGGAACCAATGGACTATCCAACTTCCTATCCAACATTTCCTCATCAAGGAATTTGACTTCCAGATTTACTTGCAAATTTCTAATTCTATTTTTCACTTCCATTTAGAGAAAACTGTTTAGAGGAAATGTCCTTTCTTTAATTTGTCTCCCTCCATTCTCTCTTGAGCCCTGTTAAATGAGCTTTTAACCCTCATCCCCAAAACTATCAATCTACTGTAATATCTCTGGTCAACAACAATAATAGCCTTCTAATAGATACCAATTCTCAATTCTCAAAACTCAATTTACTTGACTATCAACAGCATTGGACATGATAGATCTCTCTCTCCTGGAAATTTCTCTTCACTTGACTTTAGGACATCATGATTTTCTTCCCTCCTCACGTCCCTCTGCCCCCTCAACAGCCATTCCTTCTTTGTCTCTTTCCAGTTCTTCCTATGTCCGCAACCGCTAGCACTGGAGTGCCTTTATGGATTAGTCCTTTACACCCCTCTATTCTATGTTCCTTTAATGAGGACATCCACTCTGATATCTTTAAATACTATCTATACACTGACAGCTCCAAATTTCCATCTCTAGTATGGTAAATCCCCAGAACTCTAGGCAAGTAAATGCAGCTTGCTGAACCCCATAACTTCCTATTGCACATTTCCTTTAGATGATGTTCACAACTAAGCTCCCAATCATCTGCTGAATATGTGAATCTATTTAGAACCTTCTCCATATCAGTTAATGGCAATTCTATCCTTCCAATTTTTCAGACCAAGAAACTTGGAGCCATTCCAGACACCAAGAAAATCCTGTCAAATCAGTTCAGAAACTGACCTCGTCTTGATACCATTAGTGCTGCAAGCTTGGTTCTGGTCATCAAAACTAATGAAGCAGCTTTATTAGTAACAATTTGGAAAGGTAGGAGAAATATTAAATGAAAAAAATCAAAATGCAAATTAATTTCTGTTCAATGATTTCTCCCTATCGATAATTATTTATTTTATTTATTTGTACATGTGTTTGTTTTGCTTTTGTAAATGATAGGTAAGACAGAATAACTTTGAAAGACAAATGAAGAACTTGTTGAGGTATGAGTTGCTTGGAGAAAAAAGGGTATTATCATGTGATTGTATAACTGCAGATATCTTGTGAATTTTATATTTATGGAATGTATTATCAACTCTAAAAAATGAAATTTAAGAAGGCCATATTTATCTAGGGAAACGTTTTATTCCTTTATCTTTCAGAGGTTTCTTAACTATAACAAGCTCTTGAAAGGTAAATGTCTTAAGATATAGTTCCATTTTCCACAATAGATAGGTGAAATATCAATTTACCATTATGTGATAATGATTAAATTACAAAATGATCATTCTATATCACTATCTTATATAGGGAATGTAGTTGTTAGAAAACGGGGAGAAATTACTTAGGCCATTATGGAGTCTCATAACTTGTGAAAAGGAGATGAAATTAAGAAAATTGAATGGATGTTTTGAGTATAAAAGAAAAAAATCATAAAGCCCATTAAACTGTAATGGGACGAAGAATCTTTCAAAGAAAATGGTAGAAATCAAATCTCTGGAGACAATTGCAACCAAAACGGACAAAGTACTAAAAATGTCCCTTAGAGAATAATCCTGATATCAGCAGGGAAAATACATGACTTCAGAGAATGGCTTCTTTCTTCCTCCTCAATGAATCAGTACTAAAATTATGAACTGCAATTAACTCTAAGGCAACAGGGAAGTTGGATTGAAAAGAACCATACCTAAAATGTTGGATAATTAAAGTGAATGAAACAGGAAGCATCCACTGGGGACATAAAATGTGCTTTTCTAGCAGAGCTATTAACAGTTGCATTAGTGCCCCTAAATCATAGGTACCTTTTGCCTTCATCGACTTAGGTCAAACTGGATCTTTCCAGTAAAGGAGTCAAATGAGTTTAATGTTTCAGCTGGTTGATGCCAATGGCAAAGAAACCTTAAGATGCACTTGAAGGAAGATGTATGATTAAGGAGGCATATGCTTTTCTCCATTAGTGTAATAGGTCAAAATATCATTTAATTTATTTCTTAAAGTGTTTTTAGTTTAACAATAGAGCTCATCATTAAATTCACTGCACAGCATACACTACAATTGTATTACAGTTTTAGGAAGATGGAAAACTTCCAGGGCCAATTCAGTGACAGTTTTGAAAAGTAGCATCATTGCTTCTTAAATTGCTAAGTACACATTTGAATATAAAACATGTGTGTTCAATTCCCGGTGCCTGCCTACGCAAAAAAAAAAAAAAAAAAAAAAAGAAAACAGTGTGTACTGCAATTAAGACTTTTTATTGCTGTTTTAACAGCATATTGTACAATAGATTTTAAATAACTTACTTAAAACATATTTTGATATTTCAAAGGAAGAGATAGAAACTATAATCAAAGTTACTTTTCTTTTTTTGGCATGGGCAGGCACCGGGAATCGAACGGGGTCTCCTGCATGGCAGGTGAGAACTCTGCCTGCTAAGCCACCATGGCCCGCCCTCAAAGTTACTTCTGAACATCAAAATGAGACAAGGAAAATGGAGTGAAATACTAGCAAATTCTAATAGTACTGCATGATTATCTAAGCTATATATAAATAAAGAACATTTTCTCATGCAGCAAATTATCTGGATGATAAATCAATTTCCTCAATATTTTTTATGTCATATTATGTTTTGATATTTTTTAGATTTCTAGAAGTGTACTTTCTAATTGTGGGATTCTTCATTTTTCAAATGGAGGAAAAAACTCGTTGAGTTCAATTTTTCAGTCATATTTTTCACATCTTAGTGACATATAGATAAGAATAGATACTTTTGTATCTTCTTTGATCAGAAACAGACGGTTTGGTAGACAGATGAGAAAAGTCATGCAATTCAGAATGAAATTGGGAGGAATAAGGAGGTTTAATGAATTAAGAAGATAAAGTGGGCATTCAATGTAATGATGCAATAATGTGGGAATATGGGAATTATAAAGTAGCAATGATGTATTTTGCAATTCAGTTTCCTGTACAAGTAAGATCATCTGTTATAAGAATCATAAAATCTTGGATTCATATCACACTTATGCCATTTCCTTGCTTCGGAAAGTGGGCAAGACCTTATACATTCCTGAACCTCTATTTACTTAACAGAAAATTAAAGATAGTAATTCCTACATCATAAGAATATTATGTAGATTAAGGTAAGAAATTGGTAGCACCTGGTTTAAAATTACGACTTGATAAATTATTGCCATTGTTCTGTGTGGATTTTGCTATGTTAAGCATTCTTGCAAATGTAATGGCTAATGCATTTTGTTTCCTTAGAAGCCTATGACCTAATTAGAACTATTAATCAGGTAATGTGTAAGTGTGGGTTAAGCTCCCCTTTAAGAGAGCAAATGGTCATCAAGCTGCATTAAGAAATGGATCTGATTCTGGCTTGACAGAGAGGTTGACCTATTTTTTCCTATTGTGTTTCTTGAAAGACTTTATAGTTCGCCCTATAGATGCATCCCACCAGCCACCTGGAGCTCTTTAGGTGTTCCCTCTGGACAATGTCACAAAATTTTGGGAGCAAGGACTTTGGTCTTGGTCCTTGCAGATCACACATCTGCCACTTTCCATCTTTGATTAAGTGACTTTTTTGTGTTTTACTCTCATTACCATAACATGAACACAGTAACAGTATTGGACACAAGGTTTACTTGGGGATTAAATGGGATGATACATGAAAATAAGATAGGAAGGACCCACCACATAAAAAGCTGTTTGTACATGTTATTCATTATTCTCAGTGAACTACTAGGTATCTGATTTTTTCTTAGTAACTGGAAAATGAATTCTGGTATCTAGAAAAATCACGCAATCACTTTCTTTCCTGAAACCAAATTGTGCTCAAATTCTTATGAAGTCATGCGTGTATGCTTAAGGACTGAATTTGACCCTCATTAATAAAATTAAGCACAATTTCATTTTTCCCTAAACATGATGATGCCTCCATAGTCAGTCTATTTGAGGAAAAAGAGATTAAATTCAGCCATAAGCTATTCTGATAAAAACAAGTTCATATATTATGAATTTTTGTTTAATTTCTTTATTCCAAATCACACATGTACCTGATTTATTGTCAAAGGGTTTTATAAAGATTATTTTCCACCAGTTTAGTGACCCTATTTGCCCTGTCTTCAAACAACTGGCCATTTTTAAATGAGCTGATACACTGATTTATAATTTCTGTCTCTTAAAAATAATCTGAAAATATGGATGTATCCTTGCATTCTTTATGTACAGCAGGAGTTGACTGTTAAGTTATAACAACTATTTAATTTAAAATATTTTCAAATTAGTATAATCAAAGTCTTTTAGCTATTTACAATTGTAAGAAATATGAATAAATACTTTCTTAATTAAAGAACTGGAACAACTATCTATTTAATCACAGAAAAATACGGTATTTTCAAAATTAATTTTAGTTGTTTAATCATTATTTTTTTCTTTAACACAGGATTTGTTTATGTAAAATTGCATAATTATTGTCTTTACTTTGTTTGTATATAAATGGCTCCAAATTCTAGAGAAATTAAAATAGGGTTTTGCCTCTATCTTGCTAACAAATCAAAGTAAAGTACAACTAGTTTAAGATAAAATTTTACTTGCAAAATAATGCTATATGAAAAAAATTAAAGGTCTTCAAAACCCAAATAAAACAAACCACCTCAAATATTTGATCTAAAGTATGTCAAGTTTGATGTAAATATTTCTCGGTTTATTAGAGTAAATTGTATGACAGACAAAATGTTCTGGTTACTATGGCTAATCAATTAAGTCTCCGGCATTTTTTTTTCTTTTACTTGGATCAAGGCCAAGTAACCATACAGGACTGGAAATGAGGATATACTAAATTTAATTATGATCTTAGAATCTTAGCACTGTAAACATTATTTTCATTCTCCTTCAAACTCTTTGTCTCTCATTAAAACAAAGTCCATTTTCAGGCTGTAGAAATCTATTTTATAGATTCTACATGTACATGAAATCTATTTTATAGATTCTATGTGTACATAGTTTCATGTACAGTACATGAAACTGATTTTAGATCGAAGCTTATGTTAATAGAGCATATGTACAATTTGATATACATTTTGAAACCAGATATCATATCAAATTCTGGTTGTTTCTGGGTTGTAGAATTCTATGTAACTCTTCACATTTTTTGGATTAACTTCATTTTTATAGTAAATAAAACTCATATTTACTCTATTGTATAATAAAAAGTAATTTTCCAATCCAAATGAATATAAATGAACATATCACATGCACTCCTACATAATACATGCTTGTGTTATACCTATCTATGTGTTTTGGAGTAGGTTGCAATTTAATAATAGGTTCAATTCAGATTCCACCTTTCATAGATACATTGATTAAATTCTATTTTTTGTATGCAGTACTGTCTTCAATTCTTAACAGTATTTGGCAACATTGTTTCCAGTTATAATCTAGAATAAATATCAGCAATGAACAATTGCATGAAAATAAAATTTTTGGTTTTAAAGAACAATTTTTTTCCATGTTTCTGAGTGTTTCTTTTTCATCGTAATCACACAAACATGGAATATCAAATCAAAATGTTTTAATTATGCTTTGATATGGTTGTCTACTATAGGCATAATCTTAAAGTTATCACATACTAGCCATTTACTCCATTTAAATATAAATCCAAAATTCACTAAATGATCATCCACATCTTGCTTTATTCTACACTGTAGACATGCTTGTAAACATCAAGGTGTTTGAAAAATACAGTTTACTAGAAAGTAGCTTCAAACCTTGAGATATTGGCATGAGATACTACAAAAAGTAGTTCTTAGATTAGTCTTATTATCACATATTATGCCTATTGGGTATGGAATCATGCCCCCTACAGAAAACACATTCTGAACCCAATACCTGGTCCTGTGGATGTGAATCCATTTGTAAATAAGACCTTTGGAGATGTTATTATGTAAGACATGCCCAAACTGAAGGAATGTGCGAATTAATCCAATATGGCCAAAGTCCGTATAAGCAAAGGAAGTTGAAAAGGAAGCTATGGGGAGCAGCCAGAAGCTGGAAGTCAGCAGAATTTGAAGGGGAAAGAAGAAAATGCCTCCACATGAAGCAGTGCCTGTGATGGAAAAGCCTAGGGTCCTCAGATATACCCACCCCCGAAGAAGTAAGCCTTCTGACCTCTGAAAGTGTAAGGCAATAGGTTACTGTTATTAAGCCAACCCATTGTATGGTATTTGTTTTAACAGCGAGGGGACTAATACACTGCCTTAAATTCAAGGTCAATTTGTATCAGTACTGTTACTTTTCAGGACTCCTGCCCTGGGCCCCAAGGATGGTACGATCCTAGAGGAAGCAGATTTGGATGAAGATGATTCTGAGGTCCAGAGCACTTGGATTCTCCTAAAATCACAGAAGAATCAACTAAATCAGTGATAAAAGGATTATATTTTGCACTAATAGATCCTGGTATAGTCATACCTGCAGAGTTTCCCTCAGTGTTGGGTCTGAGAATATAGTATCCAATCTGCCCCAAATAAAAATTACTTTAATTTTCTGCAAACCTCTTTTGGAGATGAGCCATTAGGAGATAACCTCAGTTCAGTCTCAGACCCAATTCTTGATTTCTATAGCAATTGGTACTGTATATCTTCCATCAAGCCTCAATGTGTCTTATCCCAAATTTCTATTTTTATTATTATTTGTTTATTCTTTTTATGCATAAGAATAACCTCCAGAATAAGCTCTGGACTCTGTTTGAAATCTCTCAGCCATTGACACTTTATTTTGTCTCATTTCTCTCTTCCCCCTATTGGTCGAGAGGGTTTTGGTTATTTTCATAACCAAAAGTTAGCTCTTTAATTTGGAGAATTTGGCCATTCATCCATGTAAACCGATGTCCTTGGCCATTGACCCTGCTTCATTCCTGATGTCTGGTGTGTAACCATTTCTCTTGATAGATCTCCTTTCCTCAATAAATTCCAGGCACAAGACTTTAATCCAAGCTCCTAGTACACTGAAGTTACAACTGGCTAATGAAAGCAGACATTTTTTTCCCATTTACCATTTTATGTATATTTTTAAGCAAGCCAAAGAAAACCCAGTTTTAAAAAATGTGTCCTTAAATAAGTTAGCAGTTATGTGTGGTTATCCCATTCTCCCACCCTGTCATATAAACTGTTATATTATTTTCTCAAATGTTTGTGTACTACATTGTAAACACGGGCTTAATGAACCTTCATAAAGTAAACAAAATACTTCCTTCAGGCCAGTAGAACTCTGTCTAGTGTGTATGTAATTAGCCATGTGCATTTTCTGAATCCTATTATATTTTCAGCAAGAATTCATTTGTCTCTCACTATTCTCTCTCTTTCTCTTTCTCTCTCTCAACTCTTTCTCTCTCTCGCATTTCAGGAAAACTGTACCTGTTCTAAAGATTTTCAAGCCTTCCCTAGCTATTTTTACACAGGTCAGCGTGTAGCTTTTATTCTAGTTAAATAAAAGATAAAGTGATTTTCTTTTGTTTCCATTCTTACATATTTACCTTGTGAGTGAAAGAGTTGTCTTCAGCACATCTGGTTGCAAGGCAAAAACAATGAGCCGTTTATAACTAAATAATGTTGCATAACGAAGCATTTTAGGTATTGAAAAGCGAACCTTTAAAGAGATTAGGGCTGTAATTTGTGTTTGGCTCTGAAGACGAACACCTGTAATAGTCATTTTCCCCCACGGTAACTGCCTCTATAAAATTAACGGTGATTCAGATTATATTTGAGGATTAAGCCATATTAAAATTGAGTGGTAAGCCTATTTCAATAAGTAAAAATGCTTTTTGTCTATGTCAAAGACAAGCATTGTAAGTATCTAAGACTGCTTTTACAAAAGAAAAAGGAAATGTTAGAGAAGTGACATTCATTTCACAGATTTTTCTTTGAACATGTAAATGCTTCAAAAGAAGGAGATGTCATTAACACCTTATTGTATGTTTATCACTAGCTTTCTTCTTCTGAACACCTAAGATGATGTGGAAGGAAACTGGTGAAATACCATCTTTTAAAAATTATATATCTTTTTGTTGACATCGGATGTATAAATATACATAATTCCTTCCTATATTTAAACATACTTGACCTTTGATTATTCTAAGAGATGACTACTTCAGCTACTCCTAAATAGTTAAGTAAATAGAAATCAGCGGTATCTGCTGGATTTCATAAATTAGAATAATTCAATGAAACTATCTAATACGGAGCCTGAATTTGACAGCAGAACCCTGCATATGGTCACTGCCAAGCAATATAACCTGTTTGCTAGAAGTGCTGCCACAAAGAGGTCAAATGCCTCTGTCGAAAGTTGGTCTTTTTTACAAGCTATGTGGCCCAAAGCAATTGGTTACCTTCTCTGAGTCTCAGTTTCCCCAGTTCCAAAAGAAGGATGATGACAGTTCCCACTTAATAGGATCGTGATAGGAATTCAATGCAATAGCATACACAAAGCCCTTAGAACAATGCTCTGTATCTAGTAGCAGTTACTAAGCATTTGTTATCATGATTATAACCTCAGGATCAGCAAATGCAAAAATGTAAAAAATAATTTAACATAACTAAATTATTTAGCCAGTGAAGACAATTGGAACTTAAGCTATAAAGTGTCACAAATGTTTAAAGTACTCAAATCTAAACTAAACCTTTGCATAAGCAGCATCTCTTTTAATTTTATCTGCCAAGACACTATTCTAATGATCTTTCTTTCACAGAAAGGAATGTCTTTAAGCAATTAATTATGTTATACTGAATGATGTAACTACAATTATAGAATATGCAAAATAAGCACATCATTTTGTAATTTATTAGCCATAGGAACAAATTTAAATTAAGCTCCATGTACTGTATGCATCAAAATCATGTGACATGCTTCTGGAGTGGCACTCAGACTTGCTGAATCAAACTATATAGTGCTGATGCAGTTTTTTTAACAGTTTGCCAGGTGTGGTAGTTGGGTTCAGGCATCAATTTGGCCAGGTGAATGTACCTAGTTCTGTTGCTGTGGGCAGGAGCCAATGGTGAGTGAACCTCATCTGTTGCTCTTACATCTGCAGTCAGCTAAGAGGTGTGCCTGCTGTAATGAATGATGTTTGATTTAATTGGCTGGTGCTTAAATGAGCAAGCTCAACGTAGCACAACCCAAGCTGCTCAGCATACCTCATCTCAGCACTAGCAGCTCAGCCCAGGCCTTTGGAGATGCAGAAAGGAATCGTCCCTGGGAAAGTTGTTGGAACCCAGAGGCCTGGAGAGAAGGCCAACAGAGATTGCCTTGTGCTTTCCTACATAAGAAAGAACCTCAGTTGAAAGTTGGCTGCCTTTCTTCTGAAGAACTATACATCAGCTAACTAAATCCCCTTTTATTGAAAGTCAATCCATCTCTAGTGTGTTGCATTCCAATAGCTAGCAAACTAAAACACCAGATGATTCTTATTCATGGTAAACTTTGAAATAAGGAAAATGTAGAGTACTGCAACTAAGTAATATGGTATGAACTGGTGAGAGACACAAAGAAGAACCTTTAACTTCTTTCAATCTTTTCTATCAAACACATGATCTTCAAGCAAGAAAGGGAAACAAAATGTGATTAATTAAAAAAAAGAAACATGATAAATGAATTATTAGAAACTAATTGATTATATGACTGGAAATTTCTTGTCTAGATAAATTACATCCAAGAAACATGAAAGTACTTGAACTATGTATTCCAGACCTACTATTGGTGATAACTGAAGAATTATGGATAAGCGGTTAAAAGAAAGTTGTCTAAGTTTTTCTGGTTTTTTTTTCTACCTTCTTTTTTTTCCCTTTCCCTTTTCTTTTTTTCTCTTTCCATTAATTTTCTCGTTAATTCTAGCTTAACTCTAAAAGCATAGACAAGTGAGCTTGGGAACAACTCAACAAATTAAAAAGAATTGTGTTAGGATTTAGGAAAAGAAGGATTGGTAGTCAGGAGTCTGTTTCTATTCACTGTGTCTTTTCTCCTGCTTTGACAGGATTAACTTGGATTATAAAAGTGAGAGCCACAGACATGCCATATCTAGATTTTAGCAAGGCTGCCTAAAATTTTTCTCATTAAGTTTTTGTAGAAATGCTTAATTGAATTTTAAATGAGAATGACCAAGTGATTTTAATTTACTACAAGCTCATAGTGAGACAACAGTGAGCTGTAGCTGCAAACACAGAAAAATTATTCCAGGTGGCATTAGTAAGAGTGCAGTGTCTCAAGGGATGTGAAAGTTCTCTGTGTGGGAATATTGGCCGTATTTTGAAAATAGAAGAAAAGAGGAAAAAAAATGGTACAAGGGCAGAAATTCCAAAAGGAACTGGTTAATGTTTTGGGAGCTTTGTTACCTGAGGGAAAGTAGAGAGCTGGAGATGCTTAGCTAGAGAAAAAAAGAAAAAAGAAAGTCAGGTTAACTGTTTCTCAAGGTTTCAAGTCCAGTGGTGTGGAAGAAGGATGAACTGATTCCATGTCCAATACTGAAGGATTAAGTTGAGACAAATGGGTGGAAATACATGGAGACCATTCAGCTAACACTAAAGAATAATTGTTTTTTAAGAAATAATATATATTTTTAAAATGTGAAGAAAGACAATTTCTAAGGTTATGAGGTTTGTACAATATCTGTTTGATGATCTTTTGAAAGTGATGTAGAGATCTTTTGTTCAATAGTTGGTAAATTGGGCTAAATGACTTCCTTCCCTATGCCTCTGTCTAGTTTATTTTGAAGACAGGTGGTCTTGAATTCCAAGTGATATAATCCTAATCTGTGTTTGTTAATTGTTATGATTCAGGACCCATGTAATTTCAAACACTATAATAGCTCAAAATAACAGCAGAATAAATCTTGAGTGTTCGGCTATGAATAGGATATGTATATTGACTTATTGTTTCTTGATATTGGGACTATTTTTTCTCATGGAACTGTTAAAGGTTGGGAAAGCCAGTTTTAAAAAAATATTTTCTTTGCTTGGTTTTATTTTATTTTTCTGAATTTAAAACTCAATCCATTTTATCAAATATAAGTGAGTATAGAGCTTTTATATTGTATTGCATGTTCATTTCCAGCTATGTTGTGGAAATTGTATGGGGTAAAAATATTTTAGATGATATTTTTGAGATATACCAGCTTTTTATGTATAAATTGCTATGAGACTACATACTGTATTTAAATGGTGATAAACATAAAGACAGAAATTTTATAGAAAGCTGCTATAATACAGTGATCTGAGTAGCCTAGCACTTATCTTATTGAACAAGTGTTTCAGTTACACTATGTAGCTAAAGGGAATAATTGGTTAAAAAAAAAAAAAGAAACAACACATTTCCTAAAACTCAGTATTCTTATGATATTAATGCTAATATCGTAGTCTAATCAATACATAGATTTGGCCAGCTACCTGCATGCTTAAGTTCCAAACTATTTGAGATTAATTTACAGATATCCTTTGGTTCTTTAAAGACCTTGGATTTCACTCAAGATGTTAATGCTTTGTGGCTTTTCATTTGACAAGTCAATATTTACACAAAACCTGCTGCATTCATTGAGTTGAAATAAATATAAAGTCATTTTTCTTTATTTAAAGAAGGATCACATAAAGATAAAATATCTTAACATTTGTTACATTTATTCATGAAAATCACTGAACTGGAACCTAATTACTTTTTCCATGATTCATAAAACTATATTCAGAACTTTAATGTTATGCTATCGATCTCTTAAGAATCTGAATTATTAGTTTCTTGAAGATTTCTAGCTCTCTGGCTACATTACTTGAATAAAGAAGTTTTCGAAGCTTATAACATTCGTCTTTTAAATTATTTTAAGGTAATGTTGTTAAATAAATTAATGTAATGACTTTATTCGCTTTTTTTTTATCAAAACATAGCTGGTAACACTATTCTATGCATCAGTGAGCCTTTTATTTACCAGTCTATGAACAAGGTATCTATAAAAATACATGATTTGGAAGCACAAGCAATATGTATGAAGCAATATATGATAGCACTATGAAAAACAATAATTAAATAGAATACTTGGTAACTTGAAGGCCATCGTGCCAGAGATTGCTAGTCACTACTTAATGTCTTCTCTCTCCTTCCTTTGAAACAGATGCCCCCCCTGCCATTTCATTCAAGTGGTCCTGTGGTCCAGCTAAAAGACTGCATTACAGCCTCCTTCTCCACTAGTTGTGCCCATGCAAGTGCTGACTGATGAGATGCAGACACAACCTGTTCTTGGGGCTTTTGGAAAGCTTCCTTAAATGGAGCTAACTAAATTAGCTAGGAGAAGCTCTTTTGCCCCTTACTCTTGCTAGTCTTCCTGCCTGCAACATGCATATGCTATTTGGAGCTCTAGCACCATCTTTTCACTTTTTAAATAGAATTGGAAGAAGGCAGAGCAGAAAAATAAAGGGCACCTGATTACTTGATGATATTATAAAGTCATCTGACAAACCTCATAATGCCTTCTATTGGACTTGTTTTTTCATGAGACAATGAACACTAACTTATTTTAGCTGTTGGATTGAGATTACAAGTAATCAAACCTAATTCTTAACTGAGAGAAGCACTCAGTAACAAAACTTGTGGTTGAATTCAATTTTCATGCATATAGTAATGGTGAAATCGTTTGATTTCTCTTGTACATGACAACATTATGCAGTAAATTACTGTGGGGTGAGTGTACATACATAATTTTTGGGTAATCCAATAGGTCAATAATCATGGAAATATATTGAAATTTGTTGTTTAATAACTATTTCTCCTCAAAGAAAGCCTCTGAAAAAGTCAAATTAAAAATACTTAAGGCAGGGATAGGTTTCTAGAGTGTTTATCCATGAACAGGTCCTTAAGTATTTTTGCCAAAAATATATGGGGTGGCAGGACCTCCCCTGCAGCAGATATGATCATGGGTTAGTGCATAGAAATACAGACCTAGCATTGTAAAACTATACATCATGCCTCTCAAAACTGTGTCCAGCAGATACTACTGCCCCTAATTGGATTCTACATTGCTTTTTCAAATGAAAATCAATAAAATTTGGATAGTAACAGAAAATAGTATAACAAAAAACAGTGAGGTCACTCAAAAACAACTGCATTGAATTCAATATTGCACACAGTAAAAGCACATTACTACTTAATTAAATATAAAATCCCAGTAATTCAATAATTTTCACTGATTTACTTGGTCACAGTTTCCCTCCTTTTCCTCCAGACAAGTGAAAGAAAACAGATGATTAATAAAACACATTTAAAAAGAATCCACATTAATGGGCAACAGTGGCTCAGTGGCAGAGTTCTTGCCTGCCATGCTGGAGATCCAGGTTCACTTCCCAGTGTTTGCCCATGTAAAATAAAAAAAATAATAAAAAATAAAAAAATCCATAGTCATGCGTGTGCCCTTTCTGCAGCAATTCTCAAACTTATGATTTTGGAGATATTGACAATAATTTGGACTTTTTTTGTTGTTATTCTTTTTCCAGCATCTGGATGCTCATCTCAGGAAAAAAGTGAAGCCAGAGATTATTGCACTTGGTGCCAGTTAAAATGGATGATAGACCACAAAAAGGCAAGCTTCAAGCTGCCATGTTTCTCTGATCTGGACATTTCATCTACAGGGGTGAGCACTGGGCCCTGCTGTACTGGCTGTGGGACTCTGTGCAGAAGTTGGAGAATATGAGAAGCAAAGAGAGAGTCAGACCATTCTTTCAACTCTGGAGAGATGGTAAACAGCAACCTTTCAATTACATGATACAATTTAAGAGTTGAAATATCTTTTATTTCTTAGAGCAAAAGGCAGCATAACTTTGAAAAAGAAAGTATAATCTAAAATTGTACCGTTTAACACTGATAAAAGCTAATAAAAATGAAGCTCCTCTGGTTAAAATTTGAAGGGAAGGACAAGATCCCATACTACTCAATCTTCCCCACTTCTCCCTAAGCAGATCCTTCTATTTCCCCAGAAAGCTCTCAGTTCCACAAGAATGCCATTCCACAGAATGGGCAGGACACAGTAAGGAGCATCCTTGCCTACTTCACCTGCCTCCAACTCCTTCTACTGTCTGGGGGTTTGATGAGGATACTGAGACCCGAAGGTATTAGTAATTTTCCCACAGATGCATGACTAACTAGAGGGAGAAGTGAAACTTGAATACTGGCCTAGAGTATTTTTTTAAAGTATTGTTGCACAATAATCTCTCAATACAAAGGAAATGTTTCTCAATACCATCTGTAGCCTCTTTTCAAATCACTTCACAGCAGAATATTTTAAACTCAAAGAGCATGCAGTTTGTCACATACTTTTGGATTACATTAGAAAAGGGTAACAGTTAAATCAGGGTTAATAATTGAAGAACTAATTTTGGGAAATAGCCTTAGATTACATGAAAATTTAAGGCAACAAGATGATTCAATCAATCAGAATATTATTTATTCATCATCAACTATGTGCTGAGGATTCTCTGAAGGATTCAAAAGAAGCATAATGAATGGTACCTGACCTTAAAAGAACATAGTATTTTGTTATGCAAATAGTGTGTGTGGAGGTGGAGGGGAGATCAGATTTAAAAGATAGGTATCAGTTTGGTCTATGCCTATCCAGTTTTGTTGCCTGTCAAGTTCCTGCAAATTAGAAGCTAAGAACTTTGCAGAGGGATATGGACGGTATGGAGTAAAGTGGATTTGATATGAAAGGAGAAGCAGAAATGGAAAATACAGTTCTCAAAAGAGAAATGGAACCAGGTGCTTAGAATATGATAACTACCGTATTTCCTAAAATTAGGCCCTGTAAAATTTGCTTTGAAACTTTAGATTCAGGAGTCATTTTCTAAGCTTGTTTGACAGGTTTAAGTTGTTTGCAATCAAACCTTCCTTGAATGAGACAGAGTTAAGGATATAAATTACCTAGTAGAATGCATAGTAGATTGAGGGCAAAACATAATATTATTTTATTGAAAAATTATAATTTCTGGTATTCAGGTTTTCACATGGTTGAAGTTATGAAAAGGAAAATGCAAAGCTGATATACTTTTCAATATGTCCGTAATAACAGAGTGGAAATTAAGAAGCTAAGTCCAATTTCTTCTACCAAATCTGGCTGCCCTAGGGTAAGTCAAGGGTAAAGAAGCCTCAATTTTCTTTCTGGTAACATGGGAGAAAATGAATGATTTCAAAGATATCTTCTATCTTAAAGTTATGTAAATTGAATCAAAGACCTTGTATGATCTGTAAGTATCTTTAATATTTGTCCTTCTAAGTGAGAAAAAAACCCACATTATTCTCTGAGAACTTTTTTCATATTATCTTTCCAACCTTGAACTGTATATATAAACTTATTTCAGAGACTTCCAAATTATTATCACTGATTAAGAGACAAGAGAATTTTAGCTTCTAAATCATAACATGCATATAGTGTATGCTCGTTTTCCTTGACATTAACAGGATCACAATTCCATCAGAAAAGCTGACAGCAAAGGTTTAATCTTGTATATGTGTTATTATTGAGAGTGAATCTGCTTTTGTATGTGATAGAAAATATGATTGAGTTCTGATGGGAGTGACATTTAAAATTAGTTTCCCAGATCCAGTGTGTCCACTGAAACCTCACAGATAGAAGAAGAGAAAAATGTCAGAGAAGCTCATACCCTTGTATTTGTTTCTGCTGTCTACACTTTTCTCTGATACCTGCTTCTAGGCATGGCCTCTGGTGCCAGAAGAAAAAGGGGGGAAATGTTGTTAACTGATGTATTAGAGCTTTGTACAGTATTTTAATACATTTTTAAAAGAGAACAACTTTAACTGCTCTCCTATTCCTGACCTCTCCAACCTGTATTCATCTCCCTCCCTTCCCTTGATTCCTCAGGACACTATAGTGTTTACCTGGGGAACAAAAGCAAAAGAGAAACTCTTGGGGCTTTCAACGAGGCTTAAACACTGCAGGGAATACCCATTTCCTGCCATGTCCTATTCAACAGCAGTTCAAGGACTCACTGCTGCAAAAACTGACATATGTACTTTGAGAAAAAACAATAAGGGAAAACAAGAAGCTGAGCTCTGTTCTATAGGTCACGGTGTTTTAAAATCGATCATTACTTGGTAACCATTTCTTTCTCTCTAAGGTGAAACCTTAGAGGTTTATCTCTCAGTATAAGCCTATAACAAGTAGCTTCTATGGTTTTAGTAGTTGGAATTGCTACAACCTCAAGGTCACATAACGTGAGGGAAAAATTTGTCCCAGAAATGAAAGGTTTTCTATTTATCACATAACCTCCATTTGGAAGACACAACTTCAAAATGAAAACAAAAAAAAGATTTAATTTGGCAAAATTATGTCTCATCTTGGATCCATTGCTCACTAATGACTTTCTGTCTCCTTTCTTAGTTCCCGTCAGTCTCTTCTTTTTGGGGTTTTGGATACAAAATCTGCATGTATTATCCATTACCAAAAATATTGCTATCAAAAATATTTTATGTTTGATTTCTGTGAGATATTAGTCTTAGCTAAACTTCATTAAAACACAGTGATCAACATAGAAACTCCTAAAATAACTTACCTTCTTCGACAATAGCCAAAAAATATTTATATTTAGGTTCAGATCACTAAAAACACAAATATGCTCTTCCTCGTCAAGTTTACAATATCCTTGAATTGTGACTTAGCCTGGCAGCCTGAAACCATATCAGTTTTGATAGCAGCTTCTGAGCTAAATGCTGTAGGTAACAGAACAGAGGACCGTACACTGACACTGTCCTTTAACGAAATGATAGCTTTTCAAATAAGAAGACCCTTGTCTGATCACTGAGACTGAAGAATAATTGCCACTGTTATCATGGTGAAACACGAGAAGATACGTAATATGAGGTGTGTATTTTTTCTTCTAGAAGCAAAAAGCAAGTCAATAAATGATAAATTAGGGGAATCGACTTACAAAATAGTGACCTCCCTGTTACTGGAAGCGTTCAGACAATGGATGGACAATAATCGATGGGAATCCTCCAATGGGTGGGAGTTGTGCCAAGGGAGCTGTAAGCCCCTTCTAATGCTGAGGTTCCATAGTTCTAGGATCCACACAGTGAGGGTATTAACACCAGGGCTGAGAGAAAGAAGACATTGCTAGTCCCCTGGTTTTCCTTCAGTTTCTCTCTGCTTGCTGGCTCCTTGGAAAGGCTGCCTATTTTACAAGAGAGATGCTAAATTTAACTGTTTTTCTAATAGCATCTATAAGTTTCTAACCTATTTTCCAAGTTTATTTCTATCCTTTTATAGTCATCATTAAAAAAATCATTAGGGAGGGTCATGGTGGTTCATGCTATGCTGGAGACCGGGGTTCGTTTCCCCGAGTCTGCCCATGCAAAAAAAAAAAAAAAAAAAAAAATTAATAACTATGTCCATTAACTACATCATGAAATGTTCTGAGACATAGTCTCAGAGATGACTCATGTAAGGGGGCTGGAGCCTGGAAGGAGAAGAATATGGATAGCTCTTGATCTGTGGCAGAAGGGAAGAGCATAGGAGATTATTCCCCAGTTCACTTGATTTTTACCTGATGATTTACAAGGTATGTAAATTAGGAGACAACCACAGAAGGTACATTTAATGACATCTTAATGCATCATGGAATTTACGACAAGGCATGAATAGCTTGTGCACTCAACCATTGGAAGCAGATGCTGCAATAATTCTACTTAATACTTAGAAGCAAAGTAAAGCATATTGTTTTTTTGTAAAAAGTTTATGAAACATTAATAAGAATAATATGCACCATTCAATGTTGAACATATAATCTGAAACCCTTTCCTATAAATATTTATAAAAGAGACATTTTAGTTCTCAACATAAATTGATTTCAATGCCAGATTCTGAGATGTTGCATGGTTTTCTTTCTCCAGGCATATAATTTAACTCTAGTAAGACTAACTGACTCATAGACTAACCACACTTTATACTGTACCTACTAAGTGAGAACCTAAAGGGACTGCATTCAGTTAATTTATAAAATATACTCTCCACTACGATAGCAAAGTCAGTGCTTTGGAAATGGGACTTTTACTATTGTGTTAGCTAGTAACTGTTGTGCTTTGAGAATTAATAAGCTTCATTAAGTTCCAGGATGTACACAGTTTATAAATCATCTGGTAATACTTGATATTTATAATATAAATACTTGAACAATTCCTTTTCTATCAATGCCTCAAATATTGGCATGGTTATTCACAATGACCAATTATGGATATTAAAGGAGTTAAAATACATTGGAGAAAAAAAATCTACATTCCAATATTGCAAATTTGATTTGCTGTTCAAAACACTATGATTCTTCACTGCTAACTACAGTTGGAAGGGTCCCAGCCACACTCTTTTCTTTCCATCAGCATCTTTTCTATTTGCCGTTGTATTATGTTTCTTTTAATGACTTTTATTAGCCAGTGTCAGGTTTTTCTTTTTTTTTTTTTTCTGCCTGAGCTTTAATAGGGAAAATGTTTTAGAGTGATAGGATACTATGTGATTTCTTCCAGTTAAAATGATCCTAATTGCTAATTGCTCTTTGACATTGCTGTACTGTCTAACCTTAGCTTCCTGATTTTGGCTGATAATGTCAAGACATGAAGTGAGCACATATGAAGCAATATGTGCAAGTATTTAAATAGGGAGCAAATTAATGTGGAAAACGTAGCTTTCTCAGGCAATATAGTGAATTCATTTAAAAGAATCAGCTAACACTTGAGCCTGGAGAAGAACAAAAAGGGTTTTATGGTCTAAAGAACATCCCACAGGAACTAAATGACGAAAAGATAGATTGAAGGTGGTTAGGTGCTATGCATAGGAGTGGTTTTTAAAATAATGATGAATTTGCCTCTTAAATCTGCCCAACCCATTTGGACACAATATGATTGGATGTATAAATCTGCCTTGACATATAGTGACACGTGCTCTCTAATCCATGGGATCATTTCTTAGATAATGATGCTAGAGATTTGTGATATCATTTCTGACTTAGGTGCTCATCTTAGATTTCAGAATACCGATATACACACTAGATGTGCAAATCTATAATCATCTATGTGCATTATTAGATAAGTAGACACATATTATCATATTTTAAAAACTGTTTGACCCACTCTTGTACTAGCAACTACCAAAAATTGAAACATTATAAGACAGAATTAGTGGAATTTTTTTAAAATTTTCTACTGCCATTTACTGTATATTATGAAATTCTTAAGTCTATTGATTTTTAATAAATTTATAAATTTAAAAATTCTAATAAAGTTATCTCAATTATAAATGGAATATCCTTCTGCATTAAATTTTAGCATCAAAGTAAATGTTTATGAAAGCATAGTACTGAAAATAATCTAGGTCAAAGGTAGTTAGCCAGGGACTTTTTCTAATTGGAATAATTATGATTAAATTAAACTTATATTAGAAAAGACCAATTCGTATTGAAGTAAAAATTAATATTAAAAAAATAAAAGCCTCACAATATTTAATTCTTTTCAGTATCACAAACCTTGTTTTGCAATAAGGAGAGAAAGAGTACTAAATCATGACATTATTATGACATGATATATTACAGAACTCATTTTGTAGAAGGTAGAGTATTCCTTCAGGTTTAAAATAAGCTTTAGAGTAAGCAGCATAAGAGTATTCCTGAGCTCAGGTTTGGTGTTGGGATACCTAATTAAGCAGTCAAAGTCTTTCTTTTGGGGCCATACTTTTACTTCTCTAACTAGACTCCATATTAGCAACCTAACCAGGGGACTGAGTCTGGGTTATTGCCTAGGCTCAAATCCCATGTCACCTACTGCCTATTCACACACTCAGGATCAAAGGACTCCAATGGTCACTTAAATCCTGTCCTCTTCTTCCTTGATCCTTTTTTTATTATTAGTGATTGGAGATGAGACAACCTCTTGATCCTTGGCTATTATCCCCATCCTTACCTGAGAATGCCCTCTATCTGCTATTCTTACCTGGGATCTGAGAGAGACCAGGGTAATGTAATATTCAGCACAAACCCATTTGGAAAGATGAGCAAAAAGGCTTATGGTATTTAAGTAGCTTGTCCAAGGTTACAAAACTATGAAGTGACTTAGCTAGTTTTGGGTTCAAAGTCCCTTTTATTCCCAGTAGAGACAATGAGGGCGCTGGAATGCCCACTGGGTATGTGGTCTTATATTTGAATTGTTAGCATTTCCCATGGCTGGTGTCATGTCTACCATGATATCTGATTGCATTTAGGATGGGTCAAAGAATAACAGGCCATTAAGCCATATGTTAATGCTTCATGAAGTAATTCTGGCATCTTCAATTGTTCTGGAAAGTGAACTATTAAATGAGAGTATAAGTCTCTTTCAACAATAGTTTTAAATGAATATTTCTGAAGCCTGAAACCCAACAATCAGATTTATGTGGGCAAAAGTTTATAATCAATTACTTCTTTAAGAGTTTATTTTCTCTGAAAACTTACCTTTATGTTTGACATTTGGCATGTGAATAGGAGTTTGAAAGGGAGAATGAGCCCAGGGTAATAAAGGAATAAATGATTCTAGGAAAAGACTTGAGGAAATGTCAAACTGAGATTATAGATTGTTGGGACTGCTATTCTTATAATTTATTTTCCTGAATATACCCTTTTACATGCTTTCGTATGTATTTTCTTATTTTCTATGAATGAACTCCAACCTCTTGGAGGAAAGATAAAATATATATCTCTAATGTCTCACAAAACAGTAATTATTTAATAAATATTGCATAAAGGAATATGAATGAAGGAGTAAACTTCAACTTTTGTATGTTGCACCTTACAACATATTGTCTTGACCAAGAGTTGTAAGTTACCTTTAAATCATGAATATAAGGGACAATGATAAAATCTACATAGCAATGGCGTATTAATCAGAATGAGATCCTTAAACACATATTTGTAAGTTTGTGTGCAAATGTATATATGTGTACAGAATGGGTGTGCTTATAGGCATAAGTAAAGTTTTGTAACTCATTCAATTGAACAACATTCTTATTGTACTTTAACTTTCAACAGTAATACACAGGTAATCTAGAACTGGCTCTGTATTTAAAGAGTTGAGAAGACAGATCTCGCATGCACTTTCATCCTTTCAGTGGCTGATAAAGGTGTTAAGAGGTGCCGAAAGCCCTGGGCTGGTGGTGATAAGAAAAGTGAGGTCATTACTCTTGAGTAGGAGTTGGAACCCTCAAATACTGGATTTGCCCAGGGGCAAATTTTTTACTCACAATTAAACTTTTTTTATTATTGAAATTTTCTAATCAGAAATTATTGCTTTAGTTTGAAAAAAAACCTCCTTTCAACATTTTGATAAACATAATACTTATTAGAAATGCATTATACATTCAAAACCAACCAGACTGAGGACTTCTGATTCTGGACTAAGATGGAATAGATGCACTCTCCCCTATTGCTCCTGATAAACACAGCTAAAAACCCTGGAGATTACAGAAAAAATAAAACTAAGAAAGCTCTGAATGGTGGAGAGAAGAGGACAGATTATCTAGGGAACTTCAAACCTGAGGGTGGACCCTGCAGACTATCTGAATCTTCTTTTTCTCATGCACCCTGGACTGGGAACTGAAGATGCCAAAGAGAGCAGACCAAACAAACCAACAATCCATGCAACAAAGTCTGTTCTCTCTAGCCAAAGAATCAGGATATGGGCAAATTAGCAAAAGTAAAACTTTTCTTATTGCTTTTTGGGCAATAACTCCCCTATTGCAGTCAAAAACTCAGGGCGCAAAAACCATGGTTCCAGCCCACCCTGCTCAGAAGTGGCTGAGTGGGGTATCTAGAGTTGCACTGTCACTAACCTCATCTTCTTCCTCAAGGTGGTATCAGAGGAGTCTAAGTTGAGAGAGCAGGGATGAGTGTCTCCCCATATGTCAGCATAAGCTATCTGGGAAACTGAGACTCAAGCTGCCACCCAGGGAAACAAGCAATTCCCCATCAGTGGAACCTACATAAGGAGCATTAATGGGATACCCCTCCACTTCCCAGCAGTAACAAGAACCCTCTCCTCCCACTTGTGTCTAATAAGGCATAGTGTGTGGTTGTGATCTGGATATCCATACACATCTGGGCGCAGCCTTCCTTCCCCCTGCGATGACAGAAGATTTTGTTAAGATCCAGAGTCTCATAGCATAATACCCAAATGTCCAGGATAAAATTGAAACTCAATTGTCATACCAAGAACCTAGAAAATATCCACTCGAATAAGAGAAGCCAATCAACAATACCAACACTGAGATAACATAGGTGCCAGACTTAATTAGCTGGCAAAGATTTTAAAGCAGCCATCATAAAAACGCTTGAAAGAACAATTGTGAACATGCTCGAAACCAAAAATAATAGAAACCTCATCAGAGAAATAGAAGATATACAAAATAAACAAAGGGAAATTAAAAAAAATAATTTATCTCTCCCCATCCCCAAAACCCTCGATGGATAGGGTCAACAGCATAATGTAAAGTATAGAGGAAAGAATCAGTGAACTTAGAGATGCAAATTACCCAAAATGAACAAGGGAGAGACAATAGACTAGAAAAAAAATGAGAACCTCAAGATTCTAGAGATCTAATATTATAACAAATAATATTCATGTCATTGGATTCCCAGAAGGAGAGGAGAATGAGTGAGCTGGAAAATCATTCAAAGAAATGATAGTTGAAAATTTCTCAAATTTAGCAAAAGACATAAACCTGCATGTTCAACAAGTGAAATGAACCCGAAATAGGATAAACCCAAGGAAAGACATGTCAAGACACATCATAATGAAACTTCTGAAAACTAAACACAAAGAAAAAATATTGTAAGTAGTAAAAGAGAAACAGTACATTACCAGTAGTTGAGAGTAATTCAAAAGACATCAGATTTCTCATCAGAACGCCAGAAAGAAGTGACACAGTGTTTTTCAAATGCCGAAAGAAAATAACTGTCAATCCCAAATTCTGTGTTCGGCAAAAATGCCTTCAGGAAGCAAAAGGAAATCTAAACATTCCTAAAGGAAGTAAAATTCAGAAAATTTGTCACCAGCAGACCTCTCCTAAATGACTGGCTAAAAATAGTTCTTGAAGCAGAATGGATATGATAATAAAAGGAATCTTGGAATACAAGGAAGAAAGAAAGCAAGATATACGTAAAAATATGTAAATATGGGCAATAAAAAACATTCCTGCTTTTAGGTTTCTAGATTGTGTTTTTTATGGTGTTTATAACAAATTGTATGAATGTCAGTTTCCTTGTTTTGACATTATATTATAGTTATATATATTGTAAGCATTAAGAATAACTGGGTGATGAGCGTTGGAGACCTCGCCAGTATTTTTTACATCTTCTTGAGAATCTATAATTAAAGCAAAATTTTAAAAGATAAAGGCTGAACATGTATTTTGGATATACATTATTTTTTTCTTGAAAAGTAAGCATATTCCATATGCTACATACAAAGATTTGTTCAGGATTTCTTAATCGGCTTCAAATCCAGATTTTGTCCTCATACAGCACTGGAGACTAGTTACAAGATATTTTTTTAGCATCTATTCAACCTGAACTTTACATCAAAACATATTAAAATGAATGCAATAATGAAGTAAATTTTTAAATGAGAGTGATGTTTTCCAAGCTATTATGTCATCAACTGGACTATATCTTTGTTGCTTCACATGAAGAATTAACTGAGTCAAGTTTACCATTTTATCATTAAAGCAAGTATCAATTATA
This sequence comes from Tamandua tetradactyla, assembly GCF_023851605.1. Lineage (NCBI taxonomy): Eukaryota > Metazoa > Chordata > Mammalia > Pilosa > Myrmecophagidae > Tamandua > Tamandua tetradactyla. The sequence goes on from NC_135350.1 coordinate 28,936,905, forward strand.
TGGATCCATTCTAATCATAATAGGTTTTGAATGTCTTCATTGTGCCCTGTGCATTAAATATACAATGTTAAAAAAATTCACACCAGTACTGCATAAGGATATTATTTTTCATTTTTTAAATGAGAGATAAAACTCAGAAAATTTAAACAGCATACCTGCAATTATCCAGATAGTTAATGGCAAAAAGCAGTATTTAGACCTAAGTTTATATCAGGCAGATTACAACCAGGAAAATGGAAACCGCATTAGGTATCTCAAATAGAAAATATTTAATACCGATAATTGGCTATGCAGGTTTTAAAAAACTGAAAGAGCAAAAGTTGGAATGTGACTTAACTCAGAAATTAGAAACTGAGAAGGAGCTACTACCAGAAAGACAGGGGAAGAAGTGTTAGCCTCAGAAACCCAGAGGACAGAGAAGTAGCACCTTTGGCTGCCTATCTACAAGAGGCAAATTCAGAATAAGAAAGAGAACAAGAGTGAGAATGAGAGAAAAATAACATCCTTCCTCTCCTCCTGTTTGTCGTCTCTCATTAATGCCTTTTATTGGCCAAACTCAAGAGTCAGCCAACTGGTAGAAAAACCTGGAAAATAGAGTTTGCAGATCTGCAGAACTCCCAAGTCATAAGGTAGATTGGAGTGGGGAATAGAGAGAAAGGTTTGGGTTGATTAAAATGAATTTAAAAATTGGTTTAGACTAGTATTTGAAAAGCCATACTATTTCTACTGCAACAGGCTGCCTTCAAGCCAGACACTATGTACTAATATTGGAAACATTGAAATCTTAAGGCACAATTTCTTTACTGCATTTTCTAACTTCCAAGATTTTCAAAACTATATAATCCGCACTTTGATCTTTTTTTTTCTATCTCCATAAGCCTTCCAGAAACTAGAGGTATACAATTCTACTTTTATATTTTTTACTTCTTGAGATTCTATAATTAATGCAAAATTTTCAAAGTTTTGTGATAATCCTTAACATTAAGAAACAATTCTAGCGACGTCTCGGCCCCGCTGTTCCGGGGAACCATGCAGCTGTCAAGGCGTTGCTGGTTCGGAGCCCCCTACAGGCGGGTGCTCTCCCCGCGTGGCCCAGCAAGACTCCACGTGGCGCCCCCGGGCCAGGGCCGCGCTGGTGTAGTCCCCGGCCGCCGCGTCTTCGACCACACGGAGATCCACGAGGCCTCTGCGATCTTGGATCACCTGACCGTACAAGGTTGGACGTAGAAATATTTCTTCTGACGTTGCTCAAATGCCCAGGATTGACCATACCAAGGAGCAGGGTTCGGAGAGTAAGACCAGGAATGTTTGGACTGAATCGGGAAGGACTGCTGGGGGCAAGATCACAGACTGGCTGAGCTCATTGCAGCCAATCACGATGTTATTTTTCTTCCTGGGAGGGTTTGGAGTTGCCAGAAACCTAAGCACATTCGCCGTGGAAGGAAAGGACTGTACGGCCAGCGCAGATATGGAGCGTGTCTTGAAGGGGTCGGGAAGCCCACCGGGTTGTGCTGCATCTCGCTGGTCCTTGGGGCCGAAATGCGGTGCAGCTTCAAGGTCACGGTGGGCCGGGATAGGAGGAGGCGGCAAGTGGCTGGCTGTACGCTGGAGCCGCGGAGGCCATCAGCGCCCTGGATGCAGAGCACTGCGCTTACTGAAGCTCCTGTGGATCAGAGGAACAAACAAGGTGGTCACCACCTCGTCTTTCCTGTGCGCGTCTGCGCTCCCTCACATCCACGACGGCATCAGGCTGTGCTGAAGAAGGTCTGAACTCCTGGACAGTGAAGCCCTCCCAGGAGGGCCTCGTTCTCTTCAGCCTGACTGGGAGGCAGCCTTTTACTCTTTCCGACTTGGGGCATAAGAATTTATTTTGCTGTTTAAATCGATAGGTGTGATGGAGCTTAGAGAGGGAGCTTTACTTTTGGGAGGTATTGGTATGAGGCATTTCGTCTTCAGCTTGGTCTAGTTTCCTTTCGTTTAGGAAATGGAGGGCAAACCCACAGATGGAGAGAGGTGCCTGATAAGTTGCCCTCTGTCCTTGAAGAAGCAATGGTGATTTGACTTATTATATGTTTCCCAAAAGCTAAAATCAGGAAGCTAAGTGGTAGAGAAATACTACTTTAGAACCACAGGTTTGATTTGGCTTATGGCATTTAGTGTTTGGAAGAACAAAAAGAATCATTAAGTTTAGAAGTCTAATAATCAGGAAATGAGAAATACCAGTTTTACTAACAGTTGGAGAAAGATCCTCTAATCTGGTGTAAGTATGTGCTATTAATATGACGTGGGGATTTCTGTAGCAGGCAGTCCCTTTAGCCAGGAAGAATAATTTTCTTTCTAAAATAGAAACTTTTAACGTTGAATTTCAGGTCTTATGAAACTGGTAAATGAAGAATATGAGTAAGGTTTCTTAAGTTAGTCTTGGTTCTCTTAATTTTCTGGGAGAAAGTGAAATTGCAGATACTTAGCCTCCCTAACTGAAGTGCATGATGGTAATTGGGTTACCCTCAGAAACCATGGTCCTAAATAGTGAGGCCCACAGGACCCTGCATTAAATAGAGGAACAAGTCTCTTTTTACATTGGTGAGAAGGTGAGTTGATCGATGCTGCATCATCAAGGAACTGGAGAAAAAAAAAAGTTTTCCAAGATCAGTTCAGAGTGGAAACGGTGGGTTTGGGCTTTTATAACGCCAAATAAACAAAGAAGTGTTGAAGGTCTAGCAGAAAGCAGAAAAAAAAACTTAAAAAGAAACTTAAGTAAAAGCCATGGGATTCATTAAAATGGAGTAATGAGTACTTGCTTTATTGTGTTTGGTTATCTCGTGGACCTTTCTTTCCTTGTGGCCCATTCGGGTCTTTGATTTTGTCCTTCAAGAGGAGGAAGATATTGATAGTTGTTCAAATGATGTTTCATTCCTGCAGACAGAGCAAGGGAAGGTTTATGGGAACAGACAGCAAGCTTTCTTTTTTATTGAGATTAGACCAATAACAAACTATTTCAACAAGGACTTTTTATGTTTAAAATAATTCAAGACTGCTTGAGTGAAGTGATTATATCAAACCATTTTTTAGCTATTGAAGACCATACTAAGCATTTTCCAGCTAAAGGATTATATTGAGTATATTTTATTTAGCCAGCTATCAATTTTACATTGATTTCAGGCCATGAAAAAACAAATTAATGTAAGACATATAAAGAAGAAAAAATAAAGTATGTTGGTATTAAAGAAAAGAAAAGACATAATTCTAACCTTTGATATGACACAGAAGACAGAAAATGCTGACCTGTTTCATTTTCTTTTCAAAGATCCATGGTTAGATTCAGGGTGTTAATGAGTCTTAGACCTAGTGGGAGAGGTAGCATCAGCACTCTCCATAATCACAGATGATTTTCTTAAGATTATACATGTTAACAGATACCCTGGCTTACCTAAAAGATCCCAGTTGTTGATAGGCCATGGTAAAACTCACTGGTAATATTTATAGAAGCTATTAGACCTCCAAATTATTGCATCATTTATACACTCATGCTCATCTTTAGTGTATTGGAATCTAATGGGAAAGGAATTACTTTAGTCCTCTACTGAAAAAAAAATGTTCTAAAAAGATGACTCACAGATTTCAATAATGAGCTGATGGGCTCTGGTCCTTTCTTAGTATATTTTGAACCAAAATTGATAAAAGTGAAATTCCTTCTTATTTTCTGAACTTCTTTTGCAAAAATAATAAATGTCAGCAAGACATAGTTTGGGATTATGTAGATAATTCTATAGGAAAATTAGTAAAGTATGACAGTGTTGAACTTTACCCATATCCTGTGATCATGGAAAACAGTGAAGTTTAAGAAATCTCCCACTCTTTGTATTCTGGAACATTGCTTATTATAAAGAGCCATCCTTCCTCATATGACTTATATAAGACACACAGCTGCCCTCTAGTTCACCTAAGACAAAGGCAGACACAGACCCTTCAAATTCTTATTCTCAGCCTCTTAAATTATTAACTGAACTCTTGTGTCCCTACTGATGAATTGACACAAAATTCTTATTAACCAAATTTTAGTTACGCTCTCCTTTCCCCAGGTCCCTGGACTTGGAGCCACACTGGTACACAGCTCCTTGATAAGGACCTTTCCAAGGGAACAGACAGGCTCCCATGTAAAACATTCTTTGAATGAGTGTTGACCATACCACCCTTTCATCCACTTTTTTTTTTTTTTTAAAGGAAAGACAGAGAGAAGGAAGGAAGGAAGGAAGAAAGGGAAACATCTTTAAACATTTTCTTGTTTTTTATTGTATTTTGTTTCTCCGCTTTTTGTTACATGGGCTGGGGCCGGGAATCGAACCGAGGTCCTCCGGCATAGCAGGCAAGCACTTTGCCCGCTGAGCCACCGCGGCCCACCCCCCCTTTCATCCACTTTTGAACTTCCTTACACCTGGTTCTTTCTAGATCGTTTTGTCCTCTCTGTAAAAGGAAAACCCTCTTGCCCTTGAGATGCTTGATGATCTCATGGTCAGAGCATCCTTCCTAAGCAATAGTTCTCCTCTCCATATTGCAGTAATCCCTCGCACCTCATCCCCACTCCTAGCCTTGCAATAATCCTTTCCAATAAAGTCTCCTTTCCAGGTCCATAGTTGCTTATTATTTAGCAGGTTTTATAGAGAAAGTCCTGTTGAATTTTATACCTGGGAAGTGTACTATTATTGCTGGTGTGGATCATTAAGAACTAGGGAAATTAAATGGACAAAAATGTATTTGCATTTTTCCATAGCAGGAAGGAGAAAGAGAAGGATGAGATCCTTATACCAGGAGGCTTCTAGTTACTAATGTTAAATGGATGATATGTGAGAAATAAATATAATTTGACAGAATAAAAAGCTTGACTCCAGCCTTATGCTTTTAAAACTATATTGCTTAGGGCTTCCTGGTGACAGCATGTACTGGGACATTTCTTTCGACTCTCACTTTCATCTTGTAGAGATGAGTACTTATGAGAACTTGAGTAGCATATGACCAGCAACTTGGATTAGATGAGTGATTTCCAAACAGTCAAAATCAATTAGTAGGTCATGAAATCAAAATAATTTCTAAGAGCTCTCATCCATCAATTAAAACATGAAATAGCATAGAATTAGTAAGATAGAAAATCATAGTAGAAAAGAGGAGAGGAGAGGAGAGAAATTGGAATATTATCAGAATAGCTCAGAGAGTAAGTACATTTGGTGAAATGTTTACTTTGGCTGTATATATCTGTGTGTGTGTTTGTGCATGGGTATACGTGTGCTTCGGGTTATGATATAAAATGTGTTTTTCACTATATGTTTTGGTTAAAACTGTTTGAAAAATATAGTTAAAGAGATCTACCCAAACCAATTCTGTACTTATTTGTGACTTATCTAAGTCAAGTCACCCTGGCTAGTTCCTTCCTCTGTTACATAAATGTATAAAAGCCTTGAGAACATCCATTTTTCAGAGAAATGTCCATTTTGGTCATTTTACATTAATTTTTCAGAGAAATGTCCATTTTGGCTTAGCCAATTCCTTCTACCTTCATTTTACTCTAGATGAATGTAAGAAACTAAATATGTTTCAAAACCAATATTTTTATTCATCCTGTAGAGTTATCTCCATTCCAATTCATATAGACTTATCTTACAGATCAGATTCACTTAGTGGTCAGTTCTTCAGACTGGGTTTATATACTAACTGTACAGTTTAACATTACTGGTTATTTGGGATGAGGGAAGAGGATCAGAGGGGAGGTATTTGTGATGCTACAAAAAGTAAACAGATGAATAGCACTGACAAAGTCTGTAAACTGTCAGATTTTAGCAACTTGACAGTGGTAGATAGACATTAAGATGGCCGCCAAATAGTGAACACTTCCTAGCATTCATGGTCTCGAGTAATCGTCTCCCCTTTTGCATAATTTGATTGTTTTAGTTTGAAAGTGATATACCAGAAACAGAACATTTTTTAAAAAGAACTTTTTTATTAAGTTGCAAGTTTACAGTTCTCAGGCTGTGAAAATTAAGCCTGATTAAGACATCAACAAGAGCTTACCTTTACTCAGGAAAGGCCAATGAAGCTTGGGGTTTCTCTTTCAGCTGGCAGGGCACATAGTGATGTCTGCTAGCTTTCTCTCCCAGCTTCTTGTTTCAGGAAGCTCCCCCAGAAGCATTTTCCTTCTTCATCTGCAAAGGTCTCTGGCTACCTGGGCTCTCTTGGCTCTGGGCTCACAAACTTTTTCCAAAATTGTTCCCTCTTAAAGCACTTCTGTAAGCAACCCCACCTTGAATGGGTGGAGACACATCTCCATGGAAACCATCTAATCAAACATTACTACCCACATGGGTCATATCTCCAGGGAACAAACAAAAGGCTCCCACCCAACAATATTGAATGAAGATTAAAGAACTTGGCTTTTCTGGGGTACACAACAGATTCAAACTGGCACTTTGATTTTTACTGATAGAATCCAACAGTATTGTTGGTGAGGTTGCTTATCTGATTGTATTACAAACTTTTGTCTTGTTAATAGATTCTTACTGTAGCCTTCTTAGCTCACACATTTTGATGAAGAAAGGTGCCATGTGGTAAAGGTCCACGTATAAAGAAACTAAGGGTGGCCTCCAGCCAATGAAGCAGCATGAAACTGAGACCCTCAGTGTAACAACACTCCAGGAGCTGGTCGGTGCCAACATCCTGCTTCCAAGGTCTGAGCGTGGAAGCAGAACTTTCTCCAGTTGAGCCTTCAGATGAAAATCCAGTTCTGGCTGACAGCATGGTTGCAGCCCTTTGAGGGTCCTTAAGCTATATTCTGATCCACAGAAAGTTTGCAATTATGAAGGTGTTTTGTTCTAAGCCACTAATTTTGGGGGACAATGCTATATAGTCATTGATAATACATTGGTCTCTACCTGAGTTCTCAAACGGGGAGTAAATTGACAATGTCTGGAAATACTTTTTGTTGTCACAGCTTGAAAGACCAACTGGAATCTGATGCACAAAGAGGCCAGGAGTGCTGCTAAACACTCTACAGTGCCCAGAACAACTCTCCAACAACATAGAATTTTATAACCCAAAATGTAAGTAGTGTGAGGTTCAGAAGCTCTGTTCTATATATGAAAGCAGATTTCAATATTTTTAGATATTATATCTTGGATAATATATTCCATACACTATTTTAATATCTACCAACTAAAGAAAAATTATTTTAAAATACACTTCTGGGAACATGGTTGTAGATTAAATGACATTCCACTCATTTTTGAGGTATCACAACATCTTTTTCTTTAAAAATATCCCAGAAAGAAAATTATGAAATACATTTCCATTAAAGCGCTGTAAGTGTATTAATCCTAGAGATATGTCCATTCTGAAATATATGAGTAAGCTAGAGCTGATAATAAAGCATCCAAATGAGCTTGAGAACTTTTAATATTAGTAAAAATAATATTAATCTCCCTATGGTAATACCTGAGGAGCCAAATTTATCTCTTTCGATATTGGGCAAGTTATTCTTTCCCTCAGGCTAAGACTCATTACGCCAAGTTGTATCTTACACTGAAATGGTTGACATACAATGAAAGGAGAACCTAAAATCCTGGTGGATGTGTCTGTAACTTTTCACACTCAAACTAAAATGCTTCATGAATAAATCAGTGAAATTGTCACAAGGAGAAGGCATACATTTTTCCACAAATGGGACGTAAGCAACCAGTGCACATTGTGTACAGCCAGTATGTTTCATTTATGACCTGTCTTATCAGGGAAACAGCATAATTTGTATTGCACACAAATTGATATATTTCTGGTACCTAAATACAAACTGAAAACTAAGGGGATAAATACTGATATGTTTGTGCTTCTGTCTTATTCAGAGTAATAATATAATTACCTATTATATTGTTGTGTTTTTTTTTAAAAGAAAACAAGAGTGACAGCTATATAGTCCACTAAAGAAACAGCTTCTCAGGCTAAAGCCAAGTATTGCTGTACTCAAAGTTACCCTAACCACAAGTCACAATATAGACATGCTCCATCATCGCCTACATCAAATAAGCTATACAACCTATCAGTCTTGACTGCATACATAGCACTTCTCTTTTGCCCACATAGACCAGGAAACACTAGTTAAGGATTTGTTATCCTTAGCTGGTCGTGTATGATAGCATTTAAGCCTGTTTCTGTCTGAAATTTATTATCTAGACTGGAAACTGGTAGTTGAAAGGTTTATTTGAGTTCACATTACTTTTTTCTTTGACCATGATCCTGAAAAATGGTGTTTGATCAGCACAGACTTGAGGTTTAAAGCACACAAGTGCAAAGTTAAAGGTACTGGCTCAATAATTTCCCTTCTGTTCACTTCTCAAAACTTCAATGGCTCCTTACTCTCTACAAAAGTCCCAGTCTCTGCCTGACCTTTAATGATTTTACTCCAATTGATTTTTTAACAAATATTTCTCAGTGCTTCCTATCATGACTCCTTTGTTACAGTCAAATTCAACCAGACTGATCTCCTTCTGAATCTATTTCACAGGTCATAGGGTTCCCTCCATGCGAACTAATCTGTTTTCTTCCTGCACAAATCCTAACCATCTTTAAATGTCCAGTCAATATTTTACCCCATCCATGATGCCTTTTTAAATCTCCAACAGGAAAATAGTTCTCTCCCTCCTATAAGTTCATATAAAACCTTTTATTTGATGTATCAGTTCGCATTTTATATGGTGTTGCTTGTCTAAAGTATCCTTCATTTCACCAATGCATAGCATCCACTCTATTAAATACACATGCCATCATTTAACCTAGATCCTAATGAAATGCAAAGCACTTAAGTAAATTTGAAAATTTCTATCTTTAGCTTCCCCCAACACTCAATATATATTTTTTGCCTGACTGGCGTTAGTTGAATTGTGACCCCAAAAAGATATGGTGAAATCCTATTACCTAGGACCTCGTTTATTTTTTTATTTGGACTGAGGGTTTGTAACATGAAATTAGGTTATTTAAAATGAGGTCAAGCCAAAATAAGGTGGTCTCTTAATCCATTATGACTGTCCTGACAAGAAGAGAAGAGACAGAGACAGACACAGAAAGAAGATGCTCATGGGACAACAAAGGCGGAGACTGAGTTACACCACAACCCAGAGAACACCAAGGATTAGCATTCACTGCAAAAGCCAGGAGAGAGAAAAGACGAGATTCTTCCCTACAGACTTCAGAATAAGCGTGACCCTTCTGACACCTTGGTTTTAGACTTTTAGCCTCAAAAAAGATGAGACAATATATTTCTGTTACTTAAGCCACCCAGTCTGTTGTACTTTGTTAAGTCAGTCTTAGGAAACTAAGGCAACTTGTTTGAACAGACTATTTCTGAAGTGTATCATTCAATTTATAGAGAAATCACACACATTTGACTGAGTGGTGACACTTGTATGAAATGAGCTAATCAGTAGTGGTCCTTAGAGACCAGGTATCAATTCGTAGTCTGACACCATCAAAATAGCATACCTGATCTGCCTTGTTTTATTGCTCAATAATGAGAGTTGATCTAATTAATCTCAAATATACATACGACTTTGAAATTCTTAAACAGTTGACTTGCCCTGAAATGAATCTCTCTTTTCTAGGACAAGAAAAGCGATGTGGTTTGTATGCTACTGCTATAATGTGAGAGAAACACAATTAAATTTAATTAAGCAGGTTTAATGACCAAAATGTTAATACAGTTCTAGTTTATAATATCCGGCTTTAATGTGTGTTTTGTCTGATGCATTCATAGTGGCTTCCAACATTCATTTGGCTTCACTCTGTTGCCTGTCATGGAAAGAAATGGAATGGTTCAGAATGAATAATAAACAACTCTCCTGCTTCTATAACATGTTTATTTATGCCATACGTGAGTGACAATAAAGTAGAAGAATTGGGCAGACTAGATTCTATCCTGAAGAATAAGACATGAAGAAGCTAAAAATTAAATGAAAGGAAGAGAATAAAAAGATGAATCAGATAATTATGTTTCCTCATTAACTCTCATTACAATCTTGCAAATGGAACTAAATATGCTGGCATGTTTAGAGAATTGGATGTATTCCCTGACTAGAATTTACCTACTAATAAAAATATTCTTCTTTGTAGATTGAAATTCTGGTTAATTTCTGTTGTCTTGTCATTACATACTAATGGCCCTGAGCCATTAGTACTTGCTCATGGCATCAAAATTATCTTCTGAGGATAAATGCAAAAGCATGAAAAGTATATAAATCATAATGCCTGGGATTTGGTGTATTCTTGTTTTGTGACCTTGTATTATGCAATGAGAAATTTGACTATGTGAGTTTTTAAAGGTAAATCTATAACTTTCCTTTTAGATCAGGTAAATAGCTAATGACGATGATAAAAATAAATTTATTTTTTAAATTTTTTATGTTTTTGAAAAACACTCAAGTGACTAGATTTGTAATTTAAATATATGATTCATTAGTGACTAGATAGAGGGGAATCAGAGAGTTCTATGCTTAAATCACATAGTGCTGCATTTGGTAAATGTTTAAAGTACTGGAAAAGGAGATTTGGTTCTTGGGAAACAGTTATATAATGATGTTTAAAAGAAGCATAAAAGAAAGGAGTTCAGAGGAAGTCCCAAAGGGAGACCATGATAAAATACAATAGTTTTCAAACAGTGATTCTCGTACTACCTGTACTACAATTAACTGGGAAGCTAATAAATATGTAAATTCCTGGGCCATACTCAAAATACACCAAGTCAAAATCTATGAGGGCTGGACAGAAGCATTCAGATTTTTAATGGAATCATTTGGTGATTCTGATGCACATCTAAATTTGAGAATTCCATTGATAATAGCAAAGAACATGTTTTAACTTTATTTTTCATTTAAAATTTTATCTTTAAAAAGCATCAAAGAACTGATCTTTAGCACTTTATCTCTTCTTATTCCTTACTTCAGCATACCTGCTTCATGTATCTTTGCAGACAGACTTTCTTTGCTATACATTCTACTGGATAGAGGACAGTCACTGTACAAAGCCCACATTTTTACTTATCTGTTCATGAAAAAGCCAAGCTGGAGTCCATGTTTCCTTGGCCTCAGTTCAAATTCCTCAGGGGAGGAATTTTCATTTGCTCATCCTGGACTAAGTACCCACCCCTGGTCCAGTAATTTATGGCCAGCAAGACTGGGTCATGAAATGAAACCCCAAACCCCTATGAATTCATTTACTAAATTTATTGAGTATATACTAGTTGACAATGACAGGCTATTACATCAAAGATAAAATGTGAACAATGGGAGTGATGGAAGAATGTTCCAAAAGATGAGAGAATCATTGTTGGCTGGGAAGATAACTTAAAACATGTCAGCCAAAAATAGAAAAAATGTGTTAAGAATCTAAGTGTCCACAAATAAGGCTTAGTTAAATGATAAAATATGTCCGTGTAACGAAAGAGTAATAGTTATCTCAGAAAATATATGGAATGAAGGGAAGATGTTCACAATATATCATTATGCTAAGACATATATATACCCTTAAGTTAAAAATGCATATAATAAGTTAAAATGCAGAAATAAACACCAAAAGGAATTGATAGGGGGATACCAAATTTTGATACCAAAATTGCTTAGTAGACAGTACTGGATTTGAAATGTTTTTCTTTTACTACCTTAAACATTTCTTATTTTATAAAAATTCCAATAACAAATATGTATTACTTTTATAACTGGCAGAAAATAGAAAGGGATAACATTGAATTGAGCAGTTTCCTATTTCTTAAGAAGATTCCTAGGGACATTACATGTGCCAGTACTTTTAAGTCTGACAGTAACCAAAGAGCCAGTACCTATCAGTGTTCTTGGGAGCCACAGATCATTCACTTACTGGATACATCACTCAATGAAGATAGTCATGGGCAGAGAATATAACTTGCATTTCCTATAAGGCATAGGCCGTCATACAACAAATACTCTGGATTCATCCTTGCGGCACTGTAATTCCACATATGCCTGTTTCCTGAATCTACCTGGTATTGAGTGATTATAAATATGAAAATAACCTTCATCTAATTGAATATGAAAAAAATCAGTTAGAGTGTAGAAATCATTTACATTTTTGTGCCATTTATCATTTTCACTTGAGGAAATTTCAAGATTGGGGAAAGGCTTTGTCCCAATTCCTACTGTGAAAGCAAAATGGAATGAATATTTCCTCCCCCACTCCTGAGGCATGTATCACATGGACTTGAGGCCTCAGGTATAGACAATCAGATGCTTCTATCCAGCATTTTGTCACCTGAAAGTTTTATACAAAGGTGCAAAGACAGGAATATTAAGCTGCTGAATTGACTGTTTCTAGATCCAAATGACATTTGGAGAATATCTGGTGTCTGATGGTGACAGCAAAAGCTGTGTCATCCACACTATTACTATGACCAGACCTTAGCTTTGCCTACCTTCACTTGGTGTATGTCTGGTTAGCTAGTCTTTCTGTGTTTTTTTAAAGGTAGCCATTTTTTAAATAATAAGCTTAATTGATACCTAATGGCAACATTTATCATTGAAATACATATTGAAGTCAATGACTACAGGATATCACTTATATGTGTATATATATTTTTTCTTTTTCTTTTTTTTTCATGGGCAGGCACCAGGAATCAAACCCAGGTCTCCAGCATGGCAGGCAAAAACTCTGCCTGCTGAGCAACTGTGGTCCACTCCACTTATGCATTTTGATACCTAATTTCAACTGAAGCCTTGATATTAGACTTCCTGCTCATTCAGAGGTCTTCACAAAGATTTTTTTACATTTTCCTGAGATCAAACATCACTATGATGGCAGAGTAAGGTTCTTCAGGATTCCATCCCCCAACAGAATCATTAAATCGCGAGCAAACCCTGGCAGAACCATCTTTCTCAGAGCTCTGGAAAATAGTTAAAGGGCAGTAGTAATGGGAAGAGCACCAAATCAAGAAAAAAGACCATTCAAAATGTAGGAAAACCTTGTGGTGCCCTTGCTAATCCTACCCAGCCTCCCTCCTTGGCTTGGTTCAGAACCAGCCCACATTAAGTAGTGGGTCCCTGGTCCTGGTTCCGGAGGGAGGAGATTAACTCTTGTGCACATACTTAGGTGCACATGTGTTTGTGTGAAACTGCCTGGCAGCAGCCTGAAAAATCAAACCAGGATATACATCACAGGCTCACCATTCAAGGACTTATCCCCGCATGTAGGTGGTTAGAACTTGGGCAACTAGAACACTGTAGATAAACAGTCAAATCCTGTGATTGCTTGGGGAGAAGAATTGCCAGCTGTGAGACATACAGTGTAGTACCTGAGACAAAGAGAAATACTATTTCCTAGGGATGACAGGACATTCAGAGCTGTATAAATGTTGGAATAAATGAGACTATGCCTACAATGCTCAAAAGAGACTGGGAGGACCCTATGCATTTTGCCTTGGGTGTTCTTTAAACTCCTTTTTTAGACACAGACAAATCTGCACACATGCAAAAATGGAAAAGGTGGTCTTTTGGTTTTTATTTGTTGTAGCTTTTGTTTTTGCTAGGTAGTTCCTGGCATTCAAAGATGTCTCTGTTATAACACTAGTTGGACAGAAGCTTAAGGTACAGGCACCTCAGAGACTAAATTCCAGAGATAACACGTTAAAATATTAAACTGTCTAGTTGTGCAACAAAATATTATATGGTTTGCAAATGTGATAAAACATTAAAAATCATCAATGATGAGGACCAGACCTGGGATATACCAGACAAAGCCTTTTACAAAGTTGTCTTCTCTTTAGTTCTTTACCTTCAAGAGCTAAGGGAAAATATGGATAAGGAACTGAAGAAAATCAGGAAATGGTAGACTAATAAAAAGAGAATAACAATAAATAAAAAAGGATTCAATAGAAGATTTTTTTTTATTTCTGATACTGTGGGCTTCTGCTCTGTTCAGTATCTTTATTGTTGTTTGTTATTTATTGTTATTCTCTTTTTATTAGTCTATCATTTCCTGATTTTCTTCAGTTCCTTATCCATATGGTTTGGAACTCACAATGTAGAAATATAAAATTTTTGACAAGAATAACATAGAGGTAGTGGGACAGAAGGATATGGAAACATAGTTTATGCATGTTATTGAACTTAAGTTGGTATCAAATCAGATGGGATTATTGCAGATTTAGGATGATAAACTTAAACCCTATGGTAACCACAAAGAAAATAGCAGAAAAATATGTACATATGTAAATAAGAAGGATCTTAAAGGGTTAATGCAAAAGATTGATCAAATACAAAAATAGCAATAAGGGAAGAATTTAGGACCAAAAAAAGGTTAAAGATTTACAAAAACCCAAGAGCAACATGGCAGAAGTGATCCTGAATTATCAGAAGTTAGTTTAAATGAAAATATGTTAAACTTCCCAGTCAAAAAGCAGAGATTGGCAGAATACATAAAAAGCATGATCCAAATATATATTGTTTATATTCAAAGAAAGTGAAAGAATGGGGAAAATATTACATGTAAATAATAACCAAAGGGTGGCTATGCTAATAGACAAAATAGATTTTATATAAAGAACTGTTAAGAGGGACATTATATATTGATAAAGGAGTCAGCTTATCAAGACTATATAATAATTATAAACATATATATGGCTAACAACAGAGTCCCAAAATAGATGAAACTAACATTTACAAAATTTAAGAAAGAAATAGAGTTTTATATTAATAGTAGGAGACTTTGATATATCACTTTTATTAATGGATAGATAGAACATCAGACAAAAGATCAATAAGGAAATAGAGGACTTTAACAATACTGCAAACCAACTAATCTAAAAGATATATATAGAAAATGTCATAAAACAACAGCAGAGTACACATTCTTCTCAAGGGCACAGGGATCATTCTTTAAGTTAGAACGTATATTAAGTCACAAAACAAGCTGTTGCAATGAGTTGAAAATCATACAAATTATCATCTCTGACCACAGCAGAATAAAACTAAAAATGAATAACAGAGGGAAAACTGGAAAATTCACAATTATGTGGATATTAAACAGTGCATACTTAAACCATCAATGAGCCAAAGATAAATCATAAGGGATATTAGGAAATAACTTGATATGAATGGAAAGTAAAGCACAATGTATCAAACTCATAGGATGTAGCCAAGGCAGTGTTCAGAGGAAAATTTATAGCTGTAAATATTTTTTTGATAATGTGTTTATAGTGGAATAGAAATTTGTTAGTTACAAATGATAATTTACTTAGAAATATATGTAATGAAGGATGTGTAAGATATTTATGGATGAAACAAGTTATAGAAGGCCCTAAAACATGTCCCATATAAATAGATATAATTTTTTCATGAATGAGAAGATAGCATAATATGTCAGTTATCTTTAGGTTGGGTACAGTGTATGTCATGAGCATGAAAGAACCTTTTTTAATGAAACTTGGCCAACTGATTCTAATATTCCAAGGAAGGAAAAGACTTAATATAGTCAATAGAACTATGAAATAGGAAATAAGAACACAAACCTTTTCCTAATGGATACATAGACTATGGACTTTTCCTAATGGATACATGTCAAATAATAAACAACAAAACTGTGGTTTTAAAGTATGGAATTATGATAGTTATAGAATAAGACATATATACACACATATCTATACACATAGGGGAAATTTATAGGAGATACTTTATAAATAATTATAAAGAATTATTCATAAATGGTGTTGGGATATTTGATGGAAGGACTGATAGAGTAAATATTATATTCCCATCTCACACTATACCCCAAATAAGAATACAATGGATTAAATACATGAAACTGAGAAACAAAAATTTAAACCTTTAAAAAGTATATATACAAGAACATGATG
Organism: Tamandua tetradactyla; assembly: GCF_023851605.1. NCBI lineage: Eukaryota > Metazoa > Chordata > Mammalia > Pilosa > Myrmecophagidae > Tamandua > Tamandua tetradactyla. The sequence continues at coordinate 28,952,812 of NC_135350.1, forward strand.
TCAAAAAAGAATTACAAACTTTTCAAAACATAATTTTAACTCTATTAAAACTATTAAATAAAAATAGTTCTATATTATAAATTACTCTACAATTAAGATTAGGAATGATATATTCAAAATATATTAACAATTATGTACAGAAAAAATTACTATTCAGAACATATAAAGATACACAGTTAAAAAATTATAATATTGGTAATGATAACAGGCAATTCACAGGAAGAAAAAACATATTTCCAATGAACATTAGAAAAGATACTCAATCTCAGGAAAACACAGATTAAAGCAATGAAATATATCATTCCTATAAGACAAGGGTAATGGAAATGAGAGAAAATGACAAGCTGAGGTGAGAAAATGAATATTCACATACACTGTTGCTGGTAGTATACATTAACATAATCAATTTGAAGATGACTTTGCCAGTGTTTGGTGAAATTGAAGGCATGTTGTGATGGTTATGTTCGGCTGTCAACTTGACCAGGTGATGATGTCCAGTTGTCTGGTCAGGAAAACACCAGTCTGACCATTACTGCAAGGATATTTCATGGCTGGTTGATAAATGAAGGCTAATTTATTAAATCAGTAGTCAGTTGATTGCATCTGTGGCTGATTATATCTGTGATCAATTAAGGATGTGTCTCCTGCAAGCAAGATAATCCAATCAGTTGAAGACTTTTCAGGGAATTTCAAAACTGTGATGAGCTTTGATATTTTTTATTTACTTAAAACCTTTGAAAAATTATACAATTATTATCTGCAAAATAAGTTTCATGATCTGCAGTTTGAAAAAGACAAAAATGTGGTCTTAGATAAGTGTGATAGGCAGTTAATAGGCCCCTGAAAATGTCTGTGTCCTATTCCTCGGAAACTGTGACTATATTATAATCATATATAGCAAACAGAGCTTTGCAGATGTGATTGAGGTTAAGAACTCTGAGATGGGGAGATTATCCTTGATTATCCCAGTGAGCCTAGTCTAATCACACAAGTCCTTACAAGTTCTTTGCAGGCTGCAGGGAACCAGCTAGATAGTAGCTTGAAGGTGGAAGAAGAGTCTGAGTCCAAGAAAGTGCATGACTTCTAGAGGCTAGAAAAGACGAGAAAATAGCTTCTTCCCTTGGGCCTCCAGAAAGAAGAGATGCCCAGCAGATTCCCTGAATTTAGTTCAGGGAGATCCTTGTTGGAATTCTGATCTACAAACCTCTAAAATAATAAATTTGTATTGTTTTAAGCCACAAAGTCCATGGTAATTTTTATGGTAGGAATAGAAGACCATATAACATGCAAAGGAGATAATGATGGAAATAGATAGATAGATAGACAGACAGATAATAAATAGAATGTTGCAACTATCACACTTACATGTGGTAATTATAACATTATTTGTATAAGTAACCTAAATGCCATCATAAAAGAACAGATAAATGAATGATGGTATATTTATATTTTGAAATGCTATATAGCAGTTAAAAGAAAATAAATTAAATATATTCAGAGCACAAAACATGTTGAATGATTAAAATATCTTATACAATAATAAGTAAATTACCATACCATTTATTAAAAATTGTTTTTTCAAACAGGAAATTCTATATGTTGTATACAGATACTTACATTTATAAAAAATCATTGGAAGGCTCCCCAAATTTATTATAGTGGTTGCCGCTATCAAGATAGGAAGAGAAATGGGACTGGGAAAATCCCCCAAATATCGTCAAGTTTATTTGAAAGGTTTTGGGTTTTTATTTTTGAATTCTGAAAGAAATATATATATATATATAATATATATATATATGTATATATACACACACACACACATACATATATATATGTATATATAAATTTTATATTAAAAATAGAAGAAATATATAAGAAAGAAAGGGAGAGTATGAGGTAAGGAGAGAGGGAGGGATGAAGGAAAAAATAATATTTGGAGAAGGAATGCCCCAAAATTAAGCTGGAAAATTATTATATGTTGTGTAAACACAGGCAAATTACTGGATTCCTCTGAAACTCAGTTTTCCTCATCTGGGAAAAAAAAAGTTGTAAAAATTTTTTTTCAGACTGTTGGAAGAGTTAGAAGAAATAATGTTTATAAATTGATAAATAAAAATAAATGCCTTGTTCATAGTAAAGATGTAATAAATGTTATTTCTTCTTTACCAACAGTATCCCTGAGTAGATCCGTTTCCCCTAGCTATGGCTTTCTGTCAGATGGAGAGGAAAGGCTGAACTTTAAAACCAGTTTAAGCTTGTTAACCTGACTTGCGTAGACATCTGGGTAGGTGAGCTTTATTTTTCTTCAGTAACAATAAATTCAGGAAAGACCTGGTCCAAGCTGTGTCGCCTTAGGGAAGTTAAGAGTGAAGGACTTGAAGTTGGTTCAGTTTTATCTCTTCTGTGTACTATCACTTAGCATCATATTGTGCATTTTATTATAGATGAGAACGTTGGCCCAGGTATTGAGCTCTCCAGCATGGAGCCAGGCAATTCTGAACTCTTTAAGCAATATTGGTCTGAAAGGGGATGGTTTAGCTTTCAGATGTTCTGATCTTTATTCTTAGAGCTTGTGCTTGTTTGAGGCTATTGTATACCCCAGAAAAGCCATGGTCTTTAACCCCAATTCAATATTGTTGGGTGGGATCTTTTTGATTAAGTTGTTTCCATGGAGTGTTTGTCCACCCGCTCAAGGTAGGTCACTTATTGGAGTCCTTTAAGAGAGAACCATTTTGTAAAAAGCTTCAGAGCTGACATAGACAACAGATCTTTGGAAATATGGAAGGAAAACAACCCTGGGGAAGCCTTTTGAAAGGAGAAGCTGGAAAAGAAAGTTAGCTGATATTGCCATGTGCCTTCCCAACTGACAGAGAACCCTGAACATCTTTTCCCTTTCCTGAGTCAAAGTATCTTTCTCTGGATGCCTTAGTTTGGACATTTTTATGGCCTTAGAACTGTAAACCTCCACTTTTATTCAGTCTGTTTGGGGTAGACAAAATATTTACACCTCCATATGTCATTGTAGAATTCTGCTGAATGCTCTATAATATGTCTTATACACTGCTGTTATAAGCATGTATATGTTATACATGCTCTATAATATGTCTTATACACAGTCTTATACACTGCTGTTGGGACAATAATTTCATTACCATTTCACCTCTATTTCCCTTCCTAGTGATGCTCAAGGATGTAGGAGTCAACTGTGAGTTTCAGAAAATGGAACCAATAACTCTAATCCCTTGTCTGTCCCAGCTCCTCAAAATTCGCCATATTTCCCCCATGGCTACACTGATTAATGCCTAGATAGGGATATAACTTACAGGGATATTCCGATGCTAGCAGAATTTTGGAAGAGATGACCCAGCTTTTACTTGACCCTGGAAGAATAAAGACCTGGCACTTATGGTAGCGATTAGCTACTAAGAGCAGTTTTATAATTAAGCTAAATGGAGGAAGAAGAGTTAACAAGTGGCAAGAGAATCTAGTCTAAATACCAATGACTCCTCCATATAAGCTATAATTGATCAGATGCATTCCAGAATTTTTAAATTATGCAATACAATAAATACCTTTTTTTCTTTACACAGTTTTAATATGGTATTCTGTAGCTTGGAAATGAAAATGGGATTCATTTCCATCCTATATTTATGGGATGTGGCAACCAAAGAAGTTAACTTGATAGTGTTTGGTCAGAAAGAGTGCCTGTTGGGATTTATGATTTCTTCCTAGTAATTCTGAATTTTGTCCTGATAAATCCCTAGGTTCTCATTTAGAATTTAAATATAGGTCATTCCTAAGCTCTTTACATTCCTTGTTCCTCCCTTGGACTGTATCTTGCATCCTTAAGAGTTGGAAGTAGGAGGTTTGTGGAATGTAGACAAAAATTTTGTTTCCAAATGGACAATTGTGGTATATTAAATTATGTATCTGTTCTAGTTTGCTAGCTGCCGGAATGCAACACACCAGAGACGGATTGGCTTTTAATAAAAGGGGATTTATTTTGTTGGTTCTTCAGAGGAAAGGCAGCTAACTTTCCACTGAGGTTCTTTCTTGTGCGGAAGGCTCAGGATGGTCTCTGCTGGTCTTCTCTCCAGGCCCCTGGGTTCCAACAACTTTCCCCGGGGTGACTTCTTTCTGCATCGCCAAAGGCCTGGGCTGAGCTGCAAGTGCTGAGATGAGGAATGCCGAGCTGCTTAGGCTGTGCTACATTGCGTTCTCTCATTTAAGCAGCAGCCAATTAAGTCAAACATCACTCATTGCAGCAGACACGCCTCCTAGCTGACTGCAGATGTAATTGGCAACAGATGAGGTTCACATACCGTTGGCTTATGTCCACAGCAACAAGACAAGATACGCTCACCTGGCCAAGTTGACAACTGAATCTAACTAACACAGTATCCTAACAAAGACAAGGACTTAATCTGGTTTCTTTAAATCTTGTCCCTGTAGGTATGTGCTTGTTCATAAACAGGATCCTTTGAAGATGTGTTATTAGCTAAAGTATGGACTCATTTGTGTTTAAGATCCTATTTAGATGTTGCCAAACTTAATGAGGGAGACTTAAATCTGAATGAATGGAGGCCTTATGAAGAAAGTAAATTCAGGCTTAACCAAAGGAGCCAGAAGGCAGAAATCAGTGGAAACCAGAAGAGGAAAAAGAAATCACCATGTAATGGAAGGCTATGATGCAAGCTAAGGAATTCCAAGATTGCTGCTAGCCAGCACCAGAATGCTGCAGACTTTGGGGAAAAGGTATGATCTTGCTGATACTTTGATTTTGGACTCCTGAAGCCATGAGCTAATAAATGCTTGATGTTTAAGCCAACCCTTTGTATGGTATTTGCCATAGCAGCCTTGGCAAACTAAGGCAACAGTCTAGTTGAACCCTTTTCTGCTATACTCTGCTTGACAAAGTAAACTTTCAGGTACGAAGCTTTCCTGGGCTTTTAGCATTCTGAGACTATTCTTTCTTGACTATATGTTTATTTTTCTGCAAGTAAGAGACTGGCCTGAAGGAATCCCTGGACATAGCTGGGTTGTAAAACTGAAGGCTGTGATGATAGGAACACACAGATGCTCAATTGAAAAACATAGGGACTAAGAGCAAACGATAAAGGGAGGCAAAACTGGGATAAACATACTTGGCCAAGAAAAAAACCCGAGGTCAAATAATCAAGAAAGCAGTAGAATCTGGAAAGAAAAGCCAGAAACAAAAGGTAGTCAAATTCAATGAAAGTTTTTTAGGGGTAAAAGGACCAAGTAAATTTAGACATGAATTCCAGATAGATTATACAATGTAAAACAAGTCAACACACTCGTTGCTTCTTTTTTATTAGAGAAATTGTGTGTTTATAGAGCAATCATGCATATTCCCATATACCACCCTATTATTATACTCATTACTTCTTCTCATCCTTTTTCTGCTGCTTCCTTCTGTTTGTTGTGCTTTACAAAACTTACCATATTCTGAAGAAGTATGCTTTCCTAAATTACAGTCAGCAAATGATTATTATGCCCTTCCCACCTGACATATGTTGCAGTTCCTGTCAGTTGCTTTGTTCTCATTTGGAATTCATTCTCCAGGTAATGCCTAATATATTTTGGTTTCAGAGAAGTTTGGGACAAAACTTTACTTTGTCTATTTCCTTAGTCTGAAGTTTTCCCTTATTCCTCAGTCTAGATGGAATTTCATGACCTGGATTGTAGACCAATCAGAACTTCCGTGAACCCTTCTTCTCCATGCATTTTCCTCATTGTTTTCCTGACAAGATCAAAATGGTGTCTCAAATTTATTTTATATTACATGGGATGGTAAGTAATTTGAGAGAAAAATAGTTTATTCTATTTATTTTACAAATTTTAAATGTAAACTTCTTGGTCTTTCCAATAATTCTTCATTTTTTTGTGATCTAACCATTATCATCTTTAGGGGCTGTAAATGAGAACAAAGGACTCATCTTTTTCATCTTGACTGCAGTTGTTCATGGTTAGTCGTCCTATTTGTATATTATTTCCCTGTTATGGTTTCAGTTTTTCAGTCTTCAGTATAATATCTTCAACTCCAAAGTTGATTATTGGTTTGTATCATTTAATGTATGTTGGCTATGCTATGATAATAAATAACCACAAAACTCAGTGGCTTAATAGATCTAAATTGTCTTTTGCTCTTACTTCATGTCTAAAAGTTGAACATGGGGGCTATCCCCATTAGAGTCACTCAGGTACATAGGCCTTCAGAAGCTTCATCTTAGTACCTTCTTCCTAGATTATCAAAACAGAAAGAAGAGAACTTAAGTAACTCGGGCCCTGGCTCTACACTGATAGGTCTCATTTGCTTACATTTTATTGGCTAAAGTCCATGAATCGCTCTTTTGACTTAATTGCAGTTACCATGAGCCTAGCATATTTTGGTAGGAAATCCAAAACTTAATCTCTATTTCTGGAGATTAAATTTTGACTAATTGGCAGGATTTCCCATGTGCTGTCAATCTATTCTGAAGTTTTAATAATGACTTTAAAGGGCATGTCCTTGATTTGATGCTTACCAAGAATCTTGAGTTTTGACATTTTTAAGTCAAACCATTTATTCTTTTTATTTTTTTGGCATTTGGAGTTGAGAAGCAGTTCTACATTCACCTCGATAACTCACTGGAATAGTGGACTGTCCCTATTCCCTTTGAAATCTGTTTTCTTGAGCTCTTTTTCTTCTGCCAAATGCAGCCAGTAATAGCCACCATACCCCATTCACATTCTAGTTTTTAACTACGGGCTCTAATGCTACACATTTCCCAGGTACATGATCTCCCTTCTAGGAACAGGAGACGATATTATCAAATGTTTTGAGTTGCATGACATGGACCATTTTTTCAGGCTCCTATATCAGTTGCGTCATCAGTTATGTCAATCTCACTTATTTTAGTTTTTATTTTTTTTTGTCACAGAGGCATACAGTGTCAATTTCTGTATCAATCATGATAGGCTACCTGCTGATATTTCTATCTGTTTCCCTAGATCTACACATTGTATTTCTCTTCTCTGCGTTGTGCCCTGCAGTAGGGGTTGGAGGGTTGATGCAATTAACTGCAGCAATGGAAGCCTTCCAATTTCCAATGTTGTTCATCAGTGGAAGTCACTGAAAGAAGATTGGAGGGTACAAGGAAAGTAGGTACACATTCTTCTGGCTTCTTCCTTCTAGGTCACCAAGGGTTGGTGGGATTCCAGCACTGAAGCTATACAGCTCCTCTTTGGCCCTGTCCACACAACCATTCTCTCTAGGTTATAATAATTAACTCTTCCTTTGCTCCCTGTTTCTTCCTCAATGTTACAAGCCTCAGGATACTGTACTATTCTTGGTTAGTTTCCCTAAATCTTGATTTCTATTTTTAAGTATTCCCTTCATTTAAATCTTTAAAAACATTTACTTTGAATGCCTTCCTTTTGGGACCCTGACTGATTAGGTCATACTTCAGTAGTACACATTCTCCAAATCTTTCTGGGTTAATATAATAAAAGTTTATTTCTTACCTAGGACACTTATCCCACATGTGTGTGTGGGAAGTTCAGTTTACCCCAGTCACTCTGTATCATAAACTTAAGTTTAACTCATATTTCTATGATCAGGAGAGCAGTGGAAATGGGATGTGATGACTTATGGGCAGGCTGTTTTGCTTCTGTCTGGAAGTGACAAAAGCAATTTCTGCTTATACTTCTAACCTCAAAGGAGCTAAGATGTGTTATGTGACAACAAGGGAGAAATTAGAACAATTTACTGATTACCCTTAATAATTGAAATTATTTAAAAGTGACTCTTTGAAGCCTAAAATTAAGAAGAAATTAAAACAATCCTTGCAACTCATGATAATGTCATACATATATATAGTAAGGAGATGGTATATATAATTTGATTCTCTTTGTACTCAAGCATTAAATTTGTTAGTGTAATGAGGCTGAACCATTTACCTAAAAAGGAAGTATAATCTCAAAGCTAAATAAATAATGGAAAATTGAATTGTACTCAGGCCAGCTTATGAGTCTTCCAGATCTGCTCAGACTCTTTTCACCCCTAGGCTGGGTTTTGGCCACTTCCTCTGCTTTTTCTTTTTTTGTCACAGAGGCATCCGGTGTCAATTTCTGTATCAATCATGATAGGTTACTGTGCTGCCTTTCATCATCACATTTATTTTTTTTTTTAGGATAGAAGTTTGAACAGGTGAAGCATTCTGTATAATATTTAATTTTGGATGCCTGCTTCTATAAACTTCCCAAATCCATAGAATTTTACTGCACAAAGAGTAATTCTAAATGCATGCACATTTTTCCAAATCTATTAAGAGGTAGTTGAAATTCAAATGTGAGTTAAGAATTTAACTGAATAATAAATATATATAAAGTAAATTTACTGCAAGTGGGAAGGAAAAATGTGATGACATAAGTAGCTTTGAAATAGGTGAAATCTGTAAGACTATGCACGAAAGGAATTGTGCATAAGTATTGTACTCTGATAAAGTTGTTGCTCACAGGGGTACCGGTTAAAATTGAAAACTACTGCATATTTACACTGGAAATGAACAATTAATTCAATAGATGGCAGATAGTGAGAGACAGATTTTCACTGTTGGAGTGGGAGGTTACAGATAAGTCCTGGGAGAAAGTTGAAATGATCCATTTGGTATGGAATAGAGTTTGAAACATGGGTATGACCTCAGGATTAGGTTAGTACATATTGTTCCACGTAGAAATATTTATAGTAGTTAGATGTATCTACAAAGCTTAGTATAGCCACATGAATTACCTGACACTATCAACAGAGAGGGTGAAGATTCAAGGACACCTCATCTAGGATATTTTTTGTGTGTGCATATTCAATAAATATTTATTGGGAGCTAGCTGTGTGTATTGAGGGTCAATTCTATTTTTAACATTGCAAAATTTTATTTTTTTAGGGAAGGAAGGAGGGAAGAAAAAGAGAAATAGAGAAAGAGAGGTAGTGAAAGAAAGAAAAAGAGAGGAAAGGAGAAGGGAGAGAGGAGGGGGAGAAGAAAGAGGGAAGATGAGGGGTAATGTGGGCAGGAGAGCACCATGTTCCCCATCTTTTCCCAAAATCTTTATCCAGATCATACAAAAGAAAAATATCAGAGGAAGTTGTGTTGACTTTTAGTCTTGGAGCTGATCATTTTCGGGCTATTACTGAGAGCAACTCATTTGCCTCTCCTGAGCCTTCATATTACCATCGTTACCAGAGTAAAAAATATTAAGATCATACAATAGCTGTCCTTTTGTATCTGACTTATTTCACAGAGGATTATGTCCTTAAGGTTCAGAATATCTTTCCATCTGTTTAGATCTTTTTAAATTACTTTTAACAATATTTTGTAGTTTTCTGTGTATAGTTAAGCTTATTCCTAGATAATTGATTTTTTTCAGTGGCTATTTTGAATAGATTTTCCCCCATAATTATCTCCATATTTAGGCCATTGTTTGTATATAGAAACATTTCTGATTCTTTGTACATTAATCTTGTATCCTGCCACTATATTAAATCTGTTTATTAACTCAAGTAGTCTTGTCATAGATTTTTCAGAATTTTCCAAGTATAGGATCATGTCATCTGCGAATGATGAAAATTTTACTTCTTCCTTACCGTTTTAGTTTGCAAGCTGCTGGAATGCACTGTACCAGAAATTGAATGACTTTTAAAAAGGGAATTTATTACATTGCAAGTTTACAGTTCTAAGGCTGTGAAAATGTGCAAATTAAAGGCATCCAGAGAAAGATAACTTCACTCCAAAGAAAGGGCCAGTGAAGTTCAGAGTTTCTCTTTTGGCTTGGAGGGCACATGGTGACATCTGCTAGCTTTCTCTAATTTCATAAGGCTTCCTTGGGGACGTTTACCTTCTGCATCTCCAGAGGTCCCTGGCTGTGTGGGCTCTGCCAGCATTGTAGGCTTTGAAACTTCTTCCAGAATGATTTCATCTTAAAGGGTTCCAGTAAGTAACCCCAACTTGAATAGTTGGAGACACATTTCCATAGAAATCATCTAATCAAAAGTTACTAGCCATAATTGGGTGAGTCAACTTTCCATGGAAGCAATAAAAAAGATTCCACCCTGCAATGTTGAATGAGGATAAAAGAACTTGGCTTTTCTGGTCTACCCCAAGCTTTAAACCAGCACGAAATTCCACCATTTGGACCTTGAAAAGACATGTTCTTTTCAAATGAAAAGTACATTCATTCCATCACATTATCACAAAGCCTTAAACCATTTCAGTAACAATACAAATACAATACAAAGTCAGAAACAGTACAAAATTTCATCTAAGTCAGCTTTTTGTCCTAAGGCAAAATTCTCCTCATGCTTTGGACATGTAAAACTCAGAACAAATTATTGGCTGCCAATATACAAAGGAGGAACAGTCACAGGATAGATGTTCCCATTTCCATAGGGGAAAATTGGAAGGACCACAGGGGTCACTGGACTAAATAAGTTCTAAAAACCTGCCGGGCAAACTCTATTAGATTTCAAAGTGATTTATCCTTGGGAATTTAGAAAGTAGCAGTCCCACCCTTTCCAAGAACCAAGGCAGTGGCCCAGCTCTCTCCAAATGCAATCTTGGGGGACTTTGGAGAGACCAACTTTTTCTCAGCTACACCAACTCCAAGCATCAGGGCAGTACCCAGTCTCTCTGCCATTTCTGGGACACACACTCAACCCCTCCAGAAAAATGGGGTGGCAGCCAGGCCCTCCCAATCCCCAAAGAATATGCTCTTACCCTCTCCAGTGCTTGAGGTGGCACAACTCTTCCTGAGCATTGAAGTGGAAGGCCCACTGTCTGTTTGTGGCAAACTTACCTTCTCCAAGTGCTTGGGTGGGTCCGCTTTCCTGGCCTAGGTTTTCTTGAGTCCAAACCTTAGCTTCCATGGTTCTTCCTCTGAAGTTATTTTTCCTCCAATTTGTCCCTTTTTCTGTCTCTTTTCATCCAGACTGGCAGTGGTTCTATTTATACAGATTCCACAACACTCTTGTTGACATTCTATTCAGTACACTGGGATCATGCCCATCAGACAAAAGGACTTTCCACAAATCCTTTCTAGATAACTCCATCTCAAATCCTCACTTGTCCTGTAATGTCTGTCTGCCCCCATGTTTGGTTAAATCCTCACGTGGGACCCTGTTCTCTAGGGTCTCACTTTCTGGAAGCCCAGAATTTTCCAGGCCAATAATTTCTGGTTTCTTTGTACCAGGAGTTCAGTTCTCAGCTTATCTCTTTCCCGTCACATTTCACTATAATGTGCAAGGAGAAGGCAGGCTGACTTTTCCACATTTAGTTTGGAAATTTCTCAGCTAAGTAATGTGGGTAGTTGCCTTTAAATTCTAACTTCTATCCAACAGCCGTACTCCATTTGACCAAATTATCTGTCATTTTAAAACAAGGGTCACCTTCCTTCCAGTTTGCAGTAATACATGTGTCATTTCTGTCTAAAGTCATATTAGAGGTATTTTTAGAATCCACATTTCTACCAACAGTCTTTTCAAGGCATTGTACCTCTTTTCTATCAAGCTCCTCACAACTATTCTAGAATCTTCCCCTTATTTAAAAAAAAGTACCAACATGTTTGGTAGTTACAAACCACAGCAGCACCCTAATTCTCTAGAAACACAATCTATTTTAGTTCGTAAATTGCCAGAATGCAGTATACCAAAACAGAATGGCTTTTACAAAGGGAATTTATTAAGTTGCAAGTTTAGCTCTAAGGCTGTGAAAATGTACAAATTGAGGCATCCAGAGAAAGATAACTTAACTTCAAACAAAGGATTGATGAATTTCAGGGTTTCTCTCTTGGCTGGGAGGGCATGGTGACATCTGTTGGCTTTCTCTCATTTCATAAGACCTCCCTGGGAGCATTTTCCTTCTGCATCTCCAAAGGTATCTGACTGGGTGGGACTCTGTCGATACTGTTGGCTTTGAAGCTCTTTCCAGAATGGTTCCATTTTAAAGAGCTCCAGTAAGTAACTCCCACACTGAATGGGTGGAGACACATCTCTATGGAAACCACCTAATCAAAAGTTACCACCCACAACTGGGTGGCCACATCCCTATAGAGATAATAAAAAAAGATCCCACCTTTATTCAATGGAGATTAAAGAACTTGGCTTTTCTGGGGTACATGATAGATTCAAACTGGCATACTTACCTAGTTGGATGCCTTTTATTTCTTTCTCCTGCCTAGTCACTGTAGCTAGGACTCCTGCAATGTTAAATAATAGTGGTGACAATGGGCATCCTTGTCTCAATCGTGATCTGCAGGGAAATGCTTTCAATCTCTCACCATTGAGAATGATGCTATGTTTTTTTCACATATGCCCTGTATGATATTGAGAAAGTTTCCTACGATTCCTGCCTTTTTTAGTGTTTTTACCAGAAAAGGATGCTGAATTTTATTGAATGCTTTTTCAGAATCAATTGATATGATCATATCATTTTCCCATTGAATTTATTAATATGCTGTATTACATTGGTTGATTTGTCTTATGTTGAACCGCCCCTTTTGCATTCCTGGTATAAATCCCAGTTGGTTGTGATGTATACTTCTTTTACTGTATTGTTGGATTTGATTTGCTAGAATATTCTTGAGAATTTTTGCATCTATGCTCATTAGGCAAATTGTTCTGTAGTTTGCCTTTCTTATAACATTTCTATCTGGTTTTGGTATTAAAGGGATGCTAGCTTCATAAAATGAGTTAAGTAATGACCTTTTTTCCTTCAATATTTTGAAAGAGTTTGAGCAGAACTGGTGTTATTTCATTTTGAAATGCTTGATAAAAATCCCCTGTGAAGCTGTCTGACCATGGATATTTTTTTGATAACTAATTGAATCTTTCCATTCATAATTGTTTGTTAAAATCTTCTATTTCTTCTCAAGACAGTGTTAGTAAACCATATATTCCTAGAAATTTGTCCATTTCATCTAAGTTGCCTAGTTTGTTGTGTAGTGGTTCACAATATCCTCTTATGATTTTTTAAAAATTTATTCAGCATCCATAGTAGCAACTCCCTTCTCATTTCTAATTTTGTTTAGAAATGTCTGTCTTTTTCTTTGTCAATCTAGGTAGGGGTCCATCAGTTTTATTGATTTTCTAGAAACCCAACTTACAGTTTTGTTGATTTTTTTCTATTTTTTTTTTGTTCTCCAGTTCATTTATTTGTTTTTTTTTTCATTTATTTCTGTTTTAATCTTTATTATTCCTCTTCTTCTATTTAGTTTGGTGTTCTTTCTCTAGTTCCTCCAGTGAGCAATTAGGTTCTCTGTTTATGCTCATTTTTCTTTTATAATGTAAGTATTTCAGGCAATAAGTTTCCCTCTCAGCACTGCCTTTGCTGCATCCCACAAGTTCAAATATGTTGTATTTTCACTTTGATTTGTCTCCAGATATTTACCAATTTCTCTAATAATTTTTTCTTTTATCCACTGTTTGTTTTAAAGTGTGTTAATCTCCACATATTTATAAAAGTTCTGGTTCTTTAGTGATTGTCAATTTCCAACTTGTAGTCAGAGAAAGTGTTTTGAATAATTTCAACCTTATTAAATTAATAAGGACCTGATTTGTGTCCCAGCATATGATCTATTTGGAGAATTTTCCATGAGCACTAGAGAAGAATGTATATCTTGGTATTCTAGGGTATAATTTTCTATATGTATCAGTTAGATCAAATTTATTTGTCATTTTGTTTAAATTCTCTATTTCCTTATTGATCCTCTGTCTGGTTGTTCTATTGATAGAGGAGAGTGATGTATTGAAATCTCCCAGTATTATTGGTGAAATATTAGTTGCACCTTTGAATTTAGCCAGTATCTGCCTCATGTACTTTGGAACTCCTTGATTGGTAGCATAAACACTTATGATTATTTCTTCTTGGTGAATTGCCCCTTTTATTAATATATAGTGTTCTTCCTTGTCTCTTATAACATCTTCATATTTAAAACCTATTTTTCTGATATTAATGTAGCTAACCCTGTTTTCTTTTGGTCAGAACTTACATAGAGCATCTTTTTCCTTCCTTTCACTTTTAACCTTTTTAGATCCTTAGGTCTAAGATTAGTCTCTTAGGAGCAGCATATAGATGGATCATATTTTTAAATCCATTTTGCCAATCTATTTAATAGATGAGTTTAGTTCATTATTCATAGTTATTACTGTTAAGGCAGTTGGTGAATTGGTGAATTTTCCTCATTAACATCCAGAGTTATTACTGTTAAAGCCATTCTTAAATCCAACTTATCCTTTAGTGTTTATCTGATCTATATGTGGTTTTCCCTCTCTCTCTTATAATCGTTTACATTACCCTTACTGTTATTCCTCAATTCTGTACTCTCCTCCAGAACTCCCTCTCTTTTTTTTTTTTTTCTTTTTTCTTTTTTTCCAGTTGGCAGAATTCCCTTTAATGTCTCTTGTTGGCAAATTCTCTTAGCCTTGATTTGTTTATGAAGGTTTTAATCTCTCCTTCAATTTTGAAGGACAGCTTGGTAGGATAAAGAATTCTTGGCTGGAAATCATTCTCATTCACAATTTCAAATATATCCGACCTCTGCCTTCTCACCTCCATGCTGGCCGTTAGGTAGTGTGAGGTCAGTCTTATGTGATTTCTCTTATATGTCGTGAATCACTTCCCTAGCAGCTTTCATGACTTTTTATTTCTCTTCAATATTTGCCATTCTGATCAGTATGTGTCTTAGAGTATGCCTATTTGGATTTATTCTCTTTGGGGTACATTGGCCTTTGATTTGCATATTTATACCTTTTATAAGAGTTGGGAAATTTTCTCCCGTTATCTGTCCAACTAGCCCTCTTATCCATTTACTCCTCTCTTCCCTTTCCAGGACACCAATAACTCTTACATTGTGTGCTTTATTTTATCTATCATTTCCCTGAGATCTAGTTCCCTTTTCCCATCTTTCTTGCCATTTGTTCTTTTATGTGTTCAACTTCAATCGTCATATCTTCTAATCACTTATTCTTTCTTCTGCCTTTTCAAATCTGTTGTTGTGTGTCTCTAGTTTACTTTTAAATTGGTGTACCACATCTTTCATCTCTATGAGATCTGCTATTTTTCTATTTATTCTTTCAAATTATTCTTTATGCTCTCCAGTGTCTCAATATCTTTTATATTGCTATGAACATCCGTGATTTGTTGTTTCAAATTCTGTGTCCCCTCTGGTGATTTAATTAGTTCACGTGACTGGGTCATATCTCCATGAGTGTTAATGTGTTTTATGATTTTCTGTTACATATGGGTAATCTAAATGTCTTAATAAGGTTATTTTTCAAGTTAATTATTTCGCATGTCTGTGGTTTTGTATTTAGATTTGCATTGAGAGTCCCCTTTTGGACTTGGTTTGTCAGTCCTTCCCCCAAACCAAGTCCTGACTCTCATGTGGGTATTGCAATTGTCCTTAAAACACTATTGAGAACTCGACAGATAGGCAATTTGCCAGACAGCACTTTCTGCTTCTTCCCAGCAGATGGCACCCTTGAGCCACCTCTTCCCCTCAGGCCCACTTGTCCCCAACTATGGGTGCTGGCTGAATTAATGAGAAACCTAATGCAATTCCAGCCAGGGTTCATTGTTTGTATGCCTGATGCTTCTGGTGGCCCCCAAACTCTCAATTGGATTGATCTTAGGCTGTGGGACTGAGCATTTCAGCTTCATTGCCCACATCCTATCTGGAAATGTCTGGCAGGTGGTCGTAGCACTCAGTTCAGATGGCTTTCTCGACCTCACCCCTTTGTCCTCATGCGCCCGAGGTCTCCTGGGATGAGGGAAGCGATATTAAGACCCAAAACAATTTCCTCTCTCTGGCCTGCTGGTGGATCAGCAGCACTCTACATTTCTCCTTCCTTCCTGAGGGAAGGCCCTGTAGTCTCTGCTGAAAATATCCAGGTACCCTCAGCAGCCTGTCTCAGGGGTGCGGAGCAGACACTGTATTCTGATTAAGTGGATATCTTGCAAGGATAGCAAATCTATTAACTTCCAAGTCCCCCCAGGAACTCCCAGCTTGCAGAGCCATAAGGGAAAATCTCCCAAGCCAGCTGCAGGGATAATCTGGAATCATGCAGAGCTCACTACCCCATTCTCTTCATCTCAATATCTCTGCTTTTTTTTTTCATTCAGAGTCTCCCTAGTACAGATGAAGACAACTTGTCACTCATACCTGGAACTACTGTCTCAGTCTCCTTTCAGTCCTTTTTCTTGTTGTTGCACCAAGCCGACATGAACTCAGCCTTTCTTATTCTGCCATCTTGCCAGAAGTCCCTGATCTCCATAAGATCTTAAAATCATATCCACCAACTGCATTTACATCATCTTCTGACACTCAAATTATCTCACCACCCAAAGGTGAGAAGAGAGCTTTAACACAAGTTCTATTACAACCTCATGGTGGGTGATGGAGCAGCTCCGACTCATCCATGTGGCTCATGGAAGTACAAGATTCTCCAGCAACTACTCAAAAACATCATGTACGAGAAGGGAATAAATCCACCATGACATGAACTAGACTGGTGAAGCACAAGAGACTGAAAAGTGCCCATTGATAGATCACTTGCCCTTCATCCCCCAACAGTTTTCGGACAATGGTTTCATATTGCTTCTCTGTAGTGAAGACATGAATGACAGAAAAAAAAACATAAAGGAAACTATAGCAAGGCATATGTATAATATAGGTCAAGAGGAAAATGAAGCTAAAGATAAGTCATTCCATTCAATTGTAGTTCCTGAAGAAACTGGGCCATTTAGTAATAAACTACTTTAAACATGTTTACCCTTCCTAACTGGTTCATTTCTATAATCCCTTCTTCCAGTGAGCATTTGCACATAACCTTGGCCTCAGGAAACATTTCCCAAGGAACATAGACTCAGAAAACTAGTACCATGGATGGCCATAGAAAGAGTTAAGGAAGAAAGTTGGAGATGGACTTTCTACTTGTCAGAAGCCAATAGACATTCACGGCAGCACCATCTCCAAATATTTTAGTTGTAATAAATAGGATTTAGGTGCATTTCTTCCTCTTTACTATTATTACACTTTTGGATTGTGAGTTTCTTTTTCTTCTGTCATTTATATTTTCATAGACATCTGTGAGAATTCTGGTTCAGAATGATTTTTTTTTAATGATAACGATATACTCTATATTAAAAGCCACAAGAAATGTTGAAATTTGGGAAATCTACAGATAAGGACCTATTAATCATACTCTTAAAGAAAATGTCATTCATTAACAGACCCACTTCAAACACTATTGCTTTTTTCCTTTTAATTAGCCATTATTCTTAGTATGCTTTCAGAGCTGCCATTAGAATTTTCTGAACCAAACCGGCTGGTTTACTTCATCTAGAGAGACAGGCAGCATATTGAGCCAGGTTTTGATGACAAGATACTTTTTATGCCTATATCCTGAGTCAGAGCAAGCTCACTTGGGCGTCAAAGAAAAAGTATAAGCATTCTAGGTAGCAAATTATTTAACTGAAATGAAGAGAAACCAACAAAAATGACTTTAACAAATAGGGCGTATTTGTCTCATGATAAGTCTGAACAAAGGCAATTACTGGTGTTGGTTTACCTACCAAGGACGTTTGAATCCCCCTCTTGTCTCAGCTGTAGCATCTTGGCTTGGTGACATATGTTAATCACTTTTGCTCATAAGAGGTTTGCCGTAACTCCACAACTCAAATCAGCTATAAAAACAGAAGAAAAGGAAGAACGGAATGGAAAACTATCATCTCAGTCCTCTTTTAGGATAAAACAAAAGCCTCCCATACCACCATTTCACCCTCCATGTGGCTAACTCATTTGTATCTCACTGGTCAGGAAAGTGTCACACTTTTTTTCTTAGCTGGAAGAGAGCCTGGAAAAGTGAAAAGATTTTTCAATTTCTGTTGTGAAAGAGACATGGAAGAAGATTAATTTCGGACTATGCTGACTACAAAGTCTGCTGCTGAGGATTTCAGAGAATATTCAACATAAATATATTTATTGAGCCACTACAAGTGGCAGACACCATGCCAGACAGGCAAGATGTGCAACTGAACAAAACACAGGCACTGCCCTAAGAGAGTTCAAAGTATTATGTGGAAGACCAACAACTGATTAGGCAATTGCAGGGCTGAGTGACAATTGAAAAGATGGGGAGTGGCAGAGTGTACTATAGAAATTCATAGGAGAGGCAACAGACTTCATTATAGAAAATCATGAAAACCTTCACAAAGGATACAACTACAGGCTTTCCATCTTTAATATGTAAGTAATATTAATACATATGTTGCAGAGGTATTTCAAGCTGCACATACATTGATGTGCCAGAAACCACAAAGCACAAGGCTTGGCCCAAAATAATTAAATGTTGTATGTGCATTAATTATTTTTCCTTTACTATGCTGTAATAACATTTCTTAAAATATTTTAGGTGCTGATTGAAGGGCTCCCTTTTACTCATTTATTTCTCACAATAAATAAAGGAGACAGATAATGTTGTCGTCATTCTACAGATGAAGACCATGAGGCAGTGAAAAATTAGATCATTTGCTGAAAGTCACATAGCTATTAAAAGGAAGAACTGGGATTTGGTTCTTACAAGTTCAGCTCCAAAGTTTATGTTCTTGACTACCCTGACATCGGTACTCTCTTCATTGATACACTGCCTCTGATATTTATTCCAAAGTATATTCAGAATATACCCACATAGAATATAATCTCTTCTGAGGTCTGAGTGTCTATCTTTGGCAATCACCTAGTACTGTACTATTTTAAAAACAAAAATGTTACTTCCAAGTAATAAAAGAGAATAAACATTTTCTACTGAAGTGGGAAAAATGGGGGGAGTTCTATGAAGTCTAGCAGTACCGCAAATACCATAATTTTGCTAAAACTGGTCATTATCTCCATTCATGTTTTCTCTTCCTCTAGGATATGTTTTAAACAACATTTTGTAAGGAAAGTTTGCTGCTCAAGACAACTTTCCCATCAGATTTAAAGTTTGTTTTGGTTCTTTCTGGACAAGGAAATAAAGAGATTTTATTCTTATTATAGCAAGTATCTCTTTTCATGTTCTGTTTTTTTGTTTACTTTATTATTTCATATTTTGTTTTATTTTTATCCAAGCTTGACATGTTTTCTACTTAGTCCTTTGCTACAGGATATAATTAAAGGAAATGTATTCACTAACTATAATATGGCTTTTACTTCAAGTTTTCAAAGACAGATATTTCTGAATCAGTAAAGCCCCAATTTTGCTTTGCTTTCTTCTGTTTGGGGAAAGAGGCTGTCCAAGGGGATGTAAGCAATGAGATCTGAAGAATACATTGGAGAAGAAAGAGTATTTCTCCTTGCTTTTCATTTCCAGTAACAACCAGTAAATGTCTACATACCACAAGCAATGCGCAGAATCAAATTCAATGCTTTGGGAAATCAGAAAACCCACAATCCTGAAAGTGCTGGTTATTTTTATGCAGATATGTTTTGTGTATAAACAACTGTGACTCAGGAAAATAGGGACTTTTCTCTGTAGCCAAAGATAGTATTACTGTGTTTTTCTACGCATTAGTTAGGGTTCTCCAGAGAAACAAAATATGTATATGTAACTATTAAGAAAGTTGTTAATAGGAATTAACTCCCAGGACATGGGAATTGGCAAGTCTGAATTCCAATTCCATATGACAGGCCACAAACTGGTAACTGTGCTGAAGGTGATGAGTTCTCCAGGAGAATCAGGCAAACTGAAGTAGATATAAAAATTTTCCTTTCTGACTGCTGAAGTGATTGGTTCTCCCTTTGAGGCCTTCAACTGATTGGATGAAGTGACTTTTTTCATTACTAAAAGCAATCTCTTTTGCCAATTGTAGACTAGATGTAATCAGCCGTAGATGCAATCAATTGACTGATGATTTAAATCCATTAAATACTCTCACAGTTATAATCAGGCCAGTGCTTGCTTGAGCAAATGGCAGGACACCATAACCTCACCAAGTTGACACATGAAATTAATCAAAACAGCCACCTACTTGTCATGCATCCACAGTGATTTCTTTTCTCATTATTTTGCGAAATTGTTTTCTTTTTTGATTAATGTACAAAACTTCATGACTCTCATCACTTACACTAAAGGAGTGATATGGAATGATCAAAATATAAGAAATTGTGTCAAGAATTATCAATGTCCTCTGAAAATTCCCAAAGATGTGCTTTCTTATTTTATTTTTGTATAATACTATTTCCTTTTTCTTCGATTCAACAGCATGTAGATCATATGTCGCCTCTGATGAAGTATCATTTCTATTAAAATTGGAATTGATTCTGCATAATAACTGCATTTTGAAATAGACATTTTTAACTTTCTCTTGGCAATATCTGTTCAGAGTATATATATGGAATTAGCACTTGAAGTCAATTGGGTTTTATTGCATTTTAATTTTTCCAATATGTGATGGCATAAATTAATGCTCGACATGTCCAGTCTTGCCATCAAGGTCTGGCAAACAACACTTTTGTTGTATTTAAGATGATATCAAAATTCTCCCTTTGTTAAATTCCAACAAGACAATCTCAGGGCTCTCATGATCACTCTAAGCTATAGCTTTCTCACCTCTAAAGTCATCAGGCTTGTTCCTGACATAGATCTTTCACTGGATGGATGGAAGGATCAAATGAAATAAGGTAAAATTTGGGTCCTCAAAATGACAACAAGAATCTTAGAAAGAAAAATGATATTCTAGGAACACAAAATTCTTAGGATAAAGATGGTGTATCTTCCAACAGTAAGGGTTTTGCCTAAAGAATTTAAGAAGGAAAATGAAATAATTTTACATTAAAAGCAATACAAATGTATTATGGCGCAGTCTTAAAAACTTGCATGAATGTTTAAGACAAGATACTCTAAAGTAATAGTGAAGAAAGTCCTCCCCGGCATTGAAATTCCTGTTTTTTCTTTTCTTCTCTTTATCTCAACCTCTTACCCTCCCACAAAGAGTCTATGTTTATGTTTCTCTACCGTTAAAGGAATTTGACTTTAGAAATAAGTGTGCTCTTTAAATATGAAGTATCACCATTGGTTTTTCCTAAGTTGTTTGCAATATCTTGAAAATCCAGCCACATTTCTGCAGTTTACTACTTAATCCAAGTTGCCATCTTATTTTTCTTTGATGAGTACAATTGCTTTGAATTGACCCATTGTGTCCCATTTGGTTTCTTTCAAAATTAACCTACAATACTCCAGTGAATGGTGTTTTTGAAACTCTAACCTAATCAGCTATGGATTCTTATTTTTCTTGAGGTAAAAACTCTTTAACATGTTTTCTCAAGCCTTCCAGAGCCTGTCTCCCACCCCTCCTCTTAGATCTTTCTCTTCCTGCTGCTCTCATCTTCCTTCAGCTCCTAGTAATATTCATGCTTCATCTTGTGAAGGGACCTTTGCTCATACTGCTAAAATGGTCTCTCCTCTTCTCTTCCTTCACCTAGTAATTCCTGCTCTGGCATGGGTTCTTTACTTGCCCTCTCTGGTTAAGAGAAAGCCTCATTAAAAGGCTTCTTAGCACCTCATACTTCTATTTTTGGCATTTAATTGAAGCCAAACATTATTTATGCAAGGATTTCATTAAGCTTTTTCCTTTACCACCTCACAATTCAAGCTCCAAGTCACTACTCTGTTCCACAGTAGAACATAGTAAATCTTCAAAATATATCTGGTGAATGAATAAATAAGTGAGTGAATACAACTATACTTTGCGTAGTAATTTTCCTCACTGTCATTTCCCTAAATATTTTATAGCTATAGAACTGTAAGGTAGAGCTACAGTATTTTCCTCAACTGGTAATATTACCACATTGTATCTCTCATTTATGTCAACTTTTTATTTCTGGAATAGTGCTTGATATATAGTAGAATCTAAATGGATTTTTATTGAAATGCATTGAATGATATGACTTATAGGGAAATGAAAAGAGCAGCTATATATTCAATTTGAATTTAGTTGTTGAGATAGTCTCTGATTTAGATAGTACTGTTCATGTCCCACTTAGAAAGAGTACATTCATTACATTACTATCTAAACTCTATCCACTATCATGGAGAAAGAAGAATGACTCCAGAAGAAATATGCTAAGGATGTGTGGAGATGTATTAGCATTTCATAACAGGTAAGTAATTGCCTTTTTAGAAAAGCAGATATAGACATTTGAAAAGTTAGATTGTTTAAGTGATAAATTAATTATATATACATTAAATATCTGTAATAGATAGGACATAGTGATAGGCAATGTGGGGCTATTAAGATGAATAGGAGGTTGCCACTGCTCTTAAGAAACTTAGGCTTCAGTTAGAGTGAAAACAAGCTCAAAACATAGTCTAGTAGATGTGATGTGTGCTACAGCACAGTTACAGTCAAATGTTCTGGGAGCACAAAGAAGAGAGAAAGAAGTTTTGCTAGAACTCTGTAGTGATGCAATGTCTCTCTGCTTACTTTTTGAAGTTTGTATAATACATTCACAGCAAGATCAAATGCTTCTCTGTTTCCATATATCACTCATTAATCTTTCAACATTAAGTCTTGAAATTTATCTCAAATTTTTGTCATCTACACCTGCCACTGTATCCTAAATCTTGTCATCTGGGAGTCCTCTGTGTCAGTTTCTTATTGCTACATTAACACATTGCCACGAACTTAGTAACATAAAACAACCCAGCTTTATTCTGCTATAGTTCTGGAACTCAGAAGTTCAAAATGAGTTTCATGGGGTTAAAATCAAGGCATAGGCAAGGCTCTTCCTACCAGAGGCTCCAAGTTAGAATCTGTTTCATGCCTGTTTAGCTTCTAAAGACTGTCTGTGTATCTTAGATTGTGGCTTCCTTGCATCACTCCTTCTTTTTTCCATTGTCTTATTTCCTATTACTGACTTTGACCTTTCCTCACTCTTACAAGGAATTGTGTGATTACATTGGGCCCACCTGAATTACCCAGGATAATCTTTTCAATCAAGGTCTTTAACTTGATCTCATCAGCAAAGTTCTGCTATGTGAGGTAAAATATTCACCAGTTCTGGGGATTAGGGTATAGATGCCTTTTGGGACTGTCATTCTGTCTACCTCCTCCTTTATGACAGACTGCTTATATTCCAGTATTCCACTCTCTAACCCAGTCTTCGGTCTTCTATTCTCCCATTCCATTAAGCTTGCTTGTAATATCCATTACTGGGTCATTTAACTTTCTTCCTGGTCTTGCCTCTGTCATTATCCCGTTCATACTACAATTTGACCATTGGACCTACTCTCCTTTCTGAACCCGAAATTCCCTTATTTCAGCATCTGACCACTGTCCAGGCCCACATAACCACCAAGCTGGACCTGTCCTATAACCTACCCTGTCTTCTCTAATATGCTAGTGTCCCTGCAGTGTGAGCTCCAAAAGATGAGGGTCCCCAGTGTAACTCATTCTGAAATATGAGGAAACCTTACTTTGTTTGTTCCTTTCAGTTTCAATGGTTATTTTAACAAACAAACAAACAAGAATATTTTTTACCCTTCACCAAATACCCTTCTCAACCCCTATCATTTCTCAATAGATGATCTAATTTCCTACTTCATTAAAATAATTGAACCTAATAAACACAAAATACCTCAGTTTCTCTCACCCTCACCCATCCCTCAAACTCCTGAAAAGTTACCTGGCACATAGTATTTGCTCATAAAGGAGTTAACCGGACTGAACTTTAGAATAGTGGTTAACAGAGACACATAAGTGATTAATTTCCACTTTCCCGAGAAAATTCTGGGAAATATGTAAAATTTGATTTTGGTGTAACCTTGATTAAAAATCTTTGTTGGACCCCACTTATATAGAGAACGACTTTTAATTTCTTAGCTTGGAAAGAAAAGTATTCCCTATATTCTATAATGTAAATTACCATTTCATGTTCCCATCTTATATTCTATACTACACTTTCTGTTATTATCTGGGTATGCAGCTCTGTACTATCTTACACACCTTGCCCAATTTTTTCTCTGCCAATATTGGTCTTTTCCTATTACTTAATTTAGCAAACATCTCCTTCTTAATCATCCAAATCTTATTTTTTGTAGTCAATCTCCCTCTACTCTTCTAGGAAAAGTTAGTCGCTTTTTCCTCTGGATCCTAATTTAACTACTACTTAACTATTAACTATTTAACTACTATCATTAATTCTAATATTACCAATACCATTGAAAATAACATAATAATTACTACTGATTATTATAGGTTGAGTAAATTACTAAACCTGAATGTATATATAATTTATTTTAAATCCCCAGTCACCCCTGAGTTTAAACATCATTATTATCCCATTTTATAGCTGCAGACCCTGAAGCTTAGAATGAGTCAATGCTTTTTACAAGGTCACATAAATAGAAAGTGAACAGACCCACGATTTATACTCAGGTCTGTCTGACTCCATTGCTTTTACTAAATGCTGTGCTTTATTGGTTTCTTTGCAAGTTTATTACATTAACTGCAAGGCTGTATCTATGATACTGTAGGATATATACTCTATAGAAGACAAGTAATTCTGTGGACTAATTTGTATAATACTGATAAGTCAAATTCTCTTCAAACTTGCCTGACTGCTAATCTGGTGCCTTATTGAGAAGGTATGTGGGAGGAGCAGTTGCTGTTACTTAAAATATATGTTCTCTTATGTAAATTGAAGTAAGTAGGTGGTTAAGAACTCCCAAAAGGATGTGTTAGCTACAGTCTTACTTTTATCTTTCAAATGCCTAGTGAGCAGACAAACGCTTCAAATCTTAGGATTTAAGCTTCTATAAGTGCTTATAATATCATATACTTTTGTTTGTGCAAATTGTATCAATTTGCTTAGAAATAGCTAAGATTAAAAATATTCGTTTGACTTCATTCTGATAAGAGTAAACTGAGTTACAGTACTCAAAATTAAGATTTTTATTCTGTATGTTTTTTATTTTCCCCTTCTCATTAAACACCTGAACATACAGATGCCACATAATATACAATGCACAGCATCATTTCAGGAGACTTTCATGTATAGAAAATATTTCTAACCAAGGCAAAGAACAGAAGATTAAATGATATTAAATCCCCCATCTGGGTGGCTTAGTGTAACTGAAGCTAATCCTGCAGAGTGTATTATTGTGCATTTTCATGGAAAGACATAGTCACCACCTTGCAAATTATATTTTCATTTTCAATTCCTGGAGGGGCATCAGGAGATGGATGGCCAGCAGTTGAGGGTTCCCTGGAGAATGCAGTCTATCACTTTTGTTCCATTCAACATCATTGCAGAACAGAAGACAATGGCATGCTGAGCTCTTCATCTCTGCCAACAAATGTCACCACTCAACAAATTGTGGGGCAACTGACCTGGTATGAATAACATTTCCCGAAAGAGCTGGAGTTTAAAATTTCCTAACCCCAAGCCCATTGTGTATCTATTTCAACATATGACGGACTCAACTGAGGAGCTAACCAATAAAGCCTAAACCAACTGGCATTATATTTGAGGCCATTAATATAAGATGCATAACTAACCCTGTTGCTCTCATCCTGAAAATGAATGAATGAAAAGATATGGCTAAAAGTTTGGCTTGCTAAGTAACACTATGGAGTTTGAAAATATTTCTGTTTTATTCATGCCTATAATTAAATGTTGAGACTTTATGTAGTAGAAACCTCGAAAGATCTTCTAATGACTCCAGAAAGCCAGATCCTGTAAACTGAATATGCCGATGTGCTAAGACTGGCCCCAAATCTGACCCAAAGTTTTTCAAAGTTTACTTTGAGGGTAAAATGATAAAAGGCTTGATCCCATCCCTGAAAGTTACTTCATTTATGTTCTGCGCTGAACGTAGTATGATTCATTCATTAGGGGAAAACATAGAGCTCCAGGCAATACATTCTACTGAGATGCTGTAGAAAATTCACATAGCATGAACTTTAAAGCATAAATTGAAGGAATACAATGTGGATATCTTTTCCTATGAATAAAAGGGCTAGAAACTTCAAGGAGCGACATTATTTTTTTTACTTTTAAAAAACTGTCTAGTGCAGCTGTAAGTTGATATGTGTAACTTAAAGAAATGTGAAGATAGGCATCAGTAATATGTAATAGTTGTTTCCACAAGTTTAGACAAAGTATAGTTGTTGTTTCCCCCATATTGTGAAAGCATAGGTGTTTCCATCCATACAGTTACACCCTTTAGGCAGGTGCCAAACCTTTTCTGAGGACTTTATAAGAACATAGAAAGGAATGAAAAATCTTGACTAGTAAGCATAAAAGCAGAGTATGCATAATGTGGAGAAAAGTTATGAATTTCTATTACTCACTTCTCTGAGCTCCATTTTTCAAGTGTACATGGAGGCAGCATGGCTCAGTGGAAGAGGCACTAGACCAGAAGACAGGAGGGCTGAGTGTGCCACTCTCAGTTCTTACACAAGCCAACTTTATATTCTTAGACAATCACCTCACAGCTTGGAGTTTGAGACAATGATTTTTTATACTCTGTTCAGATTTAACATTTTATGGTTCCATTTTGCAGTTTTTTCTACAGCATATCTGTATATCCATTTATGTTTCATGTCTCATATTTCAGGAACTGCTTATTAAACAGAATTTATTTCATTTTTACATTGTAGTACACATTTTCAATATCTACCAATGTACTAGAAAATTTGGAAATACATGGCTGAAAAAAAGACTCTCAACTGCTGGCAAATTATCTCCAAAATCTTAACATATTGTATGACAAAAAACATGCCAAACTGAAGCAGTTATTTAAACATAACAAGTTGATGCTTACTGTGGAAAACAACCATTTATAAATTTAATGAGCTTATCATGGAATAAAGAGGAAAGATTTATATAGCATATACAGAGGGGTCAGAGAAGAGTAGATTAGCTTCAGAAATGATGGGCCATTAAGAAAAATATGTTTTAAAACTTATGGTTTTATCTGCTTGAAAATTAAAATCTATTATTATCCTGTCTTTTTTTCTGGAAACTTTTTGTGTTATGACTTGTATATGCTGATAGGATAAGAAGAGACTATTCTTTTATTAATCTATAATATTTACTATACTAATCATTCTAATTCTGCTGTCTCTACAAATCCAGTTCTTTTCTTAAAAAATAACTCCAATCAAAATACTGATAGACTAATTAAAGAAATAGGATACACATGCACAATAAGTAAGGCAATTATTTCTATTAATTTTTCTCCAGTTTCTCACTTTAATTATATTTTTGAGATCAATATTCAAATAATTATCTCTGGATTTCTACACAATCTTTTTTTTTTTTTTAATATGTTAGAAAAGTAAAATCCTGAGAAAAATAGCCAGTGGGAAACAATGCTAGCTTTCTGAATAGTAGCAAAAAGGAAGTGCCCATAGAACCGCTAATTGTCTGCATTCTGCTGTGGTAAGCTCTCAAGACACCCATGTTATGAGCCCCATGCTGGAGTGACTGCTGCTTTTGTACAGAACAGTCTGTGTGATCTTTGCCTTATGGAGATACTTCCTGTGTGGTCTTTTGGGAGTTTTTGCTTTTATTTCCAGTGACTGAACCCATAGTCTTCATTTTAAATTGAATATAGGTATGTAATCAATAAAACATTAATAAGAGATCTCCTCCTCTCTTGTGTCTTCCAAAGGACATCCTAAAATGAAGTTATATTTAAAGAAATAAAGACACATTTATGAAATTATTATTAACCTAGCAATCATTTGTTGAGTGTCTACTATGAGAAAAACCCTATATTAGTCTCTGGAGAAAACATATTCAATCAACCACTTGTATAATTTTTTGAGGATAAGCCACAGAATTCGTAGGGACTATGTAAATAATCCACTAAAGCCCTGTAGCTGAATCTTATTTATTTTCCTCTGAGTTCTTGTAGTTAATGGTACTAACAAAATAGCTATGAGATGCCAGACCCTTTACATATGTTACTGCTTCAAGCATTAACTGTTTTTTAGAGAGGGAAGACCATAAGAATCCATAAGGCTGGGAAATTGCCTACAGTGACACAG
The DNA here is from genome assembly GCF_023851605.1 of Tamandua tetradactyla. Classification (NCBI taxonomy): domain Eukaryota; kingdom Metazoa; phylum Chordata; class Mammalia; order Pilosa; family Myrmecophagidae; genus Tamandua; species Tamandua tetradactyla. The sequence continues at coordinate 28,980,897 of NC_135350.1, forward strand.
TGGCAGTCACCCATGACTCCTGGAATTCACTCTTTGTATAATCTTCTGATCTTGAGTTTGAGAGGGACTTGTGACTTAGTTCTAATGACTAGAATATGACAAATGTGGTGAAATACTACTTTGTGTTTACATACATTATGTAAGACTTTGTCTTGCTAAGAGGCTTTCTGCTGGAGTCTCAAGTTGCTGGCATGATGAAGTAAATAGCCATGTTGTAAAAGCCTATGTGGCAGGGAACTGTAGGTGGCTTCAATGAGTGGTGGGCAGTCTCCAAGAGTTAGGGATGGCCTCCAGATAACGTACAGGAAAACGACTGATGGTCTTAGCCTTACAAGCACAGGAAATGATTCCTACCAACAACCTGAGAGAGCTTGGTAGTAGATTCTTAGTCAAATCTGTCAATCCTTACTTACCTGTCAACATCTTGATTCCAGCCTTGTAAGAACACATACAGAGAGACCAGAAAAGCTTAGCTCCAATTCCTGACCCACATAATCTATGAAATAATAGCAAAGTAAAGCTGACACATTATGTTTGAAATCGAGAAAGAATTCAAATTCATGTTTGTTGACTCTTACACTTATTCTCTTTGCATGATTCCAGTGTTCATAAATCTGGGTTCTGAGACCCTTCCCTAACATTTAGTTGGAGTTCTTATTAAAAAAATGCTGTTTCTTGGGTTTCACAGCTGTCCTATTGAAACAGAATCTCTAGGATGAAGACTGAAGATTTGCATTTTTCATGTTCCTAAAGGGATGGTTGTGTACACTAAAGTTCAGAACTTTCAATATACATTGTTGCCTTCCCAAGTTGCAATGGATAATTTCAGTTACTTAAAGTAGAGACAGTTCCTTTTATCTTCCAAGAAAAGATTGTTGTTGGAAAGCAGATCATTCCAAGGTTTTTATAACAACATTATCCACTGATAGTATGGATGGATCAGGTATTTTAAACTTAGTTTGTATGTATGCAATTGCAGCATCATGTAAAAATAAATAAAAAGTGCACTTATGGCACAAAATAAAATGAAAAAAATGAAGCGGACCATGTGAAAGCCTTTATTGATTAAGAATTTATGATGAAACCTTGGCAATTTAAGAATGGTTCTTGTGTTGAATGTTAGTAACTCTTTTTTGAAAGATCTCAAAGTACTCAGTTAAATTGCATTGCACCTATGTAGAGATGATGATAACAGTGAAAAGCCATAGACATCACACAAAGAAGTCTCTCTGAACTATTTGCAACCATCCAAAATAACCCAGACCCACATTTTCAAGCAATTACCATGCAATTCGCGAAACCACCTCACTTTTCAGAAGTGGCCCACATATAGTTCCAGTATTGATTTTGAGTTGCAAAGTGACTTTTTCTTTGAGCTCAGTCTAAATTGCCTGACAGACAAGAACTACATCTACAGTGTTAATCTCCACTGTATGTACCCAGTGGCTAGCAAAAGTGCTAGATACACAAAGAGAAATCAATCAATAGTTTGTGGTGATTGACTCAAGTGTGAAGCCAGCAAATTTATAAGCCATTAACCTTCTTCCAGACTTAGTTCTTTTGAGCAAAACTTTTTAATCTGAGTTACATGTGTATCAATATGTAACATAAGTATAATTGTCCATTCATCTCATTGTACTTACTACTATTTACTACTTGAAATAGAGTTGATGACTTCTGCTTTCAGGTTTATATGACTTAAAGGGTATAGATAAACCAACTTTTACTGAAAAGCTATTTCAGTGTATAAGACATGTAGTGCCTCACAGCTTTAATTTTGCCTTTTGTTTGAAACTTGAATATGACAGGCAGGTTTACTAAAAATATCACCAGAAACATCTTTGTACAATCAAGTTGATAACATCACCCAATTCAGCAAAGACAGATGTATAGGTTCCTGTGATATGCAGTGAACCAAGTGTGAGTTTAAATATTAAGAAATTTAGATACTAATAAACTAGTACTATAATATGGTAGCCTATAAAAGAGCTTTACGGCCATCTAAACCTATTTCTTATTTTATAAAAGGCTAAACTTAGTCCAAAAGAGTGAAATGTCTTATCTAAAGCCAGTCTTAGAACCTGTTTCCTGAATGCTCATCCAATGCCCAGTCCTTAAAACTGAATTCAAGTTTTAAACAGTACAACACTAAAAGACTTCTGGAAGTCAAGAAGAGACCTGGCATGAATATTTTATCATTAAAACTATTCTTTTCATAACCATTTTAAATATATTAAAATGCCTATGAAAACCACAGATGGAAACTTTATAGAGCTAAGTCTTAGATTAGGCACTGAAGAAACAACTTGTTTGTTTCTTTTTGTTTTTGTTTTTAAGTTTCTCAGTACTGAAAAATGAGACAAGGTAGCACGGGACATACATACATAAGAAACTATATTCCAAGAGGGTTTGGGCACTTCAAACAGATATTCTGAAATACCTGGAATTAATGCCAAATACAATTCTTATGCTTATATGTTTATCATGTAAATGTTGGATCTCTTTCTCTCTCTCTGTATGTCTTTCTCTCATTCTCTCTAAGCACATATATATACACACTCACATATGCACACACACATGCACCACCTCCATGGTGGAACAATTACTACCCTTTATTTTTGAGCATACAGTAAGATTGGATTTCCTTTCTAATCCAATAAATAAAATTTATTGAAATAAAATTTAAATAAATAAAATTTAACCAAGTGACTTGCTTTGCACAATGAAGTGGCAGCAGGTATAGTGCATGTCCTTCCCAAGTGAAAGCATTTAATAGCCAGGACTCAAATCTCCAACAATCCCTTTTCTAGCCCCACTGATCATAGTGCAAATTGATGTGAAAATTCTCTAAGGGCAAAGAAATCTGACTTCTGGACCAACACATGGAGAAAATCTGATCTGAAAGTTTACTCAAACCTAAATAGTACTGAATATGACTAAGAAATCATTTTTGTGTGTGTGTGCTGAGCTGTGAGGACTTAGGGTTGTTTGTTATTACAGTACAATTTAGTCCAACTTGACTAATGCATCGCTCAAGACAGAAATTAATCCCCAGAGGGAGTTAAATCTTATCATTGAAGTAAATAGAGAAATGTTATCTTGACTTACCCATAATTATCAAGACTGGTTCTATCCAAAAATGAGAAAAGACTGAACATTTTTATTTAGAGGAGCCCAGTTAATTTTTTTTGTATCTTTTCTATTCCCTTCAAGCCCCATTTTCTACATACTTTCAATTTATGTCTCTTCAGGTACATTTAGAATAAGAAAACATACCTAAGAATTTTCAAATGCATCATTAGGTATCTTTAGCATTAGCTAGAACGCATCTTATACTTTGAAATTACCTCATGCTTATGAAAGCCTTACTTAGTTTCTAGTAGAATCCTATCATTCTCTGACGTTTGTATGTTATGATAAATTGAGAAGATGATAGTTCACTTTTTTCTAGTCACATATTAAAATTTGATGGAATTTGGCAAATAATGAACTAAGCTAAAAGGTACAAGGTGCTAAAGTGGCACAAAGGAGGGAATCAGTTCTTTCTCAATGGATTAGGGAAAACTGTATGGTTACCATTTTCAAATGGTATTTTAAAGCAAATGCAGTTGTGGAAATGGATTGGTCAAACATGTTATATTCATAACTTGGAGGACTACACAGAGGTTAAAAAACAATAGGCTATTTATACACCCAATGATGTAGATAGTCTTTTAAGCATAATACTGAATTAAAAAAATAAGATTCATATCACAAACCATTATAAAAAAACATGCACAGAAACAAAATCCAATTTATAAGAACACGTAATCAAAAATATAGATATCAAATGCATTCAAATGGTTACCTATGGCAGGGAAAAGATGAATGGGAATAAAACAAAAAAGATAAACAGGAGACAGGAACCTACAGCCAATGGTGTACCATGAAATAAAGCATATGATTATTACTTAACCCTAATTTCCTAGCTGCCCTTGCCCTGGAAAGATGTGCAGGACAAGTGTTGCTTTGGTAAGACTGCCCAAATAAGTACAGGAAATTGGATGGTTGAGAGATAACCTGGGGCTGGGCTAGAGAATAAAGGAGGGGAGATCTAAAAAGAACTTCCCGTAATCTAAAGGAAAAAATAAACAGGAAGAAAACTCCTGACAAGTTTTGTTACTGATGGGATTTACCAAAGGATAGAATGAATAAAGTCTGACCACAATATATAGCATGGCTACAGGATTTCATCTCACATTAGTCATTGTATACATATATTTATGTAATTCTTGCCATATGTAAGAGGGAATCATTTTGAAAACTCACTATTAACAGTATAAAAACATAAGAAAACACGATTTTTCAGAAAGGATATAAATAAATTCTTAGACAGTTAAAAAAATGTGAATGGTGAGGAGTTAAGCAAGATTATTTTAGTGATATAATCTCTGAAATATAAGAAAAACACAAAGAGTAAATGAGAAAAGGACATAGGAAAATTAAAACAAACACTGATATTTCTCCTGACCTATATAAAGACTTTTCATTATATTGAGATCATTTGTTTAAATTATGTTTTTCTGTCTTAATGTCTAAATTGGAAATAGATACTCTAACCTCATTGGAAATATGTGCCAAACGTTTACATTTCTTAAATTATCTATCTAATTTCATATTTTTTTAAATATAAAACCATGCTACAGGGGGATGCAGAGGTAGTTCAGTGGTAAGATTCTTGTCTGCCACACGGGAGACCTGGGTTCAATTCCCAGTCCATGCACTTCCCCAAATAACAAACATACAAGCAAAAAAAAAAAAAAAATGAAACAAACAAACAAAAATTCAACAAATGGTGCTGCAATAATGGGATACTCACATGGAAAAATAATGAAATGGGACCCCGCCCATACAGCATGCAAAAAAAACAAAAACAGAAAAAACCCATACTACAGAGGATGGTGAGAAGATGGCAGAGTAGGGAGCTCCAGGATTTAGTCTTTCTAGCAAAACAACTATTAAAGTGGTAGAGACTGTCTGAAACAACTATTTTGATGCTTCAGAGGCCAGAAGAACACTGCACAGAATCTGGGGAAGAGTGGGAGGGAGAGGCTGACAAATTATGGTAAAGAACAGTAAATTGCTCTCTCCATGCGGGCTACCAGTACCCATTCCTCACTCCCATGGTAGGCCTTGCTAACTTGCTGGGGATAAAAAGTGACATAGAGATCCTCTCCCACAGAAACAGGGATGAGCATGGCTGGTCACTGGCCACAGTTTTTTGATTAGCTAATTCAGATCACTGCGGGCCAGAGATCCATGAAGTGGGTACTGACCAGCTGCAAAGTGCCCCCATGAGTCTCTGGCCCTGTGTCAGCTGGGAAATCCTGGCTTTGGAAAGTTCTCTCCATTCTGCCCTCCTCCAGAATTTGCTCTCCATGCAAAAGCAGCTTGAGATAATGAAAGGAGTACAGGAAGCTATAGAAGTAATGCTTGTACAAAGGCCTGTCAGCCTCAGACACCTGGGAGAGAGAGACAGGTCTGTCTCCTAGGAAACAGAAGGGAAAACCAAACTCCAGTAAAAGGGGCAACTCCAAAACAACTAACAAGCAAAAGCCCAGGACAAGACACAGGCTCAGAATGACAGGGGAAACCATGAACATTGCATTCGCCTCGGGCCCACATTCCTGACAGGAGGGCTGAAGCTCATGTAAATCTTCATCTTATCACCAGCTGTATACAAAAACAAGAAACAGACATTGCTGGAAATAAATATCAGAATAAACCTTTTAAAATATTAAAATGTACAGTGTGACAAAAGAGCACAAGACAAAGAAACAGGAAATGATGACTAGCCAAAGGAAAAGGAAAAAAAAAAACAAAAAACCCAGAACATACCAAAAAGAAGGTGAGAATGGAGTCATACCAAAGATCATTTAAGAAATGATCTGAAAATGCTCAAGGAAACGAAGGAAACTACAGAAAAAAGTAACTAAATGATAAAGGAAAACAATTAATAAGCAACATAAGCATCTTAGTAAAGAGACAGAATATTTCGAAAGGAACCAAAGAGAAGTACTGGAGATGAATACCATGATAACTGAAATGAAAAATGCCCAAGCAAGTTTTAGAACCACATTGGAACTGGAAGTAGAAAGAATCAGAGAACTCAGAGATAAGACACTTAAAATGAGTCTGGCTGAGGAGTAGAAAGAAGAAAGAAATATTAATAATGTAAGTAGCCCAAGAATCTCTGGGACACCATCAAGCACAATGTATACATCATGGAAGTCCCAGAAGGAAAGGAAAGAGAGAAAGGAGCAGGAATATTCACAGTAATAATGACCGAAACTTTCCCAAATTAGCAAAAAACATGAATACATACATCTAAGAAGCCCAGAGAATACCAAACAAAATAAAAAATAAAGAGAAATATACCCCATCATATATTGATCACACTATCAAAGGCAAAGTACTAGGAGAAGATTCTGAAAGCTGCAAGAGAAAAGCAATGTGCTATACACAAAAGAATCACAATAAAAATCAGTGCCAATCTCTCATCAGAAACCATGAAAGCAAGAAGACAGTGGGTGGACATATTCAAAGTACTGAAAGGAAACAGCTACCAGAAAAGAATTTTATATCCAGTGAGATTGCAGAAATGAGGGAGAGATTAAAGCATTATCAGATAAATGGAAGCGGAGGAAGTTCATCATACTAGAATTGTCATATAAGCAATACTAAAGGGAATTCTCCATACTGAAAGGAAACAACTCTAAACACTGGTTCAAAGTGGCCTAAAGAAATAGACTTGTGGTCATTTTGTAATTATAAATGCCAGTATTATTGTATTGTATTGTTTGGTATGTAAATGCACTTTTTACTTCCTACTAAGTACCAAAATGCAAATGAATAAAAAGTAACGATGGGTGCATGGGTCGTTTAGTAGTAGCATGTTTGCCTTCCATGTGGGAGACCTGGATTTGATTCCCGGATCATACACTTAAAAAAAATAATGAGGAATCTACATTTTTGGACATGTAATATACAAAGATATAAGTAGTAACAAGTACAAAAAATGGTGGGAGGACAGAGGGATATATAAAAAGTATATGTACTTGCTATTGAAATTAAATTAGTATCAAACCAAATATGATTGTTATATAGTTAGGTTGCTAAATTTTAACCCCACAGTAACCAAAAAGAAAATAAATGAATAATATATCCAGATAGAAATGAGAAATCACTCAATATGGTAAAACACAAAAAATCAAATAAATATAAAAATAGGCATTAACAGAAGTGATAGCCAAAAAAAGGTGTAAGACTTACAAAGATGAAATAGCAAAGTGGCAGAAGAAAGTCCTGTATTATCAGTAATGACTTTAAATGTAAATGGATTAAACTCACTGGTCAAAAGGGAAAAATTGGAAGAATAAGTAAAAAAGCATTGTCAACCTATATGCTGTCTGCAAGAGATTAATCTTAAATTCAAGGCACAAGTAGGTTAAGGGTGAAAGGATGGGAAAAACATATCATGCAGCTAGTAACTAAAAGAGTGCTAGGGTGGCTAAAATAATATCAGATAAAATAAAGTTTAAGTTGAAAACAATTATGGAGGCAAAGATAATTATTATACAGTGGTAAAGGAGACAATACAACAAGATGAACCAATTGTTAATATATAAATGCCTCAAACATCAGAGGTCAAAAATATATAAAGAAAATACTGAGAGATTTGAACAGGGAAATTGACGGATCTACATTAATACTAGGAGGATTTAGTACACCATTCTCAATAATGAATAGCCTATCTAGTCAGAAGATAAATAAGGAAGTACAAGACTTGAATGATACTCGAAACCAACAAGAGCTAACAGACATACTTAGAATCCTTCACCTAACATCAAAAGAATACACATTCTTCCCTAGTGCACATGGATTTATCTTCAGGATAAACATATGTTGGGTCAGAAAACAAGTCTCAATAAATTAAAAAAAAATAATAATAAAATCCTCTGACCACAATGGAATGATGCTGGAAATCAATAACAGAGATAGCAATGGAAAATTCAAAACCATGTGGAAATTAAATAATGTACTCTTAACCTATGGGTCAAAGAATAACTCTCAAGGGAATTTAGACAATCTTAGACAATATTTTGAGGCAAATGAAAATGAGAATACAACATACAAAACATTACTAAATGCAGTGAAGGCAGGGTTAAGAATGAAATCTATAGCTCTAAATGCTTACATTAAAAAGAAAAGAAATGGGCAGTGCGACAATGGCTCAGTGGCAGCATTCTTGCCTACCATGCTGGAGACCCAGGTTCGATTCCTGGTGTCTGCCCATGCAAAAAAAAAAGAAAGACTTCAAATCATAGACCTAACCTCAAAACTGGAAGAACTGAGAAAAGAAAAGCAAGGAAATATCAAAGATTAGAGGGAAGAGAAATGAAGTAGAGAATGATAAGTAATAAAGCAAATCAAGAAAACAAAAAGTTAGTTCTTCGTAAAGATCAATAAAATTGACAAACCATTAGCTAGACTGAGAACAAAAAAGGATACAAACAATTAAAATCAGAAGTGAAAAGGGGGACATTAGTATGGATACCTCTGAAATTAAAAAAAAAAGTACTAAAAGATGATGTTTTAAATAACTATAGAACAATGAATTAGATGACCTAGTGCAATGGCAAAATATTTAGAAACACACAAAATACCTACACTGACTCAGGAAGAAATATAGGATCTCAATAAACCAATTACTAATAGACTGAGTCAGTAATTAAAAATCTCCTAACAGAAAAATTGCCTAGGATCAGATGGCTTCACAGGTGAATTTTACCAACTATTCCAAGCCAACTTAACTCCAATTCTGCTCAAACACTTCCAAAAATTGAAAGAATGAAAAATCATTCTGTACAGCTAATATCACCCTCATACCAAATTCTGATTAAGACAGTATAAGAAAAGAATACTACAGATACATATCTCATGAATACAGATGCAAAACTCCTCAAAAATTACTACCAAACTGAATTCAAGAGCAGCTCAAGAATTAGAAAGTAATGCCATCAACATGACAGTGTGACAAGCTACTGAAGCCTCTTCCAAGAGATTCAGAGAAGAAAAGGATAACTCTCACTTGTTCAGAACTCTGGAGGATGATATAGATTAGGAAGGATCCTATAGATGCTAAATTGAAGGAAGTGAAAACTTCAAGTAGGTAACTGAATTATCATCCAAGACTGGCTGGTCCTTTTCCCTTCCTCTCACTTGGTCTTACACAACTCAAGAAATGCACAGAAGTGGTGGCTAGCCCCACCTGGAGCCCTCCACATGTGAAAGGATGCACTCATGCCCCAACTTTCCTGTGCTCCAACTTCTGTGCCTCATACCCCACACCCTGACACCCATGACCCACACACATCATGCAGCCACCATATCCTGCCCACATACCAGCCCCAGAACAGGTGTTCAGCTCTCTGTTCCACTTCCTGCCATGCCCTATCTCTATGACCCCCATGCTGCACCCTGATCCTGCACTCCAAACCCTGGCTGAACCATACCTCGCTACCACAACCCCCACACCACTTGTCACAACCCTGTGACCTGCACCCCAGCCTCATAGGCACCAGTGTAGAGCCCCTGACCCACACATATACCTGCATCACAGCCCATCAGTGAACTGTTGTGCTTCTCCACGTGCCCTGCATCCTCTACCACAACTGTACTGAAAATACAAAGCTTTAGACTACTGGAGAAAATCAACATCCAAAGTAATCTTATCAAGAAATTTACATCCCACAAAGACAACAGAAGATCTCTAACCATATGAAGATGCAGGCAAATAGAGTCCAGTTTAATGACCAAATCAAAACACTGGAGGAGACGCAAACTTTGAAACAACTAGTCAAAGATTTTCACATAACTTTACTAAATAAAATCAATGGGATGGCTAATGACATAAAGGAGATCAAGAAGACACTAGAAGAGCAGAAAGAGGATTTTGAAAGAATAAATGGAAAAACAGCAGATATCACAGAGATTAAAGATGATGTAGACCAAATAAAAAATATACTAGAGACACACTACAGCAGATTTGAAAAGGCAGAAGAAAGAATAAGTGAGCTAGAATAAAGGACAACTGATTTTGAACACACAAAGGAGGAAATGACACAAAAGATGGAAAATTTTGAATTGGATCTCAGGGAAATGATGGACAAAACAAAGCGCACAAATAAAAGAATTGTCAGTGTCCCAGAAGGAGAAGAAAAGAGCAAAGGGCTAGGAATATTAATGAAGGATATAATGGTGTGAAGCCTCCTAATCTTTATAAAGGGCATAAATATGCAAATCAAAGAAGCTCAAGGAACTCCAAATAGAATAAATTCAAATAGGCCTACCCCAACAGTACTGACCAGTTTGTCAAATGTTGAAGAGAAACATAAAATCCTGAAAGCGACAGGAGAAAAACAATCTACTACATACAAAGGAAACCACATAAGACTGAATTCAGACTACTCAGCTGGCACTATAGGGTAAGAAGGCAGTGGTTATGATATATTTAAGATCCTGAAAGAGGAAAACTTCAAGCCAAGGATTCTGTGCCCAGCCAAGTTGTCCTTCAAAACTGAGAGAGAGATTAAAATTTTCACCGACAAATGAAGGCTGAGAGAATATGTCAACAAGAGACCAGCTCTACAAGAAATACTAAAGGAAGTTCTCCCAGCTGAAAAAGAAAAGACAGGAGAGGGAGGTCTGGAGGAGGGCACAGAACTGAAGAGTACAAATGGTAATCTAAAAGATAAAAAGAGGAAGAGGAAAAAGAATACATAGATCTGACAAATAAAATCTGAAGGATAAGATAGTGGATTTAAGAAATGCCTTTACAGTAATAATTTTGAATGTTAATGGACTAAACCTATGAATTAAAAGATACATATTGGCAGAATGGATTAAGAAATATAAAAAGATGTTCAAACAAATTTCTAATTCAATTCAATGAGTTGAAGGACAACATGGCAAAAGAGATGAAGGATATAAAGAAGGCACTGGATAACCATACAGAAGAACAGGAAAGCTTGCAAAAATAAATGGCAGGACTTAAGGGAATGAAAGGCACTATAGAAGAGATGAAAAAACACAATGGAGACATACAAAAGCAGATTTGAAGAGGAAGAAGAAAAAATTAGCAAACTAGAGTATAGAACATATGAAATCCTACACACAAAAGAACAGATAGGGAAAAGAATAGAAAAATGAAAGCAGAGTCTCAGGGAATTGAATGACAACATGAAGTACACAAATATATGTGTTATGTGTGTCCCAGAAGAAGTACAGAAGGGAAAAGGGGCACAAAAAATAATTAAGGAAATAATCACTGAAAACTTCCCAACTCTTACAAAAGACAAAATTACAGGTCCAAGAAAGTGTAGCATACCCAGGCCCAAATAGACCTACTCCAGTACTAATCAGATTGTGAAATGTCAGAGGCAAAGAGAATTCTTAAAGCAGCAAGAGAAAAGTGATCCATCACATACAAGGGAAATTTGATAAGATTAAGTGTAGATCTCTCAGCGGAAACCATGGAGGAAAGAAGGTAGTGGTATGATATCTTTAAGACACTGAAAGGGCAAAAAACTGCCAACTCAGAATTCTATATTCTGGCAAAACCATCCTTCAAATTGAGGTAGAATTTAAATATTTACAGATAACCACTGAGAGAGTTTTTGAATAAGAAATTTGCTCTACAAGAAATTCTAAAGGAAATACTACAGACAGATAGGAAAAGGCAGGAGACTGAGTTTTGGAGAAGAGTGTAGAAATGAAGATCAGTCAAAAGGGTAGCTAAAAGAGTAAAAAGAGAGAAAAAAACAAGATATGACATATAAAATTTTAAAAAATAATGAAAATTTTTAAGAAAGGACTGTCTTTAAGGAATTACATTAAATGTTAATAGATTCAAGTCCTCAGTCAAAAAACATAGACTGGTAGAATCAAATAAAAAATAGGACCCATCTATACTGTCTACAAGAGACTCACTTTAGATCCAAGGAAGAAAAATAAGTTGAAAGTGATAGGTTGGAAAAAAGATGTTTATGTAAATGACAATTAGAAAAGAGCAGGAGTAGCTATACTAATACCATACAAACTAAACATCAAATGTAAAACTATTAAAAAGAATAATTCATCAAGAAGATATAACACATAGAAATATTTGTGCACTGAACCAGAGCACCCCAAAATACAAAGGCAAAACTGACAACACTGAAGGGAGAAGTAGATATCTCTCCAATAATAGATGGAGACTTCAATACACCACTCTCATCAATGGACAGAACATCTAGACAAGATCAATAAGGAAACAGAGATCTTGAATAATGTGCTAAATGAACTAGACCTAACAGACATTTACAGAAGCCTGCATTCCACAAGAGTAGGATATACGTTTTTCTCAAGGCCCCATGGATCATTTTCCGGGATAGATCACATGTTGTGCCACAAGGCAAGTCTCAGTAAATTAAAAAAGTTTGGAAGGTAATACCCCAATAAATTCCATGTATTGAGGGCATAAAATTAAGTCTATACATATTTGCAAAATCTCCTTGATGGACTAGGGAAAAGTGTGGAACTATTAAACTTCCCCACCTGGGGAATTTCTGATATTCTCTCAAGCATTAGGAACTTTCAATTTAATAAATAAGCCCTCAATCTTGAAGCTTTTTCTTATCAAACTTATACTTTTGTCTAATATTCACCCCCCAAGAACCCCTTCTGTTACTCAGATGTGGCCATTCTCTCTAAGCCAACTCTACAAATAAAGTCACTATTCTCCCACCTTTCTGGGACATGACTCCCAAGGATGTAAGTGGCCTGGGCAATATGGGACAGGGGTCCCAGGGATGAATCTGATCCTGGAATCTTGGGATTGTGAATGTTGTCTTGACCTAAACAGGGAAAAATGAAACAAAATAAGATGTCAGTGGCTAAGCAGCTTCAAGTAGAGTCTAGAGGGTATTCAGGAGGTTAGTCACATGCAAGCTTCAGCCAGATATTGTGAATTGCCAAAGTAAGCCAAGCTTCAGGAAATAGTAGTCCTGAAAACCCTAAGGAATACCTTAGCTTTATCTAAGACTCTATAGAAGTTTTTCTTAGTACATTTATTTTTTTAGAAACTTAAGTACTCCAGATTGTTCCTATGCCAGATAAGCTCTGAAACCCAGAGGTAACAGTCTCTCCAAGAACATCAGCCACTTTATTCCTCTACCACATAAAGTCCACAACCCTGTTCAGAAAGAAAATGTTAAAATGGTCATTGCCCAAATATCCATGAAGAGTGAGAGAATGATCAATTGAGAAATTAGTATTTAACATATGATTATGCCTACTGACTCATATAGATATTTCTTTTTTGTTCCTAGTGTATTAGAATAGCTAGAAGAAAATACTTGAAATTGTTGCACTGTAATCCAGTAGTCTTGACCTTTTCTAAAGATTGTACTACTGTATAGCTTTCATCATGTGACCTTATGATTGTAAAAACCCTTGTGACTGATACTCCCTTTGTCAATGTATGGGGTAGATGAGTAAGAAAATAAAGACTAAAATAATAATAATAATAAAAATAATAGGAGGTTAAGATGTATGTGTTACTTTGGGTTTTCTTTTTTCTTTCTTCTTTTTTGAAGTAATGAAAATGTCCTAAAATTGATTATGGTGATGAATGTACAACTATGTGATGATCTGTGAGCCACTGATTGTGTACTTTGGCGAATTATGAGGTGTGAATATACCTCAATAAAAGCACATAAAAAGGAATTATACACCCTGATCAAGTAGGATTTATCCCTGGCATGCAAGTTAGTTTCAAAATAAAAAGAATAATTAATGTACCACATCACACTAACAAAATGAAGGAGAAAAAAACCTACAATCATCTCAATGGATACAGAACAGTTATTTGACAAAATCCAGCATGATGTCTTGATAAAAACCTTAGAACACTGGAAATAGCAGGACACTTCCTCACCATGATAAAGGGGATGTATGAAAAGCTGACAGCTAATATCCTACTTAATGGTGCAAGATGGAAAGCTTTCTCTCCAAGATCATGAATAAAACAAGGATATCTGTTCTCATCACTGATATTCAACATTGTACTGGAAGTTTTTGATAAAGAAATTAAGCAATAAAAAAAATAAAAGGCATAAACTTTGGAAAGGAAAAAGTAATACTTTCCCTATTTGTCCATGATATTATTCTATATATTGAAAATCCTGAGAAAATCTACCACAAAGCTCTTAGAGCTAACACTTTGCTGACAAAGTGGCAGGCACAAGACCAACACCAAAAACCTGCAGTATTTCTCTATATAAGCAATAAACAATAATAAGAAGAAATCTAGAAAAAAATTCCATTCACAATAGCAACTCAAAGAATTAAATATTTAAGAATAAACCAAACCTACAATGCAAAGTTGTTTGTATACAAAAGGCTCCAAAACATTGCTAAAAGAAATCAAAGACCCAAATAAATGGAAGGACATTCTTTGTTCATTGATTGGAAAACTAAATATCATAAAGATGTTAATTTTACCCAAAGCAATGTACAGATTCAATGTAATCCCCCCAAAAATTCCAACAACCTTCTTTGAAGAAAAGGAAAACAAATCCCAAATTTATGTGCAAGGATAAGTGACCCTGAATAGCTAAAGCCATCTTGAAAAAGAAGAATGAATTGTGAGGACTCACACTTATTGACCTTGAAACGTATTACAAAGTCACAATAATCAAAACTGCATAGTACTGGCGTAAGGACAGATATATAGACCAGTTAGAATCTAGAATGTTTTTTTACTGGGGATAAGGTAGGAACAAGGAATGGGAATTTATGGCTTAAAATGTTTAGGGTTCCTGCTTGGAATGATGGAAATGCTTTGATAACAGATGGTGGTGATGGTAGCACAACATCGTGAATGCAATTAACAGCACCAAAGTATATATCTAAGTATGATTAAAAGGAGAAATGTTAGGCGGTATATATGATAGCAGAATAAACCATTTTTAAGACTCCATGGGACTACATTACACAGTGAATCGTAAGTTAAACCATGGACTTTCATTAATAGTAGTTATAAAAGTGTGTTCTCTTCAATTGTAACAAATGTTCTACACCAATGCAAGAAGTTGGTGGTTAGACGGTGTATGGGAACCCTGTATCTTATGTATGATTGTTCTGTAAATCAACAACTTCTCTAGTAAAGAAAAAAATAAATAAAATCATAACATAATATGTCAATAGATGATGCTATTCAATATTGTATTTTAAAAGCCCTAGAACATAAATAAATAATAACTTTGGTTATTTTCCTGATAAAATTCATGCTGCTTTATTTAGTCTTTTTACGGCTTTTGGAAAGAAATTTACCTCATGATATATATTTCAACTCCTACAAATTCTCCCTTGATTGCCAAGAAGATAGAATGCTAGGTAGAAACACAAAAAGATGTGAATTTGCTATTGCTATTTCTTTTGAAGATTTGCAAATGAAAATAAAACAGCATGTTATCAGAAATATGAATTGTCTAAATTTCACGTAAAACAGAAATTATTTGAATCTGTTTAAGTTATATAAGGAATATTATATTATATAGCTTAGGAAAATATTTAGGTTAAGACAAATATTCTATCCACTTTTAAAAATTCAACATCCATCCCAAAATATGTCTGATTTTCCTGCTTGCAAATTTCAAGGTCTATATTACCTGCATGATCATAATGTTAGTAGGTAGCATTTATCATGTATTTACTACATGCCAGGCACTGTTCTGAGCAGTCTGCATGCAAAGTTATTTAATTTTACTACAACCTTGTACAATATTTGCTCTTAGGGAAAAATTGAGACACAGAGAATTGAAGTCTTTTGTCCGACGTCGTGACAGAGCTGGATTTCACACGTGTGGTCTGGCTCCAGAATCCATGTTCTTAAACTATTTGCTATCTTTCTTCTTCATTTTGGTAGTCATGGATCTTATCCTCTGGCAGGAGGCAAACTTTCTAGGCTCATCTCACTTTACTCAGTTATATTTACTAAATAAACATCACAGCCAATCTGCACCACAAATCTATAAGGTATATTTTTGTTCCTGTGGTTGTTTGCTTTGTCTCTCCTTATTTAATACTTGTCCAGTATTTTCTTTCTTTTAAATCTTCTTTATTGTAAAATACAACATATATGCAAGGCAAAGAAAAAAAACAGCATTAATTTGCAAAGCACATTTCAACCAGTAGTCACAGAACGGATCCCAGACTTTGTTATGGGCTATCATTTCACCATCTCAGAGTTTTTCTTCTTGCTGCTCCAAAACACTGGAGGCTAGAAGGATAAATTGCCAGGTCAACGTCCACTTTTTTTGGTGATTTCTTCTCTATTGCAAACTGGATTCCTTCCCCTCATATCCCTGTAATCATCTAGCAATTAGGTTATACTACCCATAGATCTCTTACACATAATGCTTTCTACTTTGCCTCATGGTTGTATGTGTACATTTTTTTTTTTATCTCTAAATACTATTACAGTGTTTAAAGACAGCACATGGGTTTTTAGATCACAATATCTAGTTCTATCTTTGAAAGTATATCTCTTGAATGAATAGCTTAATAAATGAATAGATAAGTGATTTAAATGGTGAGAAGAGATCACAAGTAAAAAGTGACTCAATCTTGGATAAGGAATTAAAATGTTTGCTTTTGAGCAGGATAGTGCCAGTTGCTTTTCAAATCACCAGGACTATTTTATAAGTAATTCTAATTGAAAATTGAAAATTTATTCACTCATGAAGCAGCAATGTTTCTTTTTAATTATGAAATTCAGAGTCAAAGACATGCAAAAATAAGTTATAATGTCATAGTTGTCCATAAACATTTTTGAAAAATGTATAATTAACAAAATGTCATGTTCAAGTTTGGACAGGATATCTTGGTAATACTTATACTTCTCTTAAATATATTCTAGACTACCTGAACATATGTGCTCTGTGTTCTTCTCTCCACATTTACAACACTTCAGAGGGCACATCTATAGAAGTTCACTAATATTCTGGTTAAGTTAAATAAAATAAATGCATAAATGTCTGCAAAACTTTAATGAATAATGAGAGAACTTCAAGAAATTCCTAGAGCTTTAAAATTTTGACTCTAGAAAAATAAATTTTGGTCAGAAAGCCAATAAAGTTTATAGTCACTGAAGGGAGTATATAGGCTCTTTCTGTTGATCTAATTTGTTGTAGTAAACAAAAATTGAGACAATGACTCTGGCCAAGAACACCCTGCTAGTCAAGGAAGTAAATATACAACCTGGAACTTGAAGTCGGATTACAGGTTGTGATAAACCTAGTTTTCATGGCCAGGGAAGCACATGTACAGCAAGTAGGCAGGAAGGTCAGCCATAAGAAAGCTCTTCTGAGGTTTTATTCATGCAATTTGTTCATTTAATTGTTCAATAATTGATTCAACAAGTATTATGCTTTCGAAGACACAATGGGCATTCTAAGCATCCCAAACACAAGTCCAGTATAACTGTTTTCTAAGCCTGGGTAATATACTGAAGAGAATGACACTGCTCCATTGTTTAGATTCAGATTTTTTGGCTGAAGTGCCAGTCAGATTAGTGATGAGGAGGCCAGAATTAATAAACTATCAACATCTAACCTAGACTCCACTTCAAAATGGCGACAAATACATTCACATTAGAATAAAGAGAGGAAATGAATAAACTCCTAATTGTAAAGAAAATGAGATCAGGACTATCAGTGGACAAGAGTTCAACAGTTTTTAGAATATGGCATATGGAAGAACTACTTTTGATAGCATGACATATGTTTTAGTTTGCTAAGACAGATGAATGCAATATAACAGAAATAGGCTGCCATTACAATTGATTCATTAACCTATAAGTTTACAGTTCTGAGACCTTGAAAAATGGACAAATTAAGGCATCCACAAGATGACATCTTCAGAGAGAAGGCAGCACCAGTAGCCTGGGGATCTGGGACTCCTCTGTCACATGGGAAAGCACATGGCGATGTCTGCTGGTCCCTCCCTTCTCTCCCACATTTTATTGTTTCCAGCTTCTACAGTGGCTTCCAGCACTTCTGTATGTCCTTCTCTCTAGCTTCTCTGGCTCTTTGTTGGCTTCTTTGAGGGTCTTTTTATGTGTTTCTTTTCTTTCTCTTATCCTCATAAATGATTCCAGTAATAAATTATATTCAATTTCCCAAGTGAAATAAAAAATGTCCCACCCATAATAGGTCTATGCCCATAGGAGTGGATTAGTCTTAAGAGCATGCTTTTCTGGGATACATAGTTTGAAACCATCACTTTTTTTTTTTTAGAATAAAGCAGTATATATAACATACACATATATATATTTGTGTGTGTGTGTACTTATAGCAAAATATGATGTTCAAATTATTTATAAATATTTATAATCATAGTTTTTAGAAAATAGCATATAGAAGAACTTCTAGTTCTGATAACATGGCACAATAGTGTCCTCTTTTAGCCCTCTCACTATGAATCACTAATAATGCATAAAATGTTCTTAAAGGTATCTGAAAAGTATATTCAGATTTTTAAAAGGTGAATGTAGAAGCAAAAATAAGTGATGATAGCATTGAACTTAAGGGCATTTACTAAACTAGTTCTTGCTTGAAATAAAGAGTCTAATAGGAAATTTCCCATAAACCTGACATCCTTACTGTATCCTCTATGACCTTGAATTTTGTGACGCATTTGCATGGTGGCAGATAAGCACAGTTGAAGAGAGAATTAGTAAACTTTCTCTCAAACTTCCCATCAGCTCCATCATCAAATTATATCGCCTCTACCTTTAAAATTTTTTGAGCCCATTCATTACTTATAATCTCCATAGCTATAACCATACCTAATGTTCTCCTCATTTCTCCAAGGAACTAATTAAATACTCTCTTGCTAGTCTCCTTGCTTCTATGCCTTTCCCAGTATCCTAACCCTTCTCCTATTACTTACCATTCCTCCATATAAATGTAACTCATCATGCAGGTGGCCCTCAAAGTTCTCCATTGTTTACTCATAGTATAGAACAAAATCTAAATTATACACCATGGTCTATAATGCCTGGCATATTTTGACACTGGCTACTTTTCTTTCTTCACACCATAAAATTTTTCTACTTCACACCCAGCAGAATGGTCTCTCTACATGTTCTTGAAAATGCAAAACATGCTTTACAAATTTTAGAATCAATCTGAAGACAAAGCATCCAAGATTTAAACAATTTACAGAAGAGAATGTAAACATTACCCATCTTGATGTGGAAAATTAAAGATTTAATTGTTAGTGATCTAGGACTATATATGGGTAATGTAAAATATCCATTCAATTTAGATAAAGATTATCATTCCTAACATAATATAATTGATGGGATCTAATTTATACGTTAAAACAGGGAAATTTGTTACATTAAAATATATAGATTATCTATTTATGAGTTATGCTTTTATAGCTATTGTATTATACTTCAGTATTTTTCATTTTAAAAACTTGAATGCAAGTTTAAAAAGTTAAAAAATAATATCACAATGCTAATTTTTGTTACTTCTGAAGACAAGGATAATTAAAGGTAATTTTACACATGTAGTTTTTGCTCATCCATAGTTCTTAAATCTCCCACTCTAGTGTTAAATTACTGAGAATACTAGCATACACTATTAGCTTTGCTTACCTCTGCTCTCTATCTTGGAATCTTGATTCTGCCAGATGAACAAATTCTATTGCTCTGCAGTGTGACAAGAAAGAAGCATGTGACTCAGTTATCCCCATTTTACAACTGAAAGACAACTTATCTCCAAAATGTAAATGAAGCCATCCAACAGCCAGCCCACAGCCAATTTGAGAGCAGCCCTCAGAATTATGGGCCATCTATGCAAATCCAGATTAGTAGAACAATCCTATTGACCTGACTTGTGAGTAATGATACAGTTATTTTTTTAAGTCATTAAATTTTTGAAAGACTTGTTAAAGAACATTTAATTAACTGCTAGTACATTTAAAGGTAGCTGCAATTAAAAAATTCCAAACAGTGGGATATCTGAAAATTTGGCATGAAGATAAAAGTTGTGTTGAGCATAAGACTGTTGAGGATAGAAGCAAAACAGGATTGAAAGTAGTACTCAACAAGACTTGGAAACTGGCTAAAGGGTAGTGATGCCCAACAAATATGATTTCAGGAGTCTATAATTTCTCGGTTCTATTTTTCTCCTATGTAGATACAGAATTTCTGTATCTACAGCAGAATAATAAATGGTTATTTCTACATATTTCAAATACTGAATGAATGAAAATGTGAAAAATAATTAAGCAAGACTTTTTTTTTCCCTTCTTACCTCTCTTATCCCCTTTATCCCAATTGGTCTTTGAATCACAGCAATATTAATGATGGTTGCACTTAAAATAGTCAATACTTTCCAATCCAATATTTTATACTGCTCTAATTAATTCTAAATGCAAACTTTCTGTTCAAATATTGATAAACTGAATGATACTAATTTATACCATGTTGAATTAGAGGCTTGAAAGGTCTTGAATACAGTCCTGCTAAATGACGACATTTGAACAGGTCAGTTTTAGAGACTGAGCAGAAGTATAGGAAAGAAAGAAAAGGAAAGACATGTTATGCAGAAATTCTAATAAACAATGTATAAATGAAGAAAAAATAGAGCAGAATGGGCAAAGGATGTTTTCAATTCAGGATTGTATAATGCATAAACAGGACTCTTGGTAACATCATGGTCAAATTATCCATAGGGAGCTAAAGGCTATACAAACAGAAATATATCATTTCAAAAAGATATTGATAGAAGAGGAAAATGCTATATTTGCATCATAAAGGACACATACCTTGCTGAGCTTTGGACAGGACAGAAGAAATGCATTTACATGAAAAATTGAAAGACACTATGTCAATATGGGCAAAGTGATGTGGAAAATTGGAATAATTATCTGGATAATTCAGGCCAAAAATGCTAATAAGGTAAAAGAGGACTTTATAACCTGATTTATCTAGATCAGCTGTCTACATGTATTAAATTAAGTGGACAATAATTCAAGTTTTTATTTTTCTGAGCTTGAATAGACTTTAGTATTGATTTCTTGTTTACAGGCTGGAACAGAAGAACCTCTGTTAACTTGGTGCATTATTGGCTTTTCTATATTGGCTTAGAGAAGTGTTCATTTTAATCTCACAATGCACTTAATATCAGTTTTAGAAATTGCTACGTTTCTTACTTATACCATTCTCAAGTTTGTTAAATGCCAGTTTCCAATTTATACTCATTTTAAAGCAATTTACTAGGCACAAAGCACGTTTAGTTACAGTTAAATGACTACTACCCACCAGATAATTTCATATGTCCTGTAAATGCTTGCAAAAATCATCTTAGATAAAGTTCTATGTATTTCAAATGACAATTTTACTCTAGCATTTTTGATTGATTGATTCAAGTGGTATCAATTTAATGACTAATTGTATCATTCTTTTTTTTTTTTTTTTTTTTTTTAAGAGAGAGGGAGGAAGAGAAGGAAAGACAGAGAGAAGGAAGGAAAGATGGAAGGAAGGAAGGGAGGAAGAAAGGGAAACATCTTTAAACATTTTCTTGTTTTATTGTATTTTGTTTGTTTGTTTGTTTTTTACATGGGCTGGGGCCGGGAATCGAACCGAGGTCCTCCGGCATGGCAGGCAAGCACTTTGCCCGCTGAGCCACCGCGGCCCGCCCTGTATCATTCTTCATAATCAAAATATTGATTTTTTCTTTCAAAAATGGTCATTTTGGGATAAATTGGGTATAATAAAATGTGGCATCTACAAATCGCTGTAAGAAAGGAATGACACAAAAAAACTATAATACTATTTCAAAAGAGCCATTTTATCTGTGAAAATTTCACTCTGTGTATCTCAAGTAACTATGAGGCATTTTTTTTTTAATTTAAAAAATTTGAGGGCCAGCCGCAGTGGCTCAGCAAGCGGAGTTCTTGCCAACCATGCTAGAGACCCAAGTTCGATTCCCAGGGCCTGCCCGTGCAAAAAACAAAAAGAAAAAACAAAAACAACCATAAACGCCAAAACTGAAAGATGGATGATATACCTTAAACTCACATAAAAAAGGCCCTTTCGCCTAGAAAGTCAACCAGACTGCAGAAGGTCCTTTCCAAACCTCTTCAGCCAGCAACATCTTCCCGCATCCAAAGAATGCATTCCATTTACCTTTTTATCATAAAATGTAGAAGTTGGGGAATCTATCCAACACTACTAAATAAATAAGCCTATTGAAGAGGGTTTTGCAACCTTGGTAATATTGGCATTTTTGGTGCACATAATTCTTTATTGTAAGGGCCTGTCTTGTGAATTGTAAGATGTTCAGCAGCATCCCTGGCCTCTTCCCAGTAAACGCTAGCATCATCCTCCCCATCAGTTGTGATAACCAAAAATGCATCCAGATATTGTCAAATGTCCCCTAAGGCATAAAATCGCCCCTGGTTGAGAATCACATCTGTAGCGGGTACACTTCGTGTTGATCATAGCACCTCCCTACCTGCACAACCACCACAGTCCTCTAATAATGCAGTCCTCTAATAATCCATTCAGATAAGAACATGTTGTTTCAGAGGTTGCAGATTTTCTTTCAGCTCTGTTGCAGCTGTGGGCTGGATCTGTAGATGGAAAGAGAAAATATGGTTAATGGTGACTTTGCTATGAAGACTAACTCAAACACCCTACAGACAAAGTATAGCCAGTTAGTCCTTCAATTGTCTTAAGCCCTCAAGAGACTTCATATAGAAAGCATACGAAATCAACGCTGGATATCTGGGTTTATAGCCATTCTGCGTGAGAGGAGCTTTCCTGCTGGGCCATCTTTCGACAAATTAGGAATGTTTCATTCATTAGGGCTGAGCAAATAGAGTGTCTTCCCACACGGTCTTGGATTTTCCCCTCAAGATCAAAAGCCTGAGTTCTGGAACCCTTGAAACAAAATCACCAGAGACCTATGCTAAGTTGGAATAGAGTCATTAGGTATGCCTGATTTCCTTGAGTTTCTGTCATCCTTTGTTAGGGTTGTTGCTGTTTCCAATAACAGAAGTCTGTAGAAACCAAAACCAAAACCAAAACCCAAGCTGCTTAAGTGTTGCAGTGATAGCTAGCCTAAAATTTATCATTAGTTTCCTGCAATCATGAAATAAATACTTTTGTTTAGAAATATCTGGCAGTGAACAAAGATTTACTGATTTAATTTAATTTTTTATCACCTATGATTTTGCTGTTAGAATGCTGGCTGAAAATGCTCATTAGGATAAAAGCAATCTTTGTTGTTTAAGTTCCCCATCTCAAGTAATATTAATAAAGATATTTATTTTCTTTGTAATTAATTAGGTGAATGGGAAATATGACTTTAAAAATGTCTGACATATGGAGGGAAAAAACATCAAGAACAGGTTTTTTTATTCTTGATACTATCGGTATTCTGGATGTGACGATTCTTTGCTTTGGGTGGCTGTGCTGTTCATTGCCGGATGTTTAGCAGCCTCACTGGCCTCTATATACTAATGTGTTGGCTTGAAAATATCATGTACCCAAGAAAAGCCATGTTTTAATCCTGATCCAATCTTGTGGGATCAGCCAGTTTCTTTTAATCCTGATTCAAGGCTGCAGACTGGAAATTTTCAATTAGATTAGCTCCATGGAGATGTGACACACCCCATTGTGGGTATGATCATTTGATTAGATGGAGATGTGTCTCCACCCATTCCAGGTGAGTCTTGATTAGTTCACTGAAATCCTTTAAAAGGAAACATTTTGGAGAGAGTAAGAAATGACAGAGGCTCTCAGAGTTGACAGAGAGAGCAGATGTAGATGCTTGGAGAACAGTTGCTTTAGAAAACAGAATCACAAGTGTTTGGAGATGGTTGGAGCCCAGCAGATATCTGGCAAGCTAGAACCTGGAGAGAACCAAGAGAAGCCAAGAGATGAGAGCCAGCCTCAGAGAAGCAAAGTGAGGAACCCCCGCAGGAACAGAGGCTGAGAGCAATGGAGCCCAGGGGCAAGGGACCAGCAGATGCCAGCCATGTGACTTCCCAGCTGACAGAGGTATTCCTGACACATTGGCCTTCCTTGAATTAAGTTATCTTTCCCTGGATGCCTTACTTTGGACATTTTTATTCGCTTAGAACTATAAACTTGTAACTTATTAAATTCTCCTTTTTAAAAGCCATTCTAGTTCTGGTATATCATATTCCAGTAGCTTGCAAACTAACACAATTAGATACCAGTGACACCCTTCACTCTCACTCCAAGTTGTGGCAAAGATCCATCATTTATTGATCTTCAGTTCTCAATTTCACTGATTTATTTAAACTTTAGTATTTCCTTTTTCTGGTTGCTTTGGGTTTGTTTAGTTTTTCTTTATCTGGTTATTTTAAGGCAGAAGCTTATATTACTGTTTTAAGTCCTTTCTTTTCTAACATAGTGTGTACTGTTATAATGCTTACTCTCAACACTGCTTTATTTTCATCTAGCAAATTCTGAGATGTTGCATTTTCACTTTAGTTCATTTGAAAATATTTTTAATTTCCCTGCCTGACTTCCTCTTTGCCCCATGGAGTTTTTAAAGAATGTTGTTTAATTTCCAAGTGTTTGGAAATTTTTAGCTTTGTTATTGATCTCTACTCTAATCCCATGATGGTAATGGAGTACTCTTTGTATTATTTCATTCCTTTTAAATTAGTTGAATTTGTTTAAATTTATAGAAAGTTTCACCAAACAACACCTAAATGCACTTTTTTTCAATGACATGGAAACTTTCACAAAGAAAGACCATATTCTGGTTCTTTTGGGTTTATCCTTTTTCTGGGGTCCATGGTTCTCTTAAATCTGTAGGCTTATGTATTTTAATAAACTTGGGAAGTTTTCATTCATTAATTATTTAAATATTGTCTGTATGTGCTTCTGTGTGGAGTGCACTGTCTCTTTTCCTTTTGGGATTCCAGTGATATAAAATCTACATTTAAGGTGGGTGTGAGGGTAATTCACTGGAAGAATTCTCACTTGCCATGTGGGAGACCTGGGTTCGATTCCCAGTCCCTGCACTTCCCAAAAAACAAACAAACAAGCAAAACAAAAAAATAATAACAAACAAACAATTCAACAAATGTTCCTTTACTGGAATCAAAAGCTGAGGCTCAATTTTGCCTGCTGTGCTGCACAATTCTGGCAACTGTTCACACATCTGAGATCAAGTTGTGGAAAGAGGGAGAGGGATAAATGTAAATGGGCAATTCCCCACCCTCTAGGGCCCTCAACTTCCTGATCAGTGAGGAAGGTCCTACTTACCTCAGAGGTTTATGCTCTGGTATACCAATGGAGCCATTGCAGTCACTGCTCTCATTAGTTTACTTTGGTTGTGAGGTACAACAAAACAGAGGCAAGAAAGAAAAAGAGAAAAGTTGATGCTTTTCTTTCTTTCTCTTTGAACCAGAAGAACTAGAGGATTTCTCCTGGAGAGCTCTCTCTTTGCATTGATTTCCTCTGCAGATTTCAGAATGCATTGAGTTTAGACTGAGGATCTCAGAAGGAGAAATAAATCTAGACTCACCACTGGTTTGACAATAGTTTCAGTACTGGTTTTCTTTATTAAACCTACTACTATTTATTTTCTGGAGTCTTCAAATGGCTGTTCCCCACATTCTTTCTAAGTTTCACAGCTGCTTTCAGTGGGTGATAGAACGAGGATTGTGTTCATTCCAGAACCATGAGATAACAAGTTCTGTTGTTCCAAGTAGTTTGTGCTGCTTTGTTAGAGTAGCTTTGGAAAACTACGAAAGTAATAGATTCTGTACATTTCCATGGTGGAGTCTATTTGACAAAATTTAGCCTAATTGGTGTGTAGGTGTATCATACCCAGTACTTTTGCGATAGAATGAATTCTCTTTGCCCAGAAAGCAACTGTAATCTAATAATCTACATATTCACATGTGTAAAAGTATGACTGAAAGTATTCATGTCATAGGAGAGGAATATTCATCTGAGCAGGTTAATGAGAAGGCTACACTCATGTTCATTTATTTATTCTTTTATATAATTACTGAACACCTACCATGCATTTAGGCACTAAGATACCATAGTGGATAAGAAAAAGTCCCTTTTCATGGAGTTTTTATTCTACTAAACAATGGCAGAAAATAAACAAAACCTCATGCCATGGTAATTTCAGGATAGTGATGGATGTGGGAAACTAAAACAGGCAAGATCATGCTTAGAAGGCTGGATACAATACATTTAAGGGAGGAAGTTGCCTTCTATGTCGAGTAACTTTCAATGAAAGGCCTTTCTGTAGACGTGATATTTGAATAAGAAGGTAGAAACTTAAGGTTTGGGAGAAGAGCAGTAAAGACATGGAAAAGTTTTAGCATTAAAGGACAGAAAGTGTCCTTCAGTCTTTATCAAAGAAAGGACTCTGGTGATGTGGCATATAGGTGAGAAGATGGTAGGAAGTGCAATCAGGGAACTGAGCCTGGGCAGAGTTAGGAAGAGTGGAAGAATGGAGTGACCCATGGTGAGATATATGGACTTCATTTTTTTTTTCTTTTTCATGGGCAAGCACCAGGAATCCAACCCAGGTCTCTGGCATGGCAGGCAAGAATTCTGCCACTGAGCCACGGTCGCACCACCCGTGGACTTCATTTTGTCTGTTCTTGTTCTTGGATGCCTTCATTGATATATCTGAGCACATGTGTCTCAATTACCAACCCCGTCCATTTATTTTTCCAGGTGTTCACTGCACCTACCTGCCTGGAGTATCTTTGTTCTCACAGTCTCTCCTTAGAAACAGCCAACAGAAAGGAGCGAGTATAACTCAGGCTTAGCATCAGATAACTCTGGTTATCAGAGACACCAGATATCAGATATCTGTTTGATATCAGAGACATCAAACTATGTCTCTGCCACTAGTTAGCAACAAGATAATTTGGGCTTTGAGATAGGCTTCTCATCTGTAACATGAGGAAAGTACTAGTTAATGTATAGAGTTGTTGCCAGAAACAAGCATGACATTATTCACAGGGTACTTAAAAATAACACGTGCTTAATAAAGTGTGTCTGTTATTATTATAAAATATTCTTCCCTTCATTAACATCTTTTAAGGTTGTTCTCCATAATGCAGTCTCCAGTGGAGACTCTCCTTTCTGCTACCACAGCACTTAATTTTAATCTTTATTTAAAATGGCCACACATTGTAGTATACAATATGATGTTATGTAAATAGTTATTTGTCCCACTGTAACTTCAGCTATTTAATATTGATGACTAAAGATCATATTATCTTTAGACTCTCCACCATAGCACTTGTCCCTAATATGCAAGTGCATATTTAGGTAAACAAAAAAAATATTTAAGTTTGGTGAACAAAATGTTTATATGTAGATTTATATTTTTTTGTCTATTGAAATTTGTGCACTATAGAAATATAACAGAAAAATATAATTACCAAAATTCCCACCTAGTTAACATTCCTTTTTAAAATAAATGCATCCCATTAAGCAATGAACTCATTACGACATGCATACTTTTGTCGTGGTCACAAAAGTCTCATTAATACATGACCTTTCATTGTACATCAACCTTCAGGTATACAGATAAAATGAGACATGTTGAGCCAAGTCTCAGTGATATAATGATATATTTATGAAAAGATACTTTTGTATAGAAATGTGCATGTAGGGGATATCTTTGGACATATTAGAATGCAAAAGTCAACCTACTTCTGTGGAGATAAATTACATAATGGACTGCCTAGGTACAGAGAGAAGAAGACTAGGCAAATCTTTTTGAGATAATGATGAAATATATATGTGATTACTTTACTTGTTTTCATTTAATCTACCTTAAATATCAAATACATCTTTGAGGGCGTTATTTAAAAAAAAAAGTTCCAGAAGAAATCTTCTCCTTAAACATGAATATTTCTATCACCAGGAGAAGATGGAGTAATATGTCTTTATGTCACTGAATACCACCAGAACATTGGTTTTGGTTCTGGGAAACCTAGCAGTTTTACTAAACCTAAACTTACAAAATCTAAAGAGTCATTTTGTATAATCCATGGTTCATAGAAACAAAAACTTAAAATTGATAACTGTATGAATTAAACCCCATATAGATAAATATTTCTTAGAGAAAGATAAGAATAAAACCTTGATGCAGAGATACAAATGATAGAAGAGGTGCTAAGGGTATAAATTTTTAATAAAAAGGATGAGGTTTTAGTAAATATCAATCTTAAATGCTCAAATAAGACTGTAAGTTTAAAAATGAGCCAAGTAGCCTACTGTCTGTATCTCACTCACAGGTTTAGCAATGTCGTACTTAATTTATAAGAGCTATTCTCTCAGTTTTCCAGGATTACTATGCCGAATACCATATAATGTTTTGGCTAAAGAACAGCAATTTATTCTCTCATCGTTTTAGAGGTTAGAAGTTCAAAACCAAGGTCTCAACAAGTCATCTTTCTCCCAGGGTGTATAGTGTTCAGTTCTGTTGCTGGCTTGCCACAATCTGTGGGGTCTCCTGGCTTGCATTTCCTCCTCTATCACATGACAGTCTGTCTCTTTTCTCTCGTCCTGTGACTTTCTCTGACTGATTGTGCCCGAATTTCCTCACCCTGATTTAATTTGATGTCACCTAAAAAGGATCTTTGAAGACCTTATTCACAAATGATCCCACACCTTAATTAATCATAAAATCCCACTTTCTGGTAAGAAAGATCCCATTTACAAATTACTTCACACCCACAGAAACATGAATTGAGACTTAAACATGTCTTTTGTGGGGGGCATAATTCAATCATCAACACTTACAGCCCTTAGAGATCTGTCTTGTAACAACTGATTTCTGAAGGGCAAATTCTCCAGTTTATAGAATGCAGAAAAGTTCTCTGTCTTTCTGGAATGTCTACATCCACATTCACTCTGTTGGTACATGTTCTCTGCAGATACTAGCATCCTTATAACTATGTATTGATGGAGTGAGGCATTTAAAAATGGTTTTCTACTTGGGAAAGTTGCTTAAAGATAATCTCCCAGTTTGCCTCACTATGGCTTTTCTCATGCAGGAATATTTAGCAATTTTGGTCAAACCATATCCAATATGGCTAAATAAGGCAGTCTGAGGAGTTAGATCACCATGGAGTCATGCGCTTCTAGGGAGAAACACTAAGGCTTTAGGTGATTAAAGAAACTCCAATCCTTGGTTGGGAAAGGTCTTTGGATTGGCAAACAGCCAGTGTCAATGCCAGAGGAACTGGGTTAATCCAAGTTAGTAGCCGGTGGATAGAACTCCCGTAGATGGAGATAATGGAAGACCTGGAGGAAAAGTATGCTGCTGGCCTTCAGGAAATGAGTCAGAGGAAATATATATCCAGCCAGTAGGCTGAGCTCATAATTCACTGTTTCATTAATTCTGATTCTGTCTTCATTAATTCACCTGCTTAATAAATATTTGATATCCTATGCTAGTGACTCAAAATATAGTTGTGAGCAAAGTAAGATATTATACTTGTTTCAAAGAGACAACAGTTTAGTGAGGACTAGGAACAGATATAAAGTATGCATTTATAATTATATAATTTTAGTTGCTATAAGAATATTTTGAATGAATGCCACACAGTGCTATGAGACCATATGGCAAGAAAATATAACATAGTCAACAGAATTATGGAAAGTTTCCCTAAGGATGTGATATCTAAGTAGCCTCTAGTTTGTAGGAAAGAAGCTGTCAAGAATAAGACAAAAATAATTCCAGAGAGAGTGGGCCACTAGGTCACTGCTAAGACAAAATCTCAGGAATGGGATAGGCGGATGCCAAATTTTTAAAAATTGAAGCAGAAGGACAAATTTAGTAGCAGTAAGCATGATTTGATGCCAAATCAGAGAATAAAGTAGTTTCAATTTAAATTCTTTTATCCTTCTACTATCCCATAATCACCCCACAGCTTCATACCCAACCAGTTTATGCTGAGGATTGAGCCTAGATACACTTCAACTACAGTAAAAAAAGTGGTGCAAAATCTTAAAACAACGTAGGAGTTAAAAAGATCATTGTTTTACCTAAAGCTTGCAAATACAAGTCTGTGAGGAAATGCAGACTTGAGCTTTCAGGATCTGGAACTTCAATAGAAGCTGAGATATGCAGTTAAAGCACAATGAGGTGTGGAAGAGACTTGCTTAAGGGAAATCAACATCCTACTGTTAAAAGTATTTACTTCCTTGAACTTGTTTTTGCATTATATAGCTTTTGCATGCAAACAAACTTTACCACCTTTATTTCTAGTATATAAGTTTGTATTTGGCTGAAAATAAACTTGTCTGAAGACTGATGTCTCCAGATCCCCTGATCCCAGTCTCTCTCTTGTTTTACTTTAACATTCCTTAGGGTCATAGCTGTGGCCAACAAAACAAGATATATATTTTTTTAATTTAAGAAAGTTATATCCATCTACAATTCAGAGGGAATAAGGACAGAGAGATATTAAGGGTGTATCACTTTCCAATCAATTACCAAGCTCAATAAATGTTTGAGTAGCTGTTATGTGTTTGACATCATGGGTATGAAAAAAATGAAGAGTTTATATACTGAGATACTCATAGTCTAGCATGGGAAACAATAATTATAGTAGACTTTGACACACAGTATTATAATGGGGTTTAAGAGAGCACACAAAAGAGCACATAATCCAAAATTAGAGAGTTAAGGAAGATATTCTGTAGAAAATAACATTTAAAGTAAAACAATTGATGAATAAGAACTAGATGATTATTGAAACCATCAACCAATAGAGTATGTGGAGTAAACAACAAGCAATACTAATGTGGAATAAGGAATGATGGCTTTTATAGAATTGGGAAAGGAAGAAATGCTCCAAAAGGGCCCTAGATCCACAGAGAAGAGGGAAAAAAATCACACAAACACACAGAGACCAGAAAGTAAGGGAAAAACACATTTCCAAAAGAAAGGAACTATCACTTATTAAAAACTGCAAATTCAAATAAATTCCTGAATAATAAGTGTCCTTTGATCTTAGCAACAAGGTGTTTGCTGGTCATCTTGGTAAAAGTGGTTGAAATCAAAAGCTAAATTGTTGTGTGAGGATTGCCAAGAAGGAAGACTATAGAACTAAGCAGTATAGCCAAATGAACAAAGTTCCCGTGGTGCTTAAACTTAACCTATACTTGTCTGTGTGAACCCATTGTAAGTAGGACTTTTTGATGAGGTTACTTCAGTTAAGGTGTGGCCCACCTCAATCAAGATGGGTCTTAGTTATAGTGCTAGAGTCCTTTAAAAGCAATTCAGACATAGAGAGACATAAGAAAGCAAGACAGTGAACTTGAATGGAGCCCAGAAGAGATGGTAGAGACCAGGGGATGTCCCTAAGTGTCTTGATGTGTGACAAGCTAAAGATCAAGGATTGTCAGCAGCCAGCCCCAGAACACCGTAGTCTTGAGGAAGAAAACATCATCTTGATAAGACATTTATTTGGACCTTTTCCAAGCCTCAAACCATGAGTGAATGAATTCCCATTGTTTAACCTGACCCAGTTCATGGTATTTGCTTGAGCAACCTAGGAAACTAAAACAGTTCCCTAGTGTCTTATGGTTACAGAACATTTAGGGAGGGGCCTTCTGGTTTTCAGTCTACACTGGACATAGTTGATGTCAAGCTTAGGTGCTCTTGCTTTGCAGGGCTGTGAGGTTTGATTTCTGGTGTCTCTAAGTGTCCGCGAAGGGCCTCACTTAGCCATTCTCTGCTGACACGCTGCGTGTCTGGGATGCTATGGGAATCCCCCTGTTCAGGGATGGAAGGGATGGTCTCCCAATTTTGCTTATTTAGTAACTTTTGCTTTCTCTATTCACTCCTTTCTGAGACAATTCCATAGAATTCCATGATTCTTACAGACAAACCTTAAGAGAGGACCTACCTTATTGTGCCTTACCTTCTTTGGCTCTAGCAATTTTGCAGTCTCTGAGTGAAAAGAACATAACTTCTGTGACTATCTTCTTGGAATTAGAAAAGGAAAATGTTAATGGTAATAAGTGAAATCTAAATTAACAATGAAATAAATTATTCTGCCACATAAAGCATCCTTTGGGCACATTTAACCCCTTTTCTCTATAGTTTACACTATTGGTCTTTTCTTTTTATGTGGAATTTAGGGACCTATTATTTTTATTAAATTATATTAAAGTTATATTAGATACCATTTAACCATTCAATCTTATATTTCCAAATTTGAACTTCTTTAATGCTTATTTTTTTTATTAATTTGTTTTGTATTCCAAACTCTCCCTAAATTTTTTATCTCTATTGAAAGTACATATGAATAAATGCTCTGCAAAAAAATACTAATGAATTTGAGAATTAATGTATGGGTTCAGTACAGTTTATTTTCACCTGTATTACTTAACTATGTATACATTTTGAATGAAAAGGGCATAGAAACTTGATATTTTTAACTCTAATGGGAAGAGCAGCTGCCACCACCATAGGAAATTAATTTAAATGCAATCTGTAAGGGAGTAAGATATACTCATTATCATAAAGAATATTTCCTTCATGTGTTCAGAAGTCTTTTAAGATCAATCCTTGCTCTTGAACTTTCTTATCCCTTAGTTTATTTGCCTATACTTCCCCTCCTTCCAGTGGCTAAGCTTCTGGAAGATGGCATTTTTGAGAGGAAGAAACTCTTTGGATTCCTGAATATGACTAGTGGTTGTGTAAATTCACTGGGATTTCTGTTCACCTGTAATATCCTGTTTAATTTCCTCTGATTTTTAATAAGATAATTGTGATGCAAATTTATTATATTACAATTTCTTTGTTACAAAAAAGTTTGAATACACTCCAATCATTTGAATAACAACTTACAACTGGAAGGTAACATACTACTCATACACTGTTTAGTTTTCTTGTCTGATTGTTAAAAAAAAAACTTTGATTCATTTGCTGGTATAAAAATCAGAAGGTTTCACATTAAAAAAAAATCTGAGTTCCTTAACAAATACTGAAAATGTGATTTAGCACAGTTTTCAGCAAATGTGAATGAGGTTGTGGAAAGAGTGAGCCAAGGATGAGCAGTTTCATTCAGCACTTGCCACTTCAGGAAGTTACTGGCCTGACCACTATGGTTATATGAACTCACAACTTGATCTATACTATTTTCTTCTGGTAAAGAGATATTTATTTCTAAACTACCTGTTTAGCAGCACTCCAGTGTTGTTATAGAAGATGGAGACAGCCACAACAAGGAGTCGCCACTTGGTCTCAAGTGGAGTTTCACGGCCTGCAATCTCACTTTATCAACTTGCCTTAACAATACCTCTCTCCAATTCTCAGATACTCCCCATGGTGTTCTTAGCTCTCCAGAGAGTACAGTTTAGAAATCTCCCTAGGTCTGTAGACAGATTATAAATGAATCCATCTGTGCCTATTTTATCATTCATTTCAGAAAATATCCAAGGATTCTTAAACCATATTTTCATGCTAGTTTGTACACAAAATACTATTCCCACGCCTTCTAGGTCTTAGCATATCTATTGCGACTCTCTTTATTATGCAGTAGTACACCAAGATTATTTTCTCCAATTTTTTCTTTTTTTTTTTGGCACGGGCAGTCTCCTGGAATCAAACCCAGGTCTATGAGCGCTTTATACTTCTATGTTTGCTCTCTGGTCTATGAGAGTTTTACACTTCTACATTTGTTCTCTGAGACTTTTTGAGAGGAGTTATGAAAAAATCTAACAATTATCTAGGAATAGCATATGAGAATGTGCAGTTATCAGGTTTTTGGCTTTTCTGTAACCTTGCATTATCTAAAATCCCCTTTTCTCCCTGCTTTTGGCCAAGAGAGCAGATGGATAATTACACTCCTCAAAAGATAAATTAAAGCAAGACTTTGAGACCAACTGGGCTATTGAAATATACTGCTATTAGAAGGTTATGGAGAAATGGCCAAATAAGAGTCTCAAATGACCTTCTTTTCCTCCTGGTGACAGTGCTTTCCAGATTAAAAGCTGTTTTCTTTTATTGAAATAGAATCGTGCCAAACATTGAACCTGCTTTGTAAGACATACATCAAGACCGAAAATATTTCACCACAATGACATGACCTGACATTTTAAAGCAGATAACAAATGACATCTTGTCAATGGCACCAATTTATTATTCTCTCTCTTGTACCTTGGTGCCACAGCAGGATGCACATTCCTTTTAATCACGGGACTGTGTTAAACAAATTTTTACCAGCAGAGACTATAAAATGCCCCTCATCGTTTCCAAGTATCCTGACCTCTCAGCTGTCCCCACTGTAGCACACAAAGATAAAGGCTATGCTAAATTTTTCATCATTTTATTCAATTTCAGATCCAATTATGGGAGGGTCTTCCATCACTTACATGGGTGTATATGCTATAACATGAAGTGCGACACATTAATCAGCCTCGTTTTTTATCCAGCAGACACCAGTGCTAAATCACATTACTCCAAAAAGGGAACATGAAATAGATGCAAATGTACAAGGTGCTCCTTTTTGTGCAATTACAATAGGAAATGACTCGCGCGGGTGGCCTTTCCATCATGTCGAAGAGAGTTTCAAAGTACATTTAGTTTTTCATGTTTTGTACTACTTGCTTCCCCTAAAGGACCCTCTTCTACTAACTTTAATGTCCCTCTGCCAGCTTATATCGTAGAAGCTACTGCTTTGAACACTGCCCTGGGCAATGACTTTTAGTTGAACTGTTGTAACTAATCGGCACATAAGCTGAAAAATGACTGGCTTGACAGTAACTCAGCCCTTTCAGCAATGAAAATGCTACCCTTATTTCAACAGTCTCTTATAAGCACACAGAACCAATATCTTGGATGCTCAGTATTTCTACTAATCACATTAAAATTGTGGATCTGAGAGAAGGAGAAGGATTTCTATTATTAAGCAAATTTAATGCTATTTTTAATTACAAGCATGTTCTTAATATTTTAAACTTCAGACACCACAATGACAACAACTCGCTCATGGTTTCAAAAGACGTATACTAGGGTGCATGGGTGGTTCAGTGGTGGAATGCTCACCTTTCATGCAGGAGACCGAGTTCGATTGCTGGACCATGCACCCCCACCCCCCCAAAAAAAGACATATATTAAAGTACACTAAAAAAGTTAAATAAATTTAATTTATAAAAACTGGTGAAGAAGTCCAGAATAATTTCCCTCTGACATTATATGGAATATGGCTTATAATTTAAGACAGATATAGGTTAAATTACCACTTTGACAGCCTTCTAGTTATGTGTGTTTGGGAAAATTACCCATAAAACCTTTCTAAGTCTCAAGTTGCTCCTTTACAAAAGAAGAATGCTATTACCTACCTCTCAGAACTTGAGAGGCTTCATTGGACTAATGTCTGCACAAGACAAAGAAGCTGACACCTGCTAGGCACTTGATAAATACTGATTTTCATTATTCTGATCATGAAACTTTAAGCTATACCTACCATAAAACAACAAAAAAGTGACTGTTGCTTTGAGTTTTTAAAAAAACTGACTGGGAAAAATAATTTCAATTGATCTAAATTTCTATTGAAAAGATTTAGAAGTTTTGTTGCAAAAAATAGCACAGTTTTCCATAAGAAAGTCTTGCTACAAAATAGTGATTATCTAAAGATAATTCCACAATATTAATGAGTGGTACAATCATGCCACCTAAGAGAAAATATTAAAACTATTTTGGACCTGAATGTAGTTTTTATGAGTATTGCATCAATGTTCTAGATTCCATTGTAAAAAATATATATATATATATATATTTGATCAGATGTTTTATACATATACATATATGAGAAATGTGCAAATTACCCCTCATGTCCACTTATACTCTGGGAAGAGTTAGATCTGAAGGGTTTCATTAATTCCAGATTTGCATAATGATTTGATGTGATTCTAAGTTCTTGGTTTTCCATAAATACGTTTCTTTTTTTGTACAATGAACAGATTTTGGGGGAGGAAATACATGTAAAGCAAAATAAGCAAAGATTTCAGCAAGTCACAGAAAATGGTCATTTTCTAAATTAACTTGACATGTCCTTTGGAGGCATAAAGAAATAAAGGAGGAATGTTTCACATTATTCTTTTGTGAATGTGAAGATAAGTGTATACTCTTTTCCTTATACTTGTGCCAGAACAAAAGGGAAATGACCTAAACCAAATTACTTGATGGGTGTGCACTAAAATAATTCCTCACCATAAGCTACATAGTTCAAAATTCAGTGGTTGTACTTCAGTTAATTTTTAAAGGACCTTAGTTTTAACTTGTTTCTTAAGCTGATTATGTATTAATAGAGAATTTTCAAGTGTATTCTAGGTTACACATGGGTGCTTCTAGAATATTTTAGATTCAACTTATCTTTACACTAGAAATCTTTACATAGATAACTACATAGAGATACATGGATTTGGAATATTTCCAGGTATTTTTATTTCTGCTATTCAACTTTTTCTTTGGAATGGTAAACATCAGTTACCAGGGCTATTAAGAATATATAGACAAATGAGTCAAGATAGACAAAGGCTTAGGAATAAAGAATATTATTGAATTTCAGTTGAGGTACATTTTTTTTGCGCATTATGGTCATCTTGTAACTTTATCCTGGATAAAGAAAAAAGTGAAGCTAATTCTCCATCTTTTCCTGTCATAAACTTTGACATTCTACTTATTTCAGTGACGTGATCTTTTCTCCTTACTAGTTGAAGTAATTCATATTTTTATTCATCCATATTCTTTATTTACCCAAACCCAGTTCTGTCCATTTCCCTTCTTTTCATTTCCTTTCTTTCCCTTGTTTTTCATTCTCATTAAAATGAGGAGAGTTTAGTTCTGGACATTTAATATATAGATTATTACAATAGCCTCACAGCTTAGTTCACTTATTTGCTTGGTTTTCACTACAGTCTAATATAATTTATTCTGACTATCTTAACTTTAATATTTTTTTAAATTAAAATGTTTTCAACATATTTGTATTAAGTACCAGCTTCTATTTTGAGCTGTGAAGCTACAAGAAATATTGATCACAGGACAATTTAATGTAGGAAACTATTTAGTTAGAATTAGACCTTATATTTAATAAAATGATTAAAAAGTGTACTGATGCAACTGGTTAATGGCAAATGCATATAACGTATTATTACAACAGCTGCTTCAGTGAAAATGAGAGTCAGAAAAATGTTCAGAGATCGGATGTCACTAAAATAAGCCTAGGGATTTTGACAATTAGAATGGAGTTGAAAGTCCATTCTGGAGAAGATGATGATAAGAGGGCATGAAAAAAATAAGGTGGCAAATATGCATCGTATAGCAGGAACATGGTGAATTGAATTGGCTGACATCATATATCATTGTAATGTACAGACATTTATGTTATGGTGTCATATGTCTGTTGATGAAAAACAAAATGCAGGTTGCGAAATTATGCTTTGTAACTTTGTGTGTTTGTGTGGTGCAAAATTAGGCTTGAAAGTAATCAGATCTAAATTGAAAATAGGATAACACAGACTGTTCACAGTCTATGGAACTTGTGTAACCAGAGCATTAACAAAAGCTGTAACACTGTTAAAATCAGGAGCACAGTCATATCTTCAGTGACATTTGTGCCCAATAACAATGTCAGTTGATTCTCTCCAGACTTGACCTTAAGTTCATGTTTCCTTCTAAAGTGCCTAAAAACAGTTACTCATAATGGAGACCAGATGAATCAAAACAGAAAAAAAAATTGTATGGAGGATATTTAACATAGGAGAAGTATCTTCACAGTTACTTAATCTTCCCTTTCAACTTCCCTAGATTATTTACTATTGTGGAAAGTGTAGCCATTCGTGAAAATCTAACCCTATGCCTAATGTAAGGGACTTACAGGATTTTCAACTTTTTTTTTCCTTAAGGTTTTCATATGTCATTAACACATACTCTGTAATTGTGAGAAAGCTTCTCCTGATTACTTCAAAATATTAACTGACTGGGAAAATTTATGAATGATGCTACATTATACTGACGTTTTCTACTATTTAGCAATCATACACAAACTGCTTTGCATTAAAGAAACACATATTGTAGCAAAACAGATTGGAATAAAA
This sequence comes from Tamandua tetradactyla, assembly GCF_023851605.1. Classification (NCBI taxonomy): domain Eukaryota; kingdom Metazoa; phylum Chordata; class Mammalia; order Pilosa; family Myrmecophagidae; genus Tamandua; species Tamandua tetradactyla. Next base: position 29,019,145 of record NC_135350.1, read on the forward strand.
TACACTTGGAAATAGAGGCTACAAAGGCTATTAAAGACAGAGAGAAGGGAGATAAACTTGCTGTCTCAGGGAATGGATGCTTGAACAGATGGCATCTTAAAAGTATCTGCAGGAATGAATAACATTTGACCAGGGAAAAATGGTGAGAGATGCATTCTTCTTGATGGAGAGGGAATCAAAGCACAGAGGTTATATATATTACCCACAATTTCACAGCTAATAAGTTACTGGAACTGGTATTTGAGTACAAGAAACATTGTTTCAAGTATATACTCTCTGCCACTATTCTAGATTTTTTCTTATGCTTTTCATATATTATTTAGAATGTGTCCCCATAGGTCAGGTGGAATGTTGATGCCCCAGATGTCATTTATGCTAGGAATGGAGAATATGATTTGAATTGGAGAAACATTCAGGAGTTGGCGATTGATTTGACATAAAGATGAGAACGATAAGAACTATAATTTCTGGTGAGGGCAACTGACTAATGTAATGGAAATATCATTAATTGAAAGATGCTAAATTTTAATTTGGACAGTTTGGAATTAATGTGCCTATGGAAGAATTCGATGAAGAGGTACAGCTAAATAAGTAAACCAAGAATTGTACCTGTAGGACTGAATTTCAGAGAAGAGCTCAAGATGGGAAACACAATATATAATTGATGAATACTGCATACAAATGACTGTTCCAAGTATGAAATTACATGAGATTTTATTTGAGACTAATACAGATGAAAACCTAAGCATCAAGCAGAGGAGAGAATCCATAACGAAGACTGTAAAAGGAGAGTTCTGGAGGTAGAAATGACTGGCAACCTGTAAGTCAAAAGAAAAGATAAATTTTTAAAGTTTGAATGGTAAATGTATTGAATTCAGTGGAGAGGCCTTATTTTAAAATAGGGAGGCCACTGATAACTTCAATATACTCTAATTTAGAGGAGAGGTAGAAAAGCAAATATTTTCAATAGGATAAGAAATAAAGAGTTGAGAAAATGTGTAGGGTGAATATCCTTTCAAGAAATTTTGCCTGGAAGGGAAAAGAAGACTAAAATGGTACCTGAAGATTAGACCTTACGATCAAGATGGGGATGTTTTAGGATGATAAGATTCAAATGTTTTTAAAGGTTAAAAAGTGAGAAAGTGGACATGGATATTTATAATGTATTGGAGAGAGGGTGTAATTAATTGGAAAATCCCTGTCTTAAAAATAAGAAGAGTTGGAGTTCTAACTTTGAATAAAGGAAAGGACAACTCTGTCTCTAAAGCTAGTGAGAAAAGGTGATATATTTATAAACTGGTTGGTATGTCGATAAGAAGATGTGGTAGATTATACCTGACAGCCTCAAATGCCCAGAGAAAGTAGAAGACAAAAATACAAATGATTCAGTTTAACAGGTGAAATGGCTTTGGAGAATGGTGAAGAGTCAGAGCTTTTCTGAAAGAAAATTGGGAAGAATCTGATTAACAAAATGAAAGAATTACTGTGAATCTAGATATTCTTTATGATTCTGAATTTAGAGAATTTTGTGAGTTTCTTCAGGAATTCTCAGCGGCCTCAGGTGAAAGAAAGGAAAGATTTCGGGAATAATTGAGGTGGTGGATTTTCCTGGATGAGTATTAAACATTGTGCTAGGTCCTTCAGATAAGCTATTTCAGTTTGTCTTCATCTCAAACCTTAAGGCAACTATGTTTTCTCCATTTTATAATGAGGAAACTGGAAGTTTAGAATAATTTGCTGAAAGTCATATAGGGAATCTAAACCAGGTCCGTTTAAGGACCAAAATCTATGTTCTTTGCATCACAACTACTCATGGAAATAGAGGAATCAGATATCAATATTCTGTGCTCAGGAAATGAGAGTAGAATTGGAGTGAAAAGACTTGGATGTGAGGCTAATACAAACAAAATCTTTTATTCAATTTACATGAAAGGTTGAGGAAGACGAACAGATAATACAGTTTTGTTCAGGAGCTTGAGAAAGTGATAGTGATTTGACATCAATCAGAAACATGAGAAAGGAATATGGCTTTAGATAAAGTTGATGATTCCAGTCTTAATATGTTGTGTCTGAGGCTATAAAGGGACAGTTGGCTAGAAATACCCAGTAACGATTAGAAGATTGAAATACAAGTTTAGAGAGAGAGAGAGCGAGTTGGAAACATAATTCTGTTTCTCACCTTCACTGAGAGAGAATTGAGAGAGTAAATAAGTTCTCTTTTGAAGGAAATTTTATCAACAGAAAAAGTAAAAGGTTAGGACAGAATTTGGAATATTTGGAAATTTATAAAACAGCAAAAATATAAGAAAGGAATACCCAAACTAGCAGGCAGAGAACTAAGGCGAAGCAGTTCAATGTAAACCAAAAGAAGAGAGATTTTGGTGTTCAGAAACTGCTCCCCAAAGCGTCAGAGAATAAAATGGCAATAAGATTTTAGATATATCAGGATTTCATTGTATCAGCACTTTATTATTAACTTCAGAAAGAACAGTTTATAATAGGGGTAGAAAGAGAACCTAGATTAGAGGTTTATGTGCACACTCATGATTAGGTGTTATTTGTTCACTTAACAAACTGTCATAAATCGTTTAAAATGTAACCTTTAAAATATGACGCTTTATGATTTCTCATACAGAGGTACCAACCTGCCAGATGGCAGACAGATTAAGCTAGGTTTGCAGGAGGTTCGGTTGATCTGAACAATTAACCTCAGGCTCATTCAGGACTTCCTGGGGCCCTCTTGCTGTCTCACCCTGTTTCCATTTTCAAACTCCACAGACTTAACTGCTGCTTGTTGTGTAGGTGAGGAGAAGGTCCTCTTCTTCACTCTCACCTGAGGCCCCTATTGGTCGTCCATCCTGATGTAGCCCGCCCTAGTGTAGTTCTCACTGTTGACACCTGCTGTGGCCTTTGTCCTGCTAGTTCTGTCGAGGGAACTCCAGCCCCATCCTTCCCCTAGATGCTAGCCTTCTGTAGCTCTAGCCACGTCCTCCTGGGCCTTTCTACCCAATTCATATACCCCCATCAGAGTTCCTTTGACTGTTCTTTGCTCTTGTTGAGAATAGAAGAATTGACTATTCTCCTATGCCTTTCTGAAGCGTGCCAATATTCAGATTTCAGTGGCTGCTCTTACTGATATATAAGGTCCTCTGTTTGGGTTTGCTAAAACTGCTGGAATGTAATATGCCAGAAATGCATTGGCTTTCACAAAGTTGTTTTATTAGGTTACAAATTTACAGTTCATAGGCCATGAAAATGCCCAAACTGAGGAATCCAGAGGATGATACCTTGATTCTAAAGAAAAGCCGATAGCATCCGTGGATCCTCTGTCAAATGGGAAGGCACATGGTGACATCTGTTGGTTCTTCTCTCCAAAATACCTCTGGGCTTCTGTATATCCTTGCTTGTTTCTCCCACAGCATTTCTGTTTCTGAGTTCTCTACAAAATGTCTCTGCCTTTTTGTCCTCTCAAAGAGCGCCAGTAAAGATGATTCAAAGCCATCTTGAATTAGGTGGTTCACATCTCCATGGTCACAATTTAATCAAACAGTCTCACCTGCAATAGTTCTGCACCCATATGAATGGATTAGAAGAACATGGCTTTTCTGGAGTACATAACACCTTCAAACCAGTTCACACCCTTTAATTTGGTGAGGCTTCTGTCTACCGGAATTCAAGCTAAAACAGCGAAGATTCCAGTCCACTTGAGCTGAGGACAAGAGGCAGAGATGAAACCTCCACATTGCCTCTAATTCTCTTTTCTTTTCTTTTCTCTTCTGCCCCTCCTAGCTCTGAGAATTCTTTACGTGGTAAAGCACCATTACTCTGTTAACTTCCTAGCATTAAGAAATGTTTATGTTTTTTCCTTACATCCAAATAAATCTCTTTACTATTAGAAGCTAACAATGTTATTTTTTTTTCTGGTCTATTAATGATAATTGACCTAGGCAAATACAGTCCTGTCAACTCTCAGCTGAAATGGGGGACTCACGTGAGAATATGGAAAACACATGCTATGTATTAGCTTACATTATTGATCTTTCTTATTTATCCCAGCTATACCAGAAAAGCATTTATGATACGAAAACTTCAATTTATTAAAGAAAAGATGGCTTAAAAAAGTAAACAAAAGAAGGAAAGGTGAAACAAACTCAAAAGTGACCCAAAGGCATCAAAATTTGTTTGAGGCAGGCTGCACACTTGACTCTGAGTTTTAAAGCAGTCACAGCAAAGAGGCCACGTTAGAAGAAACATGCTGTACTGTGTCCATAAAAAAAGAAACACACCTGTTGCTTAGAGGAAATCCGATTATCCCTGGCACTGAGTCCAGAGAAAAATTCCTCCTTTGAGTCCTCATAAAAAGGACACTGCGACATAGTGAACAGTGTACTAAAGAAAGTGTTGTAGTAACTAGATCAGTGAGTTTTATGGGACTGTTTGTTACAGAGTCCTTCAGTGCAGACCTACAGCTTAGTGCCAAGGTGAAAGCACAATTGATTAACAGTGGTTCTGTAGAGGGCAAGGGTTTGTGCAGTTTCGGCTGTGCATTTCTATATTGTCAGGCTTAATCTGTGGGTACATTTTAATGGTTCCTCTATGTGGATTACATTACACTTCAAGAAATATTCCACGGATGTTATTCTCTTAACTCAGATTTTGACGGGTACCAAGCAGCAGTAAATTTGTAGTTAGACTCCCTAACAAGTACTTGTAGCACAACTATTTTGTGTTATTGATGAAGAGCAGAGCCTTGCACTTTGTTAAGTGGGCTGGGAGCCAACTTGCATTTCTTATGGAAGAGGAGGGGTCATAAATGAGCTTGGATAATAGCTTCCCTATTTCTATTCAGAAAATGGCTATTGGGAAAAGTTGGTCCAAAATTTCCCTCATGAGGCAGTTAGGGTTATGTTTTAGCTCACAGATAAAAAAATCCTCTTAAATCTGGCCACTATAATTTTAGCCCTAAAAAAATGTTATAGCATGTGTAATTAAATACTCAGAGCAATTACAAAACCCAGCACAGCCTCCATAGACCATTCAACCTTGAATGTTGGAACTTCTGGGTGCGTCCGGCAAGATAGATTACAAATCGCCTATGTAAGTAAATGAATGGGTCCAAATGGTTTTAAAATTAAGTTATAAGTCACATAAGTATTGTGTTGCATCTACCCAAAATATGACTTGAATTTTTGTGGTGTTGATAATAGCACTTCTTTTTTAGCAGTAATTAACTAAATGAGCAATTTGGGATTTTAGAATCATAAAAATAAAACTACTAACTTTTTAGCCTATCCTTTTCCTTTTTTTGCTATTTTTTAAATTAGTTCTTAAGAAATGAAATTCAATATATTACAATATTTTATTTTCCAACAGGCAATAGAGATGGCATTGAAAAACAAGCTGTGGTAAAGAAATTTATCACTCTCCAAACTTATATATATATATTTTCTTATATTAATGGTTAGACTGTAAGCCTCAGGAGACCAGAGAATATGTTTCTTGTTGACTGTTTTATCTCTCACCCTCAGCACAATTTTTGAGCACATGGTATAATAAATGCTTAATAGCTGAAAAATCTGTTGGTATTATATCGAATATTATTCCCCAGTATGACAAACATTTAAAAAAATCATCAAGAAAGGCTATTGTTTTTTAGGGTATATCAAATGTTTTAAAGTAACAAGATACACATTTTTATAAAAATACATATATCATTTTAATCAAGAATTTTTTATTCCTTCTATAATTAAAAATTAGCTTCCTCTTTTTAATCAAAGATCTTTGATAATATGTGGAACATTGTATATCGTGAGAACTTTACAGGGCACTTTTGCTTGCTCCTTTGCAAACTGGATGGTTCTAAATGTATGTTCTGAACCAAATATGTTGTCTGATTTTGAGCCACCTTAGAAATTGACCAGAAAAGCTTATTGTAATTTATTGAAAACTTAATCTGATGAAACAAAAGCAGCTCTCCAGAATTTGGGGGATCATGGTTCTGCATTTGTGGGTAGTTATGTTAATTAAAATATGGCAAATCCTAGATGTTTCTTAGGATTTCAAATTATTTATTCATGTTACTATGAAGCTTCTGTGAACTTGATTAAGTGCTGAGAATTAGACTGAGTCTTAGCTGACTCAAAGACCAAATTAGAATCTTGAATTAGGTTTAAATTAATCTATGTTGCCATTTGCTTACTTATTGATAATAGTTCACCTAAAATAAGATTAGAAATAGAGATTTTTATCTTTGAATGGTATTCCTACCCAAACTACCAACTGTTAAATATTAAATATGAGATTTGGCAGGTGCAGAGATTTTCAGTCACCCTCAAAAAGTAGTATGTAGACACTCAAGCCAAACAGCTTACATACTAACAGAATCAACATCTGCACCATCTGCTGATGGAAAAAACATGCCAGTCATCTTTCTATTTGATTGGCAGTGTTTCTATAAATGGGTGATTTTAAACATTATTTCTCATCTACACATGCAAAAAAAAAAAAAAAAAAAAAAACCACAACAGATTTTTATTTACCTGACAGTTCAGCTGATCTTAGAAAAGATTACGAGGTTAAAAAGTGTCTTCCCAACTGGTTTTTCATTGTCTGCTCTCCCATTACCACTTTACATCCTACACACTCATCCTCAAACCCATAATTAACTCATTAACTGTGGCTATTGATGTAATAAACATGGAACAGAAAGAGTCAATGCTCACATTTATTTATCTACTCTTGGCCAACATATTTTTTTTAGGGCTCCACATAGCGGTGATTATATGTAGTCATTAATCAGGAAATTAATTGATGATTAGCTACCCAGTAAAATTTATATAAGATAGGAATCACTTAAAAACAATTTACCTATAGGGTGGGCCATAGTGACTCAGCAGACAGACTTTTTGCCTGCCATGCCAGAAACCCAGGTTAGATTCCGAGTGCCGGCCTATGCAAAAGAAAAAAAAAAAACATATATATATATATATATATATATAATTTACCTATATAAAATGTGATTTTTTTCTCTAAATTTTGAAATGGGAGCATAATTTTGAAAATGCTTGCTTTTTTCTAGTCTGCTTGAGAAATGTTGGGAAACTGTTATTTTACTCTGTGTCCAGGAGTCAATGACAGGAATTAAGCAGAAGTATGATTTCTACTCATCTCTCTGGCCAACACTGTTTGGAACATTTCCTTGCCAGATGATTCTAGTAGATTTTGGCTATGGTACCAGAAGGTCAGAATCTCTGAGGTTTGGCAGGCTATCACAAATTCTAAAAGGAACTAATTCCTCACTCAACAGATTGAATATCTTATTCATTCAGTGAGATGCTAGACTGAATTTAACAACAATAACCACAGGAAAATCAGCTGTTAGTCTGTATGTTTAATTTAGAGACTCCTTAAATCGTAGAGAAAAAAAGAGAGATGTTGACTTATCTTTCTACATTTTATTTTCTAAGCTCGCATAAGCTAATGCGATTTATTTCTACTTTTTAAAGGAAAGAATTCTTATGTAGAATTCTGTAATATTTATCCTATCTTTCTTTCATAAGAGAGTATCCAATTATATCTTTTGCATAATGCAGAATCTTCATCATCACAGAGAACAAAACACTTTAAATATATTGCTCAGAGAAATTTCAATCATCTCTGGCATACAGCACTCAAGGTATTTCAGATATTTATTGAGAGCAATATAAAAGAAAGTTCACAGCAGATTGCCATTTTGATGTGGTACTTTTTGCAGTATACACTTGCAGTAAAATCTTAGAGAATATGTATAAAAAGAATATATTAGTAGTATTGCACATTTTGACCCCACACTTTGACAGGAAATTATGGCATCCTTCTATTTAGCAGATATTTACTGAGCACAGCTTTATGCTATGCATGTAGAAGAACACATTCTTAATAGTCTATTCCCATAGCCATGGGCAATGTCTTGTGCCCACTTTAGGGTCTGTGCACCTCTCGGTGAAAACCTTTTCTCTGTGCAGTAGCAGGAAATAGGCATGTTTTAATACTAGATTATTAATTAATTAAATTGTCTGTTTATTTATTCTGGTACATGTCTCTGTTTGCCAAGGCTGCTACGAATGGGGACAAGAATATAAATGGGAGGGAGCAACAGGCAAAAATGGGATGAATGTTAAAGTTTTCTAGAAAATAATGGCAATCTAGGCAAAGGAATAAGACACTAACAAATTAACAGGAATAAATGGTATTGCAAAAGGCATGCAGCATTAGATAAAATGAGTTTTAGCAACATCTATATTTAAGGGCTGCTGCAGCAAAGTACTACAGACTAGTTGGCTCAAACAAGAGAAATGCATTATCTCGTATTTTGTACGTCGTAAGTTCAAAGTCAAGGTGTCATCAGGGTCGTATTTCCTCTGAAAGGGGAGAATTCATTTCATGTCTCTATCCAGTCTTCCGGTGGGTGGGTGGCAATCCATGACATTCCTTCATTTACGGCAGCATAACTCAATCCCTGTTTCTGCCACAAGTCTGTCTGTCTGTCTATTTCTTTCTCTGTGTCCAAATTTCCTCTTCTTATAAGGAAACTAGTACTATCAGATTAGGCTTATGGTGGTTTGAAGCTGTGTATACCCCAGAAAAGATAGTGTTCTTAAAACTAATCCATTCCTGTGGGTGTAGATCGATGGTAGATGGAACTTTTGATGAGGTTATGTCAGTTGATACCTGTGCCTGCTGGGTTTTAATCCTCTTGGTAGAATCCTTTATAAGAGGATGAAAGAAACAGAGAGAAAAGCCAGAGAAGCTGAGAGAGAAGGACATAGAGAAAACAGAAAGTGTCCGCGACTTCTCGCTCAGCGTCAAGCCCCCGGCCGGCGGGTGAGACAATGAGGAGAGACAGAGAGACGCAGACAAATCCGCACTGGTGAGAAACACAGATCCAAGACACGTAGCAGTTGTAAGCACAGACCTTTACTGGAGTTAAGCTTGCATTCTCTGTTACAGGTTCCGCGCGGGACAAGATACCCCGCGGGGGAACAACCTCTATGCGGCCGTCAGGTACGGCTCCCTGTGGGTCGTCTCCCCCCACCCTGTCCGGGTAACCTCTTATATACATGATTCAAGCCCAATAGGCTATCGCCACGTCTACAAGGGTGATTGGAGGATTGGGTTGGCGGGTGTATGTGTCATAAGCGGAAGCAGGATGTGGGCGCCATCCTGGCTCACTCGATGGGCGGGGGGAACTCTAGAGCAGGCCGCAGCGCATCCACTAGGCCTGACCCGGGAGGCGGCTCTCCACATCTCCCCCTTTTTTATTATTTTTGGTCCGTAGACCCTTTCTTAGACCCAGTGTCTCCATTGATGAGTGAGCTCCCGTGAGCTTGATTAGCCCACTACTTGTTTTGGTGCTTTGGGGAGTCTGGACTAGGCTTGCTAGGCACCAACCAGAATGCCTCCTCATATAGAGACCGGAGAGCCCGTGAACTGGAAACCACGTGACTCTCCCTGCAGTGCTTCGCCTCGCAACTGGGCTAAGCGGGGCTCAGGAGAGCGGCAACCAGAGTCGAGAGTGTCACTAGATGTCTCTGTGCAATGGCCAGAGTCTAGTCTGGCCAGGACCGTGACTCTGCCTTAGAGATCATCCTTTAGGCAAAAATTATGACTTCTGGTGCCGCCTTTTACACCCGGGACACGGCCATGGGCTTTGCAGCAGATCCTGTTTTCGAGCGCCCCGCCCTGAGTGGCCGGGATGGACCGTCCGGTGAGGGGGAGGACCGGGCAGCGGGACGGTCGTTGCCAGGAGCATCAGGGGCGAGTGACATAGCCAACATGGTAGTGACACGTAATTGCTGCTGTGTCTGGAACAAGCGTTCTAACAAACATTTAACAGTGACTAAGCCCACTAATAGTCCCACTGCCACGAGAATCCAAGTAGTCAAATTGGGCCAAGAGAACCATGAGGTGACTCGGTTCCACAGACTTTGTACAGTCTCGCCCAGTTTGGAAAGGTCGAAGGCAACGGGGGTTATTAAAACTGGTCCCCCTTCTAAACAATCGAAGGGTGACCGGCGTTTTCGTTGCTATCTCGTCAGTCGCCGCCGTCATCAGCAGAGTTGGAGACCGGATCTGGTGGCTCTGGTTGGAGGCTTATCAATTTTCTGGGCAACAGTTCCTTGGCGTCCTCGGGCGACGTCACGGTTCTCACCAGTCTTTCCGGAACCCACACTGGTTGACGTCCTGGTTCCTAGGGAAAAACACAAACAGAGCCTCTGGCCCAGCTGAGCACTGGGTCAGGGCCTTGCCATTGTCCTGACAGGACATCCTTCCAACGGACTAGACCTCTATGTGGAGGACTCGGAGTAGTATGCTGAAGAGCAGGTGTCATTCCTAGTGAATTTTCATTTAAAAAATTATATGTAAATAAGGCTACAGACAGTTGAGCCTTCGGGGACAGGCCGTGGCCTATTCCTCTAATGGTTTCCTCCGCCTTGCACGTCGGCCAGGCGGAGGGCCATTCCTGTTGTCTTATGATCGACCGATCGGCCCCGGTATCTAGCAGGCCCATGAAGGGTCTGCCTTGTACCTTAATAGTTAGCATGGGTCGAGACTCCAGGGACATATGGAGGCCTTCAAAAACTTCTCCAGTAGATCCAAACCCTTTATTTCCTCTCTGTCTGGTTCTACTCGGGAAGGATGCATGTAAGCTGGGCAAGAGCAGGAGCTGTGCCAGCTTATCACCCTCTGCAATGACTAGGGTGCCTTGCTGAGACTGAACCATAACCTGGGCAAAGCCTGTGAAATCCGAATCTACAATGCCTGGTATAACTGTTAGTCCTTTCAGGGCTGTGGATGCTCTCCCTAATATGAGCCCAACAGTCTTCGTTGGTAAGGGCCCTTTAAAGGAGGTCCCCACCAATTGGACTCCCATGGAGGGGGTCAGTACAAGCCTGGAGGTGGCACAGAGGTCCAGTCCTGCTGATCCAGGGGATGCGCGAATTTGGACGGGTGTTGTGTCGCCGGATGGCATGCAGGGGGGTCCATCGAAAGGGTGGACCCCCTCTGCCCGTTTTTTGGGTCCTGTTCAGGACGGCCAGAAAGGCGCACACCCTGCGCATTGAAGGCTGACCTACAGTCTTCTGCGCGATGGGGTCCCTTGTGGCAACGGCCACATAGCCTGGTTGCCGCATATGGTCTACCAAACTGTTGAGTGGCAGGTGGTTGGCCTTTATTGGGACAGTTTCTCTTAATGTGTCCCAACTGGCCACAATGATAACATCCTCTTGGCTTTGTTCCTAGGTCTTTGGATGTCTTTGCAGCTACTTGTAAGGAGCTGGCTAGCATGGCAGCTAGACCTGCATTAGTTAACGGGCTACCAGCATCTCTGCAGAGCCGAACCCATTCCGTCAGGTTTTTTCCTCTGTTTTGTGCTAGGATAACTTTACATTCCTTGTTGCACTGCTCAAATATCATTTGTTTAACTACAGTCTCTGCCACTCCTGGATCTGAGAAAATTCTCTCAGCCGCAGTTTGCATTTTGGCTACAAAATCCACGAAGGGTTCTGTGGGGCCCTGATGTATGTTGCTGAGTGAGGCTTGAGCCTCTCCCTCACCTGTCAGCTTTTTCCAGGCTCCTACGAAACAACGGAAAATCTGGGCGTAGACTTCTTGAGGGAACCCTGTTTGATTCTGGGAGTGGGCACCTTTCCCCAATAGCATATCTGCATTCCACCCGCCACGTCTCCCCGCTGCGTTTTTTGCGGCTTGTTCCTCAGCTAGCTCCTCAAACCATGCTTTCCAATCTATATATCGGCCCTGTGGTAAACAAGCACGGGCCAGCTGAAAAATATCTGCGGGTGTATGATTCAGGGCGGAAAGGTTTTCAACCATATTCAGGGTAAAAGGGGCATTGGGGCCATACTGATGGACGGCCTGCCTCAATTCCTTTAAAATTTTGTAATCATATGGCTCATGCTGATTGTTACCTTGGGGATTGATAATAACTGGGTACATTTCTGAGGCTGGCTGTGGCTCAAGTGGTTGGTAACCACCCAGCATGCCAAAAGGTCTAAATGTTGAGAAAGGGGTCCACTTCCAGAAATGTCTCCCTCTGTTACCTGATGACGAAGAGTTCTGAGGGCCTGTGTACTCGGGCGGGGGGCACGGCAGTAACTGCCCCTCCCCCGACCAGCCTGTAGGGGGTTCCGGGTCTCGCAAAGGAGGGCCACTGTAATTACCTGATTCGGCCACCAGAGGGAGCCCGTGGTGAGGGTTTTTGGCGAGATCACCAAAACCATTCACCGGAAGCCGCCGCGCCCCTGCAGCAGGCGCTGGCGGGGCGGAAGGCTGCGTGGGTGAGACAGGGGGCCTCCCCCAATCGATCAGCGGAGGCGCGTCTGCACCCTCGGTCTCATCACCATCTGACTCTGAGTCAGAGGTGTCTGAACTAGCGCCAGACTCTGGCGGCTTACAAGTGGGCGGCTCACTTTCACAGGAGCCGTCCGCTAAAAGGGTCTTTAAGGGAGCTAACAAAGGTAAACTTCCGGACTGCCCCATGTTTGCAGTCAGCACTGTACTTTAATCACTCGGAGAGCTCTTCCGAGTCCCCGGGGCTACCTGAAAGCCCGCGGGCCTTAACTCTCACGTAATAAGAAGTACTCACCTTCTCGCGGTGATCAGGCGTGGGAAGTCCGCTGCGAACTCAAGAAGCACGTCCTCACCAGCTCGGGGAAAGGCAGCAGAAGGGTCCCCCGTACGGGCCACCACTTGTCCGCGACTTCTCGCTCAGCGTCAAGCCCCCGGCCGGCGGGTGAGACAATGAGGAGAGACAGAGAGACGCAGACAAATCCGCGCTGGTGAGAAACACAGATCCAAGACACGTAGCAGTTGTAAGCACAGACCTTTACTGGAGTTAAGCTTGCATTCTCTGTTACAGGTTCCACGCGGGACAGAATACCCCGCGGGGGAACAACCTCTATGCGGCCGTCAGGTACGGCTCCCTGTGGGTCGTCTCCACCCACCCTGTCCGGGTAACCTCTTATATACATGATTCAAGCCCAATAGGCTATCGCCACGTCTACAAGGGTGATTGGAGGATTGGGTTGGCGGGTGTATGTGTCATAAGCGGAAGCAGGATGTGGGCGCCATCCTGGCTCACTCGATGGGCGGGGGGATCTCTAGAGCAGGCCGCAGCGCATCCACTAGGCCTGACCCGGGAGGCGGCTCTCCACAAGAAAGAAATCATAGAAACAAAGAAGCCAGAAGCTGGAAACAAGGGAACCTGGGAGAAAGGAGAGAGATCAGCAGATGTTGTCATGTGTCTTACCATGTAACAGAGGAGTTGGTCTTTGGGTAGAAAGCATCACCTGTGATGCCTTGATTTGGAAAGTTCCATGGCTGCAGAACTATAAATTTATAAGTTACTAAATCCTCATTATTAAAAGCCTGTCCATTTCTGGTATATTATATTTTGGCAACTTAAGCAAACTAAAATAAAGGTTCACTCTAATCTAGTTTGGCTCATCTTAACTAATAACAACTTCAAAAATTGTATTTCCAAATAAAATCACATTAACAGGCCTGTGGGTTAGAACTTGATTATATTTTTATGGGGTACACAATTTAACACTCAACAGTACATAATCAGATAATAATGCAGAAGAGGGGTCTGGTGCCAGAAAGTCAAGTTAAGAGGTCAGTACAATAATCAATGAGGCCTAAAGAAGGCTTGGACTGCAGGGATAGAGAAAGAGAGGGAGGGAAAATATGAACAGGAAGGAGCGAGAGGAAAAAATGGGATGAAAGTTAAAGTTTTATAGAAAATAATGGCTATACAGGCAAAGGAATAAGACACTAGCAAATTAATGGGATTAAATGGTATTGGGAAAGGCATGCAGCGTTAGATAAGATGAGCCTTGGCAGCATCTATATTTAAGGAATTAAAAGAAAAGAAGTAGCTGGCAAAGAAAGATAGCAAAACGACTGGGAGAAAGTTTTACCAAAGAAAAAGTTTTATCATTTTCAGGGTAAATGCAGTTATGGCTAGCACAGATGCAGAAATTATGCTTGCTTTGCTATCAGGAGTCAGAGGTAAATAGAAACTATAGTCTTTGTTTGCAAATAAAAATTAATAAGAGAAATAAAAAGTTTATTTGAAATATATAAAAGCAGGAGACTAAAATGGCATTATAAACAATTTGATGGTAAATAATAGAAAAAAAAACTTTAACATTTGAAAATAGACCAATTGCATTTAGAAGTAAAGATCTCTCCTGATGTCCATGGGTGTAATTTTATTGAATGGTGGGGAAGGAAGTCGACTCGTAACTTGGTGATAGGGAATGAAGGAAATTGGGAAAACATGGTGCGACAATTTCTTTTACCTAATTTAGTGGCTAAAGGAAGGAGGGAGACAGGCTCTCCATTTGAATGACATAAAAGTTCAAGAAAAGTGCTTTGTTCATTTATAAAAATAAGTGTAGAATGAGGGGGAACTGAAGAAAGAGGTGACACTAGAGTAGTTGGGGAAAATTCAAGAGGAGGCGAAGAAAGCATTAATTTCGGGAAGAAGGAGCAGGGCTACTATTGCCTATTGATAAGACAGGAGAAAGAAGTAGTTAGGTATTTCCCCCCAATGGCTTCTGGTATATTTATGAAATAATCAGAGACATGTTGATAGTGAGACAAGTAGAAACAGTTTAAGGATCTTGAGGAGAGAGGAAAAGATGTGGAGTACCAGAAATGTGGAATGCAATAAACACTTGATTAAGGATTAATATTCCAGTAACTAAGAAACCACCTAAGATAGGTGACTATTTTTAGTATTGCTGTTTCTGGTGTTTATCACCACCTTCTTTTTGAGTTCCACAAGCATTTATTGAGCTCAGCCTATGTGCCTGGAGCTATATGAGAACTAGTTGGTTTTGTGAGACAAGGAGAAGAGATGGCTTTTCAATGAGCACGTGTTTCTATTCTGCCGGGTGCATCAGGTCAAGGTAAATAGTTTATTTTCAGCCCATTCTCTTCGTGTATAGAATTTCATTGTCACAAATTCCATTTGCTGCTCACATATGACTGGGTTGTTTTGCTGGCCATGGACTTTCCTGTGTATGTTCTCTGTATTTTGTGAATTGAGAAAAAATTCATAATGTTAATATTTTGTTTTTTTCTCCTTATGTTTCAATTATTGATAGGCTGCATGTTTATCAGAGGTGCCTGCTGTCAACATCTCTGCCTCAATTTAGCATCATCAGTAGAATTATATTATGGCTAACTTCCCTGTGCAAGATCAGTAACTAGGGTACTAACCACAAAGCCAACTGCACTAATTTGTGAAAAAAATATCATTAATTTTTAGCTTATCAAGTTATTTTCAAACTTCCTTCCTGGCTTTGGAAATCATTCACCAAGACATTTCCTACATCTGAAATGTTTTCAACCTTCCATTATTTCTTCACTCTGTTAATTTAGAATGTCTGCCTTCAAATTTTATGAAATTAAACTGCAATCATTTAACCTTTGCTATTATGCTGATTTATTTATTTATTCATTTTATTTATGGCTCATGCATACTTAATAGATAATGGGAGTAAACTGAAAAAATAAAAAGTATGTAGAATGAAAATGGTTACCAGGCAGAAAATTAGGGGAATGATAATTTCTTTTTTCCTTTATTCACTCCACAGTTACTAGAAATTGTGGTAGAAATTAAAGGTCCTCTGCCTTTCCCTGTGAAATACTCATGTCACTCCTTTGCCACTAGGATGCAGTCATTTTCTTCCGGGGGGGGGTAGATCTTTCTGGTAGCAGCAAGGGACTCTGAATAGCTTACCCATTCCTACCTCGGTGGCTGTCCATGACACTTGAACTAAGTTGATCCAATAAAAATGAAACACAGAACTTGTATTTTTTGTCTGGAGGGAATAAGGGTTTTAGGTTTTATTTTTTGTTTGTGTTCTGATGGAATAGTGCCCAGACATGAGACCCAGAACCCTTGCATCGAGGCTGAGGGTAGCAGCATGGGGACAAGACAGGCAGAGCTGTACTCCAGGACAGTAGAGTCCAAACCATGACCAAAATGGGCCAAGCCTGCCTTATCATGGTCAATTCAGATACGTGAGCCAATAAAATACTGTTACAGTTTTCACAATGCCATCTTCCTAATTATGATAAAATCTAATGTAAAAAATAGAACGGTGGAACCGTTTGGAGTTGAACAAAGTGTCAGGTCATCCCAGAGCAATGAGACTGACATGTAAATGTCTCAGAACCTCTGGTTTTTCTTCTGTCAAATGGGGATATTACTACTACATTGCAGAGTTTTAGTATGAATTTAAAAAATTCAGAAGATGACTCCTGGCCCTCTAAATTCCCTGCTCAAGCTGAGGTTCTTGCACAAAGTGGGCAGATTGCCTGTGACAGCTTGCTGACTCCCCTTCTTTGGGTCCTGGAACTCTCTGGAGACTCCTGCAGACACCACCTTCTATACCTTCAGATTCTGGACATGGGTAGGGATAAAATTTGAATTTGACTTTCTCCTCTATATAATGCAAATATGTACCTATCCCTTCCTTTTTCCAGAGTTCTCCTCACAAAAAGATTAGATTTTCAGAGCCCAGCATTATCCATTCTTTGCATCTCCTTCCCCTTTGGAATGCTGTTGAGAGAGCCTTGAGGGCTTCAAAGTCAAATTCTGTAAATTGGGGGTGGAGAGGGGGGAGTAATTAAAATTGCTGTTAATTGTGAATGCTTTCAGAAAGCTACAGAGTCTAACTAGAGCTGGAATCCATTCCAGTAATTTCTTTTAATTTTTTTAATTAAAAAATTGGCTGCAATTTTTGGGTTTTACTTACATGGCAGGCAGAAAGATAGGCATTTTATATGCATTTTCTCATTCTAAAAAGGGCACATCTTGATGATCCTTTGTTTTTTTGGCATGGGCAGACACTGGGAATTGAACCTGGCATGGCAGGCAAGGATTTTGCCACTGAGCCACCATCACACCACCCTTGACAGTACTTTTCTCTTTCCTGATTGGATTGTAGTATCTGGGAATGTTAGAATCTCTCAATATAGGATAGTGCTAAATAGAAAAGTAGATGATATTAACAAGAAAATAAGAATTTTCTTGAATATTATAGAAGTTCCCTATTCCTTAGGTGGCCAAAATCAAAAGATGAATAAAATGTAGTGGCATAAACCTCAAAGACTTAATACCTATTCATTGTGAGAAATTTGGTAACAGAAAAAAGTTTAATTATAGCAGAGCATAAATTTCTCAGACAGATTATATTTCATTTTAATTTAGGAATTTGTACAATATTGCCTAAACTTCTACAAATTGAATTGAGGAAATTAAACAGAATTTTTTTACTTAGGTTGTAAAACATAGATTATTCTTCTTTTGTTCAATATCAGCAAATACTCCTTACAGGTATAAGGTTGATGTTTTCCTTCTAGTTTCATATAGTTTTTGTAACATTACGTAGTTTTTTTTTTTTTTAATTACTACATACAGGGTGGTTTCTGTAGAAAGTAACTGGGAAGGATTCTGAAAATGTAATTTGATTTAGGTATTTGGTTTTCTCTTTCCATTTACTTTAGGAATTCAGTTGAAGCAGTCCTCTGTGTGTGCTTATTTCTTTTTCAGGTCTTAAATCTGGTGAATACTTAGGGACTTAGGTGAATAGAATCCAATGAGAATTGTCTGTGCAAGAATTTAAGCTTCATAACGTTTTGAGCTGAGGAAGCTAAGAAAGTTCTATTTCCTGACCTATGCACTCATGGGATATTCTGAAGATTAATGTGTCTCTTTCAGGGAACTAAGGTACATTTAGAGCACTAAAGAAGTCATTTACTAAATGGTACCCTGGGGACTTGAAAGAGTTAATGTACCTCTTACAAGGTGAACAATTCACTCTCAAATGTATGCAATGATCAGTAGCAAAGCTTACAGAGAATTGTTAGGATGTTGGTTAAAAGCAGTTGCAAGTCCCTACTCCCATTATTTATTACTATAGCCTTTAGTGAGTATATTTGCTGGTACTGGATGGATGCATTATGAACAATGCAGATGCATGAGAATTTTATTTTAAGTGAAAAACATGAGGTACTATAAATGTTGGCCAAGGAAAAAATAATTTACATGTGTAAATGTTACCTAAATGGCTTGGGTTTCAAGAATGAGACTAAATTATGGAAATCTAGACCTTCATTCCAGAAATGTGTTCTTCTCAAGTTAAAATAAGAATAATTTTGAATATTTTGAAAATTTTTTCCTGAAAAAAGTAATATGTAAAAATAATCATTAGAAAATTCATAAAGTATAGTGTTGTGTAATAAAGTGAGCCTCTCATACAGAGCACAGAATATAATCACTATTTTATTAAATATTACATAAATAAAAGAAGTCTTACTAACAATCCTTTGCTGTGTGTGATAGGATAATAAGTTGTCGGTTTTTGTTTTCTTATGTTTGTGTATTTGGTAAATTTTCTAAAGACAGTCCTTCTTATGAGAAATAAAAGTTGGAAAAAACAAATCCCAAGATTCAAGTCAGATCATTTCTATCAAAAGGATATAGTATCCACAGAAAAGATTACTTTACTTTTCTTGTTAAATGTTGTTGACTAAATATGAAAACTGGCTAGTAGTGACTGACTCTAATTTACTCAAAGGCATGATGTTACTATTTTGCTTTCTCTTATCTGAGTAGAAGAAATTTGAGCATCACTCAATGCATGATCCTTGCCAAAGGGAAAGCTGTGCTCCTCACTGACTCTTTCGGACAATTTCATTAATCTTCCCAGCCTGATAACATGTCTCAGTATGGAAGCTGGGCACAAAGGAAAGAGGAAACTGTATTTTGCATGGGGAGGGGGGGTGCAGTACAAGGGGAATGTCAAGATTCTTTCTTATCTTTCTGCTCACATTTTACTCTCACCAGCTGATACAATCTACATTCAAGGCTTTCACTGCCATCTACATGCTAAATCTCTAATATCTATCTTTAGAATCGTTCTCTCTCAAGTTTTACCTATCTACATGTACAAATACCTGTACATACGGGTATTCACATTCAATCATATGAGGAAGCTTTCCCAAAGCTCTTCCACCTTTTTATCCTGACTCTGAGGATATTTGACTTCCTATATCCTCATTCTACATTTTAATAAGTCACTCATTCTATCAATTACCCCATCTGTTTCTCTAGTCTCCTTATTTCTCTTGAACCCACACTGACAACACCCATCAGCGTCCTCAGTTTATCTTGTTGAAGTACTGCAATAGTTTCTGAAATTGTATCCCTTCATTTATCCTGTTTTTTCCATATCTTTTATCCATGTTGCAGCGTGGAGTTACATAAAGTCTTATTTCAGGCCCACATTAATTTCTGATTCAAAATCTGAACTCTTTCTGCATACTTTATGCTTCCTATGATAAGGAATTGCAGGAAGTTTTAGCTAACTATTTAGTAAAAAACATTTACAGACTTCCAGTTAAAGGTGATAGGTTGAATCTTTGCATTAGCCTCCATCTCTTCTCAAACCTCACAAAAATCATCAAGTAAGAAGTTCACTTTTTTTCTCTGTGACATAAACTCAAAAGAATAAATAGAATTCCCTTAAAAATGTAGAAGTTGGAAAGTGATAACTGATTTATCAGAAGTGAGTAATTGAATAGCGTGTCAGCAGGACCCTGAGAAGTACAGTGTACATAGAGCCCCCAGAAAGGGTCAAGGAAAAGCAGCACCGGATATTTCTAGAAGTAAGGGTCAAGATGGGGCTAAACTCCAGAGGATTTTGGGGAGTCTATTTGAAAAAAAAAAACAGTTAGATGACCTTTTGATTTATCCTTTCCATTCTGGGCAGCCTAGCAACTGTTCTTCATTCCAGGAAAGATTAGGTGCTCATTCCTGGAAAGGGTTACAAAAAAAACCCTGATTTGGGGCATACCAGAGTATGATTATCATTCTGAATGCTGTAGAATTAAGTAAGTAAGTGTTTATTTACCATCCTGTGACTCCTATACCTCAATCTCTACGAGACTCCTGGAATTGTGTGGTTACAGGTAGGATGAATCTTTCCCAGCATGACCAAAATGAGATAAGCTCAAAAGAAAATACATCAGTATTAGGGGTTCTTGCAAGGGAATGGCCCAATAAATCACCCTTCTGTAGTGCCTTCACCACATCATCACCCAGCACCACATACCCAGATCTTCTAATCAGCTTTTGGTTGTCCCACCCCTAAATGTGAACAGATAACCAAAGGTCACCACGTATTTGGAAAACCCTTTTAATATCAATCACAGAAGCTAAAACGAGTAAAGAGTAAACCAAAATAAAACAAAAAAAATAATACCTTGGAAGAAATTGTAAATATAAAGAAAATAAAATTTAAAAAAAAATGTTAGCAGTGTGAGGGAGGGGCATTACAAAAATGCAACAGGAGAGAATTTATCATGACTCTTGTGCATAATTTTATGCATGCGTCACAACCCGTGCTACTGCACAACACAGAGAATAAATGTTATTGCATAGAAATTTAAAAAATTAATCACCAGGATGTGAGTAGAATCCAAAATGTAATACAAATTGATCTAAAAGTATCACAAATGAATAACAACCCTACTGAAGAGAATGAGAAAGAAAATGGCTAATTAACTTAGGAAAACAACATTTCGATTGGATTCTACAAGGCTCATGACAAAAAGAATTGTTCACACATACTGTGTTCCAGTTAGAAAATTTATTTACAAGTTGGGTATCGGTCAGATTTCTGAAACTACACATTTAGAAGGTTGAAGAAATAAATAAATATACTTGAATTAATGAGAGACAACTTTCACATTATTGTTGAAAGAAAGTACAGATATGGAAAAGGGAAAGTCAGATGAACCCTGTGGTGTTAGATTAGAATGGGAGCGAACAACATAAATTGATGATTTAAAAATTGTAATTATATAAATTGATACAGAAATGAATATTGTTATATTTGCATATATCAGTTAGTATATACATGCTGTCAATTTTAATCTTCTTGAAAATCTCTCCCAGAGCCTCCTTTTGGAGGCAGCTGTGTGTGTGTGTCAGGGTTAGTCTTCATCAGCCTAAGGTTTTCCTTTGCTTCCTTGTGTTGAAATCCATGAATTCTTCTTTAATATTTACTGCCTTGATTTGACGAAGAACATCCTCCAATATATAGATAATATATAATATAACGTAAATATCTATTTCCAAGCTCTGGTCCCTGAGAGGTTCTAGAATCGGTGAGACCTGGCAGCAATGGGCACAGCCAGTGCCAAGATCTAGTTCTGAATATGGTCGTTCATTAAGGGTAGCCAGGGTTCCTTGGAGAGGACCAAAATTAGAACAGTTTGTGTAAGAATGTAAATAATGATTGTATTGGATTATAGCTCAAAGACCAAAATAAATATCCATGATCCTATACTGACACAGCAAAAGAATTCCAAATAATAGATTTATAAAGGATGAGAAAAACAGAAAAGCACCGCAGGAAGACCGGTTGCAGACAATATACAC
Source organism: Tamandua tetradactyla (assembly GCF_023851605.1). Taxonomy (NCBI): domain Eukaryota; kingdom Metazoa; phylum Chordata; class Mammalia; order Pilosa; family Myrmecophagidae; genus Tamandua; species Tamandua tetradactyla. The sequence continues at coordinate 29,040,668 of NC_135350.1, forward strand.
CAATGTTAGCCACAATTAGAATGCAAGTGTTTTAGATGAAAATGGATATTTTCACAGTTTCAAAATATCTCTCCTCAAAAGCTCATTAAATCCAAAGGTTAAAAAAAAATGTTCACAGTGGAAAACAGGACCGAAACCACTTTAACTAAAGACAAGATAAATATCACCAGCAATAAGACATACCAACATCAGGTATCCTAAATATGATATCCTCAGTGTGATCATGAGGAAATAACACGCAATCCAAGTTGAGGGATATTCCACAAAATAAGTGGCCAAGGCTCTTCATTTTGTAAAGTAGTGAAAGACAAGCAAAGTATGAATTGACACATCCCAGAAGAGACTAAGTAGCCATGATGAGTAAATGCAATGCAGAATCCTAGAAGAGCTAAAGAACATTAAAGAAAATTACTGATGAAATCTGAATGATCTTGATGGTTTAGTTAATAATATTGTATCAATGTTAATTTATTCACTTTTATCATTCTGCTATAATTATGAAAGATTTTAATTATAAGACAAGCTAAGCAAAGGTATAGAAACCGTCTCTGCACTATTTTTCTATTTTTGAAAATTTTCTGTAAATCTAAAATAATTTCAAAATCATTTCTTATGAAATGCTAATATTACTCTCAGAGAGAGAAAATATATCGATCCACGAAACAGGAATATACTACTATAAAAGTAGCATTCATAGAATACAAATTATCCCTTAAAAAATGAAATGGTGAAATTAGAAATAGAAACTCAATAAAAGGTTTTTTTGGATAAAACTGAGGAAAACTTCAAGACAGTAGGAAATTAATAAAAAAGAAAATAGGAGAGCAAGGATAGAAAATTACAAGAGCAAGTCAAAAGTTCTGGTATCCAAGAGAGAATAGAGGGTAATAAATTATCAATTATTATTTAATTTGGTAAAATCTTAATAAGAAGGCTAACAAAGTAACTTTATATCAGTGATCCATTCATAGATATTTATTTTATTCTTTAGGTTGTAGGATCTTAGATACTATTTTCTTGTGTGTAATAGACTCCAGAAGAAGCATTCCTGTGCAATTTCAGAACACTAGAGGCAAATAAAAGATTCTAGGTACTCAGAGAAGAAAACGTGTCTCAATATAAAGCTGAAAGAAGTAAGAATTGTGTTGCATTCTTTAGTAGCAGCATACGAAGCTAGAAAATTTTAGCATAGAAAGGCTTTCAAATTAGATACTTAACTAGCAAAACTATCATTAAAATATGAAAGTAACATATACATATTTTCATAAATATATCTCAAAAGTTTACCCCAATGTGTTTGTTTTAGGAGGTCATTGGAAGATGTACTTCATCAAACCAGGGCAGTAAATATTAAAGAAGTGATGGATTTCAAGATAAAGGAGAAGCAAAGGAAACCCTTAAGATGATAAAGTCTATTCCTGCCACATACATCATACCACCTAAAGGAAACTCTAGGAGAGATTTTCAAGAAGATTAAAATAAGATAGTATACTGAATGTGCTTCAGTACATTATGAAGAGAACCATATAACTGCAAGAAAATAAGAGGATAAATTAGCAGTTAACTATACAGAAGGCCAGACAAATTGATGCAATCATTAATCCAAGGAAAATTTAAAAATTGTTCAGGGGGTGGTAAAAAGAGGTATTAACAGTTAACTATGTGACTCAGCTATGAAAAACATTGGGTCATATAAAATCAAATAGAGAACTGATCAAAAATTATTATATTTATACTGGGAAAATGAAAGTATAATGTGGAGGCAGCTGTATTAAACAGTCCTAATCTTCCATTGTGAGAGTTCAATGAAAATGTGTACAATGTTAAAATTTAGAAATAAGAAGAAATTGCAGGGAATGTATAGAAGAGAAAACCTACAAGAATTAATCTGTTTGAAAAATAGAAAGCAGTTGCCTCTGAGTTATAATAAATAAGAGGAGACAAAGGTAGAGGTGTTTGAATCTTTAAAAAGTGTTCATGTTAATCTCCAAATATATTAAACACTTAATATAAAAAAGAAAAAGAAGAAATAAGTGATCTATTCCCCAAAGAATATTGCTAAGCTATTAAAATTAGTTTGACTGACAGTAGAGAATATTTACTATGTGCTGGGGGCTGCTCTGGTACTTTGCACACACTATCTTAATCCTTTCAGTGGTTGTTCCCATTTAATGAATGTGAACCATGTTCTAAGAAATTGATATATTTCTAAAATCGCCCAGATAAGTAGTGACAACAGAGATCAGACCCAGTCAGTTTGTCTTTTACCATGCAATACCCTGCAGGCTCTCATATCATTATACCTGATCGTGGAATACTATCGTTGTGCGGATAGGAACTCAGAGGTGGTGCAAGAGGACCTGGGTCTATATTTCAACGACTATTTGCCAACAATGAAGTTTTCAGAAGGTCAATGACTTTCTATAGACCTTAACTTTCTTATCTATATTGAGAATAATAACTACTTCCCATAAAGTTAAGCACGGGTAACAAATTGATATAAAGCTTAGCATAGGGATGGCCCACCGTAGGCCCAAATGAATGTTAATTGAATTTACTAGATTACTGAAATAGAAATGAAGTTCAACTGTTAGTGTGTCTGTTATTTTTAATTCTACCTATAGCTACTTCAGAGTGTCTAAGGGTAAGTCATGGATACTCTAGGGAAAGTTATACTATACACATCTTGTGATGTTTAAGGTATCTGGTCTAAATTTCTGTATATATATAAATGTGTGTATGTATATACGTGTATATATATGTGTGTGTGCGTGTGTGTGTGTGTGTGTGTGTGCTCCCAGAATCAAGCCGGGATGATTATTAGTTAAGCTATTATGATTTTTTTGACACTTTTTTCAAAATACTCCTTTTCCAAAACAGTTTGTTAGTTAAAATTAATACATGCATCTTACTTAATTGCACTTGTTAAAGTGTTATTCTCTCAGCTCGTTCTATATGTAAAATAAGTTTGATCAATATTTTTATACTCCAGAGATGAAATTTTGACAACCTTAAAATTAATTTACTTCTACATAATAAAAATCTACAAATTATTATCAAAGAATAGCAGTTTTTAGGTATTCAGATGTTAAGGCATTTTTATTGTTTCTGTGCATTTTCAAAGTGTCCAAAAAAAAATTTCTGCCTCAGAATATTAACAGTTGTATGAGAAAAAGGTGTTCCATAATGATAAATTATTTGGAGAATGTTGAGTTAAGGTAAGATAGGGTTCTTTCAGCTTTCCAGAGCCTCTAATGTCAACTTATGCTTTCATTGCTAATGTGAGATATAATATGCACTGTTTACCAAAATTAAGTTGACCATAACATCTTTTTAAATTTCAAATTTTATTTATTTGTTGTTTGTGATGCTTCCTTGAGAAATATTTTCTTTTTTCTCACAAAACCCACTAGACCTAAAGGCCTAACAAATAGAAGCAGGGGGATTGATGCTGGGAGCTCACTTTATTTTTTTGTTATATATTTTATTTTTGGTCCTTCTTATTTTCTATTCCAGACACTTACAATTCCTCTCCAGAAATGACATTGATAAGAGGCTTTCCCCCTAATTACTCTTCACAATTTATTTACGTCTTACATGTTTTATACCAATCAAAAGGGAAAAATCAATAAATTAAAAGTCTATGTTTAAATGAGATGATAAGTAGCTGTATATAAATTCAATTTTTATGAAATCACAACTTTCACGGAGAAAGTTGCACCTACTTCTAAAGTCAGAAATATGAACCATGCTTGTATTGATAATGGTAAAATTTAGTACTTTTAGGGTACTAAAGTTTGAGTTGGAATCAAGTCTTAGGTACGTAGCTTTCCAAGATTTAGTTTTGCAAGGTTGGTAACACACAGATACAAATCTGGCATATTTTTTTAGCATTTTCATATTTGTGTGGAGGGAGTTTCTTGTCCCTAAGAGTGTTTTGTTCTTAGATAATTAAATGTACAATAGTCATAATTAATCCTAAGGAAATTAAGTTGTGCACAACTGCTTTATTTTATATATTAAAAACACAGAGTTAAATATGAGACTTGACAAGAAATTTAGTATAAGTTTCTAACTCTATGTATTTTGACTATTCATATTCTTACCTCTCAAATATGGAAAACAAGAAAAAATAAATAATCGTTTCGGTTTCCCACATAAACTGCAATAACAAATTATGATGATATTTGGAAATTCATTAACTCTAAATTTGTATACAAGTGGATAATCTAGGTAACTATCTGCATTATTTAGTGAAAAATATTCTAAATGGTCTATTCAGATAAGTGAATTAATATGTTTTGTGTTATATATAAAATAGAGCCTAAATTCACCACAAACTTTGATCATCTGGGGCATTCTGAAGGGAATCACCAGGTCAAAAGCCACCGTGAGTGTTTAGCTTAGTCTCTGTTCCTTCTTAGGTGCCTCACTGCAACACTAAAGCTTAACATCAGTCATGATGAGATATTTTTTCCTTGATTAGTGACCCTAAAAACTATACCACAGGCTCTCTACCATTCCCCTCCTTGGTGAAGTGGAAATAAATTTGACAAGTAAAGTTTTCAGAGAAGCCCACCCCTCTCATACCGAGAGCACACTTAAAGCCATCCTCTCCTACAGTAGACCTAGAACAAAAGATGAAAGATATTTGTTTTCAAGAATGTAAAACACATGCTAATTTTCAGACCTCTGTGAAAAATGTAGTGATGACATTAACAATACTTACAATTCACATGTTCTTCACATGTTTTCTTTCAGCAAAAAGAATGTTTTATAAATTTTATTTTGTTTAACATTCATGGAAATAAATGTTTCAGTGGATCTCTGGTTTTATTTAACCTCAGGCATATACATATCCTAAAAACATAGTTCCTCTGTGATGAAGATTTATCTTTTAACAAATGCTGCATATGCATCACAAAGTTTAACTGTAAGCTAAAGGCACTAATGTGTGGCTAATTTTATAATGCCAGCACATGCTGCTGTTGAAAGAACATCTTCCAGTGTTAACCTCTGGCCTCAGTGGCTGCCATCGAAAGAAAGGAGAGGAAGAAACAATTTGACAAACAAGAGATATTTTTTGCTGGAGACACAGAACATGGTAACTAGTTGGAAATCATTAAATTGTAAGTGCAATCATAGTCTAATTTTATAAATAGATCTCGACTACAGATCACCTTTTATAAACATAATTGCTTATCATTAAATTACTTCAAATACTTCTTGCAAAATAAATAAAATGTGATAACTGCCACTAATTTTGATTTAACCTGCATTTGTGGTCTTATTTAATTTAAAGCCTTTAGTTGTAATTCTTTCCATTTAAACAGAAAACATAAAGACTACCACACAGATTCATATTGTAAGATAATGAGAAACATTCTTGGAATTTTGTTTTAACAACATAAATGGGAACAGAAGAGATATGAATATGTCCTTCTTTGGGGGACACATATGCAGACAACATAAAATATCCATTCTATTTTGGGTATCATTTAAAGGACTGAAAATTTATTGAATTAAAAATCTTATTTGATTGCACTTAAAAATAATGATATATCTAATTCATATATAGACTTGGGAGATTAAAAAAAATGGCCACAGATAATTCCTACTAATTGCACACATGCTTCTTTGCAGTGTGAATTGTACTTCTTCTATTAATAGGTAGAATCCATTTCTCCTCTTCTTAAATCTGGGTTGGCCCTGAGATTTTCTTTGGCCTGTAGGAAGTGGTGGAATTTATGTTCTGCAACTTCTGAGTCCAAGCCTCAAAAGAATATGCAGGTTCTGCCCTCATCTTCTTAGAGCCCCCCTGTCACCACTTAACAGAAATATGAGCTAGTCTCCTTGAGACCACTGGTGAGAGTAAGCCAACCAACTAAGAGCCAACTTCTCAGTGTGTGTGAGGTTACTTTCAACCATCTGGGCTTACTTGAAGCTACCAGCTGACTGTAGCTGAATGGATGGTTCAGATGAGACTAGCAGAAGACCCACCAGCTGATGACCCAACCCAATTTGCCAACTCACAGAATCATGAACAAATCATTAGTGTTTTTTAATATGCTGTATGGTGAGGGTTACATTTCATTCTTTTTCCATATGATTATTCTATTACTGCAGCTCATTTGTTGATTTTCTTTTCTTTTTTTTTTCGAAATGCATAGGCTAGGAATTAAACCCAGGTCTTCTGCATGGCAGGTGAGAATTCTACCGCTGATCTACCCTTGTACCCCCTTATTGGTTGTTCTAAGCCACAAAGTTTTGGATGCTTCATTCTGTAACAATAGATTACTAATACAAATAACATGCTACCAAGACTTTAATATATGAATCTCTTGAAAACACCTGAAAAGAAGAGATCATCCTTACTTCTCTATTCATAACGTATAACCTATATTTTCATGATGTTCTAATTTAGAATTAGTTTAAGATATTGCATCAGCTAATATCATATATTGGGTATATTTAAAAATCATTTTCTGAATGATTCTAATCACTATTTTTCTGCTTTTTTTATTCACAAAGTTTTCTTCATATTGAATTTGCACCATTTAATTTTCTCCTCGTCAAACATATTCTGAATCCTACTCAATGAATTTCATTATGTTGTTACACAATGTGTTTGTAGGTCATTTGAGACACTCCTGTTTTCTTTTGATGTGGGACTCACACTCCTTAGTTCAATGTCATCGTCATTCTCTCATCAGGTTTATTATTAAAAATGTGAAATCTCATTAAATACTGGATCTCTTCATTCAGCCTTCACAGCTTTACTCTTGACAAGAGTACTTTTGTGATCTGCCCTGTCTCGATAAAAAATAATTTGTTCTTGGCAAATTCAGCCACACCCATATCCTGAGTCAATAAAATTGGACTTGATGGCAGATTGGGAACACATTGCCCATATGTGAGATGAAGGTGTTCTCCTATAACCTTTACACCTGGGGTGAATATAACCTCAGTTCAATATTTGTATTGAGCACTGACCCAAACTCAATATGTTTTCTTTTTTTGGAAAGCAATATACAAGAAATGTAATGGCTTTTAAAAAGTAATTTAATAAGTTATAACAGGTCTAAGGTAATAAATATGTCCTAAGTAAGGCATCCAGGGAGATATTTGGCTCAAGGAAGGTCAATCTGGGAAGACATGTGGCTAACATCTGCTAATTCTTACTCCCTGTTCTGTTGCTTCCAGCTTGTGATGCCAGTGGTTTCTTCTCTAAGTGTCTGTGGGCATTCACTTAACTCCTCCAGAACACAACTTGGAGTTCTGGCTTGCTTAGAAGGCACACAGCATCATCTGCTGGGCTCTGCCCATGTCTAGGTATCTGCTATCTCTGTTGACACTCCAAGCATCTCCAAACTTCTGAGTCTCTGTCAGCTCTGAAGCAACAACTTTCAAGTGCCTGCATCTGAGATTTCTCTGAAATGTTTCTCCTTTTAAAGGACTCTAGCAAACTAATCAAGACCCACCTAGAATGGGTGGAGTCACATCTCCTTCTAATCAAAAGGCCACACCCGCAATTGTGAGTGTCAAGTATCCTTGGCGATAACTTAATAAAAAAATTCTGCCCTGCAATATTGAAGCAAGGTTAAAAGAAACATCTGCTCCCACAAAATTGGATGAGGATTAAAACATGGTTTGTCTGCGGTGCACAATGGTTTCAAAGCAGCATACTATCTTATTTCTCAAATTACCTTGGCTAGACCTTGAACTGCAATGTACATGTCCTTTACTCTAACACAATTTCACCTCCTAGAAAGCAAACCACACAGTCCCAGCTTAAATATTGTAGATCTTTTTGTTACAGATGCTAACCAGAATCAAATTCAAGTAAATTTGACTCTGAAATTGGTGTTTTAAATTCTGACTCCCTCACAGTACTTTGTTGCCCTGTCCAGTCTGAATTTGCATATATTCCGTCTTTCCCACATAACTATACCAGCTAAAACAGAGAACCCTACCCACTAGGAGTAAACTCCCCTGTTTATTCTTAAGGTTTATATCAATTAAGAAGAAACAGTTTTTCTGCTCACAGGGATAACTGAAGAGAGTTTAATGAAAAGATTATCTCTAGCTGATGACTTCTATTTGTCAAATCCAACTAGAAACCAGGAGCCAAGGCAGCCAAGAGCTCTTGGACCATACAGCTGAGCACAGAATGATACAAGTAGACATAGGGGCACAGAGAATAAGTATCATAGCTGGGATAGACTGTCTATATAATGTCCTAGGTTAAATTCTGGATCTTTCCTCCTACTTTTCTCAGAGTTTAGATTAGGTGCACCCAAGTACATCTGGAGACCCAAATGCCAATATATAATATTTATATTAGTCTGGGTTCTCTAGAGAAATAGAACCAACAGGAGAAATTTGTAAATATTATGAGCTTTTTATAAGAATTGTCTCACGTCACTGTGGGGATAGGCAAGTTCAATTTCCATAAGGCAGTCTGCAAGCTGAGAATTCTGGTGAAGATTTTCAGTGAATTCCCCGGGAGAAGCTGCATGGCTGAAGTAAGATGGAAATTCTCTCTTCTGACTACTGAAATCACCATTTCTCTTTTTAAAGCCTTCAGCTAATTGGATGAGACTGCTCTTGTTGTTGAAGGTGATTTCCAAAGTTGAGTGTAGATGCTGTTAATTCACTCATCATTTAATTCTACAAAATGTCCTCACAGTAACAACTGGGTCAGTGCTTGCTTGACCAAACAACTGGGCACCATCACCTGGCCAAGTTAACACTTGAACCTAAGCACAGCGCTTCAGGAGGAACTATAATTTTATGCACACACACATCAAGTGCATAAAAATAAAGGCTTTATAAACCTTTGCTGATGCTGCCCTTAACTAGAGAAAGGTATGTGGATTAAGAGTAAGCTTTGAAAGTGAAAAAACTTACTTCACATTCTGAAGTTTCCAAATCTTAACTTCATAATCTTGAGTAAAAAAAACTTAATTTTGTAACTTTCATTCGTCATCTATAAAATGGGGATGATTATATCTACCATACAGAATTTCTATGGGTATTAAACAAGAAGATGCTTGTAAGAAACTTAGAACATGCCCAGAACTTAGTAAATTCTCAATAAATTTGAGTTATTATATATATCTGAAGGTCATTATGTACAGAGAGCATTGGTAACCTTGAAGACTGTCATTTTCATCTTAATTAATGGCCAAGAATTTTCCTGTAAGCGTGGGTGTCTGGACTCCTGTGTCTTCTAGTAACTTGCTTTTTTTTTTTTTTTTTTTCCTTTGTATGTTGTATGGTGGGGTCACATTTCATTGTGTTTCCATGTGAGTGTCCTATTTTTTGCAGCACCATTTGTTGAATTTTTGTAACTTTCTTTTAAAAATTGTGAATTGTTAGGCAATTGATAATGCATTTAATAGGGTTAAATTACTAAAATCAGTTTTAACATATTATGATTTTTAATTTTCAATAATAACATGGAATATCAGGTGCAATGATCTGTCATCTGGTAAAAATATTTCATGATTTGGGATTTAGGCTAATTTGGATTAGATTTTTCACTCGTGGGTGTTATGTTTAATTAAAATTTGTATTGCCACATCCATAAACTGAGGTGGTTTGAGGAAGAGGGTCTTAATAAGAAGATATTTATGGAAGGGGGATTGAGTTATTGACACTAGTGAAAAATGGATGAAAGCATTTATTGCCTTTGGAGTTTTTACATTTGAAATTTTTATAATGTAAATTCACATTTGTATGGACAATGTTTTTACAATCACAACTATAATCAGCTATGGCTATTTTTCTTTTGAAGATTTTGGGAAGAAATAGAGCTTTGAAATTGTTGTATTATCACATTAATATTCTTTGCTTTATGATAAGTTCTCATGGGTGTACTCTATGGGAAATAAATGGTACAAGATAAAACCGTTAGGTAAGACTGAGATTAGAACAAAAGAAGTGATGACCCAAAATGTTATATTTTAAAAATCACTAGAATATTAAGCGAGGATTTATAAATATGCCCAAACTTCCAACCTTTAAGATAATCTGGGAACATTTATCAAAACCAATGAATAGTAGCTTTTGCAGGATACTTTTCAAATGGTATTTCATCACTAGTTTTATTTTGATCTATTTTTTAAAACCATAATTCCTCAAGAAAACAAGTTGTGTAGTTTATGGTATTACTCCAGCAAAATGATTTTCATAAATAAAGTAAGATGCAATGGAAAGGAACATATATAAAGATTAATGCATCACACTTTGAGGCTTATGGTGACGAACTATAATTCCTAAGCCTGAAGTTATTGGAAAGAAAATCTCTCTTATGGAAACAGGCTACAAATCCCAAACTATCTGGGCAGCATGACTTAAAGAATTGTGGTTTTATAGCCATTTTCCTCAAGTTTATTGATTTTATATGCAGTTTTGTGCAATGACATGATGCATCTGGGCTTCGCACAGAGAGATGGAAAGGATAACTAGCATTTACGTCATTTGTCAGCCGAAAGTAATCAATGGGAGCTGGTCTCAGCTTAGTTGTGCAAAGCAGCAAGGGGCAAATTCACTTCAATCAAAATGCCTCAGGGACAAGGACGAGTAGAAACAAAAATAAAAGCAAAAACAAATCTTAATGTTAAATGCTTATCAGAAAGTAAAATTGTTTGTATTTTTCAGCATCTTTTTTCATCAACAATCATTCTTTTGTAAATGATGTTATTTGGGTGGCAATGTCTGCATGTTCCACCCTGAAAAGGTGTGGGTTCTTAAATCCCACCAAAGGTTAATATGTGAGCTCAAAGAATTTTAGCAGAGGGTAATTAGGAAGGCAAATTCACTGGCACATCAAAGTCCTACGGTAAATTATAAATTCAGATGCAAAGGTTGTAATATTATTTTCTGTTTCATTTACCTATATCATTATTCTCAGAGAAAAAGAATAATGAAATATTCAGTGCAAAACTCAGAGAAGATATCAAAATTCTAAGTTGGTAAAACTGTTTCTTCTTTCTCAACTTTCTTATCTTGGCCTATACTTTTCTTTCACAACTCCAACCACTGTACCCATAATTCAGTGCTTCCATACTCCACTGGCTATCCTATCACAAACTGACTCAGCAAAAATTTTGGTCTGTTTTCAAAATAGCCTAGTCTACCCTACCGCTCCTCAAAGAATTCGCTACTCCCCATAGCCACTACTGAGCAGCTGGGGAACACTTTGAACATATTTTTCCCCACAAAGTATTAGACTTGTAAGGTGCACTGATTTAAACAGAACTAATCAACGGATTAACTGATACCTCATAATTTGTGTGGCCTTCGACATCATAAAAAGTTCAATCAGATTTTGCCTCAGGAATTTGAACCAATAGATGGAGAGGGAAGAGTCCCGGTGCCTGAGTGTTGTGTGTGTGTGTATGTGTGTGTGTGCTTTAATTTGAACTGCAATGGCAAATATGAGACATTCGAAATGATAAATTATAAAGGAGAAGGAAAGACTCAGAGGAAAACAGTTAACAGAGAGACGAATAGGATACACTTAACAAAAGCAGGAGCACTGAGGGAAATCATCTGACCCTGGAGAAATGAGAGAATAGCTTCAATCCTTAATGTTTCGATATCTAGTTCCTATTCACATGAGGCCCAGCTCTGATTACTTCCTGGCCTTTGATATCCATGAACCTATATTTGGAAAATGCCATCCCATTTTTCTTAAGCTAGTTTGATTGGATTTTTGCTCTTTGTCATCAGACCATTCAATAAGTTACTCAAAAATTTATTTAAGAAACAATAATCATTATTCTTGCAAAGCACTTTATAGTTTATCAAGTGCTTTTGTATATGTTATGCTATTTTGCCTATGAAACAAAAATGTGAGGTAAGTAAGACAAGAATTTATAATTTCAAAACTGAGAAAGTGGCAGTCGTTATACAAGCTCCGAAAACCCACAGGACAAAAAGTGGGACCATAATGTAGACTCTGCTGTGCCACTGAATTTTACCTGAACACACATGCCAGGATATCTAGGCCATTTCAACCTTCATTTTAAAAATAAAAGTTTGACAATTATAAGCACAAGACATAAAAGAGAGTTTTCTAATTCTGATCCTACTTTCTCTGAAGAAACTCAGATCCATCTCTAAAATCTTTGAGAATCTCACAGAGCAGTCCTTCAGATTTCCACATAACTTCTCAATTTCCTCTTTTCTTATTCCAGCTGATCTTTTTTATTTTTATTTTTATTTTATTTTTTTATTTTTTACATGGGCAGGCACCAGGAAACAAACCCGGGTCCTCTGGCATCTCAGGCAAGCATTCCTGCCTGCTGAGCCACTGTGGCCCTCCAGCTGGTCTTTTGCAGATAAAGTATCTCTCATTGCTCACACAGTAAGTTTGACATCTACCCAACCTGTAAAACTTTGTTTAACTCCACCTGAATAACTCTTAATGGCAAGTGAAGTGGCCCTACCTATTCAATGGCCCAGGAACCTCTTAAGCATCTAAGATAGAGAGTGGAGATCTGGATATCTATACTTGTGTGGGCTGAATTAAATCACTTGAAGACCTCCCTTAGGTCTGACCTCATACATCTCTACAAATGAAAATAGACGTTGGCAGCTTGACAATGGTATTTAGTGAACAACAAATATCATGGCTCTAATATATGTAGGTAAAGAGGAAAGTGTTAAAGAGAATTTTGTCTTGAGGAGGGTTTGTTATGCATCAATACTGAGTACTTGCAGTACCTCTAAGTAGATAGAGGTAATGGCATTGGGAAAATCAGTGCTCATAACCCTCTTTTATAGGCTGAGTGCAGTCATAATTTCTTAAAGCATAACTCATATAGATAGTTATCTCATCTGTGTTGCTCTCCTTTAGTTTAGGACTTTCCATGTGCATTATAGCTGATACTTTTGGTGCCCTTCCCATGTCTCTCTGCCCACCTCTGAAGTCACTGGTAGAGAGAGTCAATGTGTATCTACAGCTTCCTGCTCCCCTTCTTCCCTGGGACTATGCTGGATAGGAAAGTGAAGACACAAAGAATGACCTTCCACTAATGCATGGCAGGAGTTGGTGGGCAAATAACACAGCTTCTCCCTTAGTGAAATGATTCTTCACAATCTTTTAAGGAGTCTGAGCAGGATTGAGCTAATTTCTTACAGCAGTAACTATCTCATTAATACAGCTTTAATAGGTTCCCGTTCCCTTTTATTATCACTTGCCCTCTCCTTCCCTGTGTTTCCTAAGGTCACCTCTCAAATATAACACTTCTGCCTAAATCCTTGCTTTAGCATTTGCTCTTGAGGGAACCCAACTAAGAAATGCACATTGTAGAGTCAATATATCTATGTTTCAGAGCCCTGAATAATTTCAAATGTAAGTTAGAAATGTGACCTCGACGTAAATTACTCACAAAATACAATTTTGTTTTTCTGTCTCCATCCTTGTTGGTTGATTTACTATAAAAAGAGGATCTTTTTTAAACTTTGTGGGGAAATTGCAATGAATGTCACCTGTAGGAATTCTGTAAAACATATGAAAGATAAGTTTAAGTTTGCCTTGTTTGTCATTCTTTAGTATGTATATTGACTATATCGTTTCCTCTAAACATTCATTTAAGGTTCAGTTTTAACTCTGAGGAATTCTGTAAAACATATGAAAGATAAGTTTAAGTGCAAACAGTTTGCCTCAGTTTGTCATTCCTTAGTGTTTATATTGACTATATCAATACCTCTAAACATTCATTTAAGGTTCAGTTTTAACTCTTTCAAATTTCTATAAATAGCTATCAGAATTGTCCTCTAAATCCCTTCATATCACTCCAAAGTTATGAAGCTCTCATCAGAGTAGAGCACAAGGGAATGAGCATTTGATTTTGTTAAGTTAGAAAGATCTGTCCTTGGGAAATGTTTGTTATGTTTAATCACATAGCTGTGTGTCTTCAGGAACCACTCTCTCCGTTAAAGCAATATTGATCCACTTCCCTTTCCATCTAGGCATTCTATTTTACAGATCACTGTAGACATGACAGGCATTTCAAGAAATGTAAGGTTAGAAAAAATAGATAAGACTAAAAGAATAGCACCAATTTCTATTCTTATATTTCTGCACTTGCTTGTTGATAAAAGATGAAGGAGCAAGGCTAATTTTTTGACAATATAAACTCTAGAGCTTTTAGAGGATGTGAAGAGAAAAGAAAAACATAATCAAATTAAAACATTTGTGCATTAAAACATTAAGTGCATTTTTAGATCAATTTACATAGCTCTACACCTGGGGCCCCTTGCCCTACTTATGATGGACAGTTGTCTGTTGCCGCTTTCCTAAAACCACCTCCACTTATGTGACGGAGGAGACACTTGTCATTCCAACCACAACAAATACCATTTAGAAAATATGACAGAGTATAAAAGAAGAAGCAAATATTGAAATGGAAAGGCAGCTGGCATAATTCAAGGTGAATTTCACACTTGGGGATAGTCTGTCTTTATAAGAAGGTAGTGTAAACAATAGCTATAATTTGTTTCATGGCACATTCTTGAAAGCTTTCAGATCATTTGATGGTAAAATGGGAATGCTGCTAATAAAATGATTAAGGGAATAAATCTGAGTTCCACGGGCTGGCAAAGACATTTAGTAATGGAATATAGCACTGTTTGCTTCTAAGTCACTGGTTCCAATTCAGCCTAGGTTAGAAACAGTGAAAGCTGTGATCATCTAATATGTGCTTTACATCCCATTTGGGATGAGTGTGATGGGGTTTGATCAGGAAAGAAATTTCCATTACACTTACATATATTGAAGTATCAGTTATAGCCTTTAAAAAATTCTAATTGCTTTGCCGTTACCATGAAAGATTAGATATTGCTTAGGGCTAGATTCTGCCTTCATCATTTTTACTAAGACCTCAGCATCATTGAAAAGGGTCCCTTAGAATTTAAATGGCAATCTTTTTCTGCGGAGTCTTCAGAAATTGATTGGTAACTTTGGATTTGTTCAATATAGAACTTACTAGCTTACTAGAGATTACTTTTAAAAAATAAAAAGAAAATTAATAATGGCATTTTGTGGTTTAAGTTGATATTTGAAAGGAACTTTCATTGATTAAGGATCTTCTTTTTCCTTTCCTTTTTTAAAGCTGTTTAAAAAAGCTCAGAATTGCATTTTTGAAGGTTTGAGCATTTTGTGTAATTGTGAGACATGAAATAAGAGTAAAGATGGGTGAGCGAAAAATCCACGTCACTGAGGTAACATTGCACACTGGTTGGAATCCTGGCTCTGCCATTTACTACTTGTGTGCCCTGAAGCAAAATTGTCATCTTTTTAAGAACAGATTCTAATTCTTCATCTACAAAATGGCCATGGCAGTATCAAACTTATTTGGCTCTTGTAGTTAGGTTGAGATTATGTGTACTAAGTGCCTAACACTTAATATGGACAATCTTAATCATAGTTCTCTTCCCTTTAAAGTTTGAATTTGAAAATAAATACATCCATATAAAGAAACTTAGAATTCTCTTCGAACTCAAGCTTCTCTTCGAATCTCTAGCTTACTAGAGATTACTTTTAAAAAATAAAAAGAAAATTAATAATGGCATTTTGTGGTTTAAGTTGATATTTGAAAGGAACTTTCATTGATTAAGGATCTTCTTTTTCCTTTCCTTTTTTAAAGCTGTTTAAAAAAGCATAGCTTGGGGTTTCTAGATAATTTTAGAAATGTGATCAAAATAACTTTTTTGGAAAAGTCACTCAGGTTCCATCTGTGCTTAGCTCAATATTCAAGTGCTTTAAAAAAAAGTATCAGGCTTGAAAGGTTTTGACTAGTAGCAAAATGCATGGATAGTAGTACCAGAGGAAATCAGGTACAATGCATGGAATGCATACCCTCAATAACAACACAGTGTTCACTTTACCAAACTGTAGGCAGCTGCATAGTTTTAATGTAAGCAGTTGTGCTTACCAGCCCAAGGGGAGGAGGCAAACTTGAAAGATAGCAAATAACTATGGAGAAAATTATTGCTCAGCTATCAATGAAAGTCTTCCAGAGAGTTATCAACCCTAATAATATTGCCTCTGTAGGTCACCTTTCAGCTCAGAATTGCATTTTTGAAGGTTTGAGTATTTTGTGTAATTGTGAGACATGAAATAAGAGTAAAGATGGGTGAGCGAAAAATCCACGTCACTGAGGTAACATTGCACACTGGTTGGAATCCTGGCTCTGCCATTTACTACTTGTGCGCCCTGAAGCAAAACTGTCATCTTTTTAAGAACAGATTCTAATTCTTCATCTACAAAATGGCCATGGCAGTATCAAACTTATTTGGCTCTTGTAGTTAGGTTGAGATTATGTGTACTAAGTGCCTAACACTTAATATGGACAATCTTAATCATAGTTCTCTTCCCTTTAAAGTTTGAATTTGAAAATAAATACATCCATATAAAGAAACTTAGAATTCTCTTCGAACTCAAAATACTAATTAATTTCCTGTTTTCCTTTTGACTATTGTGTAATAAAGAAAAGTTATAGCTTAGTCTGGATTCATAACAAAACACTAAGTAAAACAAACAGACAAATAAAACAACAAACCAATACCAAAAGACGAAAACTGAATAATGGTGGGGCACCATGAAAATTGGCATCAGATTTACATTCAATGTGCAAATGTACATGATTAGTAATTTTGCCGTGTAATGGTGTGTGTTTATGTGTGTGCATGATGGTGTAAGAATGTATGTGTGCTTGTCTGTTTGTTTGAGATAGGTCTAAATTAAATATTTCTACTTTATAACATGACTTCAGTCTTCTCTTCTAATTTGTTGGCAGCTAGCGGCCCCAAGCGAATACTCCTCTCTTCTGAGGTCTGGTAAGCAAAGGGACGGAGACAAACATAAATGAAGATTTCAATATTGGTTTTCTTCTTGGTGGCCCAATAACTTTTGGACATGCCACATTATAGAAGGTGGCTGCATCCTAAGGCCAAAATAAGGACATCTTCTTCCACAAATTTCTTCTTGTACAGTTAGGGCCACAAAATAGTCTATAAGCACATGCATCGGCAACCTACAAGGAGGATCAGAACATATCACAGACCCAGTCATTTGATGAAGCCATAGAACTCGGGAAGCCATAGAGAGCTCAGGAGAGAATGATGGAATCTAGGCCAAAGTCGCTGACCCAGGTATATGGATTCTGCTTTCACAACCTACTATCTATGAGACTGTGTGAAAATGACTTAACGTCTTTATGCCTCAGTTGCCTCATTTACAAAATGGAAATAAGTTAACATTTACTTCAGAGGATGGTTGGGAAGACTAAATGAGTTAACCTGTGTAAAATCTTTATAACAAGACTCCGTGCCTTCTTACCTACTATTCTAGTTTGCTAGCTGCCGGAATGCACTATGCCAGGAACAGGCCATTTTTTAAAAGGGGAATTTAATAAGTTGCTAGTTTACAGTTCTAAGGCTGAGAAAATGTCCCAATTAAAACAAGTCTATAGAAACATCCAATCAAAGGCATCTAAGGAAAGATTCCTTGGTTCAAGAAGGCCGATGAAGTTCAGGGTTTCTCTCTCGAGTGAGAAGGCACATGGCGAACACAGCATCATTTTGTCACCCTGTAGTATACAGGCTTGTTCTGGTTAAGAATAAAGTTGTCTGTTGTCTGTTATTGCTGATCTTCAGACCCCCTGATCCCATCTCTTTCTCTTCATTCCTTAATATCCTTTGAGCTCCGTTCCACAGGAAGCAACAGACTCTCTGCTTCGTGGTGCTGCAGCATTCTCTGCTCTCTCCGAATCTCTTTCATTCTCCAAAATGTTTCCTCTTTTATAGTACTCCAGAAATGTATCAAGACCCACCCAAATGGGTGGAGACACATCTCCCCTAATCCAGTTTAACAATCACTCTTGATTGGGATACATCTCCAGGGAGATTATTTAATTATAGATTTGAACATACAGTATTGAATAGGTATTATTCTCCCATTATGAAATGGGAGTTTGATTAAAACATGGCTTTTCTAGGGTCCCTACATCCTTTCAAATGAGCACACCTACACATGAGACTGGCCACATGTGAGAGTACAGGGATGGAACGTTTCTCTGAATTGAGGCCTCAGACATTAGTATAATATTTGGTTCAACACAAATCAATAACCTCAGCTACAATGTTTAAAGAATGCACAAGGAATGGAGAGAGGAGCTACAAGTGTTCATTTCCTTACTGCCCTTCCCTGGTGAGTAAAGCAGGAGTCCTTCCTTCTATGTAAATATGAAGATTGATAGACAATGAATCCCCTCCCACTACAAATAATCATTTTGAATAACTTTCCAAAGTATCAAGGTAAAAGCATCTCTTCAGGTACCATTAAATGTAACAACCTGAAATGTTCATTTGTGATATTCATCTCTGTATGCTGGATACAACAGATAAATATACACTTCAGAGAAAGGAGCACGTGTCTAAAATGAGACCATTCTTTACCTGCTATTCCATTCTTTATATATGACATTCTAATTCAAGAATTGCCCTTACTGTCCAGAATAATGATGTAAGAAGTTTTGTCATTCTTTCAATATTAAAATCCATGATCTCAATAATGGAACCTCATGAAGTGGTACAAAACGGGGTGGCATTTTTTAAAGTATATTTTTACAATTCACACAAAAAAATTAATGGATTGAAATATTGACTTGAATCAATTCTTGTAGGGCTCATGAGGAAAAATTAAATTCAAATAGATTCCCCAAAAGCAAAGACAGAGTCCCTCTGGTAGTGAAAGTTAACTGCAGCCACTGAGTTTTCAAAGCTAAGCTCTTTTACCTGCATTGTCTTATTTGATCATCACAACAACTTTGGGAGTTAGAAAATGGTTATTGTTTTTGTTTTGCGCATCAGAAAATTTAGCCTCAGATAGTTTGTTGTGATTGCTCCTGGTCACATAGCTAGGAGGTTGGAGAAATAAAAATCAAACCACAGGACTCCACGTCTTCTGCAGTACCATGCTGCTACTACACAGAGATGATTTCACTTTTCATTTTATGAGGCATTGGGATAGATGTTTTATTCTGTAAAAATTTCTCAGAAATTATAGTGGAAACAAATAGAGGGTCATTGATTCAACACATATATATGCTAGACCTATTATGTTATATGACAGGACATACTCTTTTACAATTCTCAGATAGATAAAATGAAAACAACCTACACTATATACTTGCTTTTTGTGAAAAACTGTTTATTTAGCATTTCAGCTACCACTGTTCCCGTAGCGGGGATCTAAGGCTAAAAGTCTACTAAATGGAAAACTGAACCCACAAGGCTGCAGTACTAAAACAAACAAACTAGTGAGCCAAGTAATAGATCTTCCTTGCCATAGCTGCAGGTTATTCCTACAATATCTAAGCTTCTTTGAGTTTAGAAAGACATGTCACCATTTTCAAGGTATTTCTATTTTATACACAGGTTTGAAAGATTGAATAGCAGACTTTGCAGGGCTCTCAGCACAGACCATAAAATGAATGATGTGATACTGAAGATGTCGTAGCAGAATCTCCATTGGTAATGGCATTTTCTGCCTCCAAAGTTATAAAACTGAAGTTGCTCATTTTCTTGAGCCTAATTTTTAACTTAGTATTCGATACTCATTGCTAAAGTAGAAGAACCCTGATCAATATTTCAATCCTAGTTGCCTGAGAATTTCATAACTGGTAATGTGTCAGGTAACAAATTATACTGACCAGAATGCTTATAATGAAAATATAGATACTAAAGAGTTGGGCATATCCATATCCTATCTAGCATATTTACTACTCATTAGTCTTGCAACATCATCTCTTGCATGTACTTTTTTTCTTGCATGGGCAAGCACCAGGAATCGAACCTGGGTCTGCGGCCTGACAGGCAAGAATTCTGCCACTGAGCCACTGTCACCCTACCCTCTAGCATGTACTATTGCAGTAGCCTTCTAACAGGTCAATTGCTTTCATTTTTGTTCCTCTTTGCTTAAGTTTGCTAGGCTGTTTAAGGTAGATAACATGAAATGCACTGACTTAAACAGTGAGAATTTGCTAGCATACAGTTTGAGGCTATGACCGGTCCAAATCAAAGCATCACCAAGGTGATACGTTCTTCCAGACTGGTTGCCGACAATCCTTGACTCCCCTGCCACATGGCAATGTCTGTTTGTCTCTCCCTCCTTTTCTGGGTTTTGTTGACTTCAGCTTCTTGCTTCCATGGCTTTTATGTCTCTCTGTATAAATTCTGTGTATAAAGGATTCCAGTAATAGGATTAAGTCCTGTCCTGAATGAGGTGATCACACCTTTTCAGTTTGGGGCTATTATAAATAGTGCTGTTATGAACATTTTATAATGTCTTTGATGAATATAAGAACATCTAAGAGCGGAATGTTAGACTATAAGAAATGCATATAATTTTTATTGATACTATTAAAAGTGTTACTTTTCTAAAGTGATTTTATCAGTTTATGTTTCCATCAGTGGTGTTTGAGAATTCCAGTGGTTCTACACACTTGCTAAACCTGACTTTTTTCTTCTTTTTCATTACAGGCTTTCAGATGATTGTGCAGGCATATTATTGTGCTTTTAGTTTGTATTTTCCTGATTACTGATGAAGTTAAGCACAATCTCATAAGTTTATTGGCCATTTAGATATTATTTTCTGCTAATGTCCATTTGAGTCTTTTATCTATTCTTTTCTATTGTTTTCTGTCTTTCTCTAATTTTTGTAGGAGTTTCTTTATATATTAGGAATAAAATTTATCTTAGCATAATTTCAGAACTTTAATGTTGTCTTTTGATAAACAGATGCTGTAATCTTATAAATGTCCAATTTACCATTTTCTTTATGTTTTCCCCTCTTTGTGCTTTATATGAAATCTTTGCAAACATGTTTTCATGTTTGCTTTGAAAAGCTTTATTGTTTTTACTTTCCCATCTATAAGGGAAATCCTTATAGAGGTGAGATCAGATTAATTTTATCCTTAAGGTTATCTAATTGATCCAGCACCATTAACTGAAGATTTCAAACTTGATCCAGCATTCTGACCATGCTGCTACGATGTCACCTTTTCATAAATCAAGTGAAAATGCATCTGTGGATCTAATTCTAAACTCCTTATTTTGTCTTATTTGTCTACTTTTGCATATCTTTGTGCCAGTAATACTCTGAATTGTGAAACTTCCGCTTACTAACTCACTAGAATAGACATTTCTTATAATTTGTTTAAACATTCATTTCCTTCCTTTAAATGTGATAGTAGCCTACTCCAGGCCGAGTTCTCATTTTCTTCTTTCCCTACAAAACTAGTTGAAACTAACAGAGCATGTGCCAAAAGAAGAGGCTTGAACTTAAAGAAGAACCTGAATTTGAAATGACCTGGAACATAAAATACTCTGCAAGAGGTATGAAATTAGCAGGAAGAAAAGGGATGGGGAATAGTGGATGCTAAAAGAAATGAGAGGTCTTATATGAGAGAGTATAACATAATAGGTCTGCCATATATATGTGTTGAAATTAGAGATCATTACAAATTCCTGCAATGTCACAAACCCACTCCTCAGAATAGGAAAACCAATCAGCTATAATAACCAACTTATATGTGGTTCTTAATTTGAATGTAAGCATAGCCAATGACAATAGCCAGCTTGCAATCCTTAATTTGAAAGTTTACTAGCTAATCCCAAGTGCCAATAGCCCGAACATCTTTATCCCCACCTCCCTTTCTTTAGTCTAATAAAGACCCCTCACTTTTCTGGCTGGGGAGACAGATATGAGGTAACAAGTTGTTCTTCTGTCATTGTGAAGTTGGTCTTTCCTAAATAAATATTTTCTCTACTCAGATTCCCAGTGGTTACTGATCAACTTTGTGTGCATTGGGTAAGATCTCACATTCAGTCCGTATCAATTGCTATATGTTTATATTAGGTAGATCTTGAGATCTTATAATTTAAGTTCTGCAGTTTTATTCAACAGCTCTGTTTTTAGCCCTTTATATTTTCATATAAATTTTATCATCAGTTTATCAATTTTCCAAAAAATAACCTTCTGGAATTTTGATAAATTATGTTACATCTATTAGGTCAGATTGAGAGTACTGACAGCTTTAGATCGTGTCTTCCCATCCATGCTTTTTTCCCTCACAATGTGACTTTTATAAGAAGAAATATTGGTTTGTAAAATAACAATTTACAGGTAGATAAGTTATCATATGCAACTTATAATCCCCCAACAATCTCTCTTTCTATATATTTTTAATAATAATTGTTTATTTATTCATTTATTTTGCATTGTTTTGGTTTTTTTTTTCACATGTGCTGGCACCGAGAACTGAACCTGGGTCTACACATGGCAGGTGAGAACTCTGCCACTCAGCCATGGTCATACCACCCTCTGCATACTTTTAATTAACCTAAACGTCCATAAGCTTTTCTATCTAGAATATAAAAATTTGGTGACATTACCATGGATGACCAATGCCCTGAATTGTGAGTGGTCCTCTTAGCCCTAAAACACTCAGATCAAAGCATCCCCATGAATCTGTCTTACTGTCTATGGGCTCTGGCCAAAAGTTTAGCGGTCAAGTCACACTCATGGGGGGAACACAATTGGAAAATCAAAGGTTCCTCTGTGTGAAGAAGGTCCTTTGAAAATGATCAGAAGCATTGAAAGTCATCATCTATATTATCCATGTTGATAGGCACAGCAGGAGCCCATATCACATTGAACATCATTGGGATGATCGAGCTGATAAAGGATGAACTGAGCTGCTTTTAGTCCCTCACAAGACTAGTGATCTTTGTGGTGAGATATAGAGAATGAATCCTGCCTGGAGAATAAGGACAATTAAATTTCTCTTGTTGACATCCAGGAAATGGCTGAATTTCTACCACTGGTTGGATCCACCACTGTACTGGATGTGAAAACACCAACACCATGAAAGTATGGGCCCATATTCATCAAATTAGATGGACTTTCCATGTCATCCACTATCCACAGTCTATCAGCATTGTGGAGAACTTTAATAATTAACTGAAAAAAAAAAGCTTCATCATGTACACCCTGACAATTCTTATTAGATGAAGTATCATGACTTATTTGGACCGTCTGGAAACTGAATTCAGCAGTTCCCCAGAAGGGAAATATGGCTTTATCTCCCTTCCTAGCTGAGAAAGAGGACAATCATGGAGGAGAAAACTATGCTTATTAAGATAGAATTGGTCTGGAAAGGGGAAGCAAGGAAATACCATTTGAAACTCTCCTTTCAGCCAGTCAGTGGATCATCCCACTGCTTACACCTTTATAACCACCACAGCATTCCCAGGATGGCGAGAATTTAGAGCATTAAGCGGCGGGGAGGGGGGGCAATGATAGAAAAGGGCCTAGAAGTACCTACACACTTGAGGTGACAATCCGGTAGACTGGACCCACGCAGGGTGTGGCACAGTCATACTGGAGAATAGTGGATGATTCCTACTTCAGGTTGGGCCATCAGTCCCCTTGGGAATGGTCATGAGACACCGTCAAGAAATTCTGACAACAACTGCCATTCTATCAGGAAGGGGTGACAGTGGGTTAGAAGATATGGGTGAGGCATTCAGATCAATGGGAAAGGGGTGAAGTTATAGTCCAGGGCAAAGGGCAGGCAGCCTGGGTGCCTTAGACTAGTTACTGCTCTCCTCTCTTATTTTTTACAGATTTTAACTTGTTGGGAAACACCCTCACTCATCTGCCCTGGGCCATGATGAAGGAAAACACCCTCATTCATCTGTCCTGGGCCATCATGATGGCAGGGAACCTTACCTGCTACTGGATCTGCCATCTAACCCTTAATTTTCCTTCTTTGCTGAGTCTCTATTGACCCTCAAGGAACTTATCTTCCCTACCTCATGTTTGAAATGATATCAGGAAGTCCTTTATTTATACCCTGCGGAAAAGATAATGGTACAGCTGTGGGCTGGTCACTCTTCTCCACACTTCTGGAGATACTGCCAGGTGCAACAGCTCCTTATGGAAAGAAATTGGCAAATGGATATTCATCTTTCCAATTTATTATCTTGAGCAATGCTTGACTTTCCTGGGAGTATCAATGATTCCAGATTCATCTCTTTTGGCAGATCATTATTGTCTGGCTGAGAGTAGGCACCAATGAACACATGATGCATAAACTGTCCACTACCTTGACTGACATTGCTGACATTGCTGAGTTCAGGCTCAGCAAAAATTATTAGATTCTCTAGCCAAAATAATGCTTGTTGATCACATTGTCTTAGACTTCTTCCCAGCCCAACAAGGAGGTTTAAGTGCTACTGTTCTCACCTCTTGTTATATGTTAACACCTTATGGGAGGTGGAACAGGAGGTGATTAAAATCCAATGACAAGCCTAATGGTTGCACAGTATACACACAGATAGTATGTGGGACCTCTTAATCTGTCTCCTAGGTGGTAAGGAGGCATGGATGCAACCATTACTCCAGATGGGCATGATCACCCTTCTTGGAGTAATGAAATGTATAGGTGAAACGTTCCTAATGTTCTGCAGACACTGGTATTCTCAAACCTTTAACATTCTTGAGAGCCATGAACTGATAGGCCCAATCTGTCTCTGCCTTGCTTTCTGAGTTGAGGGGTGGGATTGTGTTGTAGAAGCTGATATAGAGGAGTAGGCAAGTCCAATTAAGAGGCCAAGGGGTGGACTTTTGGGGAAGCCATAGATGCACTGTGGCCATCTCCCAACTCTTATCTAAACATCACCACCACCACCTCCACCACAGTCCACCTCTTCACCCCTGCCTCCTTTTCTATTGTGTGCAGGTGTTTCAGTATGTTTCCATTTGGCAGCCTGGAAGAGCTGTTAGATCAAATGTAGATGTTTCATCATATCTTGACCTGGAAACTAGGAATAAGCAACCCCAGATGCTTATCAGGGAATTCTCAGTGTCAGGGTACCCATCCTCCAAGATAGATATTCAACATGCAAACAGCATAGATTCCTCTTGCATCTCTAACGCAAGGTGGGGCAAGTATAGTTGACATCATCTACCCTGACCTAAGCAGTTTACTTTCCCAGGAGACTGGTCACTTCTTCGTACTTTTGGACCCTTCATGCTAAGAAATAAAATGGTCATTTTCTGAAAGTTTCTATTGTGCCTGACCTGTGTTCCCATAACATACTGTGTAACAGCTCGGTCCAAAAGGACAATCCAGCTTCCACCTCATAGATTGGCACCAACATTCAGGCACCCCAGTATGTGCATGAGATTAGCTCTGTTCCTTCTGGAACAGTACCAGAGACCTTCAACGGAGGCACAGGCTGATTCTACCCCATGCTAGGAAGGGGGTAGTCAAAGGGTCAGCATCAGTGCCCTGAGCTTCTACTGTTTTTAAAGCTGCATTTTCTTGATTCAGTACCACCTGACTATTGTATCCATAACTGTTTTACAGAATTTTGAGGAAAATGGCTGTGCCAATATTGCTAGTGCTGAAAGATTACATGTGAAAATGACACTCTTGAGCAACTTATACTCTCATTTTGGTCAATTTAGTGTTTTTAAATTCTCTTTTTTCCCACTTTTTTTTATTAGAGAAGTTACAGGTTTTCAAAAAAAATCAAGCAAAATTACAGAGTTCCTGTGCACTCACTCTTGCATTGGTGGTACATTTGTTACA
Source organism: Tamandua tetradactyla (assembly GCF_023851605.1). Lineage (NCBI taxonomy): Eukaryota > Metazoa > Chordata > Mammalia > Pilosa > Myrmecophagidae > Tamandua > Tamandua tetradactyla. Next base: position 29,066,347 of record NC_135350.1, read on the forward strand.
CTTGATGAAAGAATATTGTTATAATTGTAGTCAAACTATAGTTCATGGCTTTCATTAGAGTTCTTTTTGTATTGTACAGTTCTATGTGTGTTTTTTCTCAATTATCTTTTAAGCTATGTCTCACTTTTCATCCTGCTGCTTGAGATCTTAGCTTTACCTGCCTGTGTCTCTTATTTCTGCCTTCTCTGCCATGATTGTCTACTCCAAGTAATTATTCATCTGCCATTGCCCCAGCATGGCAAATGTGGGCCACTATTTATTTGACATTGTTTCACCATGGTTCCAGGAAAAGTTTCCACTGTTGGTTATGGCCATCCTGCTGCTCTGGACCAGCCAAACTGCTATCTTCCCAGGCCACTCCAGAGCATGGTTTTAGCTTCCCAGGCTGCTCAAAACAAATACCATGAAATAGATTGGCTTAAATGATGGGAATTTATTTGCTTATGGTCCTGAGGCCAGGAAAATATCCAAATCAAGGCATCTTAAAGACAATGCCTATTTCATGAAAGACTGGCATTCTTGGCAGGTGATCCTTCATTCCTGTACCATGGCAAGCTGCGTGGTGACATCTCTAGTCTCTTCTTTTTCTTCTGGGTTCTGTTTCAGCTTCTTGTTTCCTATGGCTTTCTCACTCTCTCTGAATTTCATTTTACTTATATGTACTCCAATAATCGGATTAAGACCCATCTTGATTGAAATAGGTCACACCTCAACTAAAGTAGCCTCATCAAAAGACCCTACTTATCATAAGTTCACACATAGAAATGGGCTAAATTTATGAGCATATTTTCAGGGTTACATACAGCTCAAACTATCACAGACACTATTCAACCTATGTTATATCTATAAAGATTCTAAATCATTGGTGGTACCACATGTGTAGATGTTCTAAAGCACAGTGGCATCAGGGTTGCTTGGCCCTCTGCTGAGAAAAGAAAGAGAAAGGCCCCTTTCCCTTTGTTGTATTCTAAATTTGTATGGTCTTAGGCAGGACTGTCTGGATTAGAAGGCTAGAGAGTTTATAGTTAAGCTTTCTCAGTCTTAACTATTACCCTTTTAACTTTGGTATGCACAAATGCCTACTGGGTGCTTGAATTGAATTAGCCCTAGGAGTAATCATATAGTAAAATACCCTAAACCACTATTTGCTTCTGATAGCAATAATCCCAGTTGCAAATCTAGCTCAAAGAGCTTAAATCATTTTTCTGTGAGTATGATTTCTCCCACCTTAGCTCAATCTTTCAGTAATTTGACTTTTGCTAAATTCTACCCACTCTCTCACATAACCTTCTGTATTTCCTGTCAGATCATTTGTCTATTTCTAAGGTGTAATTGTTGACATGGTTAGAATCTTTTCCCCTAGGTTTCATGTTAATTAGGATATGTGAAATATAGCTGTCAGAGTGTAGGGATGATATGTGCTGAATTCTACACCTTACTGATCCAAGTATCGGCTCCACCCCACAGCTCAAGCATTGTCACTGAGCATGTGGGAGCAGTTAATTCGTATGGGTAAACTGTCAACAGGGAGCAGAACTGTATCTTTGGAACTGGGATTTACAGCCATAACAGTAGTTCCTGGTAGGAATGAGTGATTTGGCAAGAGCAAGAGAAGGTTCCGGAAGTTAAACCCAGGCATGCGTGTGTACACACACAGACACACATACAGTCAATACTAATAATGAAAATGTTTGTGCAGATATGAAAATTTCAAGTTAGGATCTGGGATGTAGGAACAAATCAAAGACCAATTCACAGAGATGGTGTACAAGATCAGAGAATGATTCATAGACATGATTTATAAACTGTGTAATTCCCTCAGACTTCATGAAAAAGTTGGATTTAAAATCTAGATGAAGCTGGACCTACATGCAGAGATCAGATGTAGACACATAAGAGATTCAGAGGCAGAAATCCAGCTAAAACGTTATCAGTTGAAGCTATAGAATACAGGGTTTCCAATTAAGAAATTGCCCAAATTCCTGCTCTGTTTTTAAAACTCACCTTTATGAATTCTACCTGCCTATCTGGTACTTATGTGGGAGTCTTATGAAAAGTGAAATCAGCCTACTAAACATTTATAAGAGAATCACATATTCCTAATTTGTTGTTTTTTTAATTAATTAAAAAAACTTTTTTTAAATACCAAAAAACACAAACACAAACATTCACAACTTTTAATCGTTCTGTTCTACATATACAATCAGCAATTCACAACATCATCACATAGTCACACATTCATCATCATGAACATCTCTTGGAACACCCACATCCATTCAGAAAAAGAAACAAAAAGAAAATAGAAAAAAACTCATACACACCATTACCCCCCATCCCTCCCCCTCACTGACCACCAGCACCTCACTCTAAATTCATTCCAACATTTTCCCCCCATCATTCATACCCACTCCATATGTTTTACTCATCTGCTGACAAGGCAGATAAAAGGAGTATCAGACACAAGGCCCCCAGAAGTACAGTCATGCCACGAAAGCTACATCACCACACAATGATCCCCAAGAAACATGACCACTGGAACACAGCTCCATACCTTCAGGCAGTCCCTCCAGCCTCTCCACTAAATTCTGACTAGCAAGGTGATAATCTATTTAATGTGTAAGTATAACCTCCAGGATAACCTCTCAAATCTGTTTGGAATCTCTCAGCAATTGACACTTTATTTGTCTCATTTCACTCTTCCCCCTTTTGGTCGAAAAGTTTGTCCCAATCCCCCTATGCTGAGTCTCAGCTCATTCCAGGGTCTTCCCAATCCCTTGATGCTGAGTCCCAGTTCACTCCAGGACCTCCATCCCATGCCGCCAGGAAGCTCCACACCCCTGAGAGTCATGTCCCACATAGACAAGGGGACAGTGGTGAGTTTGCTTGTTGTGTTGGCTGGAGAGAGAGGCCACATCTGAGCAACAAAAGAGGTTCTCCTGGGGATGACTTTTAGGCCTAATTTTAAGTAGGCTTGACCTATCACTTGTGGGGTTCAGTTTCATATGAAAAACCTCCAAGATAGAGGCTCAGCCCATAGCTTTGATTGTCCACACTGTTTGGAGAATATCAAGAATTCAACTTGGAGAAGTTGAATTTTCCCCTGTTCTCATCATTCCCCAAAGGGGACTTTGCAAATACTTTTTTATTCACCGTTCAAATCACTCTGGGATTTATTGGGCATCACTCTGGACAAACCAACAAAATCTCATGTCCTACTCAAAGTTCCATGGACTTATGGTGTTCAATTAAGCTATCTACATAAATTATTCCTAATTTGTTCTTTATGATACCTAACAATCAGCAGCACAGACCATCAGATAAAAGTCCTTTCACATTCCATCTTTTTACTCAAGTATTTGTTAAAGGAATGTGCAAAACTCATGTTTTAGAAGGATATTCCAGTCGACATCTTACTAGCTATTTCTTTAAATTCCCCAAGCATTTACCGGAAATACACACTATCATTTCTTTAATAAGATTGTGAGAGAGCCACCATCTCTTCAGTGAATTAAAATTTAATGTTTTGACTACAGAATGTATAGGTCATTCAAAACTTATCCTTGGATAATATTTGTTTCTTTGCTTTATGTGCAAGAGTTAACTACTTTGTCTATAATATTATCCAATTGTTTGAAAATAAAGATTCCCATGACATATTATCCCTTGACATTCAGTAACAAGAAAAAGCTTTCTTTCTATAAATAAAATGTGCCTTATTGAGGAGATAATAGAATAATGTAGTTAAGTTGTTCACACTCTTTGTCTTTACTTTTCAGAAGGTAAGCGCAGAATCTGTTGTCCCAAACCATGCTGGGAGCTTATCTCAAATACTTGGAAATATTTATTCCTCTTCTCCTGCTAAATATACTTGTTCTATTGAAACTATTTTATTGCATATTTTTTTTTTTTTTTTTTTTTTTTTTAAAGGAAAGACAGAGAGAAGGAAGGAAGGATAGAAGGAAGAAAGGGAAACATTTTTAAACATTTTCTTGTTTTATTGTATTCTGTTTCTCCGTTTTTGTTACATGGGCTGGGGCCGGGAATCGAACCGAGGTCCTCCGGCATAGCAGGCAAGCACTTTGCCCGCTGAGCCACCGCGGCCCGCCCTATTTTATTGCATATTTTATTTGCAAGTATGCAGGTCACTTGTTGAGGTATAATTGGTAAAAAATAAAGTCACAAATTAAAATTCATATTTTTATAAATTTTGACATATATATATCTCTCTATGAGAGCATCACCCCAATCAAAACAATTATCCATTAGCCCTACAAATTTCTTTGTGTCCTTTTGTCATCCCTTATACTTTCATTTCAGATATACCTCTGTCCCTGACTTCAGGCAACTAAGGAACTTTCTGTCATTATGGTGCATTTTCAATAGTTTCATATAAATTGTGTCATATGATAAGAACTCCTTTTTTTCTTCTCTTTCATTCAATATCATGATATCTTGATTTCTGTAACTTTATAGTATATTTTGAAATCAAGTAATATGTCCTCTTTGTTTTTTGAAAAAATTTTCTTTTACTGTCCTGGGTAACTTTTCCTTGTGACTTTTAGAATCAACTTATTAACTTGTGAAAAAAAGCTCCTGAGATTTTTATTAAGCTTTTATTGATTCTACAGCTAAAATTAAGGAAACTTAACATGCCAGCAATGTTGAATCTTGAATTCCATGAATGTAGCACACATTTGCATTTATTTAGAGCCCATGAATGTGGCACACATTTGCATTTATTTAGGACTGCTCTAATTTTTAAAAATAGTGTTCTGTAGCTTTCAGTGTATGCTGAAGTTTTCACTGGGTATCTTTTGCCAAATAATACCTAACTATTTTATATTTTGGCACAATTGAAATGGAATATACGCTGCTTTCATTTCTGCATGTTTGCTCTGCTATTTTACAAAAATACGAATAGTTTTATTTGTTAACCTTGTATTCTGAAACTTTGATAAATTAGTCTATCACTTTTAGTAGTTGTCTTGTGAATTCTTGATGATTTTTCTATGTAAACAGTCATGTCATCTACAAGAAAACATTTGTACTTAATCCTCTCAATCATTATGCTTTTATGTCATTCATTGATGCTGCAATGGCTAGGACTCCAGTATTACTGTTGAGCATTAATAGTGAAGGCAAGCATTTTTGCCTTGTCCATTATCCCTGGGAAAAAGCATTTTAAGGATGAGGTTTTAGCAATAAGTTGTTCAGACCTGGCCTTTATCGATTTGTAAAGTTCTTTTCCACTGATCTATAATGAATTACATTGATTTTTGAATGTCAAACCAACCTTGCACTCTTGATGGGTTGGCTGTATTATGATATCTTGATTTCTGTAACCCTTTTCAGGATATATTAACCCTTTTATATGTTAATGGATTTGATTTGCTAATATTTTGTGGAAGATTTTTGCATTAGTATTCTGTCGGTCTCATTTTCTTCTTTCAAATATATTTGTCTCTTTTGATATCAGAATAATACTGGCCTCATCAAATGAGATGAGAATCATTCCTCCTCTTTTGTTTTCTGAAAATGCTTGTGTACAATTGTGTTCATTTTTTTCCTTTAATGTTTCATAGAATTAACTAGTAAAGCCCCTCTGGTCCTAGACTGTTCTTTGTTTAAACATTTTTAAGTACTTGTGTGCTTTCTAAACTCAAGGTATTTACATTGCCATTTCTTTCAGAAATATATAAATATATATACATATATACAAATCTATAGACATATATATTAAATGAGTTACTGTAGTTCTATTTTTTATGAATAAACTTCAATTTCTGTTTTCATATTTAAAATTACAACAGTATTTCCAATAGACTTTTTCAAATGAATTTGTATTTTTCTTCCAAGAACATACAATATTCATTGAGGAAATAATCAATATCATATTTGTACTTATTTCTTTTAGGGCTAATATGGTGTCTTCTTTAATAACCTTCAGTAAATGTTTATTTAATGAATAAATAAATTAACGAATAAAAAACTAAATGAGAAACTCGTTCTTTAATCTACGCCTCACCCCACTATATCACAGTTTTCTCATCCATGAAATGAAAGAATGCATATTACTCAAGTTCTAGTTGGCTTTGAAATTCCTTAAAATTATACATATGTTTCACTGGTTTAGATGCAAGAAAAGGAGAATTCAGGAGCAATGACTTTTTTTAATTTATTCTCATTCATGCAGAGTTAAGTCTTTTTCTCCGTTTTTATTCTCTGCAGCTAAATTTTAGTCTTAATTTCCCCAGGTGTGCCTGTAAAACAGTTCAGATATGTGATAATTTTCTGTTCTATGATTTAATGATAGAGGTTAGAATAAAACAGTCTAAAATGAGATCAAATCAACCCCATCACTGTGCAATGCATTTGTTCTACCTCTGTAAGTGCCTTCCTACTCAGTGCTAAAGCCTTCGGGAAACTGAATAGAAAAGCTAGTAAATGTGAGAGTAGAAGTAAGGTGCTTGAATTTTCTTCTTCCCGCCCTCCCTTTAACTTATCTTCCGGAATGAAAAATAGTGAAAGGTAAAGAAAGTTATAAAATAACCTTGTGTGGCACCCTTGAGGATATAAATATGCCAGTGAATGTAAAAGCTTTAAAATCAGGTGCAATTTCTCCCTCCCTGTGGTTTTTCTACAGTTTAAGATCAAAAAGTGTTGTTTAAAAATTGTTTCTCTTTAAAACATCATTACTTTCTATGACAATCTCAAGGTTTCAAAGACCCCATATTTATTTTAACTAAGTCCTATAGTGAAGTTGAAATTATGTATTGCTTTGATTTTTACATATATGTGACTATACAATTATACATACTTGCATGACTTTTATTCAGTGCCAAAGGTTTTCTATTTCCCTAGAGCAAACAACAAACTTCTTTCCTCAAACTATCATTTTTTAGAGTTAATATATGTACTTATCTTCATTTCTTTCTTCCTTAAGGGAAGACAAATAGGCAAGTACATTCAGACACAGCTAATCTGAGTCCCTGCCTATATCTGCTAACGTTAAGTCATTTTCTAAATATATTGATTTTACCTAACTCCTTCCATGATTAATAGAATCATCTTGTTTAGAGTTTGCCTCATAAAGTAAGCAAGAAAAAGACCTTATGTCAGTTATCCAGTACCATATATCGTTATGAAAGAAGGCCTTGAGTTTTCACAAATAGGTAGAGATAATTGGGTAGACAGCTGTTTCCTGTGAGGTACAGAAGCACAAGAACAGTGAATCAATAGTATTGGTGGCAGACAATTAAATTACTCAATTAATGTCCATTTTTAACCTTGTCTATCTTTAATATCATCTGACAGGACTTTCAGTTGTGTGGCATGCTAATTGAGAATGAGAATGCTTTGAGAAAAATAAAAACTGACCAAACATCTTTTTTAGCTTAACAGGTATTACGGGTATTACAGATGGAAGGACACAGAATGGGTGGAGAACGAAAGAAAGAGCTCAGTCTTTAATGTCAAATATATTTTGCATATATAATCTTAATATATTTGATTTTTATTCTAGGAAGGAATGAAAAACAGAATATGAGTAGCCCTTGGTTTTCTAGTTAGTTATTTTCCTTACTTTTCTAATTCCAAAAGTTGCTATATAGTGTTGACAGGGCATAGACTATTAATGGGAAGATTTCTGGGGATTTTACCAGGAAATTTTCTGCTGACATATAGATTCAAAGAAAATTTCACGATAACTTTCTGTATTTTCTTTCTGTCTTGCCTCTGAGTCCAATTATAGTTAAAAGGGAGAGGTAAAAAATAAAAAATAAAAATATAATTTGCAAATAATAGAAATAAGGGATTTGAATATATAATTACTATGGGCTCATTAATTGTCTAAAAATGTAAACTATTTGCACATACTTCAAAATGGTTAACTATGATTTGTTATTTCAACTCAATTTTTCTCATGTTTAAATTAGAGTCTTATCAATAAAGAATACTCCTTTAGAAAGTGCATTAATGCTTTATGTCAACAGTATAATAATAATAAGTTTATTATGTAACACATCTTTTTGACAGAGAGGTTCCAATTTGCCTACAGTCATAGGATTGGTGAATAGCAGAGCCTGGCTTTGACTCCAGCAAATTTGAGCTGAGAGAGCCATTTTGAAACCAACAAGGGAGAGGGGCCAGCGGAGGTTGCCACAAGCCTTCCCATGTGACTCAGGAACCCTGAACACCATCAGTCTTTCTTCAGTGAAGGTATTCTCTTGTTGATGCCTTCATTTGCACATTTTTATGGCCTCAAAACTGTAAATCTGTAACTTAATAAATCCCCTTTGAAAAAGCCAACCCACTTCTGGTATATTGCATTCCAGCAGCTTTAGCAAACCAAAACAGTAATTAGGAAAATAATGCGATTATTTCTAGTGCTGTTAAGGAGAACATTAAGAATTATATTTCTATTCTTGTGAAAAATGCCTTTTGGAAATTTAGAAAGAAAAAGTAATTAGATTATTTTAATCTAATTTAGAAAGATAACCCCTGATATGCTCTGGTAGAAAAACATTAACACATAAATAGATATTGTAACAAGATAAAAAATACTAATTCCTAAAGAAGTAACAGCAGGGAAGTATACATTTGCAAATTTTTATTAAAGATAATAATAATAAATAAAATAGTTAAGAAATGACAAAATGATATATATACTGTTTATTCATAAACTACTTACTCTCTAATTCCTCTATTCGTACTTTATACACAACTTTTATGTATAAGATGATGTGCATTAAGTGTCAGAAACCTAGTTGGAACTCATTTGAGTTAGTATTTTGCAGTTAATCGTAATTCATCATCTTCAGAGCACTCCATTGTTTTCTTTTAAAATAACGATATTTTTAAACTGTGGCTTATTTTTCATATTGCAAGTCGCCTAATTCAAAGGTGCTCATTGGTTGGTTTATTCTGCTTGCTATTCAGAGAAGCAGAGAGCCATTTTATAATGTGGTTATGAAAAGAGTATACTTTTCCCAATGCACCAAAATATTTACTTTTTAACAATTCCTGAAAGTGCATCATAAACAACAGCCATCTGAACTGTTTTGAAAACCTATATATGGCTACTAAAAAGTAATTTTTATTACAGTAAGAATTTTAATATGAAATTATAATTTTGATATCATTCTGATGCTCTATATAATCTTTCAATTTATTGAGAATTTCTTCCAGGTCTAAAACAAATATATTCGCCCCGAAATAATTTTGCTCTCAAAAGAAAGTGATTTTGAATATTATTTAAATTTCAGTCATATAACTACAGAGATAAGGTAGAATCCACCACTTTCCTATCCATTTCAGCAACTATGAAAACCATAGCCCTTGTTTTTAGTTATGATTCATCCATTTGATAGTATGTATTCCTGTATCTCACTTGTTAATTAGTTTTCATTTTGTTCATTAGCATGAAAACTGGAATTTAATGAGGGGATGGGGTACTGCCTATTTCTAAAGAGCAGAGCAGTTGGTAGGGCTTTCCACCCACTTACTTTCTCTCTGTCTCTGTCTCATTTTTTCTTTTACAAATTTTTATGTGAAATTGTGAGCTTGCAGCTGCATGTTTGAGCATGAATTCCTTGGTTTGTAATGAAACAGCATATCCCTTAGGATAATATTCCTTTGAAAAGGAGATGACAGAAGTCCTGTTGGTTTGGTTTTGATGCAAATTATAGCCCTGTATCCTTCAGTTTGTGTCAAATTTGTGAGTTGACTGCCTATCTTTTCCCAGGAAGAGATGGAAACTTACTTTAAGCTCCAAGGCAAAATAAACATAAACATACTAAGCTGAACAAATGCTAATTTTTCCCAGTAAGGAAGTATACATATTTGCAGTTAGATTGCTCTCCACATTTATTGCCAGAAAATACCCTTTTATGCTGCTCCAGTGAATTCTTTTAAACCCAAGACCCTTAATTATGGTGCCATCACAATGGCAGAGAAAACTGTGAAAGAATATAAGAAAAAGTAAGGATTTAGTCTGTAAGTTTTACTTGGGAATTGGCCATATTAGTAACTATTTTTGCAAGATTGTTATTATATCTGTCAGCTAGTATTTTGCAGAGCAACTGGCAGACATTTTAGGTGATGAATACAGTGACTAACAAACACCTTTCAGGGTTGTAATTCCACATCCATTCCCAACCCCTGTTCCCTTTGTTCCTTCACTGTAGAGACTGGAGCTGCTAGCAACTCACCTTTCCAACCTCTAGCTATTATCTAGTCATGGGACAATTTTCAGGTGAGTGACAAGTAAAATCTGCTCAGTGGTTTCTATGAAAGTTATGATTTCCTGATAAAAGGATAGATATTGCTCCTTCTTCCTTTCCTTTGTGCTTTGAAAGAGATGTAATATTTGCAGCTGCAGGATCCATATTCTGAACAAGAGGGAAAGACCAAGGGAATCTCTGAGAACTTGTCATATCCTGATAGACACGGCGACACGATACCCAGAATCCCCTTCAAAGAAGGACTTGCTGCTGTCTGTAGAGAGTGCAATCAGCAGAGGTCTACCTAGTTGCTGAGAGCTGTCTGGCCCAAGGTCACGCTCTTTTAATGGCTCTTTAAATACTCTCAGTGAGTGAGAGTATTAAAGCTCAGCCATTTCAGCTCAATTCCTAAATGTGGGACACTGTGACAGGCATTAGTCACTCCAGAGCTCCCTACCACATTGACTGAGGTTCTGTTGGGCATACATGGCAGTCCGTATTTTTGGTTGTATTTTTATTTTTTCCTGCCCAATCATGCCATCTCCACTACTCTCCACTGGTGTTGATTCATATCAAATATCTTATACCCCAAACATCATACACCCCAGATATCTTACACCATACTATTTACACTCCATCCTACTACATCTTTCAGCAAACCCAACTTGTGATAATGAAACAAAAAATCATTGTCACCTAATTCCAGATTTCTTTGTATGTGAAAAAACAACATATTCAAACCAGTTACTTGCCGAGTTCACAGTTCCTTGTTGCCAAATCATTCCTAGTTGCTACATGGAGATAGTTCCATAATTTTTTTTCCTTAAATATTTTTGCATACATTATTTTATGTAGTTTTCACAAGATGCAAGTGCTGTTTTCTAAATTACTTAAACTAGAAGGAACATCAAATATCATTTTCTCCAAAGTCCTTATTTTATTAATAAGAAAGTCTGAGGCCTAGGAATGCAGAAGATACTTTTAATAGGTCTCAATCAAGAGATCAGCAAACACCATGCCAAACAATTTACTGACTTATTCATTTTAGTATACCACAATTTATGTATTGTTTCCTCACATATTAAATTGTGGTCTAGTACAGTTGTCTTTAAATGTGATACCCAAAGAGCAGCATTAGGTTTACCTGGAAACTTTTTAGAAATTAAATTTGAAATTTTGGGTCCAGCCACGGTTCTCTTGAATCAGAAATTCTGTGGGGTGGTGAAGCCTCGTCATCTGAATTTTAGTAAGAGCTCCTGGTGATTCTCATGCATGCCAAAGTTTGGGAACCGCTGGCCTAGAGTAAGATCTATTGTTTATTGAAGGAGTCAAAGCAACCAGGCCATTTCCAGATCATCTGCATAATAGTTGCATGATCTTGAGACTGCTACTCTATGGAGCGTAATTTCCTTACTGTTAAAAGAGGGGGTTGAAGTTAATCAAAGTTTTTAGAACTTTTTAAAGCAATTGGACCTTTGTTTGGATGCATGAAACAATATTCAGAAGACTGGTACTTGAAACAAATAAAAGCTTAATGGTTGAAGCAAAATGGGTCCTAGGAAACCCTTACAATCAACAAAGCCACACATTCACACAACCACTTTCTATCATTAGAAGCTAAGGGGCCCTGGGAAATACACAGGGATTTATTGATGCAGTCTTTAAAAAATAGCATAAACAGTAGAATAATGATGCTACTTCCAGCTCTCAGACACCAACTTATGTGAGATGATATTGCCAGGTGAGATACTAAGGAAATAAATATTCCTTACTATAAATTTTTAAAAATCTATAGTTGATTTGTTGGCTTGCCACTTTCCTAAATGTATAACGAATCCATGCTTATAAAATGCTTTCAACACCTAGGAGCAGGTTATTAAATACAATAACCATTTATTAGCTGTTTACTTTATTCTTTGTTCCCTGCAAGGTTCTGTGCTACAAAATTTTAGGAAATCATGGGCGGTGCAACATGGGCTTAGTGGCAGAATTCTCGCCTCCCATGCCAGAGACCCGGGCTAGATTCTCGAAGCCTGCCTGTGCCAAAAAACAAACAAACAATCAAAAAAACCAAAAAGCAGGAAAACTAAACAAAACTGTATATAAATATACACTATTTATATATATTTATACTATTTATACACAAAGGCAAAGTTTCCCTCAAACCATGTATGAATTTTCACAAGTTTCAAATGAATGGAGTAAGAATTGACAAAATTTTAGCATAATAATATGGCATTTCTTAATGGTAAGAAAAGTGCCGAAGTTACAAACCCCTGAATTAAATCACCCACTCCAGATACAGCAATCAGTCACTGTGGGATTTAATGATAATGGTTTTAAAAATAGAATGCTCTGTACTTGCATTTTTAAAATTATTCTACCTGTTTTGTCTAAGTCTACACTAATACAGCACCCATCTGAGTGTTCATATGAAAAAAGAAAAACTAATGCTTCTTCCCAGTCATAAACTCTTAAAGGCCTGTTAAATGAGAATTAAGGCACTGTAGAGATTAATAAGGAATCAAAAAATAGTTTTGAACTGGTTGCATTTCTTTTGAATGTTTTAATTTAGCAAAGTTTGCTTTGTGTATAGATGATTAATTTTTGGTATAGAGCACATTCAAGTTGTTTGTATAATAAAGCTAATAATAATTTTGTCATGAACTTTCCTGTATTTCCTATTATTAGGTTTAGATAACCCAGATTTATTTTTGAAGCTTAGATAGACATTTTACATACCTGCAACCCTACCAACATTCTCTATACTATAGATGAGGGAACAGAGATATAGAATGCCTATATGATTTTAAGGTAAAACAAATTGTAAGTAGAGGAGACTGGTTTGAAACCACATTTGCCTATGGGAGTTTGGGATCTGGCTCTATAAAATGCCAGCAATATGACCAAATGAATAAACTACATGCAACTGGGAAACAGAGGTGATCAGGAAGGAAGGCCTGACATCCTAGAAGGAGATTAGGTCCAAATGGCAAATTGAGCATATTTGTCTTCCTCCAATCTTACCTCATACCCCCTTGGAATTTTGGAAAATAGAATTTTAAAAGAATAAATTTATAAGGTTTCAATTTCTAGGATGATAGTGTAAGGAGATACTTGGACCCATTTCTCAGAAAAACCAGCAAAGCTGGTGAAAACTATAAAAAATATTTCTATCTGGAAATCGTTCAAAAGGCATCCAGCAAATGAAGAAACATTTATTCATGAATATTGTAAGAGTTTGTGGCATTTGAACTATGATCTGCTGTCTCCCTTGCCTCAACCCAACTCATCCTGATGAAAGCTCCACTGTTAGTCCTATGTCTAAGAGGCTAGGGTCCCTCTCCCTTTAGCTCCCACTCAAGGCTTATCATATTTTACCAGAAGGGGTAGGCCATCAGCATTTTTCATTCCCTTCAACTGCAAGTTAAAAAGGCTAAATTACCGATACATTCTGGCCAAGAGGTTGAGGACCTCATTCTCATACCTTGCCCTTATCCATAGGACAGAGGCTCTAAAGCATGTGTGGCAAACCAAGAATACTTGGGACCTGGCTTCTCTTACTGTGTTCACTTTGAGGGCAGAAATTACACCAGGAAAAGCAAGCTGAGAAGAAACAGAGGCTACTGCCCTACTAGAGCTCAGATAAATGGCCCAGAATTGGTCCAGAAGAAGCAGTCCATAGAGGCTCTACATAAAATAACTGAGTTTATTTGACACACAGTGAGAGAGAGTTCAAGGTGAAGATACTCTTGAAAATAATAACTCCTTTTAAGAACAACCAGCTAAGGAAGTATGATGAAAGATATGAGGACAATGTTTCATCAAACAGATAATATCAATAAAAAGAAATTATTAAAAAGAACAAGATGGAAATTCTAGATTTGAAAAGTTCAGAAACTGAAATGAAAAATTATTTAGAGGGGTTTAGCAGTAGATTATAACTGGCAGAGTAAAGAATCAGCAAACTTGAGATAGATTGAGATTATGCCATCCAAAGAGCAGGGTGAATATGGAAAGAAGAAAAATGAATGAACTCCAGATAAATATGAAACTCTTTTAAAAACACCAACATAAGTGCAATTAGGGTACCAGAGGAGAGCAGGAAAGAGAAATAAGCAGAAAAATACGTGAAGAAATAATGGCTTAACAGCATTCCAAATTTGCTGAAAAACATTTGCCTATACATCTGTTCTAGTTTGCTAGCTACCAGAATGCAATATACCAGAAATAGAATGGCTTTTAAAAAGGGGAATTTAATAAGTTGCTAGTTTACAGTTCTAAGGCTGAGAAAATGTCCCAATTAAAACAAGTCTTTAGAAATGTCCAATCAAAGGCATCCAGGGAAAGATACCTTCATTCAACAAGGCCGACGACGTTCAGGGTTTCTCTCTCAAGTGAGAAGGCACATGGCGAACACAGTCACAGTTTCTCTCTCATCTGGAAGGGCACATGGTGAACACAGCATCACCTGCTAGCTTCTTCTCCTGGCTTCCTGTTTCATGAAGCTCCCCAGGAGGCATTTTCCTTCTTCATCTCCAAAGGTCGCTGACTCGTGGACTGTCTGCTTCGTGGTGCTGCAGCATTCTCTGCTCTCTCTGAATCTCTCATTCTCCAAAATGTTTCCTCTTTTATAGGACATTAATAAACCAATCAAGACCCACCAAATGGGTGGAGACATGTCATCACCTAATCCAGTTTAACAGCCACTCTTGATTAAACTACATCTCCATGGAGATGATATGATTACAGTTTCAAACATACAGTATTGAATAGGGACTACTCCACCTTTATGAAATGGGATTTTGATCAACACATGGCTTTTCTGGGGCATACTTCCTTTCAAACCAGCACAACATCCAAGAAACTCAACAAACTTCAAGTAAGGTAAGGGTAAAGACATACACACCTAGACACATCGTACTAAACATACTGAAAAAGACAATTTGAAAATCATGAAAGCAACAAGAGGAAAATAACTCTTCATATATAAGGGAACTCCAATAAGATTAAGAGCTGAATTCTTAACAGAAACAATGGGGGCCAGAAGGCAATGGATGGCCTTTTCAAAGGGTGCAAAGGAAAGAAACTGCCAACCAAGAATCTTATATACCAGCAAAACTACATTTCAAAAATCAAGGTAAGTTGTAGAATGCTCACCTTCCATGTGAGAGATCAGGGTTCAATTCCTGGATCATGCACACACACACCCCAAAAAAGATGAAATAAAGACACCCCCAGATTAAAAAATTGAAGAACAAAAAAATAGAGAATCCATCGCTACAGATTTGCCTTATGAGAAATACTAAAGGATGTTCTCTTGGTTGTTTCTTATTATATGCTGTGAAGGTTGTAAATAAATGGAATCCCTACTTTAGAGCAGTTCTAAAAAGAGCTCCCCCCAACAGCTAACGTTTTCACATTACAGAGAGTTTTTGTTCTAATGCAGAACATTATTTATGGCACTTCTAATAAGAATAATATAAGAATAATTATTATTCTTTGAATCAAACAGATTAACAAACAATGTTATAAAAGATAAAGTTACCTTTCAATATCATTAAAAGTATTATTTAACTTGAAGTCTCATGAATATTTTCAGTTACCTCATTTCACTTCGCAACTTCAGTGATTATAGTAAAGGATATTGATAGTTCAATTGCCTGTGAATGGCCATATTTGTATTTCAGTGTTCTCTGTACACAGAGTGATAACGACAATCAAATACAGTTCTGCATGTGAACCATGCCTAACAGAAACAACATGCATATATGCAAAGTGATACTTCCTTTTTGCTACACCAAATTTAGGAGCTTTACAACCTTGAGACTCAAAGTGGTGAGAGAATTATGTGCAGCAGCAATTATTAGTGGGTTAAGTCAGTTTCCAACATTGTTCCAACGAAACTAGGTTATATACTTCAAAACAGTACAGACTCCATTTTCCTTTATATATGCAGGCTGATTTATTTATTGTTAGGTCAAGTATTTCCCATACTATAATTCAGATGGCATAAGAAAATGTAGTTTATTTTGTGTGTTATTGATAGAAATTTCCTTATGGTCCTATACTTTTCAGTTTAATGAAAAAACAAGAAATTTTTAGTCCAGTTTGGTAAATATTGTGTATTTAATAATTTAAATGCTTAGTCAGTCTATTTAAATAAAAACGCTCAGAATCCTATCCGTGCTTCTTTCCAAGATAGCATCTGAGTGTAGTGGAGTATGATATGGCAATGAAGAGAGCTCATATATGAATATGATCAGGTATGAATTTGATCTCTGAATATCACTGTATTCTGCAGAGAAGCTGCTGTCTGAGCTGCTGAACTTCTGTCCACTGGAAATTTGGCTCACATTTCTTTTGGAAGACTGCAGCTGGTATGACTCATGGCTTGGTCTTTCCCTTGGCTTCATAGGGCCCAGTAGCCCTCTCTGTTTGCTCTGCCCTTACCTTGTTCTCCCTAGAACTGTGGAGTCCCTGAGGTCTGCCTGTGTCCATAGGTGCCATCCCAGGCAGTCCAGCATGCAGCCTTTGCTGCAAGAAGACTATGACCCACGGCCCACATATGGCGGAACACTTCCCAGCTTTCTAAACTTCCTGTTTTAACTTTTTTTATTTATTTATTTTTTTTGCAGGCAATCGAACATAGGTCTCCTGCCTGGCAGGCCTGTTTTAATTTTAAAAGATAACAATTTATCATTTAAAGAGAATAAATAATTTGAAAAACAAAAATAATTTTTGTAATAAACTGAATGACAACTTAACCATCACTGATTGAGAAACAGAATGCTTTCAGCATCCTTGAAGCTCCCATGTGCCCATTACAAACTATCCTCTTCACCCTCACCACCATCCTGACAATTTGGGGAATCAATTTATTATTTTCCTATATAGATTTCTACCTGAAATATGCATTATATAAAATATAATTTATAGTTTAGTTTCCTCCTTCTAAAATTTATTCAAATGAAACCATATTGTAAGTAACCTTTAATGCCTTGCTTCTTGCATTTACTATTATATTTGTAGAATTCATCCTGTTGTTGCATTACTTTATCTTTTGTTAGTGTATTCCATTGTAGTAACATATTAAGTTAACTTTAAAGTTAATTCTACTTTACTCCATTGTATGAACAAGTCAAATTTAATCTTTTTCCAGTTTTCAACTACTACAAATAATGTTGCCAGAAATATTCTTTGAGGTATATCCTGGTACCTCTATGCATGAGGTTCTCTAGGTTATATACCCTAAAATTGAGTTAGTGCGACAGGTGTGCCAGATCTTCAATATTAGTAGTCAATTACAAATTGATTTTCCAAAGTATTTGCCCTAATTTAGATTGTGAATTCTTTAGAAACTTCCAGAGGTGTACGACAGAGCATGAGACAAATACTTGCTATTGTATGATTTTAAAAATAGTAGTGCCAACTTAGTGTTACAGGTTTAGCTGGCTTCTGTGCCCACTTAAGGGGCAAGTGGGATGTTTGAAATCTGCCCATGTCACATGGGAATTGGATGGACTGAGTGCTGTACCTTCTTGGCCCTGCCTCTACCAATTGTGCTTTGTTTACTTCAATGCGGATGAGCCTCAGAAGCTAGTGGCAGCATACTCTTTGAGACCATCTTCAAAGTCCTGGAAATTAAGGTGGACTTCATGATGTTGACATCTAGCTTATTTGACATATCTCCCCAGATGCGTTTATCCCTAGCTTCCTGCTTACTTCTCTTCCCTCCACCCTCCCTTATGCCATTGGGACTGTACTATCACCCACGGCCATGTGAAAGTGTTCTTATAAAGGGCTTCTACTAGGTACTTGCACCCTCCCCCGTATACTCAGGAGTGCATGCCGACAGCACGTAAGTGTCAGCCTCCATCACAGCTTTCGGGATGTTTCTAAAGCTCCCTCTCCCTGTCCTCACAGTTTAGAATGTGAGGGTAAGGTGGGGTTGCTAGGACACCTTGTATCTTGGAATCTAACATATTAATTTCTTTTTCTCTCTGGGTCTACATTTATGACAAATATTCTCCAACAATTACATTTTATTGGTTATAAATCATTTTCAAATTTTGTATTGATATTCTTTTCTTCAATAAAATATATGGAAACATGTACATGTATATATTGCCAAGAGAATTAGTAACAATCTTTTCAATGTAAATGAACAGAAAAAAAAAGCAACAATTTTCACCTTAAACTGGTCCTTCTGTAAATTAAGACCAGTTGTAACAGGTTCTATTTACATTCAGGTTGATTCTATCACGACCTTGACTTTTAATTCTACCAGTTCATTTTCTGGGATATCTAGTCAATGACATCATAATTCCTGTTTCCCACCAGAGGTCAGTTTGCGGAGTCTCATATTCCAAATGTCCATTTGTGGGGGAAAACTTTTAAAGAAGAGGTTGCAAACTCAAAAGTCTAAGAAGACCTAGGTGAGGAATGTAATCCCAATCTGGGACTGTAAAACAATGCAACTGCAGACATAAATGATAGGCAGCACCTAGATTCATGACTTACAGTAGGGAGTGGTGGGGACTCTGGGACATTGTAAAACATATCCTAATGGCTTCATTTGTTGCCATCCTAGAATATGACTCAGATCCTGACTTCATGTGAAAATTCACAACATTTTAAATATTGGCAACTTTCAAGTATCAAAACACAGAGAACAAATAAAAACAAATCCATGGGGTCAATCAAAACTGTTTTAGGAACAAATTCAGCCTGATAACAGATAGGTTGAGACTTCTGCAATATGAGCCTGGGCAATGCATTTTTATTAATGTTGCTGTTAATTTATCCTGGAAAGTTTTTCTCAGACTTTAAGTTCCATTTATGTCATCTAGGGAGGGTTGTCAGATAAAATATAAGATGCACAATTGTATTTTAATTTTAGCTAAAAAGGGATTTTTTTTTTTAGTGTATGTCACAAATATTTCATAAGACAAAAAACTGTTGTTTAACTGAAATTCAAATTTAACTGTGTGTCCTGCATTTTATTTTCTAAATGTTGGCAACTCTATACCGGTAAGAGTTGTTAAAACACAGATTACTGATCCCACCCTTAGAGTCTGGAAACTCAATTCAATTAAAAAATCTGAGGTGGGCCCCAAGAATCTGCATTTATAACAAATATCATTGTGCTCTCTGTTTCTGAAGAAACTCTGAGAACCACTGCTTTAAACTGACGTTGGACCAATTATTATTATTATTTTTGGATTAACTTAAAAGTTTCTTTTTTCATCTTTTTAAAATCAAATGCATAGATTCTCTCTGGTTTTCCTAATGACTCAAGGGTAGTTCTAAATGTATAATTATGGTTCCATTTTACCTTAGACCTGCCCTCCCGTGCTTCCAGCATGATCCTCTCGGACCTTCGCTCAGTGCTTTTCTTTCCACAGGCATTTTAATTGTTGACTATAAAGTTCCAGTGACTGCATTTGGCCCTCCGTGAGAATAAATTCCTTGAGACAGTATGCATGAGGCCTGCTTTTCTTATAGCTTTATCTTTTTTACCCCTATCAAAACTAACTGAGATAGGTAGCTATCATTAGGAAGTAGTAATATCCATATATAATTGAATCATAATTATATTAATTTGGCTATGTCATGTATCAGAAACTTTTCTATAACTTTTAATTCCATCATTAAAACACAACTCACAAACTACATCTTACTCCTATCTTTCTAAATCTGTACATGTTTTGTTATAAACTGCCTTGATTTTGGCAATCTCACATTTCATTTTAACCAGTTATCTTTGCTGGTGTCCACTCAGCTGAGGTCACTTTTAGTCCTTAGCTGGAGGGCAGGAGGTATATTAGGCTCTCTTGCCACAGAAAGCCTATAGTGTCCTCCCCAATTGAATTATGTTGCTTTGTTCCTCATTGTCCTTAACTTGTTGTCATGCCTTTTTCCTAGAGCTTAGCATCTGGGGAGGATCTGGAGTGTTTTCTGTGCTGTTTCTCCTGACTTTCTGCCTTGGTCTCTAGGTCTTCCTCCTATTTCCCAGTCTATGAAATAATCAGCCTGTTTTCTCTTCTCTGCCAATACCCACAGCTGGAGTCATTTAGGAACCACCTGCAGCACATCTCAGGCTCTCTTCACATGTCCTAGGATCTGTGACCAGCTGCCAAATGCAGTACCCTGCCTCCTGCCATGCACAGAACCTCCAGGTTATGTATGCTGTGAGTCTGATGTGCTGTCAAAAGGCAAGCCCACTTCCTGCCAACTGCAGGCCTTATCCAACAAGAATCTCCTGTCTTAGCGATTGCCACTATATGCTCCTGATATCATTCTCTGCTACTTTGATTTTGTCCTATTCTATTGTTGCTTCCACAGGAAAGGTCTATTCTACTATAAAGGATGTGCTTCTTAGAGCAGAAATAATCCTTGTGTTTATAATGAAGATGTCAGTAGATGGGAAAAATAAATCATTCACCGACACTTGTGTCCTTAAGTGTCAGATCCAAGGAAAACCCTGTAGTAGGGATATTGCAATGACCTCCCCATTAAATCATTCATTAGTGTCACTTATTTCCAATTAATAAAGTTTGGTCCAAACAACAAAGTTTCTTTATCCACAGAAGATTTTAGGAGTCACAGATAGTATTTTATTGGTGCATTACAACTTCATGTTGAATATTAGGAACAGTAAAAAATATCATTTCCAGTTGCATATGGATCTTCAGTTTATCTGGAATTATTTTACTTATTACCAATCATTTCTACTTCATAGGTCCATAGAATAATTTTTATGATGGTTTTTATGACGTCCCCCAGACTACATGTTAGCTCTTGAACACAAAAGCCATAAGTTGTTTATCCTTGTGCTTTGTGCCTACCAAAATAACTGAACCTATGATGGATACTTAATAAATGATGAATGACTAATTTGATCCTGATGCCAATACTAAAAATTTTCCATTCTTCCTCGCCAAACATCTTTCTTGTCAATTGACTGAACAGCTCAATCTTGATTTATGAGTCCTGTGCTCTAATTCCTGCCAAATATCCCAGTTATCCAGGTCTCAGATTCCTTGTTCTCTATTCTCTGGGAAACTAGTGTAGAGATTTGAAATCTTAGCCCTTAAAATTGCTATGAGAACTTTACCCCAAAATTTTATATTCTACTGCATCCCTTTATTTAAGTGAATGTGATCATAGTAGAAAGCTGCTGAGCCCCTAGCAGCAATTGAATGCTCACTGTGTTCCAGGAACTCTTAGGCAGTGTACGTGCTTTATCTTATTTAATCCCTGCAACGACTCTATGAGATAAGTATCTCCATTTGATAAGAACCATATCTGGCTTCTACGTATCAGAATTTTCAGGAGACACTGCCATGTCTTCGTTTGAAAAGTGTATTTTCTTTCATTCAGAGAGCGTCACAAAATCGGCTTTCTCAATAGAATTCCTCTCCACTGGGAACTCCAAATATGAACTCTTGTGGTTATATTTTCATTTGTTATTAGTTTTCTGGGCCACACAACTGCTTTGCGGATATTTGGGTGAAGTGATCACAGACATATAATAATTCTTTCCTGGGAAATCATGCCAACTGACCTCAACCTTTATTTTTGAGGTTACTTTTCCTTGAAGACCTGCTATATTTTTCATAAAGATAACTTCAATCTGTTCAGGTATATGACAAGCAAAATACTTGCCTGAGTTTTATGTTTAAATAAAAAGAATATTGAGGATAATTTCATATTTTAATGTATATGTGCTATTAATTTTGAATTTTCCTGTTCAAAAGGAAAGACTTAATGGTAATTTACTCAAGTAGTGTTTTTTAGAGAGTATAGAAAACACTATATAGTACCTACATGTTGTTTATTTCTCATAACTGTTCTCTGTAATCTCTTGAAAACTGATATTTTTTACAGAAAATTATGTTTCAAGTTTACTTTGCTTCTTTATTTAATATTGAGAATATATGTAAATAATATACAGTAAGCCTGGCCTAATAATGCATGTTTTATTAATGTGTAAGAGATTTTACCTCTAATTGCTCTGGTTAATAACTGGTATAGAGACAAGGAGCAACTGCTACAGAAGGACGTAGTATGCCAAGAAGTGTTTTCCATGCACTAGTCTACAAGATGTTCTAATCACAGATAGGAGTCATTGAAATTTCCTCCAGCACAGAAGAGAGGATTACTAGTATGGGATATTCACAATTTAAATGAATCATACTGGAAACCCTCAAGCATCATCATTTTAAATTTATGGTACAAAAATTGGGAATAGAAATAGCACAGGCAAGAGCAAATCCATGCAGTTAAGAAAGAAAATCTCCACTAACTAAAATGAAAAAATTGCAAGTCAAAAGACATAACAACGTGATATTCTAATATAGAATGACAATTACTTCATAGGAGAATTGGCTCAGTTTCCAGCAGCAGAAATGGTCTTTGGAAATAAGAAAGTGATGGACATGATGACAGAGATACTACCTGACTTCCTTGTGGGCTAGAGTTGACCAATAAATGAAGAAATAATAATTAAGCTCATATTAGACTTTGTCTTGTCATTCAGGGCATATGTTATTTTTAAAAATAATTAGTGAACTATGTATTATTTATTTCATAATATGGTTTTAGCTTTTTCATTAGCAGCTCTTCTTTTTGTTTTATTCTTGAAAGTGCAAGTGAGAAGTGCTTCTTTCATGTTAAAAGAGAGATATCTAAACCAAATTGTAATAAATTCTAATAATTTCCCTGCTAAATTTGACATTCTGTGATTACTCCTTAAAGAATGATTTACAAATTTAAATTATTCTCATGTTTAGCTGATATTCCCATTTTTCCTTGCTTTTCTCATTTTCAACCTTTTTTTTTTTTTCTTATAACTCACACCTAAATTTCTATGGTAGCCTTTTAGTTGGGCCCCTGGTCTCTTCTCTTTCTCTTTAATCTGTTTCATACTTAATGATATGTGTTACCTACTTGAGAAGCTAGACAATTATTACAAGGGTGAAGGTGAACTAAATCTAGAGTCAGCAATCATGCTTTTGGATGTCATGGAAGATTTGAACAATAGCCTTTGTTTTACAAAATATAAGAGCAATGCTGTCCCAACAGCAATTACTGTGGTTATCCCTCAGCAGGAACCTGTGCTGTTCCCTACTGATCACTTCCATTCCCTGATTCAGAAGTGTAACTTACTGGCCCAGGCACACTGTCAACTAACAATTGTTGAGCACTTCCTGTGTGCCAGGTGCTGGGCATGCAATGGCGACCAGTAAGTATGGAGCCCCTTTCCCTTCCTTGTTCCCACAGAATTTATAATCTGATTTGCAATATAGACAGGTAAATAGGAAACCATAATTGATATTTTATTATGCTTTTTGATATTTTTACAAATGCGTGATAGGGAATTGTGGTTTATTGAGAGATCATATGTTACAGGCATATAATTCAAGGTTGTAATGTATTTTTAAATTATAGTAACATATATATAAACAAAATTTACATTTTAATGATTTTAAGCATGTACTTTAGTGCTATTAATTGTATTCACAATATGATGCAATCTATCACCACTATCCATTACCAAAACATTTTCATAACCCCAAAGAGAAACTCTGTACTTCTTAAGCAAAAATTACCCAATCTTTGCTTCCTTTGGCAATCTTTAATGTACTTTCTCTCTCTATGAGGTTGCTTATTCTAGATGTTTCATATTAGTGAAATCATACAATATTTTTCCTTTTGTGTCTGGCTTATTTAATTCAACATAATGATTTCAAGATTCATTCATGTTGTGGCATGTATCAGTTCTTCATTCCTTTTTTTTTAGCTAAATAATATTCCATTGCCTATATACACCATGTTTTGTTAAATCACTCATTTTCTGGTGAACTCATTCAGATTTTGAGACCAAAAGGGACCTTCTAGAGGAAGTGGTGTCCAAGCTGAAACCCAAAGCATAATTTGGAGGTACTCAGGCAAGTGCAAGAAGGAAGTCAAAAAGATTCCTCTTCTCTGGCCAGCCCAGAGTGGAATCCACAAACACAGAAAATCAAAGACAGTGAGCTAGGGAACTACAATGGAGCTCCTGGAGTAAAGTACAGAGTTTTCAAGGTAGAGAGCAGTGTCGAGGACTGTCAAAGAAGTAAACAGGGACCAGAAAATGAAGTTTTATGCAAATTCATTTCCTAAATTTCTTAAACATCCTCTGCTCTACAAAGTACATCACTCAGCCTTACTTGCCAGCTGACTTCTGGTGAAGTTCAGTGAAGGGAGGTGCTTGTGTGAAACCTGAGGACAGCGGAAGAGAAGTCATACTGCTTTTCCCTCCTTCTGTTTTTTGCAGAAGCTACATTCTCTCCATGATTCTATTTTCCAGAGGACCATCCTTCCCCCAAATATCATGGTCTCAGCTTCTGTCAAGCAAGTTCCTGCAGAAGTTCCAGCTCCTTCAGGGTATCTCTGACTTGTGGGTTGTGGTAGTTAGATTTAGGTGTCAGTTTGGCTAGGCGAAGGTGCCTAGTTCTATTGCTGTGGACATGAGCCAATGGTATGTGACCCTCATCTGTTGTTGATTACATCTGCAGTCAACTAGGAGGCATGCCTGCTGCACTGAATGATGTTTGTTTTATTTGGCTGGTGCTGAAATGAGAGACTCAGCGTAGCACAGCCCAAGCAGCTCAGCATACCTCATCTTAGCACTCGCAGCTCAGCCCAGGCCTTTGGAAATACAGAAAGAAATCACCTTGGGGAAAGTTGTTGGAACCCAGAAGCCTGGAGAGAAGGCCAGCAGAGATCACCCTGTGCCTTCCCACATAAGAAAGAACCTCAGTTGAAAGTTAGCTGCCTTTCCTTTAAAGAACTAAAAAAATAAATCCCCTTTTATTAAAAGCCAATCCATCTCTGGTGTGTTGCATTCTGGCAGCTAGCAAACTAGAACATAGGTTCTCATAACATCACTTATTTTCTTTGTTCATGTCTCCCAAGAGTGGGAATGGTTTCCCACTATTGCTGATTTCTGATGGTCACAGCACTCCCTGTGTTTGTTTGTTTCTACTTCTTCCAATCCCATTGTAATTGCTTGCTGTACTCACTTTCCTCTTTCACATGAACTTGTGTGTAGATTCTGTTAACTGACTGGAACCTGACTGATAAAAGGGCCTTCCAGGCCATAATATGGTGACTAGGAATTATTCTGGAAGTAATGGTGAAAAACTAAAATATTTTAAGCTAAGTATGTAATTCAATTATATATTTACTGTAGAGCGATTTTACTGGACAAAGTATGAAAAATAAAAAAGGGTGGGCCACAGTGGCTCAGCAAGCAGAGTTCTCGCCTGCCATGCCGGAGACCCAGGTTGGGTTGTGGTGCCTGCCCATGCAAAAAAAAATAAAAAAAGAAGGGGCCATCCAGCAGCAGCAAGAATAGTTAGGAGGCCCCAGTGATAACATAGGTGAGAGGAGATAAGGGATTGGAATATAATTACCACAGTGGCCTGGAGACTCATGGTTCCTACTGTAGAAGGAAGTGGGATCTAGTTGTGATCAGTTGTATGAAGCCGTGAGAAAGAAAGCGGATTCAGAAGTGATACCAAAGTTTCCTGTTTGGGTGAATGTTCATTCTGTTCCCTGAGATGAAGTGTGCCAGAGGATATGTTTGGGGAAGAATGAGTGATTAAATCAGTGCTGGAATGCTAAATTATTTTTGTGGAGGGGTCTTCAACACTATTTTGTATGCCAGCTTAGAGCTTATTATAATTATCAGAGTGTTTTGTGTGCTGCCTCTGCATCCATCTTTCTTCGGCTAAGCCATTTATTTGCCTTGATGCTGACCTCCAGCCTTGGTAGGAAGCAGCTTTCTGGCCCTGGGGCCTAAACTCCCCAAAGCACAAACCAGCACCTTTGGGCGCAACCCACACCCCTCACCCACGACCTGCAGCTGGTCCTAAATGAGAAGCTAACATCCCCACTGCCTTACGACCTCCAGTCCTTTTGCCTTTTCCAGCACATTTGCTTGAAACTAACGGATCCTTGACTCCCGTGGGAAATCTGCTAATCTCTCCCCAGGACCACAATACAGGCACAAGGCATGGGATCTTCTCACTCTACTAAGTACTCCCCAAGTACTGGCTGAGCCACCAGAACCAATGTGCTTCACAGTAACCCCTCAAGGCACCCTTCTCTTCCAGGGACCTGTGAGTAAAATCCTGTGTTTTCTCATGAATTATGGCCTCAGTTTCCCATTGTGTCATGGTCCATTGTGACCTCTGCCCAGACCCAAATTTAAAATCCAACTTAAATAATTTGAAATAGAGCTCATGGGAGAAGTGTATCCTGGAGAAATAGATGTGAGAGTCATCACCATGAGGAGTCTAACTGAAGCCGTGAAGGTGGACAATGTTGCTGGGGGAAAATGTAAACGCAGTGAGTTTTGGATTTTTGAACTTGATTGGTCACAGAATTATTTGATAATTTCCCCACATTAATGCATATGAACACATAGTAACTCTTTCATAAAAAAAGAGAGAAGGGAGGAGAAGACACTTCACTTACCAACATGTAAAGGCAGGATGAAGAAGTCTCAGTTCATATTTCTTTGTCTCTGCTTCTTAAGTGATTGC
Source organism: Tamandua tetradactyla (assembly GCF_023851605.1). Lineage (NCBI taxonomy): Eukaryota > Metazoa > Chordata > Mammalia > Pilosa > Myrmecophagidae > Tamandua > Tamandua tetradactyla. Next base: position 29,093,165 of record NC_135350.1, read on the forward strand.
CCTTTTATTTTTTTCCTATCTCAAATGTCCATTTTCTTTACATCTCAGGTTTGTTTTCTTAGGATCTGCTTAATGAAATGTGAGTGGAAATGATGTAAGCCACTCGTGGCCAGGACTCTTAAGAAGTTATATGGTTCCTCCAAGGTCTTATCCTTTCTCCTGGATGAGAGAAAAGGTAACAAGCAATTTGGGGCCACAGGACTACAGAGTGAAAGACTCCTGCTGCTCAGAACCACTGTGTGAAGAGAGATTCCCACTGACCGGAAAGCGCTCACTTGGGACTCTCTCGGGAATTCTACACAAACTTCTGTTGGTCAGGTCACTTATTTTCATTTCTATATTTTTCAAATTTTTAGCCTATACTACCTAATATATTGAGATATTTGTGGGTTTCTTTCAAATTCTTCTTCTCTCTGGTCATACTCTGTTTCTTGCATCTAACCCTTCTCAAGGGAAAGGATCCAATTGACTTTGCAGATTACATCTGATAAGGTATTTCCACTCTGAGGCAGATTTTCCTGCCAATCACCTGGTCTCAGTTATGTTCATCTATGGGTGAGTGCCTTGGGCTAGTCATGGATTCTTGGGATTGATTCTGACTATGATAACAGAGTCAAATGACACTAAACATGAAATGCGTGACCACTTTGCTTGTAAGTAGGATGCCCATTTGCTTGAGTTTTCTGGGGAGAGTCCCAATTTATTCCTGTTATCTCACTGTAATCATTAGGAGTGTCCCTTTTACACTCAAAAGTGTCCCTATGTGGAATATAAATTACACGTATACCCTATTCAAAAGTGGCTTACCATGTCACAGACTTCTCTCCAATGCCAAACAGATTACTGTACGTAAAATCCATTTGTGTGTGCATTACTGTTGTTCAAACACCTTATATTTAAATAAATATAACATTTTATGGACCTGGCATCTTCTTTTATCCATTTTTTTTTCATGCTGCCAAATAGATTCATTCCCTGTCATCTAGCCGATCTTCTTACTTTCTTTCATGGGCATTGGATGTTTGCTTATCCATTATCTATGCTCCCTTTTTCTAGCAACGGTACCCCACTTTCTTTGGGCCACTACTTGTCAGGGTGTATGGTGAGATGGGTGCTGTCTCTACCCTCAGCTTCAGAATTGAGCATGTGGTCCAGGCAATACTAGTCAGGTCTCATATTTCTATATCCAATCAGAACAGTAAGGGCCAGGTGCTGGCCTAAGCAGCATCAATCTTAGGTAGCCCTAAGACTTGTGCTAATAACCAAGAAGAGCATCATTCCCTAGTCTAGAGAAAAAAAGCAAGAATCCTGACAGTAATGTCTAAAAATGCATCAAGCTGATTCTGAGTCCAGACTCAATATAGAGCTTTAAAACATTGAGCTAATAGATTCTATCACTTGCAACTTAAAAGGATCATAATACATATCTGTAACTTGCCCCTTTTTGTCTCTGCTCATACCATTTCCTCAAACTGCAATATTTTGCTTCACTCTTTCATGTATCCTGCTTTGTTACTTTGAAATTAGGCAAAAACAAAAACTCCCAAACCAAAACCTTATTTAATCCTTTCGTGACAAACCTCATCCCATTGTGATCAAATTTCAACACTGAAAATATTGGTTTTTACATACAGGTTCAAGTTGTAAAGCAGCAAATGCTTTTTGTTACAGTAACCAGTTCCACAGCTCTGAGGTGGAGGGTGCTAGCACTCCCTTATGCACAACAGCCTTTCTAATCAATTCCAACAGCTGAACTAATCCGTATACCACCATATGTATCAGAATTCTTTCCTTTGGACATGACAGAACTCAACTTGCACACAGTAAATTAAAGAATACATTGATTGGGGTAACTGGGAAATGCTGGCAGAAATTTCAGTGAGGGCTAGAGTCAGGGGTTCAAACCAGAGTTTATTCTTTTCTTTCTTTTCCCGTCTCTCAGTTCTTCTTCCCTCTGTGCATTCCTTAATTCTGCAAAAAAAAAAAGACTCTGTCTATATAATGAAGAGTATGGCTGTGACCATTCCTTCAGTTTAGCAATTTTAGCTATTAAATTCAGCATTTTCAGCTAACTGTCATATAAAAGTCCAAGAGGGGGAATCTGATTGACCACCTTTCACCCTGGGTCCATCCATGAAATGATCACCGAGGCAAGGGATATAGAGCTCTCTCATTGGCAGGGCCTCTGCTAGCACATATGGCTTCAAAACCTTTGTGAAAATGAGCAAATTATTTCCTCACTAGGTAGAGGCAGCCCTGCAGGTGAACAGCTTGGAAAGCAGATGGAGTCTTTATGAGAAGTAGAAGAAGGTGACCTTTCTCGGGGCACATACACCCCATGCCAAGTACACAGCTTGGGGAGAGAAGCATGGCTAGATTTCAGGCTCCACTCATCCATCTCCTTAGCCAGACACCATTGTACACAACACATTGTATAAGGTGGTCCCGCTCATTGGCAGTTGTGGATCACATGGTCACCCTTGTTTGGGTCAGATAATGGAGGTGGAAGTGTGGTAAAGGCAGTGCAAGTCACCATTATCACAGCTCAGCCCATACACATAGATACGGATGGGTTGGTTCTTCAAAGGCCGCATACCAGGAGACAAACAGCATATGTTCCGTTCAACATACCACTAAGGTATACTTTGCCCTAGCATATAAAAAAATTTAAAGTTCGTCCTAGAAATTAGAACATTGGTCTATCTTATAGTCAAATAAAAAAGAAAACTGTAATTGAGAAGGATTAATAAATTATAGAATATGCTGATAGCTCTTTCTATAAGTTTAGCTTAAGCAAAATCAACCAGCTTAATTTACAAATAAAACAATCTCTATTCATCTCTTTTCAGTTACAGAATGAGAAACTAAATGCAAAGCACCCTAACAGCCCACTTCCGCTGCCTGCTTTAATTTTTGCTTTGAAATAGTTTCTGTGTAAAAGCCACTGTTTGCTAAATCACTTAAAGAAAGGATATGTTCCTAATGCTTACTTATTCAAGAAGTTCTCAGTCTCTACCCTTAGTTTATCAGTGTTGAAAATCTGGCCCTTTCAAAATGTCCCTTATCGTGACAGCTGTTATCTTCTATATCAAAATTGCAAATTATGAAAAAAATACTTAAATTATGGATGTCCCCCATCCTCAAATCTGTCACTCGCATATGTGGAGCAGAATATTAATTGAATAGTCAAGTTTACCTCAACCAGAGCCTCTTATTTCCTCCTTTTGTTCCACTAGCTACTTTGTTTTGTTTGCCTTCTTTTCTAATGGATTTGTACATTAGCCCTTTCTTCTTTCTCATCTTTTACTCTGGCAGGAAAGGCCTTTTTCAAAGGGCTGCAGATTTTTTATTGTTATATTTTACACTTTTCTGGATTAAAAAATTAACAGAACACAATGGAACAGCAACATTTTAAAACACTGTACATTGGTTTCCTCAGAACACAGGCATTTTACACATTTTTTCCAAGTGGAAAAATATCAGATTTCTACCATATTTTCATTGTTTTCAGTATATGTGTTTTTATAACATCTTTAGATTGTTCCTATTATTTCTCCTATGACTACACAACCTCTGGAATGAGGAGAGATATACAACATAAACTCTAGAAATACAATCCTTTAAATTAATGTCCTCTCAAAGATTCATTGTATTGCCACAAAAACTATGTGAATTTTCTCTGTTGAAAGCAATAGGTCCTAGGGATCCATCTTTCATTCCACTGTTTAGGAAATATCAATAAAATGGCGAAAAAATGGAAGTAAAACATTTGGTCAAAGGAAAAACTTTTATTTCATAGCATATTGCCTATGAAAGAAGGCACTTTAGATTGGATGCCTAGAAATATAATATGCCTGATTCATATTTGATCATCTTCATGATATATTAACTATTGTTAACAATGTAGGGAAGAGGTATTAGGTTAAGGTTAGGTTTGGTATGAAACTAACAGGTTAAGTTTGTGGCACAAGAAAACAGGACAGCAAAAGAGCACCGGGAAGGTACTGGAGGGATGTTAATAAAACGAGGGACTTTGTTCTGAGAAGTGTAAAAGGTAGAAGACCAAAGCATGTGGTCTAAAATATTTCTCAGGGCCAAGACCTGATACGATGCTCAAATGAAGATTAAATAGATAATTGTATCTTTCCAATTATCTACCTGCCATTGTGAGAAGTGAGATTTGGGGACAAAATAAGGAGCATTAAACAATGTCATTGCTCAATGTGCACAGATGCAGAGTTTATCATTCCTACCTTAATTCTTTATGAATTAAAAAAAAAAGAAACATTTTACTAAGAGTATTTTATAATCTGTTTAAGATTACTTATAACTTTTATTCTTGGTTATTTTCTTCTTATTTTACTTCCACTCAGTTGTGCCCTAATTGCAATGTGGTTTTATAAAGTCTTTTCCTGTGGGTGGCATATATGTGGGTGAGCGTGCTCAAGTATAACAATATCTGTCATTTTTTCTCTTCTCTTTTGTCAAATTAGGACTAATTTTTTATTTGATCTATTTTAAACCCATCAGCTTCCCCATCTTATGGCATTTTGTAAAAGCCTCTGATAGTAAATTGCACAATTAATATTGTGTTTGTTGGAGACACTATTAAAATAATCAATTGCATTTTAATCTGTAAACTTTCTATTGATTGCAAGGTAAGGAAACCCTAACTTCAATTAGAATAGACAGAAAATGAAGGAATTATTGAACAACCTTAGTGTGGGAAGGTCCGGAATGGCATCTGGACCCACAGAAATCATTGAAATAGAGTTTCACATGCCTCCATAACTGTTCAATTTTCTCTAAAGATATGGAAACATGATCAGTTACAGCCTCCAAAATTTAGGTGGTTTTTGTTTCACTGATTTTTCTTAGATTCAATATGACTGGTCAATGGACCATTCTGATTAGCTTGTCTTGGTTCAAATACTCATCGTGACTAAAGTCACTAAATAACAGAGACATGTAAGGTTGTACTTGACACTAGGAAAGGTGTAGTTCTCAGAAGAATGGGACTGCTGATCCTTGAAGAAGTAAAGCATTAGAAAAAGAAACTATGATAGTAATAATAGTGAAACATTGTGATGTTAACATACTTCAAGTTATGTCTGTAAAGCACTAAAATACGAACAAATTTAGAGTTTATTTTAAAAAATTCTAGAGTGATATATCACAATTATTAAACAGGAAGCTAAATTTAAAGTTTCACCTGAGGCACTGAATTGGGTGAAGTTTCCATACCAAGTGACTTGCAGAGATAGTGAATTGTAAGATAGATTAAAATGCATTTGTGAAAAGAAATGGCCAAGAACAAAATTCCTATCTTCACCTCTTAGGGATATGGCCAGGATTAAGAGGGGAACTGTCAATGAGAATTTAAAAAGAATCCTAGAATTCCTACTCAAACACAGGGGGAAAGGGCAGATGGAATAACCAGATAAAATACAGGTGTCCAGTATTTTTAGTTGCTTAATCTGGAGAGCCTAAGCCTAAAGGGACACTTTTCTATTAATTTCCAGCCTAGTGAGAGGTGTCCCAATGGGACCACCCAGAGAGTTTGCTCTGTTGGGGACTCAGAAGATGAGATGAAACATGACTGAGGAAACCAAAGTGACCTTAGCAGAATAGTGGAATGTCTCTTTTCAGAAGAAAAAAATTTAAGGGTTTCTCTTGTGAAAAAAAATGTGGGACATGCAGAAGGGGTTGTCAGAATGGAGCCCACTGGACTCTTCCTGAAGATTAGACTATATCAGAAAGAACCACAGGAAAGTCAGACACTGGGTGAAATAGGACAGATATAGGGACACAGTAGATTGTCAACATCACCGGCCCAGCAAAGAGTCTCTGAGGGTTCCACAAAAGCACTACAAGACCAAGATTTAATTTTAGAATTATCCAAAGCCCAATGAGTATATCTTAAAAAAAACTCCATTTTTGTTTATATTTCTTAAGCCATGCTTGCTCAACCCACCAGCTAGTTGTGTGTGTCTGTGTGTTTGTGTGTGTACATGTTTGTGCACACGTGTGGGTGTGAATTGACTTACTATTTTTCTTAGGGTTCAAATATAAAAGGCTATGAAGGAATGAAGCCTTGAAATAGCACAAACATTTGATGTTTTTCGCCACTCACTACATCAAAATAATTTCATATAAGGAAATGATTTTTTTTCTTTTTATACAAAATTTAATTTGTATCGTTTTTAGCATGGGTGAGTTTTAATAAAGAATAATAACAAATGCTGTTCTGTTGAGTAAACAACTATAGAATTTTTTCTTCCCTTCAGAAGTCTAGAAATACATTTCAATTATACTAGTAACTGATAACACCATAATTGAAAGAGCACTATGTACCAAATAAATTGCGCTATTCAACCAACAGTTCTGAAACTGTTGCCTAGGGAATAAGTTTTCCAATGTCAGATTCTCTTTGGAAGGCACTTTTCTTGGACTGTAAACGACATATACTAAAATTCTGAGCTCAAATGTCTTTATTTGCCACTTCTCTCCTGTTCTTCTCAGTGTTTTTATATAGTCAATTTCAATAGTCAGCTTATCTCAGGCTTGATATATAGTACAAAAATACTCTGTTAAGCAGAATTGGTTGTTTTAGTGCTACAGAAGAAGTTATTCATTACATGGAAGTCTTTTAAAAGTTTAGTGAAAAATGCAGCCTCAAAAAGTACAAATTCAATGGAATTTGAATGCATCATGTGGTTTCACATCATTTTAGTTTCTGTAAGTGGGCAATTTTGCAAACAGGTAGGGCATCTAAATGCGAAAACATTTGTTTAACATAAAAGGCAACATAAAACATGTATTCCTGGAGGTAATGTATATTTTATACTGAAAATATTTTAGATTATTATTTCATTGTGTGATAGGGTGGTAGGACTTTTAAGATTATTAAATTTTGAACTCAGTTATACATATTTATTTTCAACATAGTAATAGCAGTTCGAGAAAATATTTTTAGGTGGTAGAGCACATGGAATCTTCTTGTAAATCTATTAAAATTCTGAGTTCAAAGGTCCAAATTAACCATCTTTAAAACGTGCATAAAAACGTGGATCTTATGCTCGCTTTGGCAGCACATATACTAAAATTGGAACGATACAGAGAAGATTAACATGGCCCCTGCGCAAGGATGACACGCAAATTCATGAAGTGTTCCATGTTTGAAACAAACAAACAAAGAAACACATGAATCTGGAACACTTAACGACTCTTTCAGTCCTCTGTTCTCATTCCTGGATGAAAATGAATTGGAGTCACTATTAATCGTACATGAAATAGGAACGTTTTAGATTGGACTTTTAATGGGGAACACTGACCTCTTAGCTTTTCACAGGGGAAACCGCTGCCGTACATCTTGTAATGCCATCCAATGTGCTACTTCAGAGATGATGTCAAACACATGTAGCCCCTAAAGTCACGGTGCTCACACTCCCCCCTCCCCCTCTCTTTCCAAATCAGGCGTTGTAAGATCTTATTTTAATGTAAGTCTTTTCAGGCAATAGCCTTTTCAATTCTGAGACTAAGAATTGCAGAAACATGGGTAAGCAGATAACTCATCAGCACCCTGTGTGGTTGTCTTCTCTGGGATACAGTCTAAGTCTGAATTACATGTTATTACATATTGTATAGCTAAACTTACATATTTTACATAACCATAACATACAGAAGTAAGTTAAACTTGAAAAAGTCATTTATATAAAAATAGAAATATAGCTTTCTCATTTAAAGGAAAGCTGTGAGTGATTTTTTAGTATTGTTAAGTATTCACAAATTTTGATCTAAAATTATGGTATGTATGTTCCAAGAATATTTTCTAAATTTAAGGAGAGGAGACTTTAATGCCTTCATTAAAAAGACCAACATGATAACAAGCTGTGGTACAGTTTCTCCATTTCTCCTCTTCAAGGAATAATAGTTAGTCCTTGAGATCCAAGAAAGAGGACACAATTCTGTACCTGCCTCTTCTGCAGAGGGACATCCAAAATGCTTGTCTGATGGTAAAGTTGCAAAGTACATCTGGGAGGGACTTCTTGTGGTTTACAATGCGTTACGTAGTGTGTATATTTGAAGGTAAAGATGATGGTTAGCCTCAAAAATGCAAAGTGATAGACTCATAATTTCCCATTTTCCAGCTCTGATACATAGTATTCGTGTTCAAGGCACAAAGGATTGATAAAATCATCAAGTGTTAAAGTTTATAGCAATGACTTTACCTTCATCTCAGAGAAGTGAGTCAGTAGCTCTACTTAACTGAGTTGGTATTTCATAATACTGATAAAAAATTTCGAATCTCAAGTCTACCATCAAATTAAAATTATGGCCTTATTGATTTAGGATGTGTTTACCTTTTACAATCATAAGATGACAACATGGCCAAATTGGTAAATATTTACTAGTCTAAGCAGTTTCTTTTCCTTTCCCTTCTAATGATGAGAAATAACATTGTCTTTTGCTTTATAGCTGGTGAACATTGAATTCTCAAATATAGAATTGTGCTTTATCATGGAATGAAAGTGATTGTCTCCATAGCAGAAAGTGAACGTTGCCTCAGGATCCTGTCATCCATTAAACCATGTAGTGATCTTTCAGTTTCTTTAGAATTTCCATATGACTAGGCCAGGAAATGCACACTTTGGTATCATTCAATAAAAGGATGCCAGAAATAAGCATACTTAAATGTGTGTGTGTGTGTGTGTGTGTGTGTGTGTGTGTGTACACACACATATGGAGTTCATGTATATGTCTGCATATATATATGTTCATATATTATGTTCCATAGATATGTACCTTTTCTGAAATTTAAAATATATTTAAATTTTCCCAAATGTGAATCAGGCCATACTCTTCATGGCTAACTCTGCTTCTTCCTGATGCTGTTTACTTCCCAAGGTGAAGAGGGTGAAAAAGAAAGTTTTGATTTTCTTTTTTGTACAAGTACTATAAAGACCTGATGGATAATATTTAAAATAGAAGAATCATTTTAGGATGAAAATGAGCCTTGAGCTCTGCAATGACCGTACATTCATCCATTCATCAGGAAATATTGTTAGAAGTCCAGGCCTAGTTCTCAAACCTTGACTTCTTCCCTTTGATCTCCTTTCTTAAGGCAGGCACTTATTTATTATCAGAAACTTTTAAGTGGTGTCTTTCTATGAATTCCCTATCAAGTCTGGCTATAGCTTGGGACCTACTAGTATCTACATCAGTCCTTTTGCTTCTCCTAAAATGCATGTACAACCATCATTCTCCCTTGTCTGCCTCCAAAGCCAGGGAAAAGTTTTTTGTTGGTTTTTTTTTTTTTTTTCACTTTTTGAGCATTTAATTTATATCACTAACAGACACAGAGATAAGACATTAAATTGATACAATGACTTGGACTAGGTTTACTCACTACAAATGGAGAGAAAGAAACAAATTAAAAGAGTGGCCTCAGCATGAGCTAACTTTACGCTAAGACTTTTGCAAAAATGTTTTTTTTCAATCCTCACAAAACCCCTAGTGCTGTCAGATTTACCCATGCTTCTGTCCTCGTTAACTTGCTCTCAACTCAAACTTTGCTAAATTATCACTCCCACAATGTGGTGGTGTGAAACTGTATGCACCCCAGAAAATCGTGTTCTTAATCCATTCATGTGAGTGTAAGCTATTGTAAGTAGCTTTCCATGAGGTTACTTCTGTTAAGGTGTGACTCAGGGTAGATGTCAATCCTCTTACTGGAATCCTTTATAAAGGTGGTGATTACAGAGAGAGTCATGATGGCAAGGAGATGAAAGCAATAAAACCCAGAAAAGAAGAAAGCAGCAGCAGCTGCCACATGTCTTGCCACGTAACAGAGGAGACTAGGATTGACAGCCGCCAGTCTTTGGGAAGAAAGCATCATCTTGATGATGCCTTGATTTGGACATTTTCGTGGTCTCAAAACTGTAAGGTTATACACTAATATATTCCTATTGTTGAAAGCCAATTAATTTCATGCTATATTGTTTTCAGAAGCTTAGCAAACTAAAACACCCAGCCACATATCTCTTGATTATCCTGATTTATATTTTCCATGGCACTTATCACTATCTAAATATACTTTGTCTATTTATTTGTTTATTTGCTCATTTTCTCCTTTTTTTGCTGAGTTACCAGATTAAGACACTTTGACTGAAGGCTTTTTATGTCATGTAGTAACTGTATAAATTTAGGAAGTTATTTAGTTTGTGCCTCAATTTGAACATCTCTAAAATTGGAATAATAGCTTATTCTAGCAATTTTTATAAAGATTACAAATATGTATGTTCAAGAAAGTAAAAAGACAAACTAAAGAATGAGAGGAAATAGTTCAGGCTAAATATCCTATAAAGACTCAATATCCAGAATATACAAATAACTTTTATAATACAACAACAAAAAAGATGAAAAACCCAATTAAAAAATGGACCAAGGACTTGACTAGACATTCTTCAAAAGAGGTTATAGTAAATAGCCAACAAGCACATGAAAAGTTATACATTATCATTAGCCATTAGGGAAATGCAAATTAAAACCACAATGAGGTGCTACTTCATACCTACTATTATTTTAAAATGGTATTTTAAATATCATTTTAAAATCATTTAAAATTATTTAGAAAATGAAAAACAGCAAGTGTTGGCAAAAATGCAGAGAAAATGGAACTTTCAAACATTGTTGGTGCGGAGGTAAAACAATGCAACCACTGAGGAAATCAGTATAGTACTTCCTCAAGCAGCTTAATAGAGAATTACTGTATGACCTGGCAGTTCAAATTCCTAGGTGTAAACTTAAAGAAATCAAAAAGAACTCACTCAGATATCTGCATGTCAATCTTCATGTAGCATTACTCAGAATAGTCAAAAAGTTGAAAAATCTCAAGTGTCCATCACCAGATAAATAGATAAAACAAAATGTGGTACATACCTGGAATGAAATATTGCTACTACAACACAAATGAACCTTGAAAGCATGCTGAGTGAAATGAGTAAGGCACATAAGGACAAATATATGTCACTTATATGAAATGCCTTGACATAGAAAATTTGTAAAGACAAAAAGATTTATTAGCAGTTACTAGGGGATGAAGGGAAGGGAGAAAGGGAAGATTTTTCTTGGTGAATATAGAATGTTTGTAAATTAAACTTTAAATTTAAAAAATGCCAGTGATGAGTCCCTCCCCCATATCAATTGACAATAATAATAATAGTAATGAAGTATGGAAAGCTATGGACACTGGTCAACATATATTGAGGACTGTTTCTTACTTCTATTTTCAGTACAGTTCAATCTATGACACCATAATCTCTATTCTTTATCTATGAAATAGCCTACTGTCACTTTTCTCTGCTTCCAATTTTTCCCCTTTCTCATTTCAATAGCAAACCATGCTCCTTAACAGAAATCAAATCACCTCAAGCCCTGACTTAAAACACTGGATTCCCATTTACAATGAAATACAAACTTCTTAAAATGGTCTATATGGCTTTGCATGACCTCGCTGCTACTCACCTCTCGGATCTCACTTTATACCATTTGTTTCCTTCCTCACTGGCCTCTCCTCTGCTCAGTAAACACAATAAACTCTTTCCTCATATTTTCACATGGTTTTCTGTTGCTTACCATATAATGAACTATGGAAGTAAAACAGACAGATATATAAAAAAATCAAGCAGATATTCTGAACATGAAACGCATTTCTAGAAATAGACACTTAAGAATGGTTGAATTAAACAATAGATGCCAAGAGAAGGAGACACTGCATTGGAAGAAATACTTGTGAAATGCTTCACAGAAATGAAGGGTGATGGGAAATATGAAAGAACCATTGAAGCCCCAAATAGTTCCCATAGAACATTTGAGAAACAATATGGAAAATGGAGGTATGTCAATATTTCCAGGGCAATGAAGGGGCTTTTCCAGATTAAGGGAATACACAAAGCCTTGAGTAGAATAAATAAAAGCAACTTTGCTTTTATATATGTTATGATGGAGCTACAGAACCTCAAAGACAAAATAAGTGTTCACCCCATCAGATAAAATAGATTACTTTCAAGAATCAACAATTAAGTATATAATTTCCAATAGTCGATGTCAGATGACAGTGGAGATCATATCTTCAAGGTTCTTTAAGGAAATAAAATTTATCTACCTAAGAGATTATTCACAAATTATGGCACAGTAAAAGCCCTGTAATATAAAGACAAATTTTTATTGAAAGAACTACTTAAAAATATATTTCTGCTAAAGAAAAAAGTCAACACCAAAGGAAGGAATATATTTCAGACAATGTGTAGAAAAGCAATTGATGATAAGTATGCTGGTAATTATTAATGAGCAGTGATACTGAAAGCAAATAAAGACTGACAGGAGTTAAAAAACAAATCATAAATAGACGAATGGGCAGGCCATGGTGGCTCAGTAGGCAGAGCTCTCCTCTACCATGCCAGAGACCCAGGTTCGATTCCCGGTGGCTGCTCATGCAAAATAAATAAATAAAAGAATGCAAAGGAAAACTATAGGGACACAGCACTTTAACCTGTCAGGTTAGGTAAAATGATCAGAATCTGACAATACAGAGACTTGGTCAGCATCCTTGGGAAAATTCACTCTCATATGGAACTGGTGGAATATGAATTGCAACAGTTTTTGCATTTTACAAGGGATTATTGTTCAAGATTTATATTGTACATATTGTCACTTTATATCTTCCTACCCTGCTTTTATTCTTCATATAGCACTTATCACTATCTGATATCATGCTCTCTTTTCTATTTGTATATCTGTACATTGCCTAATCTGCCCCCACTAAATCCTAAATTCCATGGTGCAGAGATTTTTACCTATTTTTTGTTATCTGGTATTTGCAGAAATTTAGAGCAGTGTCTGATAAATTATTACAGCATATAGAATATTGGTGGTAGAATTGTATAACTCAGCCCTCAGTCTAATATCATCCCACTGAAGCTTTATTTGTCTGTATAATATCCCTCCCTTAAGACATTCCCCACTTTTGTCAACATTATTATATTACTTTGTTTCATTTGATTTATAGTATTTCCCTAATCAAGTCTCTTAACACGTATTTGTTTATTTGTCTGTTGTTTGTCTATTCCTATTAGAAAGAAGTTTGGTGAAAGCAGGGACCTAGACGACTTTGATCACTGCTCTAATGCCAGTGCCTAGAATGGATAGTAGATGCTCCAATGCAATATTCTGAATGAATAAATGAAAGGACTAAGAAAAATCTATTGTTTCTCTAAATAGAAATAATGAAAGAATAGAAGTCAAAAACTTGCAACAGTCTAAGAGTACTATTCCTATCTTCCTCATGGTAGATTGAATAATGTATTCTAATATAGACATATTCTTAATCCATATTTCTGTGGGTGTGAACCCATTGTAAATAGAGTCTTTTAGAGACATTATTTTCATTAAGATGTAGCCCAAATGAATGAGATTGGATCTTAATCCAGATTACTGGACTCCTTTATAAGAAGAAGAAATTCAGACCCAGCTAGAGAAATTCAGTGTGGGTAGCTGGAAGCTGGAAGGCACTGCAGCTTGGAAAAGAAAGGGGAGGATATTGCCAAGTGATACAAGGCAGTGCTATGAATCGAAGGATACCAGTGATCATCTGCAGTCAGCAACAGAATGTGACAGGCTTTGGGGAGAAAGCATTGCCTTACGGATGCCTCAGTTTTGAATTTCTCCTAGCCTCAAGTTAGTGAGCCAACAAATTTTCCTTCTGTAAACCAACCATGTGATATTTGATAGCAGCTATGCTGGTTTGAAAGGATGTTTGTCCCCTAGAAAAGCCATGTTTTAATCAAAATCCCATTTCATAAAAGTAGAATAATCTCTATTCAAAACTGTATGTTTGAAACTGTAATCAGATCATCTCCCTGGAGATGTGATTTAATCAAGAGTGGTTGTTAAACTGGATTAGGTGATGACATGTCTCGACCCATTTGGGTGGGTCTTGATAAATTTCTGGAGTCCTATAAAAGAGGAAACATTTTGGAGAATGAGGGAGATTTGGAGAGAACAGAGAATGCTGCAGCACCACGAGCAGAGTCCATCAGCCAGCGCTTTAGAGATGAAAAAGGAAAACGCCTCCCACAGAGCTTCATGAAACAGGAAGCCAGGAGAGAAAGCTAGCAGTTGACGCTGAGTTCGCTATATGCTCTTCCAGCTGAGAGAGAAGCCCTGACTATGTTCACCATGTGCCTTCTCACTTGAGAGAGAAACCCTGAACTTCATCTGCCTTCTTGAACCAAGGTATCTTTCCTTGGATGGATGCCTTTGATTGGACATTCTATAGACTTGTTTTAATTGGGAAGTTTTCTCAGCCTTAGAACTGTAAACTAGCGACTCATTTTAAATGCCATTCCATTCCTGGTATATTGCATTCCAGCAGCTAGCAAACTAGAACAGCAGCTAAGGCAGAACTAAGACATCCCTTCTGAGATAGTAAATGGCATTTATCACTTTGCAGTTATTTCAGAAAAGGGGTTGACACAACTCTTTTCTCCTTTGGCCCCAGCCCCGTAAAGAACAAACACATTACTTCTTCCCAGCATGAAAATGCAACAAGGCAGAGAATAAAAATGTCCCCTAGCTTCTCTTGAGGACAATTTGAATTTCTGAAAATTTTCCACAGAGATCATTTGAGTTAAGTTCATCACAAAAGATATGGATTTCTTTTCTATTGAGAATTTAAATATTTTATCTTCTAGTCATTCTATTTTAATATTACTCTCAATAGTTAAGATATAACACATTTTCATAGTGTTTAGGGATTGTGGCATATAAGTATAAATCTTTTGGAAGACTTCATATCATTCATAGACTTATCATTGTCTTTACTTCTTCTCTGCTCCATGGTTCCTGTTCCCTTAAGTTTCTGAGTTGAAATAACATAGAGTTGTATTTTTTGGTAGAGTGTGCATATGGATAATAAGGTATATAGAATAAATATGTTCTTCCATTTATGTTTGAAAATTTTATTTACTATAATATAAAGCAAATGTTATTTGCTATGGGTCATATTTGGATGTTACAAATTATTCTATTGAGTGAAAATGTCTTTATTCTATTGGAGAGAAATTTATATATACCAAAACACCTGTGGATAATTGCATCTGGTGTCCATTTAAACCATTACATAAATTAAATGAGAGTATTCGCTGCTTCCATAAATCATGAAATTTTAAGTTCACACTGTGTGTGTATGAAGAAGACTTTATCACTTTTTAATCGAATGGAGGCTCTATGTTCTTAAAACAAATGAGATGATCCTATTAAACCTTATTTATCAGATCACTTAGGAAATCGATTGCAGCATCTTTTTCTCCATGGGCAATCAGAAAAAAAATGTGTTTTGTGCATTTGCTTGTTTTACCTCTTTAATTCCAGTTATATTCTGCTCTTGCAGAATCACTGATGAACCTCAATAGTATTTTATTATTGATCCAGAACATTTTCAATACCAGCAAGATTTCAGTGACAAGCCCTATAGAGACTGAAGTGCCTCAGCAGAAGGCGGCAGTCAGCACATTTTCTTTTTTATAATGGGTAACATTAAACAGTGGCAGGGGATGTAGAGGACTTCAGCAAGTTTTCCTTGCTGTAAAAATACTTTGACCTTAACCCATGCCAATCTCAGCAGTATGCAACAATAAGAATTTAAAGGAACAAAAACCATTTTACTAAATCACAGTGCCCCTTGTAATTTAGAATATTCTTCAGCTCTTTATATCCTGTCAAAATATTTTCATACTGATGTAGGAAAGTGGCTTATGAATATGATTTATTACCTATTGATAAGTCATGGGAAACATGTACCCATGTTCAATTTGTTTTTATCTAACGATGTGCAAAATTATTATTTATGAAACATTTTTAACATGTAGTTATAGAAAAGAGACTCATTTTAGGGAGTGGTAGGTACTGAACACTGTGTCTATCTCCATAGTTAGATTAAGTGTTCATCTTTCTCTGGTTGATTTGGGCTAAAAAATAATATAACTTCAAGTACTTCATAAACTAAAAACTGCTATTGATTTTTACTTATTTTTTTTTTTTTTAGAGAGAGGGAGGAAGGGAAGGAAAGACAGAGAAGGAAGGAAGGATGGAAGGAAGAAAGGGAAACATCTTTAAACATTTTCTTGTTTTATTATATTTTGTTTGTTTGTTTGTTTTTTACATGGGCTGGGGCCGGGAATCGAACCGAGGTCCTCCGGCACGGCAGGCAAGCACTCTTGCCCGCTGAGCCACCGCGGCCCGCCCTGCTATTGATTTTTAAAGAAACCTAGGTATAACCTGATAACTGGTATGGGCTCAGTACTTTGAACGTGACAGCTGCTAGGGTGAGAAGATACCGAATGCAGCAGGCAGAAAAATCTGCCTTCAGGAAGTTTACAATCAGGAAAGAACATTTGAAGTGACTAGATTGAAAAAGGCAGTAAACAATGACTTGCTAAATTACTGAGCCCATTGACACCTTCCAGCAGTGCAGAGCACAGTTTACTGTGTAAGGACTAGAACAGTGATGGGGAGTTTCATAGAAGAGGTTACAGAGGTGGGTTAGTGATCCCCACCATCACTACCTCCAATGCCAACAATGAAGATACCCTGTTCTAACTGCTGAATCTATGAACATGTTACTTTATGTGGCAAAAGAGGCTTCCAAGATGTGATAAGGGTATCGACTTTGAGATGGAGAGATTATTCTGAATTATCTGGAGGGCTCAATGTAATCACATAAACCCTTTTAAAGTTGGAGAATGTTTTTTGGCTGTAGTCTGAGAGAGTAAAGAGAGGGATGTGACAGTGCGGGTTTTGAAGCTGGAGGAAAGACCAAGGGACCTGGGTGGTCTCTAGGCAAGGAAACAGTTTCTTTCCAAGAGGAACACAGCTTTGCTAACACCTTGGTTACCACCAGGGAGGCCTGCAACAGGCTTCTGAATTGCAAGATAATAAATGAACATTTTTAGGGACTAAATTTGCGTCAGAAATTTAAAACTGAGAAGGTGAGTTTTAAAGACAGGATTGAATTTAAGTAAGTGTTGTGAAAATAGAATTGAAGTGTGGACGTGCCTGTGGACTGCTCCTGGCACTGAAAGGAACTGGCCTGTGTGCAGTGGAGGATCACACTGAAACTAAGCATAATCCTTCATGTTCGTGTTGCAGACCTTGCTGCATCTGACACTCTGAGTCAGAGGGACCACTGCAGCTGCAGTGGTGTACAGGCCAGCATGCATAATAACAGGAATTTTGCCACTTAACTACCTTGGACGCCAGTTGTTTGAAATTGTAACTTTTTACCTGTAATCATAGATCACGATATCTAAAGCAACAGAGGTTGTGAAGCTGCCACTTGACTCAGGAGTCTGTCTTCCTATGGCCACCTGCTATCATTCCTATGGGCAAAATAGGGCAACTATGAAGAGAGCCATCATATGCCTGAGCTCATCCAGCTCGCCTTCAATAGATGCTGACTCCAAAATCTAGGTCCAATGGCACATTTATGCAAGAATCCTCTAACAAAGGCAAGATCACAATGATTGAATATATAAATTTGAAAGGTATTTTATATTAGAGTCATTTATTACTCTAATGTAAAGCACTTTGAAATTTCACTTTCCTATATAAGTAGCTCATTGTACCTACTGAGGGCTTAGTTTTTCTTTAAAAGTAGAATCCCCAAATCCCAAGAATTGTGAAGCAGAAAACCACCTGTCCTGCATGACTGACTTCTGTTTTTACCTGAATTATTTTGACCAATGGGTCGATTGTGATTTCTAAATGATGTTTATTGCTTGGTTATCTAGCTATGGACATGATGGAGAATCATCTCTTGAATTAATGACTTAAAGAGATTAATCCCATATATCTTTCCGTGCTAATATTATGAGAAGAACATTTAACTCCAAAAGAAGGACAACCCTAGCTTGTACATTGTGTTGAGAGAGGATGTCTAAAATATGCTAATGCAATCATGTAGTTACACAATTATTTATGGCAGAACATGCTGATCTTAAGCATGATTATAGATACCATTATGTATTAGATGCCATTCATTTTTTTTCCCAGTCTGGCTTGAGGACCCAAGAGATTATATATCATCTCAGCATGCTGCCTGTGCAATATTTGAGCTAGTTGAAACACTGAGCACATTTTACAGAGACTTACTTATCTTAAGAATAAAATTATGATCATTCAAGAGTACATCCTTCCTAATGGTGCAATAAGATTCCAAGAGTCACAAAGTCCTGTTGTAACCCCTACCTATGCAATGCAGAGTGGTGAGAGGATCTATGCTTTGGAGTCAGAGAGACTTGGGTTTGAATTCATTTCCCTCAATTCCTCCCTCCCACCCCCTCTCTCGACCTCCCTCTCTCCTTCCTTCCTTCCTTATTTCAAAATGTATTCAATATTATTTACCACATGTCTGGCTCTTATTAAGATATACTTTATTAAGAGGTTATTCATGATAATCCTTGCCTTCAAAGAGCACATGGTCTGGCATTTACCACCATTAGCTGTGTGACTTTACTTAAGTTGCTCAACTTCTCTGTGCACTTAGTACTAAGTGTGATATGACTGGGGTTAATTAAATAGCAGTGTCCCTTTTCTTGATCTCAAAATTTTTGCTGGGGGAGAACACACCTCATGGTCAATTTCTACTTTATCCTCTATCTCTACACCAATAATTTTGAATGGGGGTGGAGTTGGGAAGAATGACTTTTCTCCACTATTGAAGTTTCCTTATATGTAGAGACAGCTCCCTTATCACAGCATAGCATTAGCATAGCTCTGTCTCTTCCTCTGTTATCCCCAAGTGAAGAGAAGAGACTTACTTGATGCTCAAGTCTGTACAAAGCTGAGTCTAAGAGACCTTATTTCCTTCTCTCTCTCTCTCTCTCTCTCTCTCTCTCTCTCTCTCTCTCAGAAGACCTATGTCTTGTCTCCATGCCTCATGCTATAAATTATCAAATAACCTGGCTCCAGGACAGAAGCCAGCAGTGGTTTCCTATTAATTTGACAGGATGTGTAGATCAGTTTTTTTGTGGAGTTCAGTATCAAAAAACCCACTCACCCTTTGAAAAAAGCCGTATTTTCTGCTATGAGAAATGAAGAAGGCATTTTGGTGCCCATCTCCCTTTCTCAATTGGTTTAGAACTCAGGTGGGGAAGAGAATGGTATTTAATGTGCCATTGTGAATCTCATTAAATGTAATGACTGTTTCCGTGGAACTCATTTGCAGAAAATAACTTTTAAAAATGCCACTTGAACCTAAAGATTGCAGATGCCAGTGTAATTGAAACAGGCTGGTGGTCACAGGTCTGTTTTTCTCTATGAGAACGTGACTGTTGCTTGATTTCTTCTTCCCAAAAGACAGGATATAGAGGATCACGATGAGGCTGTTCCTTTATATTTCTCCTTTCCTTACTTCTTACTTACTCTTTTTAATGGTATAATTGTGTTACTACACCCTTGTAAACCAGTACATCTGCATGTTGCAGATTAAGCAGCAGCCAGGGAAAAGGAAGTGACTTGCCTAATGTCACACAGCAAAACAGAATTTGTTGGTGAATATGAAATTAATTAGTTGGTGAACATAGAATTAGGTATAATTAGAAATCATCAGTAACCTCCCTTTTATGGAATTCACCTGGAGGCCCATCAGTAGACACACCTGAAACTTTTAGGACTGTAAAGCAGGAAAGTTGGCTTCTTGTTCTGTACTGAGTTATTGAGACTTTTAACAGAAAACTTGGAACCTGGAAAAGATCAAAGGCTTTAAAATGCATTTGCTGCAATAGTAATTGCTGCTCAATCATTAATTTTCTGTGTTATTGGTGCACAGATTTGAAAATATTTCTTCTGATTCTTTATCATCATGTATATGTAGTAGTGTGTTAGAACCAGTTCATAACAACTTGCGAGAATAAACTTAAATTTTCAGGAATTTTGTAAGCTAGTGGTTAAACACGGGTATTATATGAATTCAATTGTATAACCAACATTTTAAAATTATATTAAAACATATCAAAATTCAGTGCTTCTCAATTATTTTAGTACGTTTATTATTTTCTATGCTCTTGAGGTTAATCTCTGGTGTCTTTATGTGGAAATACTATGTAATTGTGAATTACTGGGTATCTCTTTCCATCTCGGAATTTAGTGGTTTCATATTAATAGCCTGAAATTGGGCATGATGAGAATATTTACACCAAGTAAAATAATCAAATGCTAAAAACTCAGAACTTGATCTATTGTATTTTTGGTTATATAGATTTAAGAAAGTGGTGGAGAAAACATTAATATTACAGATTAAATTTAAAAGTATGCCCTGACTGTAGCTATTACATTGTGACTAGTACACAAAATTTAGGAAGTACCTTTCAGCAGTCAAAACTATTAATTCAGTAAAAAGAGTTGCTCACTGCATTGATGAATGAATGAAGTTACATTTGCTTTTGTTGTTTCGTCTTCATCTGCCTTGTTAATATAAACTGAAATATCAACCAGCATTCTTGACAGAAATATACATATTTGTGAATTGAAATCATGGTTTGGTTGTGGTTACAAGCATTCAGCAAAAATCAATAAAAGCATACCATGAGAATCAATTGGCCTATTTGTTTTCATTGAAAATAATGACATATTACTATATGTACATTGTATGCTGCATATCCTTTTGATCTGTAACATTTATAATAAATTCATATTTATAGAATATACTTTGTGTTTTTCTTCTTTGTATGCTAAATGGCAAGGGCCACATTTCATTCTTTTTACAACAAATTGTTTTTACATCAAATGGTACTGCAATAAGAGTATCCCTTATTGCAGCACCATTTGTTGAATTTTTTGTTTTTTTGTTTGGTTTTTCATTTGCTTGTTGGTTTTTGGGAAATGCAGGGGCCAGAAATCGAATCTGGGTCTCCCACATGGCATACGAGAATTCTACCACTGAGCTACCCTCACACCCCTGTATTATATATAAATGAATATATTATTTGTGTATGCATGTACATATATATGTGCATGTATAATTTATTACATCCATATGTGTGTATGTATATATTTGTTTCCTAGAGATCTGATTGTTAAACATTTGCTAGCATACCACTGGATATGTGGCTCAGAATAAATCTTCAACACCCAAAATAATGAATTTTCTTACTGTAAATTAAATCCTGCTATACAGAGTGTGATAGTTAACTTTTTCAAGTATTAGGCAACCTTCTTAAACGAAGTATCACACCCATTTCAGAGTATACTTTGAACTCTGACCTCTAGGTTAAATGGTTTTATTCCCTTTAAACATATTTATTTGCTTTGATGATTTTTGTAGAAATGCCAAAGTCAATGAGCAAAATCACAGACTGTAAATGTTGAAAAAGACCCATAAATCATCTAGTCAAGCTGAGGTTTTCAAATTGCGTCCCATGGAAACTGAGGATCATAATGGGTTGAATGGTGGTCTCCCACAAGATTTGACTATGTCCTAATCCCTGGAACCTGTGAATATTACCTTATAATGGCAAAAAGGGGAATGTTACCTTACATGGCAAAAGATACGATTAAGTTAACACTCTTTAGAGGAGGAATTTATCCTAGGAAAACCCAGGTGGGGCTGACATGCAATTGCATGAATCCTTTTAAGACAGAGCAGAAGACACAGAAGAGGAAGCAATGTGACCCCTGGGGAAAAGATTGACGTGATGGGGCCACACTTAAGTCAATGGACCCCTGCACCCGACAGAAGTTGGTTGAGGCAAGGGTTGGATTCTTCCCTAGAACCTCTGGAAGTAGCCTGGCCCTGCTGACATCTCGATTTCAGATTTCTGGCCTCCTGAATTAAGAGAAAGTATATTTCCCTTGTTTTAAACCATGCAGCTTGTGTTAATTTGTTATGGAAGCCTTAGCAAACTAATATGAAGTTTGATCAAGAATCACTTCATGGACTGCTTTCAGCATGAGGGAAGGGAGAAGGGGTTAAAGTTAGCAGGATTCTGGGCTCCTTTGTTTATGCTTCTAGGAAATTCATGCTTTACATATGATCCCATAATAAAAATAAAATGCATTTATTTTAAACTCCTATTCTACTCTAACCCCACACTAATGAATATAAAGGCCCTAGCACCAATAGTCCTGATAAAAGTTTCCATAGTCTTGGTATGGTTCATTTCTCTAGCTAAATTTCCTAAGCCCCTCTACTTGACAAAATTTTATGTCCCCTCATCTTTTCGGCCAACTTTTCTTAGGTCTCTCCTCTCCATAGTTTTCTTTGCTCTTTCCTAGAGCTCTTGCCCTTTAGCAATTCCATTGCCATTTATTATTGAGATCCCAGTTTCTTAGCTTATTAGTTTATGTACTACTGCATTCTTTTCTTGCTCTGCATTATTGCTGTCCTAAGTAGTATAGCACCAGGAATTATGAAGGCCCTCTAAATCTTTGCATCAGACTGATTTATTAATTTGGAAGTTATTTGCCTTCTCTATGATTCTATTGCTTTTCTGTCATTCTTCAACTCCATAGCTGTTAGCCTCTGTCTTAATAAACCTCCTTATGCTGGTTGTCTAGGTGATGCCGCTATTGTGTTTGGATTCTCTTGTGTTGCCCTGGACTCACTTATTAATCTCACTGATGAAATAGCAGAAATATACTGCCACACAAGAGAGGTATGTATTTTTTTTTATTAAACTAGTATTGCCTGGTGTGAAATCTCAATTTACTAAAAGCTAGGCTCTGCCATGATCTCCAAAACAATAGTTTAGCCAAGATTTCTTGCATATCACCAGTATGCCAAAAACTCGTTTGGGCATTGGTTAAATAAAAAAACAAAACAAAACACTGAATAAAATCCAGGCCTCCCAGTCTCTAGCTTCAAGCTGCTTGCAAATGTTAGCTCTTTTATTATAGCAATTCTCATCTTGCAAAGATTTCTTATTAGGAATAATCTTTGTTTTATAGCACAAAAAATTATTAATAATCCAAGAGTTCTCCATCATTATCTGACTATTTATAAGGGCAGCTTGCATTATTCTAAGAGCAGTCCTTTAGACTTGTGGATGTTTACTACTTTTAGAGAACCTTTTAAACATAGTCAAGCATTTAATATTTTTTTCCAAACACTTCCTCAGTTATTCTAAATGACTATGTTTATGTTTTCCTGGTAGTATTCTAGAAAATAAGTTCTTTTCTGTTTGTTTGGCAATTTGAGAAACTTACTGTTTCCCGGATTCTGCTTGTCAATTCACAGGTCAATTTGCAGTTACATTTAATGATGTTATTACCTTATAATATTACCTATAATTTTGAATTCAATAATATTTTAGGAGTTATTTTTCTGCTTTCTATTATTGTGTTTATAGTGGTCCCTTCAAGATCAAAAACTGTCATTTTTAACTATTTCCTTTGACTTCGTATTTTATTCTTTTTTTTTTTTTTTTTTTAAAGGAAAGACAGAGAGAAGGAAGGAAGGATAGAAGGAAGGAAGGAAGGAAGAAAGGGAAACATTTTCTTGTTTTATTGTATTCTGTTTCTCCGTTTTTGTTACATGGGCTGGGGCCGGGAATCGAACCGAGGTCCTCCGGCATAGCAGGCAAGCACTTTGCCCGCTGAGCCACCGCGGCCCCGTATTTTATTCTTAATGCATCCTTTTTATGATGAATCTAAGGAAAATACAAGCTATGCAGCAGGACATTTTCATAAGGAAATGTGCTCATCTCAAAAAACCGAGGACATTGTTTTAAAGAGCTTTATTTAGGTAAACATTGACATGCAATGAACTGCACATTTAAAGTATACAAAAGGTTAAGTTTAAGTCCCTGTCACTCTATGAAACCATCACCACCATCAAAATCAAGAGCATTTTTCACCCCCTCTCTCATCCTTTCAATCCCCCTTATCCCCAGGCAATCATGGGTTTGTTTAAACTGTATGCAGATTAGTTTGCATTTTATAGAGTTTTACATAAAAATTAGAGTAGGTACTTTTTGAAAATTTTTATTAATAAAACCAATCGACATATAACATGAATATTCTTAACATATGAACATTCCATGCTTGGTGTGCAAGTAAGTACTTTTTATTGGCTCCTTTCACTCAGGATAGTTATTTTGAGATTCAGTCATGTTTATGTACCATTCCTTTCTATTGCAGAATAGTTTTCCACTGTATGGCTGTACCACAATGTGTTTATCCATTCTCTTGTTGACAAACATTTGGGTCTTTTTTATTTTGGGGCTATTATAACTGAAGATGCTATGAACATCTGTGTACATGATTTTACCTGAGTGTATGATTTCATTTCTCTGAGAAATACCTATGAATGGAATGGTTGAGTTATATAGTAGGTATATGTATATCCTTTTAAGACTGCTAACTGTTTTCCACATTGTACCATTTCTACCAACAATGTATAGAGTTCCAGTTTTCCCATACCCTTGCTAAATCACTGAATGTCAGTCTTTTGGATTATAGCCGTTATACTAGGTATGTAATGGTATTTTCTTATGGCTTTAATTTTCATTTCCCTAATGACTACTCATGTTGAACATCTCCTCATGTGCTTATTTGTATTCTTCTATCTTCTTTCCTGAAGTGGTTGTTCAAATCTTTGGCCTATGTTTTATTGGGTCGTTTGTTTTCTTCCTTTTAAGTTATGAGAGTTCCTTATATATTCTGGATACAATTTGCTTAACAGAGATATGCTTTGAAAATAGTTCTCCCAGTCAGTGGTGTGTTTTTTATTTTCTTAGTGTCTTTCACTGAGCAGATGTTCTTAATTTTTATGAAGTCTACTGCATCTTTTTTTTTAATTTTATAAATTGTGCTTTTGTTGTTGTATTTAAGAAATCTTTTCCTAATCCAAGACCAAGAGATTGTCTTTTATGTTTACTTCTATAAGTTTCATATTTTAAATTCTATATTAAATTTACAAAACATTTTTGGTGCAGGGTATGGATACGAGCTCATTCTCACACAGCCATCTGATTTTTCCAGCACCATTTGGTAAAAAGCTATAATTTATCCACTGAATTACTCTTGCAGATTTTAAAACCATCAGTTGTAGGATGGTTTTTCATTGTATGCATACATTGTAGGATATTGAACAGCATCCCTGACTCCTACCCTCTTGATTCTAGTAACACCCTCCCCCCAGGGTTATGGCAACCCAAACAAATCTCCAAGCCTTGCCAAATATACCCTAAGCAGCAAAATTCCCCCCATTTGAGAACACTACTCTAATGTTTTTGAATCTTCTTTCCTAGTATCAGGTAGTTTCCCTGCACACCTGTACTGAGGGCTTGAGGGGGCCCTCTGCTGATCTCTTGAGCTCTCTCTTTTGCAGCTCTCTCATCTCTGCCCTGCAAATACTAGTCATGTTGTTTTTTACAGATTCCCAGTTCTTTCTCATCAAATTTAGGAGTCTGCTGTGCTCTTCCAGGGTCCTGCTGTGCTGCAGCCTAGACACCTTTCTCAAGAAGTAACCAGCCAATCTTAGGACTCAACCCATTTGTTTTTCATCTTTCAGTGATCACTGTCCTTTATTGTCTGATAATCAATGTGTTGAAAGTAATCAATTTATATACTTTGTCCAGTATAATAGCTGTGTCAGATACAAGGGATAACCTGATCCCTGTTATATAATCATGGACAGAAATAGAAGATTCTTGTATTTTTAAAATTATGTAAATATTTTGCTATTATTATAAATATATATATATATATATATATATATATATATATATATATATATACATATATTCTTTTGCTCAGTTTTACATTGCACTTGTATGTTTGAATTCCTTTGTTTTTGCAATGTATCTTCTTTTGGCTTTAGAGTAGAAACAGAAAAGTGCTCTTTCACACATGACCAATATCTCTTTTGTCAGTTTTTTCACTTATTAGCTATAGATGTAAAAATTTCCCTTACCCTGAAATAAAATCCAAGAACTGACTTACTGAGTTCTAATTGTCAAAGTAACTATATGACTCCTGTCTTGAATTAATAGTTTCTTATTAGTAGAAAACTAAAAAAATAAATGCGTTAAAGGTTAAAGTGAATTTATATTAACCTCCAACAACTAACCAGAACTGGAGTATTTTAAAAAGATATTTAGAACTTAAGCAAATGTTTTTGTTAAAAATGAATTTTATTGCTTTTCCTTCTATAATTAAGATTTAGAAAATAAATCCATGTAAGCATTTTTTTCTCATACAATGTTTTCTAATATTGTAGCAATTTGAACTTGATACTATTAAATTACTCTTTTTTGGGTCTTGCCCTTTTTTGCATTTTCTGGCAGTTGCCAGTCTCACTTGATCAGCTTGAGTTGGTGTCTCCAGATATTTGCTAAAGTTCAGTGCTGCACCAACTTGCTCTTCTTTTATTGAAACACAGTGGCCTAGTTCTTCTAAGAAGAATCTATATCTATGCAATAAACAAATATGTGCTGATTTGTAAATAGGAGCTAATTATCTTTTATTCTCCTTTTCACTCTAATATGCACATTTTAATTCAACCTGAGTCATTGATACCTACTATGCCCCAGGCATAATTTCATATGCTGGAATATAAACTCAGTTAGATTCATCATGTCAAAACATAGTCATAACAATGTTAAGTACTTCAGAATTGCTTTTTGGTGGTTAGAGGGGTTTTTCATGCCTTTGACATAACCTCACATACTTTTTATTCTGCTTACCTGTGGCCAGTCAAAATTTGAATAAAAGCTTTGCTGAGTGAGAGGCATAAAAGAGTGAGATGCGTGAAATTACTGCAATGCTATTATGAAAATAATTTTGCATTTTTGAAGAATATATTTTAGTACAAAATTTTCTTTCTATTCCTTGGGAATGATGAACTAATTTTCAGAATGGACTACAGTCACATAGATATGGCAAAACATGAAACTGCCCTTTATAAGAACAAACTGAGTACACATTTCACCTACATGCAATCTGTCACCCAGTGTAGCATTTTTGATGGAACAGAATGTGCAACTGTGTTTTTATAACACAATGCAGTTCCATCATCCCACACAATGCTGGATACTTTTCCAGAGTACTTGCAATATGCCACTAGATAAACCACTGGCACTCTTTGAAATTCTGTCTTTTTTTCCCTGGATCTAATTAATTTTTTCAAATTACTTTATTATTCCAATTCCATTTTCTTACTAATTCTTATTAATCAAAATTACTAAATGAAACTTTGAAATAAATGTTTTACATTTTACAATAATGTTCTTAATTTAATGTTATTGAATTAATTTTTTAATTGGAAAGTTTAGCTAAATCTGAGATTAAAATTATTTTGTTTAAAATTTATAAAGAGATTTCGAGTTAGACCTTTCTCTAATATCTCCATGCTCAAATATAGCCTAGCCCACATCATCATTAACCTCACAAAGATGCTATCGATATGTTTTTTTAAAATGATACTAAATCTTCAGACTGTTCAAGCTTGCCCAACCTCGTTTGGCCATTAAAGTTAGTAGGGTTTAGGTAAAAATGTAAATATCAGTATCTCCAATAATTAGCTAGATGAGAGCCACACATTTCCTTCTTTGCAATCTTACTATCAGATAGTAAATAAGATACAAACAAGTTTTAGAATTCTGCTATATATACAAATTTTTTAGGAAAGACTGACAAAAGCAGTCATTTAACTTTTCCTATACATTCAGTGGAGCCCAGTTCACTTATGATTTTAGGCATTCTGGTAAGACACTTACATGGGAGGGTAACTCAAGCTTATATGACAGTCTTCTAGCAGCAGATTCCAGCTATCCTTTTCATTGCCATACAGTGATAAATTCTTACATTAAATGCTTGAACCAAAAGTTGAATAGAAAGTTCTGGGTCTAGTGTATTCCTCTGAAAGGTACAACCTGATGAGCAAATCAAGATGATCTGAATAGCACATATCACTGAAAACAATTATTTCAAATATCTCTTGCATTATTTAACAAACCCACAAGAGCAGATTGGGTTAAAGATATTGGAAAACCTTTTAGTAGTTTCTGGATTAGGACTCCACTTAACTAACCATCTCTGGAGTATAAATTCCAGATTAGGATTATTCAAATTGATGAACTGCTTTAAAGTATAGATTATACTTTAAAAGTTAGTTAGTTATACACGTATACACACATGCATGCAACACACTCAGCTAAAGAATTTTAAGGTAAGTTACAGTCATATTACAAAGTCTACATGTACTAAAATCTATACCACAAATATCTTCTAGGTCGACATATCTAAAACAAAACATGTTCATGCCTCTTTCTGCTAAAAATGTTCAATTAACCTTTTCTCTGCAGAGTTAAATATAAACTCCTCCAGGCTAAAGCACATTGATGTTGATTATCATATTCTTTTAAGGATTAGAATTTTAAATTATTTCAGGATGAGAAATTTAGAGAAAGACCCAATGAAAAATAAGAAAATAAAATCTAAGAAAAGGAAAGATATAGAACAGTCCTCAAGTATTAAGATAAATTATTAACATTACGTGACTGTATAAATGAAAATTGGGAATCTGGAATACTCTATCCAGATGTGTCTTAAAATTCCCTGATAATAGTCACATAATAGTTTTGCCTTTTTCTGAGGAATAAAAGATTATAACATTATAAGCATGGTTCTTATGTAAGCTATTTCAAAGTTAATAGCATTCTTTCCCATGAGATATTTACATGTTTTCAGTAAGAGTGATAAATGACATATGCAAATTCCAAGTTTCAAATTCCTTTGTATAGAAACCCCGAATACATGCCCTTTTTATAGGTGCATTCTTCTCTTCTACATTAGGGAGAAAATGGTCACAAAACACATACAGTAAGAACTTATGAGGGCACAGTTCAATGGGTTTGGATATAGATGGAAGCCCATATCTTCATCGACATAAGAATATAAATGGTTCAGAATACTACTTTCCCACTTGTTGGAAGTTTTTTCCTTCTTGCCTTCTCCCTGTTCATCAACATCAAACAATTATTGCTCAGTGCAAAGGATCATATAACAAAACTGAATTTTACCCCTTTCAGATGGAGAATTGAAAGCTGTAAAGCTAATATTAGGATATTGCTTGAGTACTGACATAGAATAAATGGTTATTTGAAACTCTTTGATCAGTTTATGCCTATTGGTGCTCTGAAGTTTTCAATTCATTGTAATTATATCTTAGAGAGAAGAATGCATGTATTTTGGCATACTTTATAAAACAAAGCACATAGAAAAAAAGTGTAAAAACAT
This sequence comes from Tamandua tetradactyla, assembly GCF_023851605.1. Classification (NCBI taxonomy): domain Eukaryota; kingdom Metazoa; phylum Chordata; class Mammalia; order Pilosa; family Myrmecophagidae; genus Tamandua; species Tamandua tetradactyla. Next base: position 29,122,463 of record NC_135350.1, read on the forward strand.
AATAAATTAGAAGGAAACTTTGATCAGTTCTTATTTCCATTCAGAATTGAATGAATGGGAGAACAGAATTTTTGCAGTATAAAACTAGAGTCTTGCTTGTAGAACACTTTTCCAGAGTCTTAGGAGAAATGAATCAACCATCACTATTGACAACTGTGTATTGTAAGAGGTCCTAGTGGGTAGTTCCCAATGGGAGATTGGATATAGAATGTAGAAGATACATAATTCCCAGATTACTTTTTAACATTATGTTTAGGGCCTTCTTAAAATATTTTAGCACTTTCTTACCATAGGAATCCCAACACGAATTCTCCTTTCTACTTTAATTGCTGAGAGGTATTGATTACCACCATCCACTCCTGTCCTTTAAACTTTATATTTAGTAAGTAGCCCCCAAGTCCTACTGACCTCTCATATATCCTTACACACAAGTGTGCAAATGTACCACACCAGAAAAGAAATGCTAGGGTCTTGTTCTTGAATTGTTTCCTCTCTTTCCCCTGGCGAGAGGGTGTGGTGGTTTGGAGCTAAATTCTTCAGAATAACATGTTCTTAATCCATTCCTGTGGGAGTGAACCCATTGCAAGTAGAGCTTTTTCATGGAGTCAGTCAGGATGGGTCTTAATACTATTACTGGAGTCTTGGTAAGGCAGAATGAAATTCAGACACATAGAGAGAAAGCTACAGAAGGAGCAGTCAGAAGTTGAAAGGCAATGGAACCCAGAAGAGAAAGGAGAGGCCAAGAGAGGATGCCATGTTGATTGCTATATGACAGAATAGCCAAGGACCAAGGATCACCATCAACCATGCCCAGAATGCAAGTCTTCAGGAAGAAAGCGCTGCCTTGATTTGAACTTCTCCTAGCCTCAACACTGTGAGTCAAGAAATGCCCATTGTTTAAGCAAACAAATCTATTCCATGGTTTTTGCTTTAGCAATGAGGAAAGCAAAACAGAGGGAAATAACAGAATGATGATGTCCAAATAACTACTGTTAATCCAGAATTTTCTCTAATGCCTCTGTCCCGTATACCTACTGATTGCTCGGCATTTCTACCTGAGCTTATTAATTAATTCTGGAAATATGTAGTGAGTATTCAAGTCATGTTGAAACATTAAGGCATGGTCCCTGCTCATGGAGATCATATTCCAGGTAGCATTTTAAAATTCATATCCTATTTAATCTTCTCAACAACTCTTTTGTTCTCTACTTTTAAAAGATAACTAAAATGATTCAGTAAAGTAACTTGATTAATAAAGTCACATAATTGGTATCATCCACAAGTGAATTTCACATATTTACAACTGAACCACTGGTTCTCTCATCACTCTTTCCTTCTATTAAATGTGAAAGAGTAAAAGAGAGGGAGTTGGGTTGGAGAACAGAAAAAATACTACCTTTCTCCATTTAGTCTCAATTTCTACTATTAATACCACCTAGTTGCAAAAGCAAGAAAAACCTTTCGTGATCTTTGATTTTTCTTTCTTCTTCATTATTCACAACTACTTAAATCACCAACTATAGTCAACTTTACTATCTAAATATCTTTCCATCCCATCCAAATGTTACTTCTTTTTACCATGCCCTCTTATTCTCTGGTGAAATATTTTAATTAGTGTTCTAACTAATGCAGCCTTCATTTGTACTATACCTTTCCCATCTATTTTCCACATTGTTGCCAAATTCATCGCTCAACAATAAAAATCCAGGTGGGCCACAGTGGCTCAGCAGGCAGAGCTCTAGTCTGCTGTGCCGGAGACCCGGATTTGATTCCCAGTGCCTGCCCATGCAAAAAACAAAAAACAAAACACACAAAAAAAACATGAGCAGCCATTTAAAAATAAATAAATAAATAAAAATCTAATTACTTTTTTCCATGTTAGTCTTTTCCATGTCTCTTAATTTCCTTTAGTAGAAACATCTCAAAACAATCTCTAGTTTAATGACTGTAAATTATGAGCCTTTCCAAACTCTCCAGCCTTCCTCCTATACTTCTCCCATAGGCATCTCCTGTTAAAGTTTTAAAATGCCACCAATTATCTGGATGTGAATATGGTCGAATTTTAAATTATATGACCACTTTAGAACACAGTTTGATTTTTTTATACTGTTAAACATGTACCTTGCATATGAACCAACAATTCTACTCCTATATATTAGGTTAAGAAAATAGGAATATGTTGAGCTAAAACTTATCCATGAATGTTTATAGAGGCTCTATTCAATAACCCAACCTGGAACAACAAACAGACGACATTAACAGGTAAATAGACAAATTGTGTTATATATAGTGATTTGTTGAAGCCAGCTTATGACCTGCCTTCAAGAATCAATGGCTAAATTTTCAATGATTTTGCCAGCCAGTTGATGTTATGCTGGTAGTTTGTAATTGTCAAAGGTAGGAGGAGTTACACTATGGAAATCAGCAAACTACCAATCAGAAGAAAATGACAACACATATGATTCTATATGTATGCAATTCTTAAACAGTCAATACTAATGAACTGTGATAGAGAATGTAACAGCAGTTGTCCTGGAGTTAGGGGTGGTGAGAAGTGGGAGTTTGACTGTTGAAAGGCACAAGGAAACTTTTTTGAGGTGACCCAGGGTTCAATATCTTGATTGTGTTAGGGATTACTAGGATACATTTTTCGGCAATCAAGCTACCCATTCAAATGGGTTCATTTTACTGAATGTTAATTATACCTCAATAAAGTTGATTTAAATTTCAAAAATATATATACGTAAAACCTATACAGATACACCTGAGTATATTAGAAACTCCCTTAGCTACTTATTTCTAGCATTGTAACCTTTCTGTGTGAGGCTTCTGTGCATTGATAGGAAAGACTCACAAAATCTATCTCATTTCAAGTATTTTGAACACAATTTTGTAGCCCTTGTAAATGCTAGCTCTGTTTAATACTTTTCATTTGAGATTTAAAATTGGTTTAGCTTTCTTTATTTTAAGCTAAATTATTCTGAGAGGTGTACCTAAGCAATTTTCTGGCTAGAAGTTGCATTAACTCCTGAAGTCAATAAGAGCCAAATTCAGGCAGGAAATGATACTTAGGTGACATAGTTAAAACCAATTTAGAAAATGTTTATTGCTAATAAAGGACATTCCCAATAGGAGGTTCTGATTATATTTTCCTCCTTGCTTTTCCCCCCGACTTCTTTGCAAATACTAAAAGTATATTAGAAGTATTACAGATGTGAAGACTTTTTTGACTATAAAATAAAAAATGTAAATAGAAAGGCTTAAATTTCTATAATTCAAATTTGCTCTGAAATTATGCAATCTTGATTTTTGAGCTAATTTTAAATTTAGTATTCTTGATCTATTTTACCTTTAATATATAGTACTGTTCTAGTTTGCTAGCTACTGGAATGCAATATACCAGAAATGGAATGGCTTTTATAAGAGGGAATTTAATAAATTTGCAAGTTTACAGTTCTAAAGCTGTGAAAATGTCCCGATTAAAGCATGTCTATAAAAACGTCCAAATTAAGGCACCAACAAGAGGTTATCTTCACTCAAGAAAGGCTGGTGAAGTTCAGGGTTTCTCTCCCAATTGGAAAGGCACATGGTGAACATGGTGACATCTGCTAGCTTTCTCTCCAGGCTTCTGATTTCATGAAGCTCCCCCAGGGGCATTTTCTTTCTTCATCCCCAGATGTCTCTGGCTGCGTGGGAACTCATGGTTCTCGTGGCTCTAAGAGGGACTCTCTTCAAAATGTGTCCCTTTTAAAGGATTCCAGTAAACTAATCAAGACCCACCTGGATTGGGTGTCACAACTCCATGGAAGCTTTCTAATCAAAAGTTACCCCCACAATTGGGTGAGTCACATCTCCCTGGGAAAAATCAAAAAGATCCCAGCTAGCAATATTGAATGAGGACTAGAGGACAAGGCTTTTCTGGGGTCCACCACAGATTCAAACCAGCACAAGCACCCAACAAATAAAAGGAGTTCCTGCATTTCTTTGGAGACATCATTGTCAACTACCCAAAGGAATTTTCTCTCCTGAAATATGTGTTGAAAGCAATGTAATCTGTGATACTGAACATATTTGTTAGTAGTAGTGATAGTTAGAATTTCTGCGTGAAGGAAAAGAAGAACAATATTTATATCTATATTTAATAATTTGATCTTTTAAACTCATTTTCATTGTTTACTTAGGAATAATTAGATTTATTACTCAAGAGAGAAATCTAAACTCTTGAGAACTACAAATTGTTTTCAAGAGATACAGACAGCTTTGATAAAGAGAGAAGAAATGTCATTTATTTTATTTGAGTTTCGATATAGATTTGTCAGTAGGCTTTCTTTTTGTGTTTGTCATTTCACATTAAATCTCAGATCTGATGATACTCCATTAAATTAAACATGAGCCTATTTTGAGAATTACTGTAGAAGACACTGTTGGTATATAGTCTCTCCTAAAGGAATGGTGGGAGTGCTAATTCAGAGGAAACCTCAACCATTAAAAGTCAGGAGTTGGTAGATAAAAACCTCAGCTTCTAGTCCTTCAGACAAACAATTTACAGTATACACAAAATGATTTATTAGAAGGTCTCAAGTGGGATTGAGACCTAATTGCACATGTTGCTAAAAAGCTCAATAATTCCATTTATTGCCTTCCCCCCCTTTTCCTGTCTCATTCTCTCTACTTCTTTATTCCAGTTCCTTAGGATCACCCCCAAATAAAACATGTACACCCAAATCCTTTTCTAAGGTTCTGCTTTTAAGTGCACTCAAACTAAGACAATCACCAGGATGACTATTTCTCCATAATTTTTTTTTGTTGGAAGTAACCTTTGTAACTATATGTGATTAAGTTTATACCAGATTTTATAGTTCTTAACCTTAAGAAAACATTTAGTCATCACACAATAGAAATGAAAGCATTGGTTTGAGTCCATGTTGTGGTTCTTATATGTGACGTTGAACAAATCATTTCCCTTCTTTTAGTCTCAAGTTTGCTGCCTGTAAAGTGAGATGATAACATCTATGGTACAATCATGTTAAGTTTAAATTAGTTAATTTATGGAAAATCTTTGTGGGTATAAAGAACTGTTGAAAAAAAGGCATTTTAAGTCCTATCTGAAACAAAAAGCTTCCTAAAATAATGTTTTATAAAATGAAATAGTCATTATTGATAATCAGCCTTTGCCCCTACTTACATACATAACTAGGCACAACTGCTGAAGTACATCAATATGTAACTGCTTATTAGTTTAATGACTAAAAAGTCTGGAAATGGCTATAGTCCTAAAATTAGGATTCAGATTCTTTCCTTCTCTCCCTTCCCTCTCTCCCTCCCCCCTTCTCCTTCTCTTTCTCCTCCTTCTCCTTTTTCCTTCTCTTCTTCTTTCTGTTCTCTTCTTCCTAACCCTCTGTCTCTTTTTTGTCTCTCAGTTATTTTATCTAATCTTGTTTCATTCTCAGGTTTTCCACATATCACTTTTTTCTTTTGATTATCATCATAATTTATTTTGTCCATCCTTTATGTTATACTGAAACATTTTATTTCTCACTCATTTCTATAGTCTAATTATTTTGCCTTATGTTCTATCTATAAAAAATCTTTATGAATTGCATCAAAAATCTTTATGAATTGCATTTTTTTTAATATGAACTTTCCTGAAGGAAGCACTTCATTGTCTATTATCTTGTTCCATTCTTCGAATATTCTACATGTTGAAGTATTGCCACTCAACCTTCCATTGTAATTGTCTCTGGTGCAGGTGCAAATTTCAATTCTTCATTTCTGATTTTTCAGAGTTCGTAGTAGAATATGAAGTCTCTAGTAAGTTCTTAATCATTAATTAAACTAAATTGAATCTACTAAACTAACATTTATGCAAATGACACAATAATCATAGCAATTGATATAGAAGTCAAAATCTATTGCCTATGGACTAACATTCTTTATAAATAAGAAAGAGAAAATAAAATACATATTTCTCTCTGATAGCAGGAACAATTGAACTGGAAGATTCTTAGCCAGTAGCATTTCCAAATGCTACAAATGTCAAGATTCCATGAATAGTATTTGGGTAGTTTTTAAACTCTGAACTTCTGTGGCCAGACCTTCTGAATTGGAAACCCTGCTCTGCAATTTATTGCTGTGAGATGTTAGGCAAGGTATTTAAATTCTGTGTGACTCAAGGGTTTTTGTTTGTTTTTCATCTGCGAAATAGTAGCTATTATTTCACAGATTCTTGTGAAGATTGAGCATGCTAATATCAATCTATAAAATGGATAGGACAGCAGTGCGCACATGGTAAGCAATGCCTAATTTCAAAACTGTACTGGTTATTTATCTTGCAACTGTCCACTAAACATAAAACTAAATTTGCATGAATATAAAACTAAATTTGTTCAGGAGGCTGCTGTCTCCCAGGCCTCAAAAAGTGACCTCCAGAAGGTTCAGTATGATTTCTGTTCCATAAAACCTAAAAGAATATTTTGCAATTTGGATTTCAGAATACTTCTAAGATAATTGTTTAGGGGTGAAGGGAGCATGAAGAAAAAGTATTGTAAATTTCTGGGAGTTTTGTGCAATGTTTAATTAAAAGAAAATCAAGCAAGACAAAGATTCCTAAATGAGTATCCATTATTGGCAGCTAGAGACCACTTTTTAACAAATTGTAGACATTTTTTCACTCATTATGTACTGCTGGGTCATCCAGATATTCATTTTCTGACTGGGTTCCTGTGATGATAAGCACCAGACTGGCAGCAGGTGTGTCACACTTACTCTCTCAACCTCTTGTTGCACAACTCACGTGTGCAAAGTCAAGATGGCTGCCGATGCTGGTCCTGCAACTTTTCCATCCAGCAGACAGGGATGCTGGCAAATCGAGGGACCGATTTATAATAGTTGTCAAGTTCTCTGTTGTAAATACTTCCACCAAATCCAATTTTAAGATACTAATCATTTGGCAACTGGTTAATAGATACCTGAATATTTAACAATCTGCTCAGGGGAGCCAGTAGGAGCCTCATTTCTCGCTCTGACAATATTTCCCTTTCTATAGATAGACTCTTTGAAGTTAAGAGTTCATAAACATGAACAAGGGTAAAAGATCCCTCATATCAGCTTCAACTTCTCTCCTATTTGAGGGTCCAGGAAGCATTTTGTGTAGCTTCTGATAGAATAAAAATAACTTCTGGGCACAGTGATACAAGAAGATAATTCTTCATACTTTTCCCTGTCTCATTTCATTAGAAGCCCACACCCTAATTACAGAGAGAGCAGAGGTACCGAAAGCATTCTGGAAGCTTTTGCTACCAAGAACTAGGGCGTTAGGGTGGGGGTAAGGGCTATGCTTCCTTTTCTTTATGCCCTGTGGGTTACAGAAAGCATATGGAGAAATAATGAATTCAGAAAGCTTAGAATACTTTATTTCAAAATGTCTAACACAGTTTGGCCTTTCCTCTCCAATATACTTATAATTCTTCCCTAAGCACTACTGAGGAAACTTTGAAACGATTAGACCACAATTGAATGCATTGCAGCTGTCTTTTACTCACAACTCTGTTTCATTTTTCAGTTCCTTCCATTTATATATTTATAATCATTGCATTTAAACACAATCTGAGTTTGTGATAACAGAAAACATTCTTATTATTTTCTGTTCATAACAATATGAAACTCTAGAGGGAAGACTGTTCCACCTAAAATGAGGGCAGTTTGCATTCCTTTCTATAGCAGAACAGAAACACACGCTAACTGGCTTGCTAGTTTTACAAAGCATGCATATATTATATTTTGCATGGCATTCAGCATTTGAGGAGGGAAGAAATTTGTGCTAAACACTGCAAAAAATAATACTATTCTCAGATTTTCCATTAGCAGACTTATTCCTCATGTTCATAAGCTTCAGATATTACTTAGTGATTTCAGTGGTTGCTGATTCACTGGCTCTGCTTTTATCTGTGATTCACTTGTTCTCCTTTTATCTGAGTCTCACGATTACTCCTCTGATATTATGCTCACTTGCTTCTGAGCAACCAAGCTGAAAACCAGTCAGCTAGCTTAAGGGCTGAGAGAATAATGCACAGAAGAAATCATGCTGCTTCTCTGTGTACATAATGCTTTTCTCTAAATGCCACAGAACCCTTGGGACATGTTACCTTGCTAATCTTTGTGATGGTCTGATTAAGTTAATTAGGTAGATATTGCTTTGTAAAAGGGGAAGTAGGAGCCTCCAGAGAGGTGGTCATTTCTCCTGCCTCTCAATGTTCATGCAGAGAGATAAATGATCTTTTTAGTATTTCCTTATATGGCTGGGACAGCCATGACCAAAGAAATAGGACAATATTGGAATGAAGAAAACTGAGAAACACTGTATTGATATTGCTATTGCTTTGAAAAATAAATTGATGAGAATATTAATATGTTGAAATCCAAATTATATCATTTTAAAGTCTAAATTCTGGTAAAAATTATCTGTTGACAATTTGTGTAGAACTATCAGATCAAAAAAAATCAGGATGAAAAATAATGTAGTCCAAAAAAAGCAAATTTCAAGCATTTGACATATATGTTAAGAGCACTATGTAAAGCACCAAGGGAGGTATGTGATAAATTAAAGGTACATCTATATTTTTATGGTTCTTAACCTTGATTAAGGATGATAAACATTCAAACTGACATGGAGATAATTACAAAATAATGCATGGGCAAGCACATTGGTTATCTAGTTATGTCCAATATCACTGATGGACAACTTTCTGTTCTATTTGGTAGAGGTAAACTTAGATCTAATTACAACAACATAACTCAATCCTGTAGAATCAGGCTAGCATCAATCCTATACATCAACAATATATTCCTTAGAAACATGAAAGTTCTAATCCATTCTTAGCAATGTGCAGATCAATTTTTAAGAGTCATTCTGAATGAGCAGTTTGATTACATCTTAAGAGGTTAAAACTCCTGTAGCAAAGTATGCTGATTTATTGCCTTCAAAATGGAAATGAAAATTCTAAGTGCTGGATCAGCAAAAGCAAGGCACAAAAGGCTAGTGTCCTTCAGGACTCTTGAGATTCAGTGTTAGGGTGGTCTGATCCTGATCTCAGAGAAGTAATTGACTCCTTTGTCCTTAAAGTAGTCCCGATGCTCCAAACTGGAAATTCTGTGGCCAGGTTTTCTGAGATTATTCTGGGTAGACTGCACTGCTTTGGGCTAGGCTGGTGAGTTGAACAACTAACACAAGGCTATTCACATTTTAGTCTGTGCAAACAGTTCTCCTCAGTGAAAAATTGCATTCACTTTAAGTGGTAGAACTGAGCAGCTTTGTAGCCCTGCTTGGGCATATTTCAAACTGACAGTGCCTCCACACTCTTTATCACGTATATAAATCCCATCTCATCTTCACAATATTCTTATCTAGCCTTCAGTGATTTCTCTTGCTCACTCTCTGTCTCCTTCACTCCTTCCCTTCTAGCTCTGTTACTCTTCTTTAAATATCTCAATAATGTATAATCTGAAATACTAGTTCATATCGCTGAATATTTTTTATATATTGCGCTGTTTGTGCTACTACATTGTTTTCCATAGATGGAAATGTTACCTTAACACTAATGTTGATGGATATTAATAACCTTAATATTTCTGAATATTCTACTTTGAAAACCCTGGCGGGTTTTCTAAGAATTTGTAATAATCAATGATCTTCAAATAGAAAAGATGAGTATTATGCCTGATTGCTTAACTGTCCATAAGTGAGTTAGAAGCAATCCATGTCTTCAAGAATTCCATGCTTTTTTGATGCGTTGAGCAACCATACATTCTTTTCTTTTTCTTCTTATGGTAATCCCTTTTCTCACTTTCTTTGGAAAATTACTACTTATATCTCAACACTCAATTAAAATATTATTTCTCCTCCTTAAAGCATTGCTCATCACTTCATATTATTTGATTATTTTCCTTTCCAGATTCTGGAAGGAAAGGATTATTTTGTTAATTATTGAATTCAATGCATTAACACAATATTTGATATTCCATAGGTGCTTGAGAATGTGTATTGAACAAATGAATGAATACATGAATAATAAAAAGGAAATATGAGGGCAAAGCAGGACTCTTGTCCTAATGGGGCTGGCTTGGAGGGTGGCCCTTCAGATGAACCAGGCGGTAAGGATCATGCCAGCCTCTAACAGGTGGCAAGGCATCAGCTCTCTTTCTGTGCTCTGAAAAATTAAGCTCCTTAGGTATGAAATAATTGAATCCAAACCTTGGTTAACACACACACACACACATACACCAGTCACACACACATTTTGAAATTCCTTACCTTTCTAAGAACTCTGTTCATACCAGGCATGAAAAAATTAAATGGCAGAGTCAACATTTTTGAAGGCTTTGGTGGTTAAATTGTTTTGCAAACACATCTTTAAAGCTCAAGTAAATGGTATTCAATTCATGAGGCATGAGTGTCTGACCCTTGATCTGTAGAATAATGAAATGATCCAAAACAATCTCCAAAATGGAGAAAATAGTAACTCAATATATTGGCTAATAAATATGTTTTGGTCATTTTTCAGCTAAGACAGGTCTTGTTATTTGGAAGGAGGTCGAGGATATGGGCAGCAGAGCATACCAACTATCGTTTGACAAATGTTTTTCTACACGTTTTGGGATTTTATAACTGGTCATATGAACTTAAAGGGGTGAATCTGATCTCACACTGAGGTCATGGACCTCAAACACAGCTTTCATTACCATGTGTAACCTAGTAAAGCTTGCACCTTTCACAGGCAAGCCTGTGAAACTGTATCAGTTCATACTAGAAAGCAACACAGCACACAGCATAGCTAAAGCTTTCAATTTTATTGTGTTAGCAGCCAAGTTGAGTTTTACTTGTGCGGGTGGTCTATGTGAGGTAGATTTGAATTGCTTTCCCCCAAGGGCTCAACACTTTCAATTCAATTTGCCTTTAATGAGAGCTGATGGAAATTTCTTACTTTCTGCTATTCTAAGTCTTCGTTTTGGGGAATAAGATAATACATTGTTTTTAAGGATAATATTTCCTTTTATATATTTTTGATCACTTATCTGCGAGCCATCAGAGTGAGGAATGCAGTGCAGTTCTTTTCTGAGTTTATTTAAATAAAACCACACGTAGGTGATCTTACATAGGTGTATTCATTTTCTCAAGAAAAATCACACCTTCTTATTGCTTTATTTCAACCCTCTTTAGTTTCATAATTTACTAAGTAAAAAAGGCGCCGACCAATGGTCGCAGTTCCCACAGCCCAATCTGAGCCCACTTACTGCCTAAAAAAAATAAAAAATAAAAAATAAAATAAAATTGCAAAAGATGTACTTTATACAAAATACTAGTAAGGGAACAATGGGAATGCGACACAGAAGTCATCTCCTCCTCCATATCCACGTCCTGCACAGCCATGCAAAGAAACAGCAGTGCAACCTCAGAGACCTCAGAATAATTTATATATTATTAAAGAGTCTCTTAAATGCTTGGTTCAGATAAATCATGCAAAAGGTTTTCTAAAAATTGTTTTAGTCTTTTTAAATCATTCCACTCTCAACAGCACTGAAAATACCTTTCTCATTCTTTCGTCTACAAAGTCCCTTCATTGCAACTTCCGGTTAACTGCTTCTTGCTATTTGCTGCTCAGGTAGGTACACCAGACTTCTCATACTGAGCACTTTTTACCGGGTGCAGCCTCAAATTAAAATATATATATATATTTCTATGACACCTGACCACCATCCCATCATTCAAGTCAAAAATATTCTCTACGTGTGTATAAGCCCGTCAATTCCATTAAATTTTTAGAGTCTGATAAGGAACAATGGGTAACCTGAGACGATAAGACTTATAAAAGTGAAGGTTTGAGAAACTTGTAATAACGAGGAGAATGTCACTGGCTATCTTGAGCAGATCATAAGGAAAGTCTTCCTTTAATACCTGCAAGAGCTTTCCTTTTTCTCATTATCTTTCTAGTTTTTCCTTTCCTAGGCTTCCACTCAATTTTTTTAACTTTTTATTTTGAAATACTTTCACACTTAAAGGACAGTTATAAAAATAATCCAAATCTCATGCAGAGAACTCAAAAATAGCTCTGCAGATACTTAGATCCATCAATTTTAATATTTTGCCTCATTTTCCGTATCATTCTACATATTTATCCATCTATATCTCTATAGCTACATGTCTATCTGTTTATCAATCAATTTTTAAAAACTTGAGTGTAGGGTGTATAGCTCATGCACACTGAAAACTTAATGCTGCCTTGTACATTTCCTAACAACAAGAATATTCACTTATGTAACCACTTGAAGTATAATTATCAAGTTTGAGAAATTGAACATTGATACAAACTTTAGTCTATAGTCCAAAGTTTTCATATGTCTCTATAATGTCCTTTAAGTCTTTCCTCTCCTTGCTAAATCCCATACAGGATCATAAAGTGCCTTTAATTATCAGTTGCTCTTTCTTTTTTTTTTCTCTTAATTGTGGAAATATATATATGAGTATACATACGCACATATATGTATATGTATGTATATGCATATCATAAACTTTCCAATTTCATTTGTTTTGATACCAACTTAATACAAATTATTTTCCTATTCCCCTCCATCTTGCCAACTTTGTGTAGTTCTTTCCACAAATTATGTGGTGATACATTATGATTCCCAAACCACTGATTTATCTTTACATTTCATGCACCTGCCTTTTAGATTCTTCAGGGAGTAAAAAATGGAGTTAAAAACAAAAAATACAATAGTATTTCCAGTTATATTTATCCATGTCATTAATCTCACTGGAAACCTTTATTTCTTCATGTAGCTCTGATCTATTGTTTATTGTCCTTTCTTTTATCCTGTAGATCTCTCTTTAGCATTTCCTGTAGATCTGTCTAGTGCTGAGAATGTTGTTATCGCTCCTTCATTTTTGAAAGATAGATTTGATGGATATAGGATTCTTGGTTGGCAATTTTTACTTTCAGTACTCTAAATATATCATGCCACTGCCTTGTTGTCTCCAGGGTTTCTAATGAAAAACTGACATAAACTTATTGAGGCGCCCTTGTATGTGACACATTCTTTCTCGGTTGAGACTTTCAGAATTCTCTCTTTATCTTTGGTATTTGTCATTTTGATTACAATATGCTGCACCATGGGTCTATATGGGTTCATCTGTTTGGAGTTCTGTGATCATCTTGAAGTGTATATTCATGTCTTTTGTTATAATTTGAGAAATTTTCAGCCATTATTTATTTGAATATTCTCTCTGCCACTTTCTGTCTTTCTTCTCTTTCTGGGACTCCCACAATGCATATATTGATATACATGATGGAGTTTCACAGGTTCCTGAGGCTCCATTCACCTTTCTTCACTCTGCTTTCTGCTCTTCGTATGAAATTGTTTTACTTGTCTTATCATCAACTCTCTGATTCTTTCTGCTGCCAGTTCCAATTTACTATTGAACCCATCTAAGGAAATTTTAATTTCTGTTAATGTGGACTTCAGTTCTGCTAGGTTCATTTTCATAATTTCCATCTCTCTATTGATTTTCTTCGCGTGTTCATTTATAGTTTTCCTGAGTTCCTTTAGTTTTTTATCCAAATATTCCTATAGTTTTTTGGGCATATCCAGAACCAGTTTTTAAAAGTCTTTGTCTGGTATGTCCCAGGCCTTGTCCTCCTTATTGTTGGCTTCTAATGCTTTAATCTTCTCCTTTGCCTGTGCTGTCACTTCTTGTTTTCTTCCTATGTTTGTAGCCTTTTGATAAAACCTGGGCATTTTGATTTATAATGTGTTACCACTGGAATTTAAACACTGTGGTATCTGTTCCACAAGAATATATCCAGCTAGTGTGATGTCAGAGTTTTCCTTGAATGGAGAATGGTTAATAAGTTCTCAAAAAATATTGGCTATTAAATTGGGATGACCAGGGAAGACTTCTAAAAAATTAATATAAAATTTATGTTGATGCTTCTGGAAATGTTTTATATATACATCTGTATTTATATTAGCATAGTTTACATAAAATGAAAGAGGGTTTAAAATTGTCTATATCCTTCTTTAATGATAAAGAAATCCCATTTTCATACATGAGCTAGCCAGTGATTTATAGGAAGATTCAAAGGCAATTATGTTTTAATTGCTACAAGTTAGCATCTATATACAATTAAACTTCATGAGAAATCCAAAGTATGCATCTGATTTTTTTCTTAAGAATAATTGATATAAATGCTAGCTCAGAACAAATATTGTGACCCCAGTTTGTATATAGTAATTAATAATTGTTTTCCAAACTTAATTAATAGTCATATCCAATTTGCATCATGAAATATTCACCTATGGGAAAAATGCCTGCATTCAAAAATGTGCAACAAATAGAAAATTTCAGAACCACAGAGCCAGAAAGCAACAATTAAGAGGCTTTGGGCAATCACTCATGCAAACTTCAAAATTCTGTTTAAATAAGAATTTGGTGCAAAGTGTGAAACCACTGAGAAGCATTTATTGTGAAACCCCAACTCTGCTAAGAATCTTGGTAGAGTTAGAGTTTCAGATGAGTTTCTCTTTACATCTCCCACTCTCCACACTAGGTATAATTAAAGGAAACTTTTTTTTTTCGTCTTCTATGGCTTCTATGGAACACTTCTCAGTTTGCCAGATTCTCCCAGCAAGTGTGATGCAGAGGCACGTTGATTTCCAGGCTGTCTGGTACAATGTATACACCATGCTTCATTTTCTAAATGGGCCCTGAGTGGCTTGAAAGAGATCTCTGTCTTTGAATGGCCCAACTTACTGCAGTCTGAGAGTAATTCATGAATTCACTAGCCCAAAGAACTGAGTAATGCAGTATTTATTTTCAGGATACCCACAGCTCTTTTCCCTCCAAGGGACCCAGAATATGTTTGTTTGTTTTTCTTAGGCTTTTGATTTTTATGCACCCTAAACTCCCACATCAGGAATAGTTTTTATAGGGCCCCTGTGTGAAGGTAAATGTTTTAAATGGTTTTGTCATCTTCTGATTAGCTGAAGCTAAATTGAAAAACAAATGTGAGTGAGGGAATTTGTGCATAATAAATTCAGAGAAGCATGAGTGAAAGATTGATATATGTAATAAATATAAGATAAAGAAAAGCAAGGGCCATTTTTGTTCCTTACCACCACCTTAGTGCCAGTCACTTAAAAGGATATTAATGTATGCTAGAAATAAGTTAAATTAAATATATGCCCCAAGTCACCCTTTTCTGACTATGAGGGTCATTCCATTCAACAGGTAATTGTAAATAAACTGAAATTTATTGACAAAAATGTTGTTTGTATTTTTTAAATTACCTGTATAATATAAAAACAGAATGAGTAACAATAGCAATTTGGTTTACAGTATTATACCCATTGAAACTAAAGGGAACAGCAAGCAAACATAAATTGATGTTGAAACTGAGTTATTTTTGAGTCCCTTCCTTTCTTCCTTCCTTCCTTCCTTTCCCCATCCTTCTTCCTCCTTTCCTCCATTATTCCCTCTCTCCCATTCCTTCTTTTCTTCCTCCCTGAAAAATGCATTGTTAATTTCTGTACTGACAATGGCTGCTTTTCATACTCTTGTGTCCAAATTGTTGCAAAGACAAATATTAGATGTCAGAATTTCTTTCAGAGACTTAATGTTCCCTTGTAACATTTTAGACAAAAATAAATTGGATCATGACCAGTTTTGCCTTCTTACTTTAGGCTGCAGATGACAACACCTTCAAATTATTCTCACCAAGTCCCCGAGAAAAAGTCTGACTACATTTGTTGCCAAACAATGAGAACAGAGTTATGAATAAGAAATTACATCACATCTTGAAGCACCCACTGTCTGAGTACATTTACAGTGATTACATTACTCATTGAACGAGTAATGATGTTACTCATTATTGTTAATAATGAATTAGCCCCTTCATTAACAAAAGTCTTGAGTCCAGTGTGGAACTACTGGAGGAATCATAAAATAAACAAATATGATGTAACATCAGCATTTTGAGAAATGCGATGAAGAGAATTGGAGCAGGTTTATGTGTAAGGTAATAAATGCATTGGCAGGGCCTAATATAACGGGGATGATCACACACCAGAAACGTTTAATGTTTTTGATATAGCAGGTAGGGTCATCTTTTTAAAAATATACTTGAGCATATCAGTTCACTGCTTGAAACCCCCCAATCAATTCCCCTCATACTCAAATAAATTCCTAACCAGTTTCATTTTAAAAAGATTATATGCACCATGTCTATGTGGGATGCAGTCAAGAACGCAAGTGTGGTTCAACATAAGAAAATCAATTATTATAATATACAACATAAATAGAAAGAAGAGAAAAAACGCACAATTATCTGAATAGATACAGAAAAGGCATTTAACAAAATCCAATAACATTTCTTGATTTAAAAAATTCAGAAAAGTAGTATTAGAAGGAAACTTTTACAACATGACGAGTTCATTTTTGAAAAATCCACAGCTAATGTCACACTCTATATGATGACTTAAAGCTTTCCCTCTAAGATCTGGAATGAGAGAACAATGCCCACTTCATCAAAGCTAAGTACTATTGAACTATTCATTCTTGCCAGTGAAAGTAGGCAAAAATAACCAATAAAAGTGTCCAAATTCTAAAGAAAGAAGTAAAACTTTTCTATTTGCAGATGACATGATCTTCTATATAGAAAACAAAGGATTGTATAAGAAAACTGTTAGAGCTAATAAATTCAGCAAAGTGGCATGAAACAAGATCAATACAAAAACAAAATAAAACAGTTGTGTTCCTATACACTAGTAATGAACAATTCAAAGCAAAAATCAAGAGAAAACCTTTCCATTTATAATAGATCTGAAAGAATAAAATATCTAGGAACAAACTTGACTAAAGATACAAAAAACTTGTATATTGAAAACTACAAAACACTGTTAAAAGAATTTAAAGAAGACCTAAATAAATGTCAAGACATTCCATGTCCATGTTTTGGGAGAATTAATGTTGTTAATATGTCAGTATTACCCAAAGCAATATAAAAATTCAATGTAATCCCTATTAAAATTCCAGCAATGTTTTATTGCAGAAATGGAAAAACTGATCCTCAAATTTATGTACAACTTCAAGGGGACTCAAATAGCCTAAATGATATTGAAAAAGAAGAGCAGGGTTGGAAGCCTCACAGTTCCCAATTTCATTACATTACAAAGTGACAGTAATCAAAACGGTGAGATATGGCACCAAGGACACATAGACCAGCAAAACTGAATTGAAATCTGAAACAGACCACAGATCTACAGTCAAGTGAATTTTGAAAAGGGTCCTGAGCACATGCAGTGGGGAAAAAATGATTTCTTCAACAAATTGTGGTGGAAAAACTAGATAACCACATGGCAAAGAAAGAAGTTAGAGGCCTACCTCACAAAATATACAAAAATCAACTCAAAATGTATCACAGACCTAAATTTAAGAGCCAAATCTTTAAAACTCGGAGAAAATAACATGGGGGATTCTTCATGTGCTGAGATTCAGCACTGGATTCTTAGATACAACACCAGAAGCGTGAGCAATACATTTGATTTCATTCAAATTATAAACTTTATACATTGAACAAAATTAGTTAGAAAGTGATAAGAAAACCTACAGAATAGGAGAAAATAGTTTCAAACTATTGGATAAGGGTTGAACATCCAGAATATATAAAAAACTTCTACAATGCAACAAAAATGCAAACAACCCAAATGAAAAATGAGCCAAGGACTTAAGTAGATATTTTTCCAAAGATATATAAATGACCAATAAGCACATATAAAGATGCTAACTTCCATGCTGGTCCCTCAGGATTCCCTAAGACAAACTCTGACCCTCAACTCAACTTTTGAAGGAGGAGATTTCCTTCACCAGGCCTAGCCCCGGTCAGCCACTCCTGGAATCCAAGCCGCACTGCTGTAACTGCAGCCTCTTTGGGTCTGAAAGGGAGGGCTGATAACTGGTTTATGCTTTTATTTCAAAAGCTGAGCTCTCAGCACCAGCTCCCTTCCTCTAACACTCCTGTAGCTGTCCTTCAGCATTCATTCCTGTTTCAGTATTATCACCTGCTTAATTCCAGTCTTTTTTCCCAGCTCCTTACCAGTATAGGAAGTGATTTGTAAAATTTCTATTCTGTTATTCTGCTTATGATGGCTTTTTGATGTGCCAATTTAGCTAGGATCAGTCTTAAGTTTTGAAATAAAATGGTAATCTAGGTGTTATCCATGAAGATATTTTACAAATAAAAGTCCCTAATGACTTGACTTTATAGAAGCATGCTTATCCAAAGTGGATGTAACTTAATCAATTGGATGGCCTTAAAATTAGGGTTGAGGCATTCTTTTTTTTTAAGTTTTGAAATAAAATGGTAATCTAGGTGTTATCCATGAAGATATTTTACAAATAAAAGTCCCTAATGACTTGACTTTATAGAAGCATGCTTATCCAAAGTGGTTGTAACTTAATCAATTGGATGGCCTTAAAATTAGGGTTGAGGCATTCTTTTTTTTTAAGTTTTGAAATAAAATGGTAATCTAGGTGTTATCCATGAAGATATTTTACAAATAAAAGTCCCTAATGACTTGACTTTATAGAAGCATGCTTATCCAAAGTGGATGTAACTTAATCAATTGGATGGCCTTAAAATTAGGGTTGAGGCATTCTTTTTTTTTTTTTTTACATGGGCAGGCACCGGGAATCAAACCCGGGTCCGTGGGCATGGCAGGCAAGCACTCTTACCTGCTAAGCCACCGTGGCCCACCCTGGTTGAGGCATTCTTGAGAGACAGAATAATACTGCCTCTAAACAACAGCTTTGTGTCTGTGGAATCCCAGTCTCTGATTGCCATTTTCCTTCTTGATGGCCTGCTCAAAAGATTTAGGACTTGCTCAGGCAATCCTATAGTTTGATAAGCCAGTTTCTTGTAATAAATTTCTTTCTTTTTCTCTCTCTCCCTAGCTATCTGTTATCTATCTATTTATTTATCCACCCATCAATCCATCATCTAGCTCTCTGGTTCTGCTGCTTCTCTCATGGAACCCTGAATGACAGTGTGACATTTAAGGAAAGTCCTCAATGAACAGGGAAGTGATCATATAAAGGTCTTCAGACAAAGTTATTTGGACAGAGAGGTGAGAAAAACCCTGAGACAGAAATGAGAATCTGCAGAATAGCAAAAAAGGGCCAATATTTCTGAAACTAATCCTATGCCACCAAGTTGTTGATGGAGAGAAATAGGAACTAGTTCTTGTGAGGCTTTGTATTTCACAGAAAGAGGTTAGGAATTTACTTAAGTATGACGGGAAGTGATTGGAAGTTTTTAAGCAGTGAACTGATATGTTCAGATGTATTGTTAAAAAGATGACCTTTGCTGCTTCATGAAAAACATTAAACCTTCTTGGTTCATCATCATCACCAGGGAGCTCCATAGGAGGCCATCTGAGTTAGTCTAGGTAATGGATGAGAGTGGTTGGAGTACAATGGTGTCAGGGTGGTGGTAAAAACTAGATAGATTGGTGATATTTTTGACAATAGAGCTCTTAGGGAATATTGTTGGACATTGAAGAAATAAGAAGCATTTTGCCTAAAAACCTCTATAAATGAACACATTACTTACTGATAGCATGAAGATAGATAAGAACTGTTCTAGTTTGCTAGCTGCCAGAACATGATATACCAAAAACAGAATAGCTTTCAAAAAGGGGAATTTAATAAGTTGCTAGTTTGCGGTTCTAAGGCCCTGAGAATGTCCAAATTAAAGCAAGTCTATAAAAATGTTCAATCTAAGCTATCCAGGGAAAGATACCTTGGTTCAAGACAGCTGATGAAGTTCAGGGTTTCTCTCTCAACTGGAAGGGACATGGCGAACATGGTGAAATCTGCAAGCTTTCTCTCCGGGCTTCTTGTTTCATAAAGCTCCCTGGGAGGCATTTTCCTTCTTCATCTCCAAAAGTCACTGGCCAGTGAACTCTCTGCGTCGTGATACTGCAGCATTCTCAGAATCTCATGGCTTTCTCTCTTGTTGTTCTCAAGCTTTTTCCAAACTGCTTCTTCTTCTAAAAGATTCCACTAAAACCAATCAAGACCCACCTGGAATAGGTGGTCTCCACCTAATCAAGTTTAATACCACACTTGATTGAGTCACATCTCCATGGAGATAAGCTAATCAAAATTTCTAACATACAATACTAAATAGGGATTAGAAGAAATCGTTGCTTCCACAAGATTGATTAGAATTAAAATATGGCTTTTCTAGGTACATAAACCTTTTCAAACCAGAACAGGGGCCAAATATGTGAGAGGTTCTGGGACGAAGTGGAAATTCATCTTTTGTAACAGAAGAAAGCCAATGTCTTTGGTTCTAAATGCAGGTAGATTTGGAAATGGGGCTTTGGGAGATTATGCAAGTTCTCTTCTTATTGCTTCAGTGATTCTATGCAATAAAAAAGTAGGAAATCCTCTGAGAGTGAAAAGTGGGGAGGAGATTTTAGAGGTTCGTAAAGAAATAACAATGATTGGGATGTCTAAGAAAATGAGAAAGAGCATGGGTAGCACTAGACCTATTTGTGCTGAACGCTCTGGGGTTTTAATGAGACTGGTCAGTATGGGTAATATGTTTTTCATTTACTGTCCATAAGCAAATGTAGAGTGAGTATAGTTTGGTGAGTACAATAGAGGAAGAGAGCAGAAAGAGAGTTGAGGTTATATGCAAAAATTACTATTAATCTAACATACCATGGAACTGAAGCCATGGGTAAGGAGGTAAAGGGAAGATATAAATGGGGTGAAAGAAAAGGTGACAGAAGCGATGCATTGTAGTTCTTAGGTAGGTAAAAATTGTGGGGTTTAGGGAACTAGAAATGTGAGCTGAAATATAGGAGGTGGTGTGAAAGATTGAGAGGCTTGAAGCTGAGACCATTGTAAGAGCTCAGTTATTACAAAGAGCTATTTCAGAGCTCATTGTAAGAGCTCTGAAAGTGGGTGGCTGGATAGAATGATATCAAAATTATTTGGAGAGATGAAATCATTGAATTGAGAGGCCATGCCATTGGAAGCATCATATATGTGTGTATGAAAATTATCACGGCTGATGATAGGAGTAGCTCAGAAAGAGTGACAGTGAAGCTGATGCTAAAATATTTAAAGAGAGATATGAAATTTGTGTATGACTATAATAAGTAGGGGTTTGGGGTGACTTTTTAGAGAAGAAGAAGAGACAATGGTATGGGGGTGTTGATGGGAACCAAAGAAGACATTGACATATCTAGTCCACTCACTGTGGCACCAGTGCGCTGTGAAAGAGGACAGCCAAAAACAGCCACTTCAGAGGGCTACAAGGGAAGCAGCAGCTCAGAGAAGTGGACTTGGTCTTTTCAAGCAGGTGGTGGAGGTAAAATGGATGTTACAAAGGGGAGGCTGGGGGTGGTGATACAAAAAGCCCATGAATATCTGTGATTCTTAAGTCTTAGAGTGGACAGTAGTGTATTTGGAACTGTTCCTGAAAGAACTTTTAATGGCAAGAGGCTTTCCACTCAGAACTACAAAAATTTCTGTTAGCATCTTCCTAGTGCCCAATTAATACAGTAGGTTTGGACTGCACACAAACCTAGCCATGGGCTAATCGCATCCAGGCCCATGTGGATTTTCCTTCTGCACATTCAAGAAACTTTTATTCACCGAGATGCTTAAGTACGACTCTTCTCTTTGCCCTATTAACTGACTCAAATCGATCAAAAAGTCCTTTAGAGCTTTTGAGACTGTTACTTTTCTCATTTCTGAGTGCTATGTTCTCTGTCTTGGCATCATTATGACTATTATCTGTCATTGGTATTATTGCAACTGTGCAGCGGATTCCAAACTCATCTCCCTTCAGTCTTCCATGCTCTGATACTTTTTCATGATCTACCATGAGTCATTGTACTAAAATGCAAAACTGATGAAATCGTTTCACTTCCCATTTTAAAATCTTTAATAGTTTTCCAATTTTTCCAGCATGAAATCCAGCGTCTTGGCATAAATTTTATTGGTCTTATGACTTGGTTTTATTTTTTGTCCTTACTAACATCTTTTGCCACTTCTAACCTTGCACTCTCAATTAATTATACTGAACCTGGAATTTCTTTAAGGCACCATACTGCATTAACATTGCACATACTTTGCCTTCTATTTGGACCTTGTAACCTCCTACTACTCATTCTGAAAGTTTCAGCTCAGTTGCCACTTTCTCTGAGAAGCCCTCCTTGATAATATATTGCATGACTTTCCCTGTACACTGAAAGTCTTCCATGCTTTCTCTGATCACAAGACTTAACAATAAGGTTTGAAATGATCGGTTGCCCTGTTTGTTTCCTCTACAGTTTCAAGTCCCTTCACAGAAATTTTTTTTTTTCTTCCTTTACCTTTAACTTCCATGGGATTAGCACCGTCTCTGGCACATAGGATAGAGTCCTGAGCAAAAGAACATCAGGGAAGGGGAAACTCGTCAGACAAAAAAGATAAGGAGCATCTCTGATTGTATATGAGATAGTCCTATTTCCACCCACATAGACATTTCTATAGAGACTTAACAAATAGAGAAGATTGTGGTAATTTCTCTTGACATGAAGGAGGGTTCTTTTCAGTAGATTTAAGAACAATTTTTATAACCAATTTCATAAAAGTCACACATACATACGGACTCAGGGAACATTTGGGTTATTATTTTTTTTTTTACCCCATGCATATTTGCTCTACTTTCACCATTTGCCTCTCCCATTACCAACTCTGCAATCTATACATCAGACACAGACAGGTATGTATGATCTCTGAGTAGAAGTTTAACTTCTTTCCCATTGACTTTCTATACTTCTAACTAATTCAGAGATAAAGGTAGACCCCTGTATATATACCACAGACTGTCTGTCTATATTTAAGGCTTCTTGGTTTCCTCATCGCATATAAAAGACCTCATGCAGCATTGGAATTGGCCCAGCAAGGATATTTGCTTTTTTCATTTGGCAAACATTCTTTGAGCTGCTACTATATGCATGGCTCTGGAGATAGAGCAGTAAACAAGACAAGGCAGGTGTTATGTCTTGTTCTCAAGTCAATTGCAAATTAAGAGGAGAGGCAGGAACTGAACAAGTAAAAATGTATTGCATTACTGAAGAAGTATGATAGAGTGTCACAGATGCATATGTGGAGAACTGGGTAAGACTTCTCTAAGAAAGTAATATGTTGGCTATGGCAGATGAAAGAATATGCACTAGCTAATTAAGTATTGAAATTTATCCAGAAGGCACTGTTTCCCCCAAATCTCAAGAAGGAGTCTTCACCCCTGCTACTGGGGTTGGCTACTGAATTGTTTTCTGTTGCTGGTCCTATAGACCAGCAATGGTGTATCATTTATGGTTATTTTAAAGTTATTTTCATATACTAACAAGCTAAATATATTTGACATTACTGCAATTATTATATATAGAGAGAGAAATAAGAGCTGCAGCAATGCAGCAGATTGAGGGCTCTAAAACTGTGCTGTGCTACCAAGAAACCTCATTGGAAGGAAACTGCCAAAGAGGCACTGTTACCTTAACTGCTACCATTTATTTAAGTATAAATGATTACAATTAGAGCCTGATACCACCACTATTTTGTACGAGTACGGTTGCCACTGCATTGAGGGTAATCTATTCCCTGTATCCATTTGTTTCACTGCCCTTGCATCCAAAAGAAAAGGTTACATGAATCTTTTTCTAATGTTTTAGTTTTTTAATTGAATACTTCCTTGAGAAGACTAAGTGGTGTGTTCACAGAGGTTGGAGAAGGGGCAGAGGACAAGTCTCCATAGCAGATGCCATATTGTATTCAATATTTCCTTTTACTCAACCATAGAACACTGCAATGTGACCAAGATTTTTAGGCTGATTTTCATTCCTTTAGGATTTATAAGAATATTTACATTTGACTCAAATAACACTAAGCTCCTGTGAATTGCATAGGAAAGGCTTGATGAATATATTGCCATACTGCAAATAACTAAAGCCATATTAATGAAAAACAAGTTATATTTATAGGGGGGTCAGTCATCTAAATTGTAATGAAGATGCCCAGTATTATATTATCTGGGTATCTTCATTACAATTTAGATGACTGGCCCCCTATAAATACAAAAATTTTTTAAATGGGCAAAAAGCCAAGTCCATACATTCAAGAGCGTATTTAGAAGATATTTTTCAGTAAACATACCTGCATTTCAGTTTTTTACTTTCAACCTATAAAATGGTGTATCATTTATGATTATCTTAAAGTTATTTTCATATACTAACCAGCTAAATATATTTGACACTACTGTAATTATTATTTTAGAAATGTTCAAATCTGATGGACTAATTGAAAATTTTGTCACACAAATCTGAAATGACAACTTCACTATATAAAACTATTCATCCCTAAATTTTTGCATGCATTAATGTCATTACATCACTTCTTCTTTGAGTAGTTAAATATGTAGTTATCATTTTTACTTTTGTAGACATAGTCTCTCATATAGCATGCTTGACAAACACTATTTTACTATCACTCTTGATATGGAACATATTTTCTGGAGATGAGTTAAGATTTATTTCCTAAACTTTTGCCATAAAAGAAAGCCATTTATCAGGGACAGAAAAGATTATTCCTAATCTAAATCTGTATTTTGAGGAATCTCAGGTCCTTGTCAGGCAGACCATACATAGATTCTCTTGATTTAACCAAGGCAATGATTCAGCTGGATAATTGCTTCAGATTTTGGCTTTGTATTTCACAAACCTATAAATTCTTAAATTGTGCCATATCCTTATACTTATTTGTTATCTTCCTATATCTTGAGATCTCACATGACCCATAGTAAAGCTCCTTCTTAGATTGTAACAGACCATTGGATTAGAAATGTTTATACGCTTACCCCACATTCTACTCTTACTTTAAATACTACTAAATTTAAGTTCTTATCATCCTATTTCCTTCTTTAGTGAACTTCTTATATTAATTATTTTGAAGTATTGTCCTAGTTAATGTGTTTTAGGATATTTGCAACTATTTCACAATCAAGTCAATTTAAGACTTTTAATGACTTGGTTTTTGATCCTTTGTTCCTTATATCTTAAAATAATGAATAAAAATCAAACTTTACATTTGATGTCATCTGAGGATTTTTCCATGCTGGTAGGAAAAACTGATGAAATGATTCATGAAGTGGTAGTAAATTAAAAGTCATTGATTTTATTTCTTCAAAATGCTTAAGAATAGAAACATGAAACAACAAATGGAAAAAAATCAGTTGATTTTATTAGAAAGAAATTTGTTGTGCATATTGATTGTAGTTTGCATGATTAAGCCACTCACATTAGCTTAAAAGCACATCATCAACATGGCGACATAAGGAGCTGCCTCAAATCTTTCCTCAGACATTCAGCAAATAAAAAGAACAATTCTGAATTGCTCAGAAGTCTGGAGGAGGATTTGGACTGGCGAAGGACTCTACAAATCCCAAATTGAAGAAATAGATGAATATCAGGTAGGAAATTTCTGCCCCAGACTGGCGTGTCCTCCTACCTTCCCCTCACGGACAGCATTATGGGCAGAAAAGCGGCAGAGGGCACACCTCCCAAGAGTGGGTACCTCCCAGAGAATACATATTCTCTGACAGCAGTGGAACAGACCCTCAACTTTTGGAGAGTTGGGGGACAAGGGAGAGCATTTCAAGGTCCCAGTCAGTGAGAAGCAGAGAGTCTGAGAAAACATGGACAGAAGTTGTGTTTCAAGCCCTAAGTCCAAAAGTCCTTTCCCCACCCCTGTGAGAAACAACAGTAAGAGACTTGATCCCTGCCTGGGGGAAGGCTAAAATCTGAGGCAGCTTGGAGTACTCCACCACAAATAAAGTGGAGGACACAGACCCATACTGAGTCAGATTTTGGCCAGCAGAGAGAAGGAACAGAAACCCTGCAGTCTCAGTCTGACCTGGTGAGGTGCAGCCAGTGCTCTAAAGGCAAACAGCTCTGAGGATGATTACATTATCTAAACTGCTATCTGCTGGGCAGAACAGAAAGTGTAAGCACATGGAAACGTTCTTCAGAATCTATCCAGAAAGTTATTTCAGGCTGATTGGAGTGTGCTTGGAACCACTGCATGGGAACCTGCCCTGTTTTGGCTGAGAAACACGGACAACTTTTTGTTAAACAGTTTTGTTTGTTAAACCAAACAGTTTAACATCAACTGTTAAATCACTGCTCCCCAAAACACCCAGGTTTTGCAGGATGATGAAAATAGCACCACTGGGAGACAGCAGACATGTTTTACACATAAACAAAGATATTGCTGTGGTGTCCACTGCCTAAACCCATCCCTGAGACAAGATGCTATAGGTTCCTGGTTTGGGGAAGAGATGGGGTGGGGGAGGACAGAAACAATCTGACAACTGACTGATGAGAAATATGAAGACATAGAGAAAAATCCAACCAACAGGAAAGCCCTCTAGGATAAACTAAGCAAGAAAATTGATGCCTCAACACCAGTGAAAGATCGTGACTCATACCAGGAAGATTGAAGATAAGGACCAAATGAAGAGCTATATCTAACTAACACTTGAACTGATATACAAGTTTTGAAACAACTAATTAGTGATGTTCAAACAAATCTTCTAAATCTGTTCAACAAGTTGAATGAAAATATGGAAAAAGACATGAAGCTTATACAGAAGACACAGGGTGTCCATACAGAAGAATGTGAAGGCTTGAGAAAACAAATGATAGAACATATTGGTATGAAAGTTATACTAGAAGAGATAAAAAAAAACAAGTGGAGACATAGAACAGCAGATATGAAGAGGCAGAAGAAAGGATTAGTGAACTATAAAACAGGACATCTGAAATTCTATACACAAAAGAACATATAGGGAAAAGAAAGGAAAATTTGAGGAAAGTCTCAGGGAACTGAATGACAACATGAAGCAGACAAGTATATGTGTTATGGGTGTTCCAGAAGGAAAAGAGAAGGGAAAAGGGACAGAAAGAACAACAGCAAATGATCACTGAAAATTTCCCAATTCTTATGAAAGACATAAAATGACAGGTCCAGAAAGCACAGCATCCCTCAAACAGAATAGATCCAAATGGACATATACCATGAAACTCAGATTGTCAAATGTCAAAGAAAAAGAGAGAATTCTGAAAGCAAGAGAAATGCAACCCATCACATAAAAGGGAAGCTTGATAAGATTAAATGCAAAACTCTCAGCAGAAACAATGGAGGCAAGAAGGCAATGGGATGATATATATAAGATACTGAAAGAGAAAAACTGCCAACAAAGAATTCTATATTCTGGCAAAAATATCCTTAAGAAATAAGGGAGAGTTTTAAATATTTACAGATAAACACTGAGAAAAGTTGTGAACAAGAGATCTGCTGTACAAGAAATACTATAGTGAGCACTACAGGCAGATAGGAAAATACAGGACAGAGAGGTTTGGGGAAGCATATAGAAATGAAGATTTAGCAGGAAGGGTAACCAATAGAATTAAAGAGAGAAAAAAATAAGATATGACAGATAAAATCTGAAAGAAAAAATGGTTGAAGAAAGCACAGCCTTTACAGTAATAACATTAAATGCTAATGGATTAAACTCCCCAATCAAAAGACATAGATTAGCAGAATGGATAAAACAAACAAACAAACAAAACAATAAGATCCATCTATTATGCTGTCTACAAGAAACACACTTAAGACATAAGGACAAAAAACAGGTTGAAAGTGAAAAGCTGGAAAAAGATATTTCATACAAACAACAACCAGAAATACCAGACAAATTAGACTTCAAATATAAAATAAGCAAAGGAGATAAAGAAGGACCCTATGTGTTAATAAAAGGGGCAATTTATCAGAAAGACATAACAATCATAAATCTCTATTCACTGAGCCAAAGTGCCCCAAAATGCATGAGGCATACACTGACAACACTAAAGGGAGATGCAGACACTCTACAATAGTAGTTGGAGTGTTCAAAATACCATTCTTATCAGTGGATAGAACACCTAGACAGAGACCAATAAAGAAACAGATATCTTAAATAACATGATAAATGAACTAGACTTAACAGACATTTACAGAATACTGTACCTAACAACAGCTGTATGCACAATTTTGTGAAGTTCCTATGGGTCATTCTCCAGTGTAGACCACATGCTGAGACACAAAGCAGGTCCCAATAAATTTAAGGGTATAAAAATTATTCAAAGCACTTTCCAGGATTTTAATGGAATGAAGTTGCAAATCAATAACTGACGGGAGCCTGGAAAATTCACAAATTTATGGAGGCTAACTGACATGCCTTTATGGAGGCCAACTGACACACTCTTAAACAACCAGTGAGTCAAGGAAGAAATTAAAAGGGAAATCAGTAAATATTTTGAGGCAAATGAAAATGACAAAACAGCATATCAAAAGTTTTGGGATGCAGCAAAAGCAGTTCTAAGAGGTAAATTCATTGTCCTAAATGCCTATATTAAAAAAGAAGAAAGAGCAAAAATTGAGGAATTACTTCTCACCTAGAAGTAATAAGGAAAGAACAGCCAACTACCAAAGCAAACAAAGGGAAAGAAATGACAAGGTTTAGAGCATAAATAGATGAAACTGAGGGCATGAAAAAAACAGAGAAAAATCAGTAATATCAGAAGTTGATTATTTGAGAAAGACAGTAAACTTGATAGACCCTTATCTAGGCTGACAAAGAAACAAAGAGAGGATGCAAATAAATAAAATCAGTAATGGAAGGCGGGATATAACTACTGACCCCACAGAAATAATGGAGTTAATGAGAAGATACTATGAACCAAATATATGCTAACAAACTGCACAACCTAGATCAAATAGACAACATCCTAGAAAAGACTGAACAACCCACATTGACTTGAAAAGAAATAGAAGACCTCAACAAGCCAATCACAAGGAAAGAGATAGAGTCTGTTATAAAAAGTTCCCCAAAAAGAAAAGCCCAGAACCAGATGACTTCACATGTGAATTCTACCAAACATTTGAGAAAAATTTAGTACCAGTTTTGCTCAAAATCTTCAAGAAAATTGAAGAGGAGGGAAAGCTACCTAACTCATTTAATGAACATCAACCTACTCATCAGTATACCTATCTTTATAACCTTAGCTAACATCACATTAATACCAAAGCCAGGCAAAGGTACCACAAGAAAAGAAAATAACAGATCAATCCCTTTAATGTATATGGATGCAAAAATCCTCAACAAAATACTTGGAAGTTGAATCCAGAAGCACAGTAAAAGAATTATACACCATGACCAAATGATTCCCCCCCCCCAGGTATGCAAGGGTGGTTCAACACAAGAAAATCAATTAGTATAATGCACCTTATCAATGTATTAAAGAGGAAAACCACATAACAATTTCAATTGGTGCATGAAAGACATTTAGCAATATTCAACATTCTTTCTTGGTGAAAATACTTCAAAAGAATAGGAATAGAAGGATACTTCCTCAACACAGTAAAGGGAATACAATAAACCCAGAGCTAACATCATGCTCAATGGAGGAAGACTGAATGCTTTCCCTCTAAGATCATAAACAAGACAAGGATGCCCATTGTCACCATTGTTATTCAACATTATACTAGACGTCCTAACTAGAGCATTTAGGCAAGAAAAAATATAAAACACATCAAAATTGGAAAGGAAGAATTAAAACCTTCACTGTTTGCAGATGAAATGATCCTGATGATTCTGAAAAATCTACAGTCAAGCTACAAGAGCTAATAAATGAGTACAGCAAAGTGGCAGTATACAAGATCAGCATGCAAAAATCAGCTGTTGTTTCTCTACATCAGCAATAACCAATATGAGGAGGAAATCAAGAAAAAAACTTCCATTTACAATAGCAACCAAAAAAATCAAATATTTAAGTATAAATTTAACCATGGATAAAAAAGTTCTAGAGAACTACAAAACTTTGCTGAAAGAAATCAAGGAAGTCCTAAATAAATGGAATGACATAGTGTGATAATGGATTGGAAAAAGAAATAAAGTTAAGATATCAATTATACACAAATTCATATATAAATTAAATCCAATACCAATTAAAATCCCAACAACTTACTTTACAGAAATAGAAAAGCAAATTCATTGGGAAGACCCAAGTGCCCTGAATAGCTAAACATATCTTGAGAAAGAAAAATGAAGTGGAAGGTTTCATACTACCTGACTTTAAAGCATATTAAAAACCTACAGTGCTCAAAACAGTCTGCAAGTAGCATAAAGATAGGAGTATTGACCAATGGAATTGAATAGAGTGTTAAGAAGTGACCCCCCATCTATAGCCAATAGATCTTTAATAAGGCAGTCAAATCAACTCAACAGGAACAGAGTAGCCTCTTCAAGAAATGTTGCATGGAGAACTGGATACCCATATCTGAAAGAATAAAAGAGGATTCCTATATCACACCTTATACAAAAATTAACTCAAAATGGATTGAAAACCTAAACATTAGAGCTACGACCATAAAACATTTAGAAGAAAATGTAGGGAAATACATTAAAGATCTTGTGATAGGTTGGGGTTACTTTGACCTTACACCCAAAGCACACACAATGAAAAAATTAGATAAATGAGATCTCTTCAAAACTGAACAATTTTGTGCATCAAAAGACTTTGTCAGGAAAGTAAAAATGCAGCCTATGCAGTGGAAGACAACATTTGGAAACCACATATCAGATAAGATATCCAGAATATATAGAGAAACTACAACTCAAAAACAAAAGACAAAAAAAAATCAATTAAAAAATTGGAAAAAGACATGACAGACACTTTTCCAAAGAGAAAATACAAATGGCACAAAAACACATGAAAAGATGTTCAATGCCACCGGCTATTAGGGGAATGCAGATCAAAACCACAATGACAGGGCGGGCCACGGTGGTTCAGCAGGCAAGGACACTTGCCTGCTATGCCAGAGGACCCGGGTTCGATTCCCGGTGCCTGCCCATTTAAAAAAAAAAACAAAAAAAATCCACAATGACATATCATCTCATGCCTACTAGAATAGCCAATTTAAAAAAAAAAAAAAAAAAAGAAAAGCACAAGTGCAGGGGAGGCTGGAGAAAGAAGCACACTTATTCACTGTTGGTGGGAATGTAGAATGGTGCAACTGCTTTGGAAGGCAATTTGGTGGTTCCTTATTGCCGTTATGATCAAGCAATCCCATTACTAAGTATCTACTAGGAAGAAATGAAGGCAAGGACACAAATGGACATTTGTACACTAATGTTTATAGCATTATAATCATTATTTATGATTGCCAAGAGATGGAAGTAGCTTAAATGTCCATTAATGGACACAAACTGTGGTATATACATATGATGGAATATTACGCAGCTGTCAGACAGAATAAAGTCATGAAGCAAGTAATAACATGGATGAAACTTGAAGACATTATGCTGGATGAAATTAGCCCAAAAGAAAAGGACAAAATTTGTGTGGTCTTGCTAATATGAACCAGCATTAATAAGTGAATTTTGAGAATTAAAGTTGAGAACACAGGTTATCAGGAGATAGAAAGAAGGTAAAGGTTGGGCATTTGATGCTGACAGAGTACAGAATGTTCAACAGATGCAAAGATCCAGAAATAGATAGTACAGTAGTATCTGCTGGTAGCACAATATTATAAGTGCACTGAATGAAACTGAGTGTGAGTATGCTTGAGAGGAGGGTTGGGGCATGAGTGATATGAGAAGAAAAGATAGAGGATAAAACAGAGGATGGTATAACTTAGCTATATCAAGAGTGAACAAAGATGGTGATTAAATGTATAAATATAAAAATGTTTTTTAATGAGGGAGAACAAATTAATGTCAACACTGCAATATATTGAAAATGGGATGGTATACAGAAAAAACACAATCAATGCAAACTTATAATTAATACTAATATTGTAATATACTTCCATTAAAAATTACAAAGGCAATATGTCAAAGTTAAATGTCAGTAAGCAGGGGATATGGAATTGTTTGCAGGAAAAATGGAAATGTCCACATAAAGATTGTGATTTTTTTTAGCTTGACAATAATTATCACTCTGGACTAAACGTGACTGCCATAAGAGCTTACAGTCTAGATCCCTGTTTTCTTATAAGCATTTTCTAAATACATAAATACATAGGCCATACAATAATTTCTCTTTTGTTTCTGACTTATTTTGCCTCAACAAGTGTCCCAGAGGTTCATTTGCAATGTTGCATGCTTCATAATGTCATTCCGGTTTGTAGCAGCACAATATTCAAACATATGTATACACCATCGTTCACAGAGCTACTTCTCCGTCAGTGCATCCTTCCACCCCCTCCATTCATTAGGTATCATGTATAATCCCCAAAGTTGGCAGTCCACCAACACTGTTCCCAAGAGGAAGATAATCAACAAACACACTCTCACCTAAAAGAAAGAAATAGAAAGTCTAAGTCTCCCCTTAACTCTTGTCCCTCCACCCATTATTTACCCTTGGTATTGCTGTGGTATTGTTGATGTTTTCCTCTTAAACATGGCCCATAGCATGCATAGCAGTTTTCCCCCTTACACTGAACTTACATACTCTTTGTATAAGATTCATACCTTTGAAGTAGTTCATGCAAGAACTTATTTATATTTCTAGTGTTAATCAGCGGGACACATGGGTAAATACAACACCTTTCAATCATGTTCAGTCTCAACTTGGTAATATTACTTATAGAACCACTAGTGAACTGCCTTCATTTCTATCTATTCCCTTGTATTTGAATTCAACCTCATTAGCTACTCTTTCACACATCTATAGTTTCCTTGTATCTCTAGGTCCCCTATATTCTGTATTATAAGCCTCTGATTTTACCTTTACCATGGTCATAAAAGTGGAATCATACAATCTCTATTCTTTTGGGTCTGGCTTATTTCACTCAGCATTATGTCAAGCTTCATCCATCTTGTCATATGCTTCAGGATGTCATTTCTTCTTACTGCTGCATAATATTCCATTGTATGTATATACCACATATTGTTAATCCACTCATCTGTTGATGGGCACTTGGATTGTTTCCATATTTTTGCAATTGTGAATAGTGCTGCCTTGAACATTGTTGTGAAAATGTCTGTTTGTTTCACTGCTTTCAGCTCTTCTGGGTATATACTGAGTAGTGGTATTGCTGAGTAATAGGGAAAGTTGGTATTTAGTTTCCTAAAGAAGCACCAAACTATCTTCCATAGTAGCTGAATCTTTATGCATTCCAACCAGCTGTGCATAAGTATTCCAGTTTCTTTACATTCTCTCCAACATTTGTAGTTTCCTGTTTGTTTAATAGCAGCCATTCTTACAGATGTGAAGTGGTATCTCATTGTAGTCTTGATCTGCATTTCTCTGATAGTATTGAGAGTGAGCAACTATTCATGTGCTTTATAGCATTTAAAGCATTTGCTTTTCAGAAAAAAAATGCCTACTCATATCTTTAGTACATTTATATTTGGTTGTTTGTTCTTTTGTTGTTCAGTTGCATGATTTCTTTGTATATACAGGATATCAAACCTTTTTCCCATGTGTGATTTCCAAATATTTTCTCCCCTTGAGTTGGCTGCCTCTTCACCTTTTTGAAAAAGTGCCCCAGATACTTTGAGACAGCATTTGATTTTGAGGAGTTCCCATTTATCTTTTTTTTTTTCTTGCTTGTGCTTTGGGTGTAAGGTTTAGGAAGATATCTCCTATTACTAGGTCCTGAAGATGTTTTCCTACATTTTCTTCTGGGAGCTTTATGGTATTAGTTCTTATATTTAGATGTTTGATAGGCTTTGAGTTAATTTTTGTATAGGGTGTAAGGTAAGGGTCTTCTTTCCTTTTTTTGGCTCTTGATATCCAGTTCTCCTATGCCCACTTATTGAGAAAATGATTTTGTCCCAGTTTAGTGGATTTGGGGGTCTTGTTGAAGATCAGCTGACTGTAGAATTCATGGTCTATTTCTGCAGTTTCAATTTGATTCCACTGGTCAATGCTTCTATCTTTGTGCCACTATCATGCTGTTTGGACCACTGTGGGTTTATAATAAGATTTAAAGTCAGGGAATGTTAATCCTCCCACTTCATTCTTCTTTTCAAAAAGCATCCTAAAGGATGCTTTTAGCTATTCAGGGTCTCTTTCCCTTCCAGGTGAATTTCACAACTGGTTCTCCCAAGTTTTCAAAGGAGGTTGTTGAAATTTTGATTTGTACTGCATTGATTATTGATTCTGTAGACCAATTTGGGTAGACTTGACATCTTAACAATATTTAACCTTACTATCCATGAGCAGGGAATGTCTTTTCACCTGTTTAGATCTTCTTTGATTTCTCCTAGCAATATAATGTAGTTTTCTATGTGTCCTTTATGTCCCTAGTTAAGTTAATTCATGAGTACCTGATTTTTTTAGTTGTTATTTTGAATGGAATTTTTTCCTTAAATGACTCCTCAGTTAGGTCATTTCTTGTGTTTAGAAATGTTACTTATTTTTGCACATTAATTTTATATTCCACCATTTTGCTGAATTTTTTCTTTTCTCAAATAGGTTTGCTGTAGACTTCTTAGGATTTTCCAAGTATAGTATCAGGTCACCTGCAAATAATGAAAGTTTACTTCTACCTTTCCAATTTAAATGTCTTTTATTTCTTTTCACTATCTGATTATTCTAGCTAAAATTTCTAGTACAATGCTGAATAATAGTGGTGACAGAGGGCATCCTTGTCTCATTCCCAATCCCAGTTGGAAAGTTTTCTGTCTCTCACCACTGAGTACAATCCTGGCTATAAATTTGTCTTATATGCCCTTTATCATACTGAGGAAGTTACCTGTTCTAGTTTGCTAGTTGCAAGAATGCAATATACCAGAAACAGAGTGGCTTTTAAAAAGGGGAATTTAATCAGTTGCTAGTTTACAGTTCCAAGGCTGAGAAAATGTCCCAATTAAAATAACTCTATAGAAATGCCCAATCTAAGGCACCCAGGAAAAGATACCTTGGTTCAAGAAGGCTGATGAAGTTCAGGGTTTCTCTCTCAAGTGAGAAGTCACATGGCCAGCACAGTCAGAGTTTTTCTCTCATCTGGAAAGGCACATGGTGAACACGGTCAGGGTTCCTCTCTTATCTGGAAGGGCACATGGTGAACATAGTGTCATCTGCTAGCTTCTTCTCCTGGCTTCCTGTTTCATGAAGCTCCCCAGGAGACATTTTCCATTTTCATCTCCAAAGGTTGTTGACTGGTGGACTCTGCTTCTCCTGGCCATGTCATGCTGTTCTGCTCTCTCTGAATCTCTTTCTTTCTCCAAAATGCTTCCTTTTTCATAGGACTCCAGAAAGTAATCAAGACCCACCCAAATGAGTAGAGACATGCCTTCAGCTAATCCAGTTTAACAACCACTCTTGGTTAAATCACATCTCCATGGAGATGATCTAATTACTGTTTCAAACATTCAATACTGAATAGGGATTGGAAGAAACAGCTGCCTTTAAAAAATGGGA
Organism: Tamandua tetradactyla; assembly: GCF_023851605.1. NCBI lineage: Eukaryota > Metazoa > Chordata > Mammalia > Pilosa > Myrmecophagidae > Tamandua > Tamandua tetradactyla. Next base: position 29,158,046 of record NC_135350.1, read on the forward strand.
TTATTATTGAAACATGGCTTTTCTAGTGTGCATACATCATTTCAAACCAGCACATTCCCTTTGATTCCTAACTTTTGAAGTGATGTTATAAGAAAAGGATATTGAATTTTGTCAAAAGTTTTCTCAGTATCAATCAAGATGATCATGTGATTTTCCCCTTTTGAGTTGTTAATGTGCTGTATTACATTAATTGAGTTTTCTTGTGTTGAGCCATCCTTGCATTCATGGTATAAATCTTACTTGGTCATTGGGTATAATTCTTTTAATGTATTGTTGAATTTGATTTGCTAGTATTTTGTTGAGAATGTTTGCATCCATGCTTATTAGGGAGATTGGCTTGCAGTTTTCTTTTCTTATAGCATCTTTACCCAATTCTGGTATTAAAGTGAAGTTAGCTTCATAAAATAAGTTAGGTAGTATTCCTTTTTCCTCAATTTTTTTGGAAAAGTTTGAGTGGGATTAGTGTTAGTTCTTTTTAGAATATTTGATACAATTCTTCTGTGAAGCCAACTGGCCCTGGGCTTTTCTTTGTAGGAAAATTTTTGATAACTGATTCAATCTCTTTAATTATGATTGGTTTGCTGAGATCATCTATTTCTTCTTGAGTAAGTGTAGCTTGTTTGTGTGTTTCCAGGAAATTTTTCATTTCATCTAAATTATCTAGTTTGTTGATGTGTATTTGTTCACAGTATCCTCTTATGCTTTTTTTATTTCTTCAGGATTTGTGTAATGACAGCCCCCCCTCCACTTCTGATTTTGTTCATTTGCATCCTCTCCTATTTTTCTTTATCAGCCTTGCTAGTGTACCATCAATTTTATTGATATTCTCAAAGAACCAACTTTGGGTTTTATTGATTCTTTCTATTGTTCTTTTGTTCTACCACTTTTTAAAGTTTGGTTTAATATTTGTTATTTCTCTTCTTCTGTTTGCTTTGGGGTTAGTTTGCTGTACTTTCTCAAGTTCCTCCAAACGAGCAGTTAAGTCCTTGATTTTTGCTCATTCTTCTTTTTTAATATAGGCATTTAGGGTAGTAAATTTCCCTCTCAGCATAGCCTTTGACATATCCCATAAGTTCTAATATGTTGTATTCTCACTTTCTTTCATCTCCAGATAGCTGCCAATTTCTCCAGCATTTTTTTCTTTGACTCATTGGTTGTTTAACAGTGTGCTATTTAATCTCCCTATATTTATCAAAGTCCTCAATCTTTGATGGTTTTTGATTTCTAGCTTCATTCCATTGTGATCAGAGAAAGTGCTTTGAATAATTTCAATGTTCTTAAATTTATAAAGACCAGTTTTGTGCCCCAGCATATGATCTATCCTGGAAAATGTTCCATGAGCACTAGAGAATGTGTATCCTGGTATTTTGGAGTGTGATGACCTATATTTGTCTGTTAGATCTAATTCATTTATCAAATTGTTTAACTTCTCTATTTCCTTGCTGATCCTTTGTTTGTTTCTTCTATGTAAAGAGAAGAGTAGTGTATTGAAGTGTCCTACTATTGTTGTTGAAATGTCTGCCACTTCTTGCAGTTTTGCCAATGTTGGTCTCATGTATTTTGGAGCTCCTTGATTGGGAACACAAACATTTATGATTGTAATTTCTTTTTGGTGAATTGTCCCTTTTAGTCATAAATAGTGTCCTTCTTTGTCTCTTATGATGTCCTTACATTTAGAGTTTATTTTGTCTGATTCTAGTATAACTCTTTCTGTTTTCATTGATTACAACTTGCATGGAGCACCTTTTTCCATCCTTTCACTTTCAATGTATCCTTGTATCTAAGATAAGGTCTTGTAAGCAGTATTTAGCTGGATTATATTTCTCAAACATTATGTCAATCTGTATCTTTTAATTGGTAAGTATAGTCTGTTAATGTTCAAGGTTATCATTGTAAAGACATTTCTTGAATCCACCATCTTATCCTTTGGACTTTATTTATCAGACCTATATATTCTTTTCCTTCTTTCTGTTTTTATCCTTTAAGTTATCCTTACTCTTCAATTGTGGGTCCTCCTCCAGACCTCCCTCTCCTGTCTTTTTTTTTTTGGCTGGCAGAACTTCCTTTAGTATTTCTTATATGGCCAGTCTTTTTTTGTAAAATTCTTTTAGGCTTTGCTTGTCTGTGAAAATTTAAATCCCTCCCTCAGTTTTGAAAGAATTCGGCTGGGTACAGAATGCTTGGCTTAAAGTCTTTCTCTTTCAGGATCTTAAATATATCATACCACTTTCTTCTCATCTCCATAGTGCCAGTTGAATAGTCTGACTTCAGTTTTATGTGGTTTCCCCTGTATGTAGTAGATTGCTTTTCTCTTGCTGCTTTCGGGATTTCCTGCTTGTCTTCAACATTCTACAGACTGATTAGTATAAACCCAGTTTGGGTTTATTCTATGCGGAGTTCATTGGGCTTCTTTTATTTGCATATTTATGTCTTTCATTGGGTTAGAAAGTTTTTCTCCATTATATCTCCCACTAATCTTCCTAGCCTTTTACCCTTTACTCTTTCTTTCTCCATCTGGGACACCAGTTCTTCTTTATTTTGTCCATCATTTCCTTGAGATCCAATTCAATTTTTTCCATCTTTTTTGCCATTTGCTCTTTTGTGTGTTCAAAATCAGTTACCTTGTCCTCTAGTCCACTTATTCTTTCTTTTGCTTCTTCAAATCTGCTATTATGTGTCTTTAATATATTTCAATTTGAATTATAGCATCTTTAATAAATTATATTTTAATTTAAACTACAGCATCTTTAATTTCTGTGATATCTGCTATTTATCTATTAACTCTTTCAAATTCTTCTTTATGCATTTTTAGTATCTTCTTGATCTCCATTATGTCATTAACCATCTTGTTGATTTTAATTAGTAGAGTTATATGAACATCTTTGATTAGTTGTTCCAAAATCTGTGTCTCCTTTGTGTTTTAATTTAGTGATTAGGCTGGACTATATCTGTTTGCATCTTGATGTGCTTAATGGTCTTCTTTTGCCTTTCAGGTATGTAAATTTCTTGATAGGGTTACTTTGGAAGTTGACTTACTTCAGTAGTCGAAGGCTCTGTATTTGCAGAATGGATGTGGAACAGAATGCAGGGTGTGGGCCAGAGCACAGCGGTATGGTGATGTGTTGCAAGGCAAGTATAGACACAGATTGGGAACACTATGCTGGTGCCTATGAACATGGAATGTGGGACACAGTTGTGGTGGTGTGGTGTGGGACTATGGGAACAGGGTGCAACTCAGGCAGGACTTGGAGCTTAGGAGCAAGGTGTAGTGTGAGGGACACAATGGGAGGGTGTGGCAGGAAGTGAATGGAGAGGGCTGTATGGATGCATGGGAACTGATGCACAGGCAGGAGGTAGGTATATATGTGGAGCATGGGGTCATGGGTATCAGGTTGTAGTGTAGGTGGCACAGAGGTGGAGATATAGGGAGGGCAGGGAGTGGGTGTATCCTTGATCAGGGAGATGGTCCGGGGTCCCAGGGTATGGGTGTGGAAGTGTGTAGGGTGGGACCCAGGTCAGAGGGGTTGCAGATGTGGGTCAGGGGCAGGGGATATTAGGTGGGTGGGGCCCTGGCACAGTTGTGCAGGTTCCGGGGAGGTAGGAGCAGGGATACTTGCATGTGTAGCTTGTAGGCTATGTAGCACAGATGTGCATGGGTGCACTTACCAGCTGTGTAAGCAGGGCACTTGTATTGGGGTGTGGGGCAAGTGTATATACATGCCAGGCAGGGAGCTGGGGAGCAAGGATCAAGTGGCTTGTGCGTGAATGCCTGGGTGCCCAGTGGCAGGCTTCCCTGTGCATGGCTGTGCACATGCGTGGGTCTGAGGGCAGGGGCCCTAGTGTGTACTGGTCTAGGGGGCAGGACCCTTGTTGTTCCTATGCAGAAATCAAGGGTAGCAGCCGTGGTTGTGCCTGTGTGGGCTGGAAGTGTGTGTGGTCCAGATGTGCAGATCAGAGTTTTCCCAGAGCTGGGAGTGTTACTGGGGTGCACACATGCAAGTGTTGAGATCTGGGAGTGCCAGAAGCTGATATACCTGTGCTCAAAGCTCAGAGAAGATGGGGCAGATTAGTGCTACCATATGGATTTTGGGTAGGTACAACCTGGGTATGAAGGTGAGAGAGCCCCCACAGCTTTAATATACTGGTGACTGCCTGCAGTGAGAAGGGAGGAGCAGGTGGTGGTTGAGGGACTGGGTACACAGGTGGACAGTTCTCGGGAGGGGTGGGATTAGACTGTGCACCTGTGTGAGAGAGATGGGTCAGACTGGGGCAGGTGTGGCCATGCTCTGGGGCAGAAGTGTGGGGTGGGGATGCTTGAGGTTGAGGGGGTGGAGGCCGGTGTTTGGTGCCTGGTGGGTGTAGGTGAAGAAGTTCAGGTGCCTGGGGTGTGGGGTGAGTCACAGGTCCCGGGGCAGAGGGGTGAGGGTGGAGCAACATGCCTGTAGGTAGCACATTCAAGGAATGTGGCTTGGCTTACTTCCTTGTCCCCATCTCCTGGTCTGTGCACTCCTAAGGGCTCTGGGCTTCCATTTGGAAAAGGGTTCATTGGACTGTTTGTATTACCTGGATGGTCTCTGGTTCTCAGTTCTCCAACTTTTTCATCCAGGGCCTCCCTAAGTGATATAGAAGAACTTCCAGGTCACTTACATCCTGGAATCACCATCCCAGTTGCTTTCTGGTTCCTTCTTTAGCTGTTCTTTAGAGTAAGGGTGAACTCAACTTATCCTACTCTACCATCTTCCTGGAACTCCTATGATTGATTTTTTGCTTAGGTTGGATTGTATGATGTGTGAATAAAACTGCTTAAAACTGAACAGAGAGGTACATGTGCTGGAGAAAATGTGGAGAGTGAGATGTATCTATTCACTGTTGGTAGGGAAGTAGAGTGGTGAAGCCCCTCTGGAGGGCAGTGTGATGGCTCCACAGGAGGTTTAAGGGTGGGGTTGATGCATGATCCTGCAACCTGCAGTTAGGTGTATACTTGGAGGAACTCATAGTGGTGACATTAAAGGACATTTGAACATTTGAATACTGTTGTTAATGGTAGCAGTGCTTATGATTTGCAAGGGATGGAGGTGGCCTACTGAGAAATGGAAGGGGGAACAGTGGTGTATACATATAATGGACTATTGAGAGGCTGTGAGAAGGAATGAAGTTGCGAGGCATGCAGCAAGGTGAATAAAACTTGAGAATGGTATCTTGAGTGAAATAAGCCAGAAACAAAAAGATAGATTTTACGCCTCACTAATATGGACTAACTATAATGTGCAAACTCTAAGAACTGAATTTGAGAGTACAGATAATCAGGTGAAGGTCTATGGTAAAGTTCCTAGCTTGTAAGTTCTTATAGCAGTCACATCTATTCTAGAGTTGTAATTTTTATTTCTAAATTCTGAGATGCTGAACTCTTTGTGTATCACCTTGTCATTCCCTAAAGTTTGGGTATTTGTATGACACCTGAGACTCAGAGGTAGAGTTTTGCAGCTATGAAGGTTGGCCTTACTCCATTCGGTAACTGTTAAAAACACTGAAAAAGTTAGACTTTAATTAGAGATATGAATGAAGCTGCTCTAAACAGGACTAAGGTAAATCAGGCTAAAGAGTAAAAGATAATGACTGGATTTTAAAACTAAATGTCTGTGTGATATCAAAAGAAGTGATGTTAATTTGGTCCAAAATTTATATTTTCAGTAGAACACTACCTAATTGAACTTATATGGTCAGTTTATTCGAACACCATAATCACATGGAACCTTGAATAAGAAGTGAGATCTTGTTGGTTTTTACATGTGATGCTCTGATATATCCCAAAGTAATGTGAGAAGATTAAAAAGTATTTGCAAAATTCCTTTGGGGGACTGGGGAAAACATGGAAATATTGAACTTATCCACCTGGGGAAGACCTGATATTCTCACAAGCATTGGGGACTGCCAATTTGATAGGCCAGGCCCTCAATATTGGGGTTTGCTCTTATGAAATTTATTTCTGCAAAGGAAACGCTAAACCTACTCATGATTATATGTGAGTCACACCCACAGAACCTCTTTTTTTGCTCATCTGTGACCTCTCTCTCTAAACCAAGTCCAGAGGTGAACCCACTGCCTTCCCTACTACATGGGACATGACTCCCAGGGGTGTAAATCTTGCTGGAATTGTGGATGTGACTCCAGGAGATAAGCCTGGCTCTGGCAGTATGAGAATGAGAAAGCCTTCTTGACCAAAAAGAAAAAGAGAAATGAAGCAAAATAGCCCCAATGGCTAAGAAATTTCAAATAGAGTTGAGAGGTCATTGTTCTAGTTTGCTAGCTGCAGGAACACAATAGACAGAAACAGAATGGCTTTTAAAAAGGGGAATTTAATAAGTTGCTAGTTTACAGTTCTAAGGCCAAGAAAATGTCCCAATTAAAACAAGTCTATATAACTCAATCAAAGGCATCCATCCAGAGAAAGATATCTTAGTTCAAGTAGGCCGATGAAGTTCAGGTTTCTCTTTCAAGTGAGAATTCACATGGTGAACACAGTCAGGGTTTCTCTCTCACCTGCAAGGGCACATGGTGAACACGGTATCTTCTGCTAGCTTTCTCTCCTGGCTTCCTGTTTCATAAAGGTCTCCGGGAGGGATTTTCCTTCTTTATCTTCAAAGGTTGCTGGCTGGTGGACTCTGCTTCTCATGGCTATGTCATTCTGCTCTGCTCTCTCTGAATCTCCTTCATTCTCCAAAATATTTCCTCTTTTATAGGACTTCAGAAACTAATCAAGACCCACCCAAATGGGCAGAGACATACCTCTACCTAATTCAGCTTAACAACACTCTTGATTAAATCACATCTCCAGAGAGATGATCTAATTACAGTTTAAAACATACAATACCGAATAGGGATTAGAAGAAATGGCTGCCTTTACAAAATGGGATTTTGATTAAAACGTGGCTTTTTTAGGGTACATACATCATTTCAAACCAGTACAGTCATTCTGGGGGTTATTACCATGCAATATATAGATATCTCTTTTCAGTTTTTTGTGTATTGGAGTAGCTAGAGAGAAATACCTAAAACTGTTGAACTGTAAGCCTTGATTCTTGATGATTGAATAACTATAGAGCTTTTAAGGTGTGTTCATGTGATTATGAAAGCCTTGTGACTGACACTTCCTTTATCCAGTATATGGACAGATGAGTTAGAAAAAATAAATAAATGACAATGTGGGGTATGGGAGGAATGGGATGTTTTGGGTGTTGGTTTTTTTTCCTTTTTTTTTTGCATGGGTAGAGACCAGGAATCAAAACTGGGTCTCCCACATGGCAGATGAGAACTCCGCCTGTTGAGCCACTATGGCTCGCCTTATGTGTTTGTATTTTTTTTATTTCTATTTATACATTTATTCTATTTTTATTGCTTTATTTTTTTTGAATAATGAAAATGTTCAAAAATCAATTGTGATGATGAATGCACAACTATCTGATGATATTGTGAACCACTGGTGGTAAGCTTTGGATGGTTATATGATATGTGAATATATAATATATCTCAATAAAAAAAGTTGAACTTAAAAAAAGATCAGTTTAAAGAATGAGAAAATCAAAGAAAGAGGGGGTGAAAACATGGAAAACATAAGTATAAAACCAACAAGATATTTTATGAAATCTAAAGAAGGACATATATCCAAACTTCCTGAAAAATTGAATGCAATTATTGGTGATTCTGTTTTTAAGACTTTGATTTCTCCCTGTCTTTCTGGGGCGAGAAAAGTTGTTTTATTTTCTTTTTATGACACACATACTTTGTTCTTTCCTATTCTCTGAAAAACATATGAAGACTAACAAAGGCTAACTAGATTTTGAAACATACCTGTATATACATAAGAGAGGAACATGAAGTGAGTTTCTATACAGTGCATCATGGGAAGGCAGGCTCAGGTGCAACACAAATTCTCAAAAAACGATCACATCATTACCTATACAACATAAGGTGTCCAAAAGAGCAGGAAAAGAAGTCTCATCATGGTTGGTTCCCCAGTGGAACCAACTGCTTTAGTTAAGTTCTATGGATGTGGCTACACATGCCCTAGTTTGCAGCAGAGATGAGGAATTCTATGATGCCCAAGAAATGACTTTTATATACCCTAGGGGGAGTAGGACTTACCACTGAGTTAAAAAAGCATGTAAAAAGAAAACTATTTGCAGAGTTCCTTCCCTGGGAAGCTGCTGGCACTGCTTGTTCCAAGTTTCAGGTTCAAGGTACAGCCAGGCCATTCTATTTCTGGGTAGATTGTTTTTCACAGCTGAAACCTAATGTCTTCTCTTGGCTGCAAAATATAAACATATTGAAATATCGGCATGCAGACAAGCAAGAGGGGAAAGTTTGGTAGATGAAGCCTGAGATGGCTGCTGAGTATGTCCCTGAATTTCCCAGCAGTCCACCTGTCATGGTCAGGTTCATGTGTTAGCCTGACCAAGTTGTAACACCTGTTTGTTTGTTTGGGCAAGTGCTAGCCTGTTTATTGCTATGAGGACACATTTCATAGACTTAAGTCATGATTACATTGGCTGCATCTACAGCTGATTGCATTTGTTATCAGCTAAGGGGAGTATTTCTGTAATGAGTGAAGCTTAATCTAAGAAGGCTCAGAAGAGACAGTTTTTCTTCCCGTTTCAGCTGGTGAACCTCTGCTGTGGAGTTCATCCAGACTCTTAGTTGGAGTTGCCAGCTTCACAGCCTGCCCTACTGATTTGGACTCTTCTATCCCCATGGTTGTCCAGCCAAATTCTCCTGAGGGTTCATTGTGGAATTCATCAGAGTTACCAGCTTGCAGCCTGCCCTACAAACCTTGGACTCTACATTCCATTTATAAATTTTATATCTATGAATATCTCTTGCTGATTCTATTTCCACAGAGAGCATTAGCCAATACACCACCCCTCATCCTCTCAACCAGACCTAACCTACTCCTGTACTTTATCTTCCAGAATGCAAGCCCACCTTTAATCTCAGACATGAAAGCTGAGAAACATCACACCTTTTGGCCCATAGCGCTCAATAGTTTTAACACTAATGTTTGGGAACCCTAGTGGTTGCAACACATTAGGAATTTCATGATTTCTATGTATTCCCTACTTCAAGCATCATTGCCTTCCAACCCCTTCAGATGCAGCTGATGAAGTCCCACATAGAATATGTTTATACACTTTGAAGCCAGTGGGCTTGTCATTGGAGTTTAGTCACCTCCAGCTCTACCTTCCCTGAGGTATTGATTCATGGACAGCAGGAGGTGTTAGCAATAGCATATATGCCTCCTTCCTGGGCTAGTAGGAAGTTTAAGGCAGTGCAATTATCAAGCACTCCTTTGGCTAGAAGGTCTAAAGATTTTTTTGCCAAGCTTAAAGTTCTCATGTTATAAACTCATCAGTGTTAGTCAGGGTTGCTGACTGATTATGTATCATAAGTTCAATAGTGCTTACTCCTAGCCAGGGCAAAAATGATCCACTAAAGCAGGCAAATCCAGAATCATAAACAGCTCCACATCATGTTTTGCTTGGGGACAATAAATTGAAGGGAACAATTTAATGAGAAGTCTCAGATTGGTTATGAATTTTCAAGGGAACAGTTAGAAACACTAGGGTGCATTGTCCTATTACTGTCCAATAATGTATGCAGGGAGTGGGCTAACTGGCAGAAGTTTTGTTTCCTCCACAAAGCAAGATAAATCCTAGAGGGGGTAGGCCACCCCTAGAGAGTCACTGGTCATCTCAGTGATGCTAGCAGAAAGATGACCGAGCCATTTGCGAGTTTCATTATATTGGGAGAAGAGTGCACAGCTGATGGCTGTCCCAATATTTTTTGTCACAGGACATAAATGAAGGATTTCCTGAGTTTATTACTGTAAATAGTGGAGAAGGCACAAGATGTTGGATGGCCAATCCTTTGGCCTCATGAAGGTGAAAAGCAGCTCTGTACATCCTTTATTGGCTAGGCCATTCCAATGATGTCTATAGTGATATGGGCCTTTGCTGTGCACATCAAGATAGTCAATATAAATGGTGTCTTGCCATGCCACCAATTGTTTTTAAAGGCCTTTCCTCACACTAGGGATCCTTTGATTGTTCAGTTATATTCCTTCTATGCACCTGACCAGAATGTAAGCTAATGGTGAGAGCCTACGTATCAACAAACAAGTACAGAGAGGTGCTTGTGTCTGAGTGTCCAGGGCTAAGAGAATTTCTTGCTGTTTGGCCTCTTGAACACTTTCTCTAGTCCCAGAGGTAGTATATAGTCTGTCCAAAGCAAGACAAAAAGTGACTGTCACCCATGGATGGATTCAGCTGGGTTTATATATCAGTGAACCAGTGCTTACCATCTTGTAGGGCATCCTTGAGTTGTGCTCCCATGATGCCAATGCAGGGAGGGAAGGCCCCTCATCTGATGTTGCAACAGGATCATTGTTGAGGGGAGCTGCCACCACCTGCACATCAAGCATGTCACTCTCTGGAGGCCTGTGATCATGAATATACCACCTATATTTGATACCAAAACTGGTGGAGGCCATGATCAGGGACCATCAATGCCCAGAAGGGTACTTCTGCATTCAAGTGCTGATCATTTAAAGTCAGCCACCACACTTCATTCATCTCTTATCACTGACCACACTGGGCTATTATAGGCAAAGCTGGTGGAGCAGAAAAAACCTGCAGATAGAAAGTCCCTTATGTGTTCCATAATGTCCCTTTCCCCAATAACAAAGTGGCATTGCCACAGTTTGACAATTCAACAAGGAGATGGCAGCACTGGGTATGTGTGATTCATCACTCCCACAACCATCTTGGCCAGAATTCACTGGGATGGGGAAACATGACCCTGTAAATGTCACTGGGATGTGCAGTAGTGCAGAATGTCAATCCCTATAATACAACCCCAGTTGGAAACATGACCACAAGAGACTTAAGGGGCCAAGAGGACCAATCCCCAGGGCAGCAGTAACCTCCTATCCCATACACTTGTGGAATGCCCTAAACATCCTGCTATTCATCACCCCTTTACATCTGTGAGATGTTGGTAGCCTAGACATCTATATGCAAAAGCACCTTATTTTTTTTTTCACTGCCCTCAAATTGTACACCCACTGGGGTATATGGTCTTCATTTCCAGAAGGTTGAATAGGGCCCTTTACCCCAAATGTAGTCCATTTTCAAATAAGTCTAGTCTGGGTAAAGAGGTCCCTCCCTGGGGACAAACTCCTTCGTCAAAGCCTAAGGGAGAGGTGGGAGGTCTTCAGGATCCCCTTCCTCATCTATTACCCATATCTGGTTATTGTGGGAAGGGCTAAGACCTATCAATTTCTCGAGCTATGAAATGGGAACATATAGAAATATTTTCATGCAAACCCAGCAATAGGGGAAAAAGAAGTGCATAGGTGAGAGCTGGGGAGATAGCCACTGAGCCTGTGCATGCCTGCCCCATCAAAAAGAGCTGGTCATTCCAGCCTGAATCAGATGCTCACCTCCCACCCAATCAGGAATAACCAGTAGTAGATTTCACATAGTTTAACCCTACAAGTTGGGGGGAAATTTTTCAGAAAAATAGACCATGGATTGAGCAAACAGCATAATTTGTCACCTCTTTTAGTATAACATAAGCTTTCTGGGGAAACTTGCATATATATGTTAATGATCCTTTGTTAATGATGGTTCTTTTTGAGACCTTTGTCCAGAAAGTGTTTTGGCCACAATGGGATCATTTTGAAAAGAGAAGAAATTCCTTCTTACATCTTGATTATGACTAATTGTGAACTGGTAACTCCTGTTTGTTTTTTGTCATAAATTTTGGAGGAGTCTGTAGTGACCATAAGGCACCTTATTTTTTATATTAATGCTGAGCTGCTATCTACTTAAAATTCTATAAGGAGAGTCTGTTGTGTTTATTCCTTTGTGGTTATATTTTCCAATCTTTGGGTAATGTATTTCCTTTGTTTTTATATTTTTATTTAGAAATGGCCTTCCTGGCAGAGAAATGTACTTTATAATTCTTGTAAAAAATTTCAAGTCCTGTATTTCATCATTTATAAACTGTTCTTGTGTTCTTGCAACAAATGGAATTTACATCATTGCATTATACATGGCAATGGTAAAAGAGGAATGATGCCCTTGGATTGCAATAAATTTAAGAATGCTTCTTTTCAATGCTGTGAGTAGCCAAGTCAAAAAAGGAGACACAGCACATGGAGCTGCAGGGAATGTTGAGAATAAGTTCTAATATATGTCAAATATTAATGAAAAATGAGATTGCAAAAGAAAAACCAAAGGTCACAGGAGATATAAAATTATTAGAAAATATATGAAAACTTTTGCAGAAATAAGTGTATCTGCAAGCTAGCAAAAGAGAATGACACAATAACTAGAAAATAAATGAAATTTAAAACAACTAGCATGAACAAAGGGTAACAGATCATGAAATTCAAAAACTAATCATGAACAGGTTTACAATTGAGAGTTCAAATGTAATCTCCACTGAGTTGTTAATTAACAATGCAGATTATTTTATCTCAATTTGCCACTTTCTCAAAATGGCTTATATATAGGGCAACATTTGGTATGATACTTGTTGTCGTTTGAAGCTGTAAGGAGCCCAGAAAAATATGTTCTTTAATGTAATCCATTCCTGGGTATGTGAACCCATTGTAAGTAGAACTATTGATGAGGTGAAGGTGTGTCCTATGTCAGTTAGGATGGCTCTTATCCTATTACTGAAGTCCTTTATAAGAGAATGAATGAAATTCATATACACAGAGAGAAAGTCATGGAAGCTAGAAGCTGAAAGCACTGAAACCTGGGAGAGAAGGGAGAGAGCAGCAGATGACACCATGTGCCTTGCCATGTGACAAAGGAGCCAAAGAACATTGCCAGCTGATGTTCAGGAAGAAAGCATCACCTTGATACTGTCTTGATTTGGACACTTTCCCAGCCTCAGAATCATGAGTGAATAAATTCATATTGTTTAACCTGATGCATTTCATAGTATTTCATTTGAGCTGTCTAAGAAACTAAAATAGTACTCACAAAAAATTGGAAATTGTATCCTGAGTTAGAATTTATCATCACAAATCAAGTACATGAAATGAATATTTCATCGAGGATGCAGTATTTTCATCTATGAACCAGAGTTCTGTTTCTTATGTTTGCTAAAATAAATGGATAAAATACTACAAATTCTTTCGTGAGTTTACACACAGAATCATCCTTAAGCCTAACTCTCTTCTCGTTATTTTAGAAAGATGTGCTTCTATTTGTTCTCACCACTGTGAATGTGTGTTGCCAATTGTGTGGGTTTGAAACTGTTGTGTACCCTAGAAAAGTCATGTTCTTTAATCCTGATTCAATATTGTAAAGTGGGACCTTTTTGATGAATTCATTTCCAGGAAATATGACCACCCCAATTGTGGGTGGGAACTTTTGATTAGGTGTTTTCCAGGGAGATATAACCCCTCCCATTCAAGGTAAGTCTTTATTCAACTTCTAGAGTCCTTTAAAAGGGAGCCATTTTGGAAAGAGCTTCAGAGCCAACATGAAATCCTGACATTTGGAGACACAGAAAGTAAATGCCCCTGGGGAAGCTGCTTGAAACCAGAAGCCAAAGAACCCAGCAGATGCCACTATTTTCATTTCCACCTGACAGAGGGGTTCTGAACCCATCCAGCTTTTCCTGAGTCAAGGTATCTTTCTCTAGATGCCTGCCTGAGTTTGAACATTTTCACCACCTTAGAACTGTAAACTTGCAATTTAATAAATTCCCTTTATAAAAGCCAACCCATTTCTGGTAATTGCATTTTGGAAGCTTTAACAAACCCAAACACCAATTAACGCACACTCTAGCTGAAACATATAGTCCACAGTCAGAGCATTTGCAATTGTGCTACATACCAGTAACTTCTGGAACTGAGCTGCTGAAAGAATCTATTTATCAATATCAAAATATTCATTTCTTTCAAAATGCTTATTAGTTTTTATTGCAAAATTTCCTGCAATTTCTATTCTGATGGCTCCTATTTTGTGCTCAAAATAAGGCTTCAGAAAGAAAAAAGAAAAAGCTAAAAAAAAATTCTTTATGTTTGCACAAGGGGAGATCAAGCTCTATGGGAAGACAACCATGTTACGTGTTTAATAAACTGTGAATACGAAGCACACATGAGTAGAGCTTGCTGTACTCATCAAATGAAAAACATAAAATGTTAATGTAATATTTAATGGTCTAAATAATCATTATTGTACTGTACACTAATTGGGTACAAAACTCTAACCAAGTCATGTGAGAATCAATAATCATAGTGCTTGTTTTTGGTGGCACTTTGAGCTTGTGCAGTGTCCTGACATCTCATTTTCACAGTGACAATGACAAAAGTCTACTCAAGCAGTGTGGAGAGTTTTAGTCACTCAGATAATAAGAGTATTCATAGTTCATATCAGTTGAAGAAAAGGAATGAAGAGTCAAGAAAAGGGGAAAATATGGGGGATATATCACAAAATATTAGTATGTGTGAATTAAGTCACTTAAATCAAATACATACTGCTTATCTTTAATTTTTTAAAAAATTATTTTTAAGCATCAGTCTTTTCTGTTATTTTCTAGAATATAAACAAAACCAATTTAATATTTTCCCCCATCACCATATAGAGTTGTATTTCTCTATGTCACTCTGTCTCACACACAATCATTCTGGATATGCCTAAGACTTTTCTATATTAATTCCTCCATTATTGCCCCTCGACAGGGCATGATTTGAATAATTTATACAACCCATTATTTCTACAACTCACCAAATGCCTGAATGGTGAAAGCAAAGACCACATTGTACCACAAAGACAGAATGGTAGCATGGGTAATTGAGCAGTAGAATAGAATCAGTATGTTAAGAATGGAGAATTTATGTTGCAGGCTGAGATAAAGGGTGAGCTCTTAGGTCAAGAGCCAAGGGTGTGCCTAAAGAAGCAAAAGATATGGCCCAGAAAATGCTCTGGTAATGGATTTGAGCAAGCCATGAGCTAGAGGAAAAATTTGCAGCGGATACCTCTGCCATTGCTCAAGTGATATATAGATCTTGAGTTAGATTAAAGATGTTGGTGACACTAACGTCTTGGTTCCTTTGAGTAGAAAAAAAGGGAGAAACAGCTTCAGGGACAGTGATGAATGTCTGTGAACCTTGATTCTCTCCCTTTACTGTGCCGCTTTCTTAGCTTCCTAAAACCAATAAGGCAAGTCCTTTAGGATCTATCCAGTTACTCCACCTTGAGTCAGCCCATCATTCCCGACTAGTGGAAAGTTTTTCTTTCATGGCAGACCCCTTTTCCATTTTACTCTCCCCCACTATATGTACCCATTCTTTGTGTTTGGTTTATGTCTCTGGATACATACCCTTCTTTGAAAATTACATATACTATTGTTTTATGTATGTAAGTAGTTAATATCTACATAAATTGGATTGTACTTAGAGATCTGATGCTTTTTCCCCCTTCTTTTTTTTTTAAAGACGTTTTTATTGCCAATATACTTGAGCCAGAAAAAAATGTTTTGTGTTCATCTACTGAACTTGACTCCATATGTAAGAAAGCCATTGAGTCTATAGTAACTAATGAGTAGTGGAAATATTTTGATCACTTAAATATTTTGTTACTATCCAGGCTGGAAGGATTCTTTTCTTCTGGTCCAAGTTTGGCTGCTGTGGACTGAAGTTTCTATATTCATCTAGTAAAGACATACTATTTGTAGTAGAGGTTTGGGTCTTGACACTTCTGAGTCTCTTTCTAGCTGTGTTGTATGAATTGTCTCATCAGGTAAATTAATCAAGAGAAGTTTTGTTGTTTCATTCAATATATCATTTATATCAAGCATTTGACTGTTTCCCCCCGGTTCTGGAGCAGACCCCCGCACAGAGGCGATGCACCGCTCCTAGCTGGCCTTGCTGCTTCTCATGGCTTGGATGTCCTAGCTCCAGGTATGCAGGAGGCCAATGCTGGAGCCATCTACGACTCGTCTCCAATAGCAAGGCTCCTAAAATCCCCTCCTTCCTTTTCTTTTAGCATGGGCAGGCTTGGGAATCGAACCCAGGTCTCCAGTTCAGCAGGTGTGAATTCTTGCCACTGAGCGGCCATTGCACCATCCCCTCCTCTCCTATTTTTTTTTAACCAAATGACGTATATGTGTAATATTTATCAGAATGGCACATCATACTTCTGATGATTAGGAGGGTGTTACCATCACATTTTATTTTAGTCAGTCCTGTAGTCAATTTTCTAATTAAGTGTTTGCATCACTTTCCACTCCCTGCAGTGATAAAACAACAAAAACAATAAAATACTTACATTTATTTATGCACTAGTTTCTCTGAGGCATATGAAAGTAAGTATGGATTTCTTGGTGAAAGGGTGTATTTAATGCTATTTCATTAATTTTCCAAATGATTGCACTAGCCTACATTCCTATCAGTAGTGCCTTAAGATGGTTCATTTCCGACATCCTCACCAACACTTGATATTACCTGATTTTCTAGTATTTACTAAAAATAATATATGAAAGGGTTTTTTTTTTTCCCACTATTGTTTTAGCTTTCATTTCACTATAATGAGGTTGCACATATGTTCAGATTGTCTGAGTTTCTCCTTTGGTGCTTTACAATACCCAAATTAAATGTTATCTCTTTTTTTGCTGTTTTCTCTGTTTGGGTTCCTTATATATTTTGGGCTTTAATCATTAGTCATTTTTTATGGCAATAATTCCTTCCAGTCTAACTGAATGCAGACTTTTGCTGAAAGTGTTTAAAATGCTCTTTCCTCCTTCCCTTTCCAGATTTTCACCATTTGTTAAGGTCTAACTCAATTATACTTTCTGATTAAATATGTTTTTACCATCCAAATATCATGAATTCTATCATTTCTTTTCTGTACCACTTGTCACTTATAACCTATCCATTGAAAAATTAGACACATTTCTTTAACCCATCCTCAATATTATAGATTGCGTTCAATATATTCACATATTTTATGATACCATTGTCCCAAACATAGTGTCTGGGAATAGTTGTCTATTTATAAATCAGATATATTTTCTGTGGTGCTTAAAAAGTGGTTGCCATCACGTATCATTGATTATGTGTTTGATGATTCATTTATAAGTGTATTTTCTGCTAGTTATAAAGTCTCAACAAGGTTTTATTATTGTTTTGCAATCAATCTGACAATAAAAACTAACAGAAAAGACTGACAAAATGTCCTTGTTAGTAAAACTAACATGCTTAAGCTAAATGTATTGGAAAGCTGTTACCCCTATTACTTCAAAAATACAAAAATATTGATTTACCTTGAACTTTTAATTTTGTTTCCCTACTAGATATTTAGCTCAAATATCTAATAAACGTGTTAATGTAATAACAAAATGACTTGTAAAACAGTGATGCACCAAATGTAAATTGTTTCCTGATAGATATACACCCAACAGCGTACAATGGGGCTGTAACTGGCTTCCACGGAGCTCATTCCCATGGTTGCTTTTATGCTGATCCTTATTTTAGTAGAAGTGCCAATCTAATCATTACTGTTCTTGGTATTTAGGGGTAGAGGGTTTTTTAACTTGTCTTAAGTGAACTAACAAAAGGCTGCAGACAAAGAACAAAACATAGAAAGAGAATCACTTTAGTCTGCCATCCCATTCTTCAACTCCCAGGCCTGGACATAAAGACAGTTGATTAAGGGATTGGCATTGGATGTGGTGTTAACAATGTATTTTTAAACCAGACCTTGACTATGCTTGGGTCCCTCTTATGAATTCTTGGTCTAAGGCAAGAGTTGCCATGAATAATCTGGTCTCAAATGATTACCTGATAGGAGCAGCTTCAAACTGGTCTGTTTCCCCCAAGATTTTTATATCAGAAAAGGGGCTTACTCTTCCATGCCTCCTTTCTTCATACTTCTTATCTACATATAAATATATCCAGTGTTATTTATTTTCCAAAGCAATATGATTATAAACACATACTGACCTACATACACAAGCATATATTTTGCAGTAAAATTTTCTTTCACAGGCTATTCTCTGTCTGCATGAATTACTTTCTAGAATGGATAATGGCGAAAAGTTCTTTCTCAATTTCTTATGCACAATTGATAAAGCAACATTTTTGTATGAATATATGCATACAGTCTGTTCCAACATCAAAACGAAAGAGCTGTTTGTTTTTTTTCTAAAGATTGAATGATAAAAGTTGTGGCCTCTAGTCAAAGGATAATACAGTAACAATTTCTAAATTTAAGTTAATTTACTTCTATTAATACTTCAATTACTCTTTCTTTTCTTAAAGTACCTTCTGTTTGCAAAGAATTAACAATTGTATATATAATACTAAGAGATATGTTATTTCCATAATTTCTACTTGAAGAGTTATAGAAAAGGCTACAATTGCTTCAGAGTAATTAATTAAAAATTGAGCTGTAGGGTACAAATAATCTTCAAATTTTATCAGTGAAGAACTAGCAGAGAAATTTATCTCATTATCGTGTATCTTTCTGCAGGGCACCAAGAGATTTTCTAAACATCCCTCAAAATACACAAATGGATTCGATGTCAAGCCACAGAATTCCGTTTGAAAAATGTTCCTGTTAAACCACTTTATCAGAATCTATACTTGTTACAGATTTCATCAAAGTCCTTTGACAATCGTTCTACACCATTGTATTTATTTTCCCCAATTCATTCTCAATAACTTTGAAATGGCTAACTAATAAATAAGACCTTTTACAAGCTAAGTATAATAGAAAACAGTACCATTTAATTTATATGACTCCTAGAAAATGAGGACTACAAATCTTTTCTCCAGTGATCCTAAGAAAGCATGAGTAAGTCTTGTGCTTAGTGATTTAAAATAAACAAATTCTATTTATTGTACACTCATCTAACAATAATGAAAACTTGTAAAAAGAAAAACCCTCATAATCCCATAACTCTAAAAATATGCTTTATTTTCACTCCCCTGTGAGTTTTACAATTCTCACTAATAACCATGATTTTTAAAAAGGTATTTATGTAACAAATACAATTTTACACTTCCTATTTAAGCCAGTATTTAGACTGATTTTCTTTTATGGCACATAGCCTTCCAAAATATCATTTTTTTACCTTATTAGAGAAGTTATGGATTTACAGAAGAATCATGGATAAAATTTAAGATTTCCATATACCACCCCACCAGCAACCAACCAACATTTTGCATTGGTGTAGAACATTTGTTACAATTGACAGTAGATCATTTTCAAAATTATACTATAAATTGAAGTCTATGGTTTAACATTTAGTTTACTGCTTGTATACTGTAGTTCCATGGATTTTTTTTAAAAATTTTGTTCTGTTCTACACTCTATACATTCTAACATTTCCCCTTTTGCTCTTAACCAGTTATATATTTCATTGCTGTTAATTATGCTCACAATGTTGTGTTACCATCTCCTCCATTGATTACCAAAATATTTTCATTATTCCAATTAGGAACCTTCTACATTTTAAGCCTTAACTTCCCGTTCTCTTTCCCAATCATGTCCCCCCATAATTTATATTCTAGATTCTGTCTCTTTGAGTTTGCTAATCCTAATTGTTTCAAATTAGTGAGATCATACATATTTGTCACTTTGTGTCTGGCTTATTTCATTCAACATGATGTCTTCAAAGTTCATCCATGTTGTTGCATGTATCAGGACTTCATTTCTTTTTATGACTGAATAATATTCCATTCCATGCATATACTAATTTTGCTTATCCATTCATTGTTTGATGGGCACTTGGGTTGCTTCCTTCTTTTGGCATTTGTGAGGAATGCTCTTCTGAGCATTGGTGTACAAATATCTATTTGAGCTCTTGCTTCCAGTTCTTTGGAGTATTTACCTAGTAGTGGAATTTCTGGGTTACATAGTAATTCTATACTTAGATTTCTGTAAACCACCAAACTGCCTTCCATGCTGATTATACTATTTTGCATTGCACCCAACAATGGTTGAGTGTTCTTATTTCTCTGCACCCTCTCCCATATTTTTTTGTGTTCTATTTTTATAATAGCAGCCTTTCTAATGGATGTGAAATGTTATTATCTCATTGTGGTTTAGATTTGCATTTCTCTGTTGGCTAATGATATTGAGCATTTTTCATATGCTTTCTGGCTATTTGTACTTCTTCTGTTCAGGTATTTTGCCAGTTTTTTTAATTGGGATGTTTCTCTTGTTGTTGTTAAATTGAAGGATTGACTTATATATTCTGGATATTCATCCTTTATTAGATATTTGTTTTACAAATATTTCCTCCCAATGTATAGGCTGCCATTTTCCTTTTATGATATGGTTCTTTGAGGAAAAAAAAACTTTAATTTTGTTGAGGTCCCATTTATTTATTTATGTATGTATGTAGGTATGTATGTATTTGCCCTGTGCTTTGCTTGTAAAGCTTAAGAAAATATTGACTAACAAAATGTCCTGAAAATGTTTCCTTATATTTTCTCCTAGCAGTTTGAAAGTTTTAGCTTTTATATTAAGGGCTTTAATCCAGTTTGAGTTGGTTTTTGTATATGGCATGAGAGAGGGTCTTCTTTTTTGTTTTTTGCAAATGGAGATCCAGTTCTCCTAGCACCACTTGCTGAAGAGACTATTCTTTCCTAATTGAGTTGCCTCTCCCACATTGTCAAAAATCAATTGACCATAAATGTTAGGGTTGATTTCTCCACTGTCAATTCTATTCCAAAGGCTCATATGTCTGTCCTTGTGTCAGTACCATGCACTTTTGAATTCTTTGGCTTTGTAATAAACTCTAAGATATTGAAATGTGAGTCTTCCAAATTCATTCTTCTTTTTCATGATAACTTTAGCTTTTTTGGATGCCTTACCTTTCTGTGCATATTTGATGATTGGCATTTCCATTTCTGCACAGAGGGTTGCTGGGAGTTTGATTGGGACTGTATTGAATCTGTAAACTGTTTCGGGTAGTGTTAAGATGTTTAACACTATTTAGTCTTTCAATCCATGAACATGGAATGCTCTTCCATTTATTCTATCTTTTTAAATTTCTTTAGCAATATTTGTAAATTGTGCACAAAATTTGTAAATCTGTGGAGAAGTCCTTTACTTCCTTGATTACATTTATTCCTAGATATTTGATTCTTTTAGTTGGTATTGTGAAAGGAATTTTTTCTTGGTTTCTTCTTTGACTATTCATTGTTTGTGTATAGAAGCACACTAAATTTTGGGTATTGATGGTATCCCATAGCTGCCTTAGGCTATTTCCACTTTTAATATTTCTTTTTTCTTTCTGCCACTCAACCTGACTCATTTCAAGTGTTTTGTCTTCAAGTTCACTGATTTTTTCTTCTGCTAGCTCCAGACTGCTCTTGAAACTCTCCTAAGCATTTTTTATTTCAGTTATTGGGGTCTTCAACTCTACTTGCTCTGTTCAGTTACTTTCTAAAATGTTCTGTTTCTTTATTTAGACTCTTGTATTACCCATTCATTGCTGAATGCTATCCTTTAGTTCTTTCCTTGAACTTTCCTATGCCTTGTTGAACATTTTCAAGATCATTTTTTTAAAGGCTTTGTTTGGTACGGTCATGTTTTTGTCTTCTTTATTGGTGTTTTCTGGATTTTTATCAACTTCCTTTGAAATAGGATGGGCCATCATTTCCAGTTTGTTTGTCTTCTACTCTTTTGCTGCACTCTGTACATTCTGATATTTTAAAGGGTTAACTCTGGGGTTTATTGCTTGTGACATCTGTTTCTTGTTTTTATAACCAGCTGGTGAAAAGATACAGATTTTCTTGAGTTTCAGCCCTCCTATCAGGAAGTTCTGCCCAAAGCAAACATGCAGTGTGTGGAAGTTTTCTATGTTCCTGGGTCTCTGATTTGTCCTAGGCTTTGGATTGTTAATTGTTTTGAGTTCTCCTGTTTACAGAAGTTTGGTGGCCCCCTCTGTTTTCCAGTAGACAGAACTCTTTCTCTGGGATGTTTGAAGCTGACAGTCCTTTGTCCTAGACTGTCTGCCTCTTTAGTTTTTTGCATTTTTTTTTTTTGTTGTCTCAAGCTGTTTTTGCCTGGAGGCCAAATTCTGGGAGGAGGGTCAACCCAGAGAGAATTTTTCCAAGTCAGTCTTTCCCAGCCAAAACTAGGGCAAAGTGTCCTGGGGAGGGAGTCAGCAAGGGTGCTAAAAGAATTTCTCTGATGGTTCCCCAAAGCTGAGCTTTCCTGACCTGCCCAGCAAATGCAGCCCTTTATGCTAACTGCCCCTATAGTCCTGAGGAAGAACTGCATTTTTAAATTTCCACTATTTCTGTCCCTGTCTGGTGCTGAAACAATGCCTGTTGCTGCCCTTGCCAAGATGGGGTTGAAACCATGGTTTGTCCAAGGTGGGTTAAAATAACAGCTGCCCTCAGAGTCAAAACCCAGGGATCTGAATTCACTAATCCAAAGCTGTGATCTCTCCTGTCTACCTCTGGTCTTGAGGAAGAAGATGCTTAAGTTCCTGTATGTCTGCTGTGAGACTGGGGATGGTTGCTGGTAGCCACCATGTAGAGCAAGCAATTTACTGTTCTTTGCCATAATTTATCAGTCTTTTCCCTAGATGCTGTATAGTGTTTTTCTAGTCTCTGAGTTTCAAAATAGTTGTTTCAGACAGTTCCTACCTGTTTAATTGCTGTTTTGGTGAAAAGACTGAGCCGTGAGGCTCCCTACTCCATCATCTTCCCTAGAATTCCCCAAAATATAATTTTAACTTCCTCAAAATATTGCCTAAAGTTGTTGGAATGTGATATGGTAAATCATACTCTAGTCTTTAAACCATTGAGTTATTTCCCTCTTTTGCTTTTTTAATTCAGTAAAATTATCCTTAAAATAAATTTCCTGGGTCTAGGTGCTGAGACTAAGATTATACTTTTTTTTTTTTTTTGTAAAGTAATGTCAAATTGCTTTCCAAAAACAGTACAACAAGTTATTCTGCCATCAATAAAATATGCATGTACTCATGTGATAATAATCTTGCAACACTGGAAATTATCAAAATATTTATTATTTTATATAGTACATTATAAATAATTTAATCTCATTACTTTCTTGCTTATATTTTTATCAGTTTAGGTATAATAAACAAGCCAATATTGGAATCACTGAGTCATATGTGGAAAGTATGTTTTTATTTCTGCTAATCTAATTAGGGGAATAAACATCTAAAATAATTTACTGTCCTCATACTTTGGACAGTAGTAATACTTGCATTTAGATGGTGAAATGTCCTTTGCATTTTCCTGATGTGTCAGGAACATCCTTAAGTTTTACCTTCTATGTGTTTTTCTAAGGGAAAACAAGGTTTCAATTTGTATTTTCAAACCCCAAATAAATCCTTCTTACATAAATGAACAGTGCCATTGGCTGCAATTTGTATCTCAATATAAATGTCATTTCTCTGCTTACTGTTGAGGCTTTAAGCTGAGGCTTTGAAAAAACCACTATCTGCTCATGTTATTACAAGCTACATTCCTGACAGCTCTCACATTAATGACACCAGATTGCTTTGCATTAATGCCTTCCTTTTTGGAACTTACTTTGTCGTCTTCCACCCGTTCTTTGCCTGTTCTCAAAGAGAATTCATTTTAATGAGATTTACAAGAGTTATAAGTTTCTAGACTCAAAAGAGAACTTCCTTTCTCTGCTTTAGGTGATAAGGAGTTAAAGAGTTTACTTTAGGAAGTGAAGCCTCAACACATTGGCTGGATTCTGTTGGGGGTGAAAAATGGATAGAATTCACTTTCTAAAAATTTTTCCAGAATTTACATTTGTAGTTAATATATTTAGGGGTGAGTATAAGATATCATAAAGAACTGGATAGAGGCAAACTGGCAGTTGATTTTCTGTTTTCTCTAGTTATAAAAAACAAACTTAAATCAAATTTTAAAATTAAAAATATATATATAAAATATTTCATTAATAATTTAAGTGTGAGCGACCTACTACAAATTAGTTGTTTTAGGTTATTCAGAGACTTTTGCTACATTATGCAGCTCAAAATGGATAATGGTCAAGATACAAAATGCAGAGAGCTGAAAGCTGGTTCTCCAAAAGAGATTAATGTGTGTGAAAGGATGTTAACAATATGGTAATGATGATACAGGTCTGAAGACTATTTTTTTAAAAAAGTAGATGATCATATTGGGTAGCATATGTTTGGGAAGGAATGAGAGATAAAGCAAAATATTATGACATTTTGTGGTTATGGGAGATAAGACAGTTGCCAGGTTCAGAAACAATGAGAATAAGAATTTCTGAAGGAAAAAAATGGTAACTGTAGAACTACCATATCTTTGGGGTAAGGTAATATTCATGAAAGTCTTTTTGAGTTATTTGGGAAGAAGTAAGAAGATGAAACTAAATTGCTCTACTATTATTATGATTTCAGCAAAAAGAAAGGCACTTTTCTCGGAAACTTACATTGTTGTGACATATGAAAGAAGATAATGAAATACATATGAAAGAAGATAATAATGAAATATCTAGTGATTCATTTGTTCTTCTTTATTAAATATGGCTTAAAAGTCATTCACCTATTGAAGAGACTCCACATGCCATGGGCAGGGCTAAAGGGTAGAAAAGTCCTCTGACATCACTTATTTTATTATTATATCTGGAATCTTGAACTGCAAATATTATGTGAAAAAAGAGAAAATTAAATTACTCAAGGTTTAAGTGAATAAAATTACATCAACACAATGTTAAAGTCATCACTAGACTAGTAGAACCATGATCAATGCTGATCAATCTGAAGACAGACTAAAAATCAGAAATTTTTCACTTTTTATATTTTATTTTCACAGTGGAAAAAAAATAATGCATTATCATTGGCATTTAGTGTAATTATGTTTTTTTACTAACCCATTGCCAATATTTTGTCCTAAACTGATTTGCTCACTTGTTATATGCCAATGTACCACTATCTAAACAATGCCCTGACAAACAATTAATTCCACAGGAAAACACAAGAGAAAGGAATAGAGTTACTAGAAGAAGGGAAGAAGTTTTGTTTTCATTTGTTCGTTTTGGGCCAACAAAATAAACATGAGGATCATGAGTCAGAATATATCCTGAGGCAGGGTTCTAAATGACAAGAATGTTATCAAAGTCACAAAAGATTCTCATGAGTAAAGGAAGGATTATTTTCCCGAAGCAAGCCACAAGCTCTGAGATAACTTGATTTTAAAATGACAGAAGTTCATGTAGCAAGATTGAAAGGTCATGAAACCCAGGGAAAATACAGGAGATTGACATTAGGAAGTACAATTAAGCATCCCAAAGTCACCGTTTCTGGGAATTCTACAGTCTAGCTTAGGTGGCATACAGTACTTTGTAGACACCATGTTATTTCCATGGGTATAGCTTGGATAGTCCACTGGTCTGTCTTTTCAACTTTGTGTTCTCTTTGAGAGAAGGAAATGTATCTTTATATTTTCTGCACCTAAAAGAGTGCTCATTATAAGCCAGTGAATCTAATAATGTTTTATTAACAAATAAAATATGATGGATATGGGCAATGGTGGCTCAATGGCAGAATTCTTGCCTGCCATGCCAGGGACCTGGGTTTGATTCCAGGAGCCTGCCCATGTTAAAATATATATGTATGTATACATATATGTGTATATTATGGATACATGATGTTAAGGACAGAAAAAAGAGGCTTTTAAAAGTCATATATGGTACAAGAAAATCATGGAAGAGGTAGACTTGTTATTGGCAATCTATGACAAAGAGTATAAATATTTGACTTCCAATTTACCTTTTTACTGTCTGTAGAGGGAAGTACCTGAAACTGTAGAGCTGGATTCCAGCAGCCATGTTCCTTGAAGATGATTGTATAATGATATAGCTTTTAAAATGTGACTGTGTAAGTGTGAAAAAAAGAATCTTTAGAGGAATGAATAGGTGGAACACAGGGTATTTTAGGGCTGTGATGCTATCCCATATGATACTTAGTGGTGGATATATGACATTATAATTTTGCCAAAATCCATACAACTTTACAATCCAAAACGTGAACCTTATGAATTGTAGCTAATGATGACATATCAATAATGAGCCATCCATTGCAATAAATGTACCACATTAATGCAAGATATCAATATAAGAAATGTTATGCAAGAGAAGGCATATGTATATGGAAACTCTATACTTTCTGTGCAAATTTTCTATAGACCTGAAACTTATTTAAAAAATAAAATCTATTATTTTAAAAATTATTGAAACAAGAGAATATACTAAACATAAAATTAAAAGAGGCTGCATGCTCAAAAGGGATGAAAATGTGAAAAGACCATCTACATGCTTTAAATGAATTTAAGCTTAAATTGCCCAACCAGTTGAACTATGTTCCAATTCAGGATATAATTTGATCCATGTATAAGACAATTATATCAATTTAAAATATAATTGGATGCCCTGGGGAACACCTTGTTTTGATAGAATTTAACAATAGAATGTTGACTTAAATTTGAAGAAATAGATGTGTTTTAACATCTGAGGATAGTGAGACTAGATTGTATGAACATTAGTTCTCTTCAACTCTAAAGTGCTAAATACATAAGAAATCTCGAACTCATCTTCCTTCTTAAGAGTTTGGCCTAAAGCTTACAAATCTTCCTCTTAGAAATTTGTTCTCTCCTGTTTCTAATTCCCTTTTAGATGTAAAGTCATTTTGGTAGAATATAAATGTGAGATATCATTATTACTTTCTTGGCAGTTGTGTTGTTCTTTATTAAAAATAGTACAAAGTTTTCAGTCAAATTTGGTATAAAATAGTAATAAGAGTGTAGAATTCATTTCAGATATTGTTTGAGTATGTCTTATTTCTGCTTTTCCATAATTGTGTAGTTTTCAGTGGACTATATAAATTTCTCAATTTTGGTTTACTCATGAATCAAATAAGAGTAATACTTCATAGGGATTGTGAAGATTAAAGGAAATAATGTGTGCAATGGTAGCTAACACAGACCATGGTGCCTAACAATTGCATCATTAAATGCTATGTTCTAATTGCTAAGTATTTTATTTGTCTGGTCCTCAAAA
Source organism: Tamandua tetradactyla (assembly GCF_023851605.1). Taxonomy (NCBI): domain Eukaryota; kingdom Metazoa; phylum Chordata; class Mammalia; order Pilosa; family Myrmecophagidae; genus Tamandua; species Tamandua tetradactyla. Next base: position 29,185,153 of record NC_135350.1, read on the forward strand.
TTTTCAGCTGTGAAACAGAATAAAAGAAGAATCATCCTGCAGAACTGCAGTGAAGATTAAAGATAAAAAAGCGTGTGCTACAGTGTCTGATTCAGCAGTAGTTTAACAAATGCTAGTATTCTCTACCTTCCTGAAGACATTAGGATGGCTGGCAAGGTCTGGCACATTTATCTGTTTCTAACCTTAATTTGCATTGTTTCTGTTTTCTGTTAGTCAACCAACACACGCATCTAAATGTCAAACCAGATTATCACTTAAAACGGTGATTCTTATTCTTTTCAGTTGGTTTTAAATTCTTTTCAGAAGCTGCTGAAAGCAACAGATCTTCTTCCAAGAAATATGCACATGCAAATATATAAAAACAGATTTTGCACCCCATTTCAACTAGTTTATGGATGCTTGAAATCAGTTCATGGGCCTGTGGACTAAAGGTTAAACATCTTGGTCTACAGCTCACACAGGTTGTACATGAAGACACACAAATAATCAAGTATGGGATCAATAGTGCATTGCTATCTGACTATGCGCATCAGCCCTGTATTCATTTTAGTTAGCGTTTTCTTGTTTAGTTTCAATACCACCAAAGGACTCATACATAATTTTTACCTTGAAGCATGACTAACACGCTAGAGTTCACAAGTGGGCACCCTTCGTAAATACTTATTGATCATAAAATGAGATGAAGGAAGCCTCACTGTGAAACATATTATCTAGGGATTAAATAAATGAAACAAAAATACCAACTGGTTTAAATATGGGATGACAGAAACGGTAAAGAGAAGTCAAGAACTCCAAGTTAACAAACAGAAAATAAGTATGTGCATACACATTCAGGTAATAGCTTACCTAACTCAAAGCAATGAAATGCAATTTTCCACTTGCCTGGTTTTGTGGTTTGATTGAACCGCTCTGAACTTTTCCCTTCCTTAACTGCCACTGATCTAATTGCACAAGCTAAGCTATTTAAAGATTTGGAAAAAAATGTAGCCTTGGGAAAAAATTTTCTCACACTTTGTAAGTATTCTGTCAATATTAAACGTTAGTAAGCTTCCTCTCCTTCAAAGGCACTGATTTCAAAAGCACTATGAAAAAGAATAGTCATTTGTAGTACCTAGACATAATAGACAAATATAATTTTCAGGCCAGGAATCTGCACAGGAATATTTGATCCAGTTCAAAATGGTAAGTAGAGTTCTTCTAGAATAGCTTATGTAAGTGTTCCCCATATAATTTGAAAGCCTCACTTTTCTTTTCATAATACAATTATCCTGAATTTTGAATTAGATTAACACAGAGTTAGTGTCTCTGCAACTGGACATTATAAATTATACATCCTAGCTCTCATGGAATTCGGCTGCTTTCTTTGAGAAAATGTGAATCAAATCATGTCCTCCACGAAGACATGTTCAGGTAGTAACACCTGGGTCTGTTAATTTGAACTCATTTGTAAACAGGGTCTTTGAAGATCTTATTAAGAAGAGACCAAATACCCAGGATGGGCATTAATCCAATATAACTGTATATATAAGCAGTAGGTGTGAGGAGGAGATGAAAGAGACAGAGGGCCCAATGACAGAGGCAGGGATTGAGTTATGGATTGCCGGCAAGCCACTGCTAGAATAGTACAACTTCAGAGGAATCATGGTCCTGCTGACACTTTGATTCTGGAATCCTAGACTCCAAAACTGGGAGACGATACATTCCTATTCTTTAAATCAGCAATTCTGTGATGTCTGTTATAGCAGCCATGGCAAACTAATACAGAAGATAGCTACAAAAATACGTTCGCTTTCTTAGGTACTTATAGTGAAGTATTTTTTTTTTTTTTCCATTTGCTAAAGCTGCTGGGATGCAATATACCAGAATTGGGTGGCTTTCACAATGGGGATTTATTAGCTTATACATTTATTTTTCTAAGGCCATGAAACTCTACAAATTAAGGCATTAGTAAGAGTGGCCTTCTCTGAATAAAAGGCTGCTGGCATGTGGGACACCTCTGTCACATGGAAGGCACATGGCCGGCATTTGTTGGTCCTTCTCTCTGGGTTCTATTGCTTTCAGCTTCTGGCTTCAGTTGCTTCCTCTCTGGCTCCTGCAGGGGCTTTTTCTCTCTAGACTTCTCTGTGTGTTTCTCTCAGAGCTCTCTGGGCTTTTTCTGTATCTTTTCTCCTTTCATAAAGGACTCTAGTAAAAGAATTAAGGCACAGATTAAATGGAATGGGTCACTTAATTGAAATAACCTAAGCAAAAGTTTCCCCCTACAGCAGGTCTGTACCCACAGAAATGGATCAAAAGAATATGGCCTCTTCTGGGGTACATAACAGCTTCAAACCACCAAAAGTATGCTATCAAATGACTTTAACATATGTTCAAGAAAATCATCATAAATTAAACAGCATAATATATTAACTTCTATTTTTAATGTGTTTGCAACATGGGTTGTTAAAATTCATAGTAAAATAGATAAACATTACCTTTTAGGAATATATGTCCAGGTTCTGGATTTAAACCAGGTTTGAATGCTGGGCTAACCGCTTGCTGTTTCTGTGGCTTTAAAAACTTAGCTCATTTGACTATGAATTTTTGTCCCCTGCTATGCCCTGACAGGTAGAACTTTCTGCATTGATGGAATGAGGTGCATTACTCATAATAGGTCAAGAAGGAGCCTGTTTCATTAAATAAAACACTGTAAGAAAAACTAAAGAATATGTGCAAACTAAGTGACCCTCATTAATATCTGAATAATTAAAATTATTAAGATAAGTAGTCAGATTTTAATTGAAGTAAAAAATTTTCATGTTTTGTTTACAATTCAGAAATCACTACCCTTATTCAATACGTTATGTTCCTATCTGACTTTGGAATTTTATGCTTTTGTAATGTGTTTATATGGGCTACAATTGGGTTATAAAAAAATTGTCCCTTAAAATCTTGCTACTGGGCGGGCCACGGTAGCTCAGCAGGTAACAGTGCTTGCTTGCCATGCCCGAGGACCCGGGTTCAGTTCCCGGTGCCTGCCCATGTAAAAAAAAAAAAAAAAAAGAAAAGAAAAACTTGCTACTTCACAATACTGTGAGTATAATTAACAAAGCTATGTGTGAGTATGATTGAAAGAAGACTTTAGAGCCATGTATGTCACCAGAGGGAAAGGTGGAGGATAAAGATTAGGACTGTATAACCTAGTAAAACCTAGAATGGGCAAGGATGGTGGCTAATTATATAAAAAAATATTAGAAAATTAGAATAAATACAAGTCATTATTACCTGGTATTCATAATAGGGTGGTATATGGGAAAAATGCAATTAATGTAAACTAAGGTCTGTAGTTAACAGTAACATTGTAATATGCTTAAAATATTAATGGTAAAAAAACATTACAATATTACAAAAGAATTGTAATATTCTTACAATATTAATGGTAACAAAACATGTTAATGGTAACAAAAGCACTGTACCAAACCTAAATGTCAATAAGAGGAGGCTAGAAGTGCTATGGGATTTTTTTCTTCGGAAGAAATGAGAATGTTCTCATAATTAACTGTAGAGGTGATTATGTAACTATGTGATTATACCAAGAAGAACTAGTTGTACACTTAGGATGGATTGCATGGTGTGTGAATGAAACTGTTAAAAAAATAATAAGGGAGGATAAAAGGTATGAGATATTTTAAATTTGCTTTTTTTATTTCTTTTTTTTGAGTAATGAAAATGTTCTAAAATTGGTGGTGGTGATGAATGCACAGTTTTGTCTGTCATGATACTGTGAGCCAGTGACTGTATACATTGGATGAATTATACAGTAAATGAATAGATCTTAATAAAATTACATTAAAAACAAAGCCAAACAAAACCTTTGCTATTCAGAATTTAGGGACAATTAGGCAGCATTGGCCCCTATTGGAGGCTTATCGAATGCAAAGCTTTGACCCTTGCCAACAACACTGAATCTGAACCTATAATCTCAACAGGTTATTAGGAGATTTACATGGACATTAAAATTTGAGAACACTGTCTCCAATGAAGCATGATACACATGACATTTTCTTGGTGAACATTATTTATACTTTTATAATTGTTTTAAATTTAAACTTTATTTTTCTTTGAAAAGAGATCCACTATATTAAGGATCACAATGCAAAGTTCACTTGAGTTTCTAAAATGAAATGATACTCTTCAAAGAACTTTCATACTTTAATCAACCCAGAGTGTTCAAAGAATACTTTTCTTTATTTTCAGGAGTATGTTGCAAGGAAAGATTAAAAAGAATTGCCTAACCGAATGCAATTCCAAAACCTTATTAGACAACAGATTTCTACTAAAAAAGAATTTCAGGTAAATTCTGACTTATTGATTTCCCCTTTTCTCCACTGGAAGGAAGAGAGAAAATTTTTATTACTCATATATAATGAAGGATTTCCACTAGCTATTTACTGACTAGGTTTTTTAAAAGTCAGAACAATACTGTATGGTTTCCTGAGCTTCTGGGAAAACTAAGTGTTCATTAACTAAACACTTTGCTATTTAAAAATTACTGTCCAAGTTAATAATATCTCCAGGTGTTTTCAGAAATCTCCATTTGGATTGGTGAAGGCCAACCTAAACACTGAAAAATCATTATACCTGGGGTGAGAAATAGTATAGGGATGATGATGCCTTAGCCTAAAATATTTATACTTGGTGCCATAACCTTTAAATAGCAAGAAAAAAATGACAATCTGGAATCAATAGAACACCAGCAGGCAAAGTATAGCAGGAAGAAAAAACAGAAACAATATAAAATAAAGTCTCAAATTTGAGAAATTTTCCCCATTAAGAAATGTATATCAATTTTTTTTGCACATGGAAGAACTTGTTCCAAATTGCAAATTGTTCCTCAAGAGAATCACTGTCTTAAATAAGTCTTGTTAGGTATAATGTACCATTGAATGTATACAAGAACCATAATAATTTGGGTCTTTAGTTTCAAAACCCTCCATTGGGTGGTGTGGGGGAGAAGAAAAGGCAAGACACAGTCATGCTCATTTTTTTTTATGTGTATGTAAGAAGAAAAATATTGTTATAAAGATTTCAGACTTTATTAAAAATTCTTACTTATGTTATCTCATTTGACAATAATAGTAGGTCCACTAGTCAGATTTTATAGATAAATACATTGAAATCAGTGAAGTTATCTGACTATTAAGTTAGCAAGAGTTGTTAGGCTCTAGATCTGAGAAAGAAGCTCAGGACTTATTGCTACTAGACTAACCACAGTGATTCTGAAAACAAGCAAAATCCTCAATTAAAATACATAGTTATTATTAATGATCTGTTTCCTAGGCACCAGATTCTGAGCCAAATGTACTAATTGATAGGGTTAAAATTACAGCAAGAAGCACAGGACCCCATATTATAGGCATTTAGACTGATGAACAGAGAAGTTATACAGTTTTCCACCTAGAAACTCAGCTACAAAGGAGGGAAGGCCAGATTTGATCTGAGGTCAAGGATTCCAGAGCCCCTGCTCTTCATTCTTTACTAATGAAATATTGTGCGAACTATGCTTTACCCAATATCTGGACACATAGCAAAATTTTAGAACAAATGCTAGCAACTATCACTTTTACTATTTAAACTTGACTCCAATTTTTTAACAGAACAAAATTTGAATAATAGCAATAGCAATTACATTATTAAAAATATTGGGAAATTAAGAGTCAAAAACAGAATTAATATTTATTTTTAATATATAATTTACATATATAGATGGAATTGGTTCATTCTAGAAATAAATGAAGTCAAGAGAATGATGGGTCTCTCTTGGATACTATACAAATCCACATTATTCTTTATAACCCAAAATAACATACAGCAGACAATAAGCAGAGTTGAATCTCCTTTTATCTTTGAAAAGTATCTACATTCCATGAGAATGCAAAATTCAGAAATATTCCTTGAAGCCTAAGAAGCAAGTACTTTCAATACCCAATGCTGACATATGAAGAAGCTGAGACTCAGATGTTTAAATAAGTTGCTCAGTCACAGTTAAGTGGCAGAGCTCAGAATGTAGTCAGTGTGACTCAAAAGACATAACAAATGGAGCTTTGCCTCCCATTCATATTTCCCTTTCTAGGAATGGTGAAGGTGGGAGAACTTCTTCTTGAGAAACCTTGTGAGTTTTGAGGGGCAGCCAGCGAGAGCTGAACAGTTTGGTCACAGAGCCACATATCCAAGCATATTTCCACAAAATACTCCACTAGTACCTATCCTTGTTATGTAAAGACATGCAATGACACATACACATTTGCTTAATTTTCTCCAGTAGTTTTCTGTGTTTCAGGGAAACTGATATAAACCAAGTACATAACATTATTGAAACAAGTATGTACCACTCCATAGATGCCAACTAAGCTGTGTGTTTGGACTGCTTACACTCTTTTAATCACCTGGGACAATATGTTTGGGCATTTTATGTGCTTACCAGCAAAAAATTTAAGTCAAGCCTCATTTCTTCATTAACTCAAAGTAAAATGCCAAAGTAATAATGATTCCTTTCCTGGGTAGAACAATTTGTAATTACTCTTACACATGCATTTTTTTCACTTGATCCTGGTAACAAACCAAGGAGGTAGTTAAGAAAGAAATTATTCCAAGTTTTTTTTTTTTCCTTCAAAAATTCTTGAGGATTTTTTAGAGAGAATGATTCAGATGTCAAATTGGTGACTTGCAGATATACTTTGTTTTATTTACAAAGTTTTGGCATGCATGCCACTTTATTTAGAAAAATGAAGTTTCTCCAATGTTTAAATATTAAGATATATCACAATATTTACATAATATGAAATATTCCATAGTTCATAATAAGAACAGCACAAAAGCTAAAATTCTATCCATCACTTTTTACTTCAAATGAAAGCTGGTTGGGAAAGTAATGTAGCATTATTTCTAGAATACATGTTTTAATAATGCTACTACTACTACCAAGTGAGATCAGAGTAGAAACAAGATACTACATTGCTAACATTTCTAGTTCCTCCTGAAAATCTGGAAGATATGATCACATCATGCCTGGATTCTTACATAATAATCAACCAAAAGCTGAGTATCAGCTTCATCCCTCTTAGGGGCACAGATTATTCAGTTCATCACATTCCTCATATCCCTGGAATTTTGTAGTGCTGATTTGAAGCTAGTGTAGACCCCAGAAAAGCCATGTCCTTTAATCCTCATTCAATATTGCCAGGTGGAACATTTTTGATTATTTCCATGGAGTAAGACCCACCCAGTTTTGGGTGGTAACTATTTCTTTTTCTGTTTATTTTTTTTAATTTTTAACTTTTCTTAGTGTATAATATATATACAAAGCAAAGAAAGAAAAAAGCAATAGTTTTCAAAGCACTCTTCAACAAGTAGTTATAGGACAGAAGCCTGAATTTGTCATGGGCTATCATGCCATCATCAAATTTTTCCTTCTAGCTACTCCAGAGCATAAGAGGGTAGATGGAATACATGTTATTTTATCATCACACTGGTCTTTTTTGAAATAACATATACACAAAAAAAATGGAAACTAAAAGAAATATCAATATAATGATCATTTGTTAAATCTTGCCTTCTCTGTATAACTCCATCATCACCTTTGATCTTTTCTGACTCTTTAGGGGTATTTGGGCTATGCCCATTCTAACTTTTTCATGTTGGAAGGGGCTGTCAATAATATGGGGTAGGGAGATGGACTAGCTGATGTTCTGGCAACGTTTGGCCTTGTAGATTTCAGAATTTATGTGGTCCAGGGACCCATTTGGAGATTGTACGTTTCTGGAAAGTTACTCTAGTGCATGGCGCTTTGTAGAATCTTATATATTCAGTTTTTTAAAAGCTGCTCCATTTCTGGTACATTGCATCCTGGCAGCTTTCAAACTAGAGCAGATTTTGGGGTGCTACTTCAGTTTGCAAATACCAAACATGTTGGACCAGCTTTTTAAACACATGAGGGGAGGATTCTGAAAGAATTGTGAGGAGTTTGATAAAGAAGGCCTACAGTGCTTTGAAGAGACTATTGATAGAAATGTGGACTCTAAAGATACCTCTGATGAGGCTCTAGACAGAAATGAGGCATGTGTTATGCAAATTGGGAGGAAGGAGATCCTTGTTACACAATGGCAGATAATCTGGCAAAAATGATTACTGGTTTTGGTTGGAGGGCAGATTTTAGAAGCCATGAACTTGGATATTTAGCAGAAGAGATTTCCAAATTGAATGTGGAAAATGTAGCCTGGTTTCTCCTTACAGCTTATAGTGAAATGTGACAGGAAAGAGATAAGTTGAGAGCTGAACTCTTGGGTACAAAGAAACCAGAAATTGCTAGTCTGGAAAATTCTGGACTTCTGGAAAATTCTGGACTTCTAGAAAGGGAGACCCCAGAGAATAGTGCCCCATGTGAGGATTTAACCAAAAGCCAGGTTTGAACATGAAGTTCTCCAGGGAGGATTTGTGGAAATTCCCATGTCTGATAAGCTGGATCCCTGCTGTTGTAGGTTGCTAGCTGCCAGAATGTGATCTACCAGGAAAAGAATGGCTTTTTAATAGGGAACTTTATTAAGTTGCAAGTTTACAGTTCTAGGCTGTGAAAATGTCCACATCAAAGCAAGTCTATAGAAAGGTCCAACCTGAGGCATCCAGGGTAATATACCTTGGTTCAAGAAGGCTGGTGAAATTCAGGGTTTCTTTCTCAACTGGAAAGGCACATGGTAAACATGCCAATCTCTGCTAGCTTTCTCTCCAGGTTTTTGTTTCATGAAATCCCCCAGAGGTGTTTTCCTTCTTCATCTCCATAGGTCTCTGGCTGCATGAGCTCTCATGGCTCTCATGGCTCTGAAACTTTTTCCAAAACAGTTCCTCTTTTACAGGATTCCAGTAAACTAATCAAGACCCACCTGAAATGGGTAGAGTCACATCTCCCTCTAGTCAAAGGTTAATACTCACAACTGGGTGTGTCACATCTCTGTGAAGATAATCTAATAAATTTCCAACCTAACGGACTGAATAGGGATTAAAAGAAATGGCTGCCTCCACAAAACAGATTAGGATTAAAACATGGCTTTTCTAGGGTACATAAGTCTTTCAAACTGGCACAGTTGCCTACTACATAGGAAGCCCACAAGAGTGCTGTGGGATCTGAATAAATGAAACCACTGCCAGTCTGATCTAAGAGGGGCATAAAAGGACATACTTGAAGAAAAATAATGTCAGAGGCAGAACTATGGAAGTTAAGGACTCAAGTCTCACTTGGGGAGGGTGAGTTTGCTTGGAAGCAGAGGGCGGGCCTTCCACCTTGCTGCAGTAGAAGAGTTGTGCTACCTCAGGCCTTGGAGAGGGTAGAACACATTCCTTGGGGATCGGGGAAAGCCTGGATGCCACTACATTGTTTTGGAGGGATTGAGTGTATGCCCCTGGGATGGCAGAGAGCCCAGGTGTGGCCCTGATTCTTGGAGAGAATGGAGCAGAGAAAGTGGTCTCCCCAGTGTCTCCCAAGGAGGCAGGACACTGAGGAGGCCCTTGGAAAGGGTGGGCCTGCCATCTTCTAAAGCCCTGAAAATAAATGACTCTCAGACTTTGAAATCTAATGGACTTTGGCCTGCAGGTTTCCAGAACTGTTTGTGTCTTGTGACCCCTGTGTTCCTTCCAAGTTCTCACTATAGAAATGGAAATATGTACTCTATGACTGTCCATCCTTTGTATGTTGACAGCAAATAATTTGTTCTGAGTTTTGTAGGTCCAGAGCCAGAGGAGAATTTTGCCTTAGGACAGATCATGTCTGTAGCTGACTTTGATGAGATTTTGTGCTGTTTCTGACTTTGTATTGTTACTGCAGTGGTTTAAGACTTTCTGATATTGTTATGGAAAGAATGTATTTTGCATTTGGAAAGAACATGTCTTTTGAGGGTCTAAAGGAATGTGCTGGTTTGAAGCTATTATGTACTTTAGAAAAGCCATGTCCTTTAATCTTCATTCAATATTGCTGGGTGAAATATTTTTTATTATTTCCAAGGAGATATGACTCATCCAATTGTGAGTGGTACATTTTGATTAAATGTATCCTGAAGGTGAGTCTCACCTATTAAAGGTGGGGTTGCTTACTGGAGTCCTTTAAGAGGGAACCATTTTGGAAAAAGCTTTAGAGATGTGAGAACCAACAGAGCCAACAAAACGGACAGAGCCCTGGAAAAGCCATTGAAGGGAAATCTAGCATATATCCCTTTCTCAGCTGCCTTTCCAGCTGCGAAAGAAACCCTAAATGTCATCAGCCTTCTTGAACCAAGTTATCTTTCCCTGGATGCCTTTGATTGGACATTTTTATAGTCTTGCTTTAATTTGGACATTTTCATGGCCTTAGAACTGTAAACTTGCAACTTTATAAATTCCCCTTTGTAAAAACTGTTCTGTTTATGGTATATCACATTCTGTCAGTTTTCAAACTAAAACACCAACACTTAACCCAAGTGTCAACTGTTTCTCTATATAGACTATACAATTAATAAACTTCATGAAATTTCACTTTTCTCATACTAAAAAATGGGTATATTGATATTTTATAGTGATGTTACAATGGTATATGTCAAAACACTTTGAAAATATATGAAACTAAGTAAACCTAATATTTATTTAACAACTAGATGTTCATCAATTATAGACACTCATTTTCAGTAATTCTAAATAAGGATATCCAAACTCTCTGTTTACTTAGTTCATCACTACACAGAAGAATGTGTTTGAATCACCGAAAATTTTTTTGTTTTGTTCTACTTTTTTTTTTTTTTACATTGGTATCTTATCTGGGATTCAAAAATAGGCTACCTCTTAGCTACATAAATGCCATTATTTGTGTTTGAAGTCCTCCAAACAAAAAATGCTATGTCATAGTGACTAAGTGCATACTTTTATTTTTACAAGGACAAACTGTAAATGGAAATAAAAAACCATGATAGTTGCAGATGGCTTGCTACTTGATCTCAGTAGGAAAAAAATGATTTTTTTTTGTTCTTTTGCTGGTTTTGGTGAAGGAAACAGAAAGCTTTGTTCCGTGCTCTCTGCCTTTCAGGCCTGGCCCTCTACTCTGATGTTTTCCCAGAGTTTGCTGTTTGATGATTCATTTAGGTAGTTCTTCTAAAAGTGAATCTTAACACGGAAACAAATGTTTCATATACTATTCAAATAATTTTACCCTCAAGATCCACCATATTTTCTAAATGTGAGGCTTCAACCCAAACTTTAGAACATGACCTTGTTTTGTGCATGAATTTTTAAAATTTTTTTTCAAAAAATACTTTTATTTTGGAATTATTTTAAACTTAAAGAAAAGTTGCTGCATAAATGTCCAAAAGAATTCTGTTATATCCAGTATCTCACTTTCTTCAATGTTAGCAAACAGTACAGTGGTCAAGAACAGAACTTAAGTATAGACCTTATTTAAATCTCATCATTTTTTCCCACTGATATCCTTTTTCTGTTGGAAGATCCAGTATAAGTTATTTCCCTTTTATCCTTTTTCTGTTGGAAGATCCAGTATAAGTTATTTCCCCTTAGTCTCTTCTGAGTTATAATTCCTCAGTTGTTCCTTGCTTTTCATGATATTGACACTTTCAACGTGTACAGATCAGTTATTTGGTTTTCTTTTAAAATATCTTTCCATCATAGGCCTTACCACACCTTGTATCCTTGGACAGATTTATATTAGTTTCTGTTCTTCTCAGTTTGTTAGAGTAATTGCATTCAGGAGGATATAGCTGGATACAAACCTGAATTCCAAAAATGAAAACCAGATTTTATTCTGAGCTTCAATAATCTCAATTTATTAACATAAGCACCACAAAAAAAATGCAAGGTAGAACACAATAACAGTTTTAAAAGGAAGGGGAAAAAAAAACTCTGGTAATTAATCGCATAAAAACATTAATAATTTTTTAATTAGATATTTAATGGATCAAAAGAAAATATCTTGATATATCATGCAGTGTAATTTTTAAATGGCTGCTGAGGAAGAAACCAAAGTACATGTGGTGTACTTATGAAAAACAGCCATGACTCATGAGAAGCAGTGTATCTCTTGAAGTGTCTAAGACATTTATTAAAGAGATTGGGATAAATTGCTCTACAGTCCTTTTGCTACTGTGCTTAAAGGAATGAACTTTGCTAAAATAACACAATGTGCACTTTACGTTCAACTCTTAAAGCCTGTGTCAAATGGCTTTTGCAAATTGGGAGAGCAAGGTGATTAAAATGAGAAATGTTCCTATACCTTATAGAGATAAGTGGGAAGGAGAAAAGTGCATTGGGATTTATGAATACACATCACTCCTGATTGAAAGTAGTTTTGCATGTACCTCCCAAGAAGAAATAGGTCTATCTACCTTATTGCAGTGAGGAGGACAAAGTGTGATTTTATTAGTAGTTGGCCAAAGAAAAAGGAGTTCCACCAAGTTATATATTTTTTAAATAGGCTCACTTAGAGGTTCTTCTGTGGTTCATCATGAATAAACCTTGTTCTACAGGGAGGTGTTAATCTTGCTTCTGAATCTGTGGGGGAGAAGGAGATTTACCCCTCAGAACCACATTCCACTGTCACCAGGAAATGCCTTTCACATAGTATACGCTTAATAAATGATGGTGGTGATGCTGCTGAAGTAACAGAAAACACAAAATGAAGACATAAGAAATCAGTACTGACTTAAATTATGTGAAAATTAAAATGTTGTTAACACACCGGAAAGAAAAAGTAAGAAAAGACTAGTGAGATGAAAAGTGTGTGGCTATATGAGCATGTGTAGTAGAAAGGCAATGGCTTATCACTGAGAGATTCTGCATGAAGGGAAGGGTCTAAAGTCCTAATACTACCCAAGTTCATATCCATGCTTTATTGATTTGATGTGCTTACAAGTAGGTGACAGAATACATTTGCCTTAGGCAATAATAAACAGCTGTGTAGCTTCACTCAAGAAAAATTTTAATAGCATCCAAAAGGAAAGGTTGTTATTAGAACCAAGTATTAGAACCTCCAAAGGAAAGTTGCTTATGTCTGCAGCATTTTCTGGCTGAAAAAAACTCAATATCTAAGGTGATGGAAAAATGTTCAAATGCCACCACATAAAAAATAGTTTAAAAGCATACAGTCTCAGGTGGACAACAGTGGCTCAGTGGCAGAGTTCTTACCTGCCATGCCAGAGACCCTGGTTCAATTCCCATGCAAAAAAAAAAAAAAAGAGAGAGAGAGAGAGAGAAAGCCTACAGCTTCCTATACCTTACCTGAATCTGTTATGATAATCAGTGGCTTCTGGCTTCCTATTTACTTTCCTTTGTGACTACTACTTTCACATACATTCACATTTACGTGCGGTCTTTCTCTAGGTCTGTAATAAAAGGCAAAGAACAAACTATGATTTAGCATTGAGGGAAATTAACCAATATTTCAAACATACCTTGAGTTAATAACCTAACAATAAAAATGTGTATTAAAACTGCTGTAGTTGTGGCCAAGTCAAAGCAAGTCTTCTTGTAAGTTCTTCTCCCCCCTTTTGACTAACATAAAGTTTAAGTCCAATTTCATGTGCATTAGCATAGTTAATTTATTGTCATTTAAATAATTTTTTCAAGAAGTCTTTATAAAGATTAATTGTTTAAAACTCACTCCTCATCTCCAATCCAGGATCTGAAACTTCCTTTCATTTCTTGATTCATTGGCCAGAATTCAAATCTATAATATTCAAGTACATATTTTTTGGAAAACTATCCACGTAGGTGCCAATTAAACTAAAATCCATCATTCTTTATCTCATTAATTAATTTCATTAATTTTCCATAAAGCAGAAGAAAATCCGTTAGTTATGGACTTTTCTATAGTTAGAGGTCTGAGTTGATTAGTAAGCAAATCAATTCATATTTTTCTCAATATTTTGAAAATAGGGTTTATTAATGGAGTTCTATGTATTCTGAGATTTTGGTTTTTAACCTTTACTGGATCTTTTCAATCACCAATTTTACTTTTGCCTTTAAAGAATAGATATTACAATAATCATAGAATACAATTACCAAATTTTGTGACTTGCCAGTGTTGTTGTCGCAATAGCTAAGCCTTTAAATGATAAGTAATAATGGCAATAACATAGAGATCCAGGTGAAGATAATTGAGTTAAAAAATTGGTCATGGGTTCAACAGTTACCTTTCAAAATAATAATGTTTTCTATTAAGTTTAGAGTATGGCAAAGTAGTTAGGCTGGTCTTGCGTTAAGAAATGGTGACTTGTATTAATATTTGAGCTGAGGCAATCTAAGTTTGAAATCAAGCAACTCAGAAATATGATTCAAGAATTATTAATAAGATCTCCAGAATGCAGAAGCTGATGACATATCACAGGGACCCAATAATAATTATAATAATGCCTGACATTCACTGAGCATGAATGAGAAGGCAGGCATTATATTAGGTACTTTAGTGACTGACAGATGAGTCAGAATAATCCTTCACCAAGGATGCCCATGCTCTTCAAGACAAGTCTGAAAATAATTATAGCTAGTCATGACTGGGTTTATGTAGTAGATTCTTGTCTTTCATGTGTATTTATTGTAGTTCTCTGATACCTTTCTGTGATCTCGTAACTACTGCACAGAATAGGAAATGAAGACTCTCTAGGGTTAGCTCCTTTACACAGTAGATCGAACGTGAGGTCATGATTTCATTTGGGGTCTGTTTCTTTTAATGATGTTGCCTCTATTTCAACTTAGAGCAGTTATAAGTCTCACGGGTTATAGCATTTTAGCAGAAATCTTCAGTTTCAGCTACAGTCCAGAAGCTGCTATAAAGAGAGGTTGGGGTAAGAGGGAAGGGAGCTTTTGTGGAGGGAAAGAAGTGTTTTTGAGGAGTTTGCAGATAGAAAAAAAGACTCAAAATTGAAAAGTTAAGAGCCTTCATTTCAGGATGTCACAGTCCAGCGATGGGCACAATGTGCCAAAAATTTTAGAGAGCATTAGAAACAGAAGACAAAGAGCCTCACTGCTTGGAAAAGTTGTGTAGGATCTAGGGCAGAAATAAAATAGAAGCATTGAAAAATGCACCAAAATAGAAGTGGAGATCAATAATGTAAATTAAAAAAAAATGAATAGTTTAAAATGCCTGGATACAATTTTGTCTGCTTTTTCTGGGAAAAAATTGTATTGCGTTTCGCTCTCTAAGTGTTTCCTATGCTGTACCTGATGTAGTTAGACCATGCATATTAGGCAGCATATTTTCTATATACACAATTTACAATATTTAATTTAAATTTTATACTAAAATTCCACAGAAAAAAATAACATTAAAGTATTTTAAATCACCCTCAATAGCACACAACTGTTTAGAAGTTTGTATGTTCTCATCTACATGTGTACAAAATGCATACCTAGTTATTTTAAGAAGGTGTACAGTATTTCCCCTGCTTTTATGCAATATTTTCCATACAAAGTTTTACATTATGATTATCTTCCATGTTCAAATATTATTGAAGGATTTCCATCAAAGAGTGTCACACTTATATTTGCAGTTTAGAAAGACAGATCTTTTCTTTCCAATGGAAGGAAAAGTGATAGAAATTGAGATTCAGATAGGTAACTTATTCAAGTAAGAAGTGTTGAAGGCTTTAGGAAAGTGCACCACTAACTGTCGTTTTGTGAGATATTCTAGAAGTAAATCAATGGCCAATAGATTAAAAAAAGAATGAGCAGAAAGTACTGAGGGTATGGTACTACCAGCCATGAACCTAGTTGATTGTGATGACATCATCAGAGGGAGAACTCACAGAAAGAAAAAAAATGACTTGCTAGTGAATAGGTTACCAGTGACCATCAGCACTCACAGGTATCACTGGTCCTCTTAGTGGAATGGAAGATGGAATATTGAGGAACAATGGAAACTGTATTTTTCCTTTAGGCATAGGAAAATAGAGGATGTTAATTTGATGAATAAGCCAGCAAAGAGAAGGGGATTCTATTTACATTTTTCTTTTGTTAGTCTTGTGTCTTTAAAATTATGCATTTTTTGCAAATCTAGAGGAAGTTTTCAAGTAAACAAAATTAGAAAGCAATGTCCAAAAATAAATCCGGAACAAACTTGAAATAGGCCATGGGAGAGAACATAATGGATGGTAACTTATTAAAATCCATTTCTAGCACATTGGAACTTAAAGTGTGAATAAAATTCATTCTCTGAAGCAAATTTTTTTTTTGTCTTCCAAGAAGAAGCATTTTATAAAGAAGAATAATTTTAATGTATAATGATCATTTAAGATTCTGGGTATCCAATAACATCTTTTAATACTATTTTAGGGGAAAATTATATTAGTAGACATCTCAGAATTGTACTTAGATAATTAAAAAATTACCTACAAAGTCAAAAAATTTAGAAGCTCAGAAAATAGAGATATCTGGGGAGAAACTAAGGCACACTTGTCAATAAGCTTCAATGCCCCTGTCTGCATAACTCTGCTGATAAAAACGACTTAATTTTGTACATCAAAAAAAAATCTTTGTGTGTCTCACCATCATAAACATAACTTCAGCTTAGCAGCCACTTTATTCATAAAATATATTTCCGTGAGTGAAAAACAATTTCTATTACCTTTGACTCTAGGAAATTTTCCTATATTCTGTGACTCTTCTCTGGCTTCTCATCCTTCTTATGAAATGAAAAAGTAGGCCCACAGAAAAGCATGTAGATGATGAACTAGTTTTTGCATACTGATTCCTTCTCTTCTTTTGGATCACCAGGAAAATCTTAGGAAAGGATGATACAGAATTACTTTAATTTTCATTTAAATATTCTGCAGAAGCATACAATGAGTGAAATAAACACTGAATTTGGAAATACAATGCTTGGATTTGAACTTCCACATTACCATTTATTTGTTGTATGATCCTGAGCAAACCTAATCTCTTTGAGTCTTATCTTGCTCATTTGTAAAATAGAGTTAATGATTCTTCTCTCACACATGTGTTGGAGGATTAAGTCTAGGGATCATGTGTAAAATGCCCAATGTTTCACTTTTCACATACGAAGCATTTTCCTGTTATTACCTATGCTTTTCCTCCAAGCAGAGATGTGAACCGGTAGAAGGCCCAGTAGGCTCTCTTTCCTCTCCGTACCAGGTTGGGGTGAACAGTGTGGAAATACGGAACAGAGTATTAGCCCATAGTGAAGGGCTCTGACTGCTAATGCCAGGGAACGTCATCCCCTGGACTCTAAACATACCTTCTGTTCTTAGGAACATCTTAGCCCAAGGGTTGGTTTGGAGGAGTCTTCCCTGGAGCCACAATCTATTTTGCTTCTCTACTTCTATGTATCAGCAGAGTCCCTGAAACAGCCCACTTCTGAAATCTGTGCTTGAAAATAATGAGATAATCTCCAACTAAGCAATCTTGTTTCAGAAAATCCACATCAATTTTCATTTTATTCAGGTTGAATTTATTTGGCAAGAGGAACGTGGTCAATATATATATTTTCTCTTGTCTCTCATTTAATACATATTCATTTATTACACATCTATATATAAACATATCCTGAGACTCTATCTGTACACCCTAGGTTAACTTCACTATATGAAACCAGGAAATATGGATCTTATATTTTGCAGGAGGTAAGTTGCATCCTGCCTTCATTTTAAGTTTTGCCATGCTTGTGTAGGGAGAATAAGATAAGGAGGATATAAAAGAGAATGTATGACAATATTGGGGATACTTCCTAGGAATTGCACAAGGCAGATATTGAACTTTGCTATACTAAGTACTTCCAATTCACGTGAACTTTACCCTCTGCAATTGGCACTGCCTCCCAAGGATTCAAGTTCTCCCGAGATTGTGTAGCCGGATTCCCAATAACAAGTCCATGCTTGTGCAATGTAAAGAGGATGCCACCAAAAAAGATTTCCAAACCAAGGCTATGGGACCCTAACTTGGGATTGACAGTATAGTTTTTTTTTTTTTTTTTTTTTTTTTTTTTTTTTTTTTTTTTTTTTTTTAAAGGAAAGACAGAGAGAAGGAAGGAAGGAAGGAAGAAAGGGAAACATTTTTAAACATTTTCTTGTTTTATTGTATTCTGTTTCTCCGTTTTTGTTACATGGGCTGGGGCCGGGAATCGAACCGAGGTCCTCCGGCATAGCAGGCAAGCACTTTGCCCGCTGAGCCACCGCGGCCCACCCCAACAGTATAGTTTTAAGGGGAGACAGTTTAGGGGAGGAAGGTCCAGCATTTTCAACAAAATGCTTGAAATTGTGAAGCTTTACAAATACGTCATGGCTTTGAAGAATTAACTTCCAAAGTTGGATCGTGTGTCTCTGTAAAGAGGATAAAATTGTGGCTAGAATGTAATCGTGGATGAGAAAAGTAATGGTTCCAGTGGGCAGCTGGGTGGGTGGAACATTTAATCTCTGCCTCAACCCTAATAACTCCATTCTTCCTTTCCTGTTTGCGTGACTAAAGTGCCCTGAATTCAGTTAGGGGTAATTGAGTTAAATCAGTTTCCTTCCCAAATAATGTTAAACTAATGATGTATGGTAGAAAAAAAGATAGAACTGCTTTGTAAACCTTTATTTGAAGCCCAAGAAGCAGCCCTATGCAATTTATTCCTCTCTGCCCTCCCTCTGTGTTTGAGAAATGAAGCAATATTTGCAGAGCAATGCATTCTTTTCCTCATGCTCATATCTATCTTTTTCATTTTGGAAAAGATTATTGAGTTCTGTTTTCAAACATCTGAACTCTTATTCTTGCTGTAGTGTCAGATCCTGCCATAGATTCAAGGGTACTGGAAGAAGGAACACTGAGAAGCTGCCTGCTGAGCAAGTGGCTAATTAACGTAATGCACTTTTGAAAGTCTTCATAATTAAAAGCTTTATTGGAGGGCAAGATGAAATCATTCACAGAACTTTGGGTTGCTTTAAAATAGTCTCTTAAACTAATCATTAATGTGCTATAATATAAATGCTGAATTTCATAATGAAATATTTTATCTCTATTATTTCAGAAAATTAGCTGCTTGTGAAGCTAAAAGGAAATGACTTGCTTGTTTGATTTTTTCATGTTTCTAAAATGAACTCATTTGAACTGGTATTTGGAGCACAAAGTGAATTCTTAGTCAGGGCTGCCAGGTGTGGCCATCCAATGTGCAAACCACACAATTTTAGGGAACATCACTTACATAGCTTGCAATGTGATGATGTCTTCCGGAGCTGTGCAACACAACAGTCCTGGCCAAAGGATTATTTTTAAAGTATATCTGTGGCTCCTCCTTCAACCAGCTTTTCTCTGTTTGTTAGGCTTTTCCTCCCTGGTGTACTGCTATGCTGGAGAGCACATTCAGATCCAGAGTTAAGCTGTACCAATTTTTCATCTGAAAAGGATTAAAACAAGGTCAAGGGATATTTTCTTCTGCAAATCTGTGAATTCCCTAATGGCGGAATCACCTTTATATTGTCAATGCTTAATAATTTAGCCATGAAATTAACTAGCAATGAAATTAGCAATGAAAATAACTCCTGGTGAAGTAATCTGCGTTAGTCAATTTCAAATAATGCTAAGAGATGTTCAGTGTGTAGTTGGTGTTCCTGGTCACAGACAATAAATGTTCCAAAAACTTTGAACCACTAGTGGGAAATTTTAAAACTACAAAATAAAGTAAAATTGTTTTTTATTTAGAAAGCTAGTTTTAAAGGCTTTCTAAAGATTTTGAAATTATATTGCTAAAAGCTGAAATTAGTTGTATATCTTTTCAGTGTTTTTTTCCTGGTGAACCCTGTAGATAGGATAATTAAATTTCAAAAGACAAACTGTTGGGAATACTTAAAGTATTTTTTTTTTTTTGCAAAATATGTTGCATATTTTAATTTTTTTTATTAATCAAAAAAAAGAAAAGAAATTAACACAACATTTAGAAATCATTCCATTCTACACATGCACTCAGTAATTCTTAGTATCATCACATAGATGTATGATCATCATTTCTTAGTACATTTGCATTGATTTAGGAAAAGAACTAGCAAAACAGCAGAAAAAGATATAGAATGTTAATATAGAGAAGAGAATTAAAATAATAATACTAATAAAAATATATATATATAAAAAGGAAAAAGAAAAAAAACCAAAAACAAAAGATACAAACAAACAAACAAACAAACAAACAAAAAACCATATTTCAGGTGCAGCTTCATTCAGTGTTCCAACATAGTTACATTACACTTAGGTATTATTGTGCTGTCCATTTTTGAGTTTTTGTATCTAGTCCTGCTGCACAATCTGTATCCCTTCAGCTCCAATTACCCATTATCTTACCCTGTTTCTAACTCCTGCTGGTCTCTGTTACCAATGATATATTCCAAGCTGATTCTCGAATGTCGGTTCACATCAGTGGGACCATACAGTATTTGTCCTTTAGTTTTGGGCTAGACTCACTCAGCATAATGTTCTCTAGGTCCATGCATATTATTTCATGCTTCATAAGTTTAGGCTGTCTTAAAGCTGCATAATATTCCATCGTAGGTATACGCCACAGTTTGTTTAGCCACTCGTCTGTTGATGGACATTTTGGCTGTTTCCATCTCTTTGCAATTGTAGATAATGCTGCTATAAACACTGGTGTGCAAATGTCCATCTGTGTCTTTGCCCTTAAGTCCTTTGAGTAGATACCTAGCAGTGGTATTGCTGGGTCGTAATCCATTCTGCCATTCTATGTTTTTGATTGGGAAATTCAGTCCCTTAACTTTTAGTGTTATTACTGTTTGGATAATATTTTCCGCTACCATTTTGGCTTTTGTATTATATATATCATATCTGATTTTCCTTCTTTCTACACTTTACTCCATACCTCTCTCTTCTGTCTTTTCGTATCTGACTCTAGTGCTCCCTTTAGTATTTCTTGCAGAGCTGGTCTCTTGGTCACAAATTCTCTCAGTGACTTTTTGTCTATAAATGTTTTAATTTCTCCTTCATTTTTGAAGGACAATTTTGCTGGATATAGAAGTCTTGGTTTGCAGTTTTTCTCTTTTAGTAATTTAAATATATCATCCCACTGTCTTCTAGCTTCCATGGTTTCTGCTGAGAAATCTACACATAGTCTTATTGGGTTTCCCTTGTATGTAATGGATTGTTTTTCTCTTGCTGCTTTTAAGATCCTCTCTTTCTCTTTGACCTCTGACATTCTAACTAGTAAGTGTCTTGGAGAACACCTATTTGGGTCTATTCTCTTTGGGGTGTGCTGCACTTCTTGGATCTGTAAATTTAGGTCTTTCATAAGAGTTGGGAAATTTTCAGTGATAATTTCTTCCATTAGTTTTTCTCCTCCTTTTCCCTTCTCTTCTCCTTCTGGGACACCCACAACACGTATATTTGTGCGCTTCATATTGTCATTCAGTTCCCTGATCCCCTGCTCAAGTTTTTCCATTCTTTTCCCTATAGTTTCTGTTTCTTTTTGGAATTCAGATGTTCCATCCTCCAGTTCACTAATTGTAGCTTCTGTCTCTTTAGATCTACCATTGCAGGTATCCATTGTTTTTTCCATTTTTTCTTCTTTGTCCTTCACTCCCATAAGTTCTGTGATTTGTTTTTTCAGATTTTCTATTTCTTCTTTTTGTTCAGCCCATGTCTTCTTCATGTCCTCCCTCAATTTATTGATTTGGTTTTTGAAGAGTTTTTCCATTTCTGTTCGTATATTCAGCATTAGTTGTCTCAGCTCCTGTATCTCATTTGAACTATTGGTTTGTTCCTTTGATTGGGCCATATCTTCAATTTTCCGAGCGTCATCCATTATTTTCTGCTGGTGTCTGGGCATTTGTTCAGATTTCCCTGGGTGTGGGACCCGGCTGGTTGAAAGGTTTTTCTGTGAAATCTCTGGGCTCTGTTTTTCTTTTCCTGCCCAGTAGGTGGCGCTCGTGGTGCTCGTCTGTCTGCGGGGCCCACCAGTAAAAGATGCTGTGGCTCCTTTAACTTGCCAATCCGAATCTCGCAGTCGGCCCGGAAAACCGCACGTGGAGGGGGGGTCACCGGCCGCCGCAGCTTGGGGGAGTGCCAGTCCAAATTGCCCAGCTGGCCCGAGATGCCAAGCGTGATGGGAGGGCCCCGCTATCCAATGTTCCCAGTCAGACCGGGGAGCCACGTGCGTGGAGGGGACCCCAGTTGACAGCTGCCCCGACCGGGAAAACACGCACCCCTCGGGTATCTCACCGCAGCGGATTCTCCCTGCCCATTCAGCCGTTCCAGAATGGGGTATGCTGTCTTTTTGGTCTCTGTCGTGACTCCGGGAGCTGTTTCGTATTGTTTCTGTTTCTTTAGTTGCTTTTCTGGAGGAGGAACTAAGACCCGCGCATCTTACTAAGCCGCCATCTTCTCCGGAAGACCCACTTAAAGTATTTTTATATAACTTTGCAATCAAATGGTGATTTTTATTTTGAGAGAAATTTAATTTTATAATTTTAGGAGAATATTCATGATTAAATGTAAAATGATCAAAGCTCATTGATTTTTCTCAGGAGCACAATTAGAAAATGTAAGTGATAAAGATTTGCTGGTTACAAGGAGGTGATATTTATTTTGCAAATCCATTTTTTTTGTATGCTGTACAGCGGAGTCACAGTTCATTACTTTTGCATGTGACTATACCATCACTGCAGCACTATTTGTTGGATTTTTGCTTGTTTTGCTTGTTTGTCTGTTTTTGGGGAAGTGCATAGACTGGGAATTGAACATGGGTCTCCTGCATGGCAGGTGAGAATTCTACCACTGAACTACCCTTGCACCTTTGCAAATCCATTTGTAAGTGGTTTCAATGGAGAATTGCAATTATGCAAAAGAAAGAAACAAACTGAAGACCAAATCTACAGGGATTAGTACAATTAAATAGACAATAAAATTTATAAACATAATAAAATTTACACACATACACAAAATAAAGCCATTGTTTTTATTTTACCAGGGCCTCTATAACAACTACAACACCATCATTGCCTTAATCAACAGGAATTTACTGTCTCATGGTTTTGAAGGCTGGAAGTCCAATATCAAAGTCTCAACAGCCCATGCTTCTGCTCCTGAAGTCAGTAGTGCTCTGGTGCTGGCTTGCTGCAATCCTGGGGTTTTCTCTGCCTCTGTCTCATGAAAAATGGCTTTGTCCTTTGGCTCCATTTGATTTGTGATGTCTACTGACTTCTGGCTTCTACTGATTGTGTCTGAATTCCCTTTGCCTAAAAGGGTTCCATTCATGGATTAAGACCTACCCTGACTCAACTTGGTCTCATGAGTTCACACCTTAACTAATAGTAAGTTTCAAAAACCTTACAAAGAGAGTCACATCCACAGGAATGTGGATTAAGACTTGAATGTGTCTCTTGTGATTCAATCTCCACCACCATCTAAAAACCTTAAACTTCATCTATTTAATTTACCTCTTTTTCTTGATAAGACTTCTGCATATCCTTTTGTCATCTCCCATCTTTTTCTTTTTTATCCCACCATTATATCCAGCTAGCCTCACTGCTTGCTTTTCTTATACTTGCAAAATAAAATCAAATCCAGACTTAGAAAGGAAGAGGTCTAGCTCAGATCTACTGAATCTGCAAATATCTCAAAATCAAATAGAAAAAGAATTTTCTTTTATAGAGTAAGAAGAGGTAAACAAAAATTAGCAGAAACTCTTAAGGAAAATTTGGTCAATCAAGGAAAAATCCTCAGCATGTTGTAAGAAGAAAAATAACCCATATGCTCAGCTGATTGATTCTCAGGATAAGCAGATAAGGGGGCACATTCTGCTTTAAGTACTTGCTCAGGCATAAGTACTTTAAGTACTTGTTCAGTACTGCTTGGGGACAAGCAGAATTCTAGGGCAAGTAAGGAGGAGAGAAGTCCGACTGAAGTTTGAGACAGATAAGGAAAAGGGTAAGAAATGGGCAATGCTGAACACTTGGTCACAGTTAATGAATCTCATGAAGTAATTCATCATTCATTCAGTCAAAAAGCATTTACTGTGTTGAGTGCAAATGTAATCTCTGAGACAAAAGATGAATCATTCTTTGTGCAATTATTACTCTTAAAACATTGTTCTCTGATCCTCTCTGTACAGAGGGAATCTTAGAAATTTAGATGTATTCTTCAGCCACATATATAATCATGTTCTCCATCAAAGTCAGTGCCCCAGTTATAAAGACCAGGTTTTGATATTTTTGCCTGTTTACTTTTGGACAGTTTGCTTTTCTTTCCTTGGAATGTGGCCCCCTCATTTTGTCAGCTTATTGCTACTTCTTTTCCAGATCTCAGTTTAGTTTTTCCTTCCCTCAGGCCATGTTGCTTGTGCAGGCAAGTCAATCTTAAATGCTTTCTTTTATACTCTCTGTCTGTTCCCTGTTAAAGTACTTACATTGTATATAATTGCTTGTTGAATTTTATGTGGTCTTCACAGAATGCAGGTTTAATGAGCAAAGAAGTTAATCACAAAGACTTGGGAGTGAGACACCCTGGGTTCAAATCTTGGCTCTATTATTTACAAACTCTACGAAACTGAGCACAGTATTTTATATGACTGTGTGTCAATCGCTTCATCTATAAATTGGGGTGGGAATAATAATAGTATGTTATAACTTTACAGAGAGGATTAAATGAGTTATTAAATGTTAAAACACAGTATTTGGCATATATGAGGTGCTTAATGTATACTAATACTCTATAATCTTAGTTCACTGCAGTTTATTATGTAGTGATGGCAGAACTCAGTAACCATTTACAAAATGAATATTATTCTCTATTATAAAATAAATGTTAGGACTAGATAGCACTGGAAACTATATAAAACAAACAAACCAAAAACACATTATTTCTTCCTTCAAAGAAATTTAAGATATCATTGCGGATGACTAATCTTTACTCATAAATCATTTTATGAAAAGGTAGTGCAATACCCCAAAGAATTAAAGACAAGGACTCCAGCAGATACTTGTATCAATGTTCATAGCAACATTG
This sequence comes from Tamandua tetradactyla, assembly GCF_023851605.1. Lineage (NCBI taxonomy): Eukaryota > Metazoa > Chordata > Mammalia > Pilosa > Myrmecophagidae > Tamandua > Tamandua tetradactyla. Next base: position 29,210,149 of record NC_135350.1, read on the forward strand.
CTCACAATAGCCAACAGGTGGAAATGATCTAAATGTCTATGAACTGATGAATGTGTTAACAAAATGTAGAACATACATAAAATGGAATATTATTCAGCGGTATGAAGAAATGAATTGCTCATACATGCTACAACAATGATGAACCTTGGAAAAATTATAATGAGTGAAATAAGCCAGATGCAAAAGAACAAAATATCGTATGATATTACCATATGAAATACTTAGAATAAGCAAATTCACAGAGACAAAAAGTAGATCAAAGGTTGCCAGGGGCTGGCGGGGAGGAAAATAGGGAGTTTTAGCTTAATGGGTACAGAGTTTCTGTTCTGAGTGACGAAAGCTTTGCTGGTGGTGATGGTAGCATTGCATTGTGAAAGTAGTTAATGCCACTTATTGAAATGGTACACTTAAAAATGGTTAAGATAGTAAAACTCTATAAATATGTATGCTATAACAATAAAATTTTAAAATGCACCATGGTTTTTATTAATGAAAATAAAAATGGAAAGTTTTGGTGATTTTCAAAGAAAAAGGTAATGCAAAAGGTGATCAAGTGGCTATGGTGGTAAAAAGAGCAGCTTGGATCAGAAGTCAAGATGGAGGTTAGAATGGTCTGCAAGAACGTTATTGGAAAGATAAATTTTGTACTAGACCATGAAGGATAATTGAGTTCTGATTAAACCCAAAGAAAAGGGCTTAGTTCCAAACAACAGCCGAGTTTGAACAATATTATTTGTTAAGTGAGTCGGAATTCATCTGTAGGAAAAGAGGTAATCAGTTTATCTCATAGAGAGTCATTTGGATAATTCAGAATCAACAATAGTCCTTTTTTTCCTTGAAACTACAATAAGTGTTTTGAATTACTAATATGATTTTTCTCCATCTTAAGAGTTATATGAATAGAGGGGAGATGAGGAAAAGGAAGAGAATAACTTAAGATGGGGAATATTTTAAAGCTTGTTTCACCTACTTCCTTTTCTCTCCTCTGAAGAAAGTAGATCAATGGAATTCAGCTTTCTATAACTCCACTAGACAGTTACTTTTCAAAAAGTTACCCCTGACTTTTTCTTTAAGCATTTATCTTTATGCTGAGTAGAAACACAGAATCACTAATGTTTTTTTCTTTACTTGTTCATGATGTTCAACTCCATCTTTCAAGGCCCTGGTGGTCACAATAATTCTCAGCTCACTTAGTTTATATAGCAATAATAAGAAATATTTCCTCCCCTAGAGCGTGGTGAAACTTGTTTCTTCCCTGGAGATATCTAACCAACTCAACCTAAAATAAAATAGGTTGGTAGTTTCAGAGTCATTTAAATAAGTCAGGAATTCTCTGGAAAAAAAAAAGGCCTATTTCTGTTGAATTCAACAAATCTGTGGACATGGAGTAGTTAATTTGCAGGCACTTGAAGAGCATTGGCATGTGAAAAGCAGTAAGAAAAACATACCAAAGCCAAGAAAACAAACTCAGTATAGACTCTGAGTTGAGAGAAGTTGACACCTATGAAAAACTGGAAACAAGAACAATGGGACCGGAGTGTAGACAATGAAAGGTAGAGAGATACAAATGAGGACAAAGAGGCTGGCAGTATCAGATTACAGGACATGGCAAGATATTTGCACTTCATTCCAACTGCCATGGGAAGTTATCAAAAGGTTTGATGAAAGGAATGGCATGGTACAATTAAATTTTTGGAAAATTATGTTGGCTTGAATGCACCCAGTTGGTTTAAAGAAAGAGAAAAAAAAATGACCAAATCAGTAGACAGTTATTTTAGTAGGTGAGAGATGATAAAACTTGGATTGCCTGGATGGCAGACAAATTGAAGATAAATCAATGGAGGCAAGATACCCGTTGGGGCTATAATCTGCATAGCTAGATTACATATTACAAGTGCAATTGAGGTTTATGGTTTGAAAAGTTTTGGTACTTGTGGTGCTATTTGATGATTTGGATACGCCTGGGGAGGGAAAAGTTTTAGACAACAAAATAGTATCGAGAATAATCAAGCATTCCTTTTGGTCATATTATATTTGAAAGACTTAAATGACATTTTAATAGGCTATGAAGAAGACATTTGATTAAATAAGCTTACGATAGAGAGAATTCAGATTTGAAGATGTAAATTTGGGAAATTTTAGAATATAAATTATTGTTAATGCCATTAGAATATGTGAGAACACTTTACCTAGACAGAGCAAACTTACAGAATAGGACCCAATACAAGTTCTTGAACATTTAGCCTCATGTGGAAGAGAAACAGTAGCTACCAATGGATGTGAGCATGGAGACGCAGAGGTAGGAGCAAATCAGGATAGTGTGCATCTTGGAATCCAAGAAAAAGGCAGGTGGAAAGAAGGGGAGAATTGTTAACAAAAATAGAAATGAGTCCTTGAATCTTGAAACATGTATTGTCAGTGGTGACTTTGTTGAGAGTTGTTTTAGTAGTGAAAAGCAGAGCTAAATATAAGTTAATTAAAAGAAAATGAGAGCCTAATATTGGGAATGTAATCAACACTACTGAATCACATGCTTGAAAGTGGTTAAAATGGGAAATTTTGAATTGTATATGCTATTACAATAAAAAGTTGAAAAAAGGAAGTGGGAGGAGATAAAGTCAAGAGAATCTTAAATCACACTAGAAGCGTAAGTAGATGCATAAAACAGTGAATGGAGGGGAATGTTTTTCATATTTTATATGACATTCCCCATTAATCCTATATTAAATAGGATTTTATTTTTTGTCGCTATAACCAGTGAGAAAATTGATTGGATATCTTTGTTTTACCACATCTAATATCTAACTTTGGTCTTAGTGAGCCACTTCTTTACATTTTAATAGTGGTGTTTTAGGAGAGAATGATATAAATTTACCATAGATGTACAAACTAATAATATGAACACAGCTTACCTAAAAATCTCAAATAGATGAACTTGGAACATCAATTTCAAGTGCAAGATTTTTTAATATCTGTTGAGCCCAGATTTCATCTGTGCAGAACCTTGTTTTCAACTTGACTCCCTTTTTCTATCTAATAATGTATCTGCTGAATGCATTTTGAAAAATTGCATCTCTTCCTCCTGGATACAGTACTGATAGCTGGATGAGTGTATCTAGGTGACCCCTCATGCATAATTTATTAGCAAATTTTCACAATCTCAATGTGCCTTCAGTGATGAGCTTAATTAAATCCCTCTTTTAAAATTCTTGTCAACTTCACATTTAGATGGTAAAAGCTATTTAAGACCTATTCTAGTGAGTCTCCACTTTATTTTTTATACATACATGTAGATATGAATGAATGGGTTACTCTAGTAACTGATGAAAGATTAAAAAGTAGTAACACATTTGAATTTACTGTCACTCAGAGCCACAATTCACTGTTCAATCACTGGAGGGGAAAGCAATAACCTCTCCATTATAAAATACAGCATTTTTGAGTGTCCTGCTAAATAGCCTAAAAAGCAGAAATTTCCATCTCTACCAAGACCAGCTGTCCATGCACAGGGAAAATTGGAAGACTTAAAATTTATTTGTTATTATATTTTACTCTTCAAGCTGTAACTAGTTTTTAAAAAGGTACTTTTCATCTACCCACAAGGATTTAGCTACATTCTATATTGAGAGAAAGTAAGATATTATTCTTTGTTATAGTCAATAAAATCCCAGTAAGTGGCACTGGTCTAAGGGTTTGTATTTTGAGGCCAGGAGTTCTCAGCACAAACCCAGGTGCATAAACAAGATAGGAGTCATTGAAATCAACTTGAATTTAAGTGGAGCTTTTCAGCACAATGCAAAGATTTTAGCTGACTGTCAGTTATACATAACTTGTTTTGCCATCTATATATTTTGATTTTTTCTCATTCTTTATTATATTCATATTTCCTTCATCAGTTTCTAAATGAAAAACACTTGAGTGACTTGGGATATCAACTTCTACTCCAAAATCAATTATGTAAACAAAGTTTCAATGATTTTAGCCTTGAAAATGTGCTAGGGCAGTTCCACCTAGAAGGTAAAATCTACGTGAGTTCTGCCAAATATTCCTTTGCTTACAGCTTTTAGTCTAAGAGTCTCTCTATAAATACATGAAATAAATGACCAATAATGAAAATGGAAAGTCTTCTCTATTTCTTTACTTGGATGTAGCTTAAATCTTAGTTGTTCCACCTTAATTTTATTCACATACTTCATGCATTAATCAGGAGTATTTTCACAGCTGTATTTTGGAATTGACATTGTGAAATAACAGGTCGTGTCAGGAATTCAGTGTGTAAGTTGTGAAATATATCATAGAACAATCACTCATTCTGAGGGACAAATGTATTCATCAAAGTTAGCACAGAAACAGAGGTTCACATTTGGTACCAAATGAAAAGCTGAAAATGTCCAACATTTAAAGTGGTGTTCACGTGTATGGGGTGGTTAGATGTAAATAATTTTCTAAAGAAAATAATTTAGTAGGATATCAGGTAGACCAGAATTTTTACTTTTTTGATTAGTTTGGTTGCTTGTTTATTATCTTTAGCTAGTGTGTTAATATCATTTACAGCATCAAAAAAAGACAGTTTAGAGAATGAAAATTGGTACTAAAATAGTTAACATTACATAAAATTTGAAATACATACAAGTATATTTGCATATCTTTGCATCATATCATCTATTTCAATTGGTAAAATAAAGAAATTTATTTAGATGCTGTGCTGGTTTGAAAGTGCTGTGTACCCAAGGAAAGCTATGACCTTTAATCATGATTTGATATTGTAAGGGCTGAAAACTTTGTTTAGACTGCTTCCATGGAGACTGACCCACCCAATTGTGGGCGTGACCTTTTGATTAGAAGGAGATATGGCTCTCTCCATTCAAGGTGGGTCTTGGCTAGATTACTGAGTCCTTCAAAAGGGGAGATATTTTGTAGAAAACACAGTTGCTGATAGAGATGCAGACATTTCAAGATGCTTGGAGTACTGACAGAAATGCCTAGACATGGACATTTGGAGATGCAGAGCCCAGCAGACATCATCATGTGTCTTTCCATGAAATACTAACAAAGCCAGAACCCAGAACTGTGGCTGGGATTTGCTAAGTGAAGGCCCACAGATGCTTAGACAGAAAACAACTGGCATCAGAAGCTGGAACCAATGGAACCAGGAACAAGAACCAGCAGACATCAGCCACATGCCTTTCCATGTGACAGACATTGGCCTTTTTTGAGTCAAGTTATCTTTATGTATATGCCTTGGTCTGGACATTTTTTATGGTCTCAAAATTATAAACTTGTAATTTAATAAGTACCAATTTTTGAAAGCCATTCTGTTTTCGTATATTTCATTCCAGCAGCATTTAACAAGCTAATACAGGTGCCATTAAAAAAACAGTGTGTACCAAACTCAATTTCAAATATAGTTCTTCTTCATAAGTTCATTTAGTAAGAGCATTGTTTTGTTTTATGATCCTGTGCTACAGTAAATATATATTTATTTGTTTAAGTTATTGCTTCAAAAAAAAGCAAATAATTGTATCTTCATTGTTGAACATTTTGACTGAATATTCAGACACACTCAGAAATGTCAGATGTTCAATGCGTTTTAAGCTGTTTTTGAACCAAACCTAATTGTCCAACTATAATTTTTTTCAGGTCTCAGTTGTTTGGGTCATGGGCTATTTTTGCAATGTCCTTCCTGAGTTAAAATTCACAAAACAGCTGATATATAGGACATTTACTCTCAAAACTTGCCACCTCTCAAGTGCTGTTTGGTGATTAAAGATATTTTGAAGATCTAGCTAAATATAAGTTAAGTTGTAGATACAATATTGTACGCAATACTCATTGTTAAATGTATTTTGGATTTATAATATCAAATTCTCTATAGAAAATGTTGTGACAAATTATTGTCATACTAAAGTCATCAAAGAATATACAACCAAAAAATATAGCAATGACTAGTTAAGTCATTGCTACCCATATAGTGCACTGCAGTGTCAAGCACCTGATGTATGAGCAAATGAAAAATAAAGAAATGTCTGAAGTCAAGAGGGAGAAGTAGATCTACAGAAAGTGCTTCAATTTATTAGATATATAAAATTATAAACAGTAAATTTTTGTCTCAGAGATACCTTGACAAAGAGTTTTTTCAGCAAAAAATAATGCATAATGCAAATGTTTACAACTATAAACAAGCCATGCACCTGTTTTTGATGAGAATTATGTGAAATATGATTATTTAAGATTTCAGGGAAAAATCTATAGCAGTGGCAAAAGATTTATCACTTCTGTGTTTTATACATCTTGTATATCAATAGCTTATTTCAGTCAACTACTGAAGGAAGGCTGAATAAACAATCAAAAATAACATTACAAAATTGTTGTCATATGAAGACAAAAGACAAAAAATTGTTTCCACTTAAAAACTAAGAAGTGTATTTTATGGCTAAATTAGATGAATTAACTGTGTGGTATTTTTGTAGTAGTCAGCTACAAAATGTATGAAATTTCTTTTCTTGCTTTAAGCAAGCAGTCCTTGTAGTGGTTTGAAACTTATGTACCCCTAAAAGACATGTTCTTAAATCTAATCCATTCATGTGGGTGTAACATAATTGTAGGTAGTATGTTTTAATGAGGCTACTTCAGAAAAGGTCTGAACCAGTTCATTCTGGATGGGTTTTAATCTTATTACTTGAGTCTTTAAAAATGAAGTGAATACAGAGAGAGAAAGAGAAAGCCATGGAAGAAAGAAGCTGAAATAAATGAAACCTGAAGAGAAAGGAGAGACCAGCAGATGTTTCTATGTGCCTTGCCATGTGTCAGAAGGGCTAAGGCTGACCAGCAGCCAATCTTGGGGAGAAAGCATCAACTTGATGATGCATTTATTTGGACATTTTCTTTCAGTCTCAAAACTGTAAGCTAATAACTCCTCATTGTTGAAGCTGAATTATTTCATGATATCTGATTTAAGCAGCTTGGGAAACTAAAACAGATTTTGGTATGGGAGTGTGGTGTTGCTATTGAAAATACCAAAAATGTGGAAAAGGTTTTAGAATTTGATAATGGGTAGAGGCTGGAAGAATTGTTTGGCTCTTGATAGGAAAAGTTTGGATTACTTTGAAGAGACTATTTGTAGAAATATGAATGCTCATGATACTTTTGATGAAGATTTAGAAGAAAATGACAAATGGGTTAATGGAAACTGGAGGAAAAGCAAGCCTTGTTTTAAAGTGGCAGAGACATTGTCAAAATTGAGTGATGATATTGGATTGAAGATAGAATTTGAAGCCAATGAACTTGACTATTTAGCTGAGGAGCTTTCCAAGCTCAATATGGAAAGTGCAGCATGATTTCTCCTTGTGGCTTGTAGTAAAATGTGAAAGGAAAGGGATAAGCTGACAACTGAACTTCTGGGCACAAATAAACCAGAAACAGATGGCTTAGAAAATTCTAAACTTCTGGAAAGTTTAGAATTTCCCAGGGAATAGTGCTCCATGCACATATTTAACTGACTATGGAACCAGGCAGCCATGTCAGTGCAAGTCAGGATTGGAGGTACAGTTGTCCAGGAAGACTCTGTGGAAAGTCTTACTGCCTGATGGTTTGGACCCATGAGTGCTGCATGCAAAGCCGACAAGTTTGTGTGTGTGTGTGTGTGTGTGTGTGTGTGTGTGTGTGTGTGTGTGTGTGGTGAGATCTGTTTGAACAGAACTATTGTCAGACTGAACTAAAATTGACAGAAAAGGGAAAGGTTGAAGGAAAAATCCACTTTCAGGGCATGGCCATGGTAGCTGAAATCTGGACCAAAGACAGCTTCTCAGGCTATGAGAGCAGGCCCACATGTGCGTAGAAAAGGTACCTCCTCACTTGAAGAGGGTGGACCTTTTATTTTTCCCATAGCTTAGGAAGAATCCTAATGACCAAGTTTTCTCAGATGACTCAGGGATGGCAGAGTATCTGGTCATTACCCCTGTGCTTGAAGAACTTTTATGCCAGTGTCCACAGAGAGCATGGCCAATGCATAAGTACTGGGAAGGAGTGAGGTTACCATTTCATCAAGCCCATAGGATAAAACATCATTCCATAGATGACTCTCAACCCTGAAACCTAATGGAGTATCAGAATTGTTTGGGACCTGTGTCCTTGTTTTCTTTCCAATTTCTCCCCATGGGAATGGAAATTTTTATTCATTGTATTGAAAATAGATGACTTGCTGTTTAAGATTCACAGGTGGAGGGGAATTGTGCCCAAGGACAGACCACGACTATAATCAATTTTGATGAGACTTTAGTCTTAGTCATCATTACTCTAATGACTTATGAGTCTGGATCTGGTGATGGAAAGAATGCATTTCACATGTAAGAAGAACATGTCTTCTTGGGCTTCAGAGGGAGGCGTGTGGTGGTTTGTAACTGCATGTACCCCAGAAAAACATTTTCTTAACCTTAATGCTTTCCTCTGGGTGTGAATGCACTGTAAGTAGGAATTTTTGATGAGTTACTCCCTTTAACATGTGACCTATGTCAGTCAGAATGGGCCTTAATCATATTACTGAAATCCTTTACAAATAGAATGAAATTTAGTTAGTTAGAGAGAAAATCCACAGAGGGATCAACCAGAAGCTGAACATCAGCAGAACCCAGAAGAGAAGGGAGAGAAGAGGAGAGATTGTTATGGGTTTTCCCATGTGACAAGCTATGGATCAAGGATTGTCAACAGCCAATTCCGGAACTCCACTGTCTTTGCAGAGGAAAGCATTGCCTTGATGATGCCTTGATTTGCACTTTCTTTTAGCCTCAAAACTGTGAGCTAATAAATTCCCATTGTTTAACCTGATACATTTCATACCTATGTTTCTTGAGCATCCCAGGAAACTAAACCACCTTTGTTAATCACAATTATATAATCCATGAAGCAAAATCAAAACAGACTATCAGCTACTACACAATTAAAGAGATACATATGGTTCCACTACTTCCTTCTTTGTCTTAAATTTTCATACTTCTAAGGCCAAACTTTAATAGTTCTCTCACCATTTTTTCCTCACTTTTGTGTGATTTCATTCATATCATTAAATTGAATAATACTGGTAATTAAAATAACAGAGCTCTATGGGAAACTATTTACTAGAGAATTCTTCTTATTCAAACTCAAGGAGAACAAATTTAAACTTAGTATCTGGATAATATGATAATATTACTGTTGAGAAACTGAAGAACCATTTTAGAGCCACCTATCAATCAAGAGCCAAGTCCTGTTCATTCCATACCTGAACAGTTCTTGTTTGTTTCCTTATCTCTTAACTCATTGCCACAAATGCAAGGAACTCATCATTTGAAAGATTCCATATCAGTTTACCATATTTTGGCCTTGTCTCCATCAACTCCATCTTCCACAATGATGAGTGTCCTTTAACAACAAGATGATTATGTTATTATTTTGTCAAATTTCTTAAGCATTCGCCATTCTATTTATTACAATGGCACAACACCATGCAATGAAATACATATAACTCTATTATTTGATCCTATCCTACATTTGAAATATCATCACATCCTTATAAGCACACTTTTGAAGATGGTATCCACTTGGAATTACTGTTTCTAAATCTGCCATTCAATTTTACTCCTAAAGTTTGATGTTGCTGTTCCCTATACCCGGATGCCTGTTTGCACATGCTTCCAGGTCAAGGGTCTCTTGTTCCCTAATTATTCTTTGATCTCATTTCTTTGGGAAAATTAATTACATTCTTCTTTGTCATAGTTCACTCTGTTTGATTCATTACAGTCTCATATCACTTGCATTGATAACATTTGTCCATCTTTTTTTCTCCTATAGGAGTGTAAGTCCCTTAAGGGCCCAAAATATGTATTCTATATTTATGTACCTTTACTTAGCAGAATGTCTGGCTCTAAATTGGTCCTTAATAAACATAGCCCAATATAATTAATACATCAATGAATACATTAAACAACACGAGATTTTTTCAAAAGAAGAATGGAGAAGTTGTTTTAATTTCCTACTAAGAAATACATGGCTGTAATGAAAATAACAAATTAAATACACAAATATGATCTTGAACAAAATATCCAAACATAAAAATGAACCTAATATATAACCATTTCACACCCATTAGAATGGTTACTCTTAAAAATAAGAAAATATCCAGTTTTGGAAATAATGTGGGGAAATAGGATCATTAGTTCATTTTTGGTGGGAACGTAAAATGTGCAGCTCATGTGGAAAAAGAATTTAGCAGTTACTCAAAAAGTTAAGAATAGAATTAACATATGACCCAACAATTCTCCTAGGTATAGCAAAAAGAATTGAAAGCAGGGATTTGAATAGGCATTTGTACACCAGTGTTCATAGTAGCATTAATTCACAATTTCCAAAAGAAGGGAGGAAATCAAGTGTCCAACAGTTGAACTGATAAATAAAATGTGGTGTATACATCAAAGGAATGTTATTCAGCCATGAAAGGAATGAAATTCTGATGCATGTTACAAAATGGATTAACCTTGAAGTTAATGCTAAGTGAAATAAACTAGACAAAAAAATGACAAATATTGCATTATCTCATTTATATGAAATACTTACATTGTGCAAATTTGTAGAATAAGAAATTAAAAAACAGTGTACCTGGGGCCAAGGTTGGGCAGGGAGTGAGGAGTTAGTGTTTATTACAGAGTTTCTGTTTGTGGTGATGGAAAAATTTCATAATAAATGTTGGTGATGGAAGCACAACAACGTGATAGTAATTAACACCATTGAATTATATATTTAAAATGGTTACAATGGAAAAAGTTAGATTGTATATGTGTTACCATAATAAAAATTTTAGAAACCATAAAGAAAAGAATAAAATATGGTAATATTTAATTCCATTTATAAAATGTAAAAACAATAATGGGCACAGTTTTAAAGTTAAAGTTCAGATACTGGTTGCTTTTGTTGAGGAAAAGAAAGTGATCAGAAAGGAACATGACCAAACTTTTGCACTATGGGTAATAATCTAATTCTTTCTCTGGGTGGCTGTTTATGCAGAGGTTTCTAGGTGTGACATTCACTGAACAATTGTCGTGTGTTGACATAACATTGATGTTCTTGAATCTCCAAAATATTGTAAACATATTGACCACACTTAGAATAAGTAAATTGAGTAAAACATGTTTTTATAACAAGTGATTACCAGACCTTCATGTAGGTTTATGATATGGGCTCACTTGACACCTACCAGAAGGACCCTTCTTTGATAAGGAGCTACATCCCCCAGAAAAATTGTTCTTAAACATAATTCATTCCTGTGGGTGTGAACATTTTGTAAAGTAGCACCTTGTCATGAGGTTACTTCAGTTAGGGTCCAACTCAATTTGGATAAATGTGAATCCTATTACTGCAGGTTTTTATAAACAGAATGAAATTCATGCAGAAAGCCACAGAGGCAGCTGTGAGAAGCTGAACATCCATGTAACCTAGAGAAAGAGGGAGCAGTCACAATGTGCACTGCCATGTTTCAGAAGAGCAAGGTTAACTAACAGCTAGTTCCAGAATACCAGTATTCTGGAAAAAGGCATCAGCCTGATGATGACTTTATTTGGACTTCTCCTAGCCTCAAAACCATGAGCCACTAAATTACCATTGTTTAAGCCAATACATTGCATGGTATTTGCTTCAATAACCAAGGAAATTGAAACACCCTTTTTTATTATTTCAACATCTTATAAAATATTCAATGGGAAAAGCACATTTCTAATAGACATGATTATTGTACAGAAATATGTCTCTTAATTAGTTTTACAAATAAATATATGTACATAGCTAAGGCTATTTCATCTTTCCCTATACTTACACCATCCAAATTCTCTCTCGTAGCATAGTAATGGGGATTCCATTTTACAAAAACAGGAAATTCAGCTCTAAGAAACATAAGTTGCTTGTACTGCGAGAGAAGATATTTGCAGGTAGTGTTGAAATGTTTTGCTGTCCTGAATAATAAACAATACAGAATGCAACTAAAAATGTAATGAGGGAAATGTGATAGAATTTCAATGTCTTAAACTTGTCTCGTTTTTCAATGTATATAACTTCTAACATAAGTTTTGATTAGCAGAGCAAATGATCATTTCTTCCATCTACAAATAAAATGTGCTTACCTGAATTCTCATTATTTATTTATTGAAGCATTTTAGAGAAACAATTAAGAACTTCTAATTGCATATTTTCTTGAAAGCACAAACTTATTCCAATGTACAACATACATGTTCTTATATACTAATTAAAAGTTTAAAAATCTTACTGAAGTATCATTAGAGACGATGTTGTGCAACTTTTTATTCTTGATAACACAACCAAATGCTCATTTTAACCAATAATTCTTTAACACCAAATTTCTATTTCCAGCATTATACTTTTTTACAGTTCAAATCTGGATGTGCAATCTCAAATAGCAAGCCATTCATTTCCATGGCAATGTGTTTAACATTTCTCTGTAATTGTTAAGTCAAGGATTCCTTGTTGCTTAGTAAATAGTTAGAAGCAATAGTAAAGCAAAATTCCAAAATTTGCACAAATGTAGCTCATTTTCTATCATTTTCTCAGAAGGAAATTTTACCATTAACCTAGGTGCCCAATAGACAACGTACTCAACAGTTCTGACACAAAAAGTTATCTTGGTAAATATCCTCAAGAATAAGTTGTATCAAGAGGATAACCTGCACCACTAAAACAACAAAAAGAAACTAATAAAAGAAGTTTAAATATAAACCTTCACAGTCAGTATTTTTATAGGATACCCCAGAGTAAAAAGAATCAATGGATAAATTAGGGAGAAAAGCCTGTTAGGAAAGACTGGAAATGATATGCCAAATGTTAGATGGAGAAGAGATTTATAGGAACAGTGAGGGGGGAAAGAAAACCACAGGCAGCAATGCTAAACAAAACAAAAATGTTTTTCTTCTGTCTAGTAGAATCAGCAAGGTAAACTACCAGTCAAAAAGAAAGAATGCCTACAAACAACTGAGACATCCAGCTCAGGGATTTGGTCAGGCCCTCTGAAGAAGACTGTTTCCATGTGTACAAGAGAAATGCATATAGCACTAAGAAGGCCAATAGAAAAACAGAATAGATAAAGCCTAACCCGATTTATTTTATACATTTTCAACTTTGCATGGATTAGAATATTTTTAATTTTGAGGATTGCCAATTTCACATGTCCATAACTTAATTAATATTGTTTTAGGCTCATTATAGTTACTACTAATAAACTTTGTATTAAGAATTTCTGGCTTATATTTCAGATTTTCCCAGAAGAGAAGGAAATTGTTAAGAAGTGAGAAATTACAATGCTATTAGATTAATTAATTGAAGAAATTTGCGAAAATATGCCAAGACTAGTTTGGCGAGCCTTGGTTCTTCTTGTCAATACTGTGAGCACAAATAATACTATTTAAATATGGAAAAATGGGCCAGCATTTTCTGTCCATCAGCATCTTTAGTACTGCTAGCTGATGTAATTGATAACCAATTTAAGAAGTGGTACTTATCTGTGTTACTGAAGACAGTTTCCCAGTTAATTCAATTCAGTAAAACATTTATTTCCTGTTATTCTGACAACAATAAGGACTTGGGTTGTAATATGACAAATCAATCCAGTGACAATACTAATGGTATGGGACTGATAAAGCCATTATTTCTCGCCAATACATTACTAAACGCAAGCTCCTCAAGTCCTCTGGGTGATTCTCTAAATACCCATGGGTCTCTGGAAACCTTTACTATGTTGTGGTAATCACAAAGTGCCCCCCCCCAGTTAGTCATCTGATTCAGAAGGAGATCACTCTCAAAGAGGTTCTCAAACTGCTTTTCAGGGAGAATATAAGAAACAGCAAATTTATGTTCCACTGAGTTGGGAAAAGAAAGTAATGCTGATTGCCTATTTACGTTTTCAAAACTTGAATAGTGCCTTCTTTACTGAATTCTGGGAAAATACGAAGGGGGAAAGTCTCTAAAGGTGAAGTAAGAAAGAAGAAGGGAGTCCCAATCTCATAACAGGAGTTCACAGAGACTTGAGTTTTTAAAGGGAAAAAAGTAAAAAAACGAAAAAGAAAACAGTTATCAAAACTTTGTAAGATCTCAGACAATCTTTTAAACTTCTATATTTGTTACTTTTGCTTTTATTTGTTTGATGGTGATTTTCATCAGTGCACCTGAGGTGCTTAAATATTTAGTAAATAGGTTTAGCATTCTAAACATGGAACGAAGGGAAGGATATATAAATATTAATATACTTTCTTTTATTAATTTATTGAACAAATATTGAGAAATTGTTACATATCAGATGGGGATCCAGAGGTAAGCAAAGTAATGGGGGTCCTGATGCCACCAAAGTTACATTTTACTAAGGAAATCAAAAAACAAACAAGCAAACATATTTAAAAACGTAGTAGTTAAAGATTGTGATAAGTGTTATTATGAGTGAAAGAAACAAAGAAATACGAAAGGGACTGTGTGCATTTTTTAGGGCCAACGAGGATGTGGCGAAGAGGGCTGATCTGAGAGATGGCTTTGCATTCCACAATATAATGTGGGAGAATAAAATCCCAAAAGGCAGAGACACTAGTAACAGCTAATAAGAAGAAAGAAATTGGGCAAAGCCCCTGAGACTTTATGATAATGACAGAATTTGGAATACAAGCATCTTGGAAGAACTACTTTTTAAGCATTAGGATGCCTGCATGGTTTCACCTTGCAGAAATGTGTTGGTTGATAGTCATAACCAGGAGAGGTATGTCTGGGAGTCAGTTTAGGAGGTTGATTGTTAGGTGCTAAGGTGTGGGGGATGTCAGAGAGATGCTTAGATGCTCTCACAGGATTGAGATTCTGCAAAATTGCTGTTTTGTTTATTCACACATAATTTCTGCTTTATGTTATGCTCAAATGGCACTTTTTCAGTATGGAATTTGGGTGAATGGAAGGGTTATCTAGTGATAAGCTATTGGGCAATGACAAATATTTAATTTTCCTTTTTAAAAACCACTGTCATAATTTATAATTATGCTTCAAATTTTGGAAAAATAAGAAAAACTTAAAGCCTATTGATCAGGAGAAAATAAAGGTAGCTAGTGGAAATTCTATGAAAATAGAGTGAAAAAATTACAAAATCTATAAAATCACTAGCTTTTGTATTTGTTTAATGTTTTTTCAAGACAAATTGAACAGAAACAGAAATTAGTATATGCTGCACCTTTCTTTGCATGCATGTTATGAATTTCATGTGTCTGGAATGAATCCTGTCCTTGACTTCCCCTTTTCTGAAGTCTTGGCTAGTGACTTTCTCCAAAATTAAGGCAAGACCCCCTTTTTAACCTACAATCTGCTTCTTCTTTCACACCATTTTACTCTTGTATAATTGTAGAATCATTATTTTCGAAGTTTTATAATGCCTGTCTGTCCCACATTAGACTATGAGATCAGCGGAGGCAGGGCCCATATCAGTCCTAATTGATGTTGTGCCATCTGTGCCTAGCAACGGGCCCTTCACTCTCAATAAATATGTATGGTTCAAGGGTCTGACCAGAGTCATTAAACAATTAATATGCTTCTTCTATATTTCCTTTTTTATGGGGCAAAACCTACTGATGGGCCAAGTTCATACTAAAAGCACTTTCATATATATCTTTCTTATTTAGCAAAGCTACAATTAAAAAAGGGGGAAAAATATCTCACTTTTGAATTCAAATTACAAAACACAGGAAACTTGGAGTTTTCCACAATGAATTATGCAGCATTTCAATATCTCACTGTGTCACAGTCTAAAGGATTCACAGATGACTTTTTTTGTTATATACTAACAAAGATTTTTTTATGTGTGCACTTGTGATTTTTTTCCCCCTAGAGTATAGGTAAAAGGAGTATTTGTATTTTCTCTTTTGTTTAACTCTCAATAAATCCAGTGATTTAGAAGAAAGAATCTTGCTTGTGCTCAATTTTATCAACCCTTAGAGAAAGCGAATCTGAGATATTAAACAGCACATCTCTCCTCACTTGCTGTGTTTATTGTGAAATGATGAAGAACCCTCTTCTGTAAAGAGTAGGCTTTAGAGGAAAATGCATTATTTATTTCCTGAGAAGAAACATCAAAAAGAGAGCATATTAACTTTCTTTGTAGCATTTCCATCTTCTTTTTAAAAATAAAGTAATATAGAAATAAAAAGCATTTGAGACATTAAGTAACATGCTATTCTCGCTAACGCTCTCTATGTGAGGAGACAGGTGAGTAGACTGTGAAGTTTAGAAAATCCAAATGTCAAGAATCTCTGATGTCTATGGATGAATATTTGAGATATTTTGAATTTAGAAGGTCCATAAAGAGTTGGGCAAAGAATAAAATGTGCATTTTTTTTTTTGCCTAATAGTAATGTTTTCCAAATTATTTCTTGAAAAATGTTCCAGGGAGAATTAAATGAGTTTTTGTGGACAAAGATGTTTAGAAAAATAATATATCACCTGTTGAGATTAGTGGTAAATGAATGTAGGTTAAAGACTGAGAATTCCAACAGAAAAAAAAATGTTTCAGTTTTGTGACAGAATAATTTATTGAGTTATTACCTCATGTTTAATTTTCTGTAATGTTCTCTTCTGATGTAGGCAAGTAGCCAGAAACCTCTGTGCTTTCATATTTTTGGGCCAAAGTAGAAGATACTTCAATGTGATCCATTTCTCTTCTCTTTCTGTCTTTGCAAAATCCTAAGCTTATTAAATAGAGAATGGTAAGTGTCTTTAAGGGCAAAGAGAGGTTGGAACAGAGATGTAAATGGGGAATTTGTAGCTGGAGAACCAGACCTGAAATTAGCAGATCCTTGGTGTAACAATGATGCTTATCTTCCTCTCTGATATCACCCTTGACAGATGAAAAAATTCACAAGATAATGGCTGCATGATGCATATGATGAGGGACCCAAAGACTTAGGTCTTTCAGCATTAGGGAAAAACCTCTTGCCATTCAGGTTTGACATAAAAGCCAGGAAATAGCTTATCATCGTAGAGCATGTGCGCTTAGGCAGTGGGGATGACAGCAATTGCCATGGTGACTAAGCCTGAGCAACATTCCACACAGCTTTCCATGAAACCATCTAAGCCTCTCGTGTTCCTGTGAAACCTGGGAATAAGAATATCTACTAGTAAAAAGACCCCTGATAACGACTAAGGTTAAATTTCCTGCCAAACTAGTGAAAGAGTGGCACAAACAAAATTGGATTTAGTTTGATTTGTAAAATAGATGAATATGATATTTCTTGTACACTTTTTAGTGCACCTTTTTGTAGCTTTTGATTTTTTTTTTTTTTTTTTTTAACATGAGCAGGCACCGGGAATCAAACCCGGGTCCTCTGGCATGGCAGGTAAGCATTCTTGCCTGCTGAGCCACCGTGGCCCACCCTCTTGTACACTTGAATGTATAGAATAAGATGTAGACACACTGCACATTTCTGTCAGAATCTTCTTCTCAAGTTACAACTATTAATGCAGTACTGACACAGGGGTTTCACAGGGATTCAAACACACATTACATGGATTTAAAAATCATATGGTCCTGGTGGGCCATGTTGGCACAGTGGCAGAGTTCTCATCTGCCATGTCAGAAACCCAGTTGATTACTGGTGCCTGCCCATGCAAAAAACTAAAAAAATCATATGGTCCTACTGTCCTATGAAACATATTTGAAGATTATGGCTCTGTAGTTCCCCTGTGAAAGAGTTTCCTCTGTTACAAGTACATACTGTCACAGGGAGATATTCCTCTCTACTACTCTCAAAAAGCATATGCACATAATTTAATCCGACAGCCTGTGAGAAAGATGCAGCAGAATGTTGCTCCTGATTCCATTCATTTTTCAAATACTACTGTGTGTGGGAAAGCTGGACTCTCTGTAGCCAGCTTACCCGTATACCTCCTCATGGAGCCTGTAAAGTAGATCCTTACCTTTGGCAAATCCTTGATGGGGGGGAATTTTAATAGCTAGCTGATGGCTAAGTGTTCTTTGTTCTGAGCTAGGTTAAAATAAGTCCAGATTTACAATTCACAACAATAACTCTGGAGCTAGACTTCTGGATTCAAATTTTACCTTTATTACTTAGTAATTGTAAGTAAGCTATTTTTTTGTTCATCTGGAAAATGGGGATAATAATGATAGCACCTTCTTTTAAGATTATTATCAGGATTAAATAAGCTAAAATATGTGAAATGCTTGAAGTATTTGGCACAAATTAAGCACTATATACATTTTAGTCTTTATTATATATATGTCTAATTAATAAATGCAAATAAATTGCATTATTTCAAAGGCTTATATTTTATGTCTATGACAACTCTATTCTTGTTTCAACTTACTTAGGTGTAAAAGTGAAAATGCCCAAAGGTCTCTTCTATTAACATTTTATAAGCCAAATCTTCATGTGTTTTAGAATCAAAATTCTATCAGTATGCAAGGTAAAAGAAGAAAATCAGAAGAAACATCCAGTTATGAACTCAGATGTGAAAATAGATTATTCCATGAGTAATATTTAAAATAAATCAGTTATTAAATCAAAATCTGGACAGCTTCTGAAATACAGTAAAATAGTACATCACTAGCAAATTATATTTCAGGTAAGAAATGAGAGATTCTGAAAGCCATTTAACACTTAACAGTTTTATCACAATGCATCATCACAAAGAAATTTGGTTCAGATGTAGAAGTAACTATGATACATGGAGAAAGTTCAAAGTTCACTGGCGGTGAAATTTGAATTTCCATAAGAGGTGGTTTAAGATTATTGCACTACTTATTAAAAGAATGAATGCTCTAGATTGAACTTGCACCAGTTGTCTACTATCTGTATTTCAGTACTTTTTATAGCATTCTAAATTTTCCTTTAAAACAGTCATTTTGAGAAGCAAAATTTTTAATACTTTAAAGTCAGGATACTTACTATGAGATTGTCAAGGGAAGTCAAGGTATGAAAATAGGACATAAGCATCTTGAAGTTGATTAGATTGTTGTCCCAAAATTTAAATGTTAAATGAAATGTGCTTAATAAATATCTCAATTTTTGTTTTCAATAAACTTTTCCTTATCATTGTTTCCTGAGATTTAAGAATGAAGAAATAATGTAAAGTTGCATTTAAATAAAGTTGCATTTTTAAATTTTCCTTCTGATTACTAAGAGATAGCTACATTAACATTTTCCTAAACCTTTTAGGAAATATCTGAAAAGCAGAAAATGGTATTCTGAGTTGAATAGCAAAGGCATTGAGATCTTATCCAAAGTGATTTTTTACATCAATTCCATTTTCTTGCATTCAAAGACAAAACTAAAAGTGAAATATAAAAAATATTAAAAGTCACTGTATTAATTAGGGTTCTCTAGAGAAACAGAATCAACAGGGAACACTTGCAAATATAAAATTTATAAAAGTGTCTCATGTAACCACGGGAACACAGAGTCCAAAATCCTCAGGGTAGGCTGTGAAGCCAACGATTCTGATGGAGGGTCTGGATGAACTCCACAGGACAGGCTCACCAGCCAAAAAAGGAAAAGTCTGTCTCTTCTGAATCCTCCTTAAAAGGCTTCCAGTGATCAGATTAAGCATTACTCATTGCAGAAGAAAAACTTTGGCTGATTACAAATGTAATCAGCTATGGATGTAGCTGACATGAACAAGATTTAATTCTATGAAATGTCCTCATCACAACAGACAGGCCAGCACTTGCCCAACCAGACAAACAGGTACCAGCACTTGGCCAAGTTGACACATGAACCTAACCATGACAGTCCACCCCTTATCAACTTGGCATCTATACATACCACCTTAAACCATACCTAATTTCTAAATAAAAAACAATAAAACACACATTTTTCTTTCACCTAACAATACTCAACTGTCCTGCATATAACTGGAAACACATTAAATCTCTCCAGAATAAGGTGCAAATCCTTGGGTAATATTCATTCTTAAACTTGATATCTGTTCTAGTTTGCTAGCTGCCGAATGCGACACACCAGAGATGGATTGGCTTTTAATAAAAGGGGATTTATTTTGTTGGTTCTTCAGAGGAAAGACAGCTAACTTTCCACTGAGGTTCTTTCTTACGTGGAAGGCACAGGATGGTCTCTGCTGGTCTTCTCTCCAGGCCCCTGGGTTCCAACAACTTTCCCCAGGGTGACTTCTTTCTGCATCTCCAAGGGCCTGGGCTGAGCTGCAAGTGCTGAGATGAGGAATACTGAGCTGCTTAAACTGTGCTACATTGCATTCTCTCATTTAAGCACCAGCCAATTAAGTCAAATGTTACTCATTGCAGCAGACATGCCTCCTAGCCGACTGCAGATGTAATTAGCAACAGATGAGATTCATCTACCATTGGCTCATGTCCACAGCAACAGAACTATGTGCCTTCACCTGGCCAAGTTGACAACTGAATCTAACTACCATAATATCTTACAACTTAAATAGTATAACATGAACAAAACAGCATTACAGTCCTCTTTTCTGTAACTGATCATGTGTTTGATGTTGATATTTATCACTACCTTCTTCCACTACCCATTCCATGTTCACTTTACCCTCAGCAAGCACTTCAGCTGGCCATGGTTCTTTGATGGTGAGGTGACCCAAACCTTCATTCCTGAAGTTTCAGAGCCATCAGTAGTCCTGCCTAGATTGGGTTGTTGCAGTTTTCCATTGATTTTAATCACAGGGCATGGTATTACTAAAAGAAGCCCTAGGGGATATCCTATATTTCAAGAAAACTCTTCTTTACCCCCATTATGTAGTTACAGTCCTGCTTCCCCTTGATAGTCAGGGTCAATCATCCCAGACAATAATGTAATCCCCTTCTTGGCTTGTTGATCCAGTGGCATAAGTAGCCCAAAGTGACCAGGTGGCAGTCTTAATTTTCAGTTCAATGGAATCATTGTTGTTTGTCCAGGAGGAAGCACTTCACATTTTGGAACTGAAACCTGTAGATCAGCAGAGCTCAGGGTCACAGGGACAGGAAGCAAAAATTTTCGTAGTGGACCACTAGGGGTAATAGTGAGTGGTACCACACCCATTTCCACCCCTTGGTTCCTGGACCCATGAATCCTGGCTATGGGAGAAACAACAACATACAGTGGATGCTGAGTCAGAGCATATACAGCTTCCTGTAGAAAATTACCCCAGGCTTTCAAGATATTGCCACCTAGTTGGCACCATAATTGAGTTTTCAAAAGGCCATTCCACCATTCTATCAATCCAGCTGCTTCTGGATGATAGGAAACATGTTAAGACCAGAGAATTCCATAAGCATGCGCCCATTTCTGCACTTCATTTGCTGTGAAGTGTGCTCCTTGATCAGAAGCAATGCTATGTGGAATACCATGACGATGGATGAGGCATTCTGTAAGCCAATGGATGGTAGTTTTGGCAGAAGCATTGCGTGCAGGGAAAGCAAACCCATATCCAGAGTATGTGTCTATTCCAGTTAGAACAAATCACTGCCCCTTCCATGAAGGGAGTGGTCCAATGTAATCAACCTGCCACCTTGTAGCTGGCTAGTCACCTCGGGGAATGGTGCCATATCAGGGGCTGAGTGAAGGTCTCTGCTGCTGGCAGATTGGGCACTCAGCAGTGGCTATAGCCAAGTCAGCCTTGGTGAGTGGAACTTCAGAGGAAAGGCAGCTAACTTTCCACTGAGGTTCTTTCTTATGTGGAAGGCACAGGATGGTCTCTGCTGGTCTTCTCTCCAGGCCCCTGGGTTCCAACAACTTTCCCCAGGGTGACTTCTTTCTGCATCTCCAAGGGCCTGGGCTGAGCTGCAAGTGCTGAGATGAGGAATGCCGAGCTGCTTAAACTGTGCTACATTGCATTCTCTCATTTAAGCACCAGCCAATTAAGTCAAATGTCACTCATTGCAGCAGACATGCCTCCTAGCCGACTGCAGATGTAATTAGCAACAGATGAGATTCATCTACCATTGGCTCATGTCCACAGCAACAGAACTATGTGCCTTCACCTGGCCAAGTTGACAACTGAATCTAACTACCACATGTCCACCCCTTGTCAACTTGGCAACTACACGCATAACCTTAAACAATATTAAGGTGCAAAAAAATTCTCTTCTGGCTGTAGACCTGTGAATCTCAAAATAAGTTCTCTGGTGTCAATATGCAAAGCAGGGACAGTCACAAGATCCATAGGGAGAAATTAGAAGGAAAACCTGCAGAGCAAACAGCATTGGATTTCAAAGTCTGAAAGTCATTTATACTTCAGCTTTAGAAAGTGGCATTTCCATCCTTTCCAAGAGCCTATGCAGTGGCCCACCTCTTTCCAAATCAACCTCGGGGAACATTGAGGAGACCACCTCTTTCTTGGCTCCACTCTCTCCAGGCATCAAGGTCAACCCTGGCCTCTCTGCCATTTCCAGGGCACACACTCAATCCCTCCATGTGGTGGCAGCCAGGCTCTCCCCAGTCCCCCAAGGAGTGTGCTGTACCTTATCCAAGTCCTGAGGTTGCATGACTCTTCCACTGCAAGTGGAAAACTCATCCTTGACCTTCAGGGTAAGCTCACCTTCTTTTATGGGTGGGTCCACTCTCTTGGCTGAGGTTTCTTGGCTTCATACCTGAGCTTCCATGATTCTCACTCTGCAAACTTCAATCTCTCCCTTTTGTTTCCACCTTTATCCAGGTTGGCAGTGGTTCCATTTACACAAACAGTGTCTTCAAACACTCCAGGACTTCTCCATCATTCTCTTCACAGGTCCTCCAAAATATTCTCCTTAGCCATCCAAAAAGCTGTTCCAATATATCTGGTATTTGCAAACCACAGCAGCACCCCACTTCTGGTTCCAAATCTGTTCTAGTTTGCCAACTGCCAGAATGCAACACACCAGAGACAGATTGGCTTTTAATAAAAGGGAAATTATTTTGTTAGTTCTTCAGAGGAAAGGCAGCTAACTTTCATCTGAGGTTCTTTCTTATGTGGGAAGGCTCAGGGTAATCTCTGCTGCCCTTCTTTCCAGGCCTCTGGGTTCCATCAACTTTCCCCAGGGTGATTTCTCTCTGCATCTCCAAAAGCCTGGGGTGAGTTGCAAGTGTTGAGATGAGGTATGCTGAGCTGCTTGGGCTGTGCTACATTGAGCTGTCTCATTTAAGCACCAGCCAATTAAGTCAAACATCATTCATTGCAGCAGGCATACCTCCTAGCTGACTGCAGATGTAATCAGCAACAGATGAGGTTCACATACCTTTGGCTCATGTCTGCAGCAACAAAACTAGGTGCCTTCACCTGGCCATGCTGACAACTGAATCTAACTACCACTGTCACAGTAGTTGTTCTGAAGTTTCACTGAAAGGGACTAGGAGAAAACAAAATTTAATAACACATTTGAATACTTTATACAGTTTTTCTGAGAACACAATGCATGATCAAATTTGGGAGTTATTATATTTAAGTATACATAGACATAATATATATAACTTAACATAATATAATACAGAACATAACACATATACTCTAAATGTATTGATAAAAGTTAATGAAACTAGGTCTGGGTAGATGGTGGAATAAGATAGGTTGCATTCACCCCGCTCCAAGGAATAACTAGAGAAGGAATGGGAGGGTGACTGAGACAGCAATTCCAGAGGCCCTGGCTGCAAAAGTTGAGGAACTGAGAAGCAGAGAATTGGAGACTGTCTCACTGGTTCAAACAGCCTAATGCATAAGCCCACAGCCTCAGAAGTGCATGGATGAGGAGATGGACCCCATCACCCAGCACCCTCCCCATGCTCCAAGTGCCCCCCCACCAATCCCCCAACAAGTGTAACCCCCCACACCCCCACCCAATGCACGTGCACACCACCCCCAGACTAACCTTCATCTCCTGCAAAAATGCAGTCTTGCCCCACCCCTTCCAAACTCTACCTCCCCATCCCTGCCCTCCTGCAGTGGTCCCCAGCACATAAAGGCTGTGGGTGCTTACCTCTATACCCAGGCTACACCTGCCCCGAGCTCATATAGTCCCACAATCTCACCCCAAATCCCCTGAGCTCTGTGTAAATGTTCATCAGTTTATGCCCCTTCCAGATCTCCATGCACAGCCCCCAGTCCTGCTCCCTAACTCTGTGCACGCTAACCTGCATCAAGCCACATCCAATCCAGCCCACAAAAGTACACCTCTGACCAGCTGCCCTGAGCTCTGCACATTTGCACAAAGGGCCCCATGACCTACAACAGCACATAACAGGGCCCTGCATCCCAGACCCATACACCCATACAACTCCAACCTCCCTACAACTGGATGCCCATGCTCACAGGCACCAGTGTAGCACTCCCAATCTACATTTATACCTGTGCTATTGTGCACTGTTGTGTCAACACACTGTTGTGCCCCACCCTGTGCCCCATATCCTGCTCAACAACCATCCCACAAATACAAAGCTTTAGACTATGTAAGGAAATCAACTTCCAAAGCAAACCAATTAAGATATTTACATGCCATGAAGACAGCAGAAGATCATTAAGCATATCATGATGCAGACAGATATAGCCCAGCCTAATGACCAAATTAGAACACTGGAGAAGACACAAACATTGGTACAAATAATCAAAGATATTCAAATAACTCCAACAAATAAACTAAATGGGATGGTTGATTACATAAAGGAAATTAAAAAGACACTAGAAGAGCATACAGAGAAATTTGAAAGAATAAATAGAAAAATAGCAGATATCACAGAGATTAAAGATAATGTAGACCAAATAAAAAACATACTAGAGGCACACAGCAGCAGGCTTGAAGAGGCAGAAGAAAGAATACATGAACTAGAGAACAAGACAACAGATTTCAAACACTCAAAACAGCAAATAGCAAAAAAAATATGGAAAAACTTGAATTGGACCTCAGGGGAATGATGGACAGACCAAAGTGTACAAGTATAAGAATTACTGGTTTCCCAAAAGGAGAAAAGTAGAGTAAAAGGCTAGAAAGATTACTTAAGACTATAATGGGGGAAGTTTCCCAACCCTTACTAAGGACATAAATATGCAAGTCAAAGAAGTTCGCTGAACTCCAAATAGAATAAATCCAAACAGGCCTTCCACAAGACACATACTGATGGGTCTATTAACTGTTGAAGAGAAGCAGATAATCCTAAAGGTGGAAAGAGAAAAAGGATCTACTATATACAAGGGTAACCACATAACACTGAGTTCAGACTACTCAACTGGCATTATGGAGGTGAGAAGACAGTGGTATGCTATATTTAAGATCCTGAAAGAGAAAGACTTCCAGCCAAGAATTCTTTGCATAGCCAAATTGTCCTTCAAAACTGAGGGAGAGATTAAAAGTTTTACAAACAAACAAATCCTGAAAGAATTTGTCAACAAGAGACTGGTCTTACAAGAAATACTAAAGGGAGTTCTGCCAGTTGATAAAATAAAAAGCCAGGGGAGGGAGGTTGGAGGAAGGCACAGAACTGAAGAGTACCAGTAAGGGAAACTTAAAGGATAAAAAGATAAATAGGGAAAAGAATATATGGATATGACAAATAAAATACAAATGACAAGATGGTAGATTCAAGAAACACCTTTTCAGTAATAAATTTGAATGTTAATGGACTAAACTTACTAATTAAATGGCACACTTTGGCAGAATGGATTAAGAAATACAATCTAGCTATATACTGCTTGCAAGAGACTCATCTTAGACACAAGGATAAAAATAGATTATATTTGAAATCTATTTGTAGATAGCTTTTTACAAAAAAAGTGAAAGGATTGAAAAAGATATTGCATGCAAGTTGTAACTAGAAGAAAACAGAAGTAGCTATACTAATATCAGACAAAATAGACTTAAAATGTAAATACATCATAAGAGACAAAGAAGGGCACTATATACTAATTAAAGGGTCAATTCACTGAGAAGATATAACAATCATAAATGTTTATGCTACCAATCAAGGAGCTCCAAAATATATGAGACGAACATTGGTAAAATTGAAGGGAGTAATTGATGCTTCAACAATAGTAGCAAGAGACTTCAATACACCACTTCTATAGATAGAACAGCCAGATAGAAGATTAACAAGGAATAGAGAAGTAAAATAACCTGAAAAATCAACTAGACCTAACAGACATACATAGGTCATTATACTCCAAGACACCAGGGTGTACATTCTTCTCTAGTGCTCATGGAACATTCTCCAGGATAGATCATATGCTAGGGCACAAAACAGGTCTTTATAAATTTAAGAACATTGAAATTATTTAAAGCACTTTCTCTGATCACATTGGAATGAAGCTGGATATCAATAACCACCCAAGGATGAGAACTTTTAGAAATATATGGACATTAAATAACACACTCTTAAACAACCCATGGGTCAAAGAAGAAATTGCTAGAGAAATCAAAAGATATCTGGAGACAAATGAAAATGAGAATATAAGATATCAGAACTTATGGGATATGGAAAAGGCTGTGCTGAGAAGGAAATTTACTGTTAAATGCTTGTATTAAAAATTAAGAAAGAACAAAAATTGAGGACTTAACTGCTCACCTGGAGGAACTGAGGAAGAACAACAAACTAAGCCCAATGCAAATAGAAAGAGAGAAATACAAAGACTAATGCAAAGTTAAATTAATGGGAAGACAAAAGAACAATAGAAAGAATCAATAAAACCAAAAGTTGGTTCTTTGAGAAAGTAAATAAAATTGATGGGCCACTAGCAAGACTGACAAAGTAAAAAAAAAAGGGAGAGGATACAAATAAGCAAATTCAGAAATGAGAAGGAGTGCATTACCACAGACCCTGAAGAAATAAAAGAAATCATAAGATGATACTATGAACAGCTATATGCCAACAAACTAGACAACTTAGATAAAATGGACAAATTCCTGGAAACAGACAACCAAGCTACACTGACTCAGGAAGAAATAGAAGATCTCAACAAACCAATCACAAATAAAGAGATTCAACATGTCATCAAAAATCTTCTTGAAATAAGGGCCAGATGGCTTCAGAGGGGATATTTATCAAACATTTCAAAGAGAACTATCACCAATTCTGCCCAAATTTTTCCAGAAAATTGAAGGTAAAAAACACTACCAAACTAATTATATGAAGTTAAAATCATTTTAACACCCAAACCAGGTAAAGATGCTATAAGAAAGGAAAACTACAGGGCAATCTTCCGAATGAACATAGATGCAAAAATTCTCAACAAAATACTAGCAAATTGAATCCAACAACACATTAAAAAAAATGTACACCACGACCAAGTAAGGTTTATATCAGGAACGCAAGAATGTTCAACAAAATAAAATCAATTAATACAGCACAGTAAGAAATCGAGAAGGAAAAATCACATGACCATCTCGATTGATTCTGAAAAAGCATTTGACAAAATTCAGCATCCTTTTCTGATTAAAAAAAAACACTTCGAAAGATAAGAATCAAAGATAATTTCCTCAATATGATAAAGGATTTATATGAAAAACCCATAGCTAGCATCATACTCAATGGAGGGAGACTGAAAGGTTTTCCCCTAAGATCAGAAATGAGATAAGGTTGCCCTCTGTCACCACTATTATTCAAAATTGTACTAGAAGTTCTAGCTTGAGCAATCAGGTAGGACAAAGAAAAGGCATCCAAATTGGAAAGGAAGAAGAAAAACTTTCATTATTTGCAGATGACATGATATTATACTTGGAAAACCTGAGAAATGTACAGCAAAGTTACTTGAGGCAATAAATTCAGCAAGGTGGCAGGATATAACATTAATGTGCAAAAATCAGTAATGTTTCTATGCACAAGCATTGATTTAACTGATGAGTCAGTTAAGGAAAAATATTCCATTCAAAATAGCAACTAAAAGAATCAATTAAAAATTAACTTAACTAGGGATATAAAGGACTTCTACACAGAAAACTTTATAACTTTACTAAAAAAATCAAAGAAGATCTAAATAAGTGGGAAGACACTTCTTGTTCATGGATAAGAATATTAAATATAGTTAAGATGTCAGTTCTACTCAAATTGATCTTTAGGTTCAACCCAACACCAATCAAAATTCCAACAACCTATTTTGAAGGCTTGGAAAAGGTTGTTACCAAATTCATCTGGAAGGAAAAGAGACCCTGAATTGCTGAAAGCATCCAAAAAAGAACAACAAAGTGGAGGGATTAACACTTCCTGACTTTAAAACTTATTATAAAGCCACAGTGATCAAAACAGCATGGTACTGGCAAGATAGAAGTATCAACCAATGGAACACCAAATCTATGGTCAACTGATTTTTGACAGTCAACTGAACTGGGACAAATAGTGGTTTCAATAAATGGGCATTATCAATAGCCAAAAGAATGAAAGAGGACCCTTACCTTACACCTTATACAAAAATTAACTCAAAGTGAATCAAACATCTCAATATAAGAACTAGCACCATAAAACTTCTAGAAGAAAATGTAGGGAAACATCTTCAAGACCTAGTAATAGGAGGTAGTTTCCTAAACTTTACACTCAAAACACGAGCAACAAAAGAAAAAAATATATATAAATGGGAATGCCTCAGAATCAAATGCTTCTGAACCTTAAAAAACTTTTTCAAAAAGGTGAAGAGGCAGCCAACTCAATGGGAGAAAATATTTGGAAATTACTCATTGGGCAAAGTTTTGATATCCTGTATACACAAACAAATCATACAACTCAACAACAAAAATACAAACAACTCAGTTATAAAATGTGCCAAACATATGAATAGGCATTTTTCTGAAAAGCAAATACAGATGGTTCAAAACCACATGAAGACATTCTTATTTTAATTGACTGTAAGGGAAATTCAAATCAAGACTAAAATGAGATACTGCCTCACACCTATAAGATTGGCTGCTATTAAACAAACAGAAATGACAAATGTTGGAGAGGATGTGGAGATTTGGGACACTTATGCACTGTTGGTGGGAACATACAATTGTACAGCTACTATGAAAGACAGTTTTGTGGTTCCTTAGAAAATATTGAGTCACCCTATGACTCAGCAATAGTACTACTTGGTATATACCCAGAAGAGCTGAAAGCAATGGTATAAACAGGCATTTGCACAGTGATGTTCATAGCAACACTATTCACAATTGTGAAAAGATGGAAACAATCCAAATGCCCATAAACAAATGAGTGGATGAACAAAATGTGGTATATACATATGATAGAGTATTATGCAGTAGTAAGATGAAGTAATGCCCTGAAAAACATGACAAGATGGATGAGCCTTGAGGATATACCAAGTGAAATAAGCCAGACACAAAAGGATAGATATTGTACGACTCCACTTTTGTGACCATGGTAAGAGTAAAATCAGAGGCTTATGATACAGAATATAGGGAACTTAGAGATACATAGAAGCTAGAGATGGGTGGATAACTAGGCAATGAGACTGCACTCAAATGTAAGGAATTACATAAAAGTAAAGACAGGTCTCTAGTGGGTCTATAAGTGATGTTACCATATTGAAGGTGAACATAATTGAAAGGGGTTGTATAGACCTATCTGTTCCAGTGATTAACATTGGAAATATAAATAAGTTCTTACAAGAACTATTGTAAAGGTATGATTCATGTACAAAGTGTATTCAAGCCCAGGATACCGGGGGATA
The DNA here is from genome assembly GCF_023851605.1 of Tamandua tetradactyla. Taxonomy (NCBI): domain Eukaryota; kingdom Metazoa; phylum Chordata; class Mammalia; order Pilosa; family Myrmecophagidae; genus Tamandua; species Tamandua tetradactyla. The sequence goes on from NC_135350.1 coordinate 29,239,804, forward strand.
AACTGCTGTTTCATGCTATGGGCTATGTTTAACTGAAAAACATCAGCAATACCATAGCAACAGCAGGGGTAAATAATAGGGGGAGGGAAAATAGTTAAGGGGAGGTTTAGATTCCCTATTTGGTGAGGGTGTGTTTATTGGTTATCTTCCTCTTGGGAACAATGAAATTATCTAAAATTGAGAGTGTTGATGGATTGTGGACCTTGGACATTATCCGTGATGCCTAATGAATGCAGGTGGCTGAAGAATGCACTGACAGAGAGGTAAATTGGAAAACAATAGTGCATATTTATCATCAAATATTGTGCTGCTACAGAAAGGGATGAATTTGTGAGATATGCAATGATGTGAATGAACGTGTGGGACATTTGGTGAGGCAAAATAGCCAGAAATGAAAGAACAATTATTGTATGGTCTGTTTTAGAAAATGCTTATAAGAAAACAAGGGCCTAGATTTTAAGCTCTTATAGATGCATTTTGTCCAGAGTGGTAATTATTATTTCTGACTTTTGAGAGGCTGTTTTATATGTCTATTACCTGGTATTTAGAGATAAGAATGAAGCCAATCAGGTCTGGATTAAGGTAATTCAGAACACAGGGGTTAGGAAGACATTGCCTATATTTTATAACCATACCTATTCTTTGAGCGCAAAGGAAGAAGGTTTTATTTTTTCTGGAAACTAAATTGTCTGTAGCACATAATCTCACTCAACCTATCTAGAAAGGTCAGTTGAATAACTAAAACACAGGTAGTCCAGAATAAGAATGAGGGCCTTTAATCCTGTATAGCTTAATATAATGCCTGGATACATCCTAGAATATATTAAGCAGATAATCAAAAAGTAATGGCAAATCTCTTGAGGGATGGGAGGAAAAAATATGAAACTATTAAACTTTACCATCAGAGAACCCCCTGATACTGTGTCAAACATTAGGGACACCCAAATCAATAAGCCAAGCCCTTGATCTTGAGGCTTACCCTTGTGAAGCTTATGTAGATAGTGGTGAAGCTTAGCCTGACTATACATATGCCTAAGAGTTACTTCTGGAGGACCTCTTTTGTTGCTCAGATGTGGCCTCATTCTCTCTAAGCCCAACTCCTTAAGTGAAATCATTGCCCTTCCCACTATGTGGGATGCAATATCCAGGGGTGAAAATCTCCCTGGCAGTGTGGAAGATGACTCTCAGGGATGAGTCTGGCCCTGGCACTGTGGGATCAGCAATTCCATCTCAAAAAGAAGTGTAACTAAGAAATTACCCGGGGCTGAGAAAGTTCAAATAGAGTCGAAAGGGTACTCTGGATGTCACGCTTACATAAGCTTCAGTTAGACATTGCATCCTATCATAACTTGCCAAACCCCAAACCGGGACCATTACAGCCAGTCTTAAAGAGCACCTAGGGCAATATATAAGATTCTACAATGGTTCCACACACTAGGTTAACTTTCCAGAAACCTACGAAGTCCTGATGGCTCCCTGGACCAGACAAGTCCTGAAACCAACTAATTCCGTCTCCCTACTCCATATTAGTGACAGACCCTTCCAATATGAAAAAGCTAGAATGGCCATAAGCCCAAATACCCCTAAAGAGTGGGATAGAAATATCAAAGGTGATGGTGGAGTTATATAGAGAAGATAGTGTTTAACAAATGAATAAGATTGCTGAATCATGCTGATATTTCTTTTAGTTTCCAGTATCTTAGAACGGCTATAAGTAAAGACCTAAAATTGTGGAAGTGAAACCCATACCAAACTCTGGAATATGTTCTACAAGTAACTGTTGTGCTGTGCTTTGAAATTTATCATTTTTTTCTATATATGTTATTTTTTACAAAAGAAGAAAAAAAAGTTGATTGTGATGATAAAAATAAAAAATGTATTCCTTCTAGCCTCCAATGTTCTGGAGTAGCTAGACGGAAAAATCTGAGATGATGGTATGAAGCCCATGTCAAAATCTGGGTCCTGTCCTGTAAGTATTTGCTGAAAAGTACTTTGAAAACTGTTGCTTTTTTTCTTTCTTTCGCTATGTTATACAATTAGAAAAGTTAAAAATATATATAATGAAACTAAAGGTTGGATAATATCCTACATTGATGATTACAGATTTACTGAATATAAGGGGTAGTTGCTACTTGTGGTTCAGCAGTACCTAATAAATTATTACAATGGTGAATGAAGGATTATAGATAGCTCTTATGTTTACTGAAGGAAGTCTATTTCAGGGGTGGTTTCCCTAATACCTGTTTATAGAGCCCTTCACGAATTTTTTCTACTTATTTTTTTTCAGATTTAGTGGGAAATCATTTGTTTGGTGATTGTAATTCTTTCTTAACTTGGTAAAACACTAAAACAAACTAGAAGCAAAAAAAAAAAATACTTAGTCTATAAATAAAGAAAACCAACATTTTCATTCTGTTTAATTCTTTATCAGATTTCCTCAATCCTTCTTTAAGTCTTTTATTTAGACTTTATACTCTCAGGACACCCAATTCAATTCAGAGAGGCAGTATTCTTAATATTTAAGAAGGTAGACTGTCAGGTTTGGAATTCCAGCTATTTGCTGTGTAACTTGCAAAGCCCCTACCTTCTTTGTTTCTTACTTTTTCCATCTATTAAAAGAGGAGAGTACTCACTTCTTGTTATTATTGTAGGACTAAATATGCCAACATATAAACTACCCAGAAAATCTCTTAGCAAAGAAGTATAATCTTTAGCTTTTTTTGTGTGCGTGTGCTGTATATGTTGGGGTCACATTCCATTCTTTTTTCCATGTGAGTATCCTGTTATTGCAGCACCATTTGTTGAACTTGCTGTTTGTTGGTAGGTTTTTGTTGATTTCTTTCTTTAGTGCATGAGTTGGGACTTGAATCTGGGTCTCCCAGATGGCAGGAGAAAATTCTACCACAACCCTTGCACCCCCTAACCATTAGCTTTTATCATCATATTTTCATTTGTTTTCCTTACCCTCTTCCCCTTCCACCTTCCTCTCCCCCTCTTTCTTCCTTACCCTCCCTCTTCGTCATATACATTACTGAGTTTGTTTATCAGTTCTAGTAGCTTTGTTGTGGGTTTTTCAGGGTTTTCTGTTACAGAATCATGTTATCTATAAATGGGGAAAGTTTTGCTTCTTCTTTTCCAGTTTGGATGCCTTTTAACTCTTTTTCTTGACTACTGCTCTGGCTAGAACTTCCAGTACAGTGTTGAATAGCAGTGATGACCATGGGCATTCTTATCTTCTTCCTGACCCTCACGGGAGCACTTTCTGTCCTTAACCAGCTTTCTCAGTCTAGCAAAATGTTTGTCAATTTATTGGTCTTTTTAAAGAACAAACTTTTTGCCTCATTAGTTCTTTCTATTGTTTTTTTTTAAATTTCATCTATCTCTATCCTAAATTCTTTTATTCACTTTCCTTTTTTCTTAGTGCTCAGTTTGCTCTTCTTTTCTAGTTCTTCCAGTTTTGACTCTAGGTTTCTGATTTGATGTCTTTCTTCTTTGCTAATCTAAGCATTTAGCACTATGTATTTTCTGTTAGCACTGCCTTTGAAGATTCCCAGAATTTTTGGTATGCTTTGATTTCACTTTCATTTGCCTCAAGATGTATCTTAATTTTCCTTGTGATTTCTTCTTTGGACCATTGGTTGCTTAAGAGTGTGGTTTTATTTTCACATATTTGTGAATTTTCAGTCACATCTCTGTTATTGATTTCTTGCTTCATTCAACTGTGGGCAGAGAAGACACATTGCATGAGTTCATATTTTTAAATTTTTTGAGACTTTTTTTGTGATCTAACATATGGTCTATCCTGGAGAATGATCCAGATGAAATGTCCTATATACATCTGTTAGGTCTAGTGAATTTATAGGATTGTTCAAGTCTCTGTCATTCTTCTGTTGAGATGTTCTTTTCATTATTGAAAGTGGTGTACTAGAGTCTATTAGTAGCATAGAATCATGTATTTCTCCCTTCAAATATGTCAGCATTTGTTTCATATATTTTGGGACTTGGGTGTTAGGTAAATATATATTTATAATTTTTATGTATTCTTGTTGAATGATCCCCTTATTGGTATATAGTGTCTTTTTTTTTTTTTTTATCCCTTTAACAGTTTGTTTCTTAAAATCTATTTTATCTGAAATTAGTATAGCTCCCCCAGCTCTCCTTTGGTTAGTAATTACATAGGATATATTTTTCCACTAAATGAAAGGATGGTGGTGAAAGGAAATAGTGGTGTTCTTCATCTCCACTATTTCAGTTTGATTGCTTTTGAAAATTTCTATCTCTTTACTGAGAGTGTGAAGTAGAAGAGAGAGCTTCTACCAGTTTTATGTTACATTTTCTTGATTTAACACTTGCCCAGTTATTGCAACTCTTTAGTTCTTTTCTGGAGCTCTTATGATTATGGTTCTACCAATTTTTGCTAGCTATTCAAAGAATCTTCGGGGATACAGAGCTTGGGAACATCTTATACCACCATCTTTTTTGACTGAAAATGTTTCCTACATTTTACACATTGTTTTCCGAGGTTTATTTATAACATTGTCTGGAAAATGCTCACATCTAATTTTGAAACCCACAATGTAATTGATCAATTCTTCCCATGGTAACCATGTTATATAGTTTACATATCACCCTCTGTAAGTTTATCAGAGCTGAGAATAGATTTTATGAGGGTCACAAGATCTCCTGTAATCACTGTCTCATTTCTGAAAAGAATAAAAACAATGGGCTATGTTCAAATACTACCAACTTCTCCTGACTGTCTCCACTGTCTCCTCAAATTATTTCTCCAAATGATTTCACTTTTGTCTTCTAGTTTTGGACACATTAATGACACAATAACTACTCTAGGTTTATCCCAATTGAATTAATACTGAATAATCACCACAATCACTTGTTAAATAGGTAAAACAAATTTCACAGGAACTTTTTCTTGAAATAATCCTCCAAATATCTCCACACCCCTCCAAAATATCTCTCTAGATATTGCTCTGATCTTGCCTCCTTGTATTTCACATTTATTTTATCTAAACTTTCCAAAAAAGCCCATAAGAATATTCCTACTAGAATTTCTTATATCCCAAATATCTGAAACTTCCTGACCTGCCTGAATGTCAGTGAAGAGTTTTCCCATCTGCAAGCTTTTCTGCTTCTCCAATATGGTAAAATTTGCTCCCTTTGAATTTCCAAGACACTGCTCTTAAAGCACTTTCTATAGTTTGCCATTTGTATACCTATTTATGTGAATGTCTTAGTCCTATTATGAAAACTTGAGCTCCTATTTTAAGTTTTAAATGTCTCATTTATTTTTATGCCTTTTGACACTTATATGGATTTGACAGCTGAAAAAAATGGAGAAACACAGAAGGTTAAGTGATAGACAGCTAGACAAATCCAGCATTCTTTCTACTATGCATATTTCCTTTCATTTGCCTTCAAGATGGTAAAGAAAAACATCAATAATTTACACATTTAAAGTATAAGTATAGACTATGGTTATGTTATCATGATAACTTTATAATTATAGTATACTTTAGAAGATTTTTAAATGTGCATCTCAGGAAAGAAAAGGATTTTACGTGGCAGTTTGCTAGACTTGTTTGAAATGTACAACAAAGATACAGCATTTTTAATTTTGAATAAACTCAATTGTTGGTTTAGATCCATCTCTAAGTGATAACAGAATATTAAATAGTAAATTAGTTTCTTTCTGTATTACCTATATGTAGGCACTCCAGGGTAAGAAAGGCTAAATCATCATGATCATCATGTGTTCTAGTTTGCTAGCTGCAGAGTGCAAAACACCAGAGACGGACTGGCTTTTAATAAAAGGGGATTTATTTTGTTAGTTCTTCAGAGGAAAGGCAGCTAACTTTCCACTGAGATTCTTTCGTATGTGGAAGGCACAGGATGGTCTCTGCTGGTCTTCTCTCCAGGCCCCTGGGTTCCAACAACTTACCCCGGGGTGACTTCTTTCTGCATCTCCAAAGGCCTGAGCTGAGCTGTGAGTGCTGAGATGAGGAATGCCAAGCTGCTTAGGTTGTGCTACATTGTGTTCTCTCATTTAAGCACCAGCCAATTAAGTCAAACATCATTCACTGCAGCAGGCACGCCTCCTAGCCGACTGCAGATGTAATTAGCAACAGATGAGGTTCACGTACCATTGGCTCATGTCCACAGCAACAAAACTAGGTACACTCACCTGGCCAAGTTGAAAACTGAATCTAACTACCACACCATGAGTCCAAGCTCATTCTAATTTAGAAACCCATCATTTGAAATGTGACTTTTAACTTATTAATGTCTCACAGTTCCTCATGGCTTCTCTACTTCTAGGCTAGAGAAGTCTCTGCATTCCACTTAGCAGGAAAGAGGACAGGACAATAGAAGGTTGAAACCTTTCTCTTTAGAAACATTTCTTAAAGTTGCACCTACTACTACCATTTTCATGTTTTTGTTCTGAACTTTGTTTCATGGCAACACTAATCTATGTAGGAGATCTTATGCTTAGCCCAAAACCAAAAGCCATTTTACTAAAGAAAATACAGATGAAAAAGAAGAAGGATGAGGAGGGGTAAGAAAAGGAAGAAGAAGAGGAGAAGGAGGAGAAAGAGAGAATTAAAGAATAAAAGGAACAAAAGCAAAAAGGTGAAGAAGAGAGAGGCAATGGACTTTGGGAGATAGCCAGCAGTCTCTACACACACACACAGTGAATGGACATAGCCAGGACTAAGATAATTCTGATACCTAAATATTCAAAGTTAGACTTTTTAGTCTTAGGCAATTTTTTTGTTATATATTGGAATTTATAGGTAATGCAATATTCCAAACCAGTTGTACCCAAATGCTTGGACATGGATCAGTAAATAAGTATTGAGCTAATCAAGTGACAAAATAAGAATTGTATAATGAATCTCATAAAGCCCAATTATTTTTTTAAATTCAGGATTATGCCTAGACATGGTTTTTAAGTGCCCAACTTAGTATGCAATGGTAGTGAAAGAATATGGCTTTCCTTGTTGGTTTTTAAAATATCCTGCTGGGTGGAATTAAATTTATCACTGCTGTGCCAATCTTCATTATTAATTATATTGTTGTTATGGTGATTGCTATCTTTCTTGTTTGTAAAATCCAAAAAGATCTAAGAAACATTTTTTAATTAAACTTTTAACTTTGAGATAATTGTTAATCCACATGCAATTGTGAGAAATAATACAGGGAAATCAAGTTCCCACAATGGTAATTCCTTACAAAATCAAAACCATCACAGGCATCAATACAGTCAAGAGACAGAATAGTTCCATTTCCATAGAATCCTTTCTGTTGCCCTTTTATGTCATATTCACTTCCCTACCCCATCCATAAAGCTGGGCAACCACTAATCTGATCTCTATTTCTCTAATTTTGTCATGTCAATAATTTATTCTTGAAATACAATCCCTATCTCTCATATCCAGCTATATATTATCCAATATGTGACCTTTTAAGATTGGATTTTTTTCATTCAGCATAATTCCCTGGAGATTCATCCAAGTTTTTGCATGTCTCAATAATTGATTATTTTAAATTATTGAGTATTATTCCAAGGCATGAATACACAACAAATATATTTAAACATTTAGCCATTGAAGAATTGCATCTAGCTTAGGGCTTTATGAATAGAGCTGCTATGAACATTTGTGTACAGGTTTTTATGTAAATATAAGTTTTCGTTTCTCTGGGATATGCATCCAAGAATGTAATTGTTGGGTCATATGATACTTGCAGGTTTAGTTTAGTGTAACAGAAACTGACCAAACTGTTTCCTAGAATGGCTATAATATTTTACACTTCCACCAGCATTGTGAGTGACTTCGTTTTTCAGCATCCTTGTGAGTATTTGGTGGTGTCACTATTTTTTATTTTAGCCATTTTGATGGGTGTATAGGGAGACATTTTTTTTTTTTTATACCAACCATGGGTCATCTGGGCAAAAAGATTTAGGGAAGTACATTCCAAGTTTATTTTTGCTTATGCTTTGCTTTGTTTGTTTGATTTAGTGTAACTCCATTTGAACTTATGCTTAGGAAAAATTCCTGTATCATACTACTGGCAGAATGCAGCTAGCTTTATAGGGCCCATATTCAAGTAATATAAAGCAAAACTGTAAATGGAATATTTAAAACTCTACATCTTGCATTTATTCATGTTTATCTCATTCATTCCCAAAACCTTATTGAGAGTCCTCTGTGTAGCATGTGCTGTGTTATTTGCTGAGAATACTAGCCTTGCCTTCAAAGAATTTATAGATAGAATACTGAATATATCAATAGAATTAGTAATGTACTTTAAAAAGTAACCTAAATCGGGATTGAAATACGTATCTCAGGAAAAAAGAAAAACATGTTCTTAATCTTGGTCCACATTCTGGTTGGTGTGAACCCACTTGGAAACAGGAGATATGAAGACATTATTAGTTAATTTGTGTCCAAACTAAATGGGTGTGAATCTTAATCCAATATAGCCAAAGTCCTTATAAGCAAAGGAAATTGGACACTGAAGGAGAAGCCAGTGGAACAGCTAGAAACTGGAAGTCAACATAACCCCAAAGAGACAGCAAAAAATGCTGCCATGTGACAGAAAAGCCAGGGAATTTCAAAGTTTGCTGGCCAGGCAGAAGGGACCAGGTCTGGAAGGAAGCAAACCTTCCTGACTGTGAAACTGTGAGCCATTAAAAGCATGTTGCAAATCCAAGTAAAAACTGAAGTAATATGACCAATGCCAAATCTTCTGCACAATTATTACTGATGGTTATGAAACATGAAAAGAAAGTCAATTAGTCAAAAAGAAGCATGTCTATATTTTAAAAATAATATGTTAAATTTCAATAAATATTACAAGATCTTGATACATTGCCAGGATTGATATTGCAGCAACATTTTCTGAAAATAACTCTTCTGTTAATATTTCGATTTTAATTGGTTAGTCTGTTTTAATGAAAAATCTGGGGAACACTCAACAGAAGAACTTAGATTAGATTACTGCAAATTTGGGGGAACACTTCCCAAATTAAATGCTTGCACTTGATAATTACATAAGTGATTCAGTTACTCCCTTAGCTTGAGAAAGATTTCCTCAAAGAGATATGGACACTACTGTGATTATTCACCCAGAATTAAAACAATTGAGTACCATCACAGGGTCCTGATATTTTGAGTTTGTTGAACCTGAAATTAACGCCATTCCCTGTTTTACCTATTCTCTAAGCCACATATGACACTGTTGATCCAACCCTACTCACATCTGGCTTCATAGATATTTTCTTATATTTCCTTCTAATTAACTGGTCATTTCTGAATCATCTTTAGTTAATCTTCTCTTCTCCCACCTCTAATGTTAGAGTGAGTCAGAACTGTATTCTAGGTTCTCTTTTCTATCCTTTCATGATGTCATTAATTCTCATGGAATGTACTGAAATTCTCAAGTTGCTTTCCATAGCCTAGAACTTTCCTCTGAAATATAAACTCATATTCCAATTGTTAATTGACATTTCTACCTGAATGTCTCACACACATCTCAAACCGAGCATATTTAGATCTGAATCATTGATTTTAATTCCCAAGTCCATCTTGATCCCCTTCGTTCTTTCCACTTAATTAAATGGCACTGCCCAAGTCCATCTTAATCCCCTTAGTCCTTTCCATTTAATTAAATGGCATTATCACCCAACTGGATGCTCAAATGAGAAATCTTGGAATCATTTCTCTCATTTCCTTACCTTAGCTGAAACTTATATAATTGTTTATGGTAAAAACAAATGTGAGGGTGGGCCACGATGGCTCAGCAGGCAGAGTTCATGCCTGCCATGCCGGAGACCTGGGTTTGATTCCTGATGCCTGCCCATGGAAAAAAACAGAACAAATATGGGACACTACACTTCATTTTCAGTGTCACCTCTTTAGCCCAAGCCACGAGCCTTCATGGCCTACAACACTTGCACAGCCTTTCAATGGTCTCTAGATCTGGGCTTATTATTTACAACCTATTTCTCATGAAGCAGCTAGAGAAATCTTCCAAAATCATCTGTTGTCAATAACATTACTCAAAAAACAAATATAATCTAAAAATATTTTGTTTACTAAAAAATAAATATGAACCATGATGCATACCTTATATGGCTTCCTTCTAAACTAATCTAGCTCTATTTACATACTACCATATTAATCTTTCAGTTCCTTGAACATGCTGAGTTCTTTTCTGCCCATATATATTTGTAAATGCAAATTCTTCTTGCAAAATTCTCCCCTGTCATCCTCACATATATTCCAGATGTATTTTTGTGCTCCACTTTAAATGTCACTTCCTCAAAAGGGCCTTACCTAACTTTGCCAATAAGTCAATATTCACTTAATCCCCATATGTCTTTTTAAGAACACTTGTATTAACTTCTAATAAGTTTATTTATTTTCTTAATTCCTTTGTTCCTTTTCATACTACTTCACTAGCTGTTATCTCCACAAGGGTATAGGAAACAGACATTTGTTGCCTTGCTTCTCATTGCATCCTCAACATCTAGCTAGTTCTTGTAATATAATAGAATAAATATTTGTGAAAAATTAGAGCAAAATCTTTTAGATAGGTCCATTCAGAGGGAATAAGGGTCCAGGATTTTAAAGATCCTTTTGGACATTGAAGTAAGTCTAAAATGACCCAAGTGTACATGATAAGAAGAAATCTAAGCAAGCAAAATATCTCATGGGAATCAGAGAGTCAGGGTTAGACAGTGATCCAGAAAGATTACCTGGTAGAATTAGATGAGTCTGGCCCTCTGTACAAAATAAAATCTGGGACCTGAAAGTTTGTATTATGTAAGTTCCGGCAAGTGTCAACCATGTTGCCATGCCTTAGAAACAAGTTCTGGATTTAGATCATGGAAATATATGCATGACTTTTGCATACTTGCTTATAAAGAACCAGAAAGCAATCATATCTTTAGAGATATTATTAACAAAGACAGTGTCCTAGTGGGAAATCATTGAAAACTTCTGTAGGGATTCTTAAATTCTACTGACTCTGGAGAGAATAGCTTCTATTACTTGCAAGATGATGCCTAAGCGCTAAATATCCATAGATGTGGTAGACTTCTCAAACCATAGACTTTGAGATCAAACCAACTTGGGTTTAAATTTGAAGCCAGATATTTAGAATCTGAGACCTTGGACAAGCCATTTAATTAATCTTATACTTAATTTATTAATCTTAGAGTTCAGATAAAATACTAGCATCTTAGGATTACTGTAAAGAATAAATGGTGGATAAGCAACTGTGGCTCAGTGGCAGAATTCTCTCCTGCCATGTTGAAGACCCAGGTTCATTTCCTGGAGCCTGCCCATGCCAAAAAAAAAAAAAAAAAAAAAAAGAATAAATGGTAAGTGTATGTAAAAAGCTTGCCATGATACCTGTATTCATTCAATAAATGATGGCTGTTATTATTCATTTTTTTAGGCTTTTGCTTTGAAAATTTTAGTGGTACTGGGAATGTACGTGAATGAGAGGAAATAGTGAGGAAAGGTAAATGACCAGAGGACTGAGACGCTGCTCTTCTATCTGCACACCTCTCTACACATCTACCTGCACACCTACCTGCACACCTACCTTCACTCCCTCTCCACATGGCTTTGCACATTAGGTGCATCATGTCTGTAAGGAGAAAGATGATGTAGTCTCAACTTCTGTAAGAATGTGCAGCTTATTTTTTCTAAAGCTTTTTAAGTGGGTTCTTCACTGTTTCAGCCTAAGAAATTAAATAAGACTTTGTGAGATGAAAATCCAATCACAATATAAAAATCACACACTACATGAAACAATGACTATTACACTAAACTGCAGTAAAATAGGTTGCTTGGAGGTCATTATTATTTCTATATTAAAGAAAAATAAGTGGATTTTTAACAGAGGTTTGTGGATTGTTAAAAATCCTAACAAAAGTCAATAGCAAGGTTGAAAATGAAGCCAAGAGTGAACTTAAAGAGTGAGTCTCAGCATGGGGATGAAAATATTGAGCACAGATCTACTGCTCTTTGGTATTCCTCACTAGCGAATGATAGGAATTTCTGGTTCATAACAATATTAGAAAGAAAAGAATTGTTCTTTCAGCTCTCAGGATGCATGAGATAGGACACAATACAAGTAAGAAAATTCAGAACAAAATTATCAAATAGCATCAAGTTCAAGGGCATAGTTTTGAACAGTACTTCAATACACAAAGAAAATTTGGCAGAAGATGAAAATGTCTCAGGCATGAAGGTCACTGCTGAACACTCATGAGCAAGCATAAATACTACTTACAGTCCCACTGGTGGAAATGGCATTGGCTTGTCACAGATAAAGCAAATAAAATTGCCATAAGATAAAGGGAAAAGAATCAAAGAAGAAAGTCAACTGGAAATTTTCTTGTGCACAGAGAGATATAAATATGTTGTTTTCCTATGCATGAATCCAGGAGTGCCATCATGGGTTAAACATCCATCTTGATGACTGCTAATCAAATGGAGGTAAAAAGAGCAGGCAAGCAAGCAAGGGGAAAGGAAAAAAGAGAGGAAAGATAGGAGGAAAGAAGGGAGAAAGGAAGAGAACACATCTTCTGAGGCAATGGAGGGGACAGGTTAGAGGAGGATTACAGCAGTGGGCACTTATTTAACATTTTTCCTTTCCTACATTTTTGTGTGTGTGTGTGCTGTGTGGTGGGGATTACATTTCATTCTTTTTCCATGTGAGTATCCCATTATCGCTGCATCATATGTTGAATTTTTGTTTGCTTGTTTGTTTGTTTTTGGGAAGTACATGGACCGAGAATCGAACCTGGGTCTCCCCCATGGCAAGTGAGATTTCTATCACTGAACAACCCATGCACTCCCCTTACCTACATTTGTATCTCACATATAACCAAAGTGTTCATGTGCCTCAGTGACAGTCAAAGTGCATCAGCTTAAAAAAATGCTATGGAATAATTTAAAATCATGTCCATTGATACATTAGAGAAACCTAAGCTTCACAAGGCAGAAATTTTTGGATGTTTACAAGAACCATATCATATTATGGTGAATCACCAGAATTTTAAATCATGAGTGAAAAGATGGAAATTAAGCATGATATATTCTAACATAGAAATACTGGGTGGGTTATACAGTAGACATACAAAGGTCATGAATAGAAAATCACATATTTGTTGAAATACTGTCAGAAAATTTCTACTGAGATGATCATTCTCCAAATGTTTTAGGAGGTAAAATAATAAAATTTAGTGCTCCAGGAAATGAAGGCAGAGATTCATATGAAAATTGTATCAGTATTAAATCTGCTGTATATTGAATCTTTAGTGCCACATTTGAGGAAACTGGAATTTGTTATTTTTGCTTCCATTTTGTAGCAAGGCATGTGCATGTGTCTGTGCATGTCAATTATTTTTGGATTTATGTTACAAGTATAAAAATGAAAGATTCTGCTTGTGGCATTATTATTTTTTTTTATCATATGTCAATGAATTTGTTTATTTCCTTACCATTTCAGTGTGAAATTGCTGAAATCAGAGACTGTAAATACAACAATCTTTTTTGATGTCCTTCTACCAGTCAGATGTCATTTTGCTGAACAGTACATGAAGATGGGAGATTCTTCTTGTTCTTTTTAAAAATTTTTTATTAATTGAAAAAAATTACAAGAAACACAAACATTCCCAACACATACACTCAGCAATTCACATCATCACATAGTTGCATATTCATCATCATGATCATTTCCCAGAACATTAGCATCAATTCAGAAAAAGAAATAAAAAGACAACAGAAAAATATAACAAACAGAAAAAGAAAAAATTCTACAGGCCATACCCCTTACTGATCCCTTTCATGATCACTAGCATTTCAAACTAAATCTGTCTTAACATTTGTTCCCCCTATTATTTATTTTTATTCCATATGTTCCTCTCATCTGTTGACAAGGTAGACAAAAGGAGCATCAGACACAAGGTTTTCACAATCACACAGTAACATTGTGAAAGCTATATCATTATACAATCATCATCAAGAAACATGGCTACTGGAACACAGCACTACATTTTCAGGCAGTTCCCTCCAGCCTCTCCATTACATCTTGGGTAACAAGGTGATATCTACTTAATGCATAAGAATAACCTCCAGGATAACCTCTCAACTCTGTTTGGAATCTCTCAGCCATTGACACTTTGTCTCATTTCACTCTTCTCCCCTTTGGTCAATCCCTTGATGCTGAGTCTCAGCTCATTCTAGAGTTTTTCTCAATCACTTGATGCTGAATCTCAGCTCATTCTGGGATTTATGTCCCATGCTGCCAGGAAGATCCACACCCCTGGTAGTCATGTCCCATGTAGACAGGGGGAGGGTGGTGAGTCTGCTTGCTGTGTTGGCTGGAGAGAGAGGCCACATCTGAGCAACAAAAGAGGTTCTCTTAGGGGTGACTCATAGGCTTAATTATAAGTAGGCTTGACCTATTCCCTGTGGGGTTAAGTTTCATGTGAACAAACCCCAAGACTGGGGGCTCAGCCTATAGCTTTGGTTGTCCACACTGCTTGTGAGAATATCAAGAATTCAACTTGGGGAAGTTGAGTTTTCCCCCGTTCTCACCATTCCCTGGAGGGGACTTTGCAAATATTTTTCCACCCACTGATCAAATCACTCTGGATTCATCAGGGCATCACCTGAACAAACCAACAAAATCTCATGTCCTATACAAAGTTCCATGTACTTAAGGTGTTCAATCAACTATCTACATAAGTTATATTAGGAGATGCACTAGTCAAAGTATAGATTTGTACCAAATAAACATTCTTTGCTTTAGTCTCACACATTAGTTGAAATTTTAAAATATTAAGTACCATCTATTTTCAGCACACTGCAGTAATGACATTCTTTTGTTCTTCCTAATGCAAAAACATTTTTTAAATCTGTACATTTAGTCACTATCATTATACACTCTAGGCATTCCTAGATTACACCATCTTAATCTTTATCGTCTATCTTTCTTTGTGATTTCATTTATGCCCCAGTCCTCCTCCCTCTATCATTCTCATATGCAGCTTCATTCAGCGTTTTGACATAATTGTATTACAGTTAGGTAATATTGTGCTGTCCATTTCTGAGTTTTTATATTCAGTCCTGTTGCATAATCTGTATCCCTTCAGCTTCAATTACCCAATATCTTCCCCTATTTCTACCTCCTGATGGTCTCTGTAATGAAGGAAATATTCCAAGTTTATTCACTAATGTCAGTTCATATCAGTGAGACCAAACAGTATTTGTGCTTTCACACTCAGCATAATGTCCATTCATGTTGTTACATACTTCATAACTTTATTCTGTCTTACAGCTGCATAATATTTCATCTTATGTAAATGTCACAGTTTGTTTAGCCAACTGTCTGTTGATGGACATTTTGGCTGTTTCCATCTCTTGGTAATTGTTAATAATGCTGCTAAAAACATTGATGTGTAAATGTCCATTTGTGTCCTTGGTCTCATGTCCTTTGAGTAGAGACAGCATATAGATGGGTCCTGTTTTTTAATCCTGCTTGTGGCATTATTAATTACACATAGGTAGGAGGACAGCAGGTCAGCAGCAAAGACATACATATTGGTGAAATATAAACACTGTAGATACAATAATAAGAAAATGAAAATGAAGGTGTATGTTAGAAACAGCAGGGAGAATTCATGCTGATAAGTGAGGCAATATGACACATTATAGCTCTAGCAGATTAGATGGGAGACCAGAATGATCTCAGTTTGTATACTGGAAATCATGTCTTCCTCTTAATATGCGAAAGGAGTTAATAATACTGACTGTGCCAAGGGTTAGAAACAATATGGTTAAAACACCTACAAAAATGTCTCTCTTCACTCTGGTTCTCAATAAATAGTCACCATTATTAATAAAAGCAGATTCTAGCTAAACTATTAATTCCAAAGAACTTAGTTTAATAGAATTCCAGTTTTTTTTTTTTAACAACCTGAAGGAATAATAAGAATGCAAAGACCAGTGACACTTAAGGCAGCAAGAAAATGTATCTTATGGTATTTGGTGACATTTTGAATTCAAATTTCTAATAAATGTCAAATACTTGCAATTTTTTAAATTTGAAATTCAAGTGAGTAACCCTGCAAAAATAAAGGGAGAAATCTAAAGAGCTTTTAAGTTCTTTCAAACAATATATTACTCATTATTAGGAAGGATTGAGTTAATAATAGCTATATCCACCATTCCCCAAGCACTTTATTAAATGCCAAACACCACACATATTCAGTGGCCTGCTTGATACTATCTACTGAATTTCTAAAAGTCATCTCAGATTTAACATGGTCAAGACTGAATTCTGGAACCTCCTCCCTGCTCAGTTCCTCCGCCTTAACTCGATCCCCCATTCCCAACACAAGTAAAGCTGCTTTTCTCTTTTCAGCCAATGGAAACTCCATCCTTCTAGTAGCCTAGGCTAAAGTTCTGAATTCATCTTTTACTCTTCTCTTCCTCTCACAATTATGCACTCCATCAGGTCCTATTGTCTATAACCTTCAAACACTATCTAGAATTTAACTACTTCTTACAACCTCTACTTCTACAATTTGGCACACGCCACGCTTGTACCTTGCCTGGATCAGTCCAATAGTCTCTTAAGTAGTCTTCCTGCTCAACATTTGATCCTCTCTAGTCCATCCTCAGCACTGCAGCCAAAGAGATCTTATTAAATTATACATGAGATCAAGACTCCTTTTTGCCTATGGTTTCCTCTTATCACTCAGAGTAATTGTCAGCATACATAACTTGACTTTGTAGCCCTACTGTATCTAGCCTCCTCCTACCTCCCCAAACTCATCTCCTCCCACTCATATCACAGTTCAGTGTCACAGCAATTACTCTGATAAGGATCTTTCTCAAACACTCTAGTACAGAGTTTTGTCACTTGCTGTTTCCCTGCCTGTAAGAGAATCAACACCCAAATAACTGCATGATCCACACTTTCTCCCTTTTTCATTTTTTTTCAGGTTTCTCTTCAAATGTCTCCTTTCCATTAGGCCTTCTTAAATGAATGTATTGTAATTTACACCCCTCCATATACTCTTTTTTTAAGCAGCTTTATAGCTAAGAGATATATTCATACATCACACAATCCACCCAAAGTG
Source organism: Tamandua tetradactyla (assembly GCF_023851605.1). Classification (NCBI taxonomy): domain Eukaryota; kingdom Metazoa; phylum Chordata; class Mammalia; order Pilosa; family Myrmecophagidae; genus Tamandua; species Tamandua tetradactyla. The sequence continues at coordinate 29,256,989 of NC_135350.1, forward strand.
TTCATTCAATGGCTTGGAGTATAATTAAAGAATTCTGCATTCATTACCACAGTCAATTTCAAAATATTTTCACTACTCTGAAAAGAAAAACCCAGACCTATCATAACTCCTTATTATTGTCCTTAGCATTGGTGTGGCACCTTTGTTAAAACTGAAAGAATATTAAAATATTACTGTTAACTATAGTCCATAAGTTTACATTAGATGCATTTTCCCATATTTTCACTTTGTAATAGTGACATATACTAGTTCAAGTTCATGAAGGAACAATCTCATATTTGCACTATTAACCAGTCATCATCCACAACAAGATTCACTGTGTCATACAGTTCCATGTTTTATCCTCTAGCTTTCCATCTCGTGACACACACAACCTTAAACTTCCCCTTCAACCGTAAACACACACATAAACAATGCTGTTAATTACACTCACAAAAATGTGCTACCATCACCTCTATCCATTTGCAAACAGTTAAAATGAGTGTAATTAAAAATTCTGTACAAATTAAGCATCAGCTCTCCATTTTTCTGCCCTCATTCTATTTCTTAGCAATCTATATTCTAGATTATAACTCTATAAGTTTGCTTATAATTATTTCATGTTGGTAAAATCATGCAATATTTGTTCTTTTGGTTCTGGCTTATTTCACTCAACATAATGTCCTCAAGATTCATCCATGTTGTGGCATTCCTTCTTACAGGTGAATAATATTCCATCATATGAATATGCCACATTTTTGTTTGTCCATTCTTGGGTTGATGGACTCTTGGGTTATTTCCATCTTTTGGCAATTGAGAATAATTCTGGTATGAATACTGGTGTGCAAATGTCTCTGCATGTCCCTACTTTCAGTTCTTCTGGGGATATTCCCAGTAGCTACATTGCCAGATCATATAGCAATTCTATGCTTAGCTTCTTGAGAAACTGCCAAATTGTCTTCCAGAGTGGCTGAATCATTATACATTTCCACCAGCAGTGAATGAATGTTCCTATTTCTCCACATCTTCTCCAAAACTAATAGTTTTTCATTTTTATAATTGCTAGATTTCTAGTAGGTGTGAAATAAATATGTTGCAGTTTTGATTTACATTTCCTTAGCAACTAGTGATATTGAACTATTCATGTGCTTTTTAGCCATTTGTATTTCCTCTGTGAAAAAATGTCTATTGAAGCCCTTTGCCCATTTTTAAAATTGGGTTATTTGTCTTTTTATTGTTGAGTTGTAGATTTCTTTATTTATTCTGGATAGATATCAGATCCTTATCAGCTATGTGGGTTTCCAAATATTTTCTACCATTGTGTGGGCTTCATTCATACTTTATTGATAAAGTCTTTTCAAATGCCAAAGTGTTTAATTTTGAGGAGCTTCCACTTATTTTTTTTTCTTTCATTGTTTGTGTTCTGGGTGTAAAGTCGAAGCAACCATTGCTTATCATGATATCTTAAAGATGCTTCCCTACATTTTCTTCCAGAAGTTTGATGTCATGGCTCTTTTAAGCCATTTTGTATAAAATAGGAGATAGGAGTCTCATTTGTGTAAGGTATGAGATATAATTCTGGGGTAATAAATGAGACAGGGGCCTCTTTAATTCTTTTGGATACAGATAACCAGTTCTCCCAGCACCATTTGTTGAAGAGATTATTCTGTCCTAGTGGAACAGACTCAGAAGCCTTGTAAAAACCAATTGACCATAGATGTGAGGTTCTATTTCTGAACTCTCAGTTTGATTCCATTGGTCAATATATCTATTTTTATAGCAGTACCACGTTGTTTTGACTACTGCCGCTTGTAATATGCTTTAAAGTCAGGAATTGTGAGTCCTCCATTTTTTTTTTCAATACTTTGTTTTGTTTTTTTAGGGATCTTTACCTTTACAATTAAATTTGATAGTTGGTTTTTCCATTTATGAAGAGTGAGATGTAAATTTGATTGGAATTGCATTGAATCTGTAAAAGAATTTGAGTAGAATTGATAACTTAATATTTAGTAATCCAATCCATGCACAAATAATGTTATTCCTATTATTTAGGTCTTTGATTACTTTTAGCAATTTTTATAGTTTTCTGTGTATAGTTACTTTACATCTGTGCCAGTTTGAAAAGATTATGTACCCTAGAAAAGTCATGTTTTAATCCTGATCCATCTTGTGGAAGCAGTCATTTCTTTTGGTCTCTATTCATTACTGTAGGTGGGAAAATTGATTAAATTGTCTCCTTGGAGATGAGACTCACCCAATTGTGGGTATTAACCTTTGATTAGAGGGAGATGTGGCTCCACCCATTCCAAGTTGGTCTTAATTAATTTCCTGACATCCTTTAAAAGAGGAAACATTTTGGAAAGATATTCAAAGCTATGGGAGAGCTAAAAGAACCATGAGAGCCCATGCAGCCAGTGACCTTTGGAGATGAAGAAGGAATATGCCTCTGGGAGAGCTTTATGAAACAAGAAGCCTGGAGAGAAAACTAGCAGACTCCTAAGTTTGCCATGGGCCTTTCTAGTTGAGATAGAAACCCTGAACTTCATCAGTTTTTTTGTGTGAAGGTGATCTCTTGGTGCTTTAATTTGGACTTTTCTATAGGCTTGCTTTAATTTGGACATTTTCATGGCCTTAGAACTGTAAATTTGCAGCTTAATAAAGTCCTCCTTTTAAAAGCCATTCTGCTTCTGGTATATCACATTCTGGCAGTTAGCAAACTAGAACAACATTCATGGTTAAATTTGTTCTTAGATATTTTATTTTAGTTTCTCTTGTAAATGGAATTTTCCCCTTAATTCCCTCCTCAGATTGCACATTATTAGCATATTGAAGCACTACTAAGTTTTGGATGTTGATCTTGTATCAACACTTTGCTGAACTCATTTATTAACTGTATTAGCTTTCTTGTAGACTTCTTGGGACTTTCTATATATATATATATATAGGACCATGTCATTTGCAAATAATGAAAATTTTACTTCTTCCTTTCCAAGTTGGATGTTTTTCATTATTTTTTTTTCTTGCCTAACTGATCTGGCTAGAACTTCTAACACAGTGTTGAATGACCTTGGTGACAGTGGACATCCTTATATTGATCCAGATCTTAGAAATTTTTTGTCTTTCACCATTTAATACAATGTCAGCTGTGTTTTTTCTCTATACACCCTTATCTTGTTGAGAAAATTTTTTCTTCCATTTCTATCTTTAGAATGTTTTTATCAAAAAAAAAAATGTCAGGTTTTACCAAATAACTTTTCCGTGTCAATTGAGATGATCATGTGTTTTTTTATGCTTTGATTTATTAATGTGGTATATTACATGAATTGGTTTTCTTGTGTCGATCCACTTCTACCTGAGACAAAGTCAAGTTGATCATTATACTAATTATTTATTTATTTTTCGCATGGGCAGGGACCAGGAATCGAACCCGGGTCTCCAGCATGGCAGATGAGAACCCTGCCTGCTGAGCCACTGTGGCCCACTTTATGTATAATTCTTTTAATGTGCTGTTGGATTTGATTTGCATACATTGTGTTGAGGATTTTTGCATCTATGTTTTTTAGAAAAATTGATCTTTAATTTTATTTTCTTGTAGAATTTTTACCTGGTTTTGGTATTAGGTGATGTTGGCTTTATAGAATGAGTTTGATAATTTTCTCTCCTCTTCAATTTTTTGAAAGAATTTGAGAAGGATTGGCATTAATTATTCTTAGAATGATTGGTAGAATTCACCTGTGAAGCCATCTGGTCCTGGGCTTTTTCTTTTTTTGGGGGGGGGGATTGTGACGATTTTCAATTTTTTAAATTTAATTTAATTTAATTGGTCTGCTGAGATATTCAACATTTTGTAGAGTCAACGTAGGTTGTTCATGTATTTCTAGAAATTTTTCCATTTTACCTAAGTTGTCTAATTTATAGGCATGTGGTTATTCATAGTATCCTCTTATATTCCTTTTTATTTCAGTGGAGTCAGCAGTAATGTCTCCCTTCTCATTCTGATTATATTTATTTTCATTTCTCTTTTTTCTTCATCAGTCTAGTTAGGCATTTGTCATTTTTATTGATCTCACAGGACAAACTTTGGGTTTTATTGATTCTCTCCATTTTTCTTATTGTCAATTTCATTTATTTTTGCTCTTATCTTTTTAAATTCTTTCTTCTGCTTGCTTTGGGATTGATTTGCTGTTCTTGTTTTAGTACCTCCTGGTGTGCAGTTTTGTCTTTGATTTCAGCTCATTCCTCTTTTTTTAATGTAGGTACTTAAGGCTATAATTTTCAATTTCAATACTGTGTTCACTGCATCCACCACATTTTGATATGTCTCATTTTAATTTATCTCAAGATATTTACAGATTTCTCTTGCAGCTTATTCTTTGATGCACTGATTGTTTTAAGAGTATGTTGTTTAACCTACATATATTTGTGAATTTTCCAGTTCTCTGCCTGTTATTGATTTCCAGTTCATTCCATTATGATCAGAGAAAGTTCTTTGTATAATTTCATGAATAATTTCAATCTTTTTAAATGGGCTGAGACTTTTTTTGTGACCCAATTTGTGGTTTATACTAGAGAAGGATCTATGAGTACTTGACACGAATGTACATCTTGCTGTTTTGGTATGGAGCGTTTGGTTTATGTCTAGTTTATCATATTATTCAAGTTCTCTCTTTTCTTATTGATCCTCTTTCTGTATTTTCTTTCTATTGATGACAGTGATGTATTGAAGTTCCTGAGTATTACTCTAGAGATGTCTACTTTTCTCTTCAATTTTATCAGTGTTTGCCTCATGTATTTTGGGGACCCATGATTAGGCACATAAATATATATGATTGTTACTTCTTCTCAGTGGATTTACCCTATTATAATATATAGTGCACTTTTGTCACTTATAATAGTTTTGCATTTAAAGTTAATTTTCTCTGATATTAGTATAGCAGCCCCAGCTCTTTTATGACTACTTGTTGAATGAAATATGTTTTTTCAACTTTTCACTTTCAACCTATTTGTGTCCTTGGGTTTAAGGTGGACCTCAGGCAGATGGATTACACTTCATTATCCATTCTGCCAATCTGTGTCTTTTGATTGGGAAATTTAATCCATTAACAATAAATAATATTACCATATAGGCAAGACTTACTTCCACCATTTTATTCTTTAGTTTTTATATGTCATATCTTATTTCTGCCTCTCTTTTCACCCTTTTAGTTACCTTTACTGAAAATCTTCTCTCTCTCCTGTCTTTTCTTTTCAACCTACCAAATGCCCTTGTAGATTAGATTTGTAATTGACAAACTCTCTCAGTTTCTGTTTATCTGTGAATATTTCAAACTCTCCCTCATATCCAAATGATAGCTTTGCTGAATAAAGAATTTAGGACTGGCAAATTTTTCTCTTTCAGCGTCAAATATATAATACTACTGTCTTCTTGCTTCCATGATTTCTGATGAGTAATTGACATTTAAACTTATTGGGATTCTCTTATGTGTATTGAATTGCTTTTCTCTTGAGCTTTCAGAATTCTCTCCTTATCTTTGGCATTTGACATTCTGATTAGGAAGTGTTAAACTGTAGGTCCATTAGGATTTATTCTGTTTGGAATATGCTGCCCTTCTGGAACATGTATGTTTTTTGTCCTTCATAGGAGTTGGGACATTTGGGGCCATTATTTCTTCAAATATTCTCTCTTCATTTCTTCTCTTCTCCTTCTGGGAAACACATGATGTGTATGTTTGTGTACTTTGTGCTGTCATTCAATTCCCTGTAATCTTGTTCAATTTTTCCCATTTTAAAAATCCATCTGTTCTTCTTTCTGTAAGATTTCAATTGTCTTGTCTTCTAGCTCACTGATTTTTTTCTTTTCCCTGTTCAATTTTTTTGTTTTATGCCTCTAGGGTATTTTTAATGTCTTTAATTTTGACTTTCATTGTCATCATTTCAGTTTTATTTCTTTTAATTGTTAGGCAGAACCTCTTTCCTCATGATGTGACTAATCCCTAGCAAATATTCTAAGAACCTTCCCCACCCATGATTTCCAGTAAATTCACAGAGCTGACCCAGCCCATGCTCTCTTGCCCTCTGGCAGCTGTAATCTTAAAATAAAATCTCCTTACCCAACATCTGCCCTCTGGCAGTTGCAGCCCTGCATGACAACAGTAGCATTTAAATTTTAAACCTCATTAATGAAAAGCTGCCAACTCCCCACTTACTCCTCTCCTTCTAAACCAACAAATGAAATATGCCAATTTTCTACATCCAAACTAGACAATGAAAATCTATCACTTCCTTTTCCCTATTTCCTTCCAACCCTCCTTTATAACCTGCACCCTTCCCCTGCTCAGGGCTGTTGACATTTTAATCTTCAGCCCTCCTGTGCATAGCCTTACAATAAAGCTCCTTTGATGTAGTTTTGGTCTCTTCTCCTCCCTCCTGGTTGAAAAACCTATCATTAATATTTTCAAATTATTCTTTTGCTTATATAGTGTCTTCTTAATGTCCTTTATCTCTTTGACATATTTTTCTTTTCTCTCCTTGAACTGATTTAGGGGATTTATTTGAACATCTTTGATTAGCTTTTCCAAATTCTGTGTCTCCTCTGAAGTTTTAGTTTGTTCTTTCAACTCAGCCATATATTCTTGCTTTTTAGTTTGGCTTTTACTTTTTGCTGGTTGTCTAGGCTTCTGATTAACTTGATAAATTTGCTCTGGAAGTCAGTTTTCCTCTCTTCCTTGGTGTTTTCTTATTGATTGGCTTTATGCTAAAGCTCTTCTTTGACACTTGCTTCAACTTATTCTAGATCCGCAGAATAATTCAAATATAACTGCTCAGATTTTTCCAGCTCTTATTCACTTGATTCTTGCCATGGATATATGGTACAATTTTTGAGACTGCAAAATTTATGAAACTGTTTCACTCTCAGGAGAAAACTTGCATTCCTCTGTTCCTTCTCTGGGAATGTAGATCTGTTCTGCTTATTTCTGATTTGCCTCTATAGTTGTTTTTTTGTTGTTGTTTTTTTTTTTTTTTTAATACTCCTTTCTTTGTCTCTGGCTACTTCTGCCTGGAGGGCAATTTCTAGGTGGATGATCATCCTGGAAAGGATTTTCCTAGCCAATATTTCCCAGTCAAATCAGGGCCAGGGACTCATGAAGGGGGTGTAGATTTGTTTCCAAGTGTCCTAGCAAGGAGTCCTGGGAAGGACACTGAACATCTCTTTGACAGCTCCCTGAATCTGTGCTTTCCTGGCTTGCCCAGCAGATGACACTCTTCAGCAAACTCTCCCTTCAGCTCTAAGGAGGTTCTGTGCCTTTAAAAGTCTCAGTAAACCCTACCCTTATCAGAGGCATATTTGAAATAGAGGCTGCTGGCTCCTTTTGTCTAGTGTGTGTTGAAACTTTAGCTCAGAGCCAGGACTGAATTTGCTGATCAAAAGTCACAAACAGTGCTGCACCATGCCTCCTCACCCTCTTTTCTTGGGGAAAAGCCACCTTTTAGGAAACTCTTACTTGCATCTCTAAGAAGGCAATGTGTGTAAATCATCCTCACTTCTTTTGTTCTGAAAGCTGAAAGGGAAAATCATGTGTTATGTACAAGGGACTCTCAATTAAATTGAGGGATGATTTCTCATCAAGAACCATGGAAGTAAGAAAGCAGTGTAGTGAAATGATTAAAGTACTAAAAGAAAATAACTGCCAGCCAATAGTTTTATATCTGGTGATACTTTTCTTCAAATGTGAAGGAAAGTTTAAATATATATGTAAAATATTTATACATAAATATATATAAAACTGTCAATGTTTAGTTGGAATAGAGTATGTATATAAATACATAAAATCAAGTCACCCAACAAAAGCAAAATATCCATTCTTCTTCAGAAAACATGAACCATTTTTCAGGATAGAACAATAATTTAAAAAATATTGGATTCATACAATACATATTCTCAGGCAACAACAGAATGAAACTAGAATTCAATAACAGAGTGATAAATACAGCACTCATAAATATGTGAAAATTAAACAACCTACAGTTAAACAACCAATGGGCTAAAGAGGAAATCACAAGTGAAAATAGGAACTATTTTTTCAATTTAATTGAGAATCTTGAGGTGAAAAAAGATGAGAATCCAACATACTCAAACTTATGGGATGCAGCAAAGACAGTGCTGAGAAAGAAATTTATAGCTCTAAAATTATTTTAAAAAATCATTAAAAAAAAAGAAAAACTTCATGGAGACCTAACCTCAAAACTGAACTGAACAAACTAGAAGGACAACAAATTAAACCCAAATCAAGCAGAACGTAGGAACTAACAAAGATTTGGGTGAAGATTAATGAAATAGAAAAAAATGATAAAGTGAATCCACAAAACAGAAAGTTGGTTCTTTGGGCAGTAACTAGATTAACAAGGAAAAAAGAGAGAAATTATAATTAATGAAAATCAGTAATGAAAATGGGACATTACTACCAACCCCATGGAAATAAAAATAACTATAATATAGTATAGTTACTATAGTATAGTAAAAGGATACTATAAATAGCTGTATGTCAATTAGATAACATGGGTAAAATGGACTATTTCTTAGAAATACTAAAACGATCTATATTAACATAAAAATAAGCCAACTGCTAGTAAAGAGATTGATTTAGTAATCAAAGAACTTACAGCAAAGAAACAGCCAGGACCAGATTTCTTTATATATCTGGTTATTAAACCCTTGTCAAATATGATGGACAATTTCTTGAAGCACCTTTGAACCAGTTTATCATTTTTCTACACTTTCCCGTTTTTTCTGTCTGTCTGGTTCCTTTGCTTTCACCTTCCTCTTTGGTCTCCTGGATTTCAGCAAGCTTGTTTCATTCAGGCTCCCCATCTCTGTAGACCTTTTAACTGTTCTCCTTGGCACTACCTAGAATGCTCTACATGTTTGCCTCCCTTGGCAGCCCCTGTGACTCAGTACATGCTCCCTGAAAGTTAAGTTTTGGGACCCATCTGGTAGACATGTCTTGGAGGATACCTGCTTTCATACATTATAACAAAGCAGCCTTAAAACCTTGACCTCTTTTTTCTACCTGTTTACTTTTAAATTCATTTTTCACATCTGATTGTAGCAGAAGCCTTTATTTCTAAAATTGCTGACTGATACTTTGGGCTAATAGCCAAGAAGAAAAGAAAAGATGGTAGAGGCAACTATTAACCAAGAGTTTAAAGTTTAACCTCTCTCTCTCTTTTCTCTCTCATTTTCTCTCTCTCTCTCTCTCTCTCTCTCTCTCTCCCTCTCTCTCTCAGCTACAAATTAAGTTATGAGTTCTCTTTAATCAGTTCTTTTCTAAAAGGAGCACTAATAAATAGAGGAAAGACAAAAAATAAATAGTCAGATAAATATAAACAAAAAGCTAAATTAATCCACCCACATAATCACCCTTCTTCCAATAGCAGAAATGATCATATGGGTTTTGATTTAATCTCATGGAGATACTCAGATTTAAAAATGAATGCTGTCCATTTTATTGAGGTCACTTAATTAATCTAAAAGGCAAAATGAATTTATAAATCCTCAGCAGCTCTTTTTTACATTCTTTATTTCCCTTGTGTTGAAATGCTTTTCTTAAAGTAGTGGAAAATCACTTGAAATAATGTATATGTCTACCTCAGAACATTAAAATATAGTGAAATTCTGGATCGATTTTTTTAACTGAGGTAACAACCTAGGGCAATTTTCACAAAAGAACACAGGGGGAGATCTATTTGACACAAGTCAATTAGAGTTTTGTCCTTGTAAGCGTCTTTTCATTATAGGTTAATGAAGTAAAATGCTTTTCTTTTTGATAATATAACATTTATGCTTGTCAATTTTTTTTTACGTGTTAAGGTGTGTCAAAATAATTTATATGCAGCTATGTTTTTTTTTCACTTTTTTTTTTGCAGAGATGTTTTAACTCACATTTCCCCCATAATTTTCTTCAATATTGTTCTTAATCCTTTGAGAATTTTTTATTTTGGAAATGATGGAAAGTAACATATTTTTCTCCTGTATTGTTGAAAAGTAGTACTTTAAGAAGAGAGAGATACATTTTAATGGGAAATAGCATTGCAGTATCTCATTATTTAAGTCTCTATTTGGAGAGTACTCCAAGGACACATTAAATCTGAATTATCTTATTCAGAAATTTTAATAATCAATAGAGGCAAATGGGTGACTATGGGTATTTGAAATATGGATATGCTGCAGGAGTCCCCCCAAAAAGCAATAGAAACTCCCTTGAGTAAACATTTACTTATGAAAGTCACTGAGATAGTAATTTTATAGTAAAAATGTTACTATAAACAAGGAAGAGTAGATTATGCTCACATGAAGATTATTGTCTAGGGGTGGAGTCATATGGTAAACAATAAACTTAGCTGTGTAATTAATAGTGACTCAACTTTGTGACCTCTAAATACACTGTGATGTGTCCACATGCAATATATGGACACAGAATTGAAGAATTATCCAACATTTCTGGAGAATTTTCAATCTGTACTCTGAATGACAAACCACAATTACAACACATGAAAGCCAACGGAGGCAAACTCTTAAGCTTGAGCCAGAGAGGTTGGCAGAACACCCAGAGGACAGAGAAAATGAAACCAGAGGCTTATGAGCTAGAGGTCTAATGGGAAAAAAAAGCTACTGAAAGTCACAAAAGTTTGGCAAGTTGGAAACAAGATTAGAGTGTCTTATTGAGTTAAATCTTGATTTAGCAGGATAAACTGGGAGTCACTCTTCCATAGTAATGATTTCAAATCCTAATAAAATAATAAATCAGTGGAAGGTGACCTGCCATGCTTATCTGTAGCTTCATGAAAATGCTTTCTAGCATGCCATAAACTAATTCTAAGGAAGGGGAAAAAGGACAGTCTGAGTGCTTATAGTGGATCGTTCATAATGAAGAAACAAATCAGTCAGCTACGAATGAGAAATATTCATGGACAATAACTCATGGACTAAGTTGTTGGGCTAAAACACTTTAAAAAGACTGTGTAGGCAGGAAGATGTAATTTTGAACATATATAGAACTTGTGCCCATGCCAATAAAACACAATTTATAGTATCCTAAAAAAAAATTCCTAAGCAAAGCAAATAGCATGAAATGGGTTGGCTTCAATAATGGGAATTTATTAGCTTAGGCATCATCAAGGCAATATTTAGTCCCCATGACCACCTGCCAGCATACTCAGCTCCTCTGCCACATGGCAAGACACATGTCAGTATCTGCTACTCTCTCCCTTTTCCAGGTTTCCTTATTTTGGCTTCCATAACACTCTCTCTTTCTTTCTCTCTCCACCTCTATATAATTCCATTTATAAAGGACTTCAGTAATGGAATTAAATCCCATCCTGCTTAAGGTTGATCACACCTTAACTGAAGCAACCTAATCAAAAGTTCTACTTAAAATTGGTTCACACCCACAGGAATACATTGATTTTAAGAACATGTTTTTCTTGGGTACATACAGTTTCACACCAATTCCAGAAGATTTGCTTTGTACAAAGTATAGAGTTGGAGAAAGTAATTTTCTATCAAACCATCCAATCTACCTTTGTCTTCATTATAGAGAGAAATCTAGAGGGGAAATTGTCAGTAAAACATACTGAATAATTATGCAAATAATGTATGTGGGAAACAAAATACTTGTACATGACACACTCTAGGTCGGCACTGAACACCATGTGCTGGTTAGGTTCTGGTGTCAGCTTGACCAGGGGATTATGCCCAGTTGTCTGCAAGGATATTTCATGGCTGGTTGATAATCCAGAAGACTGTTGTATTAAATCACCAACATCTTTGGCTAATTGCGTCTGTGATCAACTAAGGCTTATCTCCCACAATTTGATAATTCAATCATCTTAAATCTTTTAAGGAAGAAGAGAGACTCTTTCACTGCTTCTTCAGCGAGTGAGTCTCTCCTGTGGGGTTCCTCTAGACCCTTAATCAGCCTGTCCTGATGGTTTTAGACTCTTCCATTCCCATGATTGAGTAAGACTCCTTTATAAATCTCATGTTTACTGATATCTGCTGTTGGTTCTGTTCCTCTAGAGAACCCTGACTAATATGCAGTGCTTTGTTTCACTATTTCATATTATCCCATAGATAACAGTGAATTTTAATTCAAGTAATTGACCTCAAATTTTGTTGTTTAAGCAATTTTATTTTAATTTTCCAGAAAGTTATACAGTTTGTAACTATATGTAGCTATCTAATGGCAAATAGCTAGTTTGAGAAGAAATAAGAAATGACACAAATTTCAATCCTCTTTTGTGATGTTTTTTTGTCTTGTTTTGTTTTACCAAGTCATATCATTGTGCTTTAGTCTGTAAAAGCTGCCAGAATGCAGTATAACAGAACTGGAATGGTTTTAGAAAGAAGAGTTTAAGTTGAAAGTTTATAGTTCTAAGGCCATGAAACCATCCAAACTAATGCATCCAGGGAAAGATACTTTGATTCAAGAAAGCTCAATGGGTCCAGAACACCTCTGTCAGCTGGAAAGGCACATGACAACATCTGTTAGCTTTTTCTCCCAGTGTCTTGTTTCATGAAGCTTCCCAGAGACAGTTTCCTTTTTCATCTTCAAAGGTCTCTGGCTATACGGGCTCTGTTGGCACTAAAGCTTTTTTCCAAAATGGTTCCCCTTGAAACCACTCTAGTAAGCAACCCTACCTTCAATGGGTGGAGATGCATCTCCATGGAAACCATTTATTCGAAAGTTAACACCTTCAATTGATCGGGTCACATCTCCATGGAAATAATAAATAAGGTTCTATCCAGAAATATTGAATGAAGATTAAAGAACATGGCTTTTGGGGGGTATATAGTAGTTACAGATCAGCACACTTAGTCATCATTTTGATTGCTAAACTAAGAAATGTTATGTCAAATCATTTGATCAATGTTAGTAAATGCTGTGTTGTCTTGGCTCTTTCCTTCATCCTTATTCATAATTTAGGGTAAACCACAAGTTATTTTCATTTGACAATTATCCACTTACTAACAGTTATAGGTGACAGTAATAGTATAGCCCAATAATTAAAACAGAGAGGAAAAGAGATTAATTCATTCCTTCAACTGAACATTTATGGAATATTTATCAGAATTCCAGTTTAAGGGAATGCAAAAGAAAACAAAATCATATAAAATCCAATCCCTCAAAGAGCTTATATTTAAGTGTTTGGAAGACAGATAAAATATCTAATAAGTATGTTGATAAATAATTGATTAGAATTAAGCAGAAAGAGGAGAACAGATGATAACACTTGTGTGGAGAAGGATTACTATTTTAGATAGGGATGTCAGGGAAGACCTCACAGGGAAAGTGATATGTGATCAGAAACCTGTTGTGAGGAAGCAACCTACAAAGTTATGCTAAACTGCAAAAGGGAAAGCCTACTTGGAGTGTTCAAGGAAAGGCAAGGAGGCTTTAATATGTATGCATAATACAATAATATGTCAAATCAGAAAACTAGTAGAGTTGGGTAGTTGTAAGTCCATGAATGACTTCTGCTTTCACTCTGAGTTAGATAGAACCAGAATCTTTGAGGTGCTTTGAGCAGAAGAGTTACCTATATATTTTTAAGTTATAAAAACTTCATAATGTCCCTAAAGCACTTTTTAAAAGACAGCATTCTTTTAAAATACAAAAAAATTATGTTTCCAACTCAATTTGTTTCTGTAAAGTGAGTAGTTTAAGTCATAATCTTCCAGATTGACAGACAAAGCATTAAAGTAACAAGAAGTTATCCTGGAGGTTATTCTTACTCATTAAGTAGATAGCACCTTGTTGTTCAAGATATAGTGGAGAGGCTGGAGGGAACTGCCTGAAAATGTAGAGCTGTGTTCCAGTAGCCATGTTTCTTGAGGATGATTGAACAATGATATAGCTTTCACAATGTGACTCTGTGATTGTGAAAACCTTGTGTCTGATGCTCCCTTTATCTACCATATCAACAGGAGAGCAGAACATATGGAATAAAAATAAATAATAGGGGGAACAAATGTTAAAATAAATTTAGTTTGAAATGCTAGTGGTTAATGAAAGTGAGGGGTAAGGGGTATGGTATGTATAATCTTTTTTTTTCTGTTATTGTCTTGTTTTTATTTCTGTTGTCTTTTTATTTCTTTTTCTAAATCGATGCAAATGTTCTAAGAAATGATGAATATGCAACTATGTGATGATATTAAGAATTACTGATTATATATGTAGAATGGAATGATATCTTAATGTTTTGTTTGTTGTTAATTGTCAATTTTTAATTAAAAAAAAATTAAGTAAAAAGAGGTCCCTCATGCCCCACCTTCTCTTTAACTTCTTCACAAAGGTAATCTATATCTTGATTTCATTCATTGTATTTTGATTATGCTTATTGTCAATTTCATATTAAATGAAACCAGGCAATATGTACTGTTTCATGTTTTGTTTGAAACATTTATTCATGCTTTCGCATGTAATAACCATCCATTCAGTCTCATTACTATATATTTTTCAATAGTGAAAAGATACCTTAGCTTATTTTTCCTTTCTACTATTGGTAGACATTTTAATTGTTACCCATTTGGGGTTATTAAGATTATATTACTTTATGTGTTCTTTGGTGCATGTAGTTACATTCCTAGGAATAGAATTATTGGGTCATAGGCTATGATTTCAACTTTAGTAGCTACTGCCAGAGAATTACCTGAGAGGTAGTGCTAATTCACACTTCTTCCAGCAGTATACGAGGGTGTAGTTTTTCTATCACCTTGTGAAAATTTGGTATTCTCCTCTTTTAAATGCAATCATGGCTCAGTGCAGATCTAATTTTCATTTACCTGATGACCAATGAGGTTGAGCCCCTTTACACATGTGTAATGATCCTCTAGAGAGCTCTTTCTGTGAGGTTCATGTTCAGTTACTTGGCTAATTTTTCATTTTCATTTTCTGTTTTTCCACATTAAGTGTGGAATTGTTTATAATTTTTAGTTGTGAGTCCTTTATCAGACAGCAACTTGTAAATATTTTCTTTCATTCTGTGACTTACTTTCTGTTCTCTAAATAGAATCTTTTGAGAAATAGAAGTTTCTAATTTTAATGTAGTTCAATTTATCAATCCTTTCCTTTAAAGATTAATTTAACTTTTATTTTATACTGTGTAAGACTTTTAGTAGTAGACAAATCTACTGCTAGTAAATGAAGTAGACAAATCTGGCTATTCCCAAAGTCATGAAAATATTATTCTACCTTTTCTATGAAAAGCACAATTGTTTTGTATTTGACATCTGGATCCATAATTCAACTGTAACTTATTTTAATACATAGTTCCAGGATGGTGTAGACAAATTTTCCCCATGTTATATCTAGCTGCTAAGTATCATTTATCTTAAAGATCATCCTTTTCTCACCGCACTGGAGTATCTGCTTTGATAAAACTAGTGATTGTATATATGCGGGCTTGTTGCAAGACTCTTTTTTATTGCATTGGTAAAATCTTCTATCCTTAGACCAATGTCACTCTGTGTTAAACTTTGTAACTTAAAAGTTTGTAAACAAATATGTTTTCTGTCTCATAGCCATTTTATCTAGCAAAATGAAGAAATTTATACACACCATTTTATATTATTGGCACACTATTATAACATAAAACTAGCAGCATATTTTGTATTTGACTGATGAGTCAGAAAACATTATTATTCATTATCTATAACTTCATAATTTTGAAGTTATTTACAAGTATGCATTTTGAGTTTCTCATTATAACATTCCCACAGGGTATTTAAGTATTATTTGTTCCATTTTATACCCAAGGAAACCAAAGTTAATTGCCTCACCTAATGTGAGATGAATCATTATTCAAAATTAGAATTCACAGTCCCTGTCTTCTCATTGTGATGTTTAACCAATGAGGCAGGATATCATTTTAAGTCATTAGTCCTTAAGAAAATAGAAAACTGTGCTACTGGGCTCAAATGTTGTTTACAGACTCCCATTAGCTCTTAATTTGCAGTTTAAAAAACTACAGAATTTTCTTACTGAATGACATGTGTTTGGGTGAGTCAAAGCTCATGATATAACTTTTCAGTTATATCTCAGTAATTAAAGTTAATTGAGTCAAATAAAAATACATCATAAGACCTGAATGCAAATTTCAGATTCTGTCTTTGCTGTCTCTTTATAATTATCAAATCACACTAATCACCATTACTGTCCAAATTGACATCTGCATTTTCCAAAATTTTTTATCTTACTCCTAAGATTTAGTGCAATGGTTTCATTTGCATTTTAATATATATCCCAGAAGTAATAATACCTCTCATTTCAATTCCTCTGGATGTGAAAAATGCCACCCTCCAACTCTGCCGTATGCTACTGTGTTCCTTATTCAACTTGTTTCTCCTCAATACTAATCACATATTTCCTGCATTTATTTGATCCTCATTACTTAACTTTTGAGTGTTTCTCTAAGTTAATTAAATAACTTCTTAGATATTCTAAACTTTATTTTCCTTTGTTGGATCTTGGTAAGTGAGACAAATAATTAGGCCCAAAGTCTTTGTTTCTGCTGGTAGTTTACTCTTCCTACAAGCCTGCAATCAAATATGTCAGGAAGATTAAGAAGATTTATGTACATATACAGGTAAATTATGGACTTTGAAAAAACAATATATATATGTATATATACATATATATATTCCTATATCTTAGCTATATAACAATGAATGGAAATTCATCTCTATGTAAGTTATGTGAATGTATGTCTATGTGTATGTGTGTGTGTGTGTAATTGAAACTCTTCTCTAAGAGATAATGTATGCGTGTGCTTTCAAATGAAAGCAACGTATTTCTTGTAAAACAGAATTGGTTTGAGTTGATATGACTCAAATTACTAGAGAAGCATGTCATGAATTCAATCATTTACCTGATAACCAATGTTTCTTTATAGAAATATTCTCTTAATTTGCCGATTAAAAGGGAAAGATATCATTACAATGTACACCTCACAATGAAAATTTCTCTACTTGTTTATCTCAATAAGCTTCAAAGGTAGGTGTCATGGTCAGGTTCATGTGTCAACTTGGCCAGGTGGTGGTGCCTGGTTGTCTGGTCAGGCATGCACTGGTCTGTCTGTTGCTATGAGGACATTTTCTGGACTTAAATCAGGACTACATTGGCTGTATCCACAGCTGATTGCATTAAGCCAAGGGGAGTGTCTTCTGCAATGAGTAAAAATGCTTAATCTCATCACTGGAAGGCTTTTAAGGAGGATTCGGAAGAGTCACTCTCCCTGTTTCAGCCAGTGACCTTCTCCTGTGGAGTTCATTCAAACCCTTCATTGGAGTCACCAGCTTCATAGCCTGCCTGTGGATTTTGGACTTTTCCATTCCTATGGGTGTCCAGCCAGCCTCTCCTGAGAATTTTTTAAGGACCTTCATAGGAGTTGCCAGCTTGTGGCCTGCACTACAGATTTTAGACTCTACATTTCCATGGTTATGTGAGACATTTTATAAATTTTATATCTACAGGTATCTCCTCTGTTTCTCTAGAGAACCCAGCTAATACAATAGTCTACACATACAAGTTTTACAACTTGTTACAAGTATAAAGGTGCCTTTTCCCAGGAATATCTTGTTGTCAGCAGTTATAACTGCCCAACATTGTTAAAAAAAATTTCCAAAGGAATTTTAATCTTAAAGTTTTAAAGATTTTAAAGGAAACAATGAAGAACTATTTACTACAGTTTTATAGGAAAGAAATTTGAATCCCCTTTAATAGTGTTTCCCATTGTCTTTAATTCTTTAAAATTGTTGAATGTGTTACTATTTTTTAAAACATACTCAAATGTGGAAGGGAATTTTGAGGTGCAAATATAAGGAAAAATGAAATCAATGATAAATCAAAGATTATAAATGATGGTAGCAATACCAAAGTGGTATCAGAAAAATAAGTGCTAACTAAAAATATTTGAAAAATTATATAAAGTACTTCAAAAATAAGCAAGGTATGTGGTGACTCAAAGTTGTATGTACCCTAGAAAACAGGTTATTTAACCCATTCCTGTAAGTATAAACCGATAATAAGATGATTCTTTTGAGGAGGCTACTTCAGTTACAGTGTGACCAAACTCATTCAAGTTGGGACTTAATGCTGGACACTTTTATAAATGGTGTGAATGTAGAGAAAAAGAGGGAAAGCCATGGAAGCAAGAAGCTGAAAAAATTACCATCATTGTATGGTATTTGTCATAGCAGTCCTGACAAAATAAGACATTTTGTGATCTGGATATCTGTTTTATACTTTAATGCATGAAAATTGTTTGCAAATATATGAATAACTCCTCCTAGATCTGTCTCATCTTCTCTATTTCCACTGTTCCCTTAGATTGAGCATTTGTAAACTTTCCTACTACAAAAATTTTCCCAGCTGTTCTCATGATCTTTTGTATTTTTTCTATCTATCATTTGCACTCTTCTCTCCAAAACTTTAAATCAGCCTTCAAAAATCTGTTTTATGAATTTCTCAAAACTAAAATTCCATTATGTTACCTCGTGTTTTAGTTCAGAAAAGAACTAGTTCAGAAAAGAAGACTGAAACCAACAGACACCACCATGTGCTTTGTTATGTGACAGAGGAGCCAAGTATCACTGGCAGCCAGTCTTTGGGAAGAAAACATTGTCTTGATGATGTCTTAATTTGGACATTTTCTCAGTCTCAAAACAGTAAACTGATAAATTGCCATTGTTCAATCTAAACCATTTTATGGTATTTGCTTTAAGTAGCCTGGGGGACTAAAACATGAGGTAACATAATAAAATTTTAGTTTTGAGAAATTCATAAAACACACTTTTGAAGACTGTTTCAAAGTTTTGGAAAGAAGAGTGGAAACGACAGATAGAAAAAATACAAAAGATCATGAGAACAACTGGGAAAATTTTTGTAGTAGGAAAGTTTACAAATGCTCAATCTAAGGGAACAGTGGAAATAGAGAAGATGAGACAGATCTAGGAGGAGTTATTCAGATATTTGCAAATAATTTTCATGCATTAAAGTATAAAACAGATATCCAGATCACAAAATGTCTTATTTTATCAGAGCTGCTATGATAAATACCATACAATGAGCTGTTATAGAAAGCAGCCATTTGTTGTCTCATAGTTTGGGAGGCTAGAAGCCCAAAATCAAGGTATTGACAGAGATGCTTTCTTTTGGAGTGTATAGTATTCTTGCAATCCTCTGTCACTTAGCAGTCTTTCTCTTCTTGGATGTGCTCTTTTGATTTCTGTTGACTTCTAGCTTCTGCTTACTTCTGGCTTCTTCTGACTCTAAGTTTTCTTGGCTTATAAGCAGTCCAGTCATATGGAATAAAGCCAAGCCTGTTTCAGTTGGACCTCATTTAAATAGGATCTTTGAAGACCTTAATCACAAATAAGTCCACATGCTAACCAATAATAACACTTCAAAGTCTTATATATAAATGCAGCCATACCCTTAGGAACATGGAATAAAACTTGTTCTTCCACATACAAAGTTGGGAAATTTCAAGCCATTGTTTCTTCAAGTATTTTCTTTGTCTCTCATTTCTTCTCTTTTTCTTCTGGGAATCACATGATGTCTATGTTTTTTTGTGTACTTTGTTCTGTCATTCAAATCCCTGTAACCGTGCTCAATGTTTCCTGTTCTTTTTATCCATCTGTTTTTCTTTCTGTAAGATTTCAATTGTCTTGCCTTCTAGTTCACTGATTTTTTTTTTTTTTGCCTGTTCAAATCTTTTAGTTTATTTCTCTGGTGTATTTTGTTTGTTTGTTTGTTTGTTTTCTGGTTTTGGCATGGGAATTGAACCCACATCTCTGGCATGTCAGGCAAGAATTCTGCCACTAAGCCACTGTTGCACCACCCTCTAGTGTATTTTTAATCTCTTTTATTTTGACTTTCATTATTATCATTTCTGTTATATTTCTTTTAATTGTTAGGCAGAACCCCTTCTCCCACTATGTGACCAACCCCTAGCAAACATTCCAAGAAACTTCCTCTACCTATGACTTCCAACATTAGGTTTTGGTAGGGGTATTTCTTCCAGAGTCTGTAGGGTTTTTTTTTTTGTTTTTTTTGCAATCCTTTGTTACATAGTGTCCCCTCCCTTTCCTTATGCCTATTCCTCTGTTTTCAGTTAAATTCTTTTCTTCTGGCTTCTTCTAACTGTGTCCAGATTTCCTTTGCTTCTAAACACTTCTTTCACATGGGTGAAGGTTGACTTCATCTTTGAGGTGTCAATGCACAAGTGACTCCATATCTCAGGGATATAATAATGATAATAAGATACAATAACAATATCTTTAAAGGTCCTATTTATATAAGGCTCACATCTTCAGGAATGCAGATTAAGATTTTAACATGATTTTTGCATGAGACATGATTGAATACCCAGCACACCACTAATGGGATGTCATCCCAGTGTAGTTTTATTTGTTTTTGAGTCCACTCAAATATATTCAATGATTTATCTCCTATTGCAATGAAAGGAAATTCAGCTTATTTCCACAGGTTTCTTTCTTATTCTTGGAAATGTTCATTTCAAATGTAATTTTAAGTCAGACAATGTTTTTAATACTTATTCTGTGATAAATCCAAGATATTGATCAATATTTCCATATTAACTCAAAGTTATATTTTCTCCAAATCAAAGTAT
Source organism: Tamandua tetradactyla (assembly GCF_023851605.1). NCBI lineage: Eukaryota > Metazoa > Chordata > Mammalia > Pilosa > Myrmecophagidae > Tamandua > Tamandua tetradactyla. The sequence continues at coordinate 29,277,659 of NC_135350.1, forward strand.
CATCAATAAAATGTTTTCTTCCACAAAATAGGCTGCTGGTGACCTTTGGCTCCTCTGGCAAAAGACATTCTGAACATGCAAGCAGACACAATGACTTGGCTGGTTATGTTAAACAACCTCTTTCTTCCTGGGGTTGGCACAATATGTTCATAACCAGAGTAACTATGATGGCAGGATGGAGAATATTTTTGAACCCAAGAGCCTGGACTCCTATTCAATTTAGGAGTCCTATTCAATTTAATTTAACTACTGAGAGATGAGTGTGCCTAACTCTCGATCAACAGGGATAAGTTCTCAGCCTTCAATATGATAGCATCCCTCAAGAAGACCCATGAGATACTTTGTGACAAATAGCTTATATTGAATCTCTCCCACCTTGGAAAAAATACTTATTTCTCTTGACCGTATGATAATATTCAGCTTATTGGCTTACCCATCTGCCTATAATGCTTCAGATAGAACCACTCTCTGAGGGTTTGCATAATGTTTGATCCAGTGGGATGGGATCTCACATAACATAGAAACAAACCAAAGAAACCATTGAAAGCAAAAGAATTGTGTCAAAGGCTCATAACCATGGGGTCAACTGGCCCTATCATATCTCACACCACTCAAAATCTTCCAGTGAGTAAAAGGGATGGAATGATCTTTAGAAGACTAGCTTGTAGATAATATACAGTGAAACTGATATGCTCTTCTTAAGTATACATTATTTGCCTTAAATAAATTATTCATACATGCAGCTTGTACCACTTTGAAAGGATTATGCACCCTGGAAAAACCATGTTTTAATCCTGATTCATATAGTGAAGGCAGTTGTTTCTTTTCTTTTTTTTTTTTCCCAACTGTTTCTTTTAATCCCTATCCAGTACTGTAGGTTGGAAGCTTGATTAGATTATCTCTACTGAGATGTGACTTCACCCATTCTAGGTTGGGTCTTAACTAGTTTACTGGAATCCTTTAAAAGGGGAAACATTTTGGCAAGAGCACAAGAGCAGAAAAAGTCCATGTAGCCAGAGACTTTTGGAGATGAAGAAGGAAAATGCAGGTGGGGGATCTTCACAAAACAGGAAACCTGGAGTGAAAGTTAGATGTCTGCCATGTTCACCATGTGCCTTTCCAATTGAGAGAGAAACCCTGAATATCATCAGTTTTCTTGAACCAACGTGTCTTTCCCTGGATGCCTTCAACTGGACATTTTCATAGCCTTGCTTTAATTTGGACATTTTCACAGCTTTAGAACTGAAACTTGCAACTTAATAAATTACTCTTTTTAAAAGCCATTCTTTTTTTGGTATATCACATTCTGGAAGCTAGCAGACTAGAACAGAACTGTGGAGTTCAATAAGTATATTGAGTGAATCTAGGAAACATGTAGTTCAATTGAGTGTCCCAGTTTTTCACAATGTCAGTGACCCAATTGGGGAACATGTATTCCATTTCCCTGCAACTCTGAGTTCTGCATGTTTATAGTTCCCGATTCTTAGAAGAACTAAAGTTCCATCAGGGTACACATTGGGGAGTCTCACTAAACTAAGAGCTCTTCCATACCCTGACATTCTAGAGTCCTTTTGGAAAAGAAAATGTAGCAGCCAAGGAACAGAGTCATCTCCCTAGCAGAGATAACTAACCCTGACTTTTAGGAGGTATTAAGGTTGGTGTTAATATATCAGAGGCAGGAAAATATATAGGATATACAAGTGACCTACTGGAACGTTTCTTGATAGTGTTTTATACAATTTTGATAGAAAAATGGGAACCTTTGGCAGCCTTCACGTGAGAAAGCCATGGTGTCTAGGCATTTAAACATTTCTGTGTGGACTGATTAGATGGGCAGCCTAGAGTTTCACACTTGCAATGATGTGCTCTCAGAAAAAAGAAAATTACTCCAGGAACAAGCACATGGATATAGAGGCCAGGGTCACCACCATGGGCCCAGAAGTTATAGCATCAAGCCAGAGAAGATTATTCTCAGGCCTTGAAAGTTAATGGAATTTGCCTTGCTGGATTTGGGAGCTGCTTGGGATATGAGATCCATTTTACTTCCAATTTCTCCTTTTTAGAATTTCTATCCTATACCCATTCTACTATTATATTTTGGAAGAGGATAATTTGTTTTCAAGGTCACAATCTAAACACGGAGAAGAATTTTGCCCCAGGATGGATCCTACCTAGTGTATCCCTCATATCTGATTTAGATGATGAAATTAAGGGCTTTTTGAATTGATGATATTTACATGAGATTTTGGCCTTTTAGAATGGATGCTAGATTGGGTTAAGGATTTGGGGATTGTTGGGTTGGAATGAATGTATTTTGTGCATGGAAAAGGCATGAGTTTGAGAGGCCAGAAAGTGGACTGTCATGGCTTGAGCCATGTCCTCCCCCAAATCCATATTCACCTGTTTGTCTTAGCTTTGAAGATTACACAGAAAGAGTTCAACCAATGTCTTGAGGAAGCAGTTCCCACAAATTACTGTTTAAATAAAATGAATTAAAGTGCTGCTGTCAGAAGACAAATGTGAGTGAGCAACTGTTGGCTGCACTGTTCCCTTACCTGTAATGACTAAGGTTTTGTTATTGGGTCAGATTTTTCTGCTTTACTCTGTGCCCTTAAGATAATTGCATTTCCAAGAGACTTCTACATTTTTCATGCACACTGACTTTGATCAATCTAATTCTATTTGTCAGATTTTCCAAATACATATAAATACTCATTTTGGAGTTAGTTGAGACTCAAATTGAGCCATAATCATCAATTTACATAAGAGTTTAGATAAATTACTCAATCTTTGTGTGCTTCATATCTCTCACTTGTAAAATGCAGAATAATGGTATTTTTAAACAAATTTCACACATTCCCCATCACAAAAGATTTTAAGTGGCTTAAAATAAAAGTACCTGAATTAATGATGCAATAGAAATAGAAAATCTGGAATGGTAACATAGGAGTAAAATATTAAAACCAGATATTACATAAAAGCATATATAACCATGAAACTTCATTTTTTGGTATTATAAACTTTTATGCTTCCAGTTAATTTGGGAGTCAAAGTCGGTTATAGTGTTTTCATTATCAAAAATAACTTTGGCTTCCACTCCAGCTTAAAAAGCCATATGAGAATGTTGCTTGCATACTAATAACAAATACCATATAAATTTAAAAAAATAAACTTTTTTTTCAGTCCATTACAGAGATGAGATTGTAAGGCAATCAGGTAAACTGAATTCTAAAGGATAACAGTAACTTTGAATAGAGAGACAGGAAATGTTACATTTTTTTTTTTGGAAGACCGCAGGAGGAAGCAGTGTTAGACCTGAACATGGGTAAAAAGTAAACAATATATACAATACAATATAATTCTTGATGGACAAATAGGGGCAAGAATGGTAGTTTAAAATCCCTGAGAACCTAGACACTAGGAGAGTCCAAACCCACTTGCCAACTCTTTGCCATGCACCTTGACCAGGTGCTCATAAAACAGATAGAGGGAAGGGCAGGGAATTGAGAGAACCAATCTTTGTGGTGCAAGCATGCAGCTGATGTTTACTTCTGGTGGACAGATCTCAAAAATGCCCATATACTGGGATTTTCTTTCATGGAAAGTAAAAATCATCATCTCTCACACTACAATCAAAGATCTGCTGCCAGTGAAGGAAAGTTAAAAGCATAAATTTTGTAGGGCTAGGGTAAAGGTTGGAAGGCTTCCTAAACCCTAACTCAAGAAAACATTGGCAGCTACTAAAGCAAGAGAGAATCTCAGTTCCCTGCCATCTTGTACTAGTAGAGGAAAAGCCTAATTGCCACTAGGAAAGGACAGGAAACCCTCTGAGGTGTTGAGGATCCATCAGTGATTAAAAGCAGAGATCTGCTTCTGGAGTAGAGGCAGGGTACATGCTCATACTCAAGATCCCATCAGTAACATTGAGGCTGGAACAGGGGAACCAAGATACTCCCTATCAACATCAAGAGCTAGGTAAAGTAAACACCAACAGCAGTTTATTACCGAAAGAGAGCATTGACTACACAATGTGGCACAGATAATATAGAACCTATGGAAATCTAAGAGTGGAGAAGGGACACTGAGAAAAATACCAGTCTTCTAGATTTCATATTCAGCTGGACCACAATGTAGGCATTTGTAGTCTGTGGTGCAGTAAAAATAACTGTAATAACACAAAACCCAAACCTAAGTCAATCCCTAATTAGATTGACACAAACTTCCAACTTCCAAACTAGCAGGCTTACAGAAAGAGATGAGCCAATTTCTGGGTATAAATATTTATCTAAGTCTTTACTATTCTTTTTCCAGAATTTCTGTCATTCAATAAAATTTTCAAGACATGCAAAAAATTGTGATGAAATAATTATCAAGCAATAAATGAATTGGCAGAATCAGATCAAAGATCAATGGTGCATATTAGAATTTTCAGACAGGAGCTTTAAAATAATTTATAAAAAACATGTCAAAGACTAGTAGAAAATGTTGAAAAATGTGAAAGAACAGATTAATGTTTTCAACAGACAAATGGAAAAAATAGTTATTAAACGAGTTCTACAGAAAGGCTAGAAATTAAAACTGACCAAACAAATACCATATCAAAATTCACATAGTCCAGATCATGTGAGGAGAAGACACAAAGTTGTTAGTAGCCATATTCACATAAATGCCTGTGAAAGAAAATGAGAGTGATTCAGGGGATGCCAAGAGAGCCACCAGCCACAAATAAATTATGGTTCTTAGTGAGGTAGAGAGGTGAGGAAGGAAAGTTGAGTGGAAGCTCCTATAAGGTACACAAGATGACATATGTAAGAACATTTGAAATATTTTTTGTTGTTGTATAGCGAAGAATACAAGCAACCTAGGTCCCCCCTGCCATGTAAAATGACAAATATAATGTAGTATATAAATATAATGGAAAACTAGATATCATCATTTTAAACATACTCATATACTTTACATATATATTTCACTATATAAAACATTCTTAATAAATATTTTCAAGGATGCATACATATTTAAAGAAGCAAATGAATGATAGATTGAAAAACCATAGATTTGATCCACTAGAAGCAGAATGGAAGAAAAACGGGACTGGAGATGAAGGAGGATAAATTAAAAGGGAATGTAATGATATTGATTTTATGCCATAAACTTAATTCTTTGCATATGAGTTTCTAAAAAAGAAAAAAAAAATCTGTCTTCCTTTTCTTTCTTCAATGTTACACAGTATTTCTTGAATTCTCACTATAAAATAAGAATGACAATAAAATCCATATTAAAGCATTATTATAAAGATTTTTCTCTTTACACTAAAATATTTAGTATATAGATTGGCGCATTTTAAGCAGTCAAAAAAACCATATCTGAAATACATCTTCACAAAAATAAACTCAGTAATTTCTGAATAGCTATATAATCATGGCATAAAGTTACATTTTCCAATTGTGTTATATGGATAATCAAGTGGAAACTGCACACCAAAACTCATCCATGATTAGAACCAAGCTGTTGCCAGAATTAAAATTCTTATATTTTAAGACCAGAGATGGTGTTAAAATTAAATTTAAAATCTTATAACAGGATTTAGTTAGTTAATTTCTAAAAAGTATTCATGTTTGAATATCAATAATTTTGAGAGTGAACGATAAAATGCTGTTCAAATTAGTTTTAACTGCAAAACATCCAGTCAAGTTTTTCTTTTTTTTTTAACATGGGCAGGCATCGGGAATCGAACCCGGGTCCTTGGGCATGGCAGGCAAGCATTCTTGCCTGCTGAGCCACCATGGCCTGCCCTCCAATCAAGTTTTTAAGCTTGGTATAAATCAAAGTTATTTTTACCCAAGAGTAATTTTATTTATCTTTGTATTTGATTTAGTAATCCTGGAGGGCAGGCCATGGTTGCTCAGAAGGCAGAGTTCTTACCTGCCATGCTGGAGACCCGGGTTCAATTCCCACTGTCTGCCCATGAAAAAAAAAAAAAGTAATGATGTTGGAATATGAAAAGTTCCTCATATTGAATTCAGATAGTTGATTTCTCTTTTAAAAGACATTTTTATTTCATACTGAATAGGAGACACTTAAAATTTAAGAGAAGCAATTCATTTGTAAAAAGACATGGAAAATTAAAGCACACTTTGTATTCTATACTTCAGGAAGGAATATCAAGTCTCTTGCCTTAAATCTAGACTTAAAATGTTGTAATCTATTTAAATGACTCTCAAATAATTTACATTGTGGTAGTCTTCTCCTATTTGTGTATTTGGCGTGTGTATCTGAGTGCATATGGTGGGAAGGATTTCTTCACTGTCTATAAAGAAAATTCTAGTTTTTCTTGGTTTGAACTTAGACTTCTGTTTATTTCCAATTAGACTGTGTAAAGTTAAGAAAAATAACTGTGCCACATGAAATAATTCTCAGCATTGACTGGATATCACTTATTTTAAAAGCAGGTGGAATATAAAAGAGGAAAGAATGATAGAAGGGTACCATTGTGTAGGACTTCTAATGTTCCATACACTCTAAGAAAAGTATTTCATTTATAGAAAAATAAAGCTTTGCCCACACTTCACATAGAGAAGAAATGTCAGAATCTGAATGATCACATCACCTCAAGTCCAAAAAGCATTAGTGAATATACATGACAATCACATATTTTCTGATTATTTTGTAACTTTTTTACTTTCTGTAATTATTGATTTATCTTTTCTTATCTACCATGGATATAGAATGGAATGTCCTGGTAATTCAAATTTTTTTTTAATTTTACTTTATTTTTTTTTAGCATGGGCAGACACTGGGAATTGAACCTGAGTCTCTGGCATGGCAGGCGAGAATTCTGCCACTGTGTCACCATTGCCCACCTTCAAATTCATTTTGGAAGATAGAGAAGGGAACTTTTATCTGTATACTCATTAACACAAGGACACTTGGTAGCTTTTGCAAAGAATTAAAATAGGCTAATGATATAAGTAAATGTAGTGTTTTACATTTAAAATTTTTTTAAGTAACTTTAATTTGAAGCAAGTTCAAACTAATATGAATTTTTGGTTTACAATAATTGTGTAAAGAATTCCCAATGAGGGTTCCAAGAAGATGGTGGAAAAGAATAAGTTGCATCCACCACTGCTCCAAGGAACAGCTAGAGAAGGAATGGGAAGGAGACTGAGATGGTGATCCCAGGGTATAAGTGACCTGGGAGAGTCTTTTACACCACATAGGGAGGCTTTGGTTAGAAAAGCTGAAAAGTTGAGATGCAGAGAACCAGAGACCATCCAGCTGGTGCAAACAGCCTAATGTGCCCTTTTCCAGATGAAAGCCTGGAGCTTTCAGGATTGCACAGATGGGGAGACCAGGACTAAGAACTCTATCTCTGTATCCCCCATGCCACACCCTGCTCATGCACTTAAGGCTACCTGAGCTGATCCACATACTCAAGGCCCCTGCAGCACACCTATACAACCCTGCAACACACACCCCATGTTCAAAGGCAGAAGTATAGCATCCCTAACCTGTGCCTATGCCTATGCTGCAACCACACTGTAGTGTCCCTCTCCACATTCCTCATCCTGCTCTACATTCATCCCACATATACAAAGCTTTAGACTACTGAAAGAAATTAACTTAGACAATGAATGAATCAAGACATTTATAAGCCAAAAAGACAACAGAAGATCACTAAGTATATCATGATGCAGACAGATACAGCCCAGCCTAATAACCAAATTAAAACACCAGAGAAGACACAGACTTTGGAATAACTAATCAAAGATATTCATTTAACTCTACTAAATAAAATAAATGGGATGCTAATGATATAAAGGAGATCAGGTACACACTAGGAGAGCATAAAGAAGAATTTGAAAGAATAAATAGAAAAATAGCAGATATCACAGATTAAAGATGCTGTAGACCACATAAAAAATATACCTGAGACACACAACAGCAAATATGAAGAGGCAGAAGAAAGAATACATGAACTACAGAACAAGACAACAGATTTCAAACACTAAAACAATAAATGGCAAAAAAGATGGAAAAAATTGAATTGAATCTCAGATAAATGATGTACAAAACAATGTGCACAAATATAATAATCATTGGTCTCCCAGAAGGAGAAGAGAAGAGTAAATGGTAGGAAGACTAGTTGAGGATATAATGGGGGAAAACTTCCCAACCATTATAAAGGACATGAATACATAAAGCAAAGAAGCCCAAATTGAATAAATCCAAACAGGCCTCCCCCAAGACACATACTAATCAGTCTATCAACTGTTGAAGAGAAGCAGAAAATCCCGAAAGCAGCAATAGAAAAAGGGTTTATTACATACAAGGGAAATTACATAAGACTGAGTTTGGATGAGTCCAAAGGCACTATGGAGTAAGAAGGCAGTGATATGATATATATAAGGTCCTGAAAGAGAAAGACTTCCAGCCAAGAATTCTGTACCCAGGTAAATTGTCCTTCAAAACTAAGGGAGAGATTAAAGTTTTCACAGACAAACAAATCCTGAAAGAATCTGTCAACAAGAGACCAGCCATACAAGAAATACTAAAGATAATCTGCCAGCTGATTAAAAAAAAACAGACAGGAGAGAGAAGTGTGGCAGAAAGCACAGAATTGAAGAGTACCAGTAAGGGTAACTTAAAGGATAAATAGAAATAGAAGGAAAAGAATATATAGATCTGACAAACAAAATCCAAAAGAAAAGATGGTGAATAGAAATCCCTCTACAGTAATAAGTTTGAATGTGAATGGACTCAACTTACCAATTAATAGATACAAAATGGCAGAATGGATTAAGAAAGATCATTCAGCTACATGCCGCTTACGAAAGACTCATTTTAGACACAAGGATACAAAGAGATTGAAAGTGAAAGGATGGAAAAAGATGTTCCATGCAAGTTGTAACCAAAACAAAGCAGGGATAGCTGTACAAATATTGGACAAAATAGATTTTAAATGTAAAGACATCATAAGAGATAAAGAAGGGCATTACATATTAAGAAAAAGGACAATTCACCAAGAAGAAATAACAACTATAAATATCTATGCTCCCAATCAAGGAGTTCCAAAGTGCATGAGAAAGACACTGGCAAAACTGAAGGAACCAATAGTTGTTTCAACAATAATAGTAGGAGATTTCAATACACCACTTTCCTCTATAGCTAGAACAACCAGACAGAAGATCAATAGGAAAATAGAGAAGTTACACAACTTGAAAAATGAATTAGACCTAACAGACAAATGTAGGTCATTACACCCCAAAACACCAAGATATACATTCTTCTCTAGTGCTCATGAAAGATTCTTCAGGATAGATCATATACTGGGGCACAAAAGAGGTCTTTATAAATTTAAAAATATCGCAATTATTCAAAACACCCCTGATCAAAATGGAATGAAGCTGGATAACAATAACCACCAAAGAAAAGAACTTTCACAAATATATGGAGGTTAAATAACACTCTTAAACAACCAGTGGGTCAAAGGAGATTGCTAGAGCAATCAGTAGCTACCTTGAGACTAATGAAAACAAGAATACAATGTATCAGAACTTATGGGGTGCAGCAAAGGCTGTACTAAGAGGGAAATTCATTTCAATAATGCCTACATTAAAAAAGAAGAATGAGCAAAAATTGAGAACTTAACAGCTTACCTGAAGGAACTAAAGAAAGAACAGCAAACTAACCTTGAAGCAAATAGAATAAGGGAAATGACAAAGATCGAAGTAGAGTTAAATAAATGGGAAAACAAAAGAACAATAGAGAGAATCAATAATACCAAAAGTTGGTTCTGTGAGAAAAATCAATAAAATTGATGGGTAACAAGAAAGGGTGACAAAGAAAAAAATAGAGAGGATGCAAATAAAATCAGAAATGAGAGGGGGTACATTACCACAGACCCTGAATAAATAAAAGAAACCATAAGATCATACAATGAACAAGTACATGCCAACAAACTAGACAACTTAGATAAAATGGACAAATCCCTGTAAACACACAAATAAGCTACACTGACTCAGGGAGGAATAGAGGATCTCAACAAACCACTCACAAGTAAAGAGATTCAATCAGTCATCAAAAATCTTACTACAAAGAAAAGCCTGGGGTCAGATGGCTTCACAGGAGAATTTTATCCAGCATTTCAAAATGAGCTAACATCAATCCTGCTCAGATTTTTCCAAAAAATTGAGGAAAAAGGAATACTACCTAACTCATTTTATTAAGCTAACATCACTTTAATATCAAAACCAGGTAAAATGCTACAAGAAAGGAAAACTACAGGCCAATCTTCCAAATGAATATAGTTGCCAAAATTCTCAAAAATACTAGCATGTCAAATCCAACAACACATTAAAAGAATTACACACCACAACCAAGTGGGTTTTATACCAAGCATGCAAGGATGATTCAACACAAGAAAATCAATTAATGAAATACAGCACATTAATAAATCAAAAGGGAAAATCACATGATCATCTTGATTGATGTTGAAAAAGCATTTGACTAAATTTAACATCCTTTTCTGATAAAAACACTTCAAAATGTGCATAGGTGGTTCAGTGATAGAATGCTCACCTTGCATGCAGGAGACCCAGGTTCACACCTCCCCCCAAAAAAAAAACAGTTCAAAAGATAGGAATCAAAGGTAACTTCCTCAATATGATATAGGAATATATGAAAACCCTATAGCTGCATCATACTCAATGTAGAAAGACTGAAAGCTTTCTCCCTAAGATCAGAAATGAGGCAAGGATACCCTCTGTCACCACTATTATTCAACATTGCACTAGAAGTTCTAGCTAAAACAATCAGGCAGGACAAAGAAATAAAAAGCATACAAATTGGAAAGGAAGAAGCAAAAACTTTCATTACATGCAGATGACATGATACTATATTTGGAAATCCTGAAAAATCTACAACAAGGTAACTTGAACTAATTAACAAATTCAGCAAGATGTCAGGATATAAAATTAATGTGAAAATATAAGTAGCATTTCTATACACAAGCAATGACCTAACTGAGGAGTCAGTTAAAGAAAAAATTCCACTCAAAATAACAAGTAAAAGAATCAAGTACCTAGAAATGAACTAGACTAGGTATGGAAAGGATTTGTACACAGGAACTACATAACATTGCTAAAATAAATCGAAGATCTAAATAGGTGAAAAGGCATTCCCTGCTCATGGATATGTAGGTTAAATATAGTTAAGATGTCAGTTCTACCCAAGTTTTTCTACAGATTCAATGCAGTACCAATCAAAACTGCAGCAACCTACTTTTAAGGTTTAGAAAAGCTAGTTATCAAATTCATCCAGAAGGAAAAGTGACCTCAAATAGCTAAAAGCATCCTAAAAAAGAAGTAAGTAGGAGAATTAGTACTTCCTGATTTTAAAACTTATTATAAAGCCACAGTGGTCAAAACAGCATGGTACTGGCACAAAGATAAAAGTATTGACCAATGAAATTGAATTGAGACTGCAGAAACTGACCACCAAATCTATTGTCAATTGATTCTTGACAAGGCTCCCAAATCCATTGAACTGGGACAAAATAGTCTTTCAATAAATGGGCATGGAAGAACTGAATATCAATAGCCAAAAGAATGAAAGAGAACCCTTACCTCACACCCTACACAAAAATTAACTCAAAGTGGATCAAATACCTAAATATAAGAGCTACTACCATAAAGATTCTAGAAGAAAATGTAAGGAAACCTCTTTAAGACCTAGTAATAGGAGGTAGCTTCTTAAAAAAAAAAAACAAAAAAGAATAAACCTTACAGCCAAAGTAGAAGCACAAAAGAAAACATAAATAAATGGGATCTCCTCAAAATAAAATTATTTTGCACCTTGAAAGACTTTGTCAAAAAGGTGAAGAGGCAGCCAACTCAATGGGAGAAAATATTTGGAAATCACGCAACACACAAAGGTTTTCTACTCTATATACATAATGAAATCATACAACTCAACAAAAAAGGACAAAAACCCAACTATAAAATGGTCTAAAGATGTGAACAGACATCTGTCTGAAGAGTGAATATAGATGGCTCAAAAGTACATAAAGAGGTGCTCATTTTCTTTAGTTGTAAGGGAAATGCAGATAAAGACTACAATGAGATACATCTTCACACCTGTAAGATTGGCTGCTATTAAACAAACAGGAAACTACAAGTATTGGATAGAATGTGGACAAATTGGGACACTTATCCACTGCTGGTTGGAATGTACAATGGTACAGCCGCTAAGGAAGACAGTTTGATTGTTTCTTAGGAAACTAAATATCAAGTTGCCCTATGACCCAGCAATAGCACTACTTGGCATATACCCAGAAAAGTTGAAAACAGTGACACAGACATTTTCACACCATTGTTCATAGCAGTATTATTCACAATCACCAAAAGATGGAAACAATCCAAGTGCCCATCAACAAATGAATGGATTAACAAAATGTGATATATACATACAATGGAATATTATATAGCAGTAAGATGAAATGAAATCCTGAAGCACATAACAAAATGAATGAGCCTTGAGGACATAATGCTGAGTGAAATAAGTCAGACACATATGGATAGATACTGTATAACTCCACTTTTATGACCATGGTAAAGGTAAAATCATAGTTTATAATACAGACTATAAAGGATTTAGAAACCAAATACCTCGAAAGAGTGGGAGAAAAATCAAAGGTGATGGTGGAGTTATACAGAGAAGGTAGAGTTTACAAATGAGTATAATTGCTGAATCATTATATTTGTATTTCTTTTAGTCTCCAGTATCTTAGAGCAGCTAGGAATAAAAACCTAAAATTGTGGAATTGTAACCCATACCAAACTCTGAAATCTGTTCTACAACGAATTGTTGTGTTGTGCTTCAAAATTTATCTCCTTTTTGTGTATGTGTTATTTTTCACAAGAAAATAAAAAAGTGATGATAAAAATATATATATATACCTTCTAGCCTCAAATATTCTGGAGCAGCTAGAAGGAAAAATCTGAGATGATGCCCATGACAAACTCTGGGATCTGTCCTATAAGTACTTGTTGAAAAGTGCTTTGAAAGCTATTGCTTTTTTCTTTCTTTGCTCTGTGTGTATATATATTATATTACACAAAATACATATTATATTATACAATGAAAAAGTGAAAAAAAAAATAAAAGAGTTGTTTTGGGACACACATCATTCACCTAAAAAAGAATTCCCATATAATTCTTTACCGATTACTCTTTTTAAATATTTTTCCAGATTTTTTCATTCTCTTTATATACATATTTACTACTACTTTTTTCTAAACAATTTGAAAATCTGTTGCAGATATGTATTTTTTGTAACTTTCAATGTTAATATATCTCTCTATTAATAATTTTTGAGCATGATACAACTCTAATACATATGAACGACATGGTGTTACTTTTTAGTAATTACTGTTATATTCATTATTTATCCAAAACATATTTATTGAGTACCTAATATGTGACTATAGTGGTAAACAAATTAGTCAAGATCCCTGTCCTTATTAGTTTTACAAAGGAAGAGAGTAAGTATAATAAAAAGATGATGATCATTATGACTGAAAATAAAATAGAACTGTATATATCCACAGAGTAAAAACACCTAATATGCCTATCAGAAATCTGGGGAAAGATACATTTAAGCAAGTAGTGAAGAATTAATACGAAAAGCTGCAAGAGAGGTTCCCATGCACATTGCATGTGAAGACCTTCAGAGGTGAGAAAACATTATCAAACTGGGGGATCCCATATCCCTAGACTCTGTTATAATTCAATGATTAAGGTTCTTTATTTCCTTATATGCATAAAGGGATCAAGGATAAGTCCTTTCACTAAGGACTTCAAGCAACACAATAAGAACATTTATACCCTGGTGCTTACAAATGGCAAAGTAGAGAATGATAGGCTTACCTGGGAGGTGGCATGGGTCCTCTCCTGTTGTGATTTAATTATTAGGAGAGGAAATTTAGATAGTAGCCATTTCCAGGAGTGCTTGGGAGAATAATTATTGCCTAGCAGTGAGGTAATTCAGGATCTTCCCCAGAGGAGAGGATGTCCTCATGACACCAGTAAACTAATCTTCTGTACAAGCATGGAGACAGAGAAGACAGAACAGTACACACCAGTCAAGAAAATAGCAGTGCCACGATCCACTGAGCCATCATTCCAGAAGTCAGCCTAGCAGAGAGGACATCATCCCAAGGAATTAACTAGACATGGCCTTTATACAACCAGCTGTACTGGAGATGCCTGGAGAGACTATATGACCTAGCGCCAATCTTTTAATGCTATGACTCGAGGCTCTGGAATTGTGTAAAATTGCTCATTAACAAGACAGGGCAACAGCAAGCTGGCTGTCTTCACATTCTGTGAGGGGGCCTAGAGATAGAAATGTGATCGTTTTACACCAAGCCCTCACTTGACAAAAGTAAACTAGATAATTTGTACTACAGGTACTTCTATATGAGATATACCATAAGGAAAAATTGCAAGAGTTTGAATGTTTGCATTGAAATATCAGATGTGTGAAATTCAGACATATTTGAGAAAATTAAAGTACTCTTAAAGCTACACATGAACACTGTGTCAGTTTGCAGCTTTTATGTACCCCGGAAAAGCCCTATCCCTTTTCATGATCCAGTCTTGTGGGGGCATCCATGTTTTTTTAATCCCAATTGAGGGGTGCAAACTTTAATTGGATTACCTCCTTGGAGATATAACATGCCCAGTTGTGAATGTGACCTTTTAAATAGATGGAGATGTGAATTCACTCATTTAAGATAGGTCTTGATTAGTTTATTGGAGTCCTTTAAAAGAGAAACATTTTGGAGAACCTCAGAAGTGACAAAATCAACAGAGATACAGACTTTTGGAGATGCTTGGAGTGCCAACAGAGAGAACAGACACCTAGACATTGATGTTTGGAGATAGAGAGCCCAGCATATGCTGTCATGTACCTTCCCATGAGATGCTAAGCAGGCCAGAACCCAGGCTTGTGTCCTGGAGAAGCTAAGTGAAGGCCCATAGATGCTTAGAGAGGAAGCCACTGGCATCAGAAGGTAGAGGCAATGGAACCAGGAATGAAGACCAGCAGATATCAGCCACAGGCCTTCCCATGTGACAGACACTGACCTTTCTTGAGTCAAGATATCTTTCTCTGATGCCTTAGTTGAACATTTTTATGGCTTTAGAACTTCAAACTTGTAACTTAATAAATGCCCCCCCCATTTTTTTTTTTTATAAATTCCCTTTTTAAAAGCCATTCAATTTCTGATATATTGCACTCTGGCACCAATTAGCAAACTAATACAAATATTAATAACTTCAGTGAAAACAAAACCTCCATCATAGAGAAATTCTTTGATTAATCTTTACACTAGAAGTATTCTCCAATTACATATGTATATATGTTATTATTATTTCTCTTTATATCTTCAATACAGTTTTAGATTATTGCATATTTTCCTGTCTCTCAAATGTAAACCAGAACCCCACATATTGTATATCTCTATATCCACACTGTCCAGTATATCAAGGAGCACTAACTAATATGTGCATCATTAATCCATTTTAGTGTACTATGATTGACCTTATGAATAATATACAAAATGTTAAAACATGATTAACATCTATATCACTGATATTAGATTTTGTAAACTTCCCCTGTATTTAAAGGAAGAAATTTGTTTTTTAGCTACTACTGTTTCAATCAACTAAATTTGCAATTAAAAAAATAATAAGTAAGTTAAAGATCTACTCCTTCTTACCTCTACCTGAATTTTAGAGTTAGAGGAATAGTTTGAGAAAATTTTCAGAATAAGATTATGATAAATTAAAACATTGTTCAAGAGACAACATGTACTAAAGACTAAGCAAAATACCCACTGAAGAGCAGCTGTAAATCTCCTAGATCTCTTAGTCTTCCTCCCAACTTTAAAATGATAAAAAGAAGTAAAGCTTCCCAATTGATGGGTCATCTTTCAATTAAATCTACAGGGTTCTCCTGTCAGCTAACTAATAATTTTACTTCCCAACTTTAATGAGAATAAAAAAGAACAGTGTGCTTTACCAGGCTATGTCATTTAATACCCCAACCATGCTGGTGTTTGAAGCAGAGATGAAATGTTCAGCAAACCACATTTCATTATCTCCGCAAGCAGGGTCTAAAGGGCAAGGTTATTAGCCATGACTTCCAAAACATCTTAATGTGTATGTTTCATGGAAATGGTAAAAAAGAGCTTTCTAGAGAGGAAATGCTACATCATTTACTTTTAGGGTCTCAGTTACAGAAAGGTCAGAATGAAAGTCTAGGGCAAATGATTGTTTTAGCCTGATGATTTTCAGGAAGTTGATTAGCATTGCTAGGAATTCTTTGAATTAAATTATTCTTCTATTATGAAAAGTTCTTAAAGTCAATTTTCTTGTAGGAATATTTTAAACTTGAACCTTTTCTCATTTTATTCATCCCAAGCAAGGTCACAGAGGTAACTAAGGGAAAGAACTTTGCAATTCTGTCAGGACAATATGAATTGTTGGGGTGATGCTGGGAAGCAAGAACACTTACTATTTTCATTTTGAAGTTTCTGTTCTCCCAAGAAAGCTCCCAGATTAATAAATATACATTAGAGTAGCAAGCTGAGTCATCAGTGAAGGTTTTAGGCTTCCTCCCAAAGAAATCTGCTATTCAGACTGTCCTTCTATGTGTTCACATGAAGTCAAGCTCAAAAGTGGCTTTTATTCAAAATGGTTATCTATTTGATTTTTCCAGTGTGACCTCTTTAGTAAGGATGATTTGGCATACATGTATGCATGTAAATGACAGGCAGAAGAAGGTGGCTTTTCAAGGTATAATCCAAAGAACCATTTTAATTGTTTTTTAACAGCCACTAGTTGAATGTAATGTTCAATTTGGAGCCCATGGATCTTTCCGAGTCCATCCCTCTCCACATTTTCCCACAAGCTTGTCTGTATTTAAAAGTCATCTGCAACGAAACTAATTTCTTTCATCTCTGTGGGTACTGACAATGAAAAATGAGCCAACAACTTGAAAGGACTATAAATATTAGATGTCCAAATGTATCACTGTTCATCATGGTGCAGGGGCTGAGCATTACATTGATCTGGGTATGTTCTACAACATTTGCTGGAGTCCATTTCAGTTTCTTTCAAAATGATAAATAGGTCAAAGAGCTTAACCACATAACTAGTAACATGGACAGAATTTAGTTCTCCATACAAAAAGGTTGCATCTTTTTTTTTTTGCCTGAATTAATCTTTGTTGTAACAAAAAAAGTGAAAGAAACAATAAAATAAGTCAGATGTTAAGAATATTTTTTAGATTCTTTTATTTTTGTTCGTTTTTTTCTTCATAACTGGTAAAGGAACAAGTTTCCATCTACTATAGGGCTTTCACAATTAAAACAAAATATGGGAAGTTAGTGATTTTTACATAATCTCAACATATAATATTGCCCTAAAAATTACTTGCCTGTTCAGAAACCTTAGCTGGCTTCTCATTGACTGACAAATTGAGCACAAAATCCTCAGACCTAGCATTCAAGTTTCTCCACCTATTTCTCTGTAGGTATCTATATTAGTCAGGGTTCTCTAGGGAAACAAAACTAACAGTAGATATTTGTAAATGTGAGGTTTTATAAAAGTGTCTCATGCAACTGTGGGAACGCATGTGTCCAAATTCCGTAGGGCAGGCTGCGGGTTGTCAACAATGATGAAGGTGTTCAATGAATTTCGCAGGAGAGGCTGGGTGGCTGAAGTCGAGATGAAAATTGCCTCTTCTGACTACTGAAATTGTCACCTCTCCCTTTAAAGTCTTCAACCAATTTGGATGAAATCCAATTGATTGGGTTCTTTCCTTGGGAAAGATACTTCTCTCAGTTTGTCATAGACAAAATCAGCCATAGGGGCAATCAACTAAATGATAATTTAATAAACCAGCTTTCTGGTTTATTAACCAGCCACAAAATACCATTGCAGTAACAGGCCATTGCTTGCTTGCTTTACCAGACAACTGGGCACAACCACTTGGCCAAGTTAACCCTTGAACCTAACCATCGCAGTCTGCCGGTTTGAATTTGTGGACTTCAGAAAAGCCATGTCCTTTAATCCTCATTCAATATTGCTGGGTGAGAGCTTTTAGGGTATCTCCACAGAGATGTGACCTATCCAATTGTAGGTGATTAGAAAGCTCCTTTGGAGGTGTGACTCCACCTATTCCAGGTGGGTCTTGATTAGTTTACTGGAATCCTTTAAAAGAGGAAACATTTTAGAGATTGTCCCTTCTATAGCCAAAAGAATGACGACAGGCCCGGAGAGAGAGCCAGGAATCAGAGAGCCCATGCCGCCAGAGACTTTTGGGGATGAAGAAAGAAAATGACCCCGGAGGAGCTTCATGATGCAAGAAGCCGGGAGGGAAAGCTAACAGACATCACTATATTCACCTTGTGCCTTTCCAGTTGGGGGAGAAATCCTGAACTTCATTAGCCTTTATTGAGGGAAGGTGGCTTAATTTGGACATTTTTGTAGACTTGCTTTAACTGGGACATTTTCTCAGCCTAAGAACTTGTAACTTAATAAATTCCCCCTTTTAAAAAGCCATTACAATTCAGGTATATCGCATTCCAGCAGCGAGCAAACTAGAACACACAGTTCTTTTGTTTGTTTTAATGATAAAAGAACACATGTTAATTACAGAGGTGCAGTTTACAAAACTCGTTGGTGTGCTGCTCTGGAGCTATGAATGGTTTGGAAACAGTTTAACCCAAGAGTGGACATAAATATTTGTGTTCTCTCCAAGACAGAATGGCCTTCTTGAAACCCATTCGTTTTACGATAGTTGCAATCTCTAGAAGTGATTCTTTGGCTAAGAGTTTAATAATGGGAAATAGTCTCCACTGCAGCTTTCTTTCTTCACTTCCAAGCTGGTTAAATAAAAGACTTTTTCTACTGAAAATAGATTCTTCTATTTTAGTGGCCTTCCAATTATGCTATGTGGAGAGCTATAATTCTACAGAGATAAATATTTGACTAAAATATCAAAAATATGTAACCATTTTAACATTTTCAAGGAAAGCTGACAAATATTTAAAATTTATAGCAAATTTTACCATGTTTGAGACAGCACATATATGAATTTATGCTTTTGGTTTAACTACTTTTTTGTGATATTCTTCTATCATGGCTATTAATATATTCAGAATATTTTGAAAAAGTAGTATGGATGAAGATGCCAGTAGCCCTGCATTTATTTTTTGTGGAAGTTAGGAGATGTCTGCTCAAAATTAATTAACAGACATTCATTTTATCTCATTATTCAAAAACTCAGCTGAAACAGTATAAGGTTCTGTTAAATTACAATAACTCAGTACATTTGTACATGACCAAACATGACAGACCACATTTTAATGGAAACTTCTCATTCAAAATCAAAGCACACATATACCTTCACTCCAAGATTGTCTTCTGATTCTGAAAATAGACCCATCCAGAACAGGGAGTTCACTTTCAGGTGGCCAGCTGTGTACTAAGGATGGTGGCTACAAAAAGCAAAGAAATAACAGCTTGTCAATTGTTCTCTCACTTTTTCTGGGAACGTCTCTTCAGAGCTTCAATTAGGCATTGTGGCTGAAAAGTCACATGAGACTGGTATATTGAAAGATCTGGATTTAGTAGAAAGCCATCAGGAAATGTTGCTCCCAACAATTGTTTGAAACTGACTCTGTTGGAGGATCCTTCCCATCTTCCGCATGACAGCCGAGCTTCAACATTTGTCTTAGATATTGAATGCATCACTTTTTTTAAGCAACTAAAATGTTCTCAGATCAAATTTTGGTCTTACATCGCATTTAAAGATTTTTTTCTTTTCTCAGCTAAAACATGACCCAATTATCTGCAGGAAATCATTGTTAGATTATTTATTTTCTTGCTTTACCTCCACCTGTAATTTTACTTCATTGTTTCCGATGCTTTCACTGTCAGATGGGAGGAAGAAAAACAAAAGCAAGGTAAATATTGACGAATGCTCTAGTAACTGAGCATTAGGGCCCTTTACGTACTATACTCATATGTGAGTTCTTTCTCCTTTATGCATATGGCCAATACTTATTCTCCACCAACAGCACTCCCACCCCACAAACATATATACACAACCTGACTTCTGAAGCTGGATTGCATTTGACCTCTTCTCACTTCCTTTCATCTCCCATTCTGATGGTGCAATCTATACAGTCCATCTCTGTTTCAGTTTGCTTTAGATTCTCAGGGAGCATCTTCTGGCAAGGTCCTTTCCAGAGGGCTCTATCGTCATTGCCTTTGCAGTCTAATCTGGCACACAGGAAAAGCTTAACGTCTTTAAGCACAGCACACTAAAACTAGAGGGACAGACGCTCCACCCACTTCACTCTGACGCTACAGTTTCTTGACTTTAGACATACATTGCATGCGATTTAGGCTAAAGCCCACTTCTTGCTTCAGAAAACACAATTTTGACTTTTGGCCTCTGATTTACTCTATTAAACAGCACTCGCATTTACCCCATCATTTGAATGGAGTTCACGTTCTCAAGTCATTTTTCTCCATAGGAAGTTTTCACTTATGTAGGCAGGCCAGAAAAAGACAAATGGTAAAGTTAGTTATAAAGAAATTTTAGCATAATAAATGTTAATATGTGATAGCAGTTAGCAGGCACCAACAAATTTCTGTCCCTAGGCCTGAAAGTTATTATTTATAGAAGTCGGAACCAGCAAGTTTATTTTGAATGGTCAGACTTAGTTGTTTAATTCCATCATAAACTCCAAAGAAAAAGTTCTTGTAGTCCTTCCGAAGCTGCCCCCTGTTATGAATGGTTTTCCCACTTGTTGAAATGGTTGTCCTTTTCCAACTGAATAACCTTGGCATCTCTGTTGTAAATTATTTGTCTATAAATGTGCAAACCCACTTCTGAAATCTCTATTTATGTTTCATTGGTTTATATAACTATGGCAATAACACCATCTTGATGATTGTGGTTTTACAATAAATCTTAAACTCAAGGATTGCAAGTCCCCCTTGTTCTTTTTCTATATATATATATTTATTTTTTTATTTTTTTTTGGTCCAGGAATCGAACCCGGGTCTCCCGCATGAAAGGCAGGTATTCTAACCTCTGAACTACCTGCGCATCCTCTTTTTATTTTATTTAAGATGTGTTGACAGCTCTAAGTCATTTCTTCTTTCATATAGCTTTAAGAATCAATTCCTCAATTTCAATTAAAAAATTGTAAGTTTAGGGATTAGTGAATAAAAACTTAAAAGCTTAAAAGTTTCAGAGTTTCTATTTGTTAGTGAATGGTGGTAAAGGTATCTGATTGTGAATGTAATTAGCAACACTGAATTATACTTAAATATGGCTAAAGGGAAAAAATTTAGGTTGCATATATGTTACTAGAATACATTGGTGGCATGCAGCATGCAGTTCAAATTTCAGTGCCCATAAATAAAGTTTTATTGAAATAATGCCAAATTCATTAATTTATGTATTGACTATGGTTCCTTTTGTACTACAATGACAGAGCTAAGAAGTTGTAACTGTAGATATAGAACCTAAATTACTACCCATCTGGCCATTTACTGAAAGAAAAAATCTCTAACCCCAGTTTTGAATCATTGATCTGTTAATGTTTCTATTATAAGCACTTATAGCTATACATTTCCCTATAAGCACTGCTTAACTTACCTCACACAGATTTTGAAATGCTGTGTTTTCATTTTCACTAAATTCAGAATACCTTCTCATTGCCTTTGAGTTCTTCTTTTACCTATGTGATATTTAGAAATACTTTGTTTAATTTTGAAATATTTGGGGATTTCCCAGATATCTTCCTGTTATTGGTTTCTAATTAATCTTGACTATGTATGATTTTAATTCATTAACATTGGATGAAATATATTTTATGGCACAGCATATGGCCTATATTGTTTAATGTTCCATGTACAATTGAAAATTAAATTCTGCCACTGTAGGATGAAGGGTTCTATAAATGTCAATTAGACCTATTTGATTTGAATTGTTTTTCAGTTTTTAAATTTTATGTTTATTGTTCTATCAACTATTGAAAGAAAGATATTAGAATTTCCAAACTTTCTCAATTCTGGATTTGTTTATTTCTTGTTTCATTTATAGCATATTACTCTGTTCTTCATTATTTTGAAGCTCCATTATTGGATGCATAAATATGAAGGATTGTTTTGTCTTCTTGATTAATTGCACCTTCTCTTTATTAAATATTCCTTTCTTTTTTTTTTTTTATCTAGTAGCAGTACTTGATACTGGGTTATAGTATTCCTTTTTATGAATGCTATTATTTCGTTTGCTTTAGTATAGCTTCTCTGTTGTTAACATGGCTTTTACAACTTTCTTATGCTCAATGCTTGCAAGGTTTATCTTTTTCTATTTTCCTACTTATAATCTATCTCTTTCTGTATATTTAATATGAGTTCCACACACCCAATCTTAAAATGTCTGCCTTTCTATTGACATATGTAGAATATTTATATTTACTGTAAATATAAACATGGTCAGAATTATATGTCATTTTGTAATTTATGTTTGTTATATCTATTTATTATTCTGTTTTTATTCTTTTCTTTCAAATTAAATGTTAAATTTCTCCATTACTGGTTAATTTACTATAATTCTTCTATTTAAATAGTCTTGTAATGCTAAAAATATATATATATATATATATATATATATTCTTTTTATCATAGTCTATCTTGAAATAATATTCTTTTCATGTATAATGTATCCCCTTACAAAAGAATGCTATTCCCCTGCCATTCTTTATGTCATTGTTTCCATATATTTTATTTGTGTCTATGTCATAACCTCATAAGGCAATGTTATCATTTTACATTAAAAAGTCAAATATCTATAAAAGAAATAAAAAATTTGCAATGATATTTTTATTTAACCACATATTTATAATTTCTGGCATTTTTCATTCTTTTGGTGAGATCCAAGATCCCATATAGTATGTTTTGTATGAGGAATTTTGGTTAATAGTGATGCATCCTCTTCTCTTTTTCTGAAGCAAAATTGTATTTCACTTTCATTTATAAAGGATACTATTTTGGGACATAGAATTCAAGATGATAGATTTTTTTTCCTATCATTAATTTAAAACCATTATCTTCTGGCTTCTTCTATTATTTCTGTTGGGAAGTACCCGTCATTCTTATCTTTGTTTTTGTTTACATAATGAGTCTTGTTTTTCCTGCTGTTGATTTTCAGCAATTTGCTTATAATATGCCTTGATGTAGGAATAGGTGGAACTCATATTAAATGTGCTTCTTGTTTAAAGCTCACTGAGCTTCTTGGATTGGTAGTATATTAGTAAGGATTCTGTAGGGAAACAGAACTGACAGAAGACCTTGGAGATGGATAAGTCCATAGGGCAGACCACAAGCTGGAAACTTTAATGAAGGTTTTTGATGAAGTCCCCAGGAGAAGCTGGCTTGTTGAAATAAAAATGAAAATTATCCTTTCTGACTGCTGAAATCATCATTTCCCCCATTAAAGCCTTCAACTGATTGGATGAGACTGTTTTCACTGTTGAAGGCAATCTCCTCAGTTGTTTGCAGATATAATCAACCGTAGATGCAATTAACTTACTGATGATTTAAATTCACAAAATATCTTCACAGTATAATCAAATGAGTGTTTGCATAACCAAATAACTAGACACCATAACCTGGCTACATTGACACATGAACTCAACCATCACAGATAAGTTTGTAGTTTTTATAAAATTTTAATAATTTTGATGTTTCTTTCTTTTTCTATTTTCATATTTTTATTAAGGGTTATAAAAATATGCAGGAAGAGAAACAGATGTGATGCAATGATTTATGTCCTAATATGAGGATCTCCTTCCACTGCATTGTTTTCTTTTACAATGGCCTTTGCATTTCTGGTGGCAGCGATTCCATGCCATGTCTTATTGTTTTATTACATGCTGTAGGTTTTCTGAATCAGTATCCCCATCTTCCAATCTTCTCATTTATAAATCAAAATTCATTTTTAATCCATTGTTCAGAAGGAATGTATTATTTTCTGTTCAACAAAGAGGACTTTTTGTGCACAATGGGTCATAATGAAACATAATCAGTTTTTCTCATAGTCTGCTTCCTTTGGTGCCGATGAAGTAATCTGTCTGAGCTTGGCTCAGCATTTTCACCAGAAAGGTTTATGAGTTGCTTTTACTAAAGGAAACCAAGCTTAGGGGAATGGTGATCCCACCATATAGTCTCTGCAACCTATCATAGTCATTTTTTTCTTGAGATACTTTTCTTATATCATCTTTATCTGGACTCCAATTATTTATATTTTACAGTGATTGGAATTATTTCCTAGGTCTTGAGGCTGTGTCCGTGTTTCGTTCCTTTTCTCTGTTCTTTATTTTGAACAGGTTCTGTTGCTGTGCTTTCAAGCTCACTGACTTTTTTTCTACATGTGTAATCTACTGTCATTCTCATTCATAAAAAGTTTTACCTCTAGAAACTTCTTTGGATCTTTTTCATATGTTCCATTTCTCTCCTTATTTTTTTTCTGTTTTATTTTAAATACTTGCATGTGATTATAACAGCTTTTTATAAAAATTTTTTATCTTCTAATCCCATCATCTCTATTATTCCTGGATGTGATGGTTTTAACAAATTTTTCTTCTGATTATGTACCAGTTTTTGGTAGCTACACTTGTCTAGTAATTTTGATTAGATGCTGACCATTGTGATCTTGTTGATTTTCTTTAAAAAGTGTTGGGTTTGCTTTGGCCTAAAATTATAGTTTTCTGGATTAATTTATGTCTGTTTTTTAAAGGTCAGACCCACTACTAGGACATAGGCCCTCTTGGATCTCCAGTGAATGACATTAGTGATTGCTGAAATGGCTCCACTCTGGAGGACTGGAGCCTGAAAGTCTTTTTGCCCTGTGTAAGGGAGGAGAGAATTTCTATGTGGTACTTCATGGGAACACAGGTTCAGGCACGACAGAAATGTTTAGCAAATGACTTCTTTAGTACTTACATTGCACAAATGGTCCAAAAAAATGGGAAAAAGCTCCATCACAGCTAGATGTGGGGGAGGCCAATTGCTTGAGTCAGGGTCAGTGGATGGCAGCTCCTCATCCCCACTACATTCCAAGAGGAAAGACAAATCTGTCTCCTGCAAGAGTAGGGTATTTATACCACCCAGGTGAAGGGGTCCTGCACCCAGAGTTTCCACCCTGATAAGAAACTAGGCATGCTTTTCCCTAGTTTCTAGGTTTAAGCTATGGTCAGACCACTCTATTAGTTCTAACTTCTCTCGTAGGTGGTGAAATAAAACTTGTTGAAATATCTTCACACAATAGAAAAGAAGGTGAGGGTACACACAGGCTAAGCAATGGCCACTAGGTGTATCCATGACTTCAGCTTTGAAATAGTAATCTTTAAATATTTACAAATGCCCTGTCTTCCTTGGTGCTGACTTGTGGAGTTTCACTCCAAGCAGGCACAACCTAGTATTCAGCAAAATTCAGTAATCTCTAAAGACATTCCGAGAGCACGTTTTCATCATAGCTCCCTCTTCTATAGAACACCGGTGTAAAACTTCTAGCTGAGTTAGAAGCCTAAAAATATGATTCTCATCTCTTCAGTTTTGTCATGCCTGGGCTGTTTAGATTTTCCTTCATGCATCTCTGGCCTGGAATCTGTATTCAAGCTAGTAGATGGGGAGATTGTAAATCTTACATGATTTATGCTTCTTTCTTTCAAGGATCACAAACCTGTACTGCCTCCTGTCCAATGTTGAAAAATAGTTTTATGTATTTTGTGCAAATTCTAGTTCATGATGAGAGGTTAAGTTCTACCCTTTTTACTCTTTCATGTCCAGAAACAGAAATTTGTTTTTAAATTTAATGCAATAATCAATCTTTAAAATGTAAATTATGCCAGAGACCTGGGTTCATTTCCCGGTGCCTGTCCATGCAAAAAAACAAGAAAAAAAAATCAAAATTAAAGGCTTATATTTGTAGTAAGTCTGTATGATCTCAGTTTAAACAATGAGGAGAAGGGTTGGTGTAATGGGGAAACACGGGATTTAAAGTGTTATAGCCCTGGATTTTGAATGTTTGCTGTATCATAAAGGACATGTTACTTAAGCTTTTCAATTTCAATTTCTTGAAATATAAAGTGTTATAAAATTCACCTCATACTCTTGTTGAGAGGATTTAATGAAGTTCTAGGCTTACATATTAACTTCCAGATTATTGTATATAATCAAAGAAAATAAAAATTTAGTTTATATATATTTATGCTTACATTTGTTTTAGTTGTAATTTGACAATTTGATTTGTTTAAATTCAAAAGTACTCATTCTCAAGTATAAGCACAAAGAAAATAAATTATTTGCCTTAAGTCTAATTTTACATATTATGTCCTCCATGAGATTCAATAATAAATCAAGCACAAATCCCCAAGCAGATGGCTTGTCAGCTATGAAGCAGAATGTTTTAATTTTCTATTAGTTACATGTCTACCTAAACTCAATTTTCACATTACATATTGTCTAAATAGAAAGCTATTTTTAATCCAACATGCTGCAATTTGCCTTTGTGAGGAATTGTCTTATAGTTACAATTATGACATTTTGTTTACTATGTTTTATCTGCTTTAGGTTTTGTCCATTTAACTATATTTTGATGAAAATTACAAAGGGGGTCAGGGAAATAAATAGGAAAATTAAAAGGTAATAATAAAATTGTTTCCCTAATTTAATTGGAAATATTCTTGCTTTTTTCTCCATCCTCCCTTCCTCATAAGATCAGTTGGGAGACATGCGGAAGTAGAGTTGGAGGACATGACAGATCCTAAAAGACCATAGTAAAGTGTTTGTGATGTCCTTTTGTCCGGGAATCAAACCTGGGTCTCCTGCATGGCAAGTGAGAACTCTACCACTGAACAACCCTAGCCTTTTGATTGCTTACCATGTGCCAGATATATAATACATTCCTGTAATACAGAAGTGAAAAAGAAACTTCTGCTTCCATAAGGATTAATCTTTAAAGCTAACATGTACATAAGGTTTCTTACATGCTAGGTACTTTTATGTTTATTTGGTGATTTAAATCTCATAACATTTTGACATAGTATTATTATTCCCACAGATACTGGGGCAAAAAGAGGTCATTTTACTTGCCCTGGGTCCCACAGTTGCTAACAGCTTGAGCTGTATTCAAAACCTATGACTATAGACCCCAAAGCTCATAATTTTTAAAAATGCTAGTGGAAAGGAAGAGAAAGGAAGACAGTGAGGAGAAAGAAAGTGACCATAGTCAAAAGAAAGTAATAAAATACAAAGTATATTAGATGGTTAAACATTATACGGAGTAAAACAGAAAACAAGGAGGGAAAATGTGTGTGTGTGTTGGGGGGTGTGTTTGTGATAGGGGCTACTGTTTCAAAGACAGTTATCAGGAAAGGCTTCTCTGAGTAAGTGGTGGTTCAGACAACCTGTTGCGATAATGTGACACATACACACATATATAAACACATGAAACTTTTGTGTTTTAAGAGATGAAACAGACTAAAAATACCAAGTCAATATACAGATTAGTGCATGACATTTGTTCAATTTGCATGTATTATGTTTAAATATAACCATTTCCATCGATCAACATTCCTTCAATCTGAAAAATACTCGAAATATTCAAATAAGTGTTTGCAATTGATAAAATTAGTCACTTAAAATGGAAGGTAGCAGTTTATTAAGGTTCTGGACAATTACTAATGCATTAATTTGTGATCAACTCTGCTCATAAAATTCAATGTGAGTGATCACTATAAAGTGTACCCTGATAACAATTAATTGTGCTGATTAAATACAACTGCTAAACACTGTAATTATTCAGCTTGTCATTGCTGGAAAAAAATTAGCTGTAAATACAATAATCAGGTGATGTAAAATGTTTTACTTAAGTATGGCATTTAATGGATTTAATTGTACTAACCTATTAATCTATTTTCATAGGTCCCCAAATAACTTACAATAATGATGGATGCTTAATTTGACTCTTTTTAAAATATCTCTTAATAAAGGTCAAAAGCATCATGATTTATTTTGCAGTGAACAGTGCATTTTGTAAGAAAAAAATAGTCATTATAAGAAGATATTTTTTCAGGCTTGATTTCTATACCTAATATTATACAGTGTAGACATCCAATTTATGCTAAGTCAATTAGTCTGCAGAAACATAGGAGTGACTTTAAAGCACACACAAAAAAGAAGAATGTAAAAGTTTCTTATACTGTGATCTTTGAAATGAAAGCATCATCCATGCTGGAGAGTAAAGTTCTGCGAATATACAGAAATATGGCACGGCTTCTCATTCTCAGTTCTGTTAGCACCTTATTATGTATAAGTCTTTATTATCCATTACGAAGAATATCCATGTGAGACTATCCCATGCTTTATAAGATGTTTGGCAGCATCCTTGTCCCCACACACTGCATGCCAGTATAAACTCATTCCTCATAAACTCCCAGTTATGACAGCCAAATATTTGTCTACACATTGCCAAATGTACCCTGGGAGCATTTCAACCTTTTTATTATTAATATCATATTGATAGAAATATATACCATATCTTGAACACACATTATTTACTGAGTACTTTGGTAAGTGCTACATATATGTCATCTCATTTTTTCATCTCATCTACCATTTGAGGAAGCACTATAGTGATCCTCATTCTAGAGATGAGGTATCTGTATCTCCAAAAGATGAAAATTTATGTGTAAACCACGTAGCCAGTAAATGGCAGAGCAAGCATTTGAAGTCAGCAAGTCATATCTGATTGATTTCAGAAATTTCACTAGACTGCACTGGCTGCATTTCCTTAAAGTTTGAAATTGAAATGGTGGATGATTTCAAGAATCAAAATGAGAAAGAAAAATGTAAAGCTGTGACAAACAGTTTAGATATTTTATAGGCCCATATAAATAATATGAGTGACATTCAGAATATAAAAAACATACAGTCTACTACATCTTTATTGACGGACCCTGGAGAAAGTGTCTTGCTGCTGATTGCATTCGAGAGGCAGATCCAAGGAGGATGAGGGCATGGGTGGGTGCCCCTCTCAAGAGGCTGCAAAGCCCTCAAGTCTGCTAGACTTTAGGGTTCATGCTAGAAAGAAAAGAAAACCTGAGCTTAGTGAAGAAAAAAAAACATATTTTCTCTACAAGCATGTTAAAACTACCAAATCAACAGAATAAAAGAGAGACATCTACCAGATTCTCTGTAACCCAGGATATTAGATTGATGGATTAAAAATAAAATAGATAAAAATCCCTTTCATGTGGGAGACCCAGTTTCAATTTCCAGACTATGGACACCCCCCCCAAAATATTAAAAATCCAAGTATCATTATCATCTTTATAATAATGGGCTTTGAAATTAGAACTTTAATCTTGAGTAGGTATATCTCTTATTTGGTGCTGCTGATACATTTAACATGATGGCAGTTTTCTCATTACCTTTCATTATAGGCATTTGACAAATTAAAAACTTTTATACAAAAATTAGCTTGTAGTTAGTGGGCATGAATCTGAATTGTACTACAAAGCGATCAAAAGAAACAAAAATTCTAATCACTATGTAAATATTTTCCAACACTAGAGCAGAGAAAAAGGTGGATTCTGAACAAAGCACCATGAGCATGAATTGACAGATAAAAATGGAAATGAGTATGTAGAACAGAAAAGATGTTGCATGTAAAGTAGTTTAATTCAGCAATATAGGTCAAGGAGAAAAAGATAGATGAATGATCAAGAGTTTTGAAAAAGACCACTCCATTAGTTTTGTATTGTGGCATAACACATTACCAAACTTGGCAGCTTACAACAATGCATATATATTATCTTATAGGGCCCATGTGTCGAGAGTCTGGGCATGACTTAGCTGGGTTCTCTGCTTCAGGCTCTCCCTAGACTGCAATGCAAGTGTTGACCAGGAATGCATCCTCATCAGAGGTTTGACTGGGGGTAGATCTACTTCCACGCTTCCTCATGTGGCTGTTACCATTAAATTCCTTCCAAATGTAGAACTGAGGTTCTTTTGTTGGTTGTTGGCTGGGGTTGAGACTTTTTTGTTGGTTGTTGGTTGGGAAACACACCTAGCAATTAGAGGTCACTTGAAGCCTCTTGTCACCAGAAGGCCCTCTGCATAGGTTCTCTGGTGTGTGCATATGTCTGTTTACATAGATGCAGGTGTATAGGCAGATATATGTGTGTAAAATGGGTAGAGAGATAGGGAGATGGATATGCATATTACACACACATACATATAATCATGTATCATGAGAGTTACATTTCATCACCTTTGCATTTTATTTTATTGGTTACAAGCAAATCACAGATCCAGTCCACTTTCAAGGGCCCACCCTAGGGTCTGTCTACAATAATGGCCCTTGATAGTATTGGTTTGGAATAACTCATGCCAGATACACAGATAAATCTCGGGTGAATTTAGAAATAGCAATGAAAAAGCAATCAAATAATACAACAAAATCATAACCTTATGTTAGTAGAAGAAAATATGTATTCTAAATGAAAAATATATTTGTCCTCTCCATTAGAAATATTTTCCTGAATATAACATTAGCATTTGTTTCAGAAAATACCTCATCTTCAGTGAGACTCAGATATCTTTGGCAGTCATGGCAAAGGGCAAAGTGTATTTTTCCAGGCTTTTTTGCAGGAAGATGGAGCATCCTTGAAAAGACGCTGGGGAAAAACTCATCTACGTACCCCCTCTACTAAGGTAGCCTAATGACATTCACAAATACTCGGTCCAGTAATTATGTATATTATCAAGTGTAAGATATCAATGACAAGATACAGCATTACTTTGTTCTTCCTCTAAGAGGAAAAACCTAATAAACTGTTACCATGCTTTATTACTTATTTTTTAATATGTAGTTATTAACAGGACTATTTTATTATAACTAGGCTTGTATTAATTTTTGACTAATAAAAAATAAAGAATATGTAAGAAATTGGCAAGTATTCCTAAAATGCATTCCCTTTAACAGTCTAACTCTGTTAAAATCACTTTCAATTCAAAGTTAATGATGCCTGCTTTGTCTAGGCACTAGAGTGTCTGTGGCTTCAAGCGAACTGGCAATGAAGCATATGTTAAAGAGTTTCCTCTCTTGTCTCATCTCAAGACAGTTAATTAATTTTCATCTTGGCAAACAGGGCGGTATTAGTTTCCAAGTTACCATAAACTTGATGGCTTCACACAACAGAAATTTCTTCTCCTCCAATTCTGGAGGCCAGAGTCAAAAATCAAGAAGTTAGTAGGGTTTGTTGCTTCTCGAGCTCTGACGGAGCATCAGGTGTGGCTCTCTCCTAGCTTCTGGTGGCTATAGACTAGCCTGGGTGCTTGTTTATAAACATGTCACTATAATCTCTGCCTCTGTCTTCATGTGGCCTTCTCCACTCTGTCTGTGCATGCCTCAAATCTCTTTCTCTTAGAAGGACACCAGCCCTTGTATTTAAGGTTTACTCTAAATCTGGTGTGATCTCATCTGGACATTCTCAATTATGTACATTTACAAAGACCAGATTCCAAATAAGGTTACATAATGACCCCATTCATAAGTGAAGGGTGTCAATATTCAACCCACTACAGGGGTCGATAATACCGACTTTGAACAGTGTTGTGTTCTTAAAAATAGCCAATTCTAAAGTATGTGGAGGTACAGTGTTATAAATAGCATATAATTTCATAATATAAAATATTTTAAATATGATAGCAATTACAATGAATATATTTGTATAAAATATT
Organism: Tamandua tetradactyla; assembly: GCF_023851605.1. Lineage (NCBI taxonomy): Eukaryota > Metazoa > Chordata > Mammalia > Pilosa > Myrmecophagidae > Tamandua > Tamandua tetradactyla. The sequence goes on from NC_135350.1 coordinate 29,309,561, forward strand.
GTTTTTGCATTTATAATTGGGCTTCTTTATGATTTCAGCATTAACTACTATTATTTGATCATTCTGTCTCAATTCTTATTCCAAATTTATATTTTGTTTTATCAAACAAAATATAACAAAATTTCATAGTTACAAATGATGTATCAGAATACCTGAGAATAAATGCTAATATTTCAAATGTAGCTAACAGGAAAATAACATTAAATTATGCATATTAGAATTAGAAACATAAGCATCAAGGATCTTAGCGATCTGAAGGGCAGGTAAAATCATTTGAGTTTGACTACTCTTCCATTTCAAAGGAAACGTTCCTTACGTTTTCAAAGGAAACGTAAAAAAAAAATTGATGAATTGGATCAGTTACTGTGAAATAATAGCATTTAAAATGAATCTCTTCCTCAGTTGATATTTTCATTGCTTTTTCTCAGACTGTTATATAAAATTATTTAAATTAAATGTAGACACATTAAATTTCTGATTAATTCAAACGTAATTCTAATTTCTTGGCCCTTAGCTTTCAAATATATTCTAGGTAAACATGCAAAGATTGTCTCTAATGTTGTCCCTCTGTCAAGGATAACTGATTTTATACATATTCTTAATTTTCAAGTCTCATTGTCAAAGACAAGCACACAGTGAAATTGGTTGAAGCATTTAAAAAATTTCTGAGGAAAGCAGTTTAACTGGGCTTTCTGATTTTAGTAGAAATCAACAATAAATTAATTACTTCCTATGAATATTATCTTTCTGATGTACACTTATGTTTTGGAAGGCTTATATTTAAAGTTTAGCATGAGCATTTTCAAATACATACGTGTGTACATGCACAACTATTGATGCTGAGGATATACATTTCTACTAATTTCAAGGTTTATTGGTTCCAGAAAGCCACTTGCACTGGAAGCACTACATTAAAAGAAACCAATATTTTAATATAAATAAATAATTTAATATTAAATCAAGATATTTATGATCGTCTATGGAAACTGGATTTCTTTGCAAGAGCATTCCACTTTTGTCAGGTTGCCAAACTCAGCCAGGTTATGAACAGGTATAATTAGATACATTATATTGAACTATTTGTTGGATTAAATGATTAAAGTAAAAATAATGCTATTTAGAATTAATTCAATTGGTTTTGGAAGTATGACATTTTTTCTCCATATGTAACCATACTTAATTTTGGTATCATTTGAATTCTATTGCTTTATAAGGGATATACTAGTAATAACAAATTATTTAGTTATTTGGCAAATATTTATTAAACATTGGTTGCATGCTTCTAGGATGTAGATAACCTCTAAGATGGACTAAGACTTTACCTCCTGGTGTTCTCACATTTGTGTAACCCCTCTTCCCTCTGTGGGCTGGACCTGGTGACTCACTTCTAATGAATAGAATATGGCACAGTGGGATGCAGCTTCCAGATTAGGTTTTAAAAAGACCTTGACTTTTGTCATGTTCACCGTCTCTTGCCCTCTTACTTGCATTGATGAAAGCCAGCTGCCATATTGTGGGTTGTCTATGGGGAGGTCCACATGGCAAAGAATTGGTGAAGATTTCCAGCCAACAGCTGACTAGAAACAGACTTCCTCAGTCCCACAACCCATGAAGAGCTGAATCCTGCCAGCAACCATGTAAGTGAGTTTGGAAGCAAGTCCTTTGTCAGATGAGCATTGAGATAACTGTAGTCCCACTTGGTTTCTCAATTGGAGTCTTGGGATAGAAGATCCTAAGTAAAGGAATTTGTTAAGTAGTGTGGTTTCCTGATGCATGGAAACTGTGAGATAACATATGTTGTTTCAAGATGCTGACTTCTGGAATCTGTTTTTAGGCAGCAGTAGTTAGTTAATATACACAGTTTACATATCCTAGAGAAACCAGAAACTATATATCTAAGCAATACAGGAATCAGATAATGTTCAATATCTCAATTTAGTCCTTTAAAATTGGGGTGGACGAGAATATTATGATGTAGGAGTGTGTGCTCATGTGCAAACACGTGTTTTTATACTTTATTGATGTAAAAGATGTGATTATTTTCATAAAATAGGTGATTTTCACCTCAAAACCGAATAGGTATAAAGTTAGTTCTCCTTAAATAAAAAATTCTAACACATACTTAAATATCTATAGCCTCTCTCACCTGAAATGGTTAGCTCTTAATTTCAATTGCACACTAGTCTTTTGTCTTCTCTCTCTGCAGTACATCCTTTCAATTTTAAAAAAGTAGACAGCTAATGTGGTGATAACACAAACTAAAAATGAGGCAAAAGAAAGATTGTAACTGAGTAAGCAATTAGAAAAAACCTGCTGTGGAACTTATTTAGACACTAGTACTGATTTGAACAAAATCAATTATTTAGGGAAAAACATTTGATAGAAATTATTTCTCATGCCTTGTCTTACCTTAATAATAGAAATATAGCATTCATTGTGTCACATTCATCAAGCATATACCTGTTTTAGAATCTAAATCAGTATCAATCACATACTATACTTAGACAAATTGACAGTTTAAAACATGTAGTGGGAAGCAATTTAAAAGGTGTGGGAAGTGTCAGTCAGAGTAATTAGCTTCTTTTAAAATGTTCTCTAGAATAGCTTCAGCTAGTAAAACCAGCATCACATTGTCCATTAGTGGGAGGTGAAGCTTGGGAATCTACCCATTAGTAGTGCCACCTTTTAGTTAAAAAAAAGTGTTCTATTATTGATCCATACATTGTCTGTTTTTAAAATAAGAAACACCACAAAGCAATAACATAAAGAAATATGAGAAAATGTTCTATTCTATCTTTTTATGGGGGGGTGGGGGATGTGAAAGGGTATAAATAATATGTTTCCTCTTTAGTTTCTTTCTGATCTATATACTACATGTAGTTTCAGGAAAGGAATATGGCATAATTCTCAGAGCATGTATTACCACATTTTATTGATTGATGATATTTGAGAATCTCCACTTTCCCCTCAAAAATCGAACAATGATATTACAACAAAAAACCAACAAATTAGTGAGTTTTCAGAAAAATGCACGTGCTCTTACATTTTCCTTAATAATTCAGTATAGTTCTTGAATTTAATTAATGGAAACCTGTGGAGATTTTTTTTAAATTTTTCAAACAGACTTTCATATATTTTCCAGGCTATTGAATTCATTTTTATTCTTATGTAAAAACTTTTCATTATGAGCAATCACTAGATATTAAGTAGAAGACAAAGAAAAATGGGAGAAAATGTATTTTATGCCCATCACCCATATATTTGGAGGCCAGTCTACCTGAATTTCTTAATATGTGGTACTTCCTCTATTTAAATAAAATGGAGATTATAAGATCTGTGGAGCATTCGTTTGATTACTTCAGATAACTTACTGTATTCAAGTTGTTGCATAAGATATAAATATGCTCAGCTATCAATATGCTCAATAAGATACTGAATCTTCAATTACTATCTCAAAGATTGATACCAAAGATTTTGTTTTCAAAATTCAAATCCATCTAAAATTTGATGAAAATTAGAACATTTGGGAATTTTATGAAATGATGTCATTAGCTGTAATGGTTAATATGGTGTCAGAGTGGCAAGGTTATGGTATCAGTTTGTTTGGTCAACAAAGTACTGGCATGGGTGTTACTCTGAGGGTATTTCATAGATGGATTTAAACCATTAGTCATTTGATTGCATCCATGGTTGATCCTACCTGAAATTAGCAAAGGAGATTGCCTTCAGCAATGAAAAGAGTCTACTCATCTAATCAGTTGCAGGCCTTAAAGCAAAAACTGAGGATTTCAGCAGTCAGAAAAGAATAATTTATATCTCGGTTTTAGCCAGCCAGCTCTTCCTGTGTGATAACAACTTGTAAATAACTCAGATTTGCCGATGGCGATGGTTATGTGAACCAATTCCTATAATGTCTCTCTCTTTCTCTCTGTCTCTCTGTCTCTTTCTCCCTCTGCCTCTCTCTCTATATATACATATATTTCTGTGGAGAACTTTGACTAATATATCCACAGTAAAGATTAGTCTAAAAGATGAGCTCTAAACATTTTCAAATTATATTAAGATACTAAATGTATAGACCAGGTTGATCATTTAAAAAGCTTATTTGGATTTACAAATTCCAGTGTTTTGCTTTAAAATCATTACACTCTTGCATAAAAAATTCTTCCAGTTTTAGTTATTTGAACTCATACTACTTAAATCCATTAAATAAAGGGCATGATCTTCAACTTGGCATAATTTCTAGGAACCTGAGAGACCATGTCTTTTTAATTTGTATTTAATGCCACCTTCATTGAACTGATTCTTGCTGTCCTTGACTGCATTTATTCTTCAAGATGGAATAGCTTTTATTAGTGGATAAAATAAATTATTAGAAAACTTACCAAAATTGTTTTCTTTCGGAAATTGCAAAAATTTATGAAATGATATTAAGAATGGGTCCTTACTTTGCTAAGGTAAATTGCATAGGGATATATATATTTAAACTTTCTGGGCAAATGAAGAGGCCAAAACTATTTAAATAAACAGCTTTTAAATAATTGTAGTAATTGATACTGAGTTAATGAGCCACATAGAAAGCATTGCCCTTGCTGTGGAGGTTTTTCCCTTGTATGTGAAGAAAAGACATAATTGATGTTGATTAATACTGTTCATATGGATTGCTGTAATCACATCATCTATCTGAAACAAATCCTTTTGATAGGAACAAATTGAAACAGTTAACAATCAATGTTACATTGAATATAACAAAGTACGCAAAATAATGCAGGCTAATGAAATATAACCTTCCAATTATTCTTATTTATTCTTAATGAACTCTCTCTCTTTAAGTGTAAACTGCTCTTCCTTGCTATTGTTTTCAAGTCCTTTCACTATTATTATTTGGTTGGGGATGGGGAGGTCATTTAATTCATGAAAATATTCTATAAGAGAAAATCTAGGTACATTATACGGGATTTTCTTTTTTAAAATCATGCTTTGCAAACATTAATATGTATAAAAAGCATGTGTGGTATGTTCTTTTCTTTTGGGGTGCTGAGAATGTTTTGAAACTAGAGATGTTAGTAGCAAAGCATTGTTAATGTGCTAAATACCATGAAATTTTACATTTTAAAAGGTGTTTTAGTTTGCTAATGCTGCCAGAATGCACTACACCAGAAATGGGTTGGCTTTTTTTTTTATTTTATTTTTTAATTTTTTTATGGTTTGGCTTTTATAAAAGGGATTTATTAAGTTATTTATTAAGTTAGTTTCGGTTCTAAGCCAATAAAAATATCCAAACTAAGGCACCTGGAGAAAGATACCTTGACCATGAAGAAAAAACTAATGGCATCAGGATTTCTGTTACTGGGAAGGCATGTGGCTGGATTCTCAGGTCCTTTTTCCTGCCAGTTCATTGCTTTGGCTTCCTCTCTAAGTGTCTGAGGACCTTCACTTAGCTTCTCCAGAGCAAACTCTGGGCTCTGACTTGCTTAGCATCTCATGGAAAGGCACATGGTGATGTCTGCTGAGCACTGCATCTCCAAATACCCATGTCTAAGTGTCTGTCTCTCACTCACTCTTTGTTCACAGTCCACTCATCTCCAAAGGTCTGCATCTGTATCAATTCTGAGCTTTTGCCAGAATGTTTCTCCTTTTAAAGGACTGTAGTAAACAAATCAAGACCCACCCTGAATGAGTGGAGTCACATCTCATCTAACCTAAAGATCCAACCCAAAATTGGGTGTGGTACATCTCCATAGAAACAATCCAATGAAGAGTCATACCTGTAATGGTGTGTGTCACATTTCCATGGAAACAATCCAATAAAAGTTTCTACTCTAAATAATAGGTCTTCTCCCCAAGATTGGATTAAGAAAAAGAATATGGCTCTTCCGAGGCACATAACATCTTCAAACCAGGAAAAAATGGTTAGTTTCAGGTTGTGGAAATTTCATCTCAATTGAAAAAAGATCAGTGTTATACTGGAGTTCTAATTCAGTACACCAGAATTAGGGTCTGTGATTCTGCATTTCTAGCAAGCTCTCAGTTAACTGTTAAAGGTGATGATTGAGAAGCAAGTTTTTACAGAACACATTCTACCTCTTCTTTTGGGGTTTACTAGTGTAGGTGTGTATCAATTCTCCAAGGCTAGTGTGTTAGTTAGATTCAGTTGTCAACTTGGCCAGGTGAGCATACCTAGTCTTGTTGCTGCGGACATAAGCCAATGGTGCGTGAACCTCATCTGTTGCCAATTACATCTGCGGTCAGCTAGGAAGCATGTCTGCTGCAATGAGTGACGTTTGACTTAATTGGCTGGTGCTTAAATGGGAGATTGCAACGTAGTACTGCTAAGCAGCTCAGCATTCCTCATCTCAGCACTAGCAGCTCAGCCCAGGCCTTTGGAGATGCAGAAAGAAGTCACCCCGGGGAAAGTTGTTGGAACCCAGGGGCCTGGAGAGAAGACCAGCAGAGACCATCTTGTGCCTTCTGTGTAAGAAAGAACCTCAGTGGAAAGTTAGCTGCCTTTCCTCTGAAGAACCAACAAAATAAATCCCCTTTTATTAAAAACCAATCCGTCTCTGGTGTGTTGCATTCCAGCAGCTAGCAAACTAGAACAGCTAGTAAATTTAGATAGTCATCATGAAACCATGCATGCCCTCTGTATTAGCTAGGATTCACCAGAGAAACAGAATCAGCAGGAGATATCCATAAAGACAAAATTTATAAAAGTGTCTCATGTAACTGTGGGAATGTGGAGTCCAAGGTCTGTAGGACAGGCTGCAAGCTGGTAACTCCAGTGAAGTTCCTCAGCAAACTCTCAGGAGAGGCTGGCCGGACAACTGTGGGAATGTAAGGGTCCAAAATCAGTAGGGCAGGCTGTGAAGCTGGCAACATCAAGGAATGGTATGGATGAACTCCACAGGTGAAACTTGCCAGCTGAAGCAGGAAGAGAGACTTTCTCTGCTGATTCTTCCTTAGAAACCTCCAGTGATTAGATTAAGTATCACTCATCACAGAAGATACTCCCCTTAGCTAATTGCACATGCAATTAGCTGTGGGTGCTGTCAATGTAATCATGATTTAAGTCCAGGAAATGTCCTCATAGCAACTGACAGGCTAGTGCTTGTCTGCCCAAATGACCAGGAACCACCACCTTGTCAAGTTGACACATGAACCTACCCATGACACCCCCCAAAGGTAATAACAAGGTATTTATTTATATGTATTATTTTCCTCTCATAGAATCATTTTTTAATTCCACACACTAGTGAGAATATCTGCCATTTGAATGTTAAAATGATAATGAAATTCTCCAAACTCTTTTTTACCTTGTACTACTATCTTCAAATTCATCATTTAGATGCTTTCCTCATTTGTTTTCTTAGCCTTTTAAAACTTTCCTAGTTTAGATGTGTTTTTTTCCCTAGATTTGGAGTATAGAAGAAAGAGTCATTGGTGATTGCATAGCATCATGCTGGATTTGGTATTTTACATTTGGAAATCAGTGGAATTTGTTTACTATCCAAGAAAAACATAAGGAAATTTCCCTGTCTTCTCCTTAGTTGCCTGTCTATTGCCATATCAGACTTCAAAGGAAAATATGACCTCTATGCCAATGGACAGTTCTGAAGTGTCCAAGAAAGGGCTCCTACAGGGGCTCTGTAACAGTTGTGTCCTCTAAGCCAACTGCTGTACCTTATGACTTCACTCTGAATATGAGTAAATCCATTAAAAAAACTGTGTTACATGAATGGTATATATAAACTTACATTGTTCTGTTCTGTCGATGACCAAAAGAAAAAGGGACTTAAGATTATAGCCTCCTTTGGGACAAAGCTGCAAGAATTTAGATCATTTGGGCAATATCTAAGTGTTCAAGGAGTAGGAGAGTTTCTCCAACTTGAACACACAAAGCTCCACAAAATTGTTTGAATAGTTCTGACTCAAAAAGCTGAAGTCTTAATCTGAGACCATGAATTGAAACTGAGAATTACCACTGACTTAATAATATAAATTGTTACATGATGAATATGAATTTCAGTCATCAATTTAAGACTACAATTGGAGATTGAGGATTGCCAACCTGATAGCACTGAGGCAGGCTTTAGAAAGTATTTAAAATCTTCTAGGACACAAGCACTGAAACCATATGACAGTACTCAATCATAAGGAGTTTACACAGATGATCTAGAAATATTTTTATTATCTTCGTTAATGAAATAAAAACTCAAATTAAAAAAAAATCAGATCAAGAATCCAGAGACCCCTGAGAATGAATTCACTTCCAGTTTGCAAATACTGGCATAGACTAGGCAGTGACAAACTTTTTAAAATGGAAAAACATTTTTAGTTTCAGGCAATACAAAATCATGCAGCAGTCCAGAAATGGCCCACAGACTGTCTTAGGTTGACCCCTGGAATAGACAATGCATTAGGAGTTCTCCATTTGTGTGATCAATACTGAATGTGTTCAGAAAATAGAGTTTGATTTCAAAGGAAAATGAGTTCAAGATATGGAGAGAATATGAGGGAGTTTATTGTGAGTAGGAGGAATGATTTTCTTATATCTGGAAATACAGGGAAAGGAGGTTAGATAAAAGAGATTTGTGTTTGATTAGGGAATACCTTGATTATTAGAGTAATGGCTTTGAATTTTTATCCAGAAGCCCTTTTGGTTTGTTTGGGTTAAGGATAAGTCCGTGATGAAAATACTGTAAGAGAAATAGGTTTGATGATAATGTACATAAGGTAGGAAAACCAGTAGGAAGACCAGTATAATAATGTGAGCGTAAGATATTGACCTGGAAAAGTGATAGTAATCATAGAGGGAAATATAATTAAGGTGTTACCAGTGTGAAAATTATTCACTTGGGGGTTGACCTAATGAGATAAAGGAAAAAGGAATGCAAACATATTTCTGATGTTTAGAATTTTTGCAACAAGAAAAATTATGGCACCATCAATACTGGCAGTGAAACCTGGAGGAAGGAGCAATTTGGAAAGAGAGGTTTTGAGTTTGCTTGGACATACTTTAGTTAATGAACCTAGGGTTTCTAAATGTAAATGCCCAGCATTTAGTTAAAGATACCAAAAGCTATATTTCTCAAGCAGAAAGAAAAAAGAAAAAAAAAGCTATTAAAAGAGACTGAAGAAGTAATTAAACCTTTAGCAGTCCTAAATAAAATATGATAGTATCTCCAAGATGGGGGTGGGGGTGGGGGAGTTTGAAGGAGGCGGGGGTGGTCAATTGTGTCAAATATATGTCTGATAAAACTGTGTTTTAGGCCTCAGGCTTCCAATTCCATTTTGAAGGTGTAAATAGCCATATTCTCACCCTTTGGGAACGTTCAATTTCTATTCAAACATAGACTCTCTCTGTGTGAGTGCCTACATCTCACTGCTTGCTAAAGAGGCAAAGGTTGCAAGAGAAGGTTAACAAAAGATTTTTCGATAGGTGTATTTTCCACGTTATGTGAAATAATGTGGAAATAAGCTTCATAAGTTGAACATTATAATCTTGGGAAGGATTTTGCTTCAGCCTCATCTGTTCTCCCATGGGCTATGGAGGTGTGTGCAAGAGCCAATTTTCACTCCTTCACAACACTTTGATTCATCTAAAATCACAATACCATTATTATGTGACTTTTTTATGCACCCAGAGGAATTAAGCTCATCATAACTATTATGACAGTGAAGCTCACTAAAGAAGTTGCTATATTGGAAGTTTTCCCAAATGATTCATTCAGATTCTTATGCCATATCTCTAAGCATATAATTTCCCTTTTCCATTTTAAGAGACTTAACATATATTGTAGCTGGTGGTGTTTTAATATTTATAAAGAGGATTTTAGTAAGACACAATTTTTAGGAAACAGACTATACTGTATTTTAGCTAACAAAATTCTCTGCATAACAATTATACACATGAAAGAAAGAGTATGGTCAGAACTGTATGGTTAGCTCCAGTAAGGATGTGTTAAAAATTTTGATTTCCATGTTAAAACAAGTTAAATGTCTGTTTGAACAAAATGCTAAGGAGAATTTTCTGTTTAAGGAACTTCACATAAGGTACCATCCAATAGTCATGCCAAGCACCTCATTAGAAAAACTGCAAAGCAAGGTGCCAAAAAAAGTCATTAATAGTCAAAATAAGTAAGAAAATAAATATTTGAAGAAAAGAGAGAGAAAAAATATTTTTTTTAAAAAAGAGAAGATGATAAGTTCAGCATAAATGTCAACATTTGTCATTTTAAATAATATGGTTTAATACTTTGCTACTGTTATTTTGGATACAACTCCTTACCTTTAAATATCTCAATTTAGCCTTTGTCACGGTTTTAGTTTGTAAGGCTGCTGGATGAAATATACTTGAGCTGGGTTGGTTTTCATAAAGGGGATTTATTTAGTTACAAATTTTCAGTTCCTCGAAAAAGGCAGCTATTTTTCAACTTTTTTTTTTTTTGTCATATGGGAAGACACATGGTGGCATCTTCTGGCCCTCTTCCCCAGCTTATGGCTTCAAATGGCTTTCTCTGGGGCATTTCCTCTCTGCATCTCCAAGCATTGGTTCTATGTTAGCTGCGAGCACTGGGATGAGGTGTGCTGAGATGCTGAACTGAACTGAGCTGCTGAACTCTCTTCTGCCCTCTCTCTTTTAAGCCTCCAACTAATCAGATTAAATGCCACTCATTGCAGAAGGCACTCATTTTAGCAGACCGCAGATGGAATCAGCCATAGATGAAACTCACATGCTGATGATTTAAGTCCACAGCAACAGAACAACTGGACATCATCACCTGCCAAGTTGACACCTGAAAAACTAACTACTAGGGTCACAGATGTACAGCATGCATTTAATCAAAATTCTCCCAAAATTTACCCCCTCATACACTTAAAGAAAAAATCTTCAGTCACTTGAATACACTAATCTAGCCAGAACAATTCAGAAAACAAAGGTTTTTAATGCATTGGGGAGCTTTTTGTACACAGATTAAACATTCATGTCTGACTATAGAAAGAGTTGTTAAATTTTTAGAGGTCTTTTATTAATCTTTTTTCAAACTTCCTATAAAATAAAACCTTAAGTAAAACACCACTGATTCTACAGGATATAGACAGTTTTCATTTGACAGGTGATTATTTTTATTAGCCTTGTCAGCTCTGGCTATGTTGTGCTTGAGAACAGCGGTGTAGAAGGGGAGAATGCACTCTTATTTCTCCCACCCAATGGAAGTTGTAAACATGGAAAAATATATCAGACCTTAAAATATATTTACTTGAAATGAACATTATATATTTTCTGTAAAATAAGACTATGTTTCAGGTTTTTGAGATACTGTAGTAGTCACATTTTTCTTTTATACATTGAAATTAAGAAAAATTACAAGTTATGTTTTAGGAAACTACCCACTATTAATTCATAGTTTGCACCCTATCTCTCCTCACTGTATCAAACTGATACAGTGTAGAAACTGATGTCTCTGAAAAATGCTATATTTTGTCAAAGAAAGTTTCTGAGATGACAGTGCATTCATTAGAAATCATATTATTAATAATACACTTATCTATAATTACCATTACCACCTGATTTATTTCCCTATGGCGGCTGTAACAACAGACTGAATGGTTCAAAAAAAAAAGAAACTTTTTTCTTGAAGTTCTGGAAGCTTCAAGTTTGAAATCAAGGTGCCAGCAAGGCCATACACACTTCATCTTAAATCTGTAAAGAACCTGTTCCATGTCTTTCTCCTGGTTTCTGGCAGTGGCTTGGTCAAAATCCATGACATTCTTTATCTTGGTTGTCATGACTTTCCCTCTGTCTCTCTGTGTTGAATTTCCTCTTCCTAGAGTAACATGAGTCATATTGGATTAAGGACAGACCCTAATACAGTATGGCCTTATTTCAACTTGCCTAATACTGTCTATAATTACCTGATTTCCAAGTCAGATAACACTCTGAGGTACTACCAATTAGAACTTCAACATATCTTTTGGGAGGATGCAATTAGTCCATAAAAATACCCTATATATTATGGCATTTCCTCAGTGAGTAATTCAAATTATTGCAATTGGATTGTTCAAAGCCATAGTAGAGATATGAGATTTTTAAACAAAAATACCACCAGGAAGGAAGTGATAAAACAGTGATGTGTCCGGGCCCCTAAATTGGGGAACACAATTTTGGTTCAAAGTTTAAGCAGAAAGAATCTTTCCACATGGCCAACATCAACAGACCTGAGCAGAAACATTTAGAGCAGAAGATAATTGATCCTATGGTGAGAATTCACACACATTTAGTTTAGTACGACAAAATGGAAGCATTTTCTAATTTTCACTGGGATGAAAAAGAGGCGACCAAGAATTCAGTGGTAGGGGCTGTGAAACAAAGCAATTCAATGGAAAAGTGTAGCCTTTTTCAATAAATGGTGTTGGTAAAATTGGATATTCAAGGGAAAAGAAATGAACTTTCTTCAATATCTTAAAAAACATATACGAAATCTAAATCAAGATGAACACTAGACTTAATTATAAAACTTTAGCTGTAAAACTTATAGAAGAAAACAGGAGAATATCATTATGGTACTGGAGTAAACAAAAATTTCTTGAGATACAAATGCACTGACAATACATAAAAAATTAGCAAACTGAAAGCTGGAAAATATGCTTGCCCTAGCTGAGCTTAGAAATTTACTTTTTACCAAAACTTCTTAGTTCTGCTTACAGGAATAAGATAGCAAAATAACATCAAGAACACCCTGTGTCCCAGTGAGTCAGTGACTTCCTCCTCAAAAGACAAAAGTTCGACAATCTTGAGGATAAGCTAAGAAAAGTGTCATGAAGAACCTGCACATAAGAGTCACACGTCAATATCCAAACCATACACAGACGCAGAAACAAGACATGCTTGAGAAAACACAGGATAACACGTTTGCCTATGCCTTCCTCATGAAAATCCAATGTCAACGTTGATTTGACAAGAATGAATTATGTCGACATTATTTAGTTTTTTATCCCTACCACATTTTCTTTAACTATAAAAACCCTAACTCACATCCCTACTTTGAATATGTTTTGGGAAGATTCTTCCAGTTCCTTGCAAAGTGCACTTGCAAGAAAGGATCTTCACAATGAAAGACGTGTTTCTCCTTTGTAGTTTCAGGTCAGGTGGGCCAACCGTGCTTACAGTGTCAAAATTAGACTTTTTTAACATTGAGAACTTCTATCATTAAGAGACACTATTAAATATATGAAAGAGTGAATCACAGCTTGGGAGGAAATATCGGAAAGTTCTCTGGCAAAGAGTTTATATGCAGATTACATAAAGAACTCCTTTAATTTACCTATAATAATGCTTGCAACCTAACTGAGAGACTTGAATAGACACCTTAGAAAGGAAAATAGGCACATGAGAGGTTTTTGATATTTTCTTTCATCATGGAAATGCAAATTGAAACTGAACCACAATGGGGTATCCCTTCACTCTCACTAGAATGACTGAAAAAGTGTTTTGAGGTTGTGGAGTGTGCTGGTTTGAAAGGATGTATGTCCCCTAGAAAAGCCATGTTTTAATCTAAATCCCATTTCATAAAGGTAGAATAATCCCTATTCAATACTGTATGTTTGAAACTGTAATCAGATCATCTCCCTGGAGATGTGATTTAATCAAGAGTGGTTGATAGATCAGATTAGGTGACGACATGTCTCTACCCATTTGGGTGGGTCTTGATAAGTTTCTGGAGTCCTATAAAAGAGGAAACATTTTGGAGAATGAAAGATTTGGAGAGAGCAGAGAATGCTGCAGCACCAGGAAGCAGAGAGTCCACGAGCCAGCGACCTTTAGAGATGAAAAATGAAGACACCTCCCAGGGAGCTTCATGAAACTGGAAGGCAGGAGAGAAAGCTAGCAGATGACACTATGTTCACCATGTGCCCTTCCAGCCAAGAGAGAAGCCCTGACTGTGTTCGCCATGTGCCTTTTCGCTTGAGAGAGAAATCCTGAACTTCATCAGCCTTCTTGAATCAAGATACCTTTTCCTGGATGGATGCCTTTGGCTGGACATTTCTATGGACTTGTTCTAATTGGGACATTTTCTTGGCCTTAGAACTGTAAACTAGCAACTTATTAAATTCCCCTTTTTAAAAGCCATTCTGTTTCTGGTATATTGTACTCTGGCAGCTAGCAAACTAGAACATGGAGCAAGTGGAAACACTCACGCATTATTGATGAAAGTAGAAGATGGAGGACTGATATTTCATTGTAAAATTAAACATGCACTTACCTTATAAGCCATCAATTCTACTTCTTCGTCTATAACACAAATCAATGAATACCTGCACCCTCCTTCCCCAATGCCTTTCTCTCTCCCCACATTACCAAACTTCTGAGGAGGTTTTAAGCAGTTTTACACAAGCCTCAATATGGAAAAACATCTATTTAGAGGAAAAATTGATATGGAGTTGTGAAATAGTCATACAATGGAATAAAGTAAGCAAGAAAAAGTGTTGAACTATGCATTCATGATACAATATGGATGGGTCTTATAATACCATAGTGAGTGAAAATATCAAGAAAAAAGTAATATATCGTTTATGAGTCCATTTATATGAATTTCTAGAAGAAACAAAACTAATCTTTGGTGATAGGAATCAAAGGTCACTGCCTTTGTGGGAAGAGGTGGACTCAAAAGGACAGTGATAAAACTTAATGGGATTGTGGAAGCATTCTGTATTTGGACTTGAGTGTTCTGTACATGAGTGCATAGATTTATCAAAACCCATCGAATGAACACTTCAGATCTCTGCACTTTGTAAGTATACATTAAACCTAAGTAAAAGGCATTGCAATATTAACTAGATACATTGGATATCTTTATTTCTCAGCATTTCTGAAGCAGGATTCATGATCTTGTCCATGTATTAGTCCCTTGAGAGCTAATCCACAATAACCGTATTTTTAAAAGATTCAGCTCTACATCTAAATCATACAATATTGATTATAATGAGCAATGTAACTGCGCTGTTTGATATGACTTGCCAGGACATTTGCTCTGTAGGAAAGTCTTTGTGAGAAGCCAAATTCCAATGAAGAGTTGGTTTGATGAGTACAAATTCAGGTCAAGGGTAATTAGCTTTAGAATTGTAATCGCTGGTGTTATCAAGCTGGGCTACCCTGACGCAGCCACTTCCCATTATAGACCATGTGGATTTTTTCCCAGACCAGATATGTATGAAGTCACATGTATAGATTCCAACCTCTTGAATGCATACTTTTCTGGTCTTATTTGAAGTATTTTCCTTCTGTTAATTTGGCTTTTCTCTGAAGAATAGTGTAAGCAATGACCGTTAAGCTTTCTCATCAGAATTACCTTCTCATACTCTTCTACTGAGAATTTTGCAAGGTAATTTTTCCTAAAAATTGATAATTCTGTATTTCTTTTCCATGAACTTATTATAGTTACTGATGCAGAAATCTGACCTAATCTGCTACATGTATATTTTAATATTTTAACTCTTAGATATTATCAGTCTTATTTCTAAATTCTTAGGGGGTTTCTCATTATAAATCACTCTACATTTATGATGAAATAAGACATTGGTTATGATTGATTATACATAAAAATTTCTATCCAGTGTTTTGTGCATAGCCACATCAAAATGTTTAAAGTTGATTTTTATCACCAAAACTAATGTTCAATAAGAAATCACTGACCCTTACCTCATTCTGAGTGAGTCTTCCATCTGAACTTCACTCCATTTTTCATCCTATCTTTGATCCTCATCTTGTCCCTAAGCATCTTTCCACTTTAATCCCATCTGTCATTCTTTATACTTACATCTTATTTGTCCAATTCTTAACCTCAGCTCATCCCAAACACATACGATTGTAGCAATGGCACAAGGTAAGAATATCTGCTTCTCATATTGCTTGGCAATAGCAATGGCTAAAAATTTAGTTGTCTACATATATCTCCTCAATATTATCCCTAACCAGGATGGCCACATAAAACAGTTAAATGCAATTAATTCTGGTATCAAGCTAGCTGGTGAAAATAAATTTTAAAGGAGTTTTATTTTCTAAATGTTACTTGCCCTTTTATTGTAGATTCTGTGTTTGTGGAGGGAGAATATTGATGGAATGACTGACTGTCTATTTGATCAAGTCACAACTTTTATAGATTACTTTGACCTGAATGAAAAATCCTTTCACTCCACTTATCACCAAGATTGACTCATAGGTGGGTATCTTCTTCCTTCACAGTTCTGTTTTTATACTGCATATTGTGGTCTGAAGCTGTATGTACACAGAAAAACATGCTATTCAATTTAACTCATTCATGTGAGTGAGAACCCATGTAAGCAGAATTGTTTGATGTGCCTTCTTCAGTTAAGGGGTGACCAACTTCAATCAGAATGTGTATTAATCGTCTTACTATTGTCTTTTATTAACAGAATGAAATTCACAGAGACAAAGAGAAATTCAAAGGGAGGAGCTGGAATTCAACGGAACCTGGAAGAGAATGCAGGGACTTGAAGAAGCTGTCATGTGTGTGGTCAGGTGACAGAGGAAACTGAACAAAGATCACCAGCAGCGAGCCCCAGAATGACATGTTCTTCAGGGAGAAAACATTGCCTTGATACCTTGGTTTGGAAATTTTCTTAACCTCCATTAGCAAATAGATTCCCATTGTTTAATGCTATCTATTTGATGCTTGAGCAGCCCAGGAAAGTAAAACAGATTTTAGTACCTAGAAGATGGGATACTGCTATCTCAATAACAACAAAACAAAATGTGGAAAGAGCTTTGGAGTTGGGTAATAGATAGAGACTGGAAAACTTGTCAGGTGTTTGATAGGAAAAGGCTAGAATGGTTTGAAAAGACTGTTGGTAGAAACATGGATTCAACAGTACTTCTTATGAGGACTTAGGAGAAAATGATGACGTAATATTAGAAACTAGAAGAGAGGCAATCTTTGTTTTAAGATGCAGTGAACTTGGCAAAATGTAGTTCTGATGTCACATGGAAGGCAGAATTTGAGAGTGATGAACTTCAATATATAGCTGAGATTTTGAAGCAAATGTAGAAAATGTAGCCTAGTTTCTCCTTGCAGCTTATACTGAAATGTGAAAGAAAAAGGATAAGATGAAATTGAACTCCTGGGCACAAAGAAAACCAAAACTGATGGTGTGGAAAATTCTGAATGAATACCTAGAGAACAGTGCTCCTTGTGAGGGTTTAACTGAACAGGGATTCAGTCAGCTATTTCAGGGAAAGTCACAACTAGAAATGCAGGTATGCAAGGAAGATCTATGGAAGGCTCTATTATCTGATGTTTTGGACCCTTGTGAACTTCATACAAAACTGATAAGCTTTTCGCAAGAGTTGTGTGAAAAGAACTACTGTTAGCCTGGACCAAACGAGACAGAGAAGGGAATTGAGGGAAGGATGGCTTCAAGGGAAGAACCATGAAAGGTGAGGTTTGAAATGAAAACATCTCAGGTCAAAAAAGTGGGCCAAGCCATGTGTGTGAAAAGGCTGGTGTTTTACTTCATTGTTCAGAAAGAGTGCTGCCACTTTAGTGCTCAGAAGTGGTGGAGCCTATGTCCTGGCATTCATGAAGAGCCTGGCTACTACCCCAATGCTGAGAGAGCACAGAAAGCAGCCTGTGCTCTAAAGATTATGGAGACTCTGGATGCCTCCCCAGTGCTCAGAGACGGTGAGTCCTTGATTTCAAGATTTAGGGAGAGGATGGCTCCTTCAGAAGCACTTGGAAGGGGTGCAGCTGCTGCTTTATCAATTCTGCAGGACAAAACCTCATTTCATAGATGACTCTCAGACCTTAAATCTAATGGAATATGCCATGCTAATTTTCAGAATTATTTGGGACCTGCAACCCCTGTTTTCCTTATGCTTTCTCCGTACTGGAATGGAACTGTATATCCTGTCCCTGTCCCTTCATCGCATATTGGAAGCACAAAACTTGTTCTCTAGGTTTCACAGGTTCACAGAACAAAGGGAGTTATGCCCCAGAAGAGACCACACCCATAACTGATTTTGATGAGCCTTTGTACTAAGCATTGCTTCTGAGTTGACTTAAGGTTTTTTGGGTATTGAATGGAATGAATATATTTTGCATTAAGAAAGAACATGTCTTTTTGAAGTCCTTAGGGTGGTTTGAAGCTGTATGGATACCAGAAAAACATGTTCTTAAATTTAATCCATTCCTGTGGATATGAAACCATTGTAAATAGGCCTTAGCTAAGGTGTGCCCCACCTCACTAAGGATGGTTATTAATTCTATCACTGAAGTATGTTATAAGCAGATTGAAATTCTGATATAGAAAGAAAGCCACAGGGAGCAGTAAGAGGCTGAAATTTCAATGGAATCTGTAAGAGAATGGAGATGCCAGGAGAGGCTGCTTTGTGCATTGCATGTGTCAGAGGAGCTAAGGATCATGGATGCCAGCTGCCAACAGCTAATCCCAGAAGGCAGCAGTCTTCAAGGAGAAAGCAGTCTTCAAGGAGAAAGACTTTAATAACGGTCTTTTCCTAACCTCAAACCCATGAGTTAATGAATTCCCTTTGTTTAACTTGACCTATTTCATGGTATTTATTTGAGCAATCCAGGAAACTAAAGCACCTACTGAAGCTGTTATTTGAGTCAAATGCATAATGTCCCTGAAAGCCATGTATTTTAATTATGAGCTTGGTACTACAAATTTATTTTTGGTGATTGTTATTAATTCAGGGCTTTTTGTTGGTGTTTTAGTTTCCTTTGAAAGTTCAAACAAACACCATGCAATGGCTTGGCTTGAACAATGGGGATGTATTAGCTCATGGTTTTGAGGCTAAAAGAAAGTTTATATCAAGGTATCATCCAGGCAATGGTTTCTTCCTGAAGGCTGGCATACCGGGTATGGCAGCCAGCAATCCTGCCTCCTTTGTTCCTCTGTCACATGGCGATGAACATGGCTCCTTCTCCTGTCCTCTCCCTTCTTAACAGGTTCTGTTGAATTTCAGCTTCTGGCTTCCTGTGACTTTCTCCCTCTGTCTCAGCTTCATTCTGCTTATAAATGACCCCCGTATTAGGATTAAGACCCATCCTGATTGAGGCCAACCAAACCATAACTAAAATAACTTCATCAAAAAATCCTACCTATCATGGTTCACATCCACATAAATGGATCAAGTTTAAGAACATGTTTTTATAGAGGGCATACAGCTCCAAACCACCGCATTTGTTAATAGTAAAATTCAAAACTATGCCAGGGTCTTGTCAACGTTATGTTGATAGCAATAAAAAGAAGAAAGTATTTGAATGATATTCTTATGAATATGTTCAAATTGTTTAGCAAATCATGAATATTCTTTATAAAGTAGTTGCCATGAATAGTATTTAAGTTCCTACAGAATTAAATTATCAATAATAAAGTTTAAAAATTTAAAAATACTCATTTATTTGATCCTAATATATTAACTATATTTTAAATATAAATATATATGTAATGTAAGAGGAAAATAAACTTTCCTCCCCTAATTTAAATTAAATTTGCATAAAGTAAATATTTTTCTAGTGTGCATTAAATAAATAAGCTTAGAAGAACTTGTAAGACTCTGAAAATGAGAACTTTGTGTATTGCTAAAGATACAGAATGGAATACTCATGCTTATTTTTCAATTTTCCAAGAAAAGGGGCACTCTATTAATGTTTACCAGGAAACCATTAATGGCATTTCCTAGATTGTGATTTAGGGTAGGGCATTGCTAAGATTTTATAAATAATATCCTGCTAAAAAATTCATTTATTCATTCTAGGAAATACTTATTTAGTGCCTATAAATACTAACTTTAATTAGAAAATTTCAAAATTTAGTGCAAAAAACCCAAAATAATCACAAAGATATGTCCATGAGGGGCTTATTTATTATTTTTGAATAGTTTTCAAGAATATCATCCAAACCTGGGATGACACAGCCCACAAAAGACCTTACACCCAGAATCAGTCTCTATCTTTGGTGTGAAATACTATTATTTATTAATTTAATGGATTTTTTTGGTACTTGTTCTTCTAGGCATGGTTGCAGAAGTCTGGGATACATCAATAAATACAGCAGATACACGTGATGACTTGCTAATGATACAGGTTCTTTGAATCCTGCACTCTGAGATTAGATTCTGTAGATCTGGGGTACAGGCACATGCATTTGTGAAATTACACCCAGATGTGTTAATAAAACTTGGAGAAACAGTAGGTCTTGAAGCTGATACTTAGAGCTTTGTTGTACCCTCATGGCGGTTTTGGAAATGAATCCTGTTTCTGACCAGTCTTTGTAAACATTTTCCATTGACAAGCAGCATAAGGACTGGCAATTTTTTCATTTGAAAAATATGTATTTTCTATGTTACATTATTAACCTTGTACTGGAGCAGTAGATATAGCAGCGTAAAAAAGAAAGCCGTAATTGTCATTGTTCTCAGAGACTTATGAACTGAGAAGTCAGAACTAAATTTTTAATCACAAGTGTGATATATGTTAGAAAAGATCTGTGCAGGGTGTGACAGGAGCACATTAGAAGTTGCTTCAACCTATTCTGTGTGTGCTTGTACGTGCGCCTGACATAGTGGTCAAGGGAGACTGTTCAGATTAAAGTAATATTTTGCTGAGATCTGCAAAATGAGTAAGTGTTAACATAGTGAAGAAGGGAGGGGAAAAATCACCCTTGCAGAAGAAACAGCCTACAAAAGGCCTTATAACTAGATGATATGGTAAATTCAAGGGAAAAAAAAAAAAGGTTCCAGCAGAGATGGTGAAAAGCAGCATGATATGAGAGGAGGATCAGCTTGAACAAAGAGGGGCTTTTAGGTCATCCTGAAGAGTTATGGCGTTTAAACTAAAAACAATGGAGTAACACTGAAGTGGTTTTGTTGTTGTTGTTGTTTCTTGCATGGACAGGCACTGGGGATCGAACCCGGGTCTCTGGCATAGCAGGCGAGAAATCTACCACTGAGCCACAGATGTGTTTTAAGATAGAAAATTACATGATAAAATTTATATTTCAAGAAAATAATTCTGGCTGCATTATGGAGATATAATTGGAGGGGTTTAAATGGATGTAAAAAGAAGGGTTAAGAGATCAGTGATCCAGAGGAGAGAAAACTGTCACTTAAACAAAGATGTTGGCAATTTACATGCAAAGACATTTAAAAGATATTCAGATTTATTGATAAAATGCACATCAGGATGAAAGCATGAATGATTCTAAAATTGTATAAAGTGTAATTTGTGAACGCCACGGCTTACTTCAATGTTTCCATGTTCTGTTTGCATTAGATTTTTTTAAAATAGGCAAAATAATATTTGACTGTCATTTTTAAGTAGCAAATTTGTTCACATCATAGTAACAGTTTTCTCCATTACAGGGGAGGGAAAGAGGGGTCTCAGCAAAGGATTGCTTTGAGTGGACTTGTCATGGCTCCAAATTCCTGAAAGAGCAAGACAGCTAATTTATAATGAATTGCAATGATGGCAAGAAACAATAGAACAAAACAATAGAACAAAACAGTAGAGCAGGCTCCAATGCCCAGTTCCTGATGACTGGGAGGATGCAATTTGGAACATGTTCTCAAATGAGCCCGGCAATTCTGGTCATGATTTGTGAAAATGGCAACAAAAAAAAAAAATTTGTCCCAGCAAAAGGCAGAGAACTGTCATAGGTTATCAGAAGGCTGATAGAGATCTGGCCATGAACCTGTATGAATTTAGGTAAGAGTCAGAAAAGGGACAGTTTATATTGTCTATTCAGAATGGGGATAGGTTCCAGCCTCTATGTCAGATCCAGATTAATGTAAGGTCTTTTATCCTTGTCCATAATTGCAGAAACTAGACCAAGTGCTGGTGACTTGAACCAGAAAGAGACATACCCTGTGGTTCAGGCTGAAACTCAAGTATTTCATGGAACTGGTTTTGCTTCCTGGTCAACCTAAGAGGAGAGATATACTGTAGATGCCAAGTAAATATATTTTGAATATAAGTAATTGAAGTATTAAAAGCCATCAGATGGAAATCTCTAGCAATATCAGATTTTCTGGGGATGGACTAGGTAAGAAGGGCAGAAAAAAGCAGAATTGATTGAAGGATTTAATCATAATAGCATATTTCACATCATTTTATTAAATAATGTATAAGTGCAAATATTACATTTTTTATTTTCACCATTGCAAGTAGAAAATTTTCTTAGTAAACAAAATAAATATCTAAATTCCAATTGATAGGCTTATTTTTTTATTCCATAATTATTGATAAAGATTTTCTGGCCATCTATAATTATGACATTTGTACAATACGAAAAAAATTCACTTGTTCTCTTGGAAGAGTTTTTTCAGGTTTTTTAGCCAGAAGCAGGATACATGAAAAATTTTAATGCACCAAAAAATTGGCATGTTTGTGAGAGTATTTAATATTTATATAGAAAATTATAACTATCCAAGGTTTAAGGTGATCACCAAAATGCCTAAGTACATTATTTTGCTAATTATTTGTCATTTAATTGAATTACAATTTTTAAAACCAAAAGAAAGTGTATTATTTCATCATGTAACTATTAATAGGCTTTTTCTCAACTAAATGAGAAAGATAAAGCAATATAAGAAATAATTTTAAATTATTATAGAATACTTGTGAATTTCCAACTAATCTTTAAAGTTTCATATAGAATTATATTTATATACACAATAGAGGCTACATTAAGAAAAAACATTGTTTGACTTTTATGTTTATGCTGGGAATGCAGTTTGAAATAATTCTATAATAGCTTACCTAAATAAGGCTTTTGGAAAAAAACCCAATCATGATATTGGGTAAATAAAGTGGCACATAAATATGAATAATAAATATGTGTTTTTAATGTCTGAAATTATCTTCTTTTAAATGCTTTATTGAAATGATGAAATAAATGTTTATTAATCAACTAAAATATTGTACATTATTCTGCCCCACTGCTGTTTTTGTTGATTAATCTACGTGCAAATATGGCTTGATTCATATGAAGAATAAGTATACTAGATTTCTACTGTTGGCCATGACAAATTGGGTGTTACCAGAACAACTCTCATGCTGAGAAAGACTAGAAAAATGAATAAAATATTTTTTTAATATCAGTTTAAAAGCATCAGAAAATTATCAAGTCAGCCAAGATTTTAGAGGTCAAGATCTTAGAAAAATAAGAAACAGGGCGGGCCGCGGTGGCTCAGCGGGCAAGAGTGCTTGCCTGCCATGCCGGAGGACCCCGGTTCGATTCCCGGCCCTAGCCCATGTAAAAAACAAACAAACAAACAAAATATAATAAAACAAGAAAATGTTTAAAGATGTTTCCCTTCCTTCCTTCTATCCTTCCTTCCTTCTCTGTCTTTCCTTCCCTTCCTCCCTCTCTCTTAAAAAAAAAAAAAAAAAAAAAAAAAGAAACAAAAAGAAGTGAGCTTGATACTAGAAGCTTATCTTTCCCTAGAGTATTTTTTTTCCTACTTACCAGTAGCAGTCAGCCTTAAACTGTCAATGAGCTCTATCCCTGATTATGTCATGTTGATCTGTCCTTAAGCAGCAGAAGAAAAGCTGAGAAGCTAAGAGAGCTTTTGCCAATCTCACGAGAGTATGGATGGGGGTGAAGCCCGGGATACACCCCAGGATTTTAGTTGGGATTTCTGAAGAGGTAGACATGCCCAAAGAAAATGATTAAAAAGTATTTGGAATTGCTTTCATAAACACTGAAACTCAGCCTCAAAAAGTTCAGTCTCTGATAGGATTAAAGTGATCTGACTCTAACCTAGCTGTTTGCTAAGAGCAAAGGGAGAAAAAAATAATATTTTATGGGGTCACACATAACCTTACAATTTTTCATATGCATATCTGACATAAAAACAAAATAGCCAAGTATACCAGGATAAAAGAACAACTGAAAATTAACTGAAATACTAGGCAATAGAAACAGTGGTACAAGATATACGAATAATGGAGATTTCAATCATGGACTTTAAAATAACTGCAATAAATCTATTCAAGCAAACATATAGAAAGATGAAGAATTTTAGGACAAAATTGAATCTGTAGAAAATAATATAAATACAAATCTGGCATGTAAAAAACCTAAGTCTTAGTTTTAGGGTGCATGGGTGGTTCAGTGGTAGGATGCTCAACTTCCATGTGGGAGACCCAGGTTCGATTCCCAGACTATGCACCAAAAAAAAAAAAAAAAAAAAAAAAGTCTGATAATTAAAAATTCAGTACATTGCTTTATGAGTACATTAGGCACTGACAAAATAAGAATTTATGAATTGAAATATTTGCAATAGAAAATAACCAAATTAAACCACAGAAAGATTTTTTAAAAGTTTGGAAAAATCGAGAAAAGCAGTAACAATCAATATGAGACATGGTGAAAGAATCTAAAATGCTTATAATTGGAGAAGCAAAGGGAGAAGAGAAGAATAGTGGAGTAGAAGCTACATTTGAAGAAAAATAATATGGAAATTTCCAAAAGTGACATAAGATACCAATCTAAAGAATTATGAAAACACAACAAATTCCAAGGGGGTATTAAAGTCATTTTGTTGAATTGTCTGGCAGTACCTACTAAATATGATTCTATTAGTGCCCTGCAACTGAGGAGTTTCACTTCTAGGTATATGAACAAGAGAAATATTTTTGTTGATGCACCAGAAGACATGTTTCCACTGTAAAAAGAGAGAAAATCTTCATTTTTATCTCAAGAAAATCATTTAATGTTATCCCAAAGGACTCTTAAAAGCTCTTGCAATTGCAATTTGTTTTATGAAATATATTTTCTATCTTTTGCTTAAAATACCAGTAGTTTCAAAGCACTTGCAGAAGTTAGATAACAGACTGATTAGCCAGATAAGTCATCCTTTTACTAACTTAACTTGGTAAAGGATTTACAATCTTATCTAATTTGGCCAATTCATGTGGTATGCAATCCTGCCCTGCTTCAGAACTTGACTGGGCACCATTGACTGTAAGTTCTATGTGAATGCTGCTCTCAAAAGCATAGTGACCCAATGTAATATCTTAAATCCAAATTATTTGTTTGGCTGTACAACATCATACTTTCATACTGAAAAATAGTTTAATGCAGGTTTTGTGGCAATTGATTGACTCTGCCCAGTAATTCAACAGCAATTAAATCTAATTGTCATTATCACTCAGCCAGTTTATCTTCCACTAAAATTAATATTTTAGTTTGTAAGCTGCTGGAATGCAATATTCTAGAAATGTGATGGCTTTTAACAAAGAAAGTTGCAAGTTTACAGTTCTAAGACTTGAAGATATCCAATTAAGCCAAGGCTATAAAAATGTCCAGATCATCATTTTACTGAAGATCCAGGTAAAATTGCCTTGGCTCAAGAAGGCTGATTATGTTTGGGGTTTCTCTCTCAGCTGGAAAGGCACATGGTAACATCTGCTAGCTTTCTCTCCAGGCTCTTCAATGGCTTTCCTGGGGGCATTTTCTATATGCATGTCCAAAGGTCTCTGATTGCATGGGATCTATTGGCTCTGAAGCTTTTTCCAAAGTGGTTCCCTTTAAAGGGCTCCAGTAAGCAATCCCACCTGGAATGGGTGGAGACATATCTCTATGGAAACTATCTAATCAAAAGCTACTGCTCACAATTGGGTGGCTCATATTTCCATGGAAATAATTTAAAAGATCTCATCCAACAATATTTAATGAGGACTAAAGAACTTGGCTTTTCTAGATCCACAACAGATTCACACTGGCACAATGAGCATAGATTATACATACATTTAAAATATATCCTGTCTAAATTAAAATAACCTAAACTTCTCCCAAAATTACATGCTGAAAACTAAATTTGTAATATGAAAAGACAATTGTTGATCGCAGAGTATTATGTACAAGAATATGATATATATCTAAACTTTTATACTCACAGCACGCATATGTTTACATCTCTATGTACTGCTCTGCATTTGTTACTGTTATCAGGATAGGGCAAAGTCATGAATCCAGATTTCAGATGTGCACTTGAAATCATATTGTAGAGGAGATAGTCTCCTCAAGTTAGCCATTTATTTGGGATGAGTCTCTAACATAAGCACATGTTATTTGGCCATCTTTTGTGTGAATAGCAAAGAGATATACCATAGCTAATGGTTATTCAGAAGAATAACATGGTAGGATGGTCAAATAAAATAAATGATTTATCTAAACCATAATTCTTCCTGTCTTCACCTTTCAGCATCAGCCCCCTTTGCCATTTAGGGTTAAAAAAGAAAGTTTGGTTTATGCATTTTAATTTGCACACATTGACATTTTGCCTGCATTGTGGGCTCTTTCTCTTCCGTGTTTAATTTTGCCATGGGTCACTGACTACTGTACAAGTTGTATGCTGCTCCCTAAATTGAACTTTCCCAAGAGTATGTAAAGAAAGGGCCTAAGAAATTAGAGCCCTTCATAAAAAGGTTTCCACATGAGCACATATTCAATTTCCCAATTGTTCTGATAAGGTGCAGAACTTAAGACCAAAGTTCAAAATGCTTTTATAAGACTTTGCACGAAACTTACAGAAATGCAAATCATATTCTACACTTTCAACAATACATTTTCTTAAATTTGAAACATCTGAGGTGAGGCAAGCCCTGGGTCTTTAGGAGGATGATCATTGATACTTTCTGTTCTGGGTTGAATAATGTCCCCCAAAATTCATATCAACCTAGAACTTCAGAATGAGGCCTTATTTGAAATATGGTCTTTGCGGTTATAATTAGTTAAGATGAAGTTGTACTGGATTAGGGCAGACCCTAAATCCGATATGACAGATGCCCATTTAAGAAGAGGGAGATTCTGACCATGCTTCTTCTAGGACTATCAGAAGCTGAGAAAGGGAAGGAAGAACACTTCCCTGGAGGTATCAGAAGGAAAGTGACTGTGCCACATCTTGATTTTGGATCTCTAGCTTTCAGAACTCAGAGAGAATAACTTTCTGCTGTTTTAAGCCACCTGGCTTGTAGGATTTTCTTTTATGGCAGTCCTAGGAAACCAACACACCCTCCATTCCCTAGACTTGTATCAGAGAGAAGATAAATGCACTATGGGGCTCTAGTTCTCTTGGCCATTTTGGTATTCTAAATCAGGGAAGGCTCCTTTACAATATTCCTACTTAATATCTCACAGTTATCCATTTCTAATTCAGAAGTGAATGTAGGTAGCAAAACTATTGCCTCACATTGTCTCATTTTGTTGTACTCATTGGTGTGATGTATAATAAGGAAAGAGATAAAAAGATTCTTTGCAAATATCAGTCATAAATAGAACATGTATTTCAAAAATATTCACTGGAAACTCAATAACAATTATTAAAATATAACCAGCCTAATTCCTAGTTCAACATGTTGATGTCAGAGGAGAAGAGGGTAATAGAGCTTTCTTAAAGTAAGGGTATGGAGGAAATTATTCCTTTCTCAACAAAGGTTTAATTAGCACTTTCTCTTAGAAGTAAGGTGTATATATCTGCATTCCAAATGATGTTGTAAGAAAAGAAATAGGCTTTTTTGCAGGTCAGACTAGTAGAACTTGACCTGTGGATAAAGACGGAGAAAGGGAGCTCTCTTCTGTTCTGATTTAGCAGCCTACTCAGCACTGTTGTGCCAGTCATGAGGAGATAAGAATCAACAGAAACCATTTTCTTCTCTTCCTTCCAAGGTTTCTTGGATGAAAGGATATGGTCTTATATAATTTTGCATCTTCCAATTTACATAAGAGATCACATTATATGTAGTAGATACTGAATATTGATGGGATAAATAATGAAAAAGAACAGAATCCTTATTTCATGCATAGTGTTTTTTTAACTAACTTTCAAAAGAAGTGATGTCCAAATTTAAAATAAAAAGTTCTCCCACAGAAACATTTCTTCCAACTATGTCAAAAATGTCAAAATAAAAAGTAAGTATAAGTGATAATGCAATACAAGGTGATAACTTAGAATGAGATGAGATTTAAGCATGAAAACCATACTGGTTGAACAGCATTAAGTTACAAATTGAAACTAGACAGAAGAAAATAACAGCCCTGAGTGAAAGAAGTATGTGTTCCCTAATCTGACATGCAGAATCATGTCATACTCTCTATTCTCTATAAGCTAAATTCATGGAGCTTTATTCCATTCAGTAAATATGTTTTTGATTATGCAATTGGCATTCTTTTGTTTTCTTATATTTTTAGGGATCAATGATTCATTTGTAAGTAAACTTTAGCTGGCGTCTATCATCACAAGGAATTCCCTCATTCCCCATAAAGTTTTCAGACCTCTTGTGAAATACCTTATATATTAAAAGGAGAAAATCAGTTAGCTTAAACAATACATTCAATTTCTCTTATATTTATTTTGGTAATAAAATTCATTTGCAACAGGAGTAATCAAAATTTTCTTGTTCACCATTTCTCTGCCTCTCAAAAATTCATAAAGAATCTTTGAGTTTGAATTTATTGTAAACATTTTTTTACTCCACCAGTAAAAGCTCAACTTCAAACTCTAAGGAAAAAGAAGCAATTTCAGCCTGAAAATTTTTATCCATTTCC
This sequence comes from Tamandua tetradactyla, assembly GCF_023851605.1. Lineage (NCBI taxonomy): Eukaryota > Metazoa > Chordata > Mammalia > Pilosa > Myrmecophagidae > Tamandua > Tamandua tetradactyla. The sequence continues at coordinate 29,338,154 of NC_135350.1, forward strand.
TATTTTCTGCATTCATGGAAGAGATAAGAAAAATTCCTCTGCGATCCTTATTTCCTACAAAGAGAGAATAAAAAAATCTAAGACATTAAAACTGAATCAGTATTTCACGAACAATTATTAGCTTATAAGAATTAATATGAAATGTTGAATTATTTAGTTTTCTTTGGGAAAACTCATCTGAAATAAAGAAAAAACAACCACCTTAATATCACCCAAATTTACCATATTAGAGTTTTCTTGAGTTGATTTTAATATGTGAAGTTTTCTAAATAATATTAGTCTTTGCCCAAATTTCATGCTCACTTTTAACTCAAAGTAGAGGTTGTAAATTGATTAGATATTTGTACATAGACCTGTGAAAATTTCTTTTTATTGTTCTTAACATTTATTTTTATGAAAAGAAATTATAAAACAGCAATTTTCATAACATATAAAAAAGGCAAAAGCCAATTACTGAACATGAGTCATGACTAAGTGTGCAACTTAGACTTAAAATACCATGTGGTCTCTATGAAGGCAAAAAGGGTGATTACATATCATATATTTATATATATATATAAATAATATATGCATGTGTAATAAATAAATTACACATATATGATCACATATGTATCCAGTCCTATGAATTATAGCCACAGGAAAGGGAAATCTATATAAAAGAAAGCAGTGGCACACTAAAATGTCAGCATGATACAAAATGGAAGTAAACAAAATTTGCATTTTATATAACACTTGATAGAAAATATAATCTTAAACTAATTGAAATGTTTATTTGTTCCAAACTCATGCTTGAAGAGAAGAGATCGCATCTGTTAGACTTGTCTAAATAAGCTGTCCTCTTGTATCCACAGATATACAGATGTTCACCATTCTGTTTTTTTGCTTTTCTCAAAATCCTCTTATAAGTGAGAGGCAAGATGTGGTATCTCAGTACTCCACTGATTTATACATTGCTCCTAAACTTTGATCCAGATTAAAATAGTCTCTTGATTGCTACCTAGAAGAACAGGATCATGGGAAATAACATATCCGTAAGAAACCACTAGGACTGAACATTCTAGATAAATTTGAGTGCCTCACCGGGAAGCCGAATTATTTAGAGTTTTAAATTTCTCCAAGGTTCTAAAAAGTGGTTTTAAATTTCAGGGCATTCTAAAACCCACAGGGCTTCTCTGATATTTCTCAGTCCTCAACAATGGGATTTAGTTCAGACTCATATCTAGAACTATATCATACAAACCAATGAACATAACATATTTTTTATTCCAATCAACAGCCTGTCTGTTCTTGAGAAACTGGCGATACAGGGAGACTAAAAGAAAAGAGCTGAGCATGCAACATGTCAACTTCTTATTGCTCTTCCCAGCAGTGATTCTGGTAGTTTGGAATCACCATAGTCATAGGAAACACTTAGATCTAGACTCTTACCTCTGGAAGATGTCATCCAATTACATTAGATTCTACCAATACAGATTCTTAGATAGGCTTGATTTTCTTTTCAGGGCTCTATAAAAGATTTGCTTTTATGCTAATGATACTAATAACCAATATTTATTGAGCATTAGATGGAGCAGGCACTGCTTTAAGTTTTATCTCATTGGTTTATTTAATCTTCACAAATACAGTAGGTGGCCCCACTATTCTCACTTTGCAAACTGGAATGTTAGGCAAAGAGAACTTAAGTAACTGGAGAGATGGGTAACTAGCTCAATGTGGATTCAAGATAAGCTTGTCTACGAATAAGTAGAAAAGCAAATTTGAGCCCCAATGATCTAGCACCAAATCCCATGTGCTCATTGACTATGTTGTTGCTTCCCAAGTGTAAATAGTGGTGTAAGTAATGATGACTCTGGAGACAACATAGGTTGTGAAGTATTCTAACAATCTTAAGTTGCACTAATACAGGACTATATCACTATACTCTTCTAAGGTACCTCCTTTTGAAGGATATCTTCTTTTGTCTCTCTTCACATCATTTCTTTTACATATAGCACAGAGGTATTTTTTAGTTCAAGTCAAATACTATAACTGCGTTTCCAGTTTTAGTAATCTTTCCTTCACTCCTTGATTTTTAGAGACCTAGTTAAATTTGTTATTTCTTGTTTTACAAGTTGGGGAAGTGCAGATATGACTTCATTTTAGCATAATTTGCACTTTTATAGACTCTGCTATTATATACACCTAGAGGCATATTATGCTGTGGACTGAAAACAGAATATACCATTCATATGGCTTTTATTCATCGTCCTTGGAATATCAGAATTAGATCTTTAAATGACCCCATAAAATAAATATTATCAATAGTTCATAGATAAAAGTGCTTTATAGAAAGTTAAATTATTTACTCAAGGTCACACAGAGTCACTAACAAACATAGTTAATATATAAACACAGATTTCAAGAAAATGATGGTGCTTAAGCCAAGCTGATATGTGAGGAATGAGAACTTAAGACGGAAGGAACAGGAAATGCGAAAGTGAGATCATGTAGAACATGATCTATGAACTGCCGAAAAGTCTGACGTAACAGTTATTTAATGAGTAAAGGCAAAAATAAGGAATGATGAATTCAGAGAAGTAATGATAAACCTTATCTTCTGGGGCCTTGTGGCCCATTGGAAGGAAATGCAAATTTTGAATCTGAGTACAATGAAATGTCAGTCCAGGTTTGAAGGAGAAGTGTGGTATGATTGGTCTTGAGTTTTAAAAGGATTATTCTTTTGCTGTTGTGAACAAACCGCTGATATATTAGGTGTGGAGAGATAAAGAAACAGAGGAGTCAGATGAGACTAAATTTTTTTTTCTTCAAGAATGATAAAATGGTTTTATCATTTATGGACATACTAATTCCTCAGGAGGAACATATTTGGGGGAATATCCTGAGTTTTGTTTCATTTGTGTTAAGTTTGGGATATTTCTCACTTAGTAAAATGTTTATGTGAGGTAAAAATGTTGTACATACAAATATGGATTACAAGGAAGATCTCCAGGAAGATTTTTTCAGTTTCTGAATTACAGGTATGTAGATGGCATTTTAAACTATGAAACTGAATGAGATCACCAAGGCCTTGTATGTAGATAGGGGAGAAAATTTAAGGACTGAACTTGATGCTGATGAGAATGATCCAGAAGACAGGAGAAACTTGCTGACATATAAAGATGTGTATGTGGTGCCCTAGTTAAGTGGTTGTCTTTAAAAAGGAAATTGGGAAATTTGTTCACAGTAACAGAAGGCACGGTAGAATGTGTGAATGGAGATGGAGATAGGTCTGAAGACGTGGTGAGAGTTTTAGGGAAAAATTAGATAGCTTCTATTTTCCAAATGAAAAAAGAAGCAAGGTCATCTGATGGGAGTGAGATGGGATGGAGGTGTAGAAGATTTAAGGAGAGAGGAAGAAAGTATATGGAGTAGGGATGAGCTAGGGAAGCACTAAGGCCCTGCTTATACCCAGCAAGGTACTCAGTTTACAGCAGATATAAGAGATGCCCAATTCATGCTATAAATAAATTAAGATTCCCAATTAGGCTATCATTTATTATAACACAGTAATATTTATTGTTTCAGTGAGATTATTCTTTGATACTCAATCTCATTCTGCTTAAATGTACTCATGAATTAATGATGGATAATTCTTATTTTTAAGCATAATAAAGTGGCCAATGTTTCCACATTTTAAATTGGTACGCTTTTATTATTATAGCCTTTTATAATGAATACAGCACCAAATCATGAAAGGAAAAACAGTGGACAGGATGTATTTTATTGTATTTATACAAAATGTCTATTTACAAAGTAAATTACTAAATGTTATAGCAAGGCTCTGGCAAGACAAAAGAAATATAAAACTAGTGGTGGTAAGAAGATAATGCATACTCTCTCTTTTTTGTAACACATATTACCATGTCAGAAAATAAGGGAAGATTTTTCCTGATTGCACTGGAGTTAGTGCCATACTGAGCATTATACATTGTGTTTCCTATTTTTCCCTTTCAAATAGTTTTCTAATAAATAAATGACCTACTAAGGAACTAAAAGTCAACTTGGACATACTCTCTCTTTTTTGTAACACATATTACCATGTCAGAAAATAAGGGAAGATTTTTCCTGATTGCACTGGAGTTAGTGCCATACTGAGCATTATACATTGTGTTTCCTATTTTTCCCTTTCAAATAGTTTTCTAATAAATAAATGACCTACTAAGGAACTAAAAGTCAACTTGGACATGCAGGTGTGTGTGTGTGCAAAAGTAGTGGGGTAGCATGATCTGTCAGTTCTGAGTCTTCACTGAATTTTGTACTTGCATTTACAACTGCCACAGCTTCTTGGCACCTTTCAATATTTTGGAATATGGAGGTTACTCACTTGGAGCTGGACAAATGAAGCAACATCAACAAAACAAACAAAAATCTGATGAAAAAGTAATAATAGTTTAGAAGGATTTGCTCTTATACAATCAGGGTTTTGGTTGAAAACAAATAAAATCCCTGCTAAGGTCAGCAAAATCGGTAGGAAGGCTACGTGAGAGTTTACAGAATTGACTCAAGAAGCCAGAAACAAGGGAGAACAAAGACACCATTCAGAACCTGTCATATCTTCTTGGGTGGTCCTTCAGGCCATCACCATTGGCTTGTCACCACCACCAGACTTTGGACACTGCAGATGCTGTGATGAAAAAATAGTGCCTCTTTCGACTGCATCTTCCATAACCCCATTAGCATTAGCATTTGATAGCCTCAGATTGACCGAATCCTGGTCATGGTCATTTTGTTTCCTTAACTTTCAGGCAAGATGAGTGGAAATATTACTGCCTCACAACATCTGTAGTGCAAAATAGGATCCTGACACTAATCTGTTTTAGTACTCCAATCAAAAAAAGGAAGGATATGTAGTTGCAGGGTAACAATTTTTCAGGAATCCTCTGGTTCCATTTTGGCATGCTTCCCCTTAGCTTCAGTTGGAGCTTTCAGATGTCTCCTTATCATTCTGGCTGGTTCCTCCTGCTGCTTCTTGACACCTCCTGATGTTGGGTGGCCCTTTGGGATCTCAAGACTGGTCATTCCATAGGTAAAATGTTTAACTATGATGCATAGATATTTGCATAAACATAGAACTGATAGAGGTTTTCTAATATTTTATTTTAAAACAACAACAACCATTTGAATGATAACAAATGGTACAATAGTGCTTGTAATATTCCAGGCCGATGTCCTAGAAGTCACTGGCATTGTAAATGAGAAGGAATCACAAACTTGTTTAATATTGGGACTCCATTCTGAGATAAATTAATTGAATTGAGATTTTTTTATGTTTTAAGATTAAAGGGACTGATTTATTTTTCTTTAACATTTTGCTTAGTTTTATTTTGTTCAAATGCTTGTCTGCAAAAAATCTCATGGCTTATCTTCCCGAAATTGTATCTTTTTTCTGAATTAAATCACACAATTTGCTGATTACATATCAACTTAAGTACAATAGTTTGTTCTCAGATATCTCGCTGGAAGTCTCGAGGAATCCCTTAACAATGATATTTGGAAAATCATATTCAACGTCATTGTCTCGAAAAGTATGATAATCATCTTCATTTAAGATAAATGATAAATACTTCCAGAATGAGGATTCTGTTTTAAGAAAAACATCATTGTGCTTTATTTTCTTTGTTAAAAGATAAATCATGTGTGAATAAATTGTGTCTCATATAGGTCTTTTGAAACTAACTACTTCAGAATATAAGAAAATCAGTGTGATATTTGAATACAATTTGAAGTCCTTTCACAACTCAGTATTTCAAAATCTTTATCTTTTCTTTTGCATCAGCTGCTTTTACAATCCTATTTCTCTATAAGTAGCATTCCTGTTCAAAACCACTTTCCTTTTCTCTTCCTTTATTTCTCTCCCTTTTGCGTTTCTTTTTCTGTTATGTGTGCTCTTCATGAGAGTGTGTCTTCTCTGCCAAGGATAACAAAATACTATTCTATTAAATTCCTCGCCTTTGAAAAGAATGATAATAACTTTGATCACTGTATTTGTATAATTAAGATGCAGTCTCTGTTTTAAAGGGGTTCATTTTTTGCTTTGAATAAGCAAAAGGTGGGAGGGTCTGATGAGTTTACAGAGATGAGCACACAGTTGGAAACTCCCTGGTCTCTTTCGGTGTCGCGTCTATCTATGTCCCCAGACTGCTCATCCACTGTTCCAATGACAATGATTAGCGAGATACCCCACGAGCCGCAGATGGAATGAGGCAGAGTGATAAGGCACGCTCCCTTTCAGATCAGCGGAGAGAGGCCTTCTTCACAGGAAGCCCATGAGGAAGCCGTTTAAACAAGTGTGCAGGAAATATTGGGGTAATTACCAAGCACTAGGAGGGGGTCTCAGTATTGAAAATGGATTCAAAAATTCACTCAGCAGATTAATTGATGCTTTCCCTGCAGCTTGTCTTTGGAAATAATTCCCATGGAAACTCACGGCTGAGAATGGGGAAGTGTGTTATAAAAAGATATTTCATTATGGCATACATATTTACTAATGTTTGAACCACATTTATTTCTGCCAGAGAAGCTCTGAGGCTTTTTGATCATTCAGCTTTGCAGTTTTGCTTTTTAAAATAAGATTCTTTTACTGACAAAGACCAGAAAACCCTGATGTGGGCAGATTCAAAAGAAGCTTTTTGAAAGTACTCTCATTATTGGAAATAACTGGCAAGATTTTTAAAAATCTTTTTATTTCCAATTCTGTTCTGACATAACAGCCTTGATTGTCATTCTGCTCTCCCATTCATCTAGAACAAAACCTGTTGGGTGTGTATTTGCGTGGAAAGTGCCCTGAAGGAGAGGGCTGACATCCTTCACTCCCACAAGGCTGCTGGGGTAGAACTTCAGTTATATGACAGATTTGTTTCTGGGGAAAAGCGCATCAACCTTTGCCTCTTTCTTTTCTAACCAGCTGCAAATAAAAGCCCTTGACAGGGAAGATACAGAGATCGCCACCTATCAAATATATCAGTTTGGAAAAGGTGTCAAAAAGCAAAACTGTGTGTATGTGTGTGTGTGTTCACACTTGGGTGGCACAGGGTTTGTGAAGCCCAGAATTAGCCTAAAATGGGCAAACCTTTATTTTGGGAATATCATTATACAATTTTGAAAAGTAGGAAGGAAAAACTGGTAAAATTTTGACGCTGCATTATTTTCACTGGTACGGCTGGGAAAATCTGCTCAATATGTACAGTTTAATTGGAAATTGTCTTGGAATAAATTAACTTGAGTATCCTCACTGCAGATGTCTGCTCATGTACATAATGATGCTAGGACCATTTGGGAACTTGAGAGTGAGACCTTCATTCCTCTGAAATGTGGTGAATGATATAGATGACTCATCTCTCCCTGGTGGAATGCATATGCTGTCCCTGCCTCCTGGAACGCATATCCTCTCCTGCACACCTGTCATGCTATCAGGGCTGTGTTATTTCTAGCCCCGTCTTTTCTGAAAAAAAAAAAAAATTAAGAATTATGGTTCACAACTGGACTGATGTAAAAATGAATATACTAATGGTATATATCTAAACATTTTATTTGACCTAAAAATTTATGTTTGTCTTTTGACTTAAAAGAAATTATACATTGTGATAAATATATTGTGGGCTCTCGGCCTTGTGCCTAATGGATTAGTTGGCCCTGCAGGCATCAAATTCAAGGTCCGATGGTGACAGTTTACAATAAGCTTCCTTTGGCTCATCTTGTGAAGACCTCAGAACAGTCTTTTCTTCCTTTCTTAGCGAACAGATCTTAGATTTTGTTCAGGGTTCAGGCAGCAAAATACTCAAGGACTTGATCTATTCCCAATATCAAAGACCTGAGTCATGACTGATGCAAAGCAATCATGGACATTCTCTCCTTTTGTCAAAGAAAGGTTTTAGATGTGGGCCTGGGAACTGGGGGAGAATTCTGCTGGGGACTATTAGGAAGGTTTTTACCCCTTATAAGAGAGGTATGAGGAAATATCTCACCTTTTTCTTCCAGCATTTGGTCTCCTGTTGTGTGAGAATATGGTTTGTGAACTGGTGCAGCCACCTTATGATCATAAGAGATATGGTTGAGCAGACCAATAGAAGGAGCTGAAGTTCTTGGTAACATTCTTCAGTGACTGATAATTTGGAATTCTTTAAAAGTCATATGATTAATGTCTTCAGTATTTATGTCATGTTTAGTTCAGCATTCTGTTACAGGCATTTAAACGTATATGCTTTCTTCCCTCTTCCTAGAAGATAAAGGCATGATTCTTCTTTGCCCTGCTGTATATATTGCATATTTTATCATCATAGTATACACTTCATTGTACATGACAACATCCCCCACTAGGTGGTAAACTCTATCCAGTTTTTTAGATGATCCTGCTCAATAAATATCTGTTGAACTCGTGAACTTGAGAATACTAATACGCATTTTTCTGAGTATACTTTTTCCCTTTAATTGAAAGTCAGAATGGCCTTGTTTTGCATCTCTCTCATGACCCTACTGACAGCAGGTTCTGGGTTGTAATTTTTCTGAGTCCCAAATTTCATTAATTCCTTACTCATCAACTCTATTTTTGGACTCCATTTCTTATACCTTTTTCCTAATTAGATATCAGTATCATTGTTACGGAAGATAAAAGGACTATATTTGGTAGTTAGGTCATCTGTTTTATTTACCACTTTATATCACATCTAGAGGTTGTCTATATGCATGGTAAATAATAGTCAATGTGTAAATAAGTTTTAGTTGAATGGAGTATGAAGCCTTTGATACTATTTGTATTAATGCTATTTGTCCCCAACAAATAGTGTTCTATTAACAAATGTGTTCTATTGAATTCTCATTCTACCTTAAAAATCATCCATCTCTTTCCTTTTTCTTTTGTCCCAACCTTTAACCTTTTTGATAAGTTCTTACCATAGCAATACCATACTGGAATTTTAAAGCCTTGAGTCCTTATTTCCCGGTTTTGCATGTTTTTCTTCTAAAATTGATTTTGCTCTGGAAATTTACTGAGACTGGCTTGCCTCTGCTAAGTTTTCTTAGAAACCTCAAGTCCTTTAGAAAGACTCTTTATTCCCTTCCATTACACTAAAAGTTAAAATACAGTTATGGGTTCTAGGTTGGCACGTGAGGGGTAATAGATAAGAAGGTAAGGGTCTCACATTACTTGCACTCCATCTTGTCCATCCCCCTAAGGAAAATATAACATGGTCCACAGAATGCTAGCGTATCACTGTGCTGCACCAATCTTCTGGGTTTATGACATAACACCTCGAATTATACACTTTCTACTCTAAAATGCCATTTGATTTGTACCAGGCTGTCTCAACCAAGGGCTTTTCACAGAATAGGTTATCTTGCTTTTTGGTGCTTGTACTTCTGATTCAGCCTCCTGAAGTGCCGTGTTCCCTGGCTCTTGTTGATTGGGTTCTTCAACCTCAGCCCCAGACCCTATCCTTCTTCCATTTTGCAACTTACTCTTCCTGGTGATATATTTGAAAATCCTCTCTGAAGCACTGATTCATCTGAAAACTCAACTTGAATTTCAGTAGCCTGACCCAGAAGATCCTTCTTTATCTCACTTTGTACCAATATGCCACTACACCAAATGGATGATCTTGGTTTGCCAACTTTGGGGAGATTGTTTACATTCAGCTCTGGGGTTCCATAAGAGAAAGACTATGGTAAAATCAATAGCTGGTCAAAACTATGTATTAAGGTTGATAGTTGTAATTTTATATCTGATTGACTCTCAAGAAAATCTTGGAACAGATGAGGGCAGGTGGCAGTAACTAAGGTTATATATCTGGAATGTGGCCAGGTTAGGATTTAAACTGTAAGTCTCTATCTCAAAGTCCATTTACACAGCTAATCACTGAAACTTTAATAATAGACAACATTTTTCCAGAACTGAGTAAAGAATAATTACTAAATTACAATTTTTATATACTGTGCTGCGTATGGCTTTCCTCAATAGCTAACAAGATGATGACTTTTCAAAATGGACACGCATTACTTTTTTTGAAACAAGAGTACAATTTTACCCCAATACTGATACTAATGTTGAACATGTCTTTTTGTTTCTCATTTTAAATTTCAACAATTATCTTGAAAGATAAGACAATAGAATTCAATAACATTTTGACTCATCCAATTTCCTTTGTCAGATTATCAATATTTAAGAAAACAGTAACAGAAATAACTATTGGCAGGTAATAATTTTGTGCTGGAAATGTGCTGATAAATGGAATAAAACATCAAGAAAGGCAAAAACACTGGGGAAAAAATCTAAGCACTGCTTTAAAGATTTAAGCATTTATTATTGGGAATGAAACATGTTTGGAGAAAGAACTTTTAGCCAAAGACATAAAACACTGGCAAAAAATATTTGAAAAAGATGAATAAGATGAAAGAAAAATGCATTTATTCTAAGAAAAATGTCAGAAAACATTGTAAATTTGATTTATGCCTTTCAAAAACAAGAAAAAGTGAGAAATTGCTTCCAGATTTATTAGTTTATTTATTATTTTAATAATAATTAAAACTGTAAAAAGATAGCAGCATTTCAAAGTAATATAATAATGACTAAAACTATACTCCAAAAATACTTAAAAGGAGGCAGAAGTTAAGATAATTGTCCATTGATAGGTCAATCATTAGGCAACATGTTACTAGGAAATGCAGTTTTGGTTAATTGTAAGAATTTTTTAGTTATCAGGGAAGTTATGGTTTGGGCTTTCTGAATATTTTAATGGTAAGCACTTATAGGTTATTTGTATTTAATTACATACACCTTCTATATGTAAGCGTTTAAACTGGAAGACGTAGAGATGAGAATAGGCTAGTCTTTCTTACCCTTTTTTACCTTCAGGAGTAATCTTTTTCTGCCCATGATTTAGTTTCTTGGCAAATTGTCTTAAATCTTGAGTTTCCCCAATTAGGCCACATACAGTCTCTCTTTTCCTTTATGTGTTCTGAATATTCCACAGATGTGAATTTAGAAGCAGCCATTTTTGTTTTCATAGATTTCCCTGTTTTCTCCATTTGTAGGATTTCAAATGTAAGAATGGAATTATTGAGTACTTATACCAGAACTTTACGCTATATTTGAGAAGCTCTGGGTATGGAGGCTATTTCTTTGTGGTCTTTCACAAAATTTAGTTAAATGTGGGTGCTGAGTATTTTTCTTGAAGAGACAGTTTAAAATTCCTATCCATGTGTCAGTTCTCTTACACAGGACTAGACACAGAACGAAGGAGACCTTTCTCTTCACCTTTTCCTTGACCTAGAGAATCAGGTGTTAATAAGACTGGCCAGGAATTTATTAGTGTTCTTAATAATTTGTGTAAATGCCCTTATACCAACCTCAGTTACAAAACAATAGAGGAAAATAAAATGCTTTTTAGTGTTAAGTTAACACATGTTGGGTCATGCGTTAAATAAATAGCAACCACTTGTATAAGTTGCAAATAAAAAATCTCGTGATGTAGAATGAGCAAATATCTTAAAATATAAACAGATGTTACAGAAAAAAAGTGAGTTATGTCCTGGTTGAAGGTTCGAACTTCTCAGAATCTGTGGGCATCCCTTATTGCCACCCTGAGAAGTATGCAAAAGGAAATTTCAGTCTGATGCCATTAAATATTTTAGTTTTCTAGCTCTTCCTTGCTCTCCAAACAACCTATTAACTGTAATGCAGATTCCCATGTTCATCAGAAAAATGCATTGGCTGGGGATATAATCATCTTGTTATATTCTCCATAGTTCTCGTCTAAATGAGCCAATTGCTTTTTTTCCTTTTATAAATGTTATAAACCTTCTCTTTTTGATTAACTTAAGTAGCTCCAGAGAGATAGATATGATCTTGGTGAGCTGACAAAGGCAGTTTCTAATCGTACAAGACTGAAGGTCAAAGTCTGGACCAAAGGAAATTAAAGCAGTCCCCTACTATTAGATTACTCGGGACAGATGCACTGGGTCTTGCATAACAACCCATATTTCTCATTCCACATGGTGAGATTTTTTTATTTGCAACTAATACAAGTGGTTACTATTTATTTAACAGAAAATACCTGGGTCGAAATTACTTCTCGCCACTGCATAAACTTCCAATATTAGGAGAACATTCTTGTTACTGTATTGATGGTTTATAGTGCATTCCTTCTGTTTCTCTTCCTGTTATTCTTTTTTAAATACTCCCTGTCATGTTTCTGAATTTTTCATGGTTCTCTGGATCTTCCAGGTATACAGTGCTATCTACTACCCCTCCTAACAGCCATATATCATATTCAATTAAGTTTTTGGGATACATGTAGGCATTTGAAATAAAGAAGATCATTTGGTCTATTACCAGCTTCAGTTAATGTGTTCCTCAAATTTCCAATATCCCTCGGTTCTACTTATTCTTAACATATGATCTCATATCTGATTTGTAGTGCATGCGATCTGCACTATTTTAGCATTTTGAATTTGTTGATAGAATACTATTTCTGCTTTCTCTATTTCTGTGCATGGATAACTATTCCATTCTTCAGGCAAGAGTAATACGATGAGGTGATATTTCCAGGCATTTTGCATATTTTCCTTACATATTCCTCTTCAAGAGAAAAAGTGACATTCACTGACCTTCTATTGATTAAGTCATTGCATTGTTCACGCATAAACCAACTTTTTGGTATTCTCTATCTTTACCTTTATCTTCCTCTCTGCATATTTGCTCAATCTGCAATTAAAGATGGACTTCTTAAATTTTAAATCAGTTTGATTTTCCGATACAGCTTTAATAAAAAGAAAAACAGTATATTATTTAAATCTTCACCTCTTCTTTTATCCATTTCTCCATTGTTTTGAAACATCAAAGAGGAAAGTGCAATTAATTAGCACTCTTCAAAACCCCAAAATCTCTTAAAAATCTATCTAACACTAAAATATCCACATCATAATATGTTAAAATACATACTTGCACACAGTGTAAAAACAAATATTTATATGTTAATGAATTAACTATTTGTATTTACAGAAAAAATAATTAGTTGAGATATATATATATATATATATATATATATATATATATATATATATATATATATATACATGCACACACCTGCATTCCATGAAACTCCTTGCCTCTATTCTGTTGCCAAGTTCTCTAAAGCTAAAAATACAAATCGATCTCTTTTTCTGGCAAGGATCCAACTCAGTACTAAGTAGTTCTCAGAGATATGGATTTTTCTGAGCACTTGTGGTTATAGGCAAACGTTAGTTGTGACCTCAGCTTTTGGCTTAATTTGCTGGCACTTGGGAGTTGTTTCCATACATTCAAGCAGGACATATCTGAGATCTAACTTGAAACTTTAGGCATAGCAGAAAAAAATCTAGCTTTGGGAGTAATGTAGATTAGAAATCCAGTCCAATCCCCTGTATCTCAGAGAAGATCAATTAATCTATATTTTTTTTTTTTTTTTTTAAAGGAAAGACAGAGAGAAGGAAGGAAGGATAGAAGGAAGAAAGGGAAACATTTTTTTTTTAAACATTTTCTTGTTTTATTGTATTCTGTTTCTCCGTTTTTGTTACATGGGCTGGGGCCGGGAATCGAACCGAGGTCCTCCGGCATAGCAGGCAAGCACTTTGCCCGCTGAGCCACCGCGGCCCGCCCAATTAATCTATATTTATTGTAGAAACATCCTTGACAAGTCATGTTTACCTTTTTGTGAGGAAGAAGGGACTTGCCTTTTTAAAGCAATACGGACAGTTCTTAGACCTATTGATTGGCAAGAACTAGTGAATTTAAAAAAAGGAGATTGGCATTCTTAATTGGAAGTTTAAATGTGTTCAATTTCATGATAATATTATAAGCAACCATGATAGAGACACTTTGAACATACCAATAAAAGACAAAGCCAAAAATTAAGAAGGTCCAACAGACCAGCCAAAGACCATCCATTTATTTTGGTAAAGCTTATATGTGAACAGATTTCAGAAAGCAATTCAAATGTGCAGACCATCCCAAGGATGAAAAAATACAGCAATATTGCATATAATAATATGTCATTTTATATACCTCATTAAATAATTGTTTGTCTTTATTTACATGAGGAGATAATCCTGATATATCTCAGATCTCAGGAGATCATAGTCTGAAGTCTCTATTCAAAAGTGGGAATGAAGACAATTTCAGAAGTTTAGGTAAATATATGCTCAGAAGTAGGTGGGTTTAACAGCAGTACTACAGTTCATCCATTCAGGCATTGGGGATCAGGAAATTAAAACGCATCCCTGGGAGGACAGCTAAAAATTATAGGAAGTCTATATACAGGAGACTGAGAATACATGAAAATTATCTATTGACTGCCTGTAATTAAGACTGTACAAATTTATCGAGGCAGATCTGAGCTTATATATGGCAGACAATTTGATTAACTCTTGTCATTAGAAAACTGCGGGGACGTAGAGTCCAAAAAACTACTATAAAAAACAATGTTGGAAATATTGTTTTTTAGAGACCTTATCAGTATTCTGGGTGCCTCTAGTTTGTCCTCAGCATTCAAGGGGTGGCACTCAGTCTGGTCCTCTCCATACATACATACATCAGGACAATGAATTTAAAATGGGAATTGCAGCCTGCACTGTCTCCATTCTCAGACCCAATCATAAACTGATTCTTTATGCCCTCCTTATAGAAAGTGCCTTTTTCCTTAGGCAGAACTCTCATATATATTTCCCCTGAGGCCCCTGAGTAGGGAAAAGGGGGAATAAAAACCAGCATCAAGTGTCTCCAATGTTAGTAACTTAAATCACTTTATAAAGGCCACCTTACTTATAGCTTATGTATGTAAGACAATAAATAGGATAGGGGAAAATGAGAGAGCAGAGCATTGAAATCCATGAATGTCAAGGCAGCTCTTATTAAATAATGATTGTGAGAAAAACTCAAACTAATAACCTTTATCTATTTCTTCAATTTCTAATGTTGTCAGAAAAATATTGTGATATCAGTCATTAAATGATGAGCGTATAGTCACTTCAGATAACATCTTGTAATCATTGGAATGAATAAATGCAAACAGCTGGCTGGAAGCAATGGCTCTCCAGAGTCCATGTCACTCAGCATAACATGCATTTTGATCAAGCAAAACAGACTCAGAATCTCTTATTTAAGCCATCTCTGTTTTGAAAGACTGAGTAATTTTTTTTAAAGTATCAGTGAACAAAAAAGCAATTTCTGCATAATAGACTGTGATATATTCAATTGATCAGTGTCTGAGACATCTTGTAAAGATTCAGAAGTGGCTTCCATGGAATCAAGATGTCTATTATTGAAGGTTTCATTTATCAGTTTGCCCACTTCTCTGACTTTAGAGGCAAGCACAAATGTGTTTGTTCATTTAAGCTCGGAAATAATTAGGGGCAGAATCAGTAAAAAGAAATTTCAATTTGCTGTTCTTTATATGATTTAAAATGTATTAAAAATAAGATGCCCAACACAGTTTTGCAAACAATTGATATGAAAATTTATTTCCACTTTCAAAGGTTCACTAAAACTCCTAGAAAAGTTACTATCATAATAGGCATAGATATATTTTTGCTAAAATTACATAACAGTTGGTCTTTTTCTCCCACCTCCTAATACAACTTGGGTTAAAACATCTAGGTATGACATAATCAATGTCTAAAGCATTCTATATAAGGTACTCTTAGGAAGTGTTAAGCCAGATTCCTAACAGTTCTCAAAGAAAATCGGTTTAAATTCATATGTGTGGAGAGTTCTAAACAAAGGATAATCCTCAATAACATTGGTTAGCATATTCCATTATTCTACTTTCACAACAAAAGTACACATAAGCTCTCCATTGGCTGCAACATAAAAAGTATGTCTCCTTTCTCTAATAATGGTTTTGTTGAATTTTCTGTGATTCAAACATAACAGAGCAAGTATTTTAAACATTGTCTGGAATTTAAATTAATGTCTACCTCTCAACATTTCCCTAAACTGAAAAGAATAAGAGGCATGAATATCTATCTGCATGTGTATTTATTATTTCTAAATGTGCCAGTCAGCACTGAAAAATATGTGAAAAAATAAATAATATTGTGTTTATCACAAACAAATCTCAACTGAAAGCAGGTGCCACTTTTCTTTTTCTTGTTAGTTCATTTTCCAGGATTTCTTTTGAAGATCCATTATAGAATTCTAAGTGTTGTGTCCACTGGGATTTACACCACTTGTTCAATCTATTTATACCGAGTTAATTAAGTGATGATCCCAAAGTATCAGAGGACATAGGAAGTAATAAATGCCTGCTTCACTCACAGACATACTGAGACCACATGGTGAGGAGTCGCAGGATGGAAGACTGTTTTATTACCTCATGGCATATTCTTCTGCACAGGGAATATTGCTATTAAACAATCTGTTCTCTTATTTTCAGTGGTTTTATGCCTTTCATTGTATAAATATTTTTTGACAACTGATATGCTGCTTCTGAAAGAAATTCAAGCTGAAGATAGCCGTACATGAAAATTTATAACTTAAGTAAAGGATTAGTTCTAACTTAGCAAACTGACCAACCCATAACCAAAATAAATAGAAACACAGCTTTATTTTCTAGTCTTCAAATGCTACCTGTGAATAGATAAGCAAAAGCCTTCGAGAAAATGTGCTTACCTTGAACTCCACATTGATCCTACATGCGTGCAACACACACGCAGACACACATTGTCCATTTACTTATGAATATACCTCGTTTAAATGTTTATTGAGCTCACCTAGTTTACTTAATAAGCAATAAGAAATTAAAATTCATTGTTATTTTATTAGCACTACAGATAGTTGTGAGCGATAAATGTCTGAATGCATTTGTCTTAGAAATCCCATGAGTGATTTTCAACTATAAACCAGATGCAAATTTTTTCTGACAATTAAAAAAGAAAAAAGCCAGAAGAAGATTGGGCAACCTAAAGAGCTCACTGCCTATATTGAGAGACATCTAGTCCTCTGATGAAATAAAAATTAGAATGAAGCCCATTCAACCGTGCAGTAAACCCTCTTTAAAGATGAAAGGCTCCCTTCACACCAAATTTTAAAAGTTGAAAATAAAAAAGCAGAGGATCCTAAGTGATACTGACAAGTTTATAAATGTGTGAAATTGGGAAATCTGGGGACAATTCAAGCCCTGTTTCTGCTGCCAAGGATTTGTTTTATAATATGTAAAACATTTACCCAAATTATCCATCAGTTTCTCCCTCTGTTAGATGAGGACATTAAAATAGAGTAGCTCTTAGGTATTTTTGTTCTAAAATTATATTATTTAAAGTTTGTAATTCTGAGAAAAACATCTATCTCATTGTTATGGGTTTGGAATTTTTGGAGGAGAGGAGAGATTTTAAACAGTTTCTTCCTTAATGAATTCATCATTCCCTTAACAGAAGAGATGGCCATTAAAATGAAGCTCTGCCTGTGCAAAACAACCGCAGAGCACTCAACCACAGCTTTCACCAATTAAATTTAAATATTGGCTTATTTGGCTTTAGGTGATTAACTATTTGTGGCCATTTTAATTCATATAAACTGGCCTCAGCCTCTGTAACTACATAATAAGCTGTGGAATAGTTTGTAAACACCATGTCTTTTCAGGGAAAACACCATGTCTTTTCATTGAATCCCTGTCATCATCATTAGTCTTAGATTATATGCTTGAGTAAAAAAATACAGTTCATATAAGACTGCACTAAAACATTGTTAGATAAATATCTTTATTGATTATAAAATAGTAATTAATACATTTCCTAGTATTAGGAATTTTCTACACTATAGATTTTAAGGTCAAACAAATGAGTACGTTTTACTTGTAGCACAATAAAACGAAGGTATTTGAAGCACAAAACAATGTCTCAATATAAATAATGGATATAGCAATCTATTGGGTATAGATTATAAACTAACTTCACTTCTGATATGCTTTTGGGAACATCTTGAACAGAACATAAGTTTCATAATGGCTGAGTTTTGTCCTTATTTTCTTGTCTTTTGTTCCATGCTGTAGTCTATATATTTCAAGTTCACAGAACAGCACACCCTGCATAGTAAACATCTAAATAATATTTAATAAATGAATGAATATAATTAAGAAAATTGCTTTCAGCTTTTCTATACTTATACTTTTTAAGGAAAACAGAGGAAATGGAAGGACTGAAAGGAATTTCCTCGGGAAGAAATAATACAAATAAAATTGAATCTTTAATTCAAAAGCAGCATCATAGTTTTGGATGGCACATAAAATTTATGTATCCAAAGGTAATGAAACAATTTTTGTGGCAATTCAGTGAAACAATATAACTCATTAGTTACTGCAATTAATAGAAAGAATGATATCCAGCCTCTTACTATCAAATAGTGCTTTCATACACAATATCTAATTTGACTTGATTTTTACCCCATCTCTGAAGCAGGCTGGATATGTCCTTATAAAACAGTTCATCACAGTCATGTGGCTCATCAGTACATTTAATGCCTACTAGGGAAAGAAACAGAATCAGAGTCTTTGATTGCTATACACATATAAAATAAATAGCATGATAACAGCTACTTTTGAAGCATTTAATGACATCTCTCCTTCCTGTCCTCCAACAAGAATTAATAGCTCCAATATCGGACTGTTTGGCATCTTCTGAGTGGAGATAACAAAAGAAATGTTAAATAAAAACAATGACTTGACTTTTTCTTTTTTCTTTTGCAGGGGCAGGCACTCGGGAATTGAACCCAGGTCTCCAAAATAGCAGGCACAATTTCTTCCACTGAGCTACCGTCGCACTGCCCTGAATGGACTTTTGATTTCTGAATTTCAAAATACATTTTTGGAATCTCTGGCCAACACTATGCCATAATAAGAAGGGGTTTGTATGCTAAAAATTCTGTCTAGAAAAGATTAACTGGCCTAGAAAAAGAAGACATCGGAAGAAAAGTGGAATTAGGTTCTGGTGTCTGTTTCTATATTTGGTGATTTTGCATATATTGTAATAACTTTGTATGTAATCAATAATGAGAGTGCAAAACAGTAGAGTATGATTTTATTTACATTTTCAAAAATAAATGAGTAGAGCTTCTAGTTGTTCACTCCAGGGTGTAGAGAAGTAGGAAGAGCACACCTCCCACCCTTCCAGTAAGAAATAGTTGCCTCAGGGAGCACAAGGGTAGTCCAGAGGTAGAATTCTCGCCTGCCATGCCTGAGATCCAGATTTGATTCCCAGCCCATGTACTTTCCCCCAAAACAAACAAACAAGCAAACAAAACAAAAACAAAGAAACAAAAATTCAAGTGGTGCTGAAATAACAGGATACTCACATGAAAAAAGAATGAAATGTGACCCCCATCATAACAGCATACAAAAAATAAGATAAAATAAAAATACAGTTGCCTGTTGAAATTTGTATTATTATTCCAAGTTTGTACTTAAGGTAATGAAAACCTAGAGCATTTGAGGGTTGTTCAAGGTAGCGCAGGAACCAGGTGTCAAATCATTAAATATGTAGTAAGTGATTTCTGTTAATACTCTATTTCTTTCAACTCAGAACTAATAACAAAGTAGATGGTAAATTTGTGAATCTTATAGTTCCTATATAACCTCAACGTCAAGCATTCCAAATTTTATTTGTACTACTGTAAGCCAAACCTTTTTAAATCATCAAATAATTCATATTTACATCTTCTGTTGCCTTTTTAAGATTAAAACTCATTTGCATCAAACATTATTTCCAGAAAATGAAGAAAACTCTAAATAGAAGTGTATTGGTGATTTAAATCCAGAATCAACAAAGATGGATAGATTTCTCTGCCCGTATGTTCATTTACTTAAGAATGTTTTGTTTTATTAACATTGTTCTTTTTAATCCTTCACTTTCCCTCATTCCATATCACACCAAGGCAACAGCAGTATCTAAATGGTAACATAACATAATAATCAAGAGAAATTTAAAACTAATATCATTTCTCTTCAGTCAAATAAATAGTTGCATAGGTTTTCAGATATAACAGAAATTCTTGGAATTTAAACATTTCACAAATGTGGATTCCTTTGCAGGACTCGGAAAACTGGGTCACAGAGAAAGGTGTGAATCATCTCATTTTAACCATTTATTTTCATTTCTTTTGCATGGATTTGTATATGATTTTCATTTGGCATGCAAAGATGAAGTGAATTGACTAATGCAGCTTAGAAAATAATATGAAATTGAATTTGAAAATTTAAAAACATATGTATTTGCAAAAATAGTAGATAATAATCTTTAACTTAAAACATAAAACAACTGTTTTAGTAATTGCAATGAATATACCACAGAAAAGCAAGATGTTACTGTAAGAGAAAATGGTGGGGGCTTGGGAGTTGATAAAGGGATAATGGAAATTTTCTGCATATTTTTTCTGTAAACTTAAAACTGCCCTAAAAGAATAAAATTTAATATTTTAAAAACCTTTTAAAGAAATTTGGGTAATTGTAATATTAACAAGCTGGCTGACATTGGGCAGGATATTTCATTATATCCGTGCATAAGCTCCTCCTTTGGCTCTATTTTCTTTTTCTTATTTTTACAGGGCAGGCACTGGAAATTGAACCCTCGTCTCAGGCATGGCAGGTGAGAATTCTGCCACTGAGACACCGTCGCACCACTCTTGCAGGATTTTTTGAGAGACAACTTACACAAAATAAAATTTACCCATTTTAAATGTACAGTTTGATGACATTTATAAATTGCATATAGTCATGAAACCATCATCTCATTGAAGATATATAACATTTCCTTTACCCTAAAGTGTTTCCTCCTTCCAGTTACAGTCAGTCTCTTTCTCAGCCCTGATCTTTGGCAACCAGTGATCTGCTTGATATCACTGTAATTCTTCCTTTTCTAGAATCTTAAATAAATAGAGTCATGCAGTATGTGGCCTTTTGTGATTGGCTTCTTTCTCTTAGCCTAATAGTTTTGGATTCAACCATGTTATTGCTTTATTGAATATTATGCTGCTTTTCATTGCTGAGTAGAATTCCATTGAATGGAAGTACCACAATTAGTTTATCTGTTTATCAGTTAACTCATACAATATAGTCTCTTTCTCTTGTTTTCTTTAATTTATATATATGGCCCTTGGGAGATTAAGACTAAAGTTAAATATTTGGAAGCCAAGTGCATGAAGAAGATAGTTGAGTCATAGTTGCAGAACTCCACTTTTCAATGGCTCTGTTGAAAACACGTTCTGTTCAATGGAATGTTCTCATTGAAGCCAACAGGCCACTGCAGAGGGCTATCTGACCATTGCTTGACGGTATCCAGTCCAGGGACCATATTAAAAAACAGACAAATAGAAGCAAGAAAATAGACAGACCTATATGTCAGTGAGGAAAAGAAATAACACAGTTGAATGGTATGAGTTTTTTTTTTTTTCCTGAGAAAAATCACTACATATTTGAAGAAAGAAATCATTTGATATAGTACAATTGACTGCACAAGAGGAGTAAACATTAATATAGCATGGACGTTGACATGGTAAGAAAATCACCTAGGGATTAAGATCAAATAATTAGTGTTGTGGCAAAGATAGGGTGATGGTTAGTTAGACAATCCCAGTACAGCCAAATAAAATATTGCAACACTTCCTTATGCATTGGAAATTGGCTTGTGATGTGAGTCCTCAAGGATGTCTGCCACCACACACATGCACTTCCTGGCCGCCTCTGACACATAGTTGAACTTCCCTAGGATCTCCCTATTAACAGTTTACAGCCTGTATCAGCAGAGAAAATTGCCTCTCAGTTGCCTGTATCCAATCTGATCGGTAGGTGATCATGGAAGGCAGTGCCCAGAGGGTGGGCTGGCCCTTGCAATACAGACACTGAGCCCAGGGAGCCGAGTGAGGGGACCATCCCCTGACCAAGCACCTGGGTTGCACCTCTCTAGGAAGCACTTTCATCTTGTAGAGAACAGTATGAATAACACCACTTAACCACTGGGAGGTACTGATTAAACCCAACCCTCTGGCCATTACAATATTAAACATTAATAAAATGAGATCCAGCAATAGGCCATGTTCTAAACATGCATGAGCTCATTTGAGTACTCTTATCTACTCAATTATATTGAGTACTCCACAAATGAGAAACTGAGGTATAGGGAGGTTAAAAATATTAAATGACCAAGTTTCTATTTGAATCCAGCAGCCAGCAACACAGCCCCAGCTTGTAATTGTTCCAGGGCTTCTAACCTGCTCTGGAAAAAAGGCTCAACCACTCATAAATGCACATCCCATAAAGGAGTTTTGTTCATAGTCAATAACAGAAGAAGTGAATTTGTTAAAGCATCAGGCATAGATTATAAGAGCTAGAAAAAAGTGAATTCAATTGTTGCTAATTCACCGGAAGTTGAGACAGGATTCAGTGCATGAGGAATTGTTACCGATGATGGCTGGAAGAAGAAGAGTTTGGACAAAGTTATGGTTAATCTCCAATACGGAAGAGAAACAGTGAAGGGATTCATAAAATGGCCACAATCCTTTTTATACAAAGTTATGAAGCCACCTGCAGACAGTGGAAAAAGTTCTGAGAGGAATTGTAAAGGTTGGGAAACAGTGCTGAAGTAAATGGTGAGCCAACATTTCAAATCTTTCATTGTCATTTGAAATACTTCACTTCAAATCATTCTGTCATGAAGGCATTTTAACAATGAAAACACTTACTCTGTTTAAGTGCCCTAAACAGAGACTTTGTTGTAGTAGGAATTGAATGCATAATTCTTAGTTTCAGGAATAAACCATTTTCAAAATGGTCAAAGATTAGAAATTGACCATAATCTAGTGAAAGAAAATATTTAACCCCAATTTTGGTCCTCCAAAAGCTTTGTTAAACGCCACATGATAAGACTGTTTATGACTTTTACACTTGCGTGGAGTATTCATGCAAAGCTGGGCAAATAGCACTTAAGACATTAAACTACTTATCTATTTTCACAACGCAAGTGTACCTCTAAAAATATATTGTAAGGTTTCATATGCTCATTTTAAGGAAGAAAATGTTGTTGGCTGGATTAAGTAGGATATGAATGATTAAGCAGAGTAAACCAGTAAAATTTAATTAAGCAATTTAGCAGTCCATAAAAACTGCAACACATAAAAGCAGGATGTAACGACAAAAGAAGGGGGTTGGGGGAAGAGTGCATTACAAGGTCTGACTTTTTAGGGGCCTGGAAAGGGACTCTGCAGGCAGCCAATATGCACCCTTTCTCTACACACAGTAATATAAACCCAAGCAGTAATTGAAGCAGCCCTTTCTGATGGAAATTCTCTATTTTTGCCCTGTGCAGGTGGAGCAAAATGAATAAACAAAAAATTAACTCCAAACACAAAAATATCATATTTGCTATAACCAGAAGGAAACCTGAGAAAAAAATAATGCACTAGTTAACACTCCAAATCATATCCCCACTACATCTCCCATTACCTAATCCCACTGAGACACTGGGAAAAATTAAAGGCTTGGACACAATAAATATAAGGCAACTCTGAATTTAAAGGACTGAAAGGATGAACAGCATCTTTTGCTTCCATAGCTACCATTTTTGGACCCTGGCTTTTATTTCCACAATTTCAGGATTATTGTGATATCACGTCTTTTAAAGCAAACCTCAGCTCTTTTGCCCAATTGTGAAAGTGCCTGTAACCTAGCCATTTCTATTCTACTAGCTCCCAACAAGTGTTCCAGGAGTTACCTTCAACTGAAGCTGTTTTAAATATTAAAACATTACATTAAAAAATCAAAGTAGAATCCTTTAATATTTACCAGAGGTTTTAATTAACTCAAACTCTTCTGAGTTATAACATATATGGTAGGAACCAAAAAAATAGCGTGTCATTATACATATTCTAAAGGTTAAAAATGTAAGCTTTTGGGTAGACCACAGTGGCTCAGCAGGCAAGAACGCTTGCTTGCCATGCCAGAGGACCCAGGTTCGATTCCTGGTGCCTGCCCATGTAAAAAGAAAAAAATAATTAAGCTTTTATTCCTTGATTCTTATTTTGTAATTCATGCTTTTTCTTTAACCATGTGTATTTGTGATATATTGTGTCAACATTTTTTTGGTAGAAGACATTGAATAAGAAGTAAATAAATACAGTGTTTAAGTAAATAAACTTGGAGTATTTCAAATATTTTAACATATAGCAATTAATGCTTATGATTTTAAAATGAAATATAATTTTCTTTTTTCACAGAATGGAAATTTTTTGTCAGAATCACATATACTTTTCTTTTTCCAACTCTTTTACAGGACCTAACACAATCATCAGCACACAATAAGTATTACTAGAGCATTATTATCGATTGATTCACTCATTTCTTTTTATTAGACATTGTACATTATATGCGCTTTCACTTATCACTTTTACCAATTCTGTTGTATTTTAACATATTTTAATAAATATATTTTGAAATAATTTCATAATGCAGAAAAATTGCTCACGTGTCCCCATATCTTCATTCACTCAGATTGTCCGGTTGCTGAGATTTTACCATGTTTACTTCATCACCCTGTTTTATGAAGGAGCATGTTGTAGACACAATTCCCCATCATTCCTGAATACTACTGTTTTCATGTCACTAAAACAGTGACTCTTTGCTACTTAATCACAAAACAGCCACAATACAACCATTCAAGTCAGAATTTATAGATCGTAGATCTATATTCATATATCAACATTACCTTTTTCTAACTCTCCCAACAATCTGTCTTTTTCTTTTTCTGGTCTGAGACCCTGGACAGAGCTGGTTGTTCTGTCTTTTTAGTGTCTTTTGATCTTTGTGGTTCCTTAATATTTATTTATCTTTCAGGACTTTGACAGCCAACACAGGTTCTTCATTCTCTATAATGTACCTCAAGCTGGGTCTCTCTGATATTTTCTTATAAGCCAAGTTCATGTATTCTTGGCAGGAAGCCCACAGAAATGGTGTTTACGCTTCTTAGTGTATCACTTCCGGAATCATATGTCAACCGACCTCATCACTGGTGATAATCTTGATAATTTGATCAAGTTCATATCTTTCAGTTTACTCCTCTGTACAGTCATGAATTTTTTCATTGGTAATTGATAGGTACTCTATGGAGAGATATGCCAAGAAAACCCCATCACCTTGTTCAAATCCTGTTTCAACAAATCTCCATCTACTAGCTTTAAAATTCATTGGTGGTGCCTGTCAGAAACAAATGGTAAATTCCTGTTTCAGTCTTTGCTTTGCATTTATTAGCTGACACTTCAATTTAAGGAGGTTTCCTTCTTTTCATATATTCTTTAATTTATATCAGTCTGTACTTTTAGATTTCCATTTCATTCAATGGATGGAAATCATTATTTATTTTAATGCTCACTTTGTTTCAATTTTGTCCTGTGAGAACCTCCTTAAAGGTGGCTCTTTTATGTATGTGTTATGTCTTCATTTTCTTTTTAGTACCTCTTTACTTTCTGGTCCAATAAGATCTTCCAGGTTCAACTTGCACTTTTCTTATCCCATCCTTATTATCAACCACTTTTCCAAGGAACCATAATTCCTTTAGTTAAGATTCATATCTAAAACCAAGTTCTCAGTGCTTATTGTGCTCATTCTACTGTAGTGTTGCTGCATCTAGGTCTTCTCAGTAGACCACCAAGGAAATATATGTATCAATTTTTATATCTTTCTATCTATTAAAAAACAAAGAAAATATGTGTATACCTATTCTTCACTTTCATTCTAATACCCTCAATTTCTTTCTAGTCTTCTTTCTACATGTGTGAACCTTTTTTTCCAACAGTGAGAAACCTAGCCCCACAATCCTCAACATATATATATATATATATATATATTTACTTATTCATTCTCTGTATATGTAACCAATACCCCATATGACAGTCCCCTTCTCATCCACAGAGCCACTGTTGGCTCCTCAGCTATGCTGCTTCCCCTAAGAAAAGGGGAAAACGAAGTAAAAAACACTGTGCTATCTTTATAAAGGAACATTTAAGCAGCCTACACTTCTGTGTTTTATTTTGTTTTCTTTCTTATTTTTCTGTCCTCAACATTTATTCATGCATTCATTCATTGGGCAGATATTTGCATATTAATTATGTAGCATGTACTGTCTTAAATTGAGGTATAAGCCAAATGTCTTATTGCATGCAAATTTTTTTTTATTGAGCAATGTATTTAATTTTAAGATTAATTCTTAATTTTGGAAATGATTTTCATGGGCAAAATTAAAGCCCTTAAATAATATATATAAAGCTAAATATTCCTTTAGGATTACACTCTCATTTTTGTCCCATCCCTATGTATTATTCTACCTCATAGTGAAGTGCTTTGATCAGTTTGGTGTATAATATTTGAGACTTTCTAAACATGTATTTTCATATATACAATTATATACACAATGTCTAATGCTATTTTCCATGTGTAGATTCCTTAGTTTTGCAGAAATATTATATTTGATGCATGATTTCAAAGTATTCAGTTTTTATATCTGAATATAAAAACATAACATGTTATGTTTTATCTGATATAAAAACATAACACATACATAAAAGAGCCACCTTTAAGGAGGTTCTCATAGGCCAAAATTGAAACAAAGTGAGCATTAAAATAAATAATGATTTCCATCCATTGAATGAAATGGAAATCTAAAAGTACAGACTGATATAAATTAAATAATATATGAAAAGAACAATATATAATATAATTTATATATTAGTAAATGGAGGCCCTTTCATTTATAATTGTTGTATAATATTCCTTTCATTTATATAAATGAAAAGTCCTTTTGTTTATAATTGCTGTAATGATTTGCATCACCAGTGACATACTGGCAAATATTTAGAGTGTTTTCCATTTTTTTTTTGCTATAAACATTGCTGCCTTAAATACTTGATACAGTTAATCAATATTTGCATATATTTGAGAAAATTTTGAATAATGTATTTGTACATTTAATTCAAAACAGATTCTTCTACTTTGTTCTCTGAAGTGGCTATATCAATTCATATACCTATTTTTTTCCATGGAAAAAATTTATTAAACTCCTAAAGGTAAGCAAAATTGTACTATACAATATACAAACGAGAAAGGGTTATTGCTAAACATTCAAATAAGGCAAGTATTTAAAAACAACAAAGCAATAATAAAAAAATTTCAAGCATTCCTATAAGATAATTCAACACTACAACCTAAATGTACTTGCTGAGTGTACTCGTATAGTCAAGGTAGTGTTTCCCCTTTTAATACATCAGGAAATGGAATAATGTTCGTTGAGAAAGAGCTGTTCTCAAGACTTAACTCTCAGCTGCTTTCTTTAAATTAAAATTGACAAAGTACACAATTAAGATATATCAAAAACTATATCTGTTACACTAACAACAGCAGTCTATGCTTAATCCTAAGTGTTTATTTATTTATTTTTTTATTAATTAAAAAAAATTAACTAACACAACATTTAGAAATCATTCCATTCTACATATGCAATCAGTAATTCTTAATATCATCACATAGATGTATGATCATCATTTCTTAGTACATTTGCATCAATTTAGAAAAAGAAATAGCGAGACAACAGAAAAAGAAATAAAATGATAATATAGAGAAAAAATAAAAATAAAAAATGCAAAAACATATATATTAAAAAACAAACAAACAAACAAACAAAAAACTATTGCTCAGATGCAGCTTCATTCAGTGTTTTAACATAATTACATTACAATTAGGTAGTATTGTGCTGTCCATTTTTGAGTTTTTGTATCTAGTCCTGTTGCACAGTCTGTATCCCTTCAGCTCCAATTACCCATTATCTTACCCTGTTTCTAACTCCTGATGGTCTCTGTTACCAATGACATATTCCAAGTTTATTCTCGAATGTCGGTTCACATCAGTGGGACCATACAGTATTTGTCCTTTAGTTTTCGACTAGTCTCACTCAGCATAATGTTCTCTAGGTCCATCCATGTTATTACATGCTTCATAAGTTTATTCTGTCTTAAAGCTGCATAATATTCCATCGTATGTATATACCACAGTTTGTTTAGCCCCTCATCTGTTGATGGACATTTTGGCTGTTTCCATCTCTTTGCAACTGTAAATAATGCTGCTATAAACATTGGTGTGCAAATGTTCGTTTGTGTCTTTGCCCTTAAGTCCTTTGAGTAGATACCTAGCAATGGTATTGCTGGGTCATATGGCAATTCTATATTCAGCTTTTTGAGGAACCGCCAAACTGCCTTCCACAGTGGTTGCACCATTTGACATTCCCACCAATAGTGGATAAGTGTGCCTCTTTCTCTGCATCCTCTCCAGCACGTGTCATTTTCTGTTTTGTTGATAATGGCCATTCTGGTGGGTGTGAGATGATATCTCATTGTGGTTTTGATTTGCATTTCTCTAATGGCCAGGGACATTGAGCATCTCTTCATGTGCCTTTTGGCCATTTGTATTTCCTCTTCTGAGAGGTGTCTGTTCAAGTCTTTTTCCCATTTTGTAATTGGGTTGGCTGTCTTTTTGTTGTTGAGTTGAACAATCTCTTTATAAATTCTGGATACTATACCTTTATCTGATATGTCGTTTCCAAATATTGTCTCCCATTGTGTAGGCTGTCTTTCTACTTTCTTAATGAAGTTCTTTGATGCACAAAAGTGTTTAATTTTGAGGAGCTCCCATTTATTTATTTCTTTCTTCAGTGCTCTTGCTTTAGGTTTAAGGTCCATAAAACCACCTCCAATTGTAAGTTTCATAAGATATCTCCCTACATTTTCCTCTAACTGTTTTATGGTCTTAGACCTAATGTTTAGATCTTTGATCCATTTTGAGTTAACTTTTGTATAGGGTGTGAGATACGGGTCCAATCCTAAGTGTTTTATTTGACCAAATTATGTCTTTTCAGGGAGAGAAAGAGACGATATGCAACTGTAAAACATTTGTTTGAATGTATGCTAATATTTTTCTTAAAATAAAGCATTATTGAAGAAAAGAGTTATTTATCATGAGGAAAAGAAAGCAAAATACTAGAATGACAAGACATTTTCTACAAGCAGCACCACAAAACACATTTGCATTCAGTTCTGAATATTTATCTATGCGTTTTTCTTACTCTAATCAATCTGCTTCATCAAATTCTGAATCATCTTCTGAATCACTTTATTCTGTAGCAATATGATAAGATAGAACGGTGGCATTATAATTTTCAATGTTTCAATGTTTTCATCTTTAGCTTCATGTTTACTCTGCTTTTCCACTTTGCATAGTTGGATGAATGCCTTTTCATGTTGTTTCCAGAAGTACACTCCTGATGTCACTGATTACAGGAAGGGTTCACTGATGATGCTTTGGCTCAGGTATAACTTGTGGTGAGAAGATGTAGGCATTAATGTAGCATGGGGTCCTAGAGCAGGGGATAAAGTTGGGGGGTAAGCAAGACCTGCAACTGTGACAAGACCTGTAACTGTGAAAATGCCAAGAGAAGTCATATCCAGATCAACTTCCTTCAGATATAGTCAAAGTCTGATCCCTTTTTCAACTTTTCAAACAATTCCTGTACAGGCTACTGCTGACTTTCATAGCTTCAGAACTCTTAACTCTGAGTCTCAGGTGTCCCATAAAAACTTGAAGTTTGTGGGAATGACTAGGTTATATACAAACAGTCCAATATCTCAGAATTTAGAAATAACAGTTACAACACTGGAATAGATGTGACTTCTTTAAGAGTTTATAATCTAGGATCCTTTATAGTAGTCCCTAACTTGATAATCCATCGTCTTGACTTCAATTTTCTGAGTTTGTATATTATAGTTAGTCCAAATGAGTGAGGCCTGATAATATTTGTCTTTTTGTTTATGAGATTCACTCAACATACAGTCCTTAAGTTTCATTCACCTAGTTGCATGCCTCATTCCTTCTTGCAGCACTCAGTAGTCCATTGTTTGTACACACCAAAGTTCCCCCTTCCTTCCCTAAATCATTGTACCCTTAGGCCACCTCCATTCACTGTGAATCAGGTACACTGCCACCATAAACACCAGCATGCAAACGTCCATTCTTGCCCTCACACTCAGTTCCTCCAGGTATACACTGAACAACGGGGTTCGAGGATTATACCCCTATTCTTACTTAAGCAATGCTTCAGAATATTTATTTCCCATGCTTTCCCTAATGATTGCTATTGCCAAACTATTTCGTATTTCCAATTTTTTGACTAAAACATGGTATCTAATGGATGAAAAATCAGTAGTCATTGGATTATTAAGATAAAAATGTATTTATATATTTTTTCCACCTTCATATTTTCTGAGAATGACTGCCTTATAATTTTGCCCATTTTACTAATTTCCCATTTTTATATTTATTTTACTGAGCTTTAATAGTTATTTATATATTCAGGAAATAAATCCTCTTTTTTATTAAAGATTCCATGGTTTCATTTGCCATGCAGATAATATATTAGAAAAAATTTAATTTTTCAATAGTTCAACTTTTCTTGACAATTTTTATTACTCCACAGACAATATCTATGCTTCTATTACATTCCCAGACACAGTTTTAAATATTTTGATAAGTTAATTTATCTGAAATATGATTTTGTGAATGGTATGATGTAAACATTTAATTCAGTATTTTTCCAAAGAGAGGATCAATTTTCCTTTATAATTTATAATATGTTCTTTCTGCAATAACTTGAAATATCACTTTTATCATTTACCAAATTTTTGTTGTGTATTTTTATTTGTATTGCATAATGGAATCTCTAACATATTCCACTTATCTACTCATCATTTTAAAGTGAATGAGATTATTGTATTTATTATACTTTTATAATATTCTATAATAATGGGAAAGTCCAACATTTTCTTTTCTTTTAATCAAAACTCTCTTGATTATGTGTGCAAATTACAGTACCATTTGTATTTGAAAGAGCCATTTAAAGTTGCATAAAACTTTGTTAATTTGTTTCAGAAAATTATTGAAGTGTGAATCACTCTGAGTGAAAATGAGAGCTTTACAATATTGATTTTTCTTTTGCAAGAGCATTGCATAGCTCTCCATTTTCCAAGTTTTATTTTTGCTCTTCTTTGAAGTTTTCTGGTTATCTTTTTACTTTTTAGAAAATGTTATATATTAATTGTTGATTCTATATTTTAAGTATTTTAAGTATATTATAGTGCTTTTTCTATTAGGTTTTATTTTTCTTGACTATTAGTATATGGAAAAGCATTGACTTTTTAAAGTTGAACTTATATCCAACACTTACTGCACTCTCTTGTTAGTTCTTACTGATGTTATATTCATTTCTTAGATTTTGTAGATACAAGACTGGACTATCTGTAATAAAGAATTTTACATTTCTTTGCAAGTTCTTCCATCTCTTATTTTTTGTCCTAACTTGTATTGGTTAAAACCTACACTATCATGTTAAATAAAAAAGGTATCTGTAGGCATCTTTTCTTTATTCTGCACTGTTATGGAGCTGCTTTTTGGTTTCACCATTGCATGTGCTACTTACTATTATGTTCCTGGCAAAATTAATTTAGGGAACTTTCTACTATTTCTCATTTATTCTTCTTGGCACCAATTAAAATGATCATATGAATATTCTCTTTGTAATGCTTGTGTAGTAAGTCTTACTGATAGATATTTATAATGCTGAATCATACTTGCATTACAGGTATAATCCTTTCCCTGTTAGGATAACTGTTTTTTCCTTTGCCATAGTAATGAAAGGAAATATCACCACCCTGTTCTTCTAGTTCAAATTATGTAAGCAAATACAAAACATTTATAGTTGTCTTTTTAAAGTATTCTTTTCCCCTTTTTCCACATAGTTTGCTTTTCTAAGTTTCTTTATTAAGTAGGGTGAAGGGGCAAGTGATAAACTTTTTTTTTATCAGTTATTCAACTATAAACTGTGCTTACTTGGAGTCATATCTTATTTTCCCCTTGCTTCCAAAATTTTCACATTAAGTGATGTGAAGTTTACTCAATACGTTTTGGTTGTTTGAAAGAATATTTTTATAATCTGTTAATCAATACTTAGGATAACCTTGGATTTTATTGGCTCCTACACATCTCCAACTAATCAAAAGGCCACACCCACAATTGGGCAAACTGCCATGAAAATAATCTAATCAACACCTTACAGTGTTGGGTCAGGATTAAAAGAAATGGTCGCTCCCACAAGATTGGATCAAGATCAAAACCAGGCTTTTCTGAGGTACATAATAGTTTCAAATGTGCACAGCTTGTATTTTAGTCATTCTGATAAGTGAGTGATATTACTTTGCTGTTTTGTTATTGTTTTCGCTGCAAAAAGATTTATTGTTTATACTTAGTTTTTATTTCAGCACTGCAAAGTGGTTGGTTGAAAAGATACCTTCTGGTGGAGGAAAAGTCTAGGGCAAAATCATGAGTGTTAGGAAAATGCAGAGGGGTTCCCTGCAGGCCTCTGAGCTCTGGAGACTCCTAGTTGTGTTTGAAAGTAGACCTTTCAAAGAGACATGCACCTCACTTGGCCTGCAGGCTGGGCAGTCTGCAGAGCTTAATCAGGTGGTCACTCATCTTCTTGATATTTCATCTCCTTTCCTAAGGAATGATACTCTAGGAAGTCACTGAGATCCCAGGGCGTGCAAATCCAAAAGAGCTTCATTCTGTTTCTTCTCCAGGGCCTTGGCAGCTTCTATGGCATCCAAGGTTTTAGCGTACTCATCTTGGCATGCCTTTTGCATGAAGAATGACCACAACAGTGGTTTTTCAACTTCAAGACACTCAGTACCCTTGTGCTTTGTCTTCACCGACTGGGAAAAAGTTGTCTATACCTTTCAATGCCATTTGGTTCCAGTGTAAACAGAAGTCCCGAGAGGGAGGTGCAGGTTGACCAAGTGACTGAAGGAGGGCTCCACTTTGGGGGAATAATTCTGACCTATCTGGGAACACTTGGTTGGTCTAAGATAAGGAGCTAATCATTGGAAAAAACATTAGCTGGTCCTGGAAGCAAGGGATGGCCAAGAAGATGATCCTAGAAGAAACAACTGAAGAAATTTTGAGGGTGGTCCAAGACTGGAAGGGAAGATGGTGGGGGATATTTCCTGGGACAATTATGTGACATGGCCAGGCTTGTAATCCTTGCTGTGGTTTTAATTTCATTTGCTAATGTTAAATGATGTTGATCATCCTTTCATTGTTTCATTTGCCAGCTGTATAACTTCTTGAAGTCTGTGTATCTGTCCTACGAGGTAGTTATTAATTTTATTATTATTAAGACAGTTTTTCAGAAGCGGGAATTGAGAATTAGAGCAGTTAATTGCTTTCTCTAGGTCAGTAGTAACGACAGATTTCCATTTCTTTACTTTTAAATAACATATATGTGTGTGTGCGTGTATATATATATATATATATATATATATATATATATATATATACAGAAAATAATAGCCCAATAACAGAAATAGCTATGCACTCTTTAGTACTTATTTTATATCATATTTTTATCAGCTTATAATTCCTATCAGATGGCAACTCTTAACTGAAGAAGCATCATACAACGTCATAAATAAATTAGGCAAACTCTCTACAAATTCAGAAATAAATACAATATGAAGCTTGTGGGACTGAATCTAGATAACTACATGTCCTGACACACTTGAGCATTGACATCAAAGTATTGATTTGCTACAGGTAGCGACTGCTTCAGAAAAGGGTTGTACATTAGGTATTTTCAGTTAAGTTCTATACTTTAAATGATCTTTGAGGAGACTATTAAAAATGATGACATATCACGCTAAATGCTCTGCATAAGTACAACTGTATTTACTCCTGTGGATCGCTAGACTAGCAACCCCAATAATTTGCTTGTTTTGTCTAGCTATTTATAATGAGAGATATGACTGAGATGCATTGTCAAATTATGCTAACAGTTTCTCTGAATGAAATGTGATAACACTCCCATTTTGTAAGTTTAGATCTTTAAAATGAGAAACAACTACACAATCACAGATGTACACAAGCTATTTTCAAAATTTAAACAAGGACTAAAATTGGATTGATTATTTTCCATTTATTTTAGTCTCTTCCTTTATTGACATTGAAGTAACCTATACTTTCTATGTTGATTAGCTTAAATTAAAAATCGAGCTCTTATTTTAGCATTTTTGCTATCTTGTCATATTTTTAAACTAAAATAAAGGATCTTTCCACAGTAATCTATAGACTAGAATCACTATTTTTATTAACAGAACTAAAATTGTACAATACTCTATAGCTAGATATGTGCATCTAATAAACTTACGCTGCTTCATCCTTTTTTTTGGAGAAGCTAATATTTTGACTACTCTGCATAGTCAAATTTCTAAAGTAAAGCTTTGTTGTTTAATCATAAATATTAAACTTCTCATTAAAGTTTGTTAGAATTTAAAATTGATTGGTGCCAAATGTATGAAAATTAGATGTTATATTTCTGTACATATATGTCATAGGTAAAGAATAAACATTTTAGTATTTTATAACATATTCAATATTATCTAAGCAAATATTTTCTCAGCAAAACTTACAAACTAATCTTTTTCTTAAATTAAGTGACTACATCTTAGCATGTTCAGTGAGGCAGAAGTGGAAATAGTAAATATAATTTAATGAGGATAATTATGGATATAATGAGTTTTTCATAGAAGTACCTTCATTTTATAAAAAATATGGTAACTAGCCATTTTATAGGTGAAGTATTGCTATGTGAATTTAAATTGAAAACTGCATTATTATATTATTTATATAAACCCTCACACTTAGGGTACAGTATTATGATTCCCTTGTTTCTTCTGACCAGATTAGAGTAAAGAAATGCAGATGAATGTCTCTGTGGTACAATAATTCAAAATTTGTACTGGATATCACAATAACACTACATTGACTTTCTATCAAATTTCTAACATTTTAATCAACATATAACAATCTGTGTTTTAGCATAGCTGCTGTCAATTGCTTTTTTTAATAGCTTTTTTATTGTACAATATAACATATATACTAAGCAAAGAAATAAAAAAAGCAATAGTTTTCAAAGCACTCTTCAGCAAGTAGTTACAGGACAGATCCCAGAGTTTGTCATGACTACCATACAATCCTTTCAGATTTTTCCTTCTACCTGTCTATGTGTGCACATGTATCTACAAATATATATGTATTTTTATTTATATATTTATTTATTTTCATGTTATTCTGCAATTTATTACATCAAACACTGAAAAGACATGGACAAATTGGTCTCTAAAAACATTTATTTGTTAACCACCATTCATTTTTATGTTGCATAACTCTTTATAAAATGCAGTCAATGATTTTTTTTATTTTGGCCATTTGTATTTGCTTTATCATGGTTTGGGAAGAGATTTAATTACCTTATAACTATTATTAGATTAATTTTTAGTGTACTTTATGAATTATTTTACTTTATTATTATCTGCATCACTATATAATTTGCAAGACTAAAACCTGGTTGAGGGAATAATCATAATGTCCTCATCCTTATAATCCACATGACATTTGCTATATAGGGTACGTAACTTAAATGGAACATTAAGTGTCAAATACCTAGGATACTGGTAGATATAAAGTAGGCACTCAATTTTCTCATCCTTTTTATTTTCTAACTCTACCTTGACTCTATTTCCCTTTGCTTAGGATGAGAAAGAATAAAAATTAAATATATTAAATCAAATATTTTAATGGGAAAATGTGTATCTTATATTTTTGTTTAGATAATGATAATCATATGTTATAAAATAGCAAAGCATAAAACATGGACAGAGAGATCAAAATGACTTTTCTGAGATTGTGGCTACATTGTCAGAAGTAGATTAAAATCCAGATTTCATCAGTTTTTTATTCTTCCCACATTACCTTCAAATAGACTAGTGTAAGTTACTCACAGAACAGCTTATATCATAATACTAAGTACTCCCAATCTCAACATAATTAATTAGTTAGCTCTTTTGAAGTGGAATCACATTTTTACTTAGGTGGAAGTCAAAAAGAGAAATGCATCTTATCACGCTTTAAGGTTATTTTTCAACTTCATTTGATATATTTTAGTTTCAAAATCCCATTAAGATTCATTAAAATTAAATCTGAAAATTAAGTGATCTGATGGTCATATAAGACTTCATATCCGTACTGTAATAATGTAGTGATCAGGAGGGCTGGAATTAGCCTCACCTCTGCTCTCATTGTAGAACTCCTATTTTTGTCTAAAATGTGTAAAAAAAAAAATTAAAAATGTAAAAGTAAGTAAATGAGTCTTTGTTTTCTATAAGGTCATTTTCTCAGTAAGATATTTCTGAAGCAAAATATTTTCAAAGGAGCAAAATAACAGAAATGGGAAGGCAAACAAAAAAAATAAAAAATAAAAGAAGGGATTACAAAAGGAAGGTGTGCTGGTTAAGACATGTTTTAATCCTGATCCAGTCATGTTGAAAAAGCCATTTCATTTAATCCTGATTCAATGCTGTATGTTGGAGTCTTTTGATTAGATTTTCTCCAGGGGGATATGACATACCAAATTGTGGTATTAGCTTGATTAGATGGAGATGTGACTCCACCCATTCCAGGTGGGTCTTGGAATCCTTTTAAAGAGTAAACATTCTGGAGTGATTCAAAATGACAGAGCCTAGGCAACTGACAGAAATTAAGAAGTCTCAGAGCCAACAGAAACTTCTCAGCAGAGGGTGACACAGATGTGGACGTGTGGAGAACAGAGACACAGATGTTTGGAGATGCTTGGAGCCCAGCAGACGTCTCCATGAGATGTTAAGCAAGCCAGAACCTAGGGAGACCCA
This sequence comes from Tamandua tetradactyla, assembly GCF_023851605.1. NCBI lineage: Eukaryota > Metazoa > Chordata > Mammalia > Pilosa > Myrmecophagidae > Tamandua > Tamandua tetradactyla. The sequence goes on from NC_135350.1 coordinate 29,375,031, forward strand.
AAGGAAACCAAGAGATGAAAGCCAGAGCTGGAGAAGAAAAGTGAGGAACCCCCACAGGAACAGGTTGAAAGCAAATGAGCCCAGGAGCAAGGGGCCAGCAGATGCCAGTCACGTGACCTCCCAGCTGACAGAGGTGTTCTTGATCCATGGGCCTTTCTTAAGTGAAGGTAAGCTCCCTCTTGTTGGTGTCTTAATTTGGGTACTTTCTCTTCCATAGAACTGTAAACTTGAAACTTATTAAATACGCCTTTTTAAAAGCTGTTCCATTTCTAGTATATGGCATTCCAGCAGCTAGCAAACTAACACAGAGGGTAAACTGCATTCTGATAAATAATGGCATATAACAGCAAATTCTATAAAGTATACATTGTAATTATGCTTCCAATTAAATCTGTATTTATAGATATCAAATGAAGTATAAAAGTACTTGGTCAAAAGTCAAGTACAATTAAAAATAAAATAGTCACAAAATACTTCTGAGCAAATAGGCAGGCAAGCTCTTATTATAAATAACCAAATACACCAGTGTAGATGTAATTAAAAATGTTTTCTTTTAGAGACAGGATAGGGCAACAGTGAGGGCAATGTCAGTGTGGTCAGAATTAAGAGTCTGAAATGAGTTTCAGCACAAGTGGAAGCATAAGTGAAAATAAAGTAAGCTTCATGGCCACAATCCTGGCGGAGATGGTCTGGTTGGCCTGGACACTGTGACATATTTCCTCTATCGATCAATGCAACTTCTAGAAACATTTTCTGCAGCCAATGAGGGCTTATAATTTAGAATTTCTTACAATTTATCTCAGCTCCTCTTTCCATTTGTTTTGTTTTGATGACATGTTTGTTTATTAATGGATAAGCAAATGCCAAAATGCATATAACTTTAAGGGAAATTGCTTGCTTATCAAATGTGACCCAATTACCTCCTCATTCTTAGATAATAATTGATCTATGGTATATAGTTCTCATGATGTACAATCACATATACAGAGCATTTACATACAGCTATGTGGAGAGTGTTTCTTAATATGAGAACCCAAAAAATAAAAATAAATAGGAATATAGAAACTACTTATTGACATAAACCTCTTAGAAATATAGAAAGTATTCAAAAAAATTGTCCACATCCATATATTTGTCAGTTAGATTAATTTTTATTCATTATATGTCCTTTCAAGTCTAATACGCCTGAAAGTTACTGACTACATTATTGTCATTTGGGAATTTTATAGATAGAGTCAAACTGAAATATGTGATTTGTAATTATGTTAAAATTTTTGAACAGTGATAAAGGATTGTTTTGTTTTGTTTGGGAAATAAACAATATATCTAGGATGGAGCTAGACTTTCCAGAACCTTGAAAGCTAGATTATTATTAAATGCCCCTTTTTAAAAGCTGTTCCATTTCTAGTATATCTTTCCCAACACTCACAGAGTCCTACCTAATGGAGTGTGGTACTGGTGGGTCAATCCCACAGGGAACAAGGCGACAGAGAAGCCTCACTTAGATAACTGCATCTCTTCCTACTGAGGTGGGAACTTCACTTTGGTCAACCTTTTTCATCACAGCTAAACAAATCAAGAATATTTTAAAAATGTGTATGTGAGTGTGCATGTGCCTGTGGCACATGTGTGTCATCTGTATTAGTTAGGGTTCTCTAGAGAAACAGAATCAACAGGGAACACTCGCAAATATAAAATTTATAAAGATGTCTCATGTGACCGTGGGAACACAGAGCCCAAAATCCACAGGGCAGGCTGTCAAGCCAACGATTACGATGGAGGGTCTGGATGAGCTCCACAGGAGAGGCTCACCAGCCGAAACAGGAAGAGACTGTCTCTCCTGAATCCCCCCTAAAAGGCTTCCAGTGATCAGTGATTACGTCCCATAATGAGTAATTAAGCATTACTCATTGCAGAAGACACTCCCCTTTGGCTGATTACAAATGGAATCAGCTGTGGATGTAGCTGACATGATCATGATTTAATTCTATGAAATGTGCCCATCACAACAGACAGGCCAGCACTTGCCCAATCAGACAAACAGGTACCACCACTTGGCTAAGTTGACACACGAACCTGACCATGACAGTCCACCCCCTGTCAACTTGGTAGCTGTACATACTACCTTAAACCATACCTAATTTCTAAATAAAAAACAATAAAACACACATCTTTTCTTTCACCTAACAATACTCAACTGTCATGCATGTAACTGGAAACACATTAAATCTCTCCAGAATAGGGTGCAAATCCTTGGGTAATAGTCATTCTTAAATTTGATATCTTGCAACTTAAACAGTATAACATAAACAAAACAGCATTACAGTCCTCGTTTCTGTAATTGATCACATGGTCAAAGTTCATATTTATCACTACCTTCTTCCACTACCCATTCCATGTTCCCTTTACCCACAGCAAGCACTTCACCTGGCCGTGGTTCTTTGCCTGGTGGAGTGACCCAAACCTTCATTCCTGAAGTTTCAGACCCATTGGTAGTCCTGCCTAGATTGGGTTATTGCAGTTTTCCATTGATTTTAATCACAGGGCATGGTAGTATGAAAAGACATCCCAGGGGATCTCCTATATTCCAAGAAAACTCTTCTTTACTTCCACTGTTTAGTTGCAGTCCTACTTCCCCCGATAGTCAAGGTCAGTCACCCCAGGCAATAATGTAATTCCCTTCTCGGCTTGTTGATCCAGTGGCATAAGTAGCCCAAAGTGACCAAGTCTTAGATTCCAGTTCAATGGATTCATTGTTCTTTCTCCTGGTGGAAGCACCCCCCATTTTGGAACTAAAACCTGTAGACCAGCAGAGCTCAGGGCCACAGGGACAGGAAGCAAAAATTTTCCTCGTGGATCACTAGGGGTAATAGTGAGTGGTACCACTCCCACTTGCACCCCTTGGTTCCTGGACCCATGGATCCTGGATATGGGAGAAATAGCACCATACAGCAGATGCTGATTCAGAGCATATACAGCTTCCTGGAGAACATTACCCCACCTAGCTGGCACCATTATTGAGTTTTCAAAAGGCCACTCCACTGTTCTATAAATCCAGCTGCTTCTGGATGATAGGAAACATGGTAAGACCAGAGAATTCCATGAACATGTGCCCATTCCCGCACTTCATTTGCTGTAAAGTATTTTCCTTGATCAGAAGCAATGCTATGTGGAATACCATGACTATGGATAAGGCATTCTGTAAGCCCAAAGATGGTAGTTTTGGCAGAAATATTGCATGCAGGGGAAGCAAACCCATATTCAGAGTATGTGTCTATTCCAGTTAGAACAAATTGCTGCTCCTTCCATGAAGGGAGTGGTCCAATGTAATCAACCTGCCACCATGTAGCCGTCTATCACCTTGAGGAATGGTACCATATTGGGGGCTGAGTGTGGGTCTCTGCTGTTGGCAGATTGGGCTCTCAGCAGTGGCTGTAGCCAAGTCAGCCTTGGTGAGTGGAAGTCCATGTTGCTGAGCCCATGCATAACCTCCATCCCTACAATCATGACCACTTTGTTCATGAGTCCATTGGGTAATGACAGGAGTTGCTGGGGAAAGAGGCTGACTGGTATCTGCAGAACAGGTCATCTTATCCCCTTGATTCTTAAAATCTTCCTCTGCTGAAGTCACCCTCTGGTGTGCATTCACATGGGACACAAATATGTTCATGTTTTTAGCCCACTCAGAAAGGTCTATCCACATACATCTTCCCAAGACCTCTTTGTCACCAATTTTCCAATTATGTTCCTTCCAAGTCCCTGACCATCCAGCCAAACCATTAGCAATAGCCCATGAGTCAGGATACAAATGCACCTCTGGCCAGTTTCCCTTCCAAGCAAAATGAACAACCAGGTGCAGTGCTTGAAGTTCTGCCCACTGGGAGGATTTCCCCTTACCACTGTCCTTCAAGAATATCCCAGAAAGAGGTTGTAATGCTGTAGCTGTCCACTTTCTAGCGGTACCTGAATATCGTGCCCAACCATCTGTAAAGGAGGCCTGAGTTTTCTCTTCCTCTGTCCATTCACTGTAAGGAACTCCCCAAGAGACCATAGCTCTGGTCTGGGAAAGAGAAAGTAATGTGGAAGGAGTGGAGACCATGGGCATTTGGGCCACTTCTTCATGTAACTTACTTCTACCTTCAGGACCTGCTCTGCCCCATCTTGTATATACCATTTCCATTTTACAATAGAGTGCTGCTGCACACACCCCACTTTATGGCTTGTTGAGTCAGACAACAGCCAACTCATGATAGGCAACTGAGGTCTTAATGTAACTTGGTGGCCCATGGTTAAGCATTCAGTCTCCACTAAGGCCCAGTAGCAGGCCAATAGCTGTTTCTCAAAAGAAGAGTAGGTATCTACAGCAGATGGTAAGACTTTGCTCCAAAATCTGTGTTGTGATTCTCCTGTAGGGGCCTGCCAAAGGTTCCAAACAGCATCTCTATTTGCCACTGACACTTCCAGCACCATTGGATCTGCTGGATCATATGACCCAAGTGACAGAGCAGCTTGGACAGTAGTCTGGACCTGTCACAGAGCCTCCTCTTGTTCAGTCCCCACTCAAAATTAGCAGCTTTTCTGGTCACTTGATCAATGGGTTGGAGTAGCACAGCCAAACGAGTAATATGTTGCTGCCAAAATTCAAAGAGACCAACTAGGCGTTATGCCTCTTTTTTGGTCTTGGAAGGGGCCAGATGCAGCAACTTATTCTTCACCTCAGAAGGGATCTCTCGATATACCCCACACCACTGGATACCTAGAAATTTTACTGAGGTGGAAGGCCCCTGTATTTTTGTTGGATTTATCTCCCATCCTCTGATATGCAAATGCCTTACCAGTAAGTCTAGAGTAGTTGCTACTTCTTGCTCACTAGGTCCAATCAACATGATATCATCAATATTATGGACCAATGTGATGTCTTGTGGGAGGGAGAAATGATCAAGGTCTCTGCGAACAAGATTATGACATAGGGCTGGAGAGTTGATATACCCCTGAGGTAGGACACTCAAAGTATATTGCTGTGCTGACCTTGCCAGTTGAAAGCAAACTGTTTCTGGTGGTCTTTACTAATAGCTTTTTTCTATTGAGAAAAAAGCATTTACCAGATCAATAGCTTCACACCACGTACCAGGGGTTGCATTGATTTGCTCGAGCAATGATACCACATCTGGGACAGCAGTTGCAATTGGAGTTACCACCTGGTTGAGCTTACGATAATCCACTGTCATCCTCCAAGACACATCTGTTTTCTGCACAAGCCAAATAGGAGAGTTGAATGGGGATGTGGTGGGAATCACCACCCCTGCATCCTTCAAGTCCTTAAGAGTGGCAGTAATCTCTGCAATCCCTCCAGGAATACGGTATTGCTTCTGATGTACTATTTTGCTTGGTAGGGGCAGTTCTAGTGTCTTTCACTTGGCCTTTCCCACCATAATAGCCCTCACTGCACGAGTTAGAGAGCCAATGTGGGGATTCTGCCAGTTGCTCAGTATGTCTGTACCAATTATACGTTCTGGAACTACAGAATAGGTTCAGGGGCCCACTGGACCCACTGTGAGATGGACCTGAGCTAAAATTCCATTGATCACCTGGCCTCCATAAGCCCCCACTCTGACTGGTGGACCTGAGTGACATGTTGGGTCACCTGGAATTAATGTCACTTCTGAACCAGTGTCTAATAATCCCCAAAATATTTGATCATTTCCTTTTCCCCAGTGCACAGTTACCCTGGTAAAAGGCTGTCGGTCTCCTTGGGGGAGGCTTGGAGGAAGATTAACAGTATAAATTTGGGGCAACGTAATAGGGTTCTCCCCCAAAGGGACCTGGCCTCCCCTTCATTCAAGGGGCCCTGGGTCTTTAAACTGTCTCAAGTCTGGAAATTGATTAAGGGGCCGTGACTCTGTGTTTTTGTAATTCAGGTTAGATTTCTTGTTCACTTGACCTAGAACTCTTTTGTTTATATAGCTCAAACAAGAATTTAATAGACTACCCTTCTATTGTATTTCTAGGTATCCCATGATTTACTAGCCAATGCCGCAAATCTCTGTGAGTCATATAATTTTGATGCCAGCTTTGAGTTTGCTGTCTCTTATAATAGCCACATCTACCCTGTCTTTGGTGATTAAGTGCTGCCACCTGTCTTCTGCCAACTCAACCCCATTGTGTTTAAGGATTCCAGCTCAGTGACAGCAGTTCCTACAGTAATATCTGACCTACAGAGACGTGCAACTACAGAGCTCTTCAGGTATGATGGTGCTAATCTCACAAATTTATTTCTCATTGTTCTGGTAAAAGGTGCATCTTCCAGACATTCCTGAGGCGTAAAAGCAAGCTTTGCATGATAAATCCACTCTAACATTCCAATCTCTCTAAGACTCTGGATCCCCTCATCTACATTATACTAAGGCAGTTCTGGCATTTCAACCTCAGATAATGTCAGCCACCTTTTGATCCATGTTTCAACCAACCATCCAAACAAACTGTTAATACCTTTTCTAACCCCTCGAGTTATAACATTGAATTCAGAATCTCTGCTTAGTGGGCCCATATCAATAAATTCAGCCTGATCCAGCCTTATATTCCTCCCACCATTATCCCATACCCTTAAAATCCATTGCCACACATATTCCCCTGATTTCTGTCTATATAAATTGGAAAACTCACACAGTTCTTTTGGAGTATAACATACCTCCTCATGTGTGATACTTTGTACCTCACCTTTAGGGGCCTGTTGGGACTTTAGTCTAGTTACAGGTCTGAAAGAAATGAAGAGTGGTGGGGGTGGGTCATGAAAAGAATTCGAAATATCTTCCAAGCCATTTGCTTCAGGGCCTTCATTTGCAGTTTCATCTGGTGAATTAGGGCTAATCCCTTAGGAGGAGGTTAGGTGGCCAACTCCTCAAGACAGGCTGGTTGGGGAGGGGGGGTGGTTATGTCCTCAGGGCAAAATATTACAGAGTTATCTAGAGAAGACTCATCATGACCTAGGGTTTCAGCCTCACCCCTGGCATCATTATCAATCCATATGGATTGATATGTCTCTATCCCATTTTTCAGGGTCCCACTCCTTTCCAATCAATGCCCTCACTTTAATGGCAGAGACCATGCAAGGTTGAGATTTCCATTTACGTTGTAAAGTTGCTACTCTAACAATAAGATTCCGAGTCTGATTTTCAGAGATCTCAAGTCTATGGCTACAGGAAATAAGATTTTCCTTCAGGATATTCATAGAAATGTCTACACCTGTCAGACGGTGCTTAAGCTTCTTGTTTGAAGCCTTAAGACCATCCCTTTCACTCCTTAATGTAGCCAGTGTATCTAACAACAACCAACCAACATCTCTATACCTCTTAGTTCTGCAAAACTCTGTAAAGGTGTCAAAATATTATCCCCCAGAGCCTGGCTTCATACAAGTGAAGCATTAGGAGAATCGAATGGTGATATTTTGACTATCTCTTTTGCCAACTCACTCCGTGGATTGGGAACATCATTCTGATTATGGGAATCAGAGTCCTTAGTGCCTTTGGGTCCAGTCAGAGTAGAAAACCATTCACAAAAACCCATTTTTAAGATTCTGTTTCTTAAGAACCACTCCTGGTACCAAGATGTATTAGTTAGGGTTCTCTAGAGAAATAGAATCAACAGGGAACACTCACAGATATAAAATTTATAAAGGTGTCTCATGAGACTGTGGGAACACAGAGTCCAAAATCCACAGGGCAGGCTAATAAGCCAATGATTCTGATGGACGGTCTGGATGAACTCCACAGGAGAGGCTCACCAGCCGAAACAGGAAGAGACTGTTTCTTCTGAATACTCCTTAAAAGGCTTCCAGTGTTCAGATTAAGCATTACTCACTGCAGAAGACACTCTCCTTTGGCTGATTACAAATGGAATCAGCCGTGGATGTAGCTGACATGATCATGATTTAATTCTATGAAATGTCCTCATCGCAGCAGACAGGACATCACTTGCCCAATCAGACAAGCAGGTACCACCACTTGGCTAAGTTGACACATGAACCTGACCATGACATCCTCTCTTCCTGAAAAACTATAATGACTGAAAGATGCTGTTCTAGTTTGCTAGCTTCCAGAATGCAATATACCAGAAACAGAATGGCTTTTAAAAAGGGGAATTTAATAAGTTTCTAGTTTACAGTTGTAAGGCTGAGAGAATGTCCCAATTACAACAAGTCTATGGAAATGTCCAGTCAAAGCCATCCAGGGAAAGATACCTTGGTTCAAGAAGGCCGATGAAGTTCAGAGTTGCTCTCTGAAGTGAGAAGGCACATGGCGAACACAATCACAGTTTCTCTCTTGGTTGGCACAGTTTCTCTCTTGGGCACATGGCAAGCGAGGCATCATCTGTTAGCTTTCTCTCTTGGCTTCCTGTTTCATGAAGCTCGCTGGGAGGCGTTTTCCTTCTTTATCTCCAAAGGTCGTTGGCTTGTGGGCTCTGTATTCCTCGTGGCTATGTGATTCCTCTCTGCTCTCTCTGAATCGCTCTCATTCTCCACAATGTTTCCTCTTTTATAGGACTCTAGTAAACCAATCAAGACCCACCCAAATGGGTAGAGACACATCCCCCCAATCCAGTTTAACAGCCACTCTTGATTAGGTTACATCTCCAGGGAGATGATCTAATTACATACAGTATTGAATAGGGATTATTCTGCCTTTACAAAATGGGATTTTATTAAAACATGGCTTTTCAAGGGTACGTACATCCTTTCAAACCAGCACAGATGGTGACATAGAGCCATAAATTAAGAATATCTAATGGATATCAATGGGCATTATCAAATTCATAAATGTGCATGTAATATGATTACCTACTTAAGTTCATCTTGTAACGTAAACACATCCACCATCTTAAAGAATTTTCCATTTCTTCTACAAAAATGCAGTATATAAGACTGTGATTTCAAGATGAATACAAATAAAATATCCATTGTAAATTTATTTGGATGGGACCTCCAAATTTCTAGGCACTAGCTTAATCTGTTCAAACTATATTCCTAATAAACTCTGTTCCTGGGTGATTGCTGTGGATTACCTTTCCTCTTCAACACATTGCATTATATAATCACAGTTATTCTCTTACAGGGCAAAGCTATTTATTTACATCTGGCTAAAGAAACCTTAGCAATGCAGTTCTGCCCCTATTTCTTCCTTTCTCATAAGTAGTATTTTGCTGGAATTGTTTAGTTCTAAATTCCAAGAAAAAGTGTTTTTTTTTCTATTAAAATGCATATTTTCTAAATGAACCCTTAGTTGATATGACTTTTAGAAAGGGATCTTAAAGTTATTAAATACACAAATTAAAATGGCATATGTCATTTCACAAATGATGTAACTTGCTTCCAGAAAAATGAAATGACCATTTTCAGTGCCACATAGATATTAGCAGATTCAATTCTAGAATCCCAGACAAAATATTTTTCCAAAACCAGGCTCCCTGTCTCTATTCTTAGTTAAGTTTATATAGGAAAGGTCTTAAGTGGATGGAAGGCAACATTTTGTTTATTATGTTTTCTTTTGTTTAATAAACTGTCTAATTGATATTTGTGTGTGGGGGGAATAGTTCAACAAATAATGTCAATTTCCCTCAATAGTTTGAAGGTAGCAAGCTACATGACCAAGGAAGGAAATAGTAAATACACGTAGATCAGTCTCTTAATGAAGACGTTCCAAAAGCAGTTTCATATTATCTGCCGAGCTTGGCAGGGGCAGGAGTGGGGGCGCAAGGCAGAAATAACTGAGGAAGGTATTGAAGTGAGATGTAGAGCAAAAGATATGAGGAATATCAGAATTTTGGGACTAGGCCTCTGGAAACCAAATTTTACTTAAATTACAATTCTCTGCTTCTTTAGTATTCAAAAGCAGTGAAAATTATCTACAAGCTTACATCTCTGCTGTATAAAATGTCCAAGAGAAAGGAACATGGCATTGCATCTTATTGTTTCATTTTAGTGAATTTGCTTTAGGGTAAAAATAGTTTACATGGCAAGAATTATCAATAGCTTTTAACCGTTATTTATCTACTTATCATCTGTGTTTTTGTCAAAAAGTTCCTGTCATTTCATTTTTTAAAAACCGATTGCTGACTGTTTATATGAAAAAACTCTTCTAAGGAAAACTGATACTTCAAACACGAAATTTCTGATCTTCTAGGATGAATAGAGTGAAACTACCCATTTTGGAGTGTTTTAAAATTGAACTTGTGAAACTTTTGCATAGCTGTTATTAGATAATCCACAGCAGGGTTTCAGTATTACTTCAGCATCCCCTTTTGATAATTGATACATTCCCAATTACTATTATTACATATGAGAATAATAAATATTATACTGAATTTGTGACAGAAAGAGATAGTCCAGAAACATATAGAACAATAAAGAAAAATAATCTGAGGGTTATTTTAAAACCTAGAAAGTACTCTTAAACCAGAGAGTCTCCATTCTTATAAATTAGGCCGTGAGTAATGGCATGGGCCAATCAACTTGCAACTGAAAACAAACCAAAATCTAAATCTAAAAGACAGAGATTTCAAAGCTACAGAATATGCCTTTAAACTCATAGTATAGCCAATAAACTTAAGTGGTTAATAAAAGGTAAACTTTTAGAGAGCTAATATGTGTGTAAATGTGTATGTGTATGTGTGCATGTTATAAGTAACCACCTTTAGAACGCACACAAAAAACAGACTCCAGTTACATACATGCTCGACAAAATATGAATCAATTGGGTCTTGTTAGGCAAAAGACAGTATGTAAATTATCACTCAGGATACTTTAACTGCAAAAAGAAGAGGCACTTGCTTTAGCTAATTGTACCATTCATGAATTCCTCGAAAAGAAATGCTTTATTTGAAGCTGTAACTTCATATTTTATGGTTCAGTGTAGTGGGAAATACTGAAATGTCAGAAAATGTGCTTAATCTACATCAGTCCTTCATAGAAACTCGTAAAATCAAAGAAATTGGACTCCACATGTAATATATAGATATTGAAGCATATGTTCATTGATTTTTATATTCTAAATAATATAAACAATGTAAATTATTTGCTTTTCTATTACAATTACAGTTTAATTTAATTTATTAACATGGGATATTTTCAATAGATTTGCAACTATTTTCACAAGCTAAAGTTTTTTAGAATATTGTTGTGGAACTTACAGTGGCTCCTTAGATAGTGAGAGGGTATCACATAACTCTCTTTTCTAGCATTCTGCATTTCTGGAAAAATCAATAATCATAAAACATATTTATTTGTTTGTTTTTTATGTATTTATGTTTGTATGCATGTATTTATTTACTTTTTAACCTTTTTATTGTATAATATGACATATTTACAAAGCAAAGAAATAAAAAAAAAGCTCTAGTTTTCGAAGCATTCTTCAACAAATAGTTGCAAGTCAGACCCCAGAGTCAGATTTTTCCTTCTAGCTGCTCTATAATATAGGAGGCTAGAAGAGATAAACAGTTTTTCATCATCACAATTGACTTTTTTGTGTGTGTGAAAAAATAGCATATATACAAAAAAAGCAATAAATTTCAAAGCATAGAACCATGATTAGTTGTAGAGCATATTTCAGAGTTTGACATGGGTTACAATTCCACAATTTTAGGTTTTTATTTCTAGCTGCTCTAAGATACTGGAGACTAAAACAGTTATCAATTTAATGATTCAACAGTCCTAACCATTTGTTAAATCCTATCTTTACTGTATGATTTCACCATCACCTTTGATCTTTCTGAACCTCTCTTTAGGGGTGTTTGGGCTATGGCCATTCTAATTTTTTCATGTTGGAAGGGGCAGTCACTAATATGGAGGTAGAGAGATGGAACTATCTGTTGTTCTGGAGAGGCTGTGCCCTCTAGGATTCAGGACTTATCTGGTCCAGGGAAATAAATCATAGAACTTTAGCAAGGAATCTTTAAAATTGTTTCCTTCCTTCCTTGCTTTCTTCCTGACTTCTTTCTTTTCACCTATCTAGCTATCTATCTAACTCTCTATATCTATGTATCTATCTATCTATCTATCTATCTATCTATCTATCTAATCTATCTATCTATCTATCTATCTATCTATCTAATCTACCTACCTATCTACACACACATATAATCTGTTATTTCTATGTCTGACCTAATATAAGAGTCAAATTTGTGAAATGTTGGATTAATCACTTCAAAAGGTTTTCAACACAGGATTTGAAAGAACATTTAAAAATGATCAGCTTTATTGAAAATACACAAAATTAGACTGCGGTCTAAAAAGTTTGCCAATCTTATTTGATCAATATACCGTTTTTGTGAGGTACTTTATAGGATCATTATTTAAGAGGAGTTTCTTCCAGAAATCATATTCTTTTAGAAAGAATCTTGAGACCAGCTGAATATAATACTGTTTTAGATTACAAAATCTGGCACTATCTTTGGCCCCTCATTTAGTCGATTAACCATTTTCTCTTTTTTAAATATGTAAAACCATCTTCCTGGATTATAGTTTGAGGAGAAAATGAGAAGATTAAATGTGAATTAGCTACAAAAAGAATGCATCAATATAAGCATGCATCATCTTTCAAACTACAATAAAATAAAATCTTTATCCAATCATCTTTTGGCACCTCAGCAACTTAGAGCTGAGTGGCACATTAGAATAATTCTGGAGTCTTAACAGCCAATAAATTTCCAGATCCCTCCCTAAATAAATTACAGAAAGATCCGTGGGATAAGTCTACACATTGATGATTTTTAAAAACTCTTAGATAATTTTATTGTGAAGTCTGAGAAGCATTGATGTAAATTTTATTTACAAGGAAAGTAATCAATCCTCCTTGTCCAAGGAGAAGAATTTCTTTAAAGGAATATTTCTGTCAGATAAGAAAATATGTCAGTTCACTTCTACTACTTATTTGATTCAACTTTGCATTCTATACAAGTTACTGGGGTTCACCTGAAAAAGATCCATCATGATCCCTGAAGCAATCTGAAAACAGCAGTTGAAGGGGAGAAGCAGTGGGTAGCAAGTTGAAGGGTGATAGTGTTAATTCAAGTTTGTGTTATATATGAGTAGAAGCAGAAACTTGAATGAATATTCCCTAGCTGTGAAGGTAAATATGGAAGAGTGTGCTACAATCATCCAAAAACTTAAAAATAACCATACCTAACCAATCTCTTATTCTCCGCACCTATACACCTTGATATCTATCCTTGAAATTTTGATTTTTTTAACATCACTACATTGAGAACTACTAGGCCCAGAGCTTTCATTTCAAACTTGGTTACTCTGGACACCACCATATATATTTGATAAAATGTAGTTACTTGTGGAAATGTAATTACTATGGAGAATAACACTGCAGTTTTGTTGTTGTTGTTGTTGTTAGTTTGTTTTGGGGTATAAAAGGCATTCAGAAAAGAAGAAATGGTTTTAGAAATTTTGATGGCAGAGAAGGAATGGAAATGAAAGCTGATTGAGCAGGGGGTACAAAGGAAATACTAGGCAGTATTTGAGAAACTTGAGGCATTGAGGCAATTATTGTCTATTTGATGACTTGCATTTTTCCTGAGAGTTGTAAGATGTTATAGTAGTGAGTAGATATAATCATAAAGTAATACAGAGAGGAAAAATAACACAAAAATTTTGGTGCCTAAATAGATGCAGCCTCTATTAATTCCAGATATCTTTCATCATTAGTATGACATATATAGAATCATATGTTGTTGCTCAAAAGAATTTTGCCTAGTGTAATACTTCCAACAAAAATCTAACCTACTTTGAAAATAGTACTAAAGAGTTTGTTTTAATAGGACAGCTTCTCCCCTAAACCAAACAGCCACTATTTATCATGTCTACAGATTTCCAAGTTCCCAGTAGTCTGGTTGAGCATGGTTAAATGAATTTGTTTTCTTAACAGCTTTTTACTTCAAATGATTTTATTGTTCAAAATTACCTTATCTAGAAACCCTTGCTCTTTTAGTTAACCCTCATATCATAGCAGCCATGAATCAATAGCTCAGCTCTAAATATTGAATTTAGAGAAATACTGACTAACCCTATTGCTATAAGACAGGATTTGCTTCTAACTGGCAATTAAATTGCTCTGTAGGATAAAATCCATATTTCAAAAATCATCACAATAGTGTTAGCTTATTTGATTCCTAGACTTTCAAATGTACTTACTGCTCAAATGTACTGTTATTAGAAGATAAAAACCACAAAACTAAATCCAGCCTCTTTCATCTCTAGATTCTACTTATCAAGTCTTGGCAGCCTGAAAAGACTTTCTTATTGCTCTAAGGGAGTAGAGGTGAGTTCTGGGAAACAAATAAAGATTTACTGACTCAATTCAGGGCCGTGATTCATAACTTGGTCTACCTTAAATAGACATTTCATGATTTGAAATATGGAAAGCGCCTGAAAGCTATGGACCAAGATGGTCTAAAGATTATCGGAAGATGACAAAAATAGTTGCCAGTTAACAGTTCTACAGAAACCTTATTTGGGATACCCATTCTCTAATACTATGACTTGTTTTCCTATATACTGTCTAAATTTTTCCAGGCCATCCTAGAGGGTTGTTGAATTACCAAGAAAACTCAATCTGCAGCTACTTTCAAAACATTGCTATATATGGTACTTAGGTTAAAATAACATTGAGGTTAGTATAAAGAGAGAAACAATTCTTAAAAGGGTACCTGGTTTGGCATTTGACAGCAGAGTAGGATGATGCCACCTTCCTTTGATGGTGGGGGTGGGTGGGCTGGAATCTGGAAGATGAGGTTTTCTCCACATTGAGCAAGACAACCTCAAAATCACAAAGATTTTTGAAATACTGATCACCTAAAATCAATTCAAATGTGTTCTAGCTTAAAAACTCAAAATTATAAAAGCACTTGAATCATGTGCTTAACATGTATATATATATATATACACACACACAAAGATAAATGCATTTTGACAAATGAAGCAAATAAGTCAGTGAAACATTTCTGAAGTGAGATATTGTAACCAAGAGAATAAGTCTAGAATGAATCATATTGTGCTTGATTAGAACTAGAGATATCATTATTGACTCATGTTTAGCTTAATATTGCTTCAAATAGATAGATATAGAAATCATTAAATATATATATATATATATATATATATATATATACACACACACACACAGGCGTTAGGATATGAACATATATTCCCAAGCCCTGTCCTCTGAGAAATCTTAAAGCAATGAAACCCAGTGACCACAAGCACCCTAGGATCAGGATCTGGGGTTCAAATAAAAGACCTGGGACTTCTGGGAGAAATGGTTGATTCTAGTGCTTGGTCAGGGAATATACAAAATCAGGCCTGGCCACCTTGTAGTGCTAGACTTAAGGCAGTGCTTAAAATATCAAACCAATACGATATGTCAGAGAGAGACAAGCGTCAACTGAAAAAGCTCCCAGTGATCAGATATGGAACATTTTGAACAATTAAATAAATAATGTAGTATTGAATTATAACTCAGAATATAAAATAAATATCCATAAGCCCATAGTGATAGAAACTATTGGATAAATGCATAAATAGAGGAGAATATACAGATCTTCCTATAGAAGAACTCTGAGTAATTTGTGTAGATATTCCTCCCTCTATCAGGTAGGGCCAAACTCCCCACCCTTTATATATAGGGTGCTCATAGTGACTTCCTTACAAAGAGAACAGTATGTAAAGGGGGTAAAGAATAACTTTAGGGTGGGATGAGATTAAGATTAAAAACATGTTTGTTTGTTTTTGGGCGGTATATAACTCAATCTGCATACCACATAACCACTGTCTAATAATGAGAAAAAACATCAGACAAACCAAAATTGAGGAACATTCTACAGAATACCTGAGCAGTAATCCTCAATATTGCCCAAGTTATTAAAAACTAGGAAAATATAGGAAACTGACACAGCAAAGAGATGTCTAAGGAGAAACAATAACTACCTTAATATGGCATCCTAAATGGAATCCTGGAACATAGAAAGGACATTAGGCTAAAACTAAGTATTTTGGTTTTCTTGGCTGCTCAAGCAAATACCATGCAATGGGTCAGCTTAAACAGTGGGAATGTATTAGCTCACAGTATTAAGGCTAAAAGAAAATCCAAATCTAGGTATCATCAAAGCTTTTTCCCCAAAGAAAGCATTCTGGGGCTGGTTGCTTGTGATCCTTGGAAAGGCACATGGGGGTGCACCCAAGTCTCCCCCTTCTCTTCTGGGTTCTGCTGACCATCAGCTTCTTGCTTCCCATGGCTTTCTCTCTCTGTCTAAATTGCATTCCACTTATAAGGGACCCCAGTTGTGGTGTTAAGACCCATTTTGATTAAGATGGGCTACACCCTAACAGAAGTAACTTTATCAAAAAGTCTTAATTGACAAGATTCACACCACAAAAATGGATTAAGTTTGATAATACACTTTCTGGGGTGCATTCTGCTCCAAATCACCACATTAATTAAATGTGAATAAAGAATAAACTTCAGTTTATTATTATATTAACTGGATGGACTTCAGTTAATAATTATTTATCAATATTGGTTCATTATTTGTGACAAATGTATCATAATAATGTAAGATGCAACAGGGGAATCTTGGCGAATGATAAGTGAGAACTCTGTACTATCTGAAATTTTTCAGCAATTCTAAAACAAATTTTAAAAAAGTTTATTGAAAAGAAAATAGTAGGAAATTTGTTTGGTGTGAACACATATTTACACAGAGCAAAAGCTCTCTTCTACCTGATGGTCTCGGATAGAAGAATGCTTCAATTATTTTTCTCTGCTCTTATCATGGTCAATATACCACAGGAAAGCACCCAGTAAGAAATTATGGAGCACACAATGACTTTGAAAATGGAAAAAAAAAATCTTTTTGAAAAATAATCTGACATGATTACTTTTTCAACATGGGAATTAGTTTTAATTTCATTTAATAGAAAGTTCAGTCATGAAGGTTCTAGTTGACAAAAAAGGAAAAGAAAAAAAAACACACAGGTAAAGGTATTCCTCTGTAACATTTTATCTGGTCATGCAAAAGAGATTGCAATATTTAACTCTGAACTATTTTCACTATTTGATCCCTAATTCCAGAGTTTATTGATTGCATTCTTATAAAGTTTCCTAAAGAGAAAAATCGTGAAAACACATTCCCATCACTGTTTTTTTTTCTTATTCTGTTTTCAGTATCGCCAGATTCCACTAAGACTGTTAGAACATACTTACATATATTTCACATGTATTGTAAATGATTAAATCTTGAAAGGTAGCACAGGTGCGCTCTTACCATCCAACACTACACTTGCACTTCTGTGTTTGAAGCCAGTTTTCTTCTCTCCTCCAACTCTGTGATCTCTTTTCTAGCCTCTTAGCACTATAAATTTCTGACAGAGCCTCCCTAGAATGCATTGACTGGGTTACTCAACTTTGCCCTAAGGTTTGCAGGGCCTCTGTGGCTAGTTATATGAAGCAGCTGGAAAGGAGAGCAGCAATTTTCCAACTAGAATTGAGGACAGAAATAACACAGACACTTTGAGACTCATATACGTTTTTGTTTCCTGTCTCCCAGAATTTTAATGGCAAAGCCAATAACTTCTTCAAAAGTTATATTCAATACAACAAATATTTAGAAGTGCTCCTACTGTGTGGGGGGCATTTGCTATAGCCAAGAGGGGAGGAAAAGTGAGGAGGAGGGGGTTGAAGAGAGAGGAAATTTTAAAAGTCTAAGCTTTGGAATCAAATAAAATGGGTCAAATGCTTTTAACTCCTTCCCTCATTGATCTGTAGACTTGGGCAAGTTAACATAATGCCTGTAATTCCTTTTTCTCATTTGGACAGTGCAAAGAAAAATAATTTGTTAAGTTCATGTACCAGCTTGGCTTGGTTATTGTGTTCAGTTGTTTGGTCACCAGGCATTGGCCTAGTCTTATTTTTTACCGTGCTCCTCTCTTACAGCCCGTCCTAGAGAATTAATCATCACCATTGAGTTCTTAACTTCCAACTTGCCCTACAGAATTTGAACTTGCCAAACCTCATTTCTCATGAGCCAATTACAAGTGTATGTATGTGTTTATATGTAAGTGTGTATGTATATGTATATATCTTTTCTATTCTGTTTCCATGGAGGAACGTGACTAATACATCTACCTTGTATATCCTGTATATCCTTGATGTTGAGAAAGTGGGTTTTTATTAAACTTCGTGATGCCAGCACCTAGAATGTAGCAGAGAAGATAAACATGGTGGCTTCTGATCACGGTCAGCCTAGTCAATAAAGGTTCCCTATTACCTTTCTAATAAATCCCATTTTAGTCTAAGTTAATTTAAAAAGAGGCCTGGGAAATTGAGTAGTATTATGGGCTGAACTGTATCCCCTAGAAAGATACCTTCAAGTCCCAATCCTGGCCTTTTGAATGTGATATTATTTGGAAATAGGGTTATTGAAGATATTATGAGTTATGATGAGGGTGAGCCCTAATTCAATATGACAGGTGTCCTTATACAAAGGGAAGAGTTGAATAAAGACAGACACGCAGTAGATAACACCATGTGACAACTAAGACAGAGTGAAGCCTCAAAACTGCCAGCAAACCACCAGAAAATAGGCAGAGGCAAGGAAGGATTTTCCCTTACAGATTGTAGGCTTTAAATCCTCAGAAATTGAGACAATAAAGTTCTGTTGTTTTAAGTCATATAGTTTGTTATGCTGTGTTATGCAAATCCCAGCAAACTGAGCTAAGTAGTAAAAAAAAAAAGTTAATTTTTAAAATTTATTAGGTGTAAGATGCTATCATTATGTAGCAGATTTTGGAAATTACTGCCTTAAATTTGAGAATGAGTTGAGAACTGAAGTTTCATGCATTGGGATATAGTGGATATAGTCAAATTATAGAGCAAGAAGGATTCTGTCCAACCTGTGTATAGGTATGTTTAGAAATTTTTAAAATGTGTATATGCAATAGCACTGTAGGAGATTTTCTATCGATCACTATCTATCTACATACATACATACATACATACATACATGTAATCTTAAAAAGCAGCTAACTAACATCAGCAGAAGAAAACTTTAAGAAAAGTAACTAGAGATAATGGAGAAAAAAGAATGCAGTGTCATAGCAAGTAAGGAAACTGAGAATTTTTGGGGAACAAATCCAGTCAACTGCATCAGATTTTTAAAAGAGGTTAAAAATCATGAGAACTGTCACAAAACCACTGGGTTTGATATTTGTTAGATTTAGTGACCTTGGAGAAAGCAGTTTGAGTTGACATGGGAAATGGAGTTAGAATACCAGCTTAATTTAATATATACTTTGAAAAAGAAGAGGTAATAAAGGCAATGATTTTCAGTGAAAGAAGAAAAGAAAGAAGAAAAATTGTAACTTGAGTGAAGATTCAGGGTGGAAGAGAAGGACCTCATACAGTGAAGATTGTGAACACATTTGTCATTTTTGTTTTATATGGAGATTCTGAGTTTATTTTTTATACTTCATTTGAAGTAGTTTTACAAAATGCATTTGGAATTGCGTTGCCATAATCTTTTTTTCTTTTTTGGAATTTAACTTTTTTTTTATTAATTAAAAAAAAATTAACACAACAATTAGAAATCATTCCATTCTACATATGCAATCAGTAATTCTTAATATCATCACATAGATGCATGATCATCATTTCTTAGTACATTTGCATCAATTCAGGAAAAGAACTAGCAAAACAACAGAAAAAGATATAGAATGATAATATAGAGAAAAAAATAAAAATAATAATAATAATAAAAAATAAAAAAATATACAAAAAGGAAAAAGAAAAAAAACACAAACAAACAAACAAAAAAACTATAGCTCAGATGCAGTTTCATTCAGTATTTTAACATAATTACATTACAATTAGGTAGTATTGTGCTGTCCATTTTTGAGTTTTTGTATCTAGTCCTGTTGCACAGTCTGTATCCCTTCTGCTCCAATTACCCATTATCTTACGCTGTTTTTAACTCCTGCTGGTCTCTGTTACCAATGACATATTCCAAGTTTATTCTCAAATGTTGGTTCACATCAGTGGAACCATACAGTATTTGTCCTTTAGTTTTTGGCTAGACTCACTCAGCATAATGTTCTCTAAGTCCATCCATGTTATTACATGCTTCATAAGTTTAGTCTGTCTTAAAGCTGCATAATATTCCATCATATGTATATACCACAGTTTGTTTAGCCACTCGTCTGTTGATGAACATTTTGGCTGTTTCCATCTCTTTGCAATTGTAAATACTGCTGCTATAAACATTGGTGTGCAAATGTCCGTTTGTGTCTTTGCCCTTAAGTCCTTTGAGTAGATACCTAGCAATGGTATTGCTGGGTCATATGGCAATTCTATATTCAGTTTTTTGAGGAACCGCCAAACTGCCTTCCACAGTGGTTGCACCATTTGACATTCCCACCAACAGTGGATAAGTGTGCCTCTTTCTCCGCATCCTCTCCAGCACTTGTCATTTTCTGTTTTGTTGATAATGGCCATTCTGGTGGGTGTGAGATGATATCTCATTGTGGTTTTGATTTGCATTTCTCTAATGGCCAGGGACATTGAGCATCTCTTCATGTGTCTTTTGGCCATTTGTATTTCCTCTCTTGAGAGGTGTCTGTTCAAGTCTTTTTCCCATTTTGTAATTGGGTTGACTGTCTTTTTGTTGTTGAGTTGGACAATCTCTTTATAAATTCTGGATACTAGACTTTATCTGATATGTCATTTCCAAATATTGATTCCCATTGTGTAGGCTGTCTTTCTACTTTCTTGATGAAGTTCTTTGATGCACAAAAGTGTTTAATTTTGAGGAGCTCCCATTTATTTGTTTCTTTCTTCAGTGCTCTTGCTTTAGGTTTAAGGTCCATAAAATCGCCTCCAATTGTAAGTTTCATAAGATATCTCCCTACATTTTCCTCTAACTGTTTTATGGTCTTAGACCTAATGTTTAGATCTTTGATCCATTTTGAGTTAACTTTTGTATAGGGTGTGAGATATGGGTCCTCTTTCATTCTTTTGCATATGGATATCCAGTTCTCTAGGCACCATTTATTGAAGAGACTGTTCTGTCCCAGGTGAGTTGGCTTGACTGTCTTATAAAAGATCACATGTCCATAGATGAGAGGGTCTCTATCTGAGCACTCTATTCGATTCCATTGGTTGATATATCTATCTTTATGCAAATACCATGCTGTTTTGACCACTGTGGCTTCATAATATGCCTTAAAGTCTGGCAGCGTGAGACCTCCAGCTTCGTTTTTTTTCCTCAAGATACTTTTAGCAATTCAGGGCACCCTACCCTTCCAGATAAATTTGCTTATTGGTTTTTCTATTTCTGAAAAATAAGTTGTTGGGATTTTGATTGGTATTGCATTGAATCTGTAAATCAATTTAGGTAGGATTGACATCTTAACTATATTTAGTCTTCCAATCCATGTATACGGTATGCCCTTCCATCTATTTAGGTCTTCTGTGATTTCTTTTAACAGTTTTTTGTAGTTTTCTTTGTATAGGTTTTTTGTCTCTTTAGTTAAATTTATTCCTAGGTATTTTATTCTTTTTGTTGCGATTGTAAATGAAATTTGTTTCTTGATTTCCCCCTCAACTTGTTCATTGCTCATGTATAGAAATGCTACAGATTTTTGAATGTTGATCTTGTAACCTGCTACTTTGCTGTACTCATTTATTAGCTCTAGTAGTTTTGTTGTGGATTTTTCTGGGTTTTCGACGTATAGTATCATATCGTCTGCAAACAGTGATAGTTTTACTTCTTCCTTTCCAATTTTGATGCCTTGTATTTCTTTTTCTTGTCTAATTGCTCTGGCTAGAACCTCCAACATGATGTTGAATAACAGTGATGATAATGGACATCCTTGTCTTGTTCCTGATCTTAGGGGGAAATTTTTCAATTTTTCCCCATTGAAGATGATATTAGCTGTGGGTTTTTCATATATTCCCTCTATCATTTTAAGGAAGTTCCCTTGTATTCCTATCTTTTGAAGTGTTTTCAACAGGAAAAGATGCTGAATCTTGCCAAATGCCTTTTCTGCATCAATTGAGATGATCATGTGAATTTTCTGCTTTGATTTGTTGATATGGTGCATTACATTAATTGATTTTCTTATGTTGAACCATCCTTGCATCCCTGGGATGAATCCTACTTGGTCATGATGTATAATTCTTTTAATGTGTTGTTGGATTTGATTTGCTAGAATTTTGTTGAGGATTTTTGGATCTATATTCATTAGAGAGATTGGTCTGTAGTGTCTTTTTTTGTAATATCTTTGCCTGGTTTTGGTATGAGGGTGATGTTGGCTTCATAGAATGAATTAGGTAGCTTTCCCTCCAGTTCGATTTTTTTGAAGAGTTTGAGGAGAGTTGGTACTAATTCTTTCTGGAATGTTTGATAGAATTCACATGTGAAGCCATCTGGTCCTGGACTCTTCTTTTTAGGAAGCTTTTGAATGACTGATTCAATTTCTTTACTTGTGATTGGTTTGTTGAGGTCATCTATTTCTTCTTGAGTCAAAGTTGATTGTTCATGCCTTTCCAGGAACCCATTCATTTCATCTGAATTGTTGTATTTATTAGCGTAAAGTTGTTCATAGTATCCTGTTACTACCTCCTTTATTTCTGTGAGGTCAGTGGTTATGGCTCCTCTTCCATTTCTGATCTTATTTATTTGCGTCCTCTCTCTTCTTCTTTTTGTCAATCTTGCTAAGGGCCCATCAATCTTATTGATTTTCTCATAGAACCAACTTCTGGTCTTATTGATTTTCTCTATTGTTTTCAGTTTCATTTATTTCTGCTCTAACCTTTGTTATTTTTTTTTTTCGTTTTGCTTGCTTTGGGGTTAGTTTGCTGTTCTTTCTCCTGTTCTTCCAAGTGGACAGTTAATTCCTGCATTTTTGCCTTTTCTTCTTTTCTGATATAGGCATTTAGGGCAATAAATTTCCCTCTTAGCACTGCCTTTGCTGCGTCCCATAGGTTTTGATATGTTGTGTTTTTGTTTTCATTCGCCTTCAGATATTTACTAATTTCTCTTGCAATTTCTTCCTTGACCCACTCGTTGTTTAAGAGTGTGTTGTTGAGCCTCCACATATTTGTGAATTTTCTGGCACTCTGCCTATTATTGATTTCCAACTTCATTCCTTTATGATCCGAGAAAGTGTTGTGTATGATTTCAATCTTTTTAAATTTGTTAAGACTTGCTTTGTGACCCAGCATATGGTCTATCTTTGAGAATGATCCATGAGCACTTGAGAAAAAGGTGTATCCTGCTGTTGTGGGATGTAATGTCTTATAAATGTCTGTTAAGTCTAGGTCATTTATAGTAATGTTCAAATTCTCTATTTCTTTATTGATCCTCTGTCTATATGTTCTGTCCATCGATGAAAGTGGTGAATTGAAGTCTCAAATTCTTATGGTATATGTGTCTATTTCCCTTTTCAGTGTTTGCAGTATATTCCACACGTATTTTGGGGCATTGTTGTTCGGTGCATAAATATTTATGATTGTTATGTCTTCTTGTTTAATTGTTCCTTTTATTAGTTGATAGTGTCCTTCTTTGTCTCTTTTAACTGCTTTACATTTGAAGTCTAATTTGTTGGATATTAGTATAGCCAGTCCTGCTCTTTTCTGTTTGTTATTTGCATGAAATATCTTTTCCCAACCTTTTACTTTCAACCTATGTTTATCTTTGGGTAAGATGTGTTTCCTGTAGACAGCATATAGAAGGATCCTGTTTTTTAATCCATTCTGCCAGTCTATGTCTTTTGATTGGGGAATTCAGTCCATTAACATTTAGTGTTATTACTGTTTGGATAATATTTTCCTCTACCATTTTGCCTTTTGTATTATGTATATCATATCTGATTTTCCTTCTTTGTACACTCTTCTCCATACCTCTCTCTTCTGTCTTTTCGTATCTGACTCTAGTGCTCCTTTTAGTACTTCTTGCAGAGCTGGTCTCTTTGTCACAAATTCTCTCAGTGACTTTTTGTCTGAGAATGTTTTAATTTCTTCCTCATTTTTGAAGGACAGTTTTGCTGGATATAGAAGTCTTGATTGGCAGTTTTTCTCTTTTAGTAATTTAAATATATCATCCCACTGTCTTCCATGGTTTCTGCTGAGAAATCTACACATAGTCTTATTGGGTTTCCCTTGTATGTGATGGATTGTTTGTCTCTTGCTGCTTTCAAGATCCTCTCTTTCTCTTTGACCTCTGACATTATGACTAGTAAGTGTCTTGGAGAACGCCTATTTCAGTCTATTCTCTTTGGGGTGCACTGCACTTCTTGGATCTGTAATTTTAGGTCTTTCATAAGAGTTGGGAAATTTTCAGTGATAATTTCTTCCATTAGTTTTTCTCCTCCTTTTCCCTTCTCTTCTCCTTCTGGGACACCCACAACACGTATACTTGTGCGCTTCATATTATCATTCAGTTCCCTGATCCCCTGTTCAAATTTTTCCATTCTTTTCCCTATAGTTTCTGTTTCTTTTTGGAATTCAGATGTTCCATCCTCCAGTTCACTAATTCTAGCTTCTGTCTCTTTAAATCTACCATTGTAGGTATGTATTGTTTTTTCCATCTTTTCTACTTTGTCCTTCAATCCCATAAGTTCTGTGATTTGTTTTTTCAGACTTTCTATTTCTTCTTTTTGTTCATCCCATGTCTTCTTCATGTCCTCCCTCAATTTATTGATTTGGTTTTTGAGGAGGTTTTCCATTTCTGTTCGTATATTCAGAATTAGTTGTCTCAGCTCCTGTATCTCATTTGAACTATTGGTTTGTTCCTTTAGCTGGGCCATATCTTCAGTTTTCCTAGTGTGATCCTTTACTTTCTGCTCGCGTCTGGGCATTTAATCAGATTTCCCTGGGTGTGGGACCCAGCAGGTTGAAAGATTTTTCTGTGAAATCTCTGGGCTCTGTTTTTCTTATCCTGCCCAGTATGTGGCAGTCGTGGCGCTCGTCTGTCTGCAAGTCCCACCAGTAAAAGATGCTGTGGCTCTTTTAACTTTGGAAAACTCTCACTATGGGGGATGGTCGCCAGCCGAAGTGGCTTGGGGGAATGCTGATCCGAATCTCCCAGCCGGCCTGGGATGCCAAGCGCTGCGGGGGACGCCGTCCTCCGCGGCTTGGGGGAGTGCTGGTCCAAATCTCCCAGCCGGCCCGGGAAGCCAAGTGTGTTGGGGGTCGCTGGCCGCCGCGGCTTGGGGAAGTGCTGATCAAAGTTCCCAGCCGGACCAGGAAGCCACGTGTGTGGAAGGGACCCCGGTTGCCAGCCTCCGTGGCTTGGGGGACCTCCGATCCAATTCTCCCAGCCGGCCTGGGAGCTGCCCGTGGGGGGGGGGGGGGGCGCCGGCCGCCACGGCTTGAATGGACTGCCTGTCCAATTCTCCCATCCAGCCCAGGAAGGAGGGAGGGAGGGATTTCGGCCGACAGCTGCCCCGGCCCAGGGAAGCGCGCCCCTCGGTGATCTCACCGCAGCGGATTCTCCTAGCCGGTTCAGCTGTTCCAGAATGGGGTACGCTGTCTTTTTGGTCTCTGTCGTGGCTCCGGGAGCTGTTCTGTACCGTTTCTATTTCTTTCTCTTCTGGAGGAGGAACTAAGACCCACGCATCTTACTAAGCCGCCATCTTCTCTGGAAGTTGGAATTTAACTTTTTTATTGTATAGTATAACTTATATACAAAGCAAAGAAATAAAAAAGCGACGGTTTTCAAAGCACTCTTCAACTGTCCTAGTTATAGGACAGATCCCAGAGTTTGTCATGGGCTACCATATGATCCTCTCAGATTTTTTTCTTCTAGCTACTCCAGAATATAGGATGCTGGAGGGCTTAATTTTTTTTTTTATTGTCACAATTGGCTTTTTTTCTTACAACTGACTTTTTTTGTGAAAAATAATATAGATACAAAAAAAGCAATAAATTTCAAAGCACAGCACCACAATTAGTTGTAGAACATATTTCATAGTTTGACATGGGTTATAATTCCACAATTTTAGATTTTTGCTTCTTGATGCTCTAAGATATCAGAGACTAAAATAGTTATCAATTTAATGATTTAGCATTCATATTCATTTGTTGAATCCTATCTTCACTATATAACTCCACCATCACCTTTGATCTTTCCATCCCTTCCTTTAGGGGTGTTTGGGCTCTGGCCATTCTAAATTTTTCAGATTGGAAGGGTCTGTCACTAATACGGGGTAGGGAGATGGAACTATATGATATTCCGGAGACACTGGGACCCTCTAGATTTCAGAACTTACCTGGACCATGTTTGTCATCTAGGTAGAGAGTAAGAGAGCAGAGGAGAGGAGAGATTGCAGATGTAATCAAGATAGCTGATGGGGCAAGAATACGAATACCAACCTAGGAAGAGGAGCTGGCATTATAAAGAAGGCAGGGCATATCTCTGTTGCAGGTAAGGCAACAGGAACAATGGAAAGGAAGAGGTATTTTGAGGTAAAAAAGTAGAGAATTGATATTTTAGGCCATTGCAAGTGACAGAAAAGGGAGGCAGTTTAGAAACATAGCAATAGTGACAGTGATCTAGATCACCCAATACTAGGGCAGAGATTATCCAGAAATGAATAAAGGAAGCCACTTCTTTCCTTCTTCTGAAGTCTCCCCAGTTTTCTATTGGCTTTAAACATGTAAAACACCCGAGAGAGAGGCATAAAAGAATAAGATCAGAGAAAGCAAATACTGGGCTTTTCTTTAGGATCTATTCCCTCAGGAGGGTGATTCCAGATTATGACAAGGAACATCCTGGTTTGCCACATAAGAATGAGACTGTTTACAATTTCACTTTGATGTAAGAGCAAAAGAGCATTAATTTGCGGTTGAAAGTGTTTCCATAAAAAAGGATAATTGTTTGGGGAAGAAACAGGTAGCCCTACAAGGCAACCAACTTTGTGTGCCCCACACTTATGTTAAGGAGTTCCTAGAAAGAATCACTGTCCTTCTTTACAATGGAAAATATTGCAGGATTTGTGATGCCAAAATACTTGCTTCAGAGGGCCATAAAGGAATATACACATATATGAAAACGCCATCCGTTTGCAAGTTATGTATCACCTTCATTTTACTGCGGGACTTTTGTTTGAATACCGAATCAACAGAAAAGCACATTTGTTCTCCAGCCTATGACTCTGATACATGGAGACATTGTAATTGCTTCACATTCCTGAGTAATCATTTTCTGATGGGTTTATTGCCACCTCTGCCTTATCAGGGCATGGCACTGTTATGGACCCTGGTGATAAATTACCCTTTAGAGAGGGGGAAGACAGTGCCACTTTAACAAGTGCAATAAAGCACTTTTTATATTAGGAGAGTTCAGTGCATTTCCCATTCATCATACACCCTCAGTGATTTTACACAGATTTTACACTGTTGATTAGCTCATTAGTGGGGTTAATTGGATACATTAACTGGCAGAATTACAGCTTGACTATGAACCAGAGGCTGCAGCATTATAAATGACAGACAAACCACGGACATGCATGGGCAGCCTGAAGGAAGTTCTTCCCTTTGATTAACTTTCATTAGATTTTAATTCTTTCCCCCTCCCCACTCCTGTAATTGACTCCACATGAATATTTACTATGGATTGGATAAGTGAAAAGATGACATTAATGAACATTCTCAGACCCTTTTACTTCTTCTAAAATAAGTTTTCCTGAAAAATAATAATAAAAAAGAGCAGTTTAGGAAAGTGGTGAAAAATATGCATGAAGACAAGAAATGATGCTGTTTAGAAATTCAGTAAATTCTGCCATGTTTTTCCTGACTCCTTGACAATGCACAGTGTGCATTAATTGTCCCACTGTAGGCTGTTCAACAGCATGACATAGAACACATGCAAAAATGCAGATGCCTGGACCCAGTGCCAAACCTATTAAATAGAAACTTGTAGAGATCCACCCATGAATTTTTACAATTAACACATGTCCCAGTTGATTCTTATGAATTGAGTATAGCACTGTGGTTAAAGTAGCATGGCAGTTTATACTGAATATCAATACAGTAACTTTAAAGGGATTTGTTACCATTTAGAGAAAGGCCAAAGTCCTTTAAGAAGCAGTTCAAAATTTTCTCTGTAGATCTGATTCTCCACTGTTCACAGGCTCTAAAGAGTTCAATTCTCTATGAGTCTCTTTTTTCCTTTAAGTTTTACTTCTAGATGTCATTGCTTTATGAAAAGAAATATCTAACTTTATTTCTTTCCAGGGAAATCATATTTTCCTCAGTGAAACTCCAAGAATAGAAAATGAAAAATTTATGTATGTTTTTGAATTGTTTGAGATTTTTCTTGTTAAAATAGTATTTGGCAGTGGAAAGAGCACTATACTATGATTATGGGTATGGCCTCTACTGTTAGTTGTGTTAGCTGTGTTACTACTTGTTACACAAGCTTTCAGTGTCTGGTTCCAGTGGCCTCCTCTCTGAGCTTCGGGAGGATTCTCTCTTAGCGCCTCTGGTTCCTTTCTCTCCAAACTCTTTGAGTGTATTTCTCTCTCCCTGCTCTCTTGGCTTGTTTGTCTCTTATTTTCATAAAGGACTCCAGTAAAGGATTAAGTTCCGCTTGGATTGGGTGGGTCACATCTCAACTGAAACAACCTAATCAAAAAGGTCCTGCTCATAGCAGACCTGCACCCATGGCAGTGGATTCAAAGAGCATGCTCTTTTCTGGGGTACATAACAACTTCAAACCAGCACAAATGAATCTGTGAATTCTAGAAGAAAAGAAAACAATAAGTGCCAGAAAGAGAGAGAAAAATGACGCAATGTCGGTGGAGAGGGGAGAGGTAGAAATGTTAGGAATGCTTACCTAAAAATTCATGGGAGAGATTATCAGCAAGGTACTGTGTGGTAGGGCCTTTGATAAATGATTTAAGTGAGCTGTACCTAAAGGATGAATTTACAGTGATCATCAATTCTAGAATTTAGCATTTCACTGGCATTCCAGATCATGGTAGAGCTTTTACTTACTCTGAAAAATGTATCAAAACATTAAAGATTACTGCTGAAAATCCACTGTGCAAACTGAAGGCAAATGCTCTCAGGGGTTTTATTCTGTAGGAATAAAGTAAAGTTTTTAAGACATATCATATGTAACCTGAATTAACAGGATGTTGTGATGTGATATTTTCAAGTGGCCTTGAACTCATAATATAGTGGATCAAAGTTTCACACATGCCAATGACTCATATATTATAATTTTTCAGAAGAATTATTTTTTGAACTATTTTGGAGTGGTTCCTCTCACATTTTCTTTTTCCCTCTGGGGTTATGCAATTTTTGTTTAAAATATACTGTTAGACTTTTTGTATATAATGGACAAAATATGACAGAGTTATCTCCTAAAACTCAAGAACTAAAAGCTTTCCAACATATGCATTTCTTTTTTATTCTCCTCATCCTGTGATATTCAAATAAAATAT
The DNA here is from genome assembly GCF_023851605.1 of Tamandua tetradactyla. Taxonomy (NCBI): domain Eukaryota; kingdom Metazoa; phylum Chordata; class Mammalia; order Pilosa; family Myrmecophagidae; genus Tamandua; species Tamandua tetradactyla. The sequence continues at coordinate 29,404,531 of NC_135350.1, forward strand.
AACTAATTAAAACATCCTGTTCAATAGGGTCTCTTTCTTCTCTGAGCTTTTAAAGCATGCTGTGAGTGTAACTTATAAGGTACTAGTACTGTTTCACTTTCTGTTATAGGTCATGTTTAACAAAATATAAACTAGTCACACAGGTAATAATTGCAATTCTCTTAATGTATGTAAAGCTTTATTAAGAACGAAGTATAAGAAAAACATTGTTTGCACCTTCCTTCAAAATCTATACTTTGAATTCAACAGAAGTTGCAGCAGAGAAAAATTTGGATGAAAAATTATGAATAAACATTACTGTTGGATTAACACTATTTATGTGTTTGTGGGGTCTAAAATGACTGGAAATGAGGGTCAATAAATGTATATTTGAAGGATATTAAAATAAGGAAATAATTTTTTTGTTTCTTAGGTTATTCTTTACCAAGCCCATAAATGAAGATAATTTTAAGGGAAATAGCTTATATACAACTTGAATATAGGATTGATAAGAAATCACAGAGTGAAATAAAATATCTGTTTAATTATGCAAAGTGAAGGAGGGACTATTGCTTTAATTTTGTTCTGGAAAGCAGTCCAGAGCCAGTGAAATGAGCTAAGGAAGAGATAAAAGCTGAAAGTATGTTTAAAGTATAGATAAAGTTTCTCGGCATTTTATTTTCTAGCCACAGATTCTGAGAAGCCTTATTCTCCCCTGCCTTTCCCAGAGGAGGTCAGACCCGACACATCCTGACTTACACTAACACAGTAACTAGGACAACCACTTTGGGCAGGAAGAGCCTAGGTAGAGACCCCATGCAAAATGGGGACCAGAAATTATCATGTTACCTTTTGCCCACCATAGGTCCTCGGTTTTGTCTGTCCGCTACGTAGTTCTGACTTCCTTCCGTTCTTGTTCAGGGCACTCATCACCCATAGACTCTGGGGTCCTAACCTGAACTTTATGCTGTGCAGCTGCAGCCCTCTCTAGTCCCATTCTAGTCTCTCTTTCTAAGCCCACAATTTATTCTGTATTCACTTCTAGCTGTTGGTCATGATGTGTCTCCAAACAAGTGAACCAGTGAGTACCACGATGCTCTTACCTGGCTGTGTATGTCAAATCATAAGGCTCCTGCTTCAACTGGACTCCACTGACACCAATGCCAAGGTGGAGCCTGAGTCATCACACTCCCGTAAGCACTGCAATTAGGAGGGACGCAAGTCAAGGACATAATTAAAAGGTTGACATATTTTTTTTGAAAGTCAACATGTTTATCCATGAATCACTCATTTCACTTGAACAAAATCAATAAATTAGTAAAAAAAAGAAGTATTGCAAAGAAAGTTATCATTGCTTGTTAATATTCATAAAATATAAACTTGGATATATATATATATACACACACACATATATATACACACACACACATATATATATATATATATATATATATATATACATATATAATTAAAAATCATGCCAAATAGCTGCAACTCTGTAATCTGAATCTTGTTTCTCCAGAGCTAACTTGACTTTTTGACAACACCATTTGCCAAGCATAAGGCCTGACCCATACAGAGCCCTCCATAAATATTTTTTGCATGGATTAGTGTGACTCTTCAAGCCAAAAGTCATTAGCAGCCAGAAATTAGAATAAAAAAATAAGCAGGACAGGCATGTATAATAAATGAACAGCTGCAGCTGAACCAGAATCCAAAATACAATATTAGTTTCCAAGGGTACAATATACTGACAATGAACTCTAGGTGGATTCCTCTTACATGGAAGGGCACTTCAGTTAGTTTGAGTATAGTGCTTGGGTAGTTTGGTTTAAGTATAGTTCAGTTAATTATATATAGTATACAGTTTAGTTATAGCACGGGTATTATAGTTAGTAAATGAATGTGTATACCTGTGTGTTCTTTCACTACAGGATACATATGTTTGAACCAGAGACAACAAACAGTTCCATATTGCTTAGCAAATGTGATTTATTGGGAATGTCTTCCTGGAGGATTGCTTTGAGAAAGATGATCCTGAGTTAGGACTCAGTAGAACATTTCCAATTTCTTTTTAATATATGCCTGGTTTTGGAGTGCAGGTGGGGGGATAATAATATTTATGCAGTGCATTTTCTTTTTCTTTTTTTTCTCTTAACAGAAACTGCCTGTTAGCTTGTGTTAGTATTTGGAAAAAAAGTCAGATATATATATATATATATAACAAAAATTTCATTCCTTCTATTCAGTTTCTATGAAAGCTAGAACTAATGAAAACAAATCAAAATATAAAAATACTGGATATTGATTGATATTTTATAATAAGTTCCTCTCCTTAAGCTGCTTTGCATTGTAAATAAAACTTGCAAATAAAGGATCTTTTATGTCAAATGCATTTTTGGTATTGTATATGCACTAGATTCCAATTGGGAATACAAACTTGAATAAGATACACTCACTTGACAATCCTGTCAAGGATTTATAATATAGAAGATGTTCTTTGTCACAAATACAGTCAGCCTAAAAATCATGGAGAGGTTAATACAAATACCGTTAGGGAAAGTTGGCACTTGACATTATTACCTACACAGGTATAAGTTGGCATATATACTTATTTGTGGTCTTCTCAGACACAGAAATTAGAAAAAACAGCAAAGCTAGAAATAATTCAGGTAGTCTTGAGAACAAATAGCCATTTTATGTATTTTCCATTCCAGTGTTTTCTTCCAGAACTGCAAATGCCTCTGTCTTTTATTGCTGGCTTTTTCCTGCCCAGAATTATAGTGCTTCTTGAAGGCTGCTAGTGAATGAAAAACTTTTGTTTCTTTTCCCAGGATAATATCTGTAGGAAAATAACTCAGGCAGATATGTTCAGTTATGCAAGCAAATACTACTTTCTTTTTATCTGCTGAAAGTCATTTGAGGAATGATTATGCAGCACCTGCCATGATGTTATTGGGTTTTTCTTTCCCTGTAAGAAAGATGTGGTCCTGAGGAAACTAATTTTATTGGAAACAATAAGTGTTGTCATTAGGTGGTTATTGTCTCTCATTAGAAGGCAGATTCCAGTTGCAGCTTTTTTATTTTGACTATAGCTTGCTTATATAAATCAGAAAAAATGTCATGTTCACACAAATCTTTTAAAAATAAAATGAGACATCTGCAAAATCAGTCTGAATTTCATCTTGCTTACAGTGGATTAGTCCCTACAACATATCCAGTCAATATTTCCACCTTTCCACTATGTTTCTGTTTTAATTAAAATAATTTTTCAATGTAAATTGTCATATTTTGCTACGTTAATAAAATTATTTTTTTCCTTTGTTGGCCCATTGTGAAAAATATTTTCTTCATTAAAAATGTAACCGTATCGTAAATATTTTAATCTTATCCATGCCATCTCTTTTACTGGATGCACATGCTTTAACCATTTCTTAGCCAATGAAATTATTTAATTTCCTTCATCTCCCTTTTTTGAAACTGCTTATCCAAACTTCACACCCTTCCAGGATCTTATTTCATGTCCAATTGCTCCTCCATTTGAATTCTTCTCTAGACAGGTCTACCTCCTCACTTTTGTTCAATGTGTTTATTTCGGTTTCCTCTTTCCTGTATGTAATTCTTTATTGTTGAGGATTCTGTACTTGACCCCTGAGAATCACTCTCCACCTCATTTACCCTATTTTGTGCACAGGTACTTGACTTTATTCTGCTGAATCAACTAGGCTGTTTTTCTTCATAGTGACATTTGTGCAATAGTAAATCGTAGTGGACAAATTATCAGTGGGAAGAGACATGTGCTCATATGCACAATGCCATTGTGTTTATACCTCTGGCTTCCTCCCTGCTAAGCTGTGGGTTACCAATGATTGGTCCCTTTGCTTTGGACACTCTCTTGTAGCTACAAATCTTGCTATGTTAAATCCTAAGAGGGGAAGAGGTGACTAGCATTTATCAGTCCTTAAAATGTTTTACTACCCTTCTTAGTCCTCTTTAAACATGCGCACACAGTTGTAAAATGTCCTTTAATAAGCCGTTTAGTCCCCTTTTATCAGTAGTACATCCTTTTCCTGCTCCAGCTCTGTCAAATTTACCCACTGCTGCATCCTTTCCAACTTCAGAAAAGGCCAAAAGAAACTAGACTTCCTCCTTCACTCGACTATAACAACTTACCTAAGGTTTTAGAGATGCTGAGTAGGGAGAATGGATTTTCATATCCACCTGTGACAACCGATAACCCCCCTCCCAATTACTGTGAGAGTGGAGACCATGTGGGGACAACCATTCAGTGTGTATTCCCAAACCACAGTGGACTAAAACTAGAAATAAATAACAGAAAGATAACTAGAAGACCTCCAAACACTCAGACACCAAATATCCCTCTTCTAAATGACCCATGGGTCAAAGAGGAAGTTTCATGAGAAACCAAAAAATGCATTGCAATGAATGAAAATGAAAAGTCATGAAAAATTTTGCATGATACAGCTGAAACAATGATGAGAGGGACATTTAGAGTACAAAATTTATAGGGATATTTATAGTTCAAAACAGAAAAAATTCCAGCTGATAATCTAACATTCCAACTCAATAAGCTAGAAAAAGAAGAGTAAAATAAAATAAGCAATGAGCAGGAAAGAAATAATAAAGACAAGAGAAGTTGATAAAATTGAAAACATAAAAGCATAAGAGAAAATGAAAATTAATGAAACTAAGAACTGTTTCTATGAAAAGATCACTAAAATTGGCAAACTCTAGCAAGACTGATAACATAAAAATGAGAGATGTTATAACTCAGCAGTATTCAGTAAGAACAAAGGATATTGCTACAGAGCCTGCAGACATCAAAAAGATAAGAATACACTATGAACAAATACTTTTTGAGTAAGTTAGAAAACTTCGATGAAATGGACAAAATTCCGCTAAAATCACAAACTATTTTAATACCCAATACGAAATAGAAAACTTGAATAGTCCTACAATTAGAAAGTAAATATAATTCACAACTTTTAAAATCCCAAAAACACAACTCTCCAACCCAGATGTTTTTAATGGATAATTCTACCAAATATTTAAAGAATTAACCCAAATTAATTGCAATCTCTTCCATAATGTAGAAGAGGAAGGAACATTTCCCAATTAATTTTATGAAGCTACTATACCCTTGTGTGGTTTACAGAATAATGTCCCACAAACATACCCATATCCTAATCCTCAGAAGCTGTAACAATGTTACTTTATATGGCAACAGTTACTTTGCAGATGTGATTAAGTCAAATATCTTGATATCTGTAAATTATGCTGAATTAATTAGTGGACATGATGATGTATTCTCAAGGCGTCTTATAAAAGGGAGGCAACAACGTTAGAATTAGAGAGGGGAAAGCAATGTGATTAAGGAAACAGAGATTGACATGAGGTACTTTAAAGAAGGAGGAAGAATCAACAGGCTAAGTAATATAGGCATCTACTATATGCTAAAAAAGACAATGAAATGGATTGATTTTTTTTTTTTCTTGCAAACTTCAGAAGGGGCCATCCTTGGCAGCACCTTGGTTTGATCTCCTTAAGACTCATTTTGGATTTCTGAACTCTAGAACTGCAAAAGAATAAATTTGTGTTATTTTTAGCCGCTAAGTATGTGTAATTTTTAAAGCAACAGTATGAAACTAATACATATTGATACCAAAACTGTACAAGATGGTATGTAAGAAAAAAGCTACAGACCATTTTTTTTAATAAAAATAAGTGCAAAATTCCTAGCAAACAGTTATCAAATACAGTTAAGCAATATATAAAAACACCATAATCAAGAGGAGTTTATTCTAGTGATGCAAAACTGGTTCAATATTTGAAAATCAATTGATGCAACCCACCACATTCACAGACTAAATAAGAATAATAACATGGTCATATGAATGGTTGCAGACAAAATTCAATGCACATTCACGATAAAATCCCTGAGATAAATAGGAATACAAGGAAAACTACTCAACTTGATAAAGAGCTTATACAAATAATAAATAGCTTATATCCTTAATGATAACAGGCTGAATGTTTTATTCCTAAGAGCAGGTACAAGACACTACTTTTATTCAACATAGTTCTGGAATTTCTCGCTAGTTTACTCAAGCAGGGAAAATTTTTAAAAAAACGCATATTAGAAAGGAAAACATAAAACCTATTTGTAGTTGGCATGATTGTCTATGTAGAAAATTCAGAGACATCTCTAAGAAAAACAAAAACTCCTAGAACTGGGCGGGCCGCGGTGGCTCAGCGGGCAAAGTGCTTGCCTGCTATGCCGGAGGACCTCGGTTCGATTCCCGGCCCCAGCCCATGTAACAAATACGGAGAAACAGAATACAATAAAACAAGAAAATGTTTAAAGATGTTTCCCTTTCTTCCTTCCTTCCTTCCTTCTATCCTTCCTTCCTTCTCTCTGTCTTTCCTTTAAAAAAAAAAAAAAAAAAAAAAAAAAAAAAAAAAAAACTCCTAGAATTAATAAGTGATTTCAGCAAGGTTTCAAGACACAAGAATACAGGGTAACATTTTTAAAAATTCAGTTTTATTTCTATATACTAGCAATGAGAACACGGATACCAAAATTAAAATATGATACAATCTACAATTGTTTTTTAAAAATTGAAATATATAAGTATAAAACTAAAAAAAAACAAACAGTGCAGAACTTGTATGCTGAAAACTATAAAATACTGATGAAAGAAATCACGGAGATTGAAATAAATGGTGAGACATACCATATTCATATAATGGAACACGCAAGGTGCAGTTTTGTTAATGCTCTTTAAATTGGTATGCTGGTTTGATGCAATTTCTGTCAAAATTTCAGCAAGATATTTTTGTAGATATAGGCAAGAATATTCTAAAATTTATATGTAAAGACAAAGTAATGCAAATAATTTTGAAAAGGAAGAAAAAGGAATCTTTTACCCAATTTCAAGACTTACTATATAACTACAGTAATAAAGTAAGTTTGGTGTTTGTGGAGGAATACACATAGACCAATGAAACAGAATAAAGAACTCAGACACAGATTCATATATATATGACCAACTGAGTTTGGACAAAGGTGCAAAAACAATTCAAAGCAGGCAGTATAGGTGTTGCAACAATGATGCAATTGGACATTCAGAAGCAAAAAGAAGAAAAGGAAACAATTCTAAGATCTTATCACAAAGCAACTGAAAATATATCATGGATATAGATGTAAGATGTAAACTTATAAAATTTTAGAAAAAAAATAGGATAGAGTGTTCATGATCTAAGATAAAATAAAGTGCTTTTAGATATGATGCCAAAAACATGATCCATAAAAATGAAAAAGTGATATTGTGCTTAAAAAATTTCAAAACACTTCTTCGATGAAAGACTCTGTAAGAGAATTAAAATTCAAGCTACAGACTAGAAGAAATATTTGGTAACTACATGCTAAGTAAAGAACTGAATCTAGAATATACAAAATTCAACAGTAAAAAAAAAAAAACTAAACCAAGATCCAATTACAAAATGAGCAAAAATCTTGAACAGATATTTCACAATGGTATATACAGTGGTAAATAAGCACATGAAGAGATGTTCAGCATCATTAACTTTTAGGGAGATGCAAATTAGAACTGCAATGTCATATAATTACACATCTATCAGAATGGCTAAATGAAAAAAAAAAAGAGTGATAAGACCAAATGCTCGCAAGAAAGTGAAGAAACTGGATCCCTCATATGTTGCTTCTGGTAATATAAAATGTCATAGTTACTGCATGAAATATTTACAATAAAAAAACCAAACATTCGATTAACATATGACCCAGCAGTTGCATAATTAAGGCATTTATTCCAGAGAAATGATGATGTATGTTCACATAAAAACCTGTACATGAATGTTTACAGCAGGTTATTTATAAATACACAAAAATTGGATATTACAGATGGCTTACAACAGATGAATCGTTAAACTATGTAACATCTGTACCATGGAATATTACTCAGCAATGAAAAGGAATAAACTATTGGTATACAAAAGCAACAACTTGAATGACTCTTTATAAGATTATGTTGAGTGAAAAACTCTTATCCCAAAAGGTTATATAATATATGATGCTATTTTAAAATAGCATTCTTGAAATTACAACATTATATAAATGGACAACAGATTGGTGCTTACTAGGGGCTAAAGAAAGAGTGAGAAAGAAAAGGACGTAGTTTTGAGAGATGCTTGGGTGACCAAAATGTGGCTATCTTGACTGCATCAATGTCTGTATCCTGCTTGTAATATCATACTCTAGTTTTACAAGACATTACAATTGGAGAACTGGGTAAAGGACACACAGGATCTCTCTGTATTATTTCTTACAACTACCTGCATATTTGCAATTATCTCAAAATGAAAGTTTAACTATACATCTATACTAGTATATGAAAAATATGATTTTACTTTGAAAGTACCAGTATCAAAGATTAAAAAAAGTGAAATAATATTTTTTCATCATGCTATGAAATTCAAAACCACAGTATCAATACAATTTTTTTTAAATCCTTTAGAGTCCTCTATTTCTTAACCTGCGATTTGTCTCTCATCAGCCTTACATTTTAGCTATTTGGTAACTGTATATTCTCATTAAAATAAGTGGCTGCCATTATCTCTTAAGTAGTAAGAATATAGTGAAATGCAATAATGTAGATTTGGGATTACCAATATGTTATGCAATTAGCAATCCTAACAGGTAGCCATGAACCAGCTATGTATGGCCTTGTGGAACCTGGAATGAATTTTTAATGCTATTATATGTGAGAAGGACTAGGATTAAGAGTAGGGACAGATTTGGGTTAGGATTATTCTCTTTATCTTTGGTTATTCTGTCCTTTGCCACATAGAATTTTTATGAATGTCTATTCATTATTTGAGCTATCCTAAATTGCATAGATAGGCTTCGTCCTTCTTCTGATTATATAAATGTTTCATACATTTTTGAATATATTAGTTTTGTTAAACACTTGCATTTAGAATTTTAATCCATTTGAAATACATCTTGTCAAATGTCATAAAGTGAACTCTCATAGGCATTTTCTTTTAAATAGATTAGAGACACCCAGCCTAGTTTGTTGAACACTCTTGTCCCAACTGATTGTTGTGCCGTATTTGTTTTATATTATTTCCACATAGCTACTTAGATAAATTTCTTAACTTTCTATTCCTTTCCATTGACTGCTTAGGGTTTTATAAATACCATGATATTCAAATTAAAGTAGCTTAGTAGGGGGAGTTTCTGGGCAAGATGAAAGAGTATGGAGCTCCAGGACTCTCTTCATCTTCCAGAGATGAAAGCAGCCAGGAATGCTCTGAAACAACTGTTAGTGGTCTCTAGAAATTAAAGCAAACACTTCATACCATCCTGTGAAAAGCAGAAGGAAGAAATGGATGCACTTTGGTGATGATCTGTATGTGGGGCTGTCCACATTGCGGAGGCTGGTGTCCAATGCCCACTCTCACAACATGGGACCTCTAGATCCAGTCTCCAGCTCAAAATAAAAGTCATGTTCCCCAAGAATGGGGCAGCAGAGGACATGGCCAAACATGAGCACAACTTTTGTTTAATTAACTCAGATCACTGTGTCCCAGCTCTGAGGGGAGCTGTAGTTTAAACTCACCCAAGATAAAGAGCAACCAGGAGCCTCTGACCCAACCTTGACCACTGCTATGTGGAAGCAGGGTGAATTAAATACACAGTACTTCCTAGAGTAGTGGTGAACAGTTTGCTGAAGGGTGGTTACTCCCCACGAAAGGGAGTGGGGGTGGGGGGAAGGCCTGTCACCCTTCATGCCTTTTAATTAATGAGCTCAGATTTCTGGGTCCTAACCCTGAGCTGTGATATCAACCAGCTTCAGACAAAATCTTCTGATGGCCTCTCTTTCAACCATGCCCCTGAGAAGAACAGAGTTGGCTGAGACTAAAAGGCCATAGCAACATTTTTCAAACTGCAGGATCTTCTTAGTTGATGAGAACCATCTGCTGAGGAGGTGAAGAAGGCAGAGATTAAAGGAGCTATCAAAACAAGTTTGGTGCCCTTCTGGTTCTCCTGCTCATGGTACTTTGGAACCAGTCTATGACCCCTTCATTTTGACTGGGAAACACTGAATTGGTAAAGTTCTCTCCAGGGTGATACTCCCATGACAAATTGCTCTTCAGGGAAAAGCAACTAGAAACAATGAAATGAGTATTGAAAATGATAAAGGCAAATATAAACAAATGGAACAGATCAACATTCCCAGAGAAACAAAGGAAGAAAAGAAGCTTTATCCTGGGTGTGAAACAGTTACACAAACAGTAAAATTACAAAAAGTGTACTATACATCCAGGGAAAAATATCAGATGAATAATAGATGGAAAATTCTGATCAGTTAAACACAAGCTATTTGACAGTTCTAAAATAAGTTGAACCAAGTGCCAAAGAAATTCTTAGCACAATTCCAATCAACAAGAAAACCCTAGGCAAGAGAGAGAAACTGACATCCATAATAAATTCATCACCAAAATAATCAAACATCTAGGTACCAGCAAAAAAAAAATTACAAGCCATAATAAGAAACAGGGAGTTATGGCCCAAAGTAACAAATTAATATTTCATAAGAGACACAGAATGTGAACCAACTAATTAAAGATCTTCAAACAAATCTCCTAAATCAATTCAAGGAGACAAAGATAAATATAGCTAAAGAGATAAATGATATTGAGAAGACACTGTGTGAGCACAAAGAATAATTTGAAAGTATGAACAGAAACATAGCAGAAATTATCCACAATAGAAGAGACTAAAAATACACTACAGGCATACAAGAATAGATTTATACAGGCAGAAGATAGGATCACTGAGCTAGAAGACAAGACAATTGAAATCTCACAGACAGAAGAATAGATAGAAGAAAGTATGGGAAAAATTGAACAGGGTCTCAGGGATTTGAATGACAGCACAAAGTTCACAAACATATTTCTCACAGGTGCCCAAGAAGGAGAAAAGAAGGAAGAAGGGGAAGAAATTGAGGAAATAATGTCTGAAAATTTCCAGCTCTTATGAAGGACAAAATTATACATCAAGAAACACAACTTACTCCAAACAGAATAAAACCTAAGAGACCTACTCTGAGATACATACTGATCAGATTGTCAAACATCAAAGATTAGAACAGAATCTTGAAAGCAGCAAGAAAAAAGTGATTTGTCACATACAAGGGAAATGCAATAAAGGATAAGTGCCAATTTCTCATCTGAAACGATGGAAGTGAGAATATATCTAAGAGATGATATATTTACGATATTGACAGAACAAAACTGTCAGCCCCATATTCTTTATCCAGCAAACAAGTTCTTCAAAAATGAAGGAGGGATGCAAAGATAATTCAGTGGTAGAATTCTCACTTGCCATGTGGGAGACCCAGGTTCAGTTCCCAGTCCATGCACTTCCCAAACAAACAAATGAAGCAAACAAACAAATGAACCAACCAAACTAAAATTCAGCAAAATGGTGTTGCAGTAAGGGTATACTGTCATAGAAAAAGGATGAAATGTGACCCCTACCATACAGCATACAAAAAAAAAAAATGAGGGAGAGTTAAAATATTCATAGATAAACAGAAACTTAGAGAGGTTGTCAACAAGAAATACTAAAGGGAGTTCTGCAGGCTGAAAGGAAAAGACAGGAGAGAGAGGTTTGGAGAAGAGTATAGAAATAAAGATTATAGAAAGGGTAACTATAAGGATAAAAAGAGGGGCAAAAATAATAGGACAAATAAAAACAAAAGGATAAAATGGTTGAAGTAAATACTGCTTACACATCAATATAATTGAATGTTAATGGATTAGATGCTCCAATCAAAAGAAACAGATTGGCAGAATGGATAACAAAATATGATCCAGCCATATGTGTTTACAAGAGATTCACTTCAGACCCAAAGATGCAAATATGTTGAAATGGAAAGGGTGGAAAAAGATATTCCACTATATAGCTGGGGAAGGTATACTAATATTAGACAAAAAAGACTCTAAGTGCAGTACTATTATACAAGATAAACAGGACTATGTATTAATAAAAGGGGCAATGCATTATAAGAAATAAGATTCATAAATGTTTATGTAACCAACTAGCGTGCCCCAAAATGCAGGAGGCAAATATTGGCCAAACAAAAGGGAAAAAGTGCATCTCTACAGTAATAGTTGGAGACATCAGTAGACCATCTTCATCAACAAATGGAACATCTAGACAAAGTAAATAAGGAAATAGAGAACTTGAATAACATGATGAATAAACTAAACCTAAAAACATATAAAGAACATTGCACCCCCGAAACAGTAGGATATACATTCTTTGCAGGTGCTTATAGGTCATTCTGCAGGACAGACCACATGTTGAATCACAAAGCAAGTCTCAGTATATTTAAAAAGACTGAAATTATACAAAGCACTTTCTACGACCATAATAGGATGAAACTGGAAATCAATTAGATGTAGAGAACCAAAAATTTCTTCGATACATGGAAAGTTAATCAAAACACTTTCACACAGTGAGTCAAAGAAGAAATTGCAAGAAAAATTCAGCAAATATCTTGATGGGAACACAAAATAGCAAAAGCTCTGGGATGCAGGAAAAGCAGCACTTAGAGGGAAATTTATAACCTTAAATACCTACATTAAAATGAAGAAAGACATAGTGGTTCAGTAGCAGAATTCTCATCTGCCATGATGGAGACCTGGGTTTGATTCCCAGAGCCTACCCATGACAGAAAGAGCTAAAATCAAAGACCTAAGTGTACACCAGGGGGATTAGAAAAAGTACAACAAATTAATTAAAAAAATAAAAATTAGAGCAGAAATAAATGAAATTAAGAATAAAAACTCAATAGAAAGACTCATTGAGGAGATCAATAAAATTTAAAAAACCTTATCTAAACAAACAAAGGGACAAATAGGGAAGATGAAAACATACAAAATCAGGAAAATGGGGTAGGGGTGTGGTGGGGACATTGCTAATAACCATGCAGAAATAAAAAAGATCGTAAGAAGATACTCGGGGTAACAGTATGCCAATGAACTAGGCTACTTAGATGAAATAGACAAATTCTTTGAAATGCACAAATAACTGACACTGACTCTCCAAGTAGAGGACCTCAACAGATATATTACAATTCAAGAAATTGAATTAGTCATCACAAACATTCCCGAAAGTAAACAAAGGATCAGATAGTTTACAGAGCAATTATGCCAATCATTCCAAGAAGAATTAATACCAATTGTGCTCAAATTCTTCCAAACAATTGATAAGGAGGGAACACTACCTAACTCATTCTATGGAGGCAACATCACCCTAATAACAATGCCAGATAAACATACCAGAAGAAATTAAAATTACAGGCCAATTTCTTGAATGAATATCGATCTGAAAATCCTCAACAAAAACAATTCCTTATCAAATCCAACAGCACGTTATAAAAATTGTACAGCATGATCAAGCATGTTTTATCCCAGATGTGCAAGGGTGATTAAACACACAAAAAAAATCAATTAATGGAATGCACCACATTAACAAATCACAGGAGAAAATCCACATGGCCATCTCAATTGATGGTCTCACATTTCATGACTTTAAAGCATATTACAAGCCTACAGTGGTCAAAACACTACAGTATTGGTATAAACATAGTTATATTGATCATGGAATTGAATTTAGGATTTGGAAACAGACCCTCACATCTATGGTCAATTGATTTTTGGCAAGGCTGTCAAGTCCACTCAACCGTGGCAGAACAGTGTCTTCACAACAAAGGTATGGAAGAAATGCATATCATATCCAAAAGAATGAAAGAGACCCCAATCTCACAAATTTTAGCTCAAAAGGGATCTAAGATCTAAATATGAGAGGCTGGGCCATAAAAATCCTAGAAGAAAATGTAAGGAAGCATTTTCAATATCTTTTGGTCAACTTTTGTTTGTTAGACTTTACACCCAAAGCACAAGTAATGAAAGTTATAAATGGGGCATTCTCAGAATTAACCACATTTGTGGTTCAAAGAACTTCTTTCAAGTGAAAATGCTCCCTACTCAGAAGGAGAAAATATTTGGAAACCATATAAAAGATAAGTGTTTAATATATTTAATATATGAAGAAAACCTACAACTCAGCAATAAAAAGAGAAACAACCAAATTAAACATATGGGTAAAAGACTTGAATAGACATTTTTTATGAAGAGTAAATACAAATCATTAAAAAGCACATGAGATGATGATCAACGTCACTATTAGGGAAATGAAAATAAAAACCACAGAGAGATATCTTTTTTATTTTTATTTTTTTACATGGGCAGGCACCAGGAAACGAACCTGGGTCTCCAGCATGCCAGACGAGAACTCTGCCACTGAGCCACCATTGCCCACCTGAGATATCATTTTATACCTACTAGAATGACTACGACATGAAAAAAAAATCAGGAAAACTCCTGTTGTTGGAGAGGATGTGGAGAAATAGGAACACTCATTCATTTCTGGGAGTAATGTAAAATGGTGCAACCACTGTGAAAGACACTTAACAGTTCCTCAAGAAACTAAATAAAGAATTGCTGTATGATCAAACACTCCCATTATTAAGTATATACTCAGAAGAACTGAAATCAGGATGTGAACAATTTGTACATCATTGTTTATAGCATTCACAATTGCCCAAAGATGGAAGCAACACAAGTGTACATGAACAGAAGAATAGATAAACAAAATGTGGTGATTATACATATATATATGTATATACCATGAGTGTTTGTGTGTGTATATATAGATATATGATTCAATATTATTGAGTTATAAGAAGGAATGAAATTCTGATGCATATACAACAACATGAACGCATCTTGAGAACATTATGTTAAATGAAATAACAAAAAAAAAATTACTCCATTTCTGACAGCATTTAACAAACTAAGTTTTTTGTTTTTTTTTTCTTTTTAGAGTAGAGAAAACGTTCCAAAATTGATTCGTGGGGATAAATGCACCACTCTATGATTACACTGCAAGCTATTGATTTGTACATTTTGACTGGATTGTATGGTGTATGAACATAAGTCAATAAAACTGCTTTTAAATAGGTAGCTTGGTATTCAAAGGACAGGTACTTTCTCATTCTTTTTTCTTTACATTTGCTTAGCAAGTTTCAGACTCTTATTCTTCTATATGCTATTTAGAATCATTTGCTTAAAAATCATTTATAATCCTCACTGAAATTAAATTACTTGATACATTTATGTGGCCAGATGAGTATTTTTACAATATCATGTCTTTCCATCTTTTGCACATATTCATTTATTCACATTTCAATGCTCAAAGGTGTATTTCATCCATCATTTGTATGTACATGTGTGGACATGAAATTTTTAAAATAAGGTTTTGGTAATAGAATCTTGCTGGCAATTACCAAATAAGTTGTGAAGTGCTTAATGTCATTCTGTGAAATTTTCTAAAGTATGAAGTTTTAGCTGTCCTTTGAATCTAAGTTATTATTCACATATAAAAATATCTGGTCTGTATTTTTTAAAATCATACACTTTCAAATTCTTTTCTTCTAAGGTTTTTGCATGTTAAATCTTTATTTCTTCTTATACACGTTATTATTATATAAATTTTGAAAGAAAATCATCAAAAGATGTGATGAATTTTTGAAATGAATTGTCATGACTTTTTGAAATAATTCCCCTGTCTTTAGTTCTATCCGTTTTCAATCCTGAAGTTGTATAGTAGGCGAGACTATTTTCTCCTTTATTACTCAGAATTGGTCCTTTTAAAGAAAGAGAAGTTGGGTCTATTTAGAAGCTTATATTAGTTTATTTTCTATTTGTATTTAATTTAAAATATACCTTTATTACCCTATTTATTGCAACTCAATATTTTTAGTTTATTTTGCCTTTCTTGTTACTTTCCATAAGCTAAGCAATAGCACATTTTCTATTGTATTTGAAAAAATTCCTTTAAACCAAAACAATTTGTTTTTATAAGAAGCTTTTATAATTCACGTTGCATTTATACAATTTAGAGGCCTTTTCTCTTTTAAGGTTCTATTTAATATTAAGTTTATTTTTGCTCTTAATTTTGAATTTTATTACATTAAAATCTGAGAACATGGCCTTTAAAATAACTTTTTATAACATTTACTGAAGGTGTTTTTGCCGTCTAAATATAAGATTTATTTCTATGATTTTTCCATAGACAAAAGAGAAGAATATCTTTTCGCTCTTTTTAGATTCAGACATTCTTTTACCTTTAGGTTTACATTCCTATTTCTAAATCACTCTTTTCCTACTCTTGAAGTGACAGAGATTGTTAGGATAAGGAACCAGCTACACGGCGAGAGACAATCCAGTCTGCATTAGATGCTTCATAACGTGATACGCTGTCCTTCATGCTCATTGAACACCTGCAGATATCTTGTGATTCTTACTGTATAATGTGATCTTAGCTGCCTCCTTTCCATTTGAATTGATGTTTTTCTCTATTGCTCTTAGCTAACAGGTTATTCAAAATCAAGACATTATTATAGCTTTCTTTTTTCTCTTTCAGATCAAACCTTATTAAGAAACCTGGTTCCTACTTATTTTTTGTCAGTCCCCTTAAGGTATACCCAGAAGCCTCCATGCTTTTAGAAAGAGAAAGGGAGCAAAATTAATTTACCGAGAGCTGACACCTTAGAGGAAGAATATTAAAAATACTTATAAATCAAAACCCATAAACCACATTAACATTCTTAAACAGAAATATTCCAAAGGCCACTTAGAAGGGGAATGAATATGGGGCTTTCTTTCTAAATGCCTCATGTTGTTTCATTTAAAATATTTGCCCCTTTGATATTTTGGCAGGGAACAATCTTGCCAGTATATGGCTGCTTCATAAAAGCCATTTTAAACAACTAATTTGAGAAAAATCAATCTGAACTCACAATCCATTTCAGGCATCATTATACTAAAACGTCTGTCTTATATAAGATATGTGCCCATGTTTAAGATGCTTGAAGAAATGTACTACATCCGTAAAAGTTATAGTTGATGTTAAAATATTGATTTTGCAAAATGCAGCAGGTGGGAAGTATATTACTGACTGAACATAATTTTTAAAAATTAACTGAGTGAAAATTCAGGAATAGTGGTGTGTTTCTGGGAGATTGTTTCATGTCATTTCATTCATCTAAATGAGGACTAGTTGCAAGCAGCAACCCTCCTCAAAATCAAACACATATAAATAAACATACATATATGTGGCTTTGCACAGATGATTGCACCTTACATACACACACACACAGAAACACACGTAAATATAACCTTGTATGTCTCTAAATTTCAGTGCTCTGTTGCCAAACTATATATAGAATGAATTTTGAGATGCTATTTAAAAATAAAATTTTCTAGACTACCAGAGACTTGCTAAAACAGACATCTTGGAAATAAGAATGAAGCTGGTTTCATCTCAAGCACCTTGGTTCAATGCAAGGGTTCCCTGAACCACTATAATATCCAATAAACAAAAACAAATATTTATATTTAATAAGAGTAAAAGTTCAAATATCATTAATTTCATCTTCTTATTCCTCCAATTCAGAAAAATTTTATCAATTTTCCCCTAAGTTTTCAAGCATTTTAAGTGGAGAAACAAACAAAAGACCTTACTGATTATTTCAAGTACTCAGATACTCTCAATTACTGGTTGTATAACTTGTGCTAAAATCCCAGGTTTTCTGATCCTAGTTTTTCTCACTTTAAAAATTGGAATAATAGAAAATTCCCTCTCCTTTTGATAGTCTCAAGAAGTCAAAATGAGTTAAAACTTATGAACAGTAGTTTTAGCTACATTTCAGAATACCACACTATTGTTCTCAAAAAGCTGTATTAATATGTTTTGACCATTTTCTTCCTTATCATTAGCAATCAAAACATTATAAATTTATATTCTGCTAACTGCGTCTAAGCATATGGAAAAAAAAAGTTTATCAGCACAGTACAGGAGATAGGTTCCTTTCTAAAGGGAACCTTCCTTAAAAAACTTTCTACCAAAACAAACAAACAAATAAAAATTGGTTCAAGTTTTTGTGGAAAAAAGCACTGAATTGGAGGTGAGATGACAAGAGTTCAGATCTTACTCAGGCCACTGTTTACACATAAATATCCAACTTTCTAAACTAAAAGTTTCTCCTCTGGAAAGCCTAGGATTTTTTAGAATATCTTGACCTATATTCTCATAAGAAATTAGAGCTAAATTTTGACCTGGGTTTGGAATATCTAGACCTATATTCTTAGGAGAATTTTGAGCTAAATTTTGATCTATGTCAATATTTAAATCTATGTCTACCTTTATATCAAATGAATTTTTAGATTAATGATGGACAAATAAAGTATCTTCTTGATTAAAATGCTATTGCTAACTGATGGTGTGGCAATTTTTGTTATTCTACTTCAAGAAAAATGTTTACATTTCTATCTAAAGTTTTAAAAACTCTGGATATCTTTATCTTCATTTTCACAATGATTGCACTTGTATTATGACAATTTCAAAAATAGCATTGTTGGGTGGGCCACGGTGGCTCAGCTGGCAAGAATGCTTGCCTGCCATACCAGAGGACCCGGGTTTGATTCCCGGTGCCTGCCCATGTAAAAAAAAAAGATAGCATTGTTATTAAATTTAGTTACTTATAACTGTGGTAAATTGTACCGTAACTTACATCTTTTCCAACTCATTCTGTGAGGTCAGCATCACCCAAGGTTAATACCACCGGAATTATATAGTATTAATGGCATGTTCTCCTGATATAATGGGAAGAGATGAGTATTCACCTTTGTAGTATCCTTCCCTTAAGCCCATACCATAGTTTTAAGCATGAGAAAGCATCAATCTGAAAGACATTCTACAAAATATCTGACTAGTACTCAAAATTGGCAGGATCATGGGGGGAAAAAAAAGGAAAGACTGATAAACTGTCACAAATGAGGAGACACGAAGCACACAAGGCAATTAAAGGTAAGGCAGTTTCCTGGATGGGATCCTGCAACAACAACTATAAAAAGAAATTAATGGAATATTAATACTAATATTTTAATGTTGGTTTCTTAGAAGTTACAAATGAGCCATGGTAATGTAAGATGCTAAGAATAGAAGCATGTGGATAGTTACATACTATAACACTCTACTATCTTTGCAACTTTCCTAAATTAAACTATTTTTAAAAAGCTAAGATAGAATATTAACCTTTTGTGATTGCTTTTCATGTGCCAGCAACTGTTCCAAGTTTTATATGTATCAATTCATTTAATCTTCACAGTGCTATCAAGTGGATACATTTTATTTCTGTGTATACTGAGTCCCAGAGAAGAGACATAACTTGCTCAGTGTCATCAAGCTAATCAGCATGCTTTCAGATTAACATCCTTTATTAAGTATGGTTATTAAGTAGTCTTTTAGTTGAGTTAATGAAATACATGACATCTTAAACTCTTTTTAATTTCTAAGTAAAATGTGTAAAAGAGAATGTATGAAAAAAAAAATTCAAAGCAGCAAGCCCAAGCCCCCCAAAAATTAGCTTTGGGCATATTGATTTTTAAAATGTTTTTCTGTATATAAAACATTTCTTAAAAAGTGACTGGATTAATATTTTATATGCAATATTTTATACTGCCTTTTATATTTGCTGTATTAAATGAATAATTTCCCCATTGCCTCACTCTTGTGAATCAGTTTACCTTCAGTACTTTAAATAGTTGAACTTTCAACTCTCTATACTTTCAGAAATAAAAGATAGAGGTGGCACAGTGGGATTCATATTAACAAATGTTATGCCAATTGGTTATACGAGGGTATTGAAAAGAATGACTATTCTTCACCAGGGGAATAGTTAAGCAAGCTGTGGTACGCCCATGCTGTGGAATACTGCTCAACAATAAAATAGAGCAATTCACTGACATACACAATATGCTGGATTAATCAAGGAGATTATGCTGAGTGAAATAAGTCCATTCCCAAAAGTTATGTACTATATGATTCCATTTATATAAAATTTTTGAAAATACAAAATGTTAGAAACAGAGAACAGATTAATGGCTTCCAGGTATTAGGGAAGGGGGTGGGTGGGTGGGCATGAATATAAAAAACATCACTTGAGATTCTTCCGATGGTGGAATTGTTCAATATCTTGACCATGATGAAAGAAACACAAATCTACACGTTACAAAACTGCATAGAACTAAATACACACTCCCACAGAGGAGTATAAATTATATTGGAGAAATCTGAATAAGATCCAAATGTTGCAACCATATCGATATCCTGGTTGTGATATTATACTACAGTTTTGCAAAATGTTACCATTGTGGGGAAACTGGGTAAAGAGTGTGTACGGTCCTAGGATTTCTCAGTAAAACTGCATGTGAACCTGCAATTATCTCCAAAAAAAAGTTGAATGAAAAATTATCTGAAAAAAAAGAAAGTGCTCTTTGATTTAATCTTTGAGAAAGAGAAGAAATGGCAAGGTCGATATTGAAAAAATACACACTGTGTTATGCAGTAGGGAAGATGTAGGGGTAGCAGAAGGGTAGTAGGCAGTTTGCCCAGTCAGAGTGTTCAGTACAGGTCTCTTGTTTGAGATAGTGGTTTAGATGCTGCTTAGTTGCATATATTAGGTAAACAAGTTGGGAGAAATCTTTCCACAAAGAAGAAATAATATGAATGCAATTTAGTAGACAAGAAGCAGCATGATAACATATTAGGAGAAGGCAGAGTATGAGATGGGAAATAGTAAAAATAATGGTGGAAAAGTCCACGATAGGCCATTAAGTGCCTTTTGAGCCATACTCAAGAGATTGAAAGTTTTATATATTATATAAAAATGTCCATGGCATGGTTAGAAGTGGGATTTACTTAATTCATTCTGGCTCTGACAGAAAATGAATTTGATTTGGGGAAAGCTAGATTTAGACATATTCTATCAGAATATTTCTCTTGACAGACAGATCATCTCTATTAATGTGACAGCTATGTGGTGATAATAAGGAAGGAGAAGAGTGGATGGATTAAAGAACACTTTCTTTAAAGATATATTGATTATTTGTAGAGGGTTGGAAAATGACAGAAAACTAGAACTGTTTTTGCCTTAAGTGATTGAGTGTGTCATGGGGCCTTTGTCAGAGATAAAGAACAGAGAGAGACCAGAAAATCTGAGGGAAAGAAAAATGAATTTAGTTTCAACCTGCTGAGATTGAGATGCCTATGATAGTTCTGGTTGTTTATAAATCCCCAGAACAATTGCCCACTTGTTTATGTCCAGACGTTCCCTAAATTTCTGTCATATCATCTGTACATTTCACTGCACTTATGCTGGTTCAAACACACCAAATTCAAATCCTCAAAGGTCTGGGTTACTTTACTCATCTTCTTTATCCTTAGACTCTAACACATTATCTGACACATGTTGGGTGTAGCAGGATGTTAAAATGGGACTCTTTCTGCCTCCAAAGTTTAGCAAAGTTTGAAGAGGCCAAAAATAATACAAATGATTCAGTGGAGCCTCACATCCTAAAGCAACTTTCTAATATGCAATGCATATTAAGACATTGGCATATGGCTTGCCAGAATTAACCCATCATTCCCATTTGCTGTTATTGTTGTGCAGGGATTAGGGATATTGGACAGGGAGGAAGTGGGGTTTTTTAGGGGGTGTGAATTATTGTTGGAATGCGCTGACATTTGCTCTGCCCATCTAATGGGATTGGTGCTTCTCTATCACCTCAATCAAGTAAGGCAGCTTCAAAGAAATAATTTGGAGAGGCTGTTATGAATTTCCTGAAGTTTGAAGGATGCTGAGGTCTGGGAAAAGACTTCCAAGATAAATTGAAAGCTAATACTGATTACATATGTCTGAAGCATCAAACACAGCAAGCAAGTGCTATAATGGGAGGAAGCTACATTTCTCCTGAAGGCAGGGCAAATGTATATATGTCTGAGAACCAGGTGTGATTTCTGAAGGTTGTTTTCCTATGATTATCCTAAAAGCAATGACTGTATAAAGGTTAAATGGCTTCTATCAAAGAGATAGTTTCGTGGAGCCCAAGGGCTGAAGAATGTGGTTGAAAGAGGAAAGAGAAGCAGTTCAAGGGAATTACAGGTACAGAATGCTGTCTGAAGGATCACTGAGAAACTCACATGAACCCCCATGAGAAAAAAAGCCAAAATTTTTTCTTCTGTTACCTTGAGTGTGTTGATAGCAAATTACAAATTTAGCAACCTTGCACAACAGCCAATAAATGTCAACAAGTAGGGAAGGAGTTAAAGAATGGTTCTCTAAGTTTAGTCTTGAACTAGCAGCAGCTACCTTACAGGGAACTTGTTAGAAGTAAAAATTCCAGACCCCATCAAGACTTTGAATCAGAAACTTGAGAGTGAGTCCCAACAATCTGTTTAATAATCCATCCAGGTTATTCTGATTCATGGTAACATTTGGTAACCATTGAATTAGAGGAAGTAAGATGGAAGTGTCATATCATGACACTCTTCTCCAATTTAGGCATGAGCTGTAAAAGGAAAGAAGGTACAGAATTGAACAATAGCACTTTGGGGTAGAAAAGAGCTTTGAAATTACAAAAACCAAGACTGCTTTTGGACCATAAATGGAACAAAAAAAGCTATGGACAAGGCTTGAAAGGAGAGAAAAGAATGAGTTTAGACAGCATGTTTGATTAAAAAGAAAAGAGAAAGAATAGTTGCTTTTTTATTGCTCCCTCCAGAATCAGTTCATTCACTAAACTTGTCAAAAGGGCATCAAATAAATATGTGTGTGTGTATCCAGCCAGCTGTCTAGCCAGTGAGGAAGATGGTTCATTTGTACCCGTTATCTCTGCCTTTCACTGCTTCTTCTGGCTTAAGGGAAAATTATAGAAAGTGAGGGAAAGTTTTTATTTCATGAAGGGAGAGTGTGAGGGTATGTACAAGGTAAGGGTTAAGAGCCAGTAGATATGGAGATGCCAAGCAAATTGTAGTAAGTGACAAGGTATGATGCAGAAGAAGCAGTGAAAGGGAAGGATAACAGGCACAGGTGAGCAATCTTCCTCATTGGTTAAACAGTTGGCTGGGTAAGCAAAATTTCACTGTAGTCTTTTCACAACAGCAACTAAATAACTGTTATTTATTGAAGTGTAATAAATAGTAAGCGGTTCTAGAAATTTTTTGCTTTGACTGCTCACATAAATTAATAATACATTTGAATAATTTAGCTGTTTTATCATAAAGAGATCTAATGCCACAAAATATTAGTTTATAATTCCTCTGTATAGATTTCCAAACATCTCTACGTTTCCTGACAATAGAATCTATTACTCCAATACACACTGACTTATTTCCACATTCTATTAAGATTTCATAGAAGAATTAGATTGTCATCCAATTCTGATCTACATTGCTTCTTGTTTAATATGTGGATTTTGGCAATTATATTTCTTAGTGTTGATTGGAGTAAGTGTTATGACTAGGAATTGGGCAATTAAAAATAAAAGAAATTATGTAGATATTTCAACCTTATGTTTGGAAATTTAGAAACTTATAGAATTCCTTATGATTCAGAGCTTTTATTAATTCAATAATTTACTTATTAATTTTTTAAACAACAGCTTATTATGTCAAGTTCTTTTAGCTATGGTGATGCAGTTAGACAAAGGTTGTACATACCCCTGACTTCATGGCCATGAAGGGGCACAGGCAATAAAAGAAGGAATTATCACATAGTGAGATGCATGTGGGATTTGGCTAATGCCTAGTATGCAGGAGAACACCAAAGAGTTTGGGGTAAAGATAGAGAGGAAGGTTAGAGAAGGTATGAGTCCCAGGGGATTTATAATTGCATTTGGTAGTAGTGACATGGGAACCTAGTCCTGAGGAATGGGTGTTCCCGATGGTCAGGCAGAACAAAAATGCAAAGTTCCATAAACACATGGGACAATCTAGGGGTACCTAAATCAGGTAAGGTTTTGCTGGAGTAATCATTATAAAAGTCATAGTCTATATGATATTTGTAGCGCTGAGAATGATGAGAAGTAATAGATCTGTAAACTACACTGGAGGTGCAATCAAAAGTATTTGTAGGGATGCAAGGGTAATTCAGTGGTAGAATTCTCACCTGTGATGCAGGAGACCCAGGTTCAATTCCTGGCCCATGCACTTCCCTAAAACAAACAAGAAAGCAACCAACAAACAAAAAAACAAGGAAAAATTCAACAAATGGTGCTACAATAATGGATACTCACATGGAAAATGAATGAAAGTTCACCCTTGTCATACAGCATACAAAAAAAAGTATTTGTGATTGATATTATTATTTGAGAACCCTGGTGAATGAAAGATGAAACTGAAAGACAAGCCCCTTGAGCCAACAATACTGGTTGATCTTATCCAGAAAAGACAAGAAGTTAAGCCTCAAGCCTCCTCCTGGGATTGAATGGTTTAGACCAAGATGCTATAGCTTTACTAGGGTACTGTACATCTTGAGTTAAAGAGAAGAAAGAAATTAGCAAACTTCAAATATGTGGCTTGGTCTGAGGGTAACGACCCTCTTCTCTTATGATCAATTTAACCGACTACTTAGTATACATTAAAAAAAAAAAAATAGAGAGAGAGGGAATTTTAAGAGAGGGTACAGAACATCTGGAAGGCAGAGATGTGGATGATCACCAAATCCAACTTTCTCCCTTTAAGATTACACTGCTAATATAGACCGCCCAATAGGGTAGCATGCTAGGGTCAATAGCCATCCACCTCCTGACCCCTTAGTCACACAACGAGTCAGACCCTGAACACAGCATTGACTTTTCAGCTGGGGAAGTATCTCACAAAAATTTTAGGAACTGGAGGGGTCATTGGTTCAAAAAATGGAATTCTCTTCCTTTCCCAGGCAATACAATGCTTGTCTGACCCACATAAGATAGGAGAGAGATTGAAAAATGATAGTTTTCTTTTTTCTACTCAAACAAAATGCTTTTTTTGTTATTTTACATTTAAAGCAGTTTGAGTAATGACCAAGTTCAGAAGGTAGCCATGGGGATGGATGTCTCTGATAGAACAAATATAAAGGTCATTGGGACTGAGTATGCCAAGGTACTGAGATGTCAGTAAGTGAGAGAATTTATAGGAAACATAGAGGGCAGCAGTGAGTTAGGGTAGTAGGTTGCATTGCCAGATTGCATAAGCCTCAAAAAGAACTGTTTTTTACATGCGAAAATTTGCAGTTATGGTTTGAATATGGCACGGGGGAATCAATATAACAATCTCACTTGACACTTTTGGGGTAGTGCATAAGGATAATGAAGAACTTCCTCTTGTATGATGTATAGGAAATCCGTATCCATATGTCCACTGTCAAAAGGAAGAGAATGACTCTGTAGCAGAGTTTAATTTTGGAATGGAGGCTTTAGATTTCATAGTGGGAATGTTTGAGAGCAGGAACAGGAAAAAGGAACACAGGAGAAGAGGACAGAATAAATTAAAGCTTGGTCATTGGTGGCGGATTTCAAAGATGTGAAGATAGTGGAAAGTAATTTTATATTATAGAAAGCATTTGGTAAATTACACATGCAAAGAGAATTCTATGTTGAGTTGAATATAAAGCAAATTACAGCATGTTATTATATTGAAGTTGTGAAAATGTCTGTGTTTTGTCAGCCAAGAACAGAAATTCGAAAACATTTAAAATTTTACATTAATGTCTCTGGTAAGTTTATTAGGACACTAAACTTGGAAAGAGATATTATTATAATACTATGATATCAATTTTCTTATGTAGAAATCTAATATACTGTAGTCATTAACCATATATATTCTTACAACTATCCTTACATAGATAAATAATATTTTAAGACTTGTAGAGGTCATATTTTTGACTAAGAGAATAGATAATTCTATCTATCACCATTACATTTTACCTATTTAATGCTTTTCCTTAGGCAAGCTATAAAAATGTGAATATTTTAATTAATGTTGGGATTTTGCTATGAGTATCAATTTTGTACTGTGTCAAATCAATTTCTACATTATAATGTATTCATGACTTCCCAGAAATAATTTCAGTAAGATGTTTTAAAATGTGTCATTTAAAAAAGCATATTCAAAGCATATTTTCTTTGAAAATGCAGATTGAAAGCTGTATCATGCAGTCTTTATATTGGCTTTAATATATTTTAATTTTTCCTGTTAAAAGGAGGGATTTATCATGGTAGATAAGAAGGGCTGAATGTTTAGCACTCGAAGGTGAGTCACATTTCTCCCCAAAACATTTTCACTATTTCACTATATCACCAAAGTAGCAGCCAGGTACTGGCACCCAGGTTCTTTTCTATATATTCAGTAAATGATTGTCAGTGAACTTGTTGTCTGCATTGACTTACAGGCCAGGTTAAGCCAGGGTTATGATTTTTGCAGAACTAGGATTCATTTATACACATATATTTTTGGGATAAAATGATTTTTTCTCTTAGTTCATTCAAAACCTCAGGAACTTCAAACTTCCAGGTAATTGGTTCTATGTATCCAGGGACAGCTGGGGAAATTGAACTGTGCTCTATCCTGATAGAATTTATACTTGAGATTTTTGGTTAATTTCTTCCCAATTAAATTACATTGAATGCAGGGTAGATATTCTAACTGGTTCCCAGATAGACATTGAGACTTAAAGTAATTAACAACCTGCCTCAATACCACCTATCATACACACTATATACAGAAAACAAAATAACCCTTTCAGCACTCTTAATACTTCATCATTACCAAGGAGCAAATGAAACTGAATGGATGTGTCTTCTTGTAACACATTTCTAAATTTAGAATTTGTTCAATTTTTAAATGTAGTTAAATATTCTTTTACTGTTAATTCAAAATAATTAACAACTTTTTCTGTTATTCAACCACATTGTAATAAAACATTAACCGTATATTTAGAAATATACAGTTTCATTTATCACAAAATATCCAAGCTGCTTTTCTAAGAGCCCTGGTATGTTCTCCTCTCTAAATTAGAGATTAAAGGGGTGATAATTGCAATTGATCAAAAGGAAAATTTAAAAACATGAAAATAGGGATTGGAAAGGCAGTGTGCTAGTCAGGGTTCTCTAGATAAATAGAACTAGCAGAAGAGATCTGTAAATATGAGATTTATAAAAGCATCGCACACAACCATGGGGATGCAAGAGTATGAAGTTGGTAGGGCAGGCCATGAGGCTGGCAACTCTGAAGAAGGCCTCAAGGCTGGCAAACTCCACAGATCAGACTGGTCAGCTGAAGAGGAAGTGAAAATTCTCTTTTCTCCCTTAAAAGTCTTCAACTGATTGGATCGAGCCCAACTGATTGTATTCTCTTGCTTGCAAAAGTTGATCATAGATGCAATCAACCACAGATGCAATCAACTGACTGATGATTTACTAAACCAGCCTTCTGGTTTATCAACCAGCATTGAAATATCCTTGCAGTAATGATTAGGGCAGTGCTTGCCTCACCAGACAACCAGGCACCATCACCTGGCCAGGTTGACACCTGAACCCAGTCATCACAGGCAGGAACACCCAAAATTACACCCCAAATTACAGCAATAAATAAATCATTAACATTTTCTTTGGAGAATATTATAGCTTTTGACTTAACTAAAGGCCTTGCATTTCTGAGTAGCTCTAATTTAGTCAATGTCCTGAGAAAGAACTCAGCCTATCATACCCATCTTACGTGCAGGAACTAGGATTTGTGAATGTTTGCTTTATCAATATCAAGTTGAGTAAGAGAGGACATCTCAAGGTAAATGAGCCTGGACAGGTAGTAAAGACACACACAATTTATTTTATTGTTTATTTTGTGTTATTTTATTGATACACCACATACACATACACACCCTTTCCCCTATATGTCCCCTTCCAAAAATGTACTTGCCTATAAAACTGGCCTACATGCAATTGAAAGCAAATTCACTGACTTGTCAAAGAGAGGCAATCTAAATAAGGTCTAACTAAAGTCTACAGAGGCAATGACAAAGAACATCAGATCTTCAAATCTAGTCTCTTTTTTTTAGGGAGTGTTATGGGTTTATGGGGGATTTAGTGACAACAAAAGTTTTTTCCCAAATCATATGTAGTGGAAATGAAGAGAAGAGATTAAACTTCTTGTCTGAGTCTTAAGTCTCATGTCATCCAAGAACCTGATTTTCTAGTCTCTTAGTCACAACTGATGATCTTAGTCACAACTCATGGCAACCCCAGGCCATTGCTCTTTCAAAGAATAGTGGAAAAGAAAATGGAATGATTGACGTTTTTGCCTAATCAGAGAATTTTTATTTTGTTCTTAGAGTTTCCTGTTAATAAAGCTGTAATATCCCAGTTGTTCTCTTATCACTG
Organism: Tamandua tetradactyla; assembly: GCF_023851605.1. Taxonomy (NCBI): domain Eukaryota; kingdom Metazoa; phylum Chordata; class Mammalia; order Pilosa; family Myrmecophagidae; genus Tamandua; species Tamandua tetradactyla. Next base: position 29,432,947 of record NC_135350.1, read on the forward strand.
TAGTCTGTATGCTGGCAGGGTCATCTGTTACTTGCATAAGAGATCTACTGTTCTTTAGCTAGCTGATACTGAGTTATTCCCTTGAATTCTCTGGTTGGTGGTGAGGAATTAGTGTGACATGCAAAGACTCTTGAGGAATATTAGCCTGCTAATATAATTTAAATATTCCTTCAGAGGCAGCTCTAGCCTTATTTATAAATACCAAGTTTACCAAATATCGTAGATTGGCTGGCATTCACAACTTTACAGCCAGATGAAATGAGATAACCCAGGGTCTCTGTTGGCTATCTTAGATTACTTGGTTAAGTTAATTATCCAAGATTAGTGGTGATCAGAATCTGTTTCTCAAAATGTGTCTAAATGTTTCTGGATAAAACTCTTTTAAAATTTCTGATTCTACTTTATCAATTCTAGATTTCCTTAAGTTTGTATTTGTGTCACCTTGTAAATAATAATGAGGAATATAGGATGAGGAGAGCAGTTAACTTTCTTTCTAAAAGGGTTCATGTCATCTTAGCTAAAGAAGGCACAAGAGAGAAAATTCTCAAGAGTTTTGAGAATTTGGAATTCTCCAAACACTTTTAATCCTTCCAAATATTATGATCAACCTTAAAATTTTCACCTAGAAACCAGGTGTCAATAAAATCCAACAACCTCTACAATCAGTCTTTTATATTACTTTCAGCAACAAAAGATGCAAGAAGTAAAATGTTTTTTTTTTATTGTGGTCCAATAAAGGGCCTAAAAGATAAAATTTCAAATTTTTGTTTGTTTTCCTTTTTTTAAAAAATACTCAATGCTTTGAAAGCCACAATCTTTAATTTGTAAAAGCATTTCCCACCCCCTTTAAATTGATCTATCTGAGCAGCTACATAGTCTCCCAAATATTACCTAAAGGGACATTATACTAGAGGGCACATGAATTTATTTAACTTTGTTGGACTGAGAGACATGAACTAAATCTGTCTCATCCAGTATATGAATAGAGACATTAATTCTATTACACAATCTGAGCTTGAAAATTAATTCCAAATCCCCCACTTTGCCTGAAAGTCTTCATTTCTTCATCTCTTTCATAGGTATCAATTTTTGTTTCACTTAGGATACTTCAGTTACCATTAACAAACTCCAATTTTGACTTATTTAAGCAATAGAATAAGGTAAAATAAGATATATTTTAAGTACTCCACAGCTAGAACACCAAAACAGTTGTGATATATTAAGGCCCAAAGAATGATAGAAATCAGGGCAACTGCACCTATGTATCCACAGTGGGAACTTTGGGGGTGTCTCTTTAGGATGATAGAGCAAGCAGTTTAATTCCAACCACTCTCATACCTATGCATATCTCAAAAAAGAAATTCTGAATTGGGTCATGGCCTTCTCTAGGAGATCAGGGACTAAACCTTGCTTTCCAGGCTCCTCAAAACTATGGAGGATAGAAGAAGGCCATTCCTAAAAGGAAGGGCTAAGAGAAAGACAAAAGAAAATCAATTAATTTTTCAGAAATATTTACTTTTTCCTTTTTGGAGATTTCTTTTTTTACCCGATGAGAACTTTCCTAAGATGTAATGTTCAAATTAATTATGGGATCCATTTTATCCCACAAAAAGAAATGTTTATAAGACAGAAAAAACAGAGTTTGGTGAAATGGAAACTAACACAAATTTCACCTTCCTTTACATCAACTATTATAATAAGAATAAAATAAGATTTGTTAAGTGTTATGAGTTGTGTTAAGTTCATTATTTGAATTTCTCATTTGATCCTAAGAGCTGCATTAGCTGCGTGCAATTGTCATTCCCATTAAGTATCTTGTTGAAAGTTACATAGCTGGGTAGTGATAGCATTAAGAGTGGAAGCTCCATTTTGTCTGAATTATGCGCCAGGACTTTAAGAGCCATGCTGTATTTCCTCATTAGAGATAGTCATTGATATGAAATTCTTGAAACAGAAAAGTTTTAAATGACTAGGAATATCAAAAGCTAAACTAAGAAATGTCATGTTTGTCTAGAAATTTGAGTTCTTGAAGGTTGTTCTGTATAGAAATTATGCTTATCACTTATCCAGTGTTTAACGTTTAAGCCTCTTTTAGGGTCACAACTATTTCTAATGTATTAGAAGCATGATTTTTAGCTGAGGTCTAGCTCCTCTTTTGCCATATTTATGTACTACTTTCTGTAGAAATACGTATGCTAACAAAATATGGACACCTAGATGTTCCCCAGACATTTCAAGTCCAATATACATCCCAAATAGAACTTATTTTCTTCCTTATCAGTCATTTATCCAAATGAACTTTCTACCCTTTTTAGTTAAGCATAACTCTGTTCATTTAGACTTCCAAGTCAAAAATCTTACAATTATGAACTTTTTTTCTCTGAAACCTTCTTCTCTAATCAGACAACAAATCAATCCAAACCTATCAGAAATAGCCCAAATTTACCAATTTCTTTTGATCGTTCTGACTACTCTTTTTGGTCCAAGTCCTTCATATCTTTCAACTGCAACAGCCTTATAAATGCTCTTGTCAACACCACTTTTAGCAATATACAGACATATTGATAAAAAGAACACATATATATTCTCACTGTCACCAGATTTATCTTCCTAAAAAAATCTCATCACATTTCTTACTGACTAAAAGAACTCTGTTGGCTCACCACTGCCTTCATTATAAAAGCAAATACTGCTATATGATACAGAATGCATACAACCTGGCATGTAGTTTAGTCTTAATTTACATCCTCAAACTTATAGTCAATTTTATCATCCCTACCATATACACAAACTTCTGTTTTAGATACACTGACACTTTAATTTGTTCTCAATGGGAGTTCAGATTTAATTTTTGATAAATTACTTTACCCAGAGGCATTTCTTCTACTACTGATATTCTTTCCTCTGCTCTTTACCTGTGATTTCTTGTTCATTATACAAAACACAACACGCGTTATTTCTTCTGTCAAGTGTTACCTGACTATCTCTCGGTGCTTACGTGGAGTGCTTACACTTATCCTAAGTTCATCTGCAAACTCTGGAAAATACAAACTGCAAAAATGTAATATGAACTTCTTATTACCATCCTCATTAAAATTAGCATTGGATCATAGTGTAATTATTGATTATGTGACTATCACCTTGAACAATTTCTGAGTTTCCCAAGAGCTAGGAGCAAATTTAATTCACCTTGGTATCCTTCCTTCTGAGCGTTGGACATGGCTTACATTTGATGTTCAGTAAGGTATTAATTGAATAGATTAATAACCGAATCTTCTAAAAATGAAATGTCATACCTATCAACCACAAAGAATTCTGAATCATGATTCTATACTACTTCACCACCCTTTCAAAGTGTAGGAAAAATATTATTTATTTTCATAGACCCTAGGGAAAGGATTGAATTGTCCTTGGAGTTACGTGATCATTGTCTACATCTTTTGTACTTGTATTAAGGAAATCTATAACTTTGTCATGCAATGTGAAGATGATCTTTGGCTTATCCTCAGAAAACAGTGAACTACTTCAAAACATCATGCTCAGATGATAGTCATACTGAAATCTTGTCTTAGTCATTATGATAAAAATGTATGTGAGGGCGGGCCACGGTGGCTCAGCAGGCAAGAATGCTTGCCTGCCACGCCAGAGGACCCAGGTTCGTTTCCCGGTCCCTGCCCACGTAAAAAAAAAAAAAAATGTATGTGAAGTATTTTTGTAAAGGACATCTTCAGCTGATCAAGTATACTCTGATATACATTTAAGCTTTCATTTTTACTAGAATGAAAGGAAATGTCTAATTAAAAAAGATCTCACTAAAGCTAGGGCCAGTGGCGGGTACAATGTGTTCTCAGTGAAGAAATCGCAGGTTTCTCAATCAACTTGCACTTTGAGACCTATACACATAAACCAGAAATGAAAAATTTCCAATGTGATTTCAAAGTAGTTCATTTGTTTTTTCAAAAAGTATTTTTTACATGTAGAAACTTTAAGAAAGATTAACCTTCAAGCTCAAAAGCCTAATGCAGACAAATGAGTAATAAGGTTCAGATCTCTTTAATTTTCCACAAATCCAAAAATTGTAAAAGACAAAAGGAAGTCAAGCAAAGTGTGTGATTGGATCCTTGAGAAGACTGTGTTCTTCTTCGGGATGTGAACTCAGCACTGTAGATATTCACAACTGGTTACACAGTATTGTGTGAGACATCTCTGTGGTACATGGCAGTGCCTCCACTCATTTACTCATTCAGCGAATATTATCTGACTCTATTCTAAATATTGAGGGGCTGGTAGTGTTAACAAAACCCTTGTTCTCAAAAAGTTTACTTTCTACTGGAGGAGAAAGGCAGGAAAACACAAACGAATGGAGTACAATATAGCGACAGGTAGTGAAAAATAGGTGGACAGATCATATTTTAGAGTGGCCAGGGAATGGCTCTGAGGAAAAGTCATTTGAGCAAAGACAGTAATTTAGTAGGAAGGAAGGTCATATGAAGATCTTTGGAAAGCAGAGACAACAGCATTTGCAAATGACATGGTGTAGATAAAGGTTTAGTGGATTCAAGAAGAAGCAAGAGGGCAAGTGAAAGAAAACTAAAAGTAAGTGAAACCATCAAAAAAGTTGGCAAAGGCAATATCCTTTCAGATATTCTAGATTGTCAAATTTATTTCAATTTGATAGGGAGCTAATGGATGGTTTTGGGCAGGAAAGCAAGATAAGATTTGCAATCTATGAAACTCATCTTTGTCATTGAGTTTGGTGGTCAAGAGTGGAATTTACGTGACTAACAGGCCTTCACTGTCCTCGAGGGGACAAGTGGCCCAGACCATGGGGTTAGTTGTGTACATTCTGAGAAGAGGAGATACTTGAGATATATTTTTAAGGCATTGCTGATGAGACTGATGGAATGGAGGTAGAGTACTGTGGAAAAAGAAGAGTCCAGGATGACTTCTAGGTTTTGGCTGCAGAAACTGGATGAATGGCATTGATATTACTGAGGAGAAAAGCCAGGGGAAAAGAATACTTGGGAAAAGGGTGAGAGTAATTACACGAGGGACAAAAGAGTTCTGTTTTGGAAAAGTCCAGTAGAAGGGTCCATTAGACCATTGGATATATGAGTCTAAAGCTCGGGGACAAAATTAGGGTTGGAGACAAACATTTGAAACATATCAAATAAATATGTGGAACTTGTGGTAGCGGACAGTCCTAGCATGGTGTGCTACCTTTCCCTGGGTCCCAAAAATACATCATATGTACAAGACCAGGTATGTCAGCCTGGCAGGATAAATCACAATTCTCTAGTAGCAAAAGTGACTGACAGTATATTCCTTCTCCTATTGTCCAGGGCAAATATAGATACATTTATTGGAGAACATTTGATACTGGGTGGATATGTTTTATGACATCCAGATCAAAGGCTGGTGGTATATCTGTCTCTGGGAGGGAGAGAGCAGGAATCCTTCACTATGGTACACAAACACAAGAGGAGACACTACATGTAGAATATCTCCCTCTGTGGCCTACAGGTTGTGGCTGCTGGCTATGGAGAACCAACACCTACTAGTGAAGATGTCTTTCCACTGTCTCTTCTCCATGTGAGTGAAAAATCTTATCATCAGAACCTGTGTAAGTCATGGTGTTGTTGGAGACCCCAACAACTGCATTACGAGAAGCTGACATCTCTTCAGGTGTCTCTCTTTCTACAGACAGGTTGGCATAGTGGTCTAAAAAAACATCCACATCAGGAAGAAGTATAGTGGTTTGAAGATGAATATGGCCCAGTAAAACATGTTATTAAATTTAATCCATTCCTGTGGATGTAAAACCATTGTAAGCAGGACCTTTTGATGAGGTTATTTCAGTTACGGTGTGTCCCATCTCAATGAGGACTGGTCTTGATCCTACTACTGGAGTTCTTTATAAACAGAATGAAACTCAGACAAAGAGATTTAAAGTCATGGAAGGAAAAAGGTGAAATCAACAAAACTTGGAAGAGAAGACAGAGCGAGACCTTGCCATGTGACAGAGTTGCCAAGGATTCCTGACAGCCAGTCTTTGGGAAGAAAGTATCGTTTTGATGATGCCTTGATTTGGACATTTTCCAAGTGTCGAAACCATGAACAAGTAAATTACCATTATTTAACCTGATTCATTTCATGGAACTTGCTTTGAGTAGCTTAGGAAACTAAAACAGGGAAGCATAAAAGATTGTCAGTACAATCACCTCAGTGTGGTGCCAACTCCCCATGGGGTGAAGGGCTTACTTGGGGTGATGGCCTCACTCTGGCCACATGGGGATAAGCAGGATGTAAAAAGTCTCCCTGTTAACAGGAATAAATTGGTGTGATAGACAAGGGTAGAGGTGAATGGGGTAGGTCCCAGGAAGAATAAGGAAACTATACCTGGACTCCTGGTCATCTGCATGATCTCCTGCCACTCATTGGCCTCCATGGTCTCTTAAGGGTTGCAGATTATTCCAAAGTAGAGTCTGAGGTAACTGTGCAGGAAGTCCCACCCAGTAAAGGGATATTTACAGGCCCCAGCTTAGACCTGTTTTCACACAAAACAAAACCACCGCTGTCATTGCTGAAAGATGTATTGTGGAAATGAGGTCTTTTCTTGAGAGTGAAATATGGAACTCAAAAAATAGGTATGATCAGAAGCTAAGGTAGGGTCATGCAGCTTAGTTGGTGCATGTGTTTGATGTGTTTGATGAGGGAACAGTTTTTGGATGTCCAGGTCTGAGTGGTGCAGTGTGGGAAAGTTAATGATGGATCCTCTTCTAAAAGGCATTTTTGCCTTCATCAAACAGGACAACCAACATGATAGAGATATAAACAAGTCCATGTAGCTTTTAGTCAGGGTTGCTGGGAGCATGAGAGTAGCATTCCCAAAAGTAAAACCCCGTGCATTATAGGTATTGACATTTTGGCTGCCTGCAGTATGGAACACTACCATTGCCTGATAGGGTGTTCCCCATCAAGATGAGAAATTCACAACATTATTGTGGGATATTGTCCACAACTGCCTGACACTGGAGTTGTGGAGACCTTACTGGGCTGTTCAAGAGAAACCATACCACCTACTAAACAGGGAAAAGGAATTTATTTTGTTGACTCAGGACTTGCTCAGGGAGGAATATTGAGAATCACCTTGTAACAGTTTAACAGCCCAGTGTGGCTGCTAAAAACAACCTCAGGAGCTTAGAGATTGACACTAGTTCACCACAGATCAAATACTGAGGTCCTTATATTATCTGATATCATTGCTATCACCAAAGTGGTGGCAGCCCCCACAGAACACTGATATGCTGTTATTGACATAGCTATTGCCTTTTTCTCCATCTATCTGCTGGTTAGGGACCAACATCAATTTGCATTTCTGCTAAATGGCCTCCAGTGTGCATTTACTGTGCTACAGCAAGGGTATTATAACTCCTTTGACATTTATCACCAGTGGGTAGGGCTAGACTAGGAACAAGTCCAAATATCACTAGAAATACTGGTCATCCACTATATGGATGACATCCTCATGCAGTTCCCCACTAAGGAGCAGTCTGAGCACTCCCTAAAAACAGTCATAAATATTTTGACAATGGTAGTTTGGGCTATCAAGCCTGACAAGGTCCAGGTATTTAGAGGAGCATAACAAAGTCAAAATAAGTTATGTCTCACTGGCAGCTTCTACTACCAAGAAAGATGCTCAACAGCTGAAAGAATATTTTGCCTACTAGAGACAATATATGTCGCATCTGAGCATTCTTTTGGCCCTTCTTGTTAAGATCACTCACAAGGTTTTCACCTTTGAATGGGGCCCCAAACAGTAGCAGGCTCTAGGGGCTGTTCAGTGTGCTTTGGTATAAAGTCTGCCGCTAGGGTCAATTGACTCTCCAGCACAATGGAACTACAAGTCTCAACAATTTCTTCCCATGTGTGCTGGAACCTATGGCAATAAGAAACTGCCATTGAAATCTGCTTCTTCCTTGGGTTTAGGACATGCGGATTACCTAAGGTACAATTTCTTCCAACAGCAGCTTATGGCCTGTTGTTGTGCCTTAGAGGAGACTGAGTATCTAGCCACTGATGTATCATATGTTACTCTGAGAACAGAACTGTCCATCCTCACATGGGGACTCACAAATCTTATTAATAAAGAAAAATAGGCTCAGCAAAGATCCATAGGTAAATGGAAATACTGTATCCAAGCATAAGCCCCACTGGTTCTTAGGGAGTTGGCCAACCCCATGAACAAAGATTGCCAGATGGGGTGACCCCCAGGAGCTGTTCCTGCCCCTCTCTTGGCTAAGTGGGGTCTCTGAGTCAAAGATTATATAGCTGATAATATGACTTGGTTCACAGATGGATCTGCAAATTTGGCCAACTAACCCAGGAGTAGCCACCCGTTGACTGAGACTAGACAAGGTTGTTCTTCCCAATGGGCTGAACTCTGCAGTGATGATAGCTATGCAAGCTGCTCCAACCACAACTTTTTTGCTACATATTTATGGATTCATGTGCCATTGCAAATAGGCTAATCATATGGTTCTGTGACTGGAAAATCAATGATTGGGCAATTATAGACTCCCCCATATGGGAACAGGGAATGTGGCAATAACTTGCAACATGAGGAGGAGATCTATTTCTGACCTATATTGAAGTCTATGGCAAAAGGCCATTTGAAGCAGACTATGAACGGAATTCCTGTGCTGACCTAGCATGTGCCCAACAGGTTGCCACTGTTGCCGCTGGATCCACCACCAAACAGAACACAGAAGCTCACCTTAGATCTAAGAATGGGCCAAATCATGAGGCCTCACCTTAGAAGAAACAGAAGCCAAAGATACAGCAAAGTCATGTGACTCCTGCCAAAATGGACCGAGGCCATGCAATGTGGTGAACTCGGCCAAATCAAGCAGGGCTTGGGCCCCATACTAGTGTGGAAGCTCAGCTGCACAGAACTTCTGCACCCTGGTTGTGAGTTTCAGTGGTGGCTTGTCATAGACACATATTCCAGGTATGGGACAACAGTTTCTATATGTCATGTGAATGTCGGGACCACCATTGCAGTCTTGGATAAATACTTGTGCCATGAGTTTGGATTCCCAATCTGACTCCACTTAGATAAAGGTACCTCATTTACTATACAAGTGCCCCAGCAATAGGCACACCCCTATAATATAAGATGGACTTATACAGTTGCCTCAATAGATGACAACCAAAGAGCCCCAATCTCAATATACTCAACTGCTCTTTTCTCTTGTTGTCACTGGAGCACACTCCACAGAGGTAGTTTGTGGTTTGGGCTGAAGTGATATTGTCACAAAAGGCCCCCTAATTCCAAACCAGAGATGGTATTACCCTCAGATGCCTCCCTCTTGTGGGACTCCACAGGAATAAGAGAAAGCGTAATAGAACATTGTATTAGTTAGGGTTCTCTAGAGAAACAGAATCAACAGGGAACACTTGCAAATATAAAATTTATGAAAGTGTCTCACGTGACCGTAGGAATGCAGAGTCCAAAATCCACAGGGCAGGCTGCGAAGCCGATGACTCCAATGGATGGCCTGGATGAACTCCACAGGAGAGGATCACCAGCCAAAGCAGGAATGCAACCTGTCTCCTCTGAGTCCTTCTTAAAAGGCTTCTCATGATTGGATTTAGCATCACTAATTGCAGAAGACACTCCCCTTTGGCTGATTACAAATGGAATCAGCTGTGGATGTAGCTGACATGATCATGACCTAATCCTATGAAATGTCCTCATTGCAACAGACAGGCCAGCGCTTGCCCAATCAGATGAACAGGTACCACAACTTGGCCAAGTTGACACCTGTCCCTAACCATGACAGTCCACCCCTTGTCAACTTGGCACATATATAGACCTTAGACCTTAGACCATACTTAATTTCCAAATGAAAACAAATAAGCACACATTTTTTCTTTTACCTGACAATACTCAACTGTCCTGCATATAACTGGAAACACATTAAATCTCTCCAGAATAGCATGCAAATCCTTGGGCAACATTCATTCTTAAACTTGATATCTTACAACTTAAATAGTATAACACAAACAAAACAGCATTACAGTCCTCGTTTCGGTAACTGATCACGTGGTCGAAGTTCATATTTATCACTACCTTCTTCCACTACCCATTCCATGTTCCCTTTCCCCTCAGCAAGCACTTCAGCTGGCCGTGGTTCTTTGCCTGGTGGGGTGACCCAAACCTTCATTCCTGAAGTCTCAGAGCCATTAGTGGTCCTGCCTGGATTGTGTTGTTGCAGTTTTCCATTGATTTTAATCACAGGGCATGGTAGTACTAATAGACGCCCTAGGGGATCTCCTATATTCCAAGAAAACTCTTCTTTACCTCCATTATGTAGCTGCAGTCCTACTTCCTTCTGATAGTCAGGGTCAATTACCCCAGACAATAATGTAATCCCCTTCTTGGTGTGTTGATCCAGAGGCATAAGTAGCCCAAAGTGGCCAGGTGGCAATCTTAACTTCCAGTTCAGTGGTATCACTGTTGTTTCTCCTGGAGAAAGCACACCCCATTTTGGAACTAAAACCTGTAGACCTGCAGAACTCAGGGTAGCAGGGACAGGAAGCAAAAATTTTCCTAGTGGATCACTAGGAGTAATAGTGAGTGGCACCACACCCATTTCCACCCCTTGGTTCCTGGACCCATGGATCCTGGCTATGGGAGAAACAGCACCATACAGCGGACGCTGATTCAGAGCATACACAGCTTCCTGGAGAACATTACCCCAGCCTTTCAAGTTTTTGCCACCTAGTTGGCACCGTAATTGAGTTTTCAAAAGGCCATTCCACCATTCTATCAATCCAGCTGCTTCTGGATGATGGGGAACATGGTAAGACCAGAGAATTCCATGAGCATGTGCCCATTCCTGCACTTCATTTGCTGTGAAGTGTGTTCCTTGATCCGAAGCAATGTTATGTGGAATACCATGACGATGGATAAGGCATTCTGTAAGCCCACGGATAGTAGTTTTGGCAGAAGCATTGCGTGCAGGGAAAGCAAACCCATATCCAGAGTATGTGTCTATTCCAGTTAGAACAAATCACTGCCCCTTCCATGAAGGGAGTGGTCCAATGTAATCAACCTGCCACCATGTAGCTGGCTGGTCACCTCGGGGAATGGTGCCATATCGGGGGCTGAGTGTGGGTCTCTGCTACTGGCAGATTGGGCACTCAGCAGTGGCTGTAGCCAGGTCAGCCTTGGTGAGTGGAAGTCCATGTTGCTGAGCCCATGCATAACCTCCATCCCTACCACCATGACCACTTTGTTCATGAGCCCATTGGGCAATAACAGGAGTTGCTGGGGAAAGAGGCTGACTGGTATCCATAGAACGGGTCATCTTATCCACTTGATTATTAAAATCTTCCTCTGCTGAAGTCACCCTCTGGTGTGCATTCACATGGGACACAAATATCTTCATGTTTTTAGCCCACTCAGAAAGGTCTATCCGCATACTTCTTCCCCAGACCTCTTTGCCACCAATTTTCCAATTATGATCTTTCCAAGTTCCTGACCATCCAGCCAAACCATTAGCAACAGCCCATGAGTCAGTATACAAACGCACCTCTGGTCAGTTTTCCTTCCAAGCAAAATGAACAACCAGGTGCACTGCTCGAAGTTCTGCCCACTGGGAGGATTTCCCCTCACCACTATCCTTCAAGGATACCCCAGAAAGGGGTTGTAATCCTGCAGCTGTCCACTTTCGGGTGATACCTGCATATCATGCTGAACCATCTGTAAACCAGGCCTGAGTTTTCTCTTCCTCAGTCAATTCACTGTAAGGAACTCCCCAAGAGGCCATAGCTCTGGTCTGGGAAAGAGAAGGTAATGTGGCAGCAGGAGTGGAAACCATGGGTATCTTGCCACTTCTTCATGTAACTTACTTGTGCCTTCAGGACCTGCTCTGGCTCTATCTCGTATATACCATTTCCACTTTACAATAGAGTGCTGCTGTGCACACCCAACTTTATGGCTTGGTGGGTCAGACAACACCCAGCTCATGATAGACAACTCAGGTCTCATGGTAACTTGGTGGCCCATGGTTAAACGTTCAGTCTCTAGTAAGGCCCAGTAGCAGGCCAAAAGCTGTTTCTCAAAAGGAGAGTAGTTATCTGCAGCAGATGGTAAGGCTTTGCTCCAAAATCCTAAGGGTCTGCGTTGTGATTCTCCTACTGGGGCCTGCCAAAGGCTCCAGACAGCATCTCTATTTGCCACTGACACTTCCAGCACCATTGGATCTGCTGGATCATATGGCCCAAGTAGCAGAGCAGCTTGCACAGCAGCCTGTACCTGTCGCAGAGCCTCCTCTTGTTCAGGTCCCCACTCAAAATTAGCAGCTTTTCTGGTCATCGATAAATGGGCCAGAGTAGCACACCCAAATGAGGAATATGTTGTCGCCAAAATCCAAAAAGACCAACTAGGCGTTGTGCCTCTTTTTTGGATGTGGGAGGGGCCAGATGCAGCAATTTATCCTTCACCTTAGAAGGGATATCTCGACATGCCCCACACCACTGGACACCTAGAAATTTTACTGAGGTGGAAGGCCCCTGTATTTTTGTTGGATTTATCTCCCATCCTCTGACACGCAAATGCCTTACCAGTAAATCTAGAGTAGTTGCTACTTCTTGCTCACTAGGTCCAATCAACATGATATCATCAATATAATGGACCAGTGTGATGTCTTGTGGGAGGTAGAAACGATCAAGGTCTCTGCGAACAAGATTATGACATAGGGCTGGAGAGTTGATATACCCCTGAGGTAGAACAGTGAAAGTATATTGCTGACCTTGCCAGCTGAAAGCAAACTGTTTCTGGTGGTCCTTACTAATAGCTATTGAGAAAAAAAGCATTTGCCAGATCAATAGCTGCATACCAGGTACCAGGGGATGTATTGATTTGCTCAAGCAATGATACTACATCTGGAACAGCAGCTGCAATTGGAGTTACCACCTGGTTGAGTTTACGATAATCCACTGTCATTCTCCAAGACCCATCTGTTTTCTGCACAGGCCAAATAGGAGAGTTGAATGGGGATGTGGTGGGAATCACCACCCCTGCATCTTTCAAGTCCTTAAGAGTGGCAGTAATCTCTGCAATCCCTCCAGGAATACGGTATTGCTTTTGATTTACTATTTTGCTTGGTAGGGGCAGTTCTAGTGGTTTCCACTTGGCCTTTCCCACCATAATAGCCCTCACTGCATGAGTTAGAGAACCAACATGGGGATTCTTCCAGTTGCTCAGTATGTCTATGCCAATTATACATTCCGGAACTGGGGAAATAACTACAGGATGGGTCCAGCGGCCCACTGGACCCACTGTGAGACGGACCTGAGCTAAAACTCTATTGATCACCTGACCTCCATAAGCCCCCACTCTGACTGGTGGTCCAGAGTGACGTTTTGGGTCCCCTGGAATTAATGTCACTTCTGAACCAGTGTCTAATAATCCCCGAAATATGTGATCATTTCCTTTTCCCCAATGCACAGTTACCCTGGTAAAAGGCCGTCGGTCTCCTTGGGGAAGACTTAGAGGAAGGTCAACAGTATAAATTTGTGGCAGTGTAACAGGTTTCTTCCCCATAGGGACCTGGCCTCCCCTTCATTCAAGGGGCTCAGGGTCTGTAAACTGTTTCAAGTCTGGAAATTGATTAAGGGGCCGTGACTCTGTGTTTTTGTAATTCAGGTTAGACTTCTGTTCCCTTGATCTAGAACTCTTTTATTTATACAGCTCCAACAAGAATTTAGTAGACTGCCCTTCTATTGTATTTCTAGGCACCCCATGATTTACTAGCCAATGCCACAAATCTCTGCGTGTCATATAATGTTGATGCCTCCTTTGAGTTTGTTGTCTATTATAATACCCGCGTCTACTCTGTCTTTGGTGATTAAGTGCTGCCACCTGGCTTCTGCCAACTCAGGATCCTGTCATCCCCATTGCGTTTAAGGATTCCAGCTCAGTGACAGCAGTTCCTACAGTAATATCTGACCCACAGAGAAGTGCAACCACAGAGCTCTTGAGGGATGATGGTGCTAGTCTCACAAACTTATTTCTCACTGTTCTGGTAAAAGGTGCATCCTCTGGACATTCCTGGGGTGTAAGAGCAGGCTTTGCATGATAAATCCACTCTAACATCCCAATCTCTCTAAGCCTCTGGATCCCCTCATCTACATTATACCAGGGCAGTTCTGGCATTTCAACCTCAGGTAATGTTGGCCACCTTTTGATCCATGTTTCAACCAACCACCCAACCAAGCTGTTAACACCTTTTCTAACTGCTCTAGCTATAACATTGAATGCAGAATCTCTGCTTAGTGGGCCCATATCAATAAATTCAGCCTGATCCAGCCTTATATTCCTCCCACCATTATCCCACACTCTTAAAATCCATTGCCACACATATTCCCCTGATTTCTGTCTATATAAATTGGAAAACTCACACAGTTCTTTTGGAGTATAATGTACCTCCTCATGTGTGGTACTTTGTACCTCACCTTTAGGGACCTGTTGGGACTTTAATCTAGTTATAGGTCTAGAAGAAATGAGGGGCGGTGGGGGTGGGTCATGAAAAGAATTAGAAATATCTTCCAAGCCATTTGCTTCAGAGCTTTCATTTGCAGTTTCATTTGGTGAAACAGGATTAATAACTCTAAGGCTAATCCCTTCAGGAGGAGGTTGGGTGGCCAATTCCTCAAGGCAGGCTGAAAGTGGGGCGGCTATGTCCTCAGGGCAGACTATTACAGGGTTATCTAAAGAAGGCTCAGCATGGTCTAGGGTTTCAACCTCACCCCCAACATCATTATCAATCCATATGTCACCATCCCATTTTTCAGGGTCCCACTCCTTTCCAATCAATGCCCTCACTTTAACGGCAGACACCATGCAAGACTGAGATTTCAGTTTACGTTGTAAAGTTGCTACTCTAACAATAAGATTCTGAGTCTGATTTTCAGAGATCTCAAGTCTACGGCTACAGGAAATAAAATTTTCCTTCAGGATACTCATAGAAACCTCTACATCTTTCAGACGGCACTTAAGCTTCTTGTTTGAAGCCTTAAGCCCATCCCTTTCACCCTTTAATGTAGACAGTGTATCTAACAACAACCAACCAACATCTCTATAACTCTTATTTCTACAAAACTCTGTAAAGGTGTCAAAAACGTTATCCCCCAGAGTCTGGCTTCGTACAAGCGAAGCATTAGGAGAATCGAATGATGATATTTTGACTATCTCCTTTGCCAACTCAGTCCATGGATTGGGAGTGTCATTCTGATTATGGGAATCAGAGTCCTTAGTGTCTCTGAGCCCAGTCAGAGTAGAAAACCATTCATAAAAACCCATTTTTAAGATTCTGTTCCTTAAGAACCACTCCTGGTACGAAGATGTATTAGTTAGGGTTCTCTAGAGAAACAGAATCAACAGGGAACACTTGCAAATATAAAATTTATGAAAATGTCTCACGTGACCTTAGGAACGCTGAGTCCAAAATCCACAGGGCAGGCTGCGAAGCCGATGACTCCAATGGATGGCCTGGATGAACTCCACAGGAGAGGCTCACCAGCCAAA
The DNA here is from genome assembly GCF_023851605.1 of Tamandua tetradactyla. Taxonomy (NCBI): domain Eukaryota; kingdom Metazoa; phylum Chordata; class Mammalia; order Pilosa; family Myrmecophagidae; genus Tamandua; species Tamandua tetradactyla. The sequence goes on from NC_135350.1 coordinate 29,448,545, forward strand.
GCAGGAATGCCACCTGTCTCCTCTGAGTCCTCCTTAAAAGGCTTCCCATGATTGGATTTAGCATCACTAATTGCAGAAGACACTCCCCTTTGGCTGATTACAAATGGAATCAGCTGTGGATGTAGCTGACGTGATCATGACCTAATCCTATGAAATGTCCTCATTGCAACAGACAGGCCAGTGCTTGCCCAATCAGATGAACAGGTACCACAACTTGGCCAAGTTGACACCTGTCCCTAACCATGACAAATTGGAAGCAGGAGGATTCCTTTGGTCACATGTGTACTCCCAATCTTTTGATACAGGTGGTGTTTTAGTTTGCTAGCTGACAGAATGCAATATACCAGAGATGGAATGGCTTTTTAAAAAGGAGAATTTAATAAGTTACAAGTTTACAGTTCTAAGGCCATGAAAATGTCCCAATTAAAGGAAGTCTATAGAAATATCCAGTCTAAGGCATCCTGAGAAAGCTACCTTGACTCAAGAAGGCCAGTGAAGTTCAGAGTTTTTCTCTCAAGAGAAAAGGCACATGGTGAACAGTTAGGATTTCTTTCTGAACTGGAAAGACACATGGCAAACACTGCATCCAATGGCATCCTCTCCAGGCTTCCTGCTTCATGAAGCTCACCAGAAGGCATTTTCCTTCTTCATCTCCAAAAGTTGTTGGCTGGTGGACTCTCTGCTTTGTTGTTCTGTAGCATTCTGTCATCTTTCTCTGATCTCTCAGAATCTCCAAAGTTCACTGGCTGGTGGACTGTAGTTCTCTTGGCCTCGTGGCTCTGCTCTGCTCTGCTCTGGCTTTCTTGTCATTCCTAAAGGGCATTCTCTCCAAAAAATGCCTCATCTTTTATTGGATCCCAGTAAACTAATCAAAATGCATGTAGAATGGGTGGAGACATGTATTAATCTAATCAAATTTAATACCTACAATTGATTAAGTCACATCTCCATGGAGATAACCTAATCACATTTCCAACTTATAGTGCCGAATAGGGATTAGAAGAAACTGTTGATCTCACAAGACTGATTAGGATTAAAACATGGTTTTTCTAAGGTAAATAAATCCTTTCAAACTGGCACAGGTGGGAAACATTATAAGCTGTCAAACTTGTTCAGGATGTTGCTTTCCTCCCTGGTTTGGATGATTGATGCTGAAAAATCTCGGTTATGTGACAGAGATAATGGCAGAAGTTGTGGCCTTGGGGCTTGCCTAGACATCCTGGGTGATCATCATCTTAAGTTGCTGATCAAGAGTCCTTTGCACTAGAAGGTAAGGAAAAGGGTGCAGTAATATTTTCTCTTTCTCTCCACAAGCTATCTCACAGAGATGGACATGACATGATCTCCTATGATATAGGCTTTTGCTAGAGCTACAACCAAACCAACTGCTGGCTCTGTCAGCACCTGAATCAACATGATGGGTCACTTCTCATCATCATTCCAGCCAACCTGCCCACATGGTGGACCACTGGTCTATTGGATATATGATCTAATGTCACATGGAAATCACTCTATAGACAAGTATAGTCAACACTACTGGACACATGAGACATCTTTTGTAACCAAGGGCTCCCCATAGAGAGTACCCCAACTTTGGAGAACTCCCTGTGTCCTGAAAACACAATCAGCACTGTGTACAATGCTAGAGGAGTTTCTAATGACTACTGCCACCAAATAGTATGCTTTGATGCTGAAGAAAAATGCTTTTGAATATGAATTTAATGTTAGTGTGGGCAACAGCTCTATTGCAGTGTATGACAAGGCAGCCCAGTGTATGATGACTGGTTTCCACAGTTGGCACACAGGAAAATCTAGTATACACAGTACTAATATGGCATGGAACACAAGTGTTCTCTTAAGACTAGAACACTGCCTGGTTTCTTGGATAGACCTTAAACTTGGTTCACCTATTCTGACAATCCCAGGTGCCTGCTCCACCACCTATATTGAGATGTTTACTAGTCATACAAGGTGGCTGGATGGACTTCTACTGAATATCATAGCAATGCATTGATACTAAAAAAAAAAATGAAAAATACCTGCTTATCACATAATCAGTTGGTTAAGGGGATTATACCTAAACCTGGCATTAAGGGAAGATCAATTTTTTCCGTATGTGGTGTTCATTTGTATAAGGCCTTTTCTCCATAGTGGTGGTTGTGATGTGACATAGGATATATAGTTTCCTATATCACTCCAGAAAGAAACTTAATATCCCCTAAAAATCACCAACCTTTTCTCATTTGTATACTGCAGACCTTGAACAACATGCAACTTCTTCCTTTGATGCAGCTGTCCCTTCCACTAGGCAGTACATGTCCCCGATCCCCAGAATTAGGTACATGAGTTAGAAAAAAACTCTGTATAGTATCTCCCAAATAACAGAGTGGGATTTAATTCTTTGCTTTATTTGTTCGGACAACACCAGTACAAGGTAGACAGCACAGTTATCATTACCTACCAAAGCTGCAGCATGCTGGACACTCTGGCGGCACAAGCTGGGGTTGCATGCACTGTGCTAGGAGAGAAATGTTGCTTTTATATAAATGAATCTTGACATGTTATGAGTAACTAGAGGATAAAAAAATGAAGTTCCTTGCAGATAAGGAGTATGGGTTTTTTTTTTTATTTTTAAAGTAATAAAAATATTCTAGGGCGGGCCGCGGTGGCTCAGCGGGCAAAGTGCTTGCCTGCTATGCCGGAGGACCTCGGTTCGATTCCCGGCCCCAGCCCATGTAACAAAAACAAAAAAACAAAATACAATAAAAACAAGAAAATGTTTAAAGATGTTTCCCTTTCTTCCTTCCTTCCTTCCTTCTATCCTTCCTTCCTTCTCTCTGTCTTTCCTTAAAAAAAAAAAAAAAAAAAAAAAAAAATATTCTAAAATTGATTGTGGTGATGAATGTACAACTATGTGATGAAACTGTGAACCACTGATGATGTACTTAGAATAGATTGTATGGTGTACAATTGTATGAATACAACTCAACAAAACAGCCTAAGAACAATATCATCCCCCCTCCACACACACACACAAAGTGATTGGATAACATATATTTAAATAAATAAAGGCTTTTCTAAGGAAAAAATTCAGTTCAAGTCTTCCACAAGGTTGGAGAAATACATCCATTCAATCTATTCTGGTGGTTTGGGATTTATTGATAAGATAAATTACTTAGGATTTCTCATAGCTGTTTAGTTTGATTTGCTGTCAGGTGTCCACATTTTTTTTCTTTCAAGATTTAAATCATTTTTGAAAGGAAAAAATCTAATTACCTATTCTAAAATGGGAAATAGGCAAGGCAGGAGACATTTGTTATCTTTTCCTTTGAGAGATGCCTTGTCTCTCTCAAGTACCTCCAAATATGGCATCATTGTCCTAGAATTAAAGGTGAGTCATAAAGATAAACAGCCATAACTGAGAAGTCAGGAAAGGGGCTACCCTTGGGGGATGGAGTGGAGAGGGACAGGATAGGGCATGAGGATATTCTGGGGTCCCGGTAATGTCCTATTTCTTATCTGGTTGCTATGTCTCCTTCGTGATCCAGTGTTGTCCAATAAACTGTTCAAGGGAAAATCAGCCTTCTTCCTTTCTCCCCTTGTTTTCCCCTCACTTGCACACACTTCAAAGTAGATCTGCCAAGTGTACATCATGTCCCATGCCTGACTTAATTTTTAATGTAGCCCATTCTCTGAAATGTAGAGGTAATCTTGTAAAGAAGAACAGATTTGAATTAAGATAGTTTAAAAGAGACACACTGATTATTCCAAACCTCGCTCTGATATAGACATATTTTCTGTGAAACCAATGCATTTTGAAAATTGAAACTGTCGTATGTTAGAGTGAGGTTTTTCTCAGAAAGGTAATTAATCCTTCAGGCCAGCGACTCCATGATGGATAATTTATTTTGGAGGGAGTACAAGTGATTCCCTTTAAACCTATTGCACTTGGGGGGGGGTCTGTTCTTTTTGATATTTTATCTAAGGTCACAAGATTGCTTTTTTTCCCCTTCAAGCCAAGACAATATGTCTCGGGATTGTTTTTCTGTTTTTGTTTTTGTTTTGTTTTGTTTGCCATTTTCATCATTAAAGACAACAAATAAGAATTCTTGGAAACTCCATATACTTTAAACCTTTTTTTCTAACAGCCAGATTTTATTGTCTCTTCTTCTTTCTCTAGAACTTTATAGGATGCCAACTTATAGAACTAGTTTGTGTGATATGGCTTTATTTAAGGCAATACAAACACCACAGATATAAAATAGGAATCACTTCATCTATTCTGATGGCAGGTATATAAAATACGGAAAACTGATCATCTTATTTGAGGACAATAATATTTTTCTGCAGTTCACTCAACTTATTAGTTTGAAGTCTATTGATTAAGAGAAAGGAAAAGAGCCATTACTTTCTAATTTTTTAAAAAATATGTGCTGCTTTCCAAAAACATATGGTGATATTGCAAGTTATACATGACAAATTTCAAACTGAAAATGTTATAAATAATTTATCATGTGGGATAATGCTGTTTTACCTGAAGGCTTATCTTCCATCGTGGCAATGGGGATGACATCGCACTGTTTTTAAATGTGTCTATATTGAGATGATAAAATACTCCAAAATGGGTGGGCCACGGTGGCTCAGCAGGTAAGAATGCTTCCCTGCCAAGCCCAAAGACCCGGGTTCAATTCCCGGTGCCTGCCCATGTAAAAAAAAAAAAAAAAAAAAAAAAAAAAAATACTCCAAAATATTGGTTCCACAGAGAATTGAAGTAATTGCTCTGACCCTAAAGGTAAAATATTAGGAATACCAGGAGACCCAGAGAGCGGTGATGATGCCTCCAAGCAGAAGTTACCCTTTTCATTAAAATGCTACAATTTCTTTCTATGCTCTTTACTCTAATCATTTATGGCAATGGTTTAATCTCACTTTTATAGTTCTAAATACCGTTAATCATCACAAGCCACACAACATGGAGAATGTGAAATACAATTAGCTCTGATTTATTGCCTCAGTGAATATGCAACTAAGAAGAATAACCTTGTGATATTCATATCAGTTAAGAATAATGCCATGGAGTTGGCTGGATTTGGGAACTAAAAACTGAAACAAAAGCCATGACTCTACTTGGAGGCTTCTTATTTTATTTCACGTGATCTATTTTTCCATGGTCTAGTTGATTGAGGGTTATTCAGAGTCAAGATTTATGCATGCTTCTTGACAGGAAATTATCAAATGTTATTGAATTTTGGTACCCAAAGGAACACATACAATTAGCAGATTGATGTCATATTTATCGGTATACATTTTTCTCACAAGACTATCATTGTATGCACAGCAGATGTGCTTGATTCTTTAATCCAATTCATCAGCCTAATCTATTAGGCTTCCATTTTTATGAAACTAAAAATAACTACATGATTTTAATCTGGAATATTGATTTTAATCTGGAATATCAAAGGTAATATTTTTTCACTGACTCTTTCTTCAACAGATGATTTTGATACTTTGTATACTTCTTCTCCCTAGAACTAGAGCCATTTGTACATAGTTAGAGGCAAACCTGTATACTTATCATCTGCTCTGAACTGAGACTGCCCCAGATCTTCAGCAGAAAAGTTTTAAGCAACTCTGACATAACAGTCTGGAACTCAACATTAAAACATTCTTGTTGCTTGAATAACTCAGACTCAATTATCACTATGCTGATAACTCAACTTGTTCTTTCCTTAGTGTCCTAGTTTGGTAGCTACCAGAATGCAATATACCAGGAACAGGATAGCTTTTAAAAAGAGGAATTTAATAAATTGCTAATTTACAGTTCTAAGGCTGAGAAAATGCCCCAATTAAAACAAGTCTATAGAAATGTCCAATCTAAGGCATCCAGGGAGAGATACCTTGGTTCAAGAAGGCAAATGAAGTTCAGGGTTTCTCTCTCAAGTGAGAAGGCACATGGCGAACACAGTCACCATTTCTCTCTTAGGTGGAAGGACACATGGCGAGCACGGCATCATCTGCTAGCTTTCTCTCCTGGCTTCCTGTTTCATGAAGCTCCCCAAGAGGCATTTTCCTTCTTCATCTCCAAAGGTCGCTGGCTTGTGGGCTCTCTGCTTCTCATAACTATGTTGTTCTTCTCTGCCCTCTCTAAACCTCTCATTCTCCAAAATGTTTCTACTTTTATAGGACTTCACTAAACCAATCCAGACCCACCTGAATGGGTGGAGACATGTCCTCACCTAATCCAGTTTAACAACAACTCTTGATTGAGTAACAACTCCAGGGAGATGATCCAGTTACAGATTCAAGCATACAGTACTGAATAGGGATTAGAAGAAACGCTGCCTTTACAAAATGGGATTAGGATTAAAACATGGCTTTTCTAGGGTACATACGTCATTTCAAACCAGCACACTTCATAACTCAGTTTTTGGCTCATTAAATAGGATCCCAGTCTTTCTAGGACTCATTCTATTCACTTTTTGCCAGTTTCTGGCCTGGACCACAACTCCCTCCCCAAAAGCTTCCCCTCCCTACTCTGCAATTAAAAAAGCATTGCTTAATAAACTATACTCCTGAGATAACTAATTTCAGGCTGATTCAGCATAAAAGATGGTTCCATGGTCAAATAATTTTGATAAATTCTACAGAGTATATTATTCTCTTAAAAAATCCACAATTCACATTAGCATATTAAGCACTGAAACATATGCCAATAAAAATCAACTGCATCGATGATAAATGCAGCATTTTTCAACTATAACCATGGATGTTAACTCTGATAGGCTGGATAACAGGAAATCACAAATGATCATTTTTTAACCACTCATACTTCATTTATCCTTCAGACAAAGTTTTCTCTGGATCCAACTGACTCTTTATTGATCCTCTTCCATATAGTACCTCATTGATCTGGGGTGATTTGATCTTGTGACCTCATCCTTACAGCCTGAGATTTCATTGTGATTTGAATATAACTTGCACAACCCATGAGCGACATAAATCACTTGCATACACATTTCATTCATCCAAATTGGTCACATGACACCATCTGGAAGTTGGGATGCATGAATTTTCATAGGTGTGGTAAGATGGAATACAAAAGGAGTTTTGTGAATGTGTAGCAATACCTCCACCATACCAAGAAACTTCATTGTTGTTTTTTTCCCCCAATGGCACCTATCAACAACCTTAACTCAGACCTTGATCACAAAGAAAAAGAGTATTTCTTAATGCCAAAAGTGCTGTGTAGACACTAAATACTGCCTAGACACTTTGCAGTGCTTTATTTTTCTCCATTGCCTTAAGAAAAATACTTAACATCACCTTTGTAGTTATAAAGTATGTAAATTAATACAGATAGAATAACTGTGAGATTCCAGAACATTTTAAGACTTGTGCCACTTGGCACAATTCATATCTATTCATTCAAACTGCCTAGCCTAGGGGAGATTTATTAATTCATCTGCTAATTAAATATAACATGGTTTTCATTTTTAGTGGGTTGAAGATAATAAAAAGGATTTGGAGTCATGCAAGGGTTAGAATATCAGGTACTAGCTATAATTAACCTCTCTGGTCCACAGTGTCCTTTTTCATAAAAAGGAAACTATTTCAGATGATTATTGGGGATTAATTGAATGAATGTATATAAAATTTCCACTCTAGTTTCTAACACACTCCGTATTTATTAGTTCCCTTACCCCTAACCTTTAAAGATTTCCCTAATGCTGAGTTCTTGACTACTGGTCTGATCTTGCAGATATCATTTATTTCTAGATTCCTTATCATAATTCTCGACTTGCCTGTTAGCAACAATAATGTGGTGCTGTGTAGGAGTTCTCTAAGGCATAATTCTGAGTTGAATTATATATTACTACTCACCTACACCTTCAATAGCATGTTTACTCACTTGGCTATACCTCCTCCTGGTATGTGCTGCAGTGTCTATGCCAAGGTGTACCTACCCCAGGAGTGGGAGGGATTCCACAATTTTGCCACCTGCCTTGTCCTGCCATAGTCAATGTACTATCCCTTTTCCTACTAAAGGATGAGGCAGAAAATATTAATACAAATTCCTTCAAATCTATAAGGAAATGTCTCTGTAAATATTTATTAGTTTTGTATTTGCAACACACAACACTGAAAACCATGAAACAAATAAAAATCTGTTTACTATTTCATAAATTCTGTGGAAAGTTTGTGTATTTAGAAGATTAATGCCTTCCAATATAGGTGATAAGTTTTGAAAAACTACTTAATATTTTTCTAGGTAGTAAAGATGGAAAACTGTTTTTGAAAATATATTTCCTAATAGTGAAAGCCTTGTTTTCCAAGAGAGTTTAAATGGCAGATCATCTATTCTATTTCAAAAGAAGCATAACTATACAAATAAAGACATTCATTTAAAAATAATATCAGTATCTGTTCATTGTAATTCCAGAGGGGGAATTTTTTTTAAAAACTAAAAAGTATTAAACATATGCATAAAAAAATTTGTCAAATATTAAAGCTAACCCAGTGTGTATAAATTTGCTGTTTATCTGAAGCTTTTCTAAAGACTTTTTGTTCTCTAGGAAATATTCCTCTGAAGCTTTTAGTGCCTAGACTGAAATCTGTAGTACTTACTGCATAGAGTTTGTGTGTTATTCAGATTGAGTCTAGAGAAAATATTGGTGATATTTTAATGGTGGTTAAAGCATTTCTCTGTCAATCATAAGACTTCCTTTCAGGGTTCTTAAGTGAACACCTGTGCATAGATGAATTGGAATCAAAGTATATTCTGTGATTATTTTGTTCTATTCAAACCAACAGTAATGCAGTGCTCTTTGGCAGAAGTTGAACTGAAATGTGAACTTTCTTGAACTTCTTCCTTGAAACCCAAACTTGCCTCTGAGGAAATAGAGAACATGGCCTGCTCTAGCACAAGGCAAAGAGAACACAAGACACTCTAGGTTTGCTGAGCAAGAGACAATATGGAGTCTGAGACAGAAGAGGGTGGCTAAAATTCTAGAAGTATTTAGGTCATAATCATTGGACCTATTACCTAAACTTGGCACAGTAATTTTGTCCGAGTCTAACCAGTCAGATAAAATTACCAAAAGAGGTAGAGTTGGAGAATGGGAGTGAATATGTTCCATCACAACAGCTAAAGTGCTAGAGAAGAGAGGAGCCCTTGGTTGCTTCACATAGTCCTCTTTTGTGCATCCTTTACTGTTTCAAAAGAAAATTGGAGAGAAGCCAGCTGGATACTAGCAGCACAGTCAACACAAAATTTAGGTTTGTGCTCTGGACTTCACTAATCAGGGTCTACAAAGGTTTTACATTGTGGGATTGCTTCACAGCAAAAATAGTTATGCATGGAAAGAAATCATAGAAGACTGAAATAAATGGAAGAGCGTATCATGTTCATGCATTGGAAAACTACATATAGTCAAAATGTCAATTGTACCCAAATTGATGTATGGATTCAATGAAATACCAATTAAAATTTGAACAACTTACTTTGTAGAAATAGAAAAATCAATAACCAAATTTATTTGAAAGACAAGTTGTCCTGAATAGCTAAAATACCTTGAGAAATACAAATGAAGTGGGAGGTTTCACACTACCTAACTTTAAAGCATATTGCAAATCTACAGTGGTCAAAACAGCAGGGTACTAGCATAAAAATAGATATACAGACCAATGGAATTGTATTGAGTGCTCAAAAACAGACTTTCTCATCTATGGACAATTGATCTTTGATAAGGCTGTCAACCCAACCCACCTGAGACAGAGCAACCTCTTCAATAAATGGTGTTGATGAACTGGATATCTGTACATAAGAGAATGAAAAAAGGTCCATATATCACACCTTATACAAAAATTAACTCAAAATGGATCAAAGATCTAAATATTAGAGCTAAGACCATAAAACTTTTATAAGAAAATGAGTGGAAATATCTTATAAAGATTGTGATAGGAGGTGGTTTCCTAGGCCTTATACCCAAAGCATGAGCAATGAAAAAAAAAGTAGATAAATAGAATCTTTTCAAAATTAAAACTTTTGTTCATCAAGGAACTTTGCCAGGAAAGTAAAAAGATGACTTAAACAATGGGAGACAATATTTGGAAAACATATATCAGATAAATGTTTAATATTCAGAATATATAAAAAGATTCTAAAACTCAACAACAAAAAGACAAACAACCCAATTAAGAAATGGGCAAAAGACATGAACAAACATTTTTTAGAAGAGGAAATACACATGGCTAAAAGGCAAATGTAAAGGTTCTCAACTTCACTGGGTATTAGGGAAATGCAAATCAAAACCACAATGAGATATCATCTCACACTCACTAGAATGTCCATTGTTGAAAAGAAACATAAAATGACAAATGCTTTAGAGGATGTGGAGAAAAAGGCACACTTATCCACTGATGGCGGGAACATAAAATGGTGCAACTGCTCTGGAAGACAGTTTTACAGTTCTTAAGGAAGCTAAGGATAGAATTGCCATATGATCCAGCAATCCCATTTCTAGGTATATATTCAGAGGAACTGAAGACAAGGATACAAACAGACATTTACACACCAATGTTTATTACAGCATTATGTCTGATTGTCAAGAGATGGAAACAGCCTTCACGTCCATCAATGGATGAGTGGCTAAACAAGCTGTGGTATATACATATGATGGAAATATTATGCAGGTGTAGGACATAATAAAGTCATGAAGCATACAGCAACGTGGATGAAACTTGAGGACATTATGCTGAGTGAAATTAGCTAGAAACAAAAGTACAAGTAATGGGTGGTCTCACTAATATGAACTATAACATTGCATGGACTTTGAGAGTTAAAGTTAAGAACACAGGTTATCAGGAAATAGAAAGAGAGTAGAGATTAGGCATTTGGTGCTGAAAGAGTACAGAATGTTCAATAGGACTAATTGTACAAGTTCAGAAATAGCACATTACTATCTGATGGTAACACAATAATATAAGAACACTGAATGAAGCTGAATGTGAATATTGTTGAGGGAGAAGGGCTGGGGCATGCATGACAGAAGGAAAGATAGAGGATAAAGGCTGAGATGGTATAACATAGGAATGCTTAGATTGAACAGTGATGGTGATTAAATGCACAAAAATAAGAATATTTTTTCATGATGGAAAACAAATCAATGTCAACATTGCGAGGTGTTGAAAATGGGATGGTATACAAGAAAAAATACAATCAATTCAAGTTAGGTTCCATAATTAGCAGTAACACTGTAATATGCTTCAACAGAATGTAACAACAGCCATATGCCAAAATTAAATGTCAACAAGCAGGTAGTACGAAAAAGGGGTATGGGATTCTTTGCAGAAGGAAAGAAAATGTCTTCATATAAACTGCAGTGGCAAAGCAAGCCTATGTTATTATATTAAGAAACATTGTTTTTTACTTATGGTGGACTTGATGATGTACAAATAAAACTTTAAAAAATGTACAGAGAGAAACAACTGTTAGAGAGAATCTGGAGAAAGAGATGTACCTATTCACTGTTGGTAGGGAAGTGAGATGGTTAAGTCAAGCCTATGTACCACTGCTTTAGAGCATAATAAAGAGCATCTCATTTTATAAGCTTTGAATCTCTCCTTGGGATAAACAGTTCTGCAGGAGTAAATTGGTTTTTTTGGCACATTTTCAAAAAGACAGTTTTTTGGGGGGATGGGTCTTTTAGTTTGTTACTTATTAACGTGCAATTTTGGAGTGTGCTGCCGTTGCTACTCTTGTTTATTTTAATAAAGGGCATCCTGCTTGTGAGCCTATAAAGTGATATCATTACAGACTAGGAAATAAGTTTTTAATTATTATAGATTTTTTTTAAGTTACTCTTCAGATAAATTTGAGACCATCTACATAGAGGTTGTAACTGGAGGCAAAGTCATGAATGAGGACATATAACTAAGCCATAAAGGATTCTTAATATAAGGGACATGGAAGAGAAGAGTAAGCACACAATGGTAACTGAGAAGTACTAGCTACAGAGATGGAGGAAGCAAGGACAGTGCCACATCACCTGTGCAAAGGGAAGATTATTTCAAATTGAAAGAGAAGTGTTCAAAAGTGTGGGCCTCTGATGGATGATCAAGCAAGTGAGATGTAGAAAATATTACTAGTTTCCTAAAGTTGTGATGAAGATGAGGTATGTATAGGAAGAAGAACAAGGAAGATTGTTAAAAATTTTAAAAACCTCTTTAAGTAAAGTGATAAATAGCTCAAATGAACATCATTACAGAATGTGCATAGTCAATATGTTAAAGAAAATGTACAACAATTTCCAACAAATATTTAAGAACTCTTTCAAGCAGTTTGGCTTTGCAAGAAAAAAGAAAGATAGATTATATAATTGAAGGAAATAGTACGGTTCAAGAGAGAAAGCTGACATGTCTAAAGGCTGATGGAAATACATAGTAAAGAGTACTGGAAGGAAGTATTTGCAAACCCAATGAATAGGAATCACTGGAGATATAAGGACCTTGAGAAGAAATGAAGGATGGATCCATGAAACACTCTATAGAAAGTGGCATGAGGCACTGTGAGCTGCTCCTGTCTTACAGCAACAGGAGAAAGAGAAAAGGATGATGGTAATTTTGGTAGATTTTGAAGAGAATGTCTGTAAGATGACTTCTATTTTGTTGATAAGTTAGGAAGCAAAGCCATTTGTAAGGCCTAATGGAAGTTGCTGATTATTAATTTACAGTTGAACCACTCTGCTTATTTTGTAACTTTCTACAACGTGTCAGTTTCTGTAGAGAGTACTGTAGATCTATCCCTCAGCTACTTGGGAGCAGACCTAGTGAGAACACATATTTGGTTTCATCCAGAATTGTAATTTTTGCTCAGACAAGTGTCATAAAAAAACAAACAAGGATTAAGGTAATTTGGGGGCATTGGTCAAAATGTTCTTGAAGTGATGGCTTAAAGAACCAATCTAGATGAGGACAAAACTGAAGAAAAAGTCTATCTCTCAAAAATTCAGGAGAAACAAAGAGGGCAGTGACTGAAAGTCTCCATAAAAGTACACATAGGGGAACATTGAACAAGTGATCTTAAAGGCAGGATGCTGTAATAGGAAATTGCAGTTTTTGATTTGATTACTTTTTTTAATTAGGTGGAGCAATTTTGGGTAATGGCAATGTCCAAGATGTGACTGTGAGTGTGGGTTGTTGTGGAGCCATTGGTTATATGGAAGGACTTATTATTAATAATAATAGCTTATATTTTTGACACCTTATTATGACCCAGGCAATATTTTAAATGCTTTCTTTCTATGAATCTATTTCTTTCAAAAGTCCTATAGTAAAAAAAAAATCCTATAGTGAATTATTGTAATTATCCCTGTTTCACTGATGAGAAATTTAAGGCACTGAGAGTTCAATAACTTGTTTTACTGCTTATAGCCAGTTAATCAAAAAGGCAGGTGGACAGACTGCAGAGTCCACATTACTACCCTGAACTATATAGCTTCTTTAAAATGTCTGGTATAGTGTGGTTATTCTATGATTCATGATGATGATGTTTGCAGTAGAAGATAACAGTCAAATTGCTAAACTTTAAAACAAGGCTTAGAAGAAGTTTATTGAGCTAAAGTAGCATGCATGCAGAAAAGCATCAAAGGAGGTCTCTGCTCAAAAGGTTGAAACTGGTGAAGCAACCTATATGGCAGTTTAAGGGAAAAGGGAAGTGAGAAAAGTGGATAGTGAGAGGAAGAGGGGAGTAAGGGAGTACATAGTTAACTGGGGTGGAGTGTCCTTGAGTACCAGGTCATTAATCAACAACTCACATCAGAATATTTGTACAAAATCGGGACCGTCTGGTGAAGATCAGCAGACCTTCTGGCACCAGCTTGAATTATTTATCAAAATTCCTCTTTATTACAGGGGCAGAGGTCTCTGTAAGCACCACATAGGGTCACTGGTATGTCAGCTTGGCTCAGTTAGCCTTTCTTTCTTCTTTACAATACTCAGAGTAGAATGGATGTTCAAGCAAATCAAGATGGTTAGTAAAGTCATTAACCATTCCAATTTCACACATGTAATGACGGAAAGTGGTCTGAAGTTAAAAGATGATCAGTAGGAGGAAGAAAGGGCATTATTGTTGAACAGAGTGAGCTACAATTTGTCCAGTTTGATTAAAGGAGTAATCTGGAGGGCCTGCAAGGGACTCTGTAGATTAAAGAACACGTTGAGGAGACCCTAAACGTATGGCCTTGTGATAATGAAGCCTAAGAAAATATATAGCCAACACTGGAGATAATTCCTGAAAAAAAAACATAGTATCTTCACAAAAGTGGAACATTAAGAAGAAAGAGAGCCAGAGAGTTCTAGAGAAGAGTTCGATTGGATAAGATTTAGGAAGCATAATGCATTATAAAAGAACATAGTGTACAAGAAGATTGAAGCCTATAGTTTATATTTTGTGTAGTGACCAATGAACTCAGACTTCAGCACTCCCTTAGATGAGCATAGGTGCTGGGGTTTAAAATCAAATGGACTTGTCTCACATGTTGGAGTTAAAGCAGTCTCAGAAATTGCAGACATAATATCAATTGGTAGAGACTGCCTGGAACACTGTGCTGATAATGATTCTAGGTTTACACCGTAAGGCAGCATGAAGGAGTGATTTGATTGGAAAGATAATTCTACCAGGGACATAGAAAGATCCAGTAGACAGCACATGATATTTGCATGCCAACCCAATTTCATAATTTATCTGGCAATCATGCCTTCCACAGAAGTAGCTATTGTAATAAAACATTTAACAAAGACATTATTTACCACAGGTTTTATTCTTGATTAATATATTTCACAAAGTTATTGGGTTTAAATACTGTTTACAAAACCAGATCATATCAGGGAATAGAAGGCACACTCAACACCTTAATTGAAGAATGTTTAAAGAAGAGACTATCCACAGAAGTGACAAGAGGCCCAATAGAACCAACAGGAGATGTTAAAGCACTCAGTTACTTCGGACAGCAAGAAGTATTAGTGCTCTTAGGCTTACAGAGGCAGCATGATCAGAACCCAGAGAGGATCAAATGACTCAAGTTGTGATAACAGCAAGAAGAACAAAATGGTGGATAAAAAAAAAAAGTTCAAGAGGAAGAAAGCTGGAGAAATAAGCACACTGACCTTTCTTTTCTATGGTCTATGGGTATTTCTATTAGTGCCTTTCATTGAAAGCTAGACAGTCTAGGACACTGGTTAAGGCCACACATCATGGTCACCCCCTGGAGCACAAGCATAAGGCAGAGGATGATCTGGAAGAGCTAACTGTAAATTCTCCCTAAGAAAGATGATGCCATAATGTTAAGGGCTATTGAATATCGTTATGCTCCTTGTGCACAATCCCAGCAGGCACTATTCACATAATCTACCATATCAAGTACAATTTGTACAGCTGTTTAGTCAGTCTCAGCAGCCATGACCCTGGTATACCAATCTTTGAAAGCATAAACACATTGTGATTTGTCTTTTTCTCATAATAGTCAAATTAAAATTGAGGAAGGACTCTAGGCTATCATAATATAAAGTAATAGTTTCCTTCACAAATTGAGTTGTAATGAAAAATTCATATCCATTAGTTGGAACACAGCTGTTGCACAGGTTAGCCTTAAATAGGTGTCTATTTATTTTTTCTATTCTTTGTTTATATATCAATAGTACACTATTTCATGCAATCTCCAACTGGAGTTCTTACATATCAATGTACATTTTTTTAAATAATGATATGTGAAGTAGACAAAAAATATTCTAACCTTGAGAAGTTTAATTAAAAAAAGACTTTATAGTCTACTGGATGCTAAACATAGGTGATGTTTGTAAAGCCTGCTGACAGTCTCTTCATCATTATTGATATACTAATCTCCTCCAAATGAATATCAAGTATTTCTGCTGGAATCAAGATTATAGATATGTAAAAAAATGTGTTTTCTTCCATAATTCAATCTGACAATGCTTGTGGGAAAGAAGGAATGAATGAAACATGAAGTGGCTATTGTTCAAGATTAAGAAACATGATTTGAATGCATACTGTGGTGGTTTGGAGCTGTGCATACTTCAGAAAAACATGTTCTTAAGTTTAAGTGATTCTTGTGGGTGTGAACCCATTATAAGTAGAACCTTTTGATGAAGTAGACACATTCCAATTAAGGTGCTTTCTGTCTCAATCAAGATGAGTCTTAATCCTATTAGTGAAGCCCTTTATAATTGAATGCAATTCAGATTGAAAGAAAGCCATGGAAGAAAGACGCTGAAATCAATGAAACTCAGAAGAGAAGAGAGAGACCAACAGAAACCACCATGTATCTTGCCATGTGACAGAGGAGCAAAGAATCCCCAGCAGTCAGTCTTCAAGAAAAACGCATCACCTTTATCATGTCTAGATTTAGATATTTTTTCATTCTCAAAACTGTGAGCAAATAAATTCCCTATGTTTCACCTGACCTGTTTCCTGGTATTTGTTTTGAAGAGCCTAGAAAAATAAAACATACAGAAATTTTTCAAGTTCAGTTTAATGTTCATAAGGATTCATAATAATTAGTTTTATTGGCAATCAGATTCTGATATTATCTTGCAATATGTTTAAATTCTAGTATAGAGATCACATATTTACTGAGTATCCTAAAGCAACAGCTGAATCAAGAGAAATCAGCAAAACCATATAATTGAATAAGAATATATTTATCTAGTCTTCCATATCTTCTTCAAAAACATAATCGTGTTTAGAGAATAGTGCTAAGCACAGAGTCATAAGGATTCCACCTGAGGCAGCAAGTTAAAGCTTAAGGGTTTATTGCTAGAGAGAAAGGAACAGAGTGAAAGCAAAGGAAGAGCATGCAGGTGGGAGCCAGTGAAACCTGCCAGAAAAAGGAAAGGAAAAATTGTTCCAGCTCCCTTTCTGACAGTTTGTGGTTTTAAAGGAAAAAACACATCAAGAGGGGTAGGCAGTGATGTGGGACTGCAGGCATTGCTGGGAGATATCAGGCTGGTGCAGATCATGGCTTCATGCTCATGGTTATCTAGTCTGGCCTCTGGCAGGTGGGGTGTTAGCATGTCCATGCTCATCTATCTTACTAGCACATCAGGTCCTGTCAGAGAAGCTACTGAGGGAGAGAAACTAAAGAGGCTCTCGTGCCACAGAATTCATTTTGTATGTCAAGTTTATTTTCTGAGACCTGACATTCTTGCCTTTTTATTTTAACAAAATTGGCCAGAGCTGGGATTAGGTTTTGGGGGGATACTTTGGTTCAACACAAAGCAATTTTTGGAGGGATTAGGGACATTGTGTTCACTATTTGACTCCTTCCTGCTGTGCCCAGGCAAAGTTGGGGGAGGAAATTTCTTCAAGTTGGGCTGGAGCATTGTTAATGGGGTTTGGGAGCTTCTTCTGCTGGAACTGGCTGATAGTGATGCTTTTGCTGCAACAGGAATAAATTTTCAAATTTTTGTTTTAGCAGGAGTATGTTTTTAGAATTTTGCTGATTGGTCATGGCTGCTGTTGACCTGTGAACAAATTTAGATAGACATTGTAAGAAGCAGGGGCTAAGAGAAAAATTAGTAGTAGGATAATTAAAAAAAGAGTGAGTTGTTAGTAAGATTCAAGGGGCAAAGGGATGAATTGATAAAATCAGTTGTTACTTTGGGAGAGTTTAGCATCTTTACATTTTAGAGCTTCTTTGGTATTGGAACAATTTAGAAGTTTTAATTTTCTGAAAATCAAACTTAATAAGTAAAATTTTATAGAGCATTAGCTTTTTTTTTTTTTTTTAGGGTTTCTAGGAATGTTGTTGCTTGGGGTTTGCCATATTGTGGCAGTTTGTGATATTTGGCTGAAGTTTGGATAAGAGTAACTTCCAGAATAACTTCCCAACTCAATTTGAAATCCCATAGCCTTTGCAACTCTATTTCTTTTCCCACTTTTGGTCAGTTCATTAATGTTATGGCCAGGCTCATCTTTGGAGTTTATTTCTCACAGTGTCAGGACCAACTATTTTCTGTGATTCAAGGTCAACTGTATTTCATGCTGCCAGTGCCAGGTTTATATCACTGGAAATTATGTCCCATGTTAAGGGGAAGCTCAGAGTTTGGCTTAGAGAGAGACCACATTCAAGCAACAGCAGTGATTTTCTGGAGAAGGCGCTAATTCTAAGTAGGTTTTGTTTGCTATTAGAGAAATAAGTTTCATAAGGGCAAGCCTTAAAATTGAGGTCTTGGCTACCTGGGGAATTTCTAATAGTTTTATCTTTCCCAGTTCCTCAAGAGATTTTACAGACACTATTTTATTTTTTTGCCCCAAACACTCTGAAATGTAGTGTTTAAAACATTAACTTGTAAAAGCTTCAAGATTTGGTTCGTTTATTCCAGGTTCCATATTAAATAAAGCTGAATTAGGTTGTTTAATTCACTCAATAAATTAAATTAGATGGTGCAAAATTTGGACAAAATAAACATTTTTCTTTATCTCATACATAGTTAAAGCTTTAAAATACAGACATTATTTTTACCTTGCATGTTGATTTATCTTGGTTTTAACTGTATTAGTTTCATGACATCTTCAACTGGAGTTTGAACTCTTTTAGTCTTATTGTTCCTGTGTGGACCTATGCTAACCATCAGGGATGGAAGACTAAATTTGAGTTTTGGGTATTATATAGACACTGGAAGTTTCAGGGAATTACTGGGTTATATAAAGAGTAAAGTACCTCAGAATTTAATGATAATAGTTAATGCTTACAATCAGAGTTTTAATCTCTGTACACATTTTTAAATGAAGCATTTTTAGAAATAAAAATATTAGACAATTGTTTTATATTAAGAAATCATAGCAGATGTTTTATTCTATTTTTACTCATTTACCAGAGTTATGTTATTTAACAGATAAAATATTACATATATATATATAATTTGTTTAATTTTTCTTTTAAAGCTGAGCACATATATTTTTAGAGAAGTATTAGAGCAAAGCAGTGCAACTGACAATTTAGCTGTTTTTATGATCTGTAGCCTTTTTTAAATAATTGAAACTATGATTAATGACATCATACCAATACTTAGCATTAAATACATTTGTATCAGAATATAACATTGATAGTGAGAATATTGTCATATTTTATTTACTTAAATTTAATTAGTAACAAAGTAGAAAAATTTTTGTAACCATTGTAATATGTCTCAAATATTTCTTATGCAATAGGTTAATTTATTTTAGCACCCTAGCACCTTGTTTATACAAGATGAGAGAACAAATTATTTGTAACAGTTTTTTTCTAACAGTGAGAAGACATTTTCTGAAATAAAGGATAATGCCACAGCATAAACACTAATAAGGATACTATTCTAGTGTAAAATATTTTAGATGCAATATTTGGATGATTAAGAAAAAATATTTTACAGAATACTTTATATTAAAAGCATGCTAACAATTCATGCTAATAGAACAGAGAAAAAACTTTACCTTTAGTTTTGTATGAATACTCAGTTTGGCACAAAAGCTTTCCTTTTTTTTTTGAAACATATGATAAACAGACCTATTAAATTTTGGCTAGCACTGATTATGATGGGCAGAATTCACTTTCATAAACACCTTTTTTAAAACTCTTTACAACCATTCTATGACAGACAGAATTCATTTTCATAAACTTTTTCTGTATAAATTTTTAGAATCACTTAGAACTTATAATTAAAAATAACAATAATAATCTCTACCTATTTCTATCTCCTGGTAACCTCTGTTCTTAACTGAAATTCTCCAAGTTAACTCATTAATGTTAGTTCATATCAGTGATGCCATATAGTACTTGTCCTTTTTTTTTTCTGGCTAATCTCACTCAGCATAATGTTCTCCAGGTCCATGCATGCTGTTACATGCTTCATGACTTTATTTGGTCTTACAGCTGTGTAATATTCCATGTATGTGTATATCAAAGCTTGTTTAACCACTCATCTGTTGATGGACACTTGGGCTGTTTCCATCTCTTGGCAATTGTAAATAATGTGCTATAACATTGGCATGCAAATGTCCATTTGTGTTCTTGCCCTCAAGTCCTCTGAATAGATACAACTGTACAGCTGTGTTCCAGTAGCCATATTTCTTGAAGATGAATGTATAATGTTCTAGCTTTCATAGTGTGACTTTGAGATTGTGAAAACCTTGTGTCTGATATCTATGGTATGGACAGATGAGTATCCTTTTATCTATGGTATGGACAGATGAGTAAAACATATAGATAAAAATAAACAAATAATAGGGAAAACAAATGTTAAATACATTCAGTAAATTGAAATACTAGTGATCAATGAGAGGGAGTGGTAAGGGGTATAGTGAAAAAATAAGGGGAACAAAAGTTAAAATGTATTGGGTAGATGGAAATACTAGTGGTCAATGAGAAGGAGGGGTAAGGGGTATGTTATGCATGACTTTTTTCTTTTTTACTTCTCTTTCTGGAGTGATGAAAATGTTCTAATAAATGATCATGGCAATGAGTATACAACTATGTGATGACATTGTGAACCACTGATTGTATATCAAGTATGGAAAGTTCATGTTAAGAATGTTTGTGTTTGTAATTGGAGTTGAAGGGATACAGATTGTGCATGAAGACTGATAGTAAAAATTCAAAAATGGATAGCACAATGCTACCTAAGTGCAGAACAGTAATGTAAGTACACTGAATGAAGCTGAATGTGAGAATGATAGAAGGAGGAGGGCTGGAGGCACATATGAAACCAGAAGGAAAGATAGATGATAAAGACTGAGATAGAATAATCTCAGAATGCCTAGAGTGCACAATCATGGTGACTAAATGTACAAATTAAGAACTATTTTGCATGAGGAAGAACAAAGGAATGTCAATACTGCAGAATGTGGAAAATAGATGGTGACTCAAATTTTAAAACTTCAACTTCTGTGTGAGACTAAATTGAGAAATGTTTATTTGCACCAAATTTCTATTTTGACTCATGTATTTCCTAATGTAACTTATATAAACAGTTTAATTTGAACACCATAAGTACACAGAATCTTGAATAGGGCATGAGATTTTGTAGGTTTGTCCAGATTAGTGTGATGCCTGATAAATCCCAGAGTGATTTGAACCATGAATAAAGAAATATTTGCAAAGTTCTCTTGGGAGAATGGGGGAAAGAGGGAAAATTCAATTTCCCCATTTGGAGAATTCCTGATATTCTCACAAGCAGCGGGAACAACCAAAGCAATAGGCTGAGCCCTCAATCTTGGGGTTTGTTCCTATAAAACTTATCCCCACAAAGAATAAGCTAAACCTACTTAAAATTAAGCCTAAGACTCACTCCCAGAGAACATCTTTTGTTGCTCAGACGGCTTCTGTCTCTCTAAGCCAACGTTCTCAGCAAGTGAACTCACTGCCTTCCCCCTTCCTATATGGGACATAGTTCCTAGGGGTGTAAACCTCCCTGGAAATGTAGGACAGAAATCTTAGAAAGAGCTGGGACTCAGCATCAAGGGATTGAGAAAATCTTCTTGACTGAAAGGAGAAAGAGAGGAATGAGACAAAATAAAATGTTGGTTCCTGAGAGATTTCAAACAGAGCTGAGAGGTCATCCTGGTGGTTATTCTTATATTATATTATATAGATATCCCTTTTCAGTTTATGGTGTATTTGAGGGGCTAAAGAGAAGTGCCTGACCCTGTAGAGCTGTGCTCCAGTAGCCTTGTTGCTTGAATCTGATTGTATGAAGTTATAACATTTACAATGTGACTGTGTTATTATGAAAATATTGTATCTGATGTTCCCTTTATCTAGGGTATGGACCAATGAATAAAAAATAAATAATAGGGGGAACAAAAGTTAAAATATATTGGATAGATGTAAATGCTAGTGGTCAATGAGAGGGAGAGGTAAGGGGTAGGCATGCATGTGGTTTTTCTTTTTGTTTGTTTGTTTCTTTTTCTGGAGTGAGCAAATGTTGTAAGAAATGATCATGGGGATGAATATACTACTATATGATGGTTTTGTGAGCCATTGATTGTACAGAATGTTTGAAGGTTTGTGTTCATATGTGGTTTTGTCATTAAAAATATTTTTAAAATGGCTATAACAAATAAAATTTATCTCCTCAAACTTTTTATTAATTTCTTTATCCATTCAGAGCTTGTAGTTCACAATGATTTTAACCAGAAAAAAAAATCAATTTCTTTAAACTCTCTACCACCTCTGTATTCATTTCACTTATAGTTTTTATTAATTTAAACTGCATATAACCAGAAATAAATTTGATAATACATTATAAAGCTTTTGAACATGTATACTTTTTTAAAATAATAGTATTCATGAAAAGAAGAGCAAGGTTTTTAAAATAATGGACGAAGAGAAGAAATTTATGTTGGGGTTTAGAACATGGCTAGGCATTTATACAGTTTATACCAAGAGTACATATTTGATTATTGTATAATATATATAAAACCTCTCAGTTCAATTCAGCAAAAAGCTCAAAAAATTTAACAGTATTTTTAACTGCTAAATAATGCCAGTAATGTGTTAATTTATAGAATTAAGTTATAGTTTTTTATTAAAAAAATTAACTAACACGACATTTAGAAATCATTCCATTCTACATATGCAATCAGTGATTCTCAATATCATCACATAGATGTATGATCATCATTTCTTAGTACATTTTCATCGATTTAGAAAAAGAAATAAAATGATAATATAGAGAAAAAATAAAAATAAAAAATACAAAAAATATATATCAAAAAACGAAAACAAACAAACAAACAAAAAACTATAGCTCATATGCAGCTTCATTCAGTGTTTTAACATAATTACATTACAATTAGGTAGTATTGTGCTGTCCATTTTTGAGTTTTTGTATTCAGTCCTGTTGCACAGTCTGTATCCCTTCTGCTCCAATTACCCATTATCTTACCCTATTTCTAACTCTTGATGGTCTCTGTTACCAATGACATATTCCAAGTTTATTCTCTAATGTTGGTTCACATCAGTGGGACCATTCAGTATTTGTCCTTTAGTTTTTGGCTAGACTCACTCAGCATAATGTTCTCGAGGTCCATCCATGTTATTACATGCTTCATAAGTTTATTCTGTCTTAAAGCTGCATAATATTCCATCATATGTATATACCACAGTTTGTTTAGCCACTGGTCTGTTGATGGACATTTTGGCTGTTTCCATCTCTTTGCAATTGTAAATAATGCTGCTATAAACATTGGTGTGCAAATGTCCGTATGTGTCTTTGCCCTTAAGTCCTTTGAGTAGAAACCCAGCAATGGTATTGCTGGGTCGTATGGCAATTCTATATTCAGCTTTTTGAGGAACTGCCAAACTGCCTTCCACAGTGGTTGCACCATTTGACATTCCCACCAACAGTGGATAAGTGTGCCTCTTTCTCCACATCCTCTCCAGCACTTGTCATTTTCTGTTTTGTTGATAATGGCCATTCTGGTGGGTGTGAGATGACATCTCATTGTGGTTTTGATTTGCATTTCTCTAATGGCCAGGGACATTGAGCATCTCTTCATGTGACTTTTGGCCATTTGTATTTCCTCTTCTGAGATGTGTCTGTTCAAGTCTTTTTCCCATTTTGTAATTGGATTGGCTGACTTTTTGTTGTTGAGTTGAACAATCTCTTTATAAATTCTGTATACTAGACCTTTACCTGATATGTCATTTCCAAATATTGTCTTCCATTGTGTAGGCTGTCTTTCTACTTTCTTGATGAAGTTCTTTGATGCACAAAAGTGTTTAATTTTGAGGAGCTCCCATATATTTCTTTCTTTCTTCAGTGCTCTTGCTTTAGGTTTAAGGTCCATAAAACCACCTCCAATTGTAAGATTCACAAGATATCTCCCTACATTTTCCTCTAACTGTTTTATGGTCGTAGAACTAATGTTTAGATCTTTGATCCATTTTGAGTTAACTTTTGTATAGTGTGTGAGATACGGGTCATCTTTCATTCTTTTGCATATGGATATCCAGTTCTCTAGGCATCATTTATTGAAGAGACTGTTCTGTCCCAGGTGAGTTGGCTTGACTGCCTTATCAAAGATCAAATGTCCATAGATGAGAGGGTCTATATCTGCACACTCTATTCAATTCCATTGGTCGATATATCTATCTTTATGCCAGTACCATGCTGTTTTGACCACTGTGGCTTCATAATATGCCTTAAAGTCCGGCAGTGTGAGACCTCCAGCTTCGTTTTTTTTTCCTCAAGATACTTTTAGCAATTCAGGGCACCCTGTCCTTTCAGATAAATTTGCTTATTGGTTTTTCTATTTCTGAAAAATAAGTTGTTGGGATTTTGATTGGTATTGCATTGAATCTGTAAATCAATTTAGGTAGGATTGACATCTTAACTATATTTAGTCTTCCAATCCATGTATACGGTATGCCCTTCCATCTATTTAGGTCTTCTGTGATTTCTTTTAACAGTTTTTTGTAGTTTCCTTTGTATAGGTCTTTTGTCTCTTTAGTTAAATTTATTCCTAAGTATTTTATTCTTTTAGTTGCAATTGTAAATGGAATTTGTTTCTTGATTTCCCCCTCAGCTTGTTCATTGCTAGTGTATAGAAACACTACAGATTTTTTAATGTTGATCTTGTAACCTGCTACTTTGCTGTACTCATTTATTAGCTCTAGTAGTTTTGTTGTGGATTTTTCCGGGTTTTCGACGTATAGTATCATATCGTCTGCAAACAGTGATAGTTTTACTTCTTCCTTTCCAATTTTGATGCCTTGTATTTCTTTTTCTTGTCTAATTGCTCTGGCTAGAACCTCCAGCCGATGTTGAATAATAGTGGTGATAATGGACATCCTTGTCTTGTTCCTCATCTTAAGGGGAAAGTTTTCAATTTTTTCTCATTGAAGATGATATTAGCTGTGGGTTTTTCATATATTCCCTGTACTGTTTTAAGGAGGTTCCCTTGTATTCTTATCCTTTGAAGTGTTTTCAACAGGAAAGGATGTTGAATCTTGTCAAATGCCTTTTCTGCATCAATTGAGATGATCATGTGATTTTTCTGCTTTGATTTGTTGATATGGTGTATTACATTAATTGATTTTCTTATGTTGAACCATCCTTGCATACCTGGGATGAATCCTACTTGGTCATGATGTATAGTTCTTTTATTGTGTTGCAGGATTCAATTTGCTAGAATTTTGTTGAGGATTTTTGCATCTATATTCATTAGAGAGATTGGTCTGTAGTTTTCTTTTTTTGTAATATCTTTGCCTGGTTTTGGTATGAGGGTGATGTTGGCTTCATAGAATGAATTAAGTAGCTTTCCCTCCACTTCAATTTGTTTTGAAGAGTTTGTGCAGAGTAGGTACTAATTCTTTCTGGAATGTTTAGTAGAATTCACATGTGAAGCCGTCTGGTCCTGGACTTTTCTTTTTGGGAAGCTTTTGAATGACTGATTCAGTTTCTTTACCTGTGATTGGTTTGTTGCGGTCATCTATTTCTTCTTGAGTCAAAGTTGGTTGTTCATGCCTTTCCAGGAACCCATCCATTTCATCTGAATTGTTGTATTTATTAGCGTAAAGTTGTTCATAGTATCCTCTCATTACCTCCTTTATTTCTGTGAGGTCAGTGGTTATGTCTCCTCTTCCATTTCTGATCTTATTTATTTGTGTCCTCTCTCTTCCTCTTTTTGTCAATCTTGCTAAGGGCCCATCAATCTTGTTGATTTTCTCATAGAACCAACCTCTGGTCTTATTGATTTTCTCTATTGTTTTCATGTTCTCAATTTCATTAAATTCTGCTCTAGTCTTTGTTATTTCTTTCCTTTTGCTTGCTTTGGGGTTAGTTTGCTGTTTTTTCTCCAGTTCTTCCAAGTGGACAGTTAATTCCTGAATTTTTGCCCTTTCTTCTTTTCTGATATAGGTGTTTAGGGCAATAAATTTCCCTCTTAGCACTGTCTTTGTTGCGTCCCATAGGTTTTGATATGTTGTGTTTTCATTTTCATTTGCCTTGAGATATTTACTAATTTCTCTTGTAATTTCTTCCTTGACCCACTGGTTGTTTAAAATTTCTCTTGTAATTTCTTCCTTGACCCACTGGTTGTTTAAGAGTGTGTTGTTGAACCTCCACGTATTTGTGAATTTTCTGGCACTCTGCCTATTATTGATTTCCAACTTCATTCCTTTAGGATCTGAGAAGGTGTTGTGTATGATTTCAATCTTTTAAAATTTGTTGAGACTTCCTTTGTGGTCCAGCATATGGTCTATCTTTGAGAATGATCCATGAGCACTTGAGAAAAAGGTGTATCCTGCTGTTGTGTGGTGTAATGTCCTATAAATATCTGTTAAGTCTAGTTCATTTATTGTAATATTCAAATTCTCTGTTTCTTTATTGATCTTCTGTCTAGATGTTCTGTCCATTGATGAGAGTGGGGAATTGAAGACTCCAACTATTATGGTGGATGTGTCTATTTCCCTTTTCAGTAATTGCAGTGTATTCCTCACGTATTTTGTGGCATTCTGATTCAGTGCGTAAATATTTATGATTGTTATGTCTTCTTATTTAATTGTTCCTTTTATTAGTAGATGCTATCCTTCTTTGTCTCTTTTAAATGTTTTACATTTGAAGTCTAATTTGTTGGATATTAATATAGCTACTCCTGCTCTTTTCTGGTTGTTATTTGCATGAAATATCTTTTCCCAACCTTTCACTTTCCACCTATGTTTATCTTTGGGTCTAAGATATGTTTCCTGTAGACAACATATAGAAGGATCCTGCTTTTTAATCCATTCTGCCAGTCTATGTCTTTTGATTGGGGAAAACAATCCATTAACATTTAGTGTTATTACTGTTTGGATAATACTTTTCTCTGCCATTTTGCCTTTTGTATTATATATATCATATCTAATTTTCCTTCTTTCTACACTCTTCTCCACACCTCTCTCTTCTGTCTTTTCGTATCTGACTCTAGTGCTCCCTTTAATATTTTTTGCAGAGCTGGTTTCTTGGTCACAAATTCTCTCAGTGACTTTTTGTCTGCAAATGTTTTAATTTCTCCCTCATTGTTGAAGGACAATTTTTCTGGATATAGAATTCTTGGTTGGCAGTTTTTCTCTTTTAGTAATTTAAATATATCATCACACTGTCTTCTTGCCTCCATGGTTTCTGCTGAGAAATCTACACATAGTCTTATTGGGTTTCCCTTGTATGTGATGGGTAGTTTTTCTCTTGCTGCTTTCAACATCCTCTCTTTCTCTTTGACCTCTGACATTCTAACTAGTAAGTGTCTTGGAGAATGCCTATTTGGATCTATTCTCTTTGGGGTGTGCTGCACTTCTTGGATCTGTAATTTTAGGTCTTTCATAAGAGTTGGGAAATTTTCAGTGATAATTTCTTCCATTAGTTTTTCTCCTCCTTTTCCCTTCTCTTCTCCTGGGACACCCACAACACGTATATTTGTGCGCATCATATTATCATTCCATTCCCTGAGCCCCTGCTCATATTTTTCCATTATTTTCCATATAGTTTCTGTTTCTTTTAGGATTTCAGATGTTCCATCCTCCAGTTCACTAATTCTAGCCTCTGTCTCTTTAAATCTACCATTGTAGGTTTCCATTGTTTTTTTCATCTCTTCTACTGTATCTTTCATTCCCATAAGTTCCGTGATTTGTTTTTCAGACTTTCCATTTCTTCTTTTTGTTCATCCCATGCCTTCTTCATGTCCTCCCTCAATTTATTGATTTGGTTTTTGAAGAGGTTTTCCATTTCTGTTCGTATATTCAGAATTAGTTGTCTCAGCTCCTTTATCTCATTTGAGCTATTGGTTTGTTCCTTTGACCGGGCCATATCTTCAATTTCCAGGTGTGATTTGTTATTTTTTTGCTGGCGTCTGGGCATTTAATCAGATTTCCCTGAATGTGGGACCCAGCAGATTGAAAGACTTTCCTGTGAAGTCTCTGGGCTCTGTTTTTCTTATCTTGCACAGTATGTGGTGCTTGTCTGCCTGCAGGTCCCACCATTAAAAGATGTTGTGGCTCATTTAACTTTGGAAGACTCTTGCTGCTGGGTGTTTGCTGGAGACAGAGGAAAGCTTGTAGGTTGGTTTTAATGATTTCAAATTGTGAAGTCCTGGAATCTGAATCCCTTGAGAGAGGGATTCCACCTGAGTTGCATTTCCCCCCTCCCACGGGGAAGATTCAGGTGGTAGAGAGCCCTGAAAGCAGCCCGCCTCTGCGTTCGGGGCAGTCACAACCTGTGTAATCCCAGTGCTGAGCCAAGAGGCAACCAAGCCTCCACAGAAACAGCCACAGAAGGCTCTGTTCTGCCCCCTTTCCTCTTTTTCAGTTAGCCCAATAGGCTACTTCTGCCTTGATCAGTTTTGCCTGAGCTGAGGGTCTATTTTTAGTAGTCAGAAGTTGTTTATTAATGCCACTATCGGTGTTAGGTTGGACTCAGTCTCTACTACTGTTGGAGACTCTTTCCTTTCCCTCCAGGAAGGCGCATGTGTGGGAGGGGCTCTGGTCGTCGGACACCGCGGCCTGGGGAATAGCCAATCTGAGGCTCCCAGCCGGCCCTAGAAGCCACGTGTGTGGGAGGGGCTCTGGCCACTGGCCGCCATGGCCTGGGGAACCGCCGATCCGAGGCTCCCAGCCGGCCCGGGAAGTCGCACGTGTGGGAGGGGCTCCGGCCACTGGCTGCCGGCCGCCGCGGCCTGGGGAACTGCCAATCTGAGGTTCCCAGCCCTCCCGGGAAGCGGCCTGTGTGGGAGTGGCTCCAGTTGCCGGCCGCCACGACCCCAGGAACCACCGATCCGAGGCTCCCAACCGGCCCAGGAAGCCACCTGTGTGGGAGGGGCTCCAGTCGCCAGCTGCTGCAGCTTGGGGAACCACCGATCCGAGTCTCCCAGACGGCCCAGGAAGCCATGTGTGTGAGAGGGGCTCTGGTCGCTGGCCACCGCAACTTGGGGAACCACCGATCCAAGGCTCCCAGCCAGCCCAGGAAGCTGCGTGTGTGGGAGGGGCTCCGGTCACTGGCTGCCACGGCTTGCAGAACCACTGATCCGAGTCTTCAGCTGGACCGGGAAGGAGGGAGGGAGGGGGGCTGGCCGCCAGCTGCCGTGGCCCGGGGTAGTGCACACCGCTCAGGGACCTCACCACAGCAGAGTTTTGTAGCCGGTCCAGCCATTCCAGACTGCGGTACACTGTATGTCTGGTCTCTGTCGTGGCTCCAGGAGCTGTTCTGTACTGTGTCTAGTTATTTAGTAGTTGTTCTGGAGGAGGAACTAAGACGCGTGCACCTTACTAAGCCGCCATCTTCTTATAAGTTACAGTTTTTAAGCACCAGTTCAGAATTGTATTTGTTTAAATGCTACTTTATTATTTAAAGGTTTTATTTATGTCATCTCCATGAGGATATCTTAGTTTATTTTTAATTTTTCTTATTTTTAAATTCTTTCAGCAATTTTATTCCTTTGTTACCACTGTTTTACATAAAGCCTTAATAGGTGTGTATTTTAACTATAATATAAACCCTTAGAAGCTAAAATCTATGTCTTTTTATTCATGACAGACTGGCATTATTAAAGTTATTATAACTCCAAATTTTTATACGTACTGAGGCAACAAATGGCTAAGTAAGAAAAGTTAGATTTTTTTAAAAATTAGATAATAAAATTTGTAAAAAATGCATTCATATTTTTATCAAAGTTAGTTGATTTCTTAACTAGAATATTTTATATATTAGCATATTTTTAATTTTATTACATTATTAATAGGTACATTGCTCAGTTTCTGCAACCTGTTAGGTTACTTTAAGAGGAATTTTGAGAATGTACTTATAATATTAGTTTATTTATTAGTAAGTTTATTTAAATTTATGGAAACATGCTTAAGCAGAATAAAATTGCATTTGTTTAATTGAAAGTGTCACTATTTAATTCTTCTATTGTTTTAGAAGAACAATGTATTAGTTAGGGTTCTCTAGAGAAACAGAATCAACAGGGAACACTTGCAAATATAAAATTTATGAAAGTGTCTCACGTGACCGTAGGAATGCAGAGTCCAAAATCCACAGGGCAGGTTGCGAAGCTGATGACTCCAATGGATGGCCTGGATGAACTCCACAGGAGAGGATCACCAGCCAAAGCAGGAATGCAACCTGTCTCCTCTGAGTCCTCCTTAAAAGGCTTCCCATGATTGGATTTAGCATCACTAATTGCAGAGGACACACCCCTTTGGCTGATTACAAATGGAATCAGCTGTGGATGTAGCTGACGTGATCATGACCTAATCCTATGAAATGTCCTCATTGCAACAGACAGGCCAGCGCTTGCCCAATCAGATGAACAGGTACACAACTTGGCCAAGTTGACACCTGTCCCTAACCATGACAGTCCACCCCTTGTCAACTTGGCACATATATATATATATATCATCTTAGACCATACTTAATTTCCAAATGAAAACAAATAAGCACACATTTTTTCTTTTACCTGACAATACTCAACTGTCCTGCATATAACTGGAAACACATTAAATCTCTCCAGAATAGCATGCAAATCCTTGGGCAACATTCATTCTTAAACTTGATATCTTACAACTTAAATAGTATAACACAAACAAAACAGCATTACAGTCCTCGTTTCTGTAACTGATCACGTGGTCGAAGTTCATATTTATCACTACCTTCTTCCACTACCCATTCCATGTCCCCTTTCCCCTCAGCAAGCACTTCAGCTGGCCGTGGTTCTTTGCCTGGTGGGGTGACCCAAACCTTCATTCCTGAAGTCTCAGAGCCATTAGTGGTCCTGCCTGGATTGTGTTGTTGCAGTTTTCCATTGATTTTTATCACAGGGCATGGTAGTACTAATAGACGCCCCAGGGGATCGCCTATATTCCAAAAAAACTCTTCTTTACCTCCATTATGTAGTTGCAGTCCTACTTCGTTTTGATAGTCAGGGTCAATTACCCCAGACAATAATGTAATCCCCTTCTTGGTGTGTTGATCCAGAGGCATAAGTAGCCCAAAGTGGCCAGGTGGCAATCTTAACTTCCAGTTCAGTGGTATCACTGTTGTTTCTCCTGGAGAAAGCACACCCCATTTTGGAACTAAAACCTGTAGACCTGCAGAACTCAGAGTAGCAGGGACAGGAAGCAAAAATTTTCCTAGTGGATCACTAGGAGTAATAGTGAGTGGCACCACACCCATTTCCACCCCTTGGTTCCTGGACCCATGGATCCTGGCTATGGGAGAAACAGCACCGTACAGCGGATGCTGATTCAGAGCATACACAGCTTCCTGGAGAACATTACCCCAGCCTTTCAAGTTTTTGCCACCTAGTTGGCACCGTAATTGAGTTTTCAAAAGGCCATTCCACTGTTCTATCAATCCAGCTGCTTCTGGATGATGGGGAACATAGTAAGACCAGAGAATTCCATGAGCATGTGCCCATTCCCGCACTTCATTTGCTGTGAAGTGTGTTCCTTGATCCGAAGTAATGCTATGTGGAATACCATGACGATGGATATGGCATTCTGTAAGCCCAAAGATGGTAGTTTTGGCAGAAGCATTGCATGCAGGGAAAGCAAACCCATATCCAGAGTATGTGTCTATTCCAGTTAGAACAAATCACTGCCCCTTCCATGAAGGGAGTGGTCCAATGTAATCAACCTGCCACCATGTAGCTGGCTGGTCACCTCGGGGAATGGTGCCATATCGGGGGCTGAGTGTGGGTCTCTGCTGCTGGCAGATTGGGCACTCAGCAGTGGCTGTAGCCAGGTCAGACTTGGTGAGTGGAAGTCCATGTTGCTGAGCCCATGCATAACCTCCATCCCTACCACCATGACCACTTTGTTCATGAGCCCATTGGGCAATAACAGGAGTTGCTGGGGAAAGAGGCTGACTGGTATCCATAGAACGGGTCATCTTATCCACTTGATTATTAAAATCTTCCTCTGCTGAAGTCACCCTCTGGTGTGCATTCACATGGGACACAAATATCTTCATGTTTTTAGCCCACTCAGAAAGGTCTATCCACATACTTCTTCCCCAGACCTCTTTGTCACCAATTTTCCAATTATGGTCTTTCCAAGTCCCTGACCATCCAGCCAAACCATTAGCAACAGCCCATGAGTCAGTATACAAACGCACTTCTGGCCAGTTTTCCTTCCAAGCAAAATGAACAACCAGGTGCACTGCTCGAAGTTCTGCCCACTGGGAGGATTTCCCCTCACCACTATCCTTCAAGGATACCCCAGAAAGGGGTTGTAATCCTGCAGCTGTCCACTTTCGGGTGATACCTGCATATCATGCTGAACCATCTGTAAACCAGGCCTGAGTTTTCTCTTCCTCAGTCAATTCACTGTAAGGAACTCCCCAAGAGGCCATAGCTCTGGTCTGGGAAAGAGAAGGTAATGTGGCAGCAGGAGTGGAAACCATGGGTATCTTGCCACTTCTTCATGTAACTTACTTGTGCCTTCAGGACCTGCTCTGGCTCTATCTCGTATATACCATTTCCACTTTACAATAGAGTGCTACTGTGCACACCCAACTTTATGGCTTGGTGGGTCAGACAACACCCAGCTCATGATAGGCAACTCAGGTCTCATGGTAACTTGGTGGCCCATGGTTAATCGTTCAGTCTCTACTAAGGCCCAGTAGCAGGCCAAAAGCTGTTTCTCAAAAGGAGAGTAGTTATCTGCAGCAGATGGTAAGGCTTTGCTCCAAAATCCTAAGGGTCTGCATTGTGATTCTCCTATAGGGGCCTGCCAAAGGCTCCAGACAGCATTTCTATTTGCCACTGACACTTCCAGCACCATTGGATCTGCTGGATCATATGGCCCAAGTGGCAGAGCAGCTTGCACAGCAGCCTGGACCTGTCGCAGAGCCTCCTCTTGTTCAGGTCCCCACTCAAAATTAGCAGCTTTTCTGGTCACTCGATAAATGGGCCGGAGTAGCACACCCAAATGAGGAATATGTTGTCGCCAAAATCCAAAAAGACCAACTAGGCATTGTGCCTCTTTTTTGGATGTGGGAGGGGCCAGATGCAGCAATTTATCCTTCACCTTAGAAGGGATATCTCAACATGCCCCACACTACTGGACACCTAAAAATTTTACTGAGGTGGAAGGCCCCTGTATTTTTGTTGGATTTATCTCCCATCCTCTGACACGCAAATGCCTTACCATTAAATCTAGAGTAGTTGCAATTCTTGCTCACTAGGTCCAATCAACATGATATCATCAATATAATGGAACAGTGTGATGTCTTGTGGGAGGGAGAAATGATCAAGGTCTCTGCGAACAAGATTATGACATAGGGCTGGAGAGTTGATATACCCCTGAGGTAGGACAGTGAAAGTATATTGCTGACCTTGCCAGCTGAAAGCAAACTGTTTCTGGTGGTTTTTACTAATAGCTGTTGAGAAAAAAGCATTTGCCAGATCAATAGCTGCATACCAGGTACCAGAGGATGTATTGATTTGCTCAAGCAATGATACTACATCTGGAACAGCAGCTGCAATTGGAGTTACCACCTGGTTGAGTTTATGATAATCCACTGTCATTCTCCAAGACCCATCTGTTTTCTGCACAGGCCAAATAGGAGAGTTGAATGGGGATGTGGTGGGAATCACCACCCCTGCATCTTTCAAGTCCTTAAGAGTGGCAGTAATCTCTGCAATCCCTCCAGGAATATGGTATTGCTTTTGATTTACTATTTTGCTTGGTAGGGGCAGTTCTAGTGGCTTCCACTTGGCCTTTCCCACCATAATAGCCCTCACTGCATGAGTTAGAGAACCAATGTGGGGATTCTGCCAGTTGCTCAGTATGTCTATGCCAATTATACATTCCGGAAATGGGGAAATAACTACAGGATGGGTCCGGGGGCCCACTGGACCCACTGTGAGATGGACCTGAGCTAAAACTCCATTGATCACCTGGCCTCCATAAGCCCCCACTCTGACTGGTGGTCCAGAGTGATGTTTTGGGTCCCCTGGAATTAATGTCACTTCTGAACCAGTGTCTAATAATCCCTGAAATATCTGATCATTTCCTTTTCCCCAATGCACAGTTACCCTGGTAAAAGGCCGTCGGTCTCCTTGGGGAAGACTTAGAGGAAGGTTAACAGTATAAATTTGTGGCAGTGTAACAGGTTTCTCCCCCATAGGGACCTGGCCTCCCCTTCATTCAAGGGGCTCAGGGTCTGTAAACTGTTTCAAGTCTGGAAATTGGTTAAGGGGCCGTGACTCTGTGTTTTTGTAATTCAGGTTAGACTTCTGTTCCCTTGATCTAGAACTCTTTTGTTTATACAGCTCCAACAAGAATTTAGTAGACTGCCCTTCTATTGTATTTCTAGGCACCCCATGATTTACTAGCCAATGCCACAAATCTCTGCGTGTCATATAATTTTGATGCCTCCTTTGAGTTTGTTGTCTATTATAATACCCATATCTACCCTGTCTTTGGTGATTAAGTGCTGCCACCTGGCTTCTGCCAACTCGAGATCCTGTCATCCCCATTGTGTTTAAGGATTCCAGCTCAGTGACAGCAGTTCCTACAGTAATATCTGACCTACAGAGAAGTACAACCACAGAGCTCTTGAGGGATGATGGTGCTAGTCTCACAAATTTATTTCTCACTGTTCTGGTAAAAGGTGCATCCTCTGGACATTCCTGGGGTGTAAGAGCAGGCTTTGCATGATAAATCCACTCTAACATCCCAATCTCTCTAAGCCTCTGGATCCCCTCATCTACATTATACCAGGGCAGTTCTGGCATTTCAACCTCAGGTAATGTTGGCCACCTTTTGATCCATGTTTCAACCAACCACCCAACCAAGCTGTTAACACCTTTTCTAACTGCTCTAGCTATAACATTGAATGCAGAATCTCTGCTTAGTGGGCCCATATCAATAAATTCAGCCTGATCCAGCCTTATATTCCTCCCACCATTATCCCACACTCTTAAAATCCATTGCCACACATATTCCCCTGATTTCTGTCTATATAAATTGGAAAACTCACACAGTTCTTTTGTAGTATAACGTACCTCCTCATGTGTGATACTTTAGGGGCCTGTTGGGACTTTAGTCTAGTTATAGGTCTAGAAGAAATGAGGGGTGGTGGGGGTGGGTCATGAAAAGAATTAGAAATATCTTCCAAGCCATTTGCTTCAGGGCTTTCATTTGCAGTTTCATCTGGTGAAACAAGATTAATAATTCTAGGGCTAATCCCTTCAGGAGGAGGTTGGGTGGCCAATTCCTCAAGGCAGGCTTGAGGTGGGGCGGCTATGTCCTCAGGGCAGACTATTACAGGGTTATCTAAAGAAGGCTCAGCATGGTCTAGGGTTTCAACCTCACCCCCAACATCATTATCAATCCATATGTCACCATCCCATTTTTCAGGGTCCCACTCCTTTCCAATCAATGCCCTCACTTTAACGGCAGACACCATGCAAGACTGAGATTTCAGTTTACGTTGTAAAGTTGCTACTCTAACAATAAGATTCTGAGTCTGATTTTCAGAGATCTCAAGTCTACGGCTACAGGAAATAAAATTTTCCTTCAGGATTCTCATAGAAACCTCTACATCTTTCAGATGGCACTTAAGCTTCTTGTTTGAAGCCTTAAGCCCATCCCTTTCACCCTTTAATGTAGACAGTGTATCTAACAACAACCAACCAACATCTCTATAACTCTTATTTCTACAAAACTCTGTAAAGGTGTCAAAAACGTTATCCTCCAGAGTCTGGCTTCGTACAAGCGAAGCATTAGGAGAATCGAATGATGATATTTTGACTATCTCCTTTGCCAACTCAGTCCATGGATTGGGAGTGTCATTCTGATTATGGGAATCAGAGTCCTTAGTGTCTCTGAGCCCAGTCAGAGTAGAAAACCATTCATAAAAACCCATTTTTAAGATTCTGTTCCTTAAGAACCACTCCTGGTACGAAGATGTATTAGTTAGGGTTCTCTAGAGAAACAGAATCAACAGGGAACACTTGCAAATACAAAATTTATGAAAGTGTCTCACGTGACTGTAGGGATGCAGAGTCCAAAATCCACAGGGCAGGCTGCGAAGCTGATGACTCCAATGGATGGCCTGCATGAACTCCACAGGAGAGGCTCACCAGCCAAAGCAGGAATGCCACCTGTCTCCTCTGAGTCCTCCTTAAAAGGCTTCCCATGATTGGATTTAGCATCACTAATTGCAGAAGACACTCCCCTTTGGCTGATTACAAATGGAATCAGCTGTGGATATAGCTGACGTGATCATGACCTAATCCTATGAAATGTCCTCATTGCAACAGACAGCCCAGCGCTTGCCCAATCAGATGAACAGGTACCACAACTTGGCCAAGTTGACACCTGTCCCTAACCATGACAAACAATATTGTTCTTCAATATTTTTCTTCTATCTTTGTTCTATAAAACAAATATTGTTTTATAATATTCTAAAATTATGAAGAACTTTAAAAGTATATTGACTATTAAGTTCTGGGAACCATATTGAGCTCATTGAATTTGTGCTAAGTTTAAATGTGGGAAAACTTTTTAATTGGTTGCACAGAGAGAAAGATATTAGGCTTAGAGCTCCTTAAGAATGTTCTTATTAATTTCCTCTTACTATCCAGAGGTGTGAGACTATACATTGAAAATGTATACATAAGAAATTTATTATTTGAAAAGAAAAACAAAAACACAGAAATATATTTGAGAGGGATAAATAAATAATTAAATATGGCATCTCATCCCATCTTCATTTTTTGTAAAAATGGGAGGAAGTAACACATTTAATTTTTTACTTAGAATAGTATTTTAAAATTATAGTGAGGTTAGATTATGTTACAGAAATAAAATGTTTTTATAGACTCATATCTAAAATGCTTTTAATTTTCAATACAGTCTAAAGGTTCTTTTTTTAAAAGAATCTTTGTAATTAGTAACAGTTATGAACATTTGACTAATATAAATTTAGGAACATATGAATTGATAATTAAACTGAACACATTAGCTAACAAATAGACATTAAATATTTATATGCCAAATATGTTAATTAACAATTATACAGACATGTAGCACTAATGCAATAGAATAGATGATACTGTGGGTTATTGATTATATACCAAGAATGGAATGATCATATGGTAAGGAAAAAAAAAAAGAATAGCACTGAGGAATAAATTCATTAAGCTTGAGAGGAAGATCTTTCAGAGAGTGCCATTTTGTGGTCAATACTTTTTTGTTGTTGTTCTAAAGGGCATTGTGGCCAAGCCAAACTGCTGAGAAAAATAAGTTTTTCTGGTTTTCTTTTCTTTTTTTTAGTTAGAGTGTACTGAGATTACAAAGTAAACATTTGAGACCAGTGGCTTCAGGAATTGATAGGGTGTTGCCCTGATAATGGAGTAGATGCTACACTAAAGTGGGTTGGGGCACTGTGTCTAAAAGGGCTGAAGTAAATGCCAGGTTGGGGTACTACAATGGGGTGGACCAAAAATGGTACTGTGTTAAAGCAGGTCAAGGTGCCTTATAGAGGCACTGAGGTAAATGCTGGGCCAGGGTGTATCCAGGATACTGAGGTAAGGCACTTTAAATGAGGTTAACTATTCATCCATGATCCTTCAGGATGACAAAGCAGGCATCCTTGGTTTGTTGTCAAAGACCAGGAGAGAGCATGCAGTTGTGCACTTAAGGTGTCCCCCAAGCTGTTTTAACTGCTGCATGGGAAAAATGCTCCCTGAGCATTACACTCTCTAAGTGTCACACTTTCTGAGTGTGGGAGAGTTTTGACTGAGTATTCACATTTTTTTTTAGCACTGAGGCTGGGGCCACTTTAATGTGAGCCTAAACACTGCACTGAGTCAGGTTGGGGTGTCTCTGAGACATCAAACAAAATTTTGAGGAGAGGATCTGAAGAAAAAGATGTCATTTACCTAGGGCCAAATTAGTTGTAGTCATTTGAATGCCTTGGATGTGAGCTGGCATCACGTTAAGATAGTCTGAACTGGAAACTCAAGCTGTCAATCACATGGAAACCATAGCCACCATGTTGGTTCAAGGACAGAGTGAATTGAAGGCTGCTCCCATAGCCCTGAAGGGCTGGAAAGTCAAGTCTCTGTCCCACCTCCAAAAGGGGTCAACTGAAAGGCAATCCCATAGCCCCAAGGGGCTGGATAGCTAAGCTTTAGCCAGAACTCTATCCCAGATTTTGACACCAATTTATGTTAGGGCCAGAGTTATTAAAGGATTCCACATGAGACAGCAAGTTAAAGCTTAACGCATTTATTGCTAGAAAGAAAACAACACAGTGGGAGGAAAGGGAGAGCAGACATATGGGAGCCAGCAAAAACTGCCAGTGAAGGAAAAGGAAAAATGGCTCCAGCTCCCTTTCTGACAGCTAGTGGTTTTAAAGGAAAAAATGTGCCAAGAGGGGTGGGGAGTGATGTGAGACTGTAGGCATCACCAGGAGATATCATGTTAGTGCTGATCATGACTTCACGCTCATGGTTACTTGGTCTGGCCTCTGGCAGGTAGGGCATTGGCATGTCCATGTTCATCTGTCTTGTTGGCACTTCAGGCCCTGTCAGAGAAGCTGCTGAGGGAAAGAAACTGAAGGGGCCCCCATGCCATAGAATTCATTTTGTATGCCAAGTTTATTTTCTGAGATCTGACAAATAGTAAGGACTGTTAATAGCAAATCACATATTATCACATATTTGCTTTAATGTTCACAGAAAGAAATCTTGTTAGAGGAGGGAACAAATTCCTTTATCAACATGTATGGTTAAAACACTACTGAGGATTAACAAAGAATCTGGAGGATCAGAAAGGAAAAACTAATAATCACAGTTTGAGGAATCTTTAACAGTTTTATTTCCTTGGTATCATTTCACATTATGTAAATATATGCTACCATGCTGAAATAATGTTTAAACAGTATAATGTAATATTTTACATTACCTAAAAAATTGTATAATATGATTATTTTTATTAATTGCCATATCTCAGAATATGATTTGACATAGTGTCTTCAAATAATGGATATCTGTGACACAGATGCATAGAAACAAAAAAGGTAGAGAAGCAGGAGCAATTTTGATGTATTCGTATTTCCTCTCCATTTCCTTAGCAAGAATTACAAATCAAAGCCTCAGATTTTTTGCTCAAACTTGTGATATAATACATTCATGTTATACTGTCAGTCTAAATTCTAGCACATGCCAGTTATGTCTCAGAGTTGAATTAAAGTGACAATAATGACACATCAATAGCTTTAGAGTAAAAATGGAAAGTGGGGGAACATCTAAACAGCATTTAATTACTACCTTATGGTAGGAATTATTCTAGAAAAGAGGGAATACAATTGATAGTAAGATTTCATATTTTGGAATTTTCTTCCACAGAGACAGTTACCTAAGAAAAAAACAGCAGGGTCTGATTAACTCTGCATGTTGTTCTTAACCTCATTAATGGAGTCAGCTGATGGATTTCCAGATCAATTTGTATGCAAATGTAGCATAAATAGGAATGAGTTTTCACAACAAATCTGTACACTTTCACTGACCACCTTTTTTTCTCTTTCTTTCCATCTTCATTTATGCACTAAGTGACATTTACTGGAACAATCACAAAAGTATTTTCATAACTGATTGTATATGTTAAACAGGAAAAGAAAAATGTAATTTTAGAAAATTTATTTCACAGGGAAGTAGGTGAATGCTTCAATTATGCATCAAATGCAACTATCTCTGAACACTTTTATAGTTATGATTTTCTTTTCTCCTAACTTGTTGTAACATCCCACTGTTTTGTCGAGTGACAAGTGAATAAATACAGACTACATCACAATTAAAGCCCATCCACCTTCCAAGTTGGAAAGACACATCTCATCAAAACAAAATTAGCAAAATAGAGACATTTATTGCTTTCAACCTGATTTCTTGATAAATACTATTTATATATTTCACACTTGTGCTTCAAACATTTGTTCAGCTAAAGTCAGTCAAATAATAAGTATCTCCTTTATCATGTTTTTGCCAGGTATTAGTAGAAACATTTGAGATAAATGAGTTTTCATTTTTTTATCATTATATAAAGATTTTATAGACCTGATCTAATAGATGAGGTGGAAATAAACCTGAAAAGGGTAAACATAAGAGGCTTAAAGAAGGAGAAATCCTTAAGCTTTATGGCTAACTATGTACAAGCAAGTGAGAGGGAAGACTAGCTTCCATTTCAATTAGGTAGACTGAGCATATGATTTTCCCCCTTCCTCCCAAGATCCAGTAAAACAATAATAAATACAAATGAAAGTGAACTCCCACCTGAACAGTGATTTCAAAGAATTTCTGAAAGACTGAGTAGTGGTAACCCACATTATTGTAGCCTTAAAAAGCTGATACCTCATTTATATGTGCAAATGTCAATAGGTAGTATCCACAGTTAGTGAATTATGACATAACTTTATAAGCATATAGTCTAGAGATCGGGAATTCACCAATAGAATAATTAAACACAGAAAAATGTTTTTAAAAATGGTTGTGTAGGGTGGGTGGGAAATAGTGCAGCAAGGGGGAAATTGCTTTCCTTTATAAATCCATGTGTACTTTGGATTTGTCACTGATGTGTCTGTATTACTTTGATAAATTTGAAAAAGAAACTACTAAGGAAAAAAATAGTGCTTTTGCTATGCATTGAGAATTGCACACATTTCTAAGTATACGATTTACTTTAAGACAGGAATTACTAATTATTCACTTCAACTCTCCTCAGCTGCCTTAAAATGTAATTGACTACAATACTTTCTTTTGTAGATAGGTGTTGCTTAAAATTTTTTGTAAAGTTTTTGGGAAGTTAAATTATCAGGTATTTTCATTTAAATTACACATTGAGCATTGATTTAAAATGCTGATAAACTTTGAGGCTCAGGTATACTTTCAATTGTTTGCAAATTTGGTATACTTATGTGAATTTGTAGAATTGACTTTTTGTTTTCCAGCACAGGCTACAGTTTAAATTAGCATGATGATTTACAAAACCTCAATATTTTGGCTTCATTATTCAATAGGTGGATTATCAGAAATCTTTTCAACGCCTTTTGAAAAATGAGGAGGGTATTCTGGCCACTTTTCTTAAGTGTACTGGAAAATAAGGTGTTTTCATTTAAATCCAGTTTATACTGATAAATAAAATCTGCTAGGCTCTATCTGCTAAGCCCTAAGTCAACAAAACCAAAAACCTATGTTTGATTTATTTCTTTTCAATGCCCAGCCTGCCCAGAAAATGATACTTAAATGCAGCCTACTATGTATTAGCAGATAACATCCTCCTTCTTTAACGCTAATTTCTTCCTCATTCCTTTATCAGCTAATTTCTTCATTCCACAACAACTACCTATGCTTCACTTTGTAAACCCCTGTGAGTGAAATGTAAACTTAATTTCAGCCAATCAGAACATTTGCTCACTTGCCTCCATGCTAGAAAGAGCACTGAACTTCAAAAAGAATAAGCACTTACCCAGTTGTGGGAAGAAAAGAATTTATTCACAGTGTTGCAAGAATGGGTGCCTACCTGAGAAATGGTGGTCAGGCCACCAAACAATAGAATGCCACAGGTATGGATATCCTAAGTTTAGCACACAGGCCCCTCCCCTGTTTCTCCACTGATTGGATACTCCAGAAGTTATGGCCTAACCAGATAGTCTAACTAATTCAAATTTCCCAAGGAAGGTTCCTGCTTTTTATTATGCTTTACATTTCAATGACCCTGGCCGTTATTCATTTAAACTTGTTTGGTGCCAATTCTAGGCTTATGTCAGAGGTGTGTTCCTTCCCTGCCCACAGCCTGAGTTGTTCTTCAGCTCCTTCTTGTGTCATCTTGGTGTGAAAGCTAAACTTAATTTTCTTATACTCCACATACCCCTTTCTTCCTTCCACCCCCTTGGTGGAGCTTTCTTGTACATTCTGAATGGGATGTTGCTTGATTCATGAATTGTTCAATAAAACTATGAGATCCTAAATTGCATGAAAAGTTTTTCTCTGATAACTTTTGGTGACCTCAGGGACCCCAAATCAAATGCTGACAGCTGTGGAGATTGTAAGAAATAGAGGTGAGAATGCCATTAAACCTTTTGAGTTGTCTATCCTCCTCACTGTCTCCAAGAGTTGTGGGTGAATGCATCTCAGATTTGAGTTCCACTCGCATTGTGTTTCAGCTCTACAGTACCACTAACTTTTAGCCCCAAAGTTAACAGATCAATCTTAATTGATGGTAAGGCTCAAATTCTTGACCTAAGTCCCTAGCTTTTTGGTTCATCCAGTTTTCTTTTTGCTACTGCTGATTTATTTGTACTATACACAGGATAAGCAGTGTTTTGCACAGTGTACAGGATAAGTGCTTTGTCCAGGTTGAGAGACCTAGGTTCAAATCCCTAGGATTTGGATCAGTCTGCAGTTTCATTTTTGCTACTGTTGGTTTCTTATCTGTACACAAGGAAGAAGAGAAACAATAATGATGGGATCCTCAAACTCTAAAAACTTTGATTTTCCACCCTCTGGCACCTCAGCATATTACATTCACAAAAATTATGGGGCTGGAACTGTGTCTATCTAGTCAAGTAGCGGAATCTCACCAAAGACAACCTAGAGTTGGAATGGCCATTGTGGGGAAAATTTCAATTAGGCAAATTTACTCATCTCTGAGGTGCACCCAATAAAAATGGCTCCCATACTTGGCCAAATGGAACACTCTCCGTGTACTAATAAATTGTAGGATTCTAAAAATAGTTTATATAAGCTAGTGAGTTTCACATTTCTGTGTTACTATATCTGACTCATGACTGAACAACTTTAATTTAAAGCTATAAGGTCTCTATTTGTATCTGTCTGCAAGTATGATGCATATTTTCCTACCTCTGAATAGTATTATCAAATTAATTTATAATACTCCTTAAAAGAGCTCTATTTAAATTGGCTTAAATACATATAGTGCTTATATATGACTTGATACTCATAAAGTCCTTGAAATTAAGGAAACCAAACCCCTAATATTTCAAATGAAAAAAAAAAAAGGAGTATTTGTAGAACCAAAACCAAATGTTTAAAAAAATCAAGTTCACATAATTCGGTAAACCTTTGACAAATGGCACTAGTTTAACATTGTTAGTTTAAAAAAAAGCAGCAATGTCTTTAAATTGTCAATGTTAAGTATGACATAAATACAATTTTATTCTATTGGGTATGTTCTTCCTAATTTTATGCAGGTTTACTGATAAAATAAGCTAGCATTATAACCACTAGATCTTTAAGATGCTGAAAAATGTAAATTCATGCTTAACAAAATGTAGTTATTATTTTGACAGTCTTAATTTTTAGAATGTTGCATTTAATACTTCTGAAGGTAGTTTTAAAGATCTTTTTTGGTAACTTAAGTTGTGCAGGTATGTAAGCTATGTGAGATGTGCTTTGTTAAGCAGAAAGAATGATTTTGTCTTAAAGGAAAATGACTGATGATCATAGAATGAGAAGAAGGTATGTGTAGGCCTGAATGGGTATAGAAAGATGGAAAGGGTTTGAAGAAAGGAATTTTATCATGGTCACAGTTAGTTAAGATTCCATAGATTTATGAGATATTTAAAGTGTTTTCTTATTAGACAATATCATTATGCAAAACTAGAGTTTGGTTTTCTTTCTGTTAAAATAACAAAGTTTTCTTGGATTATTGGCCTGCTTTTCATTAAGAGAAGAGGTTGTAAGATGTTTTTCTTAACCATTGGAGTAATCTGCCTAGAAGGCAAAGATTCTATATCCTATCAGAATAATATAATTATTGATATTTATATTGAACCTATTATCTTTTATTGTTTAGAAAAAAAGACTTTTGCACTTTTAAAAGAATAGTCTTTTTTGTTTGCAATCATATTAATTTTTATTTAATCTTACAG
Organism: Tamandua tetradactyla; assembly: GCF_023851605.1. Classification (NCBI taxonomy): domain Eukaryota; kingdom Metazoa; phylum Chordata; class Mammalia; order Pilosa; family Myrmecophagidae; genus Tamandua; species Tamandua tetradactyla. The sequence continues at coordinate 29,492,474 of NC_135350.1, forward strand.
TCACTTTGGTTAAATAGGGAACCAGATATTGTTTCATAGTGACCCATCTTCCTATTTAACAAAATGTTAAAACCTGATAATTTTTTTTTGCCTTACCCAAATCAATCCTTAAATGGCATCTTATTGATCTCAAACTGTCATTAGGATTTTCCAGAGGGTCCCTGGAAAATGACAGAGGGTTTGTTATTTTACCTATTTTATTTTTTTTCACAGGGACAGGAATTGGGAATCAAACAAGGTCTCTGGCATGGCAGGCAAGAATTCTGCTGCTGAGCCACCTTTGCACCACCCTCTTTTACCTTTTAACAACAGAGGTGATAGAAATAGGTTTATTTGATATGTTATGATGAAGTAGGGAAAAACTCTGAACACCACACAGGAAAGCACCAAAGCCCCTGAGAAGTGGGCAAACTTTTATTGCCAGCAGGCTCAGAGGACTTCTGTCCAAAGTCTGAGCACCAAATATCCTTTGTCTTCAGACTGTACAGGCTAGCAAGCAGGGATTACAGAAGCAGAACTTGCAGGGCAGGAATTACCATGGGAACAGGTAGGGGCAGTATTGTAAGTTCTGGTTCTTAGCTGATTTCTCTTATCTGGAAGATAGACATTTCGTTTTGCTATGCAGGTGGGCCTGGCAATGGCTAGGCAGGTGCTTCAGACATTTTGTTTCACTACCTCTTCCAGAAAACATGCTTTACACATTCTTAGGAGTACACAGATTCATAAAGTCATCTTAGTAAAGAAATGTGGAATAATACTGGGGCCACCCTTACAAACTACCTCAATGAGTTTCATGGGAAGTGTCAAATTAAATATGATTTTTTAACCTTTTGTTGGTTGCATTTGTATGTGTAGAATGCTATTAACATAAACATTTCAGAAATTAAATTGACATTTGTCAATGTCCTCACCGTCCCTGAGATAGCCTAGTATTGATCTGCTTAATATTAGACAACAGCAATATTATTGGTCATAATTTCAGTTATTTTTAAAAAGGTTTCATTTGACAGAAACAACCAAACTTTTTTCTTAATTGCTTTATTTTTCTAATGAACTTTCATCAGAAGTTCTACTTTTGCAAAATAGTTGTAAGCTAACCATTGTCATTTTTATGTCTTTTGTCAGCTAATGAAAGTTTTTATTCTGACGCCTCCCTGTAAACACTTGCAATCAGCTATAGGCCCAGTGCTTCCTCTTATAAAAATGGATTGTCTCAGAAATCCATGAAAAGAACTATGCCAGGTATTCTAGAGCACAGGCTTTTATGGACATTTCTTAAATAACTTTGAAACTATACCACTGGGTCATGAGATTGCCAACACAATATTGAGTGGAACAGGGACTAATATTTTAGGGTTGAATTAGCTGATAAAGAATAATCATAGCTTTGTTTGGATTCTTGTTGCTGTTTTAATGTTCTATTTCCTAGACACATTGAATCCTTTAATCTTTTCCCTTAGTCTGTCCATGATTCATAAAATATTCACCTCTTTCTCTCTGTATGGACCTTCTAGAATTTGGAAATTCTTTGAATATTCTTATATTTATGGCAACATAATTAAATTCAATCAGAATCTGTCCTCCTTGATCACAGGATATAATTAAAGATATTGGCCATATATAACCAACCTAGAACATCATGTTTAAGAATGATGCTCATTTAATCAGATGTGACAAGAAACTTTAAGAAACTAAGGTTGATTTATTGAGCCAATGCTTATAAAACCCTCTTGGAAAAATTGGTATGGTACCTGGCTCCAGGGCTCCCAGTCTCACAGTTCAGTAAGAGTGTTACTTTATAGTCTGAAGGTGAAATCTGGCATTGATTTTGGTTTGCCTTCCTAGCCTCAAGAGCTCTTAAAAGTCAGATCAGAGGTTCTTTCTGAAAACTACCTGAATAAAAAACTTTAAAAAATCCTATGTGGTGAATTTCCATTCTTGCTGCATCTATGTAAGCAATCGGGCCAAATCTAATGAAACCAGTCTTATTTTATTATTAAAAATTATCTTTCTGAGTTAATCTTTGAACAAAAGGATGGTGATTGCTGAGAAACTTTGTTTCTGTAGAAAAATTAAAGAACATTCCTCTGGGTTATCAGATTCTTCTCCTGCTCATTGTCAGAACTATTTTGCATATCCTCTCTAAACTACAGATAACTGCATGGTTTTGTTACCTATCTGTAAATTAGACCAGATCCTGTGATCTTATGTATTGTCTACCCTAATGATCAGCCAGAAAGCTAAGTTGGTGTCTTTTGTATACCAGGACTCAAATTGGCAAAACAGGGTTAATACCCCTAATCCCTGGACCTATAGTAATACTGAATTCCCACTTCCATGTGCATCATCATAGCTTCCCTAGGAACACATGACCTGGAGCAAGCTGTTATGAATATATCTAAGTTATGAAACAGAGCTTTAACACCACCTCGAGTGCTCTGCAGACGCTCCAGGCTGAGGTTGACAGCTTAGCACCAGTTTTCTTGCAAAACAGATCAGCTTTGGATGCCATGGCTGCCCAAGAGCAACATCGCATTTATGTTAATAAATCTGGCACAGGAATAAAGAAGCTGAACATTTTAAAGGGCAAAGTTAAGGTGATACATTATCACAGTTAGGATCAAACATTTCAGTGACTACATGGCAAGTTTATGTTGGGACAATGTGAATTAGGTCTCTTAGTAGCTCGTTTTTGAAACTTATAACAAATTTTAGCCTTCACCCTGGTCTCCTTTGCTTGATTTGTAGACTCAAATCAAATGTGAATAGCCCAGGGTATCCCTCATGCTAAATGGGCCTCTTTTATTGGATTCATATTTCCTTGGTTAGGAGTTAATACAAATGGAAATATGATCAGAAGCTTATCTATAACAGTAGAATTTGCCAAGTCCACTTCAAAAATCTATTACTGTACAATGAAAATATTTTTATTTTTAAGCTAGAATTATTGTAGATAATACAGTTGAGCTTAACTATGTGTTGACTGAATAACGAGGAGTTTGTGCTAACATCCATACCACCTGCTGTACCTGTATAAATATTTCTTGGGAAGTCAAAACACAGTCACATGAAATAGTCAAACTGAGGTAGTTTACAACGTTAACCTCGGTGTTGTATAACTTTATGAATTTATGTGTATCACTTTATGCATTCATGCATATTACTCTGTGTATTTGTGTGCAACACTATACATTGATGCTCTCATAAAGGTATATATAATTGCAAGCTTTCTCAAAGGAAGAAAAGCAGAATGTCTACAGTGCTATAAATCACATCCAGGCTTACTCAAGCCTGTCCAAAGATATTGGTGTGCAAAGAGGGAGGCTGCCAGGCCTGTTTCTTATCATGTCCAGGAGCTGCCCTTATCTCAGACAAAGGAGTTTAGCTAAGAGCCAGATAGTAAACCCTACCCTGCAAGTTCTGTCTCTGTACTTTTCCAGTGTTTACCACCCATTCCATTAGTAATTCCTTCCTGCTCACTAGCCTATATAATCTAGAAGCAAAGAATATTCAGGGCTCAGACTTTGGACAGAGTCCTCCAGGTCAGCCAGCAATAAACTTCTGGCCACTTCTCAGATGCTTAGGTGCTTTCTTGGGAAAATGGAGTTTCCATTATTTCATTTCTGATGCATTGGCCGGGAAACTCCACACTCCAAGGAGAGACACTCTTGCGTCCCCCCTCTCCCTGTCCAGGGAGGCCTGAGCTCTGGGCCAACCTCGATCATCCCCAGGGCACCCCTGGAACTTTTTCCTCCAGTTCTGGATCACCTGACTGGAATGGGGTGCCAGCTTCCCCAGACTCAGGAGGACTGACCCAGAGCTCTGCCCATTGGACTGGTAAGAATGACCGTTCACCGAGCACCTGCCAATCAGGTATAGTGACTGTCAGGTCCTGCCTGAAAGGCAGAAGAGGAGGCTGATCCCTTCCTGAACTGGGCTAAGCAACCTTCAGAGAAGCTGGAAGAACCCCCAGTAGTTAGATACACCCTGGTTTTGGGAGGAAGTCATATATAATTTGCCATGTTGTTGAGTGCCTGGTGTGTGAAAGTATGTAAATGAGTCCTGGCTCTGTCCAGAGGCTTCCATCTTCCATGTGGTGAAGTGTGTGTCCCGACCTGTGGATCCGTGAGATCATGGCTTGCACGGCAGTGTCCTCGCTCGAACAAGAGCGTTCACGAGGGTCTGGGTTGGGTGTTTATACCAACCCACCTTATGCCAAGGGAACCCTAAATTCTTCCTCACAGGAAGCTGCCAGAGAAGAATGAAATGACTGTCATCTTGTTTATTTGCTTAATTGTCATCTGGTGCTCAGGGAAGATCACTATGGGTGATACTGAAAGCAAAACTCCCCTAGCTTGCCTCATTAAAAACTTTAGGAAAGCTTTATCTGGATACTATAGAGCTGAGCTCAAGCCACAGGAGCTGTGCAAATTTTGCCAATTGGACTGGCTCTCTTTTTTGGAGTTGAATGGCCGTCCAAGGGGTTGTTTGACCCCCAACTGATCCAAGCCATCTGGCAAGTTTTCATAGGACAGCCTGGACACCCCGGCCAACTTCCAAATATTGACTCCTGGCTCCAAATTGTTCAAAATTCACCACCATGTCTAAAAGCTTGCATTGAAAGCCATGCAATAGTCCTAGTGGCATGCACCAACCTGGGCATTCTGCTCCCTGGACTGGTTGCTACAAAGAAGTGAGCCTGCACAGACATGAAACTTCCAACCCCAGAAAGTTCTCCACTGCCAACAGAAAAGCATTCCAACCACCTAGATAAAAACACAGAAAAGCCGCTGCCAGTGCCTCTGCTCTCACCCCAGGGTCCCGACAACTGCACCCTCCCCACAGCCCACCGAAGCTCTCGTGACTGTGCGCATCAAAGTATGAAAAGTACAATCATCCCAGTCTCAGCGTCCTCCCTGCTGCCGACAGAGACTCTTTACCCCCACCTTCCTAAGTTTACACCCCCAGGAAAACATCCAGTCCTCCCAACTGAAGAAGAAAATCCATTGCGTCAGCCTTACTCAGCTCTAGCCCTTGACCCCTGCCACAAATGCCAGCTTTGGTTCCAACTGCATTGTAAGCCCCCTGCTGCTCCGACACCCTCTACTGAAAACTCTGCCTTGTCAGGGACCCTAGCCAACTCTCCTCAGCCATTTCCCATCTCACCTCTCAGTCTGCCTGAACTCTATCCAGAGATCCTGCAAACCTTGAACCTTCGCTCCCAAGCTGGGAAACCATGCAGTGCCCCAGGGGCTTTACAGCTGCTCCTGAGGGAAATCCAAGCACCATTTTACTAAGATCCAGAAAGCCAGTTGCAGGAAGGCCAGCCCATGTTTGTCTACCAGGCTTTTTCAACTTCTGACCTCATTAACTGGAAAAATCACACTCCCTCCTACACTGAGAAGCCCAGGCTTTGATTGACCTGTTCCAATCGATTATACACACCCATCGACCAATGTGGCAGGATTGCCATCAGCTCTGCATCATCCTCTTCAACACAGAATGGTTCAGACTAATTCCACAAGCTGCCCTGAAGTGGTTAGAAGAAAACACTCTTGAAGGGGTGATGAATGCCTCCCAATATGCTAAAAGCCCCTTCCCAGATGCTGACCCATGGTGGAACCCAAACTCCGAAGCTGGCAGGAATAGTGTCCCTCCTCTTTACAGTAAGCATGTTGGTTTCTTCCCAGTGGAGCTGCTGTCCTCAACTCTCCGGGTGGCCCCCAATCAGTGGGTGTTTTATTTTCTGGCCTTGGTCACTTGAAGGTTCTCGGTTTTGAGAATGGGGCTTTCTGGTGCCCTGCATGAGCACACAGCAAGCAAGCCTGCTTTTTTCTTTAGCTGGCGGTCTGCTTCTCTATGTGCCTCTTGGTCTTGGTTCATGTAAACTTTTGTAGCCACTTTAAGGAGCTGGAATATATTCATTCCAGAAAACGCTTCTAATTTCTGCAGCTTTCTCTGGGTATTGGATGTCAGGTTGGGCTTGCCCAACAAATGCAGGGTTAACAAGTTTCTGGTTTTCTGGTGCCTCAGGGTCAAAAGGAGTAAACAGTCTAAAGGCTTCACAGGTTAGGGGCTTCATCTGGCTTTTGCAGGACTTCAGCAGTTTTTGACATACTTGTTTTTCTGGCCCCCTTTTTCATGCCTTGAATGAGCGCTTAAGAGCAGCACTCCTGCCTGAACCTATAAGTTACCTACAACCGGACTATTCCAAGACAGAATGTTCCTGGCTAAGCCAAGAAGGCAGTACCCTCCTGCCAAGCAGATGGTGGAAATTCAAGAGTGGTCGATTAGCAATTCCAGAAGCACTCAGCCGGACTGTGGTTTCCCAAGTTCATGAAAATAGTCACCATGGAAAAATAGCCCTGGAGCTGTTTCTCCAACAGTACTTTTACATTCCTCGACTGCACCAGCTTGCCTGAGCAGTCTGTGCTAAATGCGTGACTTGTGCTCAAAACAACTCCCAACAGGGGCCAAACTCCCCCTGGGAATTCAAGTCTGGGGCAGATGCCATTTGATGACATTCAAATAGACTTCACAGAGCTCCCCGGGGCAAGGGGGGTTTCACAATTTGCTAGTAGCAGTCTGCACCTTCTCACGATGGGTGGAAGCCATCCCCACTCGTTCAGAAAAAGCCCAGAAAGTGGTCCACTTCTTAGGTAAAGAAATCATTCTGAGGTATGGCCTGCTGAGCTCCCTGGGCTCTGACAATGGACTACTGGATTTTCCTGAGAAAATCTTCCAGCCTTGCTGCAGTCACCCTGGAGGCTGATTGACCCACACACAGCCAACCTGAGGAAATTACCAAACCCAGCTTCAAACTCCAGAAGCTGCCTGATCTGCACCACCAAAAACTGAGGAATCCATGCATGGACATCCCAGCCTGCCGGGTCTATGGACTAATTGTCTTTTTCTTACTGTTTGCGTTTGTTTTTCACTTAGCAGTCTTCGCCATCCTAGAAGTAGGTCACTTGGAATTCTTCTCAAGAACTAACTTTACTCTAATTTTGTGGGATCCCTCATATCCAAGCAACTTCTCCCTTCCTATATAATTGCATAATGTTGTTTTTATGCCTAATCTTGCTTTTACTTTCCCAGGGTCCTTTCAGAATTGTTGCCCCAGATTTCTGACATGAGTGCATCTGCACCACCTGAATCAGAGACACAGGCACTTCCACGTTGATATTTCACACTCATTACACTTGCCAAGGTGTCCCCAAGGGCTTCTGCACCTACAATCAAATCACATACATACTCAATCTGTGACCCTGGGAGGGACCATCACTACATCTGCAGCAACCACCCTAACAAGCCTGAGCATGAAACAGTGGTAGAATTAAAATTCTGAGAAGGAGGAAAAGAAACAACAGTAGGCAAAGTCGCTGCTTCAATAAGTCAACAAGCAGTGTCTCTACCCTTTAACACTTCTATTGCCTGCCTTGCCGTAGGCCTGGCTACACACTGTGTGTTGCAAGGAATAGGCAACCCTTGAGGTGTTTTCCTGCAGAGAGCACTAAGAACTACCAGTTGCTGTGTGCTAAACCAAGTGGAAAGCCTCTGAGGTATCATAGCCTCAGAGATAACACCAAGCAGCCCCAGTTGCAGGACCGAGCATTGCAATCTCACTAATCTTACATTTTAAATATTCATGATACCTGGGAAAAAGAAGTCCAGGTGCTCTTTGGAGTGAAATGGTCCCCTAAAGCCATCACTGGCCCCACCTTATATATAAAGAAAACCATGAACTCTTATAACGGAGAAAGTTTCCAGGTATTCCATTCCTTCTATAAGGAAACACAATAGCAATCCCCAGCATTCCCATAAACAATCAAAATCTGTTCTTTCAACTTCCAGAACAGATGGACTCCCCCCTAAATGTGTCCTCCTGTTATGCCTGTGGGGGAATAAAAATGGGGGACCAATGGCAATGGGAGGCAAAGGAACTAATGCCAACGGAAAAAATAAATGTAACTGCCTCCTGGGTCGGACCCATCAGATAGAACATGACAACTTCCAGCACTGGAAAAATCTGTGGCACTAGATGGGGAGACACCATTCTGGTTCCAGTTGGAAACCTCATCTGTCTGGGTCAACAGTATTATAATCAGAGTAAAAATAACACCTTATGGTGGGGACCAGATAACAATCACACAGCTCCTGATCTGTCACGATTAGCCTCTTTCCCCATCCTAAAAGGTTTTTGGAGTGATGCTTCAGCTCCAGGGGTTTGGAAAGCACCTGAAGGGTTGTATTGGATCTGTGGCAGAACAGCCTATTCTGAATTGCCTTCAGGGTGGTCAGGAGTCTGTGTGTTAGGAACCATTCCTTTTTTCTAGTTCCCCTAAAGCAAGGGGAACTGCTAGGATACCCAGTCTATGAATCAGAAAATAACCAGGTCCAAAATAGAGGCATACAAATAGGGGACTGGAAAGGGATGGAGTGCATTATCTGATATCAGTGCATTATCCAATACCATAGGCTGGCAGCCTGGGTGAAGGATGGGTCATGGGGATATAGAACCCCAATTTCCATGCATCATTCAGCTTCAGGCAGTGATGGAACTAATCACAGATGAAACCACCAGTGGTCTGGATCTGTTGGCACATCAACAGACAAAATTTAGAACAGCCATCTATCTGAATCAATTGGCTCTTGGTTACCTGTTAGCCAAGGCAGGTGGAGTATATGGAAAATTCATCCTTTCCAAGTGTTGCTTGGAATTAGATAACCAAGGAAAAAGTAATGGAGGAAATCACCAATCGCATGAGAACTCCCGCCCATGTCCCAGTTCAAACCTGGAATGGCTGGGACCCCAAAAACCTATTTGGATGGTGGTTCTCAGCTTTTGGAGGGTTCAAAAGTCTAATTGGAAGTGTTTAGGTCTGCTTGGTATAGTCTGATCCTCCTATGCCCCCTCCGTTGCTTGCTAAAAAGTGTAAGTCAGACACCTTATGGACAGAAAAACTGCCTCCCACTTACTTCATTTCAGAGGCCTGCACCCCTCAAACTATCACAATTATGAATTAGTCCCCACAAGTAAGAGTGGTGCTCCACCTATAAAATAAAATATAATGAATATCATCATCAAAAGGCAGGAATGAGATAGTTTACAAGTTTAACCTCAGTATTATTGTTTAACTTTATGAATTTATGTGTATCACCTCAGTATTATTGTTGTATAACTTTATGAATTTATGCATTATCACTTTATCATTCAAGCATGTTACTCTGCGTATTTGCATGCATCACTATAAATTGATGCTCTCATAAAGGTGTATATATATAATATATTATATATATATATATATTATATATATGTATAATTGCAATCTTTCTCAAAAAGAAGAAAAGCAGAATGCCTGCAGTGCTGTAAATCACTTCCAGGCTTATTCAAATCTGCCCAAAGATATCAGTGTGCAAAGAAGGAAGCTGCCAAGACTGTTTCTTATCATGTCCAGGAGTTGTCCTTATTTCAGACAAAGGAATTCCGCTAAGGGCCGGATAGTAACTCCTACCCTGCAAGTTCCATCTCTGTACTCATATTCAGAGTTCAGCCTTTGGAAAAAGAGTCCTCTGGGTCAGCCAGCAATAAAGTTTTGGCCATTTCTCAGAGGCTCAGGTGCTTTCTTGGAAAAACAGAGTTTCCCCTACTTCAAAACAAGCCACTTGGCTGAAGCAAATCATTCCTCAGGATAATTCTTTGATCTCTTTGATTTCAGTTGGTTTGGGTTTGGGGTCTTTAACATCGGGCATTTTACAACTCAGAGTATTTATAATAGTCTCCCTGGTGCAGTGTACTTTCTCTAAAGATTTAAATGGACACCAAATGTTGTCCATCTGCATAAAACACAGAAGTGTGAAGAGAACAAAAACAATCAACTTTTCAACTTGAATTGAATGAATAACCTGTGAGAGCTGTCTAGCACTGGTTGATGGTAACTGAGAGTCATGCTGGCCTTACATTTTGATCTCAGTTCTTGGCCTGGCCAGATCAAAAGGGGATAATTGATAAGAAAAATCTAGTAGACCCAACATGGAGTCATCCATGCTAAATCCCATGTCAGCAAAACCAAAAACTTTTAGGAATTTCCATTTTCTCTAAATATCCAGCTTGCCCAGAAAACCAAATTTAAATGGAGCTCTCCAGTTATCAGCAGCTAACTTCCTCATTCTTATGCTAATTTCCTCCTTCCTAAGTAACCACCTGCTCCCCTATTTGTAAGACCCTTCTAAGTGAAAAGGAAACAGTGTCAACCAATCAGCACACTTCCTCACTTGCCTCTGCATTGGCCCTACAAGAACTCCTTTCCATTCCCTTGGTGGAGCTTCATTCTACTTTCTGAAAGGGATATTCTCTGATTCAGGAATTGCTCAATAAAGTTGTGAGATCCTAAATTGCATGAAAAATTTTTCTTTTGTCAACGTTAACCCACCAATTGCTATAGATCCACAGAAAGCCTCCACAGGCATGAGACTGAAAATAGTGTCTGCAATTAGAATATTCAAGAGCCCCCACAAACCACCTTATTAGCCAAGATGCCTTTGTTTCTATGCTCTATTTTTATTGTTAACAGCTTTATCAGGATAATTTTAGGTGTATAATTCGATGATTTTTTTTGTATATTAACAAAAATGTGAAATGCCACCACAATTTAATTCTAAACATTTCCAATACTACAAAAAGAACACCTCATGTCCACTTATAATCACTCCACTTTCACCCTCACTTAACCCCCTACTTGTATATCACCACAAAATACTTTGCCTTTGTATATTTTATGGTTCTTTGTGAATAACTTGAGATTAGATGATAATATGTCTAAACCAACTCAACAGGATTAAACCTGGTTGTTCAGTAAAATTTTTAAAAATGAAATAATTTTTCATGTCTTAATTTTGCTTAGTACTTTTCAAACTGGAGAGTTTAGAATCCATGAATACTACTTTCAAAAGTTATTATTAAATGATTTGATTTGGGGGTTAATTTCTTTTACTCACATCCATTTTTATACATTGTTGATAAGAACTAACAGAATGACTGGCTAACCATCACCATAGTGACGACAAATACATGAGTTAATAACATAGTCTGAGAGATACAGGATCCTTGCAAAAATTTTCTTCTCCTCTGAAACTCAGATTCAGGATTAGATACTTAACATTTGCAATAGGTCAGCGTTAGGTTATTTGTAACACAAATCTAGTGATTTTTATATGTATATTGTACTATAAATACATCAAAAAATTTTCCCAGAACTGAAGAGTTAGCCAAATTGTGACTAAACTCTTACAGTGATGTGAAATTCCAGTAGGGCATTAAAAATTTCTATAAATTATTAGCTAAAATCATTGTCTTATACTTTATCCGAATGCAATAAGAATAGTTAGGATAACAGATTAGGACCAAATACAATCACACTATAGATGAATGTAAAACAGTATATAAATATTTCTTTTAAAAATCATGCATTGATTAGATGATGGCTTTGGAAGAATGAGTTCATTAGCCAAGTATCTTTCACCCCACAGCATGAGTAATAGAAAAGGTTTGTCACTCTCAGAGCTGAAATCTTGTCAGCACCACTGAAGATTTATGAGGCAGTGTTGTAATCCCTCATGATTATCTGTCTTGTTGTTCTCCATTACTGCTTTCTCAACGAGGCTGGTTTGTTGTGTACTCCTCATGTCATACTCAGCTGAAGTATAATTCATTGGAAGACCACCTACACTTCTGATGCATTCACACGCAAATGAATGGATGCTGGAAAAGTTGTGCATCCATTAAGCAGGGCATTAATTTTGATGTTATTCATTTATCTACCAAATATACTCAGACATATGAGTTCTCTGAAGGCTTATTTATTGAGAAATAGAGCCTTGCTCTGAGGAAGGAAAAATGAAAGATATTGCTGCTGTCAATGAATTTAAAGGCTTTTATGCAAAAGTTTGAAAAATGAAAACTCATATCATCCTTCCATTGTCTATTTTGTGGTGCTTCCAAAATGAAGTCTTTCAGCTGGCTATTTTCATGTTATGATCACAGAGAAAATATATACCCACACACACCTTCTATAGAATACATAGAAATTTTAAGTCATCAGTGACTTAGGTATTTTAGTTTCATGTAGTGTTTAAAAAAGTAATATAGCATGATAAGTAGATGATTAAATTGTCAGCTTTCATTTCTTGGTAAAAGCAGACAACATTGATGCTTTGCAACCTAATAGGGAAGTACAAGTCAATTTTGCAAAGGAGAATTGCAGGATGTTATGGAAAATATAGTGAGGGTATTAATACTGGTCTGAGGAGTCTTGAAAGCTCTTTGATGAAGTAGAAGATAAGTCTGAGGGTTGAACAAGAGTCAGCAATGAAAAGAGGATAAAAATAAAGTTTAGACATTAAAAATAACAGGTGTGAATACCTTGAGGCAGAAGAAGTGAAAGAGCCAATGCAGCTGGAACATAAAGAACAAGAAAATATGGGCTGCATTGGATCATACAGGGCCCTGCAGGCTTTGCCAATGGTTTTAGGCTCATTCTAAGGAAAAAAGAGTAAATTAGGAAGGATTATAAGTAGAATAGTGACAAAATTAGATGCGTATTTTTAAAAAGAAAACATTGGATGCCATAGACAGAGTAAGCTGGAGTAGAAGAGTCCAAATTATGGCTATTGTAATTGTCCAGATAAAGAAGAACTGGCTGAAACAGGTTTGGTGCAAGTGGAAACATAGAGCAATGGAGAAATGAAAAGATATGAGAGACATTTCAGGAAGGGGTACAAAGGAGTGTAAATTGTCATATATTGCATGTTTTCATATGCATTAGCTCATCCCAAATTTCTGTAAAATAGTCATCAAATAATTTTTCAGCTATGCAAAAATTGAAGCATACCAAAGGTAATTTGCTCAAAGATTCAGAATTGCGGCAGAACTTAGATTAAACCTACCTCTGCATGACTTAGAAATCAGCCACATGCCGAAAAAATAGCCAATTCTTTCTGATAAAACTTTTTAAAGTAAAATCATAACATTTTGATAAATCAAAATATCATTGCATCAGAAGCTACCTAATTCTTAGTCATTCTAAAAGTGAAAAAAAATAAGCTTAAAATACTCAGGTAAGAAAGGATAGTGTCTAATGTCACCTATTACAGTAAAAAAAGGTCAGCTCTATTGGTATTATGTTAGTACACTAACATAAGCCTGGACCATGGTATTAAAATATATAGGTCTAATTCAGGGAACTCTGAATTGATATTGCATTAGTCATACTTAACCCATTTCATTATGTCAAGATACATAAATCCACCATAAAAAAAGCTGACTTTTCTAAGAATCTTACTGTTTATGAATGGAGTGAATTGGCAGTTTTCAAATATCCTTCTATTTTACTTTTTACTAATAAATTACTTTAATCTGATTATAATGGTAGTATGTTCATATTACATGAAAAATGAAAATGAAAAAGTACAGAAGAATAATGCTCTTTCTCATTTATACCTCACTAGGTCATTTTTAGTGGTGTGTTGCTTCCTAAATTTTTGAAAAAGTGTAGATTTTAAGCCATATTATGTAAACAATTGGACATTCTGCTTTTTCAGTTAATTTTAAATAATCACTTGTCCAAAGTGTTAAAAAATCTGTCCTTTTGGAAACACTAGTTTAAAGGATACCAAAGAACAGCTTTGTCTCTGATGTCTTTAGTATTTTAGAACTTAGACTTAATGTAGTTTCCCAAAATCAAATTGATAAGAATAAGGAGGAAAATATTGATTCATTATGTATTGTTAAATTGGGACATATAATTTTTAAACAAAATATTATTTAGCTAACTGTAGTATTAGTTTGATAAATTATAAAAAAGTTCTTTTGTTCCTCTAATTTGTTAGTAATTTAATCTAATACACACTAAGAGCAAGGTATTAAAATTTAACTTGAGAGGCAAAAGGAACCTGCAGAACCACAGATGGTTAGGTGTCTCTCTGGGCTGGTTTTCTAGTCTCTGCTTCCTGTGAATTTTATGTTGATCAACTTCTTGGCCGACATGTACGTTTTCAAACCCTCAATGTTTCCTGATTTCTTTGCAAAATGTTTATAACATTTTAAAATTTTATAAAGAGGCAAATAAATATCCTTCTAGTTCACTTTTATCTAGTTTGCAATCACACTTTGTTCATAATGTCTCTATTTTTCCTTTTCTATTTTTTCTTTTTAAATTTCCAATCTAGAATAGAATATGTATGCCAGCACTCTCTCAATATTTTGGCATACATTATTTTTAAAATGCTGTCTTCTTACCTTTCACTCAAATGAGTCTATAATTTTATCTCAAGTTAGTTTATTTCTGCCTCACTGAAATGAATTCAAATGAATTTTAAACTTAAAAGCATACAGTAAAGACATTCCCTGAATTTCTTTAAGGTTTAAAGAAGGAAAGAGAAAACTTCTTTATGAAAGTCATTTTTGTGTTTTCAAGATATGAGAGATTACTTACAGAAACAGACAATAGCGAAGCTATATGCAAAAATTGAACTTTAACCACACCTATATAGCAAATGGCCCAGGAAGCCAAACTACAACCTCTTCAGCCATTGGTCTAAGACTTAATCATGACTGCCAGTTACCCTATTTTTTGCCCCCTATGCTTCTCCTCCCACTTCCAATTAAGGAACAACCATAGAAAGCCAAATATGTTCTTCAAATCAACCACATAAATGACCTGCCTCTAGTAAACCCACCAGCAGCTTCCCCAGTCCCTCCCTTGTTATTGCAAGTCCTGATTAGAGAGTCTGTTTGCTCTCATTTGGTTGACTTCACTAGCAGTTTGGTGGATTTGAGTAGGAAGGAGGAAGAGGCCGGGTTCTTCCTTCCAAATCAGGGCATTTCCTTCTCAAGTCTCCACTACAGGGAGAGGAGTCAGGGCCAGCTGGCCCGTGACCTATCACTGGAAACTATACTACACAGCTTGAAGTAGCCTTACTAGGAACAAAAGGACCTTTCTTAGAAAAGAGGGAAAGAATGAGAGAGGGTCTGTCTGAGGTATGGAAAAAGAGGAATGGATTAGTGCAGAATGGAACCATGTCAAAAACAGCACAGCTACTAAACCCATAATGTTAGGTAGCCACCTTGCGTAATTGACTCTCTCTGTTTTTGATACCTTCTTACTCGTACTTCAGAATCTTCCCATCTTATTAATTTTATTTTTTCAAATCTTATGACTCTTTAAATCTTATTTTCTTTATTTAATCCAGACTTTCAAAGATTCACATTTCTTCCCATACCTATCATGATTAGAAATGCCAGAGCTTTACACATGCTTATCAGTTTTGTATAGTTTCATTTCTTTTTCAAATTTTCCATATTTCAAAATACTTTTTTACACATTTATAAAATATAAAATCATAATTAAAAAATAAATTATAAGATACTTAAAGATAATGAAACATTTTGTAATTTTAAATGTGTTTCAGACTGCAATTTGATGAATCTTAAGATTTTTGCTAACTCTTTATAAATACGTGTTGGGCGGCCAGAGGTAGACCACTTGAGCAGAAACACCTTCCAGTACTTGTTACTCTCTTTACTAACCCAGCTAGTTTTAATGTATAGTAGTCACAGATTTAATAAATTGTCTATCTAGGTCTCTCCAAAACTCAGTGAATTTCTATAACTTGGAAATGGGTATCACTGTAATATACTGTAATGGAAAATACAGGTTAGAATAAGAAGAAAATCATATATCTTCCAATTTTTGGTTGGATAACTTGAGTAATGCACTTAACTTGCCAGTGTCTTTGTTTTCACTGGTAAATTGACGGTGATTATAGCCATCTCACTGTTACCGAGAAAGTAATTTATAAACAACTATTATATTGATTTAGTAGTAGTGACAATTTTGACATCACAGGGGTGTAGTAGTAGCAGTAGTAGAGTAATATAGTTCTAGTGATGATAAAATGATTTCTCATGCTTAAGAAAATAACCATTTCACCACTTTGGTATATAAGTGGTGCCTTGCGGATTTTGTTTTTTTTGATTGATTATTAAATTTATTGAAGTATATTTACACTTAAGGATATTTATCAAATTGGTTATGCAATTTGATACATTTTGACAAATGTATACAGTAATGTAACTACTGCCACAATCATAATATAGATTATACCCAATGCCCCTAAAATATATTTTGTATCTAATTGCAGTGAATTCCCTACCCTATCCCCTGGTCTCAGGCAACAACTGACTTGCATTTTCTCACAATAATTTTGCCTTTTCTGGAATTTCAAATAAGCATCCATATAGTATATATCATTTCGTTTCTGGCTTCTTTCACTTAACATAATAATGTTCTCAAGATTCAAGCATGTTGTTGTACATATCAGCAAATTGTCTCTAGGTACTGCTAAATTCTATTCCATTGCTTGGATATACAATGATTTGTTTCTTCACTGATCAGTTATGGGGATGTGGACTATTGGTTGAAATATCCTTATATTTCATGCATTAAATAATTCAATCAATCAATATTTATTGTGAACTATATACCAGGCACTGTTGCAGGGGCTGCAGATAGTATAGTAGACAAAAGAGAAAGAAAAATATTTTTTTCCTTGTGGAGCTTAAGTTCAAGTTGTGCAAATGGTCAATAAACAGAAAATTAGAATATGACGGATTCTATTCATTGCTTTTCTTATACTTGACATTCTTCTGGTAAGGTGTCAAATTAAATAGATATGCCTGTTGCCTTAGTAGGGCTGAAATTCTTTTCACTTCTCCTAAAGAATTTGTAATAGGTATCTGGATAGCTAGAGCTTTGCAGTATTGTTTTGGGAAAAATCTGCGACCCTCTTTCTTTACCCGCTGAATTGGGGTCATTAAGCTTTACATTTGTCTTATGCTCACCAGTGATTTGGGGATGTTTTCCACCAACCTATTCACCAGAAATTCTTTCCATCATAGTCAAAATAAGGTTTTACTTGTAAATGAATTTACAATCATCCTCTAACATATAAACTCCCATCCTGGGGTTATTGTTAATTAATTCTGTGTCAGAAATTGTGATGAGTGCATCATGAATATTTGAAAGTATTTTCCCTTTTCCTGACTTTTCCATAGTTCAACATTTTCCTTTCTAATCATACCTATTTTTAAGTTCAAGCCTTGCTTTTAATAGTCTGTTTATACCTACTACAATTCTAACAGTGCAATCTATCTGATTCTTCCATATTTTTAAGAACATTGTAAAGTAATATAACTATGTAAGCATAATTACCTGTTGAGTTTATGCATTATTTTGTTTTGCTTTGCCATTGGTGGCATAATTTATTTTGGCATTTAGTGTTCTTTGGTTTCCATTGAAAACAATTCTTATATGCATCTGCTCAATCTTTAACTGAGAATAAGTATAGCAAAGATAAAACCATAAAATCAATAAATCTAGTGAACCAGATGCATAAACCACATACTCACTTCCAATGCCTCTAACAAATCCTAGCTAGTGTTTTGCTGTAAACAACTTCAAAATTCTTTTGATAAAAGTGCAAGAATCCATTCTATGAATGAGTATTAGCAACTATATGTTCTAGATTTCTGAGGATGTTTTTGATTTCAAAAATTGGTCCTATTTTCATAAGAAGTATTAAACTCTATTGTCCTAGTATTTAATTTAGAAAATGAGATCATGTCTATAAAATGAAATTAGTAAATGTACTTTGGGTTCAGTGGCTCAGTATGAGACATAGTGACCATCACATGTAGACTAGAGTATAGAAACAGCACAATCAACAGAAGTGTTTAAGCATATTTATCTGTGTTTTATGAACTTCCCCAATAGAAAATTGATGTTTGTGAAAATGTATGTCAAATATCAGAACTCTTTCCAAATGAGTGTTCATTCTTTATACTTTCATGTTTTATTTCAATGATTCACTCTTTGAATTTTTTATAAATAATGCAAGTAAAGATCAAAGAATTATAGAGAGAATAAATTGTTTTAATGACATCATTTTCAGAGAAACTGAATATTAATGTATGCATTTCAGGTCCTAAAATGCATTCATTTTATTTTGTTTAAATTTAAAACAGGTATATAATATAATATTATCTAGTTTTTTCTTTTTGATAATCTATTACAAAGTGAAATAGGTCCTTGAAACTATAGGCTTTTATTATATTCAACGGCTATTAGAACAGGTGTTAAAAAGAACTGAAATCACAATGTGTATTGTTAAGAAAAATACAGCTTATCTGGCAGCCTTCCAAAATAAGTTAATTGGCCTGAAAATTTTAAAAAATAAATTAATAAGATCTTTATGAAGGTCCTATATTCATAAGGATAATTTCACTTTTTATTTATTTGGTTTTTTTAATAGCAACATATAAGATGAAGTTATTGATTATTAACACTGTTGTGGTCAACAAAATGGTTTAAAAACACATTTGTTCTCATTTTGAAATATGTTTTCCAAAACAATTTCCTATCCTATTTATCTCTCTTAAAATTGATCAACGTTTTTAAATTCTTTCACTTCCTTGGGTCTTCTATTCTGGCTCAGAGAGAAATGTATTTGTGGCAAACAACCTTAAAACTCACTTCCAATTCCTCAACAAATGTATTGCCTCTGTCTTCATAAATATATACATATTCCAACTACTTCTTGCTTTGTCCATTTCTCTCACTCTCATACAAGCCACTATCTTCTCTCATCTGGAGACTGCTAGAGACTCCTAAAAATTCTTCTAGCTCTGACCTTGCCCCTAGAGATCATCTGTTACACAGCTACCAAGGCAATATTTTTAAAACATAACTCAGAATATATCATATATACTCCTGTAGAATGTCATTTGGTTCATAACACCCAGTGGGTCTCCAGGGCCCTAAATATGATTGGCTTCATGGTTAGTTCGCTGAACCCCTAGTACTCTCCTCTTTATTTGATCTGCTTAGCCTTGTCTTCACAGTCTTAGCTCAGAGACTACAACAGTAGCTGGCAAATAGCAGTGCTCAGAAAATATCTGTTGAATAAACACATGTTAGAAAATAGGTTCAGTTGATGGGGTTATAAGAATGTAGATAATTTAGTCCATTCTCTTCTTCTCTCTAGTAAGGAACATTTTTGTTTTTTCTGAGGACGCAGGAGAACTGGTATTTGGTCATACTAATTTACTCTTAGACACTCATGAGGAAACCATGGATATTCGAAGATGCAAGATTTCCTATTGCACAAAAAAACTCAGACATTCTTCCAGATTGTCAGATCACAAGTTTTCTGTTGCTGTGAATTGAATTATGTCCCCGAAAAAGACATGGTGTAGTCCTAATGTTTGGTCTTGTCATATAAACACATTTTTAAGTAAGTCCTTTGAAGACATAAGTTATGGTGAGGGTAAACTAGATCACAGTTGGACTTAATCTGATCTAACTGAATTTCTTATAAGCAGAGGAAGCTTGGACACCATTGTAGGAGTCAAATGGGGAGAGAGATGGCCGTGCGAGGGAAGCAGAGATTGTGCTATGGATTGCTAGCAAGCCAGCACCCAAGCCCTTCAGAGAAAGCATGATTCTGCCCACCTTGATATTGGACTTTTACCTGCCAGATTTTGAGGCAATAAATTCCTATTGTTTAAACCAGCTAGTCTGTGAAGTTTGTTTCAGAAACCTGGTGAAATAAACACTTTTTAAAAATCACTATATAGGGCGGGCTACGGTGGCTCAGCAGGCAGACTTCTCGCCTACTATGCCTGAGACCCAGGTTTGATTCCCAGTGCCTGCCCATGCAATAAATAAATAAATAAAATCATTATATGATTAGAACAATCTGAGACAGATTTCATCAATAAACAGATCTGTTCAGGTCTGTAGTCCTTTCTCTTTTATCATTTCACAGCTGAAGCCCCAGGAATATGAATACAATAGCTGCAACTTAAACTTTCAACGTTATGTGTTAAGTTTAATGAAACATTGTACTTGCAAACATTGGGTATCTTGGTCACATATACTCTTTTTCACTCTAAATATACTATTCACTTGGAAATGTAAGTTAACTTCATTGGGACACAATACCATGCACTTATTGTTTTCTGGGTTTGCATTATAAATTAATAAGTCAATCTCCCATTGTTGAATGTGTTTCTCATTTTTCACTGTTATTGAGCTCTTGAAACATCTTAGTACATTAATATATGCTATTTTCATTCTATTTCCATGAAATAGAGCCCTAAAATCCCTGTTGTAAATGTGATTAATGTTTTAAAAGATAATGGTAGTTTTATTAATTTGGTAGGATTGCCATAACAGATTATTACAAATAGAATGGATTGACACAGCAGAAATTTATTCTGTCACTGTTCCGGAGGCCAGAATTCTGAAATCAATGTGTTGATAAGTGTGTTAGTTTGCAAGCTGCCAGAAGATGATATACCAGAACTGGAATGGCTTTTAAAAAGTGGAATGTAATAACTAACAAGTTTACAGTGCAAAGGCAGTTAAAATGTCCAAATTAAGGCACCAATGAGCAGTTACCTTAATTCAAGGAAGGTCCATGGGTCAGCTGGGTAGTCAAGTAGCTGGCGTCTGCTGGTCCCTTTCTCCTGAACTTTGTTGCTTTGAGCCTCTGTTGCTCTGAGTGTTCCTCACTTGTTTCTCCAGGGCTGACTTTCATATCTCGGCTTCCCTTGGGTCTCTCCAGGTTCTGGTTTGTTTAACATCTCGTGGCGATGTCTGCTGGGCTCCAAGTATCTCCCAAATCATCTATGTCTCTGTTCTCCACATGTCCACATCTGTGTCAGCTCTGCTCTGATGTTTCTGTCGGCTCTGAGGCTCCTGTGTTTTCTCTAGGCTCTGTCATTTCTGTGGGCTCTGTCTGCTCTGAGCTCTCTCCAAAATGTTTTCCTCTTATAAAGGATTCCAGTAAGCTAATCAAGACCCACCTGGAAAGGGCGGAGTCACATTTTCACGGAGATAATTTAATCAGAGGATTCCGGCAAACATTATTAAATCAGAATTAAAATAAAAACAGCTGCCTCCACAAGATGGAATCAGGACTAAAACATGGCTTTTCTAAGGTACATAATAATACTTTCAAACTGGCACAATAGGATTGTTTCCTTCTGAAGACAAGGTAAAATCCCCCTGCCTCTCCTGGCTTCTGTTGACTGCTGCCCATCCTTGGTGTTTCTTGGCTTGTGTCTATCCTCTGATTC
Organism: Tamandua tetradactyla; assembly: GCF_023851605.1. NCBI lineage: Eukaryota > Metazoa > Chordata > Mammalia > Pilosa > Myrmecophagidae > Tamandua > Tamandua tetradactyla. Next base: position 29,513,673 of record NC_135350.1, read on the forward strand.
GCATGGCTTTTTCCTCTGTGTCTGTGTCTTCTCCTTTTCTGGTTCTAAGGAACTATCACTGGATTAAGGTCCACTCTAAAGCCAGGATGATTTCATCTCCAGATCTTTAACTGCATCACATCAGCAGATTTTCTAAATAAAGACACATGCACAGGTATTGGGAATTAGAGCTTGTATATATACTTTTTGGAGGTCACTATTCAACTCACTATAGTTATTGGCAGTTTTTCCACCAAGGATATGTTAACATACACTATAACTAGCCATGTGTGAGGGTACTCCTATGGTAGGGAAATTATGAAGTGAATAAAAGTTTCTAATTTGCTAGACAGAACAATTTTATCATTGCCACTTGTACCTTTTCTCACCAGGAATTTTGAAAACATGCAGTAATTGGCCATTTGCAATTCCTTATTTATGCATTCTGGTCATTTATACCCTTGTCTATACATCTAATAGACTGTATCAACTGTACTTATTCATAAGATATCTTTATAAGAAAAATATGTTAACCCTCAGTCTTAGTTGCTATAAACATATTTGCAAATTTATGCTTTCTGTGTAAAATTTTCTCAAGTACATAATTTTCCACTCTTTTTTACTTACTGTCTTTCACTGCTTTTTCACATAAAAGTCCTTTCCCACATTTTTAACAATTTAAACACCCACTTGCCTGTTTTCTTTTAACATTTTTCATACTATATTTTATATTTAACTTTATAATAAAATGTATGCTCATTCCTCTGCATTGTTATGAGATAAGAATATAACTTAAGTGGGTCAAATTTTGTGTATTCATTAAAGCTGTTTGCCAGACATTACCAATGCTCATTGCTTTATGGTGCATGAAAGGATGCCCTTTTCTGGATCTTATTTGGTTGGGTGGGTCTGTATGACTAGCTGATTAGTTCTGGGTAAAGAGTTTTGAGCACAGTGGAATATACTATTATTAAAAGACCATTTAACTGCTGAAATAAAACTCTTCAAGGCTCTCTTTTTCTCTAACATACCATCCAGCAGTTTTCACAGCGATGGCAGCTCCATCATCCTGGGTCCTTGAATGTCTGCAATGAACCTAGAACTTTGCACTGACCCTTGATGAGCATACTATCTGTGTTATGTGAGTTATAAATAAACATCCTCTGTTTAAGATAATGTTTTTGGATTACTCATTATCTCAGCATAACCTGGCCTATCTTGTCAGAAATGCAAGCCTTTAGATAATTTTCTGACACCAATTACTGATTAATGTAAACCTCCGTTGAGCTGTGATATTTCCAGAGTCATATATTTTAGTCTATCTGTCATCTCTAGCTATTTATTCCTAATATCTATGTATCTATCATTTTGAGTAGTGTATATTGTTAATGTGTATCTATATATTGGTACTTCAGCTATTATGAAAACTTTTATTGTTGTATGTTAAAATTTCAATTTCATTTTGTTAAATCCATTAATATAATTACAAATAATTGCTGTATTTACACACATTTCTCTTCTAATCCAGCAAAACTTAAGAATTACTTTTATTCACAATTTTCTCATAAAATCATAGGAAGGTCTGTCTTATTTTCTCATTTATAAATTGCCAAGACTTGGTGTGACTTAAATTATATGTAGTTATAATCAGAGTAAATTGATAAAGAACATATAATTGTCATGTCCTTAAGTAAATGCTAAGACTAGGGTATTTAATTGGGAAGTCTTTTAATAAGAAACTGTCAAGAATATACATTACAGTCTGAATGAGGAAAAGTTTTAGATTACCTCAGTAATGAGTAGATAAATGGTATAATATAAACAAGGATATTATATTTAAAAAACTTATGTCAGATCATTATTTTATAATATGGAAATCACATTGTAAGTTCTTACACATTGAATCATTGAGCTTTATTACTTGAGAGAAAATTAGGAACTGTTTAGTTCATTTTATAGTCTGGATAAATTACAGTGAATACACAGTAGAAAAATAAAAGCAAGAATCAAATGTAATGAAAAGAAAGAAGAGACTCCTAAAAACTTTAACTTAATTTTACTTGCCAACTGCAAAGATTGAAATGATGAACAGTGATTTTAACTATAGGGCAAAGTACAGAGAGAGCATAATATTAGATTAAATCCAGTCAGACAGAATGTAGAAAGGAAAAGTTTATCCCTTCCATCCCTTCTATAGTGTTGAAACGAGAAGAGAGAATGAGAAGGAAATAAACGGTTGGGCTTACTTATCTTGACACTGGAACAAACCTTAGCAAGAACCTAGAATGGGTCATTATGATAAGGAAAAAGCCCCCATCTCAGTCCATCCTAGGTTTGTAACTATCAGAGAAAGTGTTCAGGCATAATGGCCCACAGTAACAAAAGAAGACAAGAGAAGTAGTTGATAAACTGAGTGTGAAGCCTAGGAGTTAATCAACAGTTCTTTACGGCTAAGCTGCAGTCCTCAAGTTGTCTATATTTGTGAATTTAGAAAACCAGACCTTATACACATAAGCCTTCCTTTTCTCCAGGAGAATCCAGAAGAGTTTAGAATATGTGAAGTCAGCTAAGTAAATTCAGTGGTTTTACTATTTAGGACAATGATAGCAAAGGGAAAAACAGCTCACAGCAAAGTTGTGACATGGCATTCTAGGCCAGAGAAAAGGTAGTAGCTGCACCAGATATTTCAGTGTGGCATTAATAACAACTATACTAAATTGAAAAAAATGTCAGTTTAACCTGGCATAGAGAACAGGAGAAATATCTCAACTCCCACAACCACTATGTCATGCAAGCTTACCTTCTCCCATATACAGATTCCATCTTCAGGAAGAAGAGTTGGAGAACAGTATTTACCTGAAAGACATTTTAAACAATAGATGAAAATATATTAAACTGATAAATTAAAATCTATACTCAAATTCTATTCCAAGTGGAATTCGTAAGAAGATGAATTCTTTTTAGAAAACAAAGAAACTTTGTTTTCTTTGTATATCTGAAAGTTACTGTGTTAAATTTCATCTCTATTAAAATGTTTGTAATGAATGATTCACTAGACCATCATTAAAGAACTGATTTCCTACTAGTTGACATATTTTAATTGTTCAGAAAGAAAAGTGATAATAATTTAGTTACACATTCAGAAAACTTTCCTCTGTACAAATTAAATTATGTCAGCAGATACTTAACCATCTTCTATCACCTGGAATGTTAAATGTAAGGGATCTTGATAAATACATACTTCTGGTGACCTCTAGAAATATATATTTTTTTCTATTTTGTAAAGCATCCCCCCAAGTTAATATGACAAGAATTTTCATGAACTCATGAGAAATTCAAATTCCATAAATCAACTTAATGAAGATTATTCTGAGATATTTATACTTAATCCTTCAATTTCAAGGATAAATAGTCTGCTATTTAGTTAGAAGATGATTTTCACTGACTGTTTTAGAAGGTTCTGCTTGAATTTCTCATCACATATGCTGTATAGAAATTGATGAACATTAAAATTCAGACCATCAAATTTTCATCCATTTTTCCTATCTTAATTGTAACACTAAAAAGCTTGGTAATTTAGATTTTCATAGTGAAAAGCTTATATTTAAGAAAAACCTAATGTCCTGAATAGCTAATGTGTATATCTCAAATCAAATCAAAATGAACAGCAAATTGATTTATTGATAAAAAAGTGACAATGGGAGAAACTGAGGTTTATTACCAGTTTTCAAGTTTTAATAATTGAAGTTCTCAAGTACAAAAGTTTAACAACCAAATATAGCAACATTGTTTCAACTTTTGTTTGTTTTTTTGTTTTTAACCATGAAAATCTTAGTTTCAAAAGGAAATTTTAAATAGGCTCCCACACATTAAACATATAAAACTGATATTCTCTTGTTACGTACATGTCAGATTTATAGCATTTACAGAATTCAGCAATGTAATTAAGAATCACTCTGATCTTTTGTAGAATAAAACAATTTAATCTTTATAGTTTGCAGTGCGAGTTGTCATTTTATAGCAACTTACTATTCAGACTATTTCTGCTCTTGATTTGGTTTTGCAGTAGCAAAATAAAAAATCTTGATTCAGATAGATAAATACTAGGAAATTTGCACCTTTTGAAAAATAGCTCAGCATGCAACCTTATACTTTTAATCTGAAAAATTCAGAAGCTTTAAAGACATATAGGGAAAATCATTAATAATATTTAACAATTCTTCCCATTCCTTAAAAGTTGAGGTTTAATCGATAAATAGTCAATTTAAAGGTACTAGGTAAAGATAGAGGTTTCTCAACCATTCATGATTTGAATATCTAGAAAATGCATTTTTAAAATATCTTTAAAATATCACACTATTTTAAAATGGTAGTTTTAAAAACTTATATCAGGGCACACATAGATGTTTATAGATATTTAATATTACCTGTTAAATTTCAATTTTATTACTAGTAAGTTATCTACGGTTTTGAAGCAGAGTTTTATGCAACAAATAGTTATAAAGCAGACTCGTTAGTGTATTAAAAGTTAAATATAAATCTCCTCAAAATTATAATAGTTAATATATGTTACAAGAATAAATTTTTTAAAAATGTTGTTCAGTGTATTGAACTCAACACATATGGAAAGACATCACCATTCCTATTGAATTATGGGTACACCATATTCCAGTATGACCTTGTCTTAAGGTCACATGCTGAGGTACTGGAAATTAAAGTTTCAGCACTTTGAGGACAGATCATTCAACCCATGACGCACAGGGGTGGGACAGTCATTGTCAGAAAATCGACAAGTGATCCAACTCCAGAATCGCATTCTTAGAATCTGTTCCCTCGTCCCACTTCTGGTACCAATTATGTTAGGTTTAGTTTAACCAGAAGCAGTGAATGAGGTGGGAATTCTTGTGCTTATCATTTGGGGGGGGTAGCTCACTTAGAATAAGGGGAATGAAGAAGCTAGGAGATGTCACATGAGCTTCATCCTGAGGCATAAATTGCAGCATAATATTAGGTACAGCTGAGACAGGGCTTTTGCCATTTTGTACCCTGTTTTAGTTGTCTTGGTTACCAAAGCAAATACTATGAACTGGGTTGGCTTAAACAATGAACATTTATTGGCTCATGGTTTTGAGGCTAAGAGAAGTCTAAATCATGGCCTCCTCATGGCAACACAGTCTTTCTGAAGACTGTTCTTCTGGGGTTAGCTGTGAGCAATCTTTGGTCCTTTGATATTCTGACAGTTGGCAATGCCCATAGCAGCCCTTCTTGACCTCTCCCTTCTCTTCGACTTTCTGTTGCTTTCAGATTTTGGCTGCCTCTTCTGTGGCTTTCTCTCCATTTCTCTGAATTTCATTCTGCTTACAAAGGACTCCAGTAATAGCATTAAGACACGTCATGACTGAGTTAGGACACCATACTGATGTAACCTAATCAGAGGGTGTTACTTACAATTGGTTCACAACCACAGAAATAGATTAAGTTTAATAATGTGTTTCTCTTAGGTACATAGCTCTAAATCACCACATACCCCTGTGGCCCTCATCATTAGACCATTGACTGAAGAAAATGGTCTAATGATGGAGGGCAGGAAAGAGAAGCCATAGAAACCCATATGTGGGGACTCCATTTGGTCAAGGAGGATTCTCCAGAGAGGAGTGCAGCTTTATGTTTTTATTGGCTAACATACCTTGCAACTGGGAATTTATGCAAACGGAGGCTGAGACTGAATAGGAAAGCATAAGCATCTACTACGTGCCTTGTTATTTTTTATATCATCATACTGTAGAGAAAACATGAGCCTAGAAGGTGAGCCTGGCATTTAGTTCATTTAATAGACTGTAACCCTATATAATGTTGTATGTTCTTGTAAAATTGTATAAGAGGGTAAGCCATGGTGGCTCAGCAGGCAGAGTTCTCACCTGCCATGCCAGAGACCTGGGTTCATTTCCTGGTACCTGCCCATGTGAAAAAAAAAAAAAATTGTGTAAGAGCTGATGTGTCAGATCTGACCTAAAAAAATGAAACAGTACATGACTACAAGCTTTCTAATCAAAACCACATTTACTATATATTGCAAGAAAAATATTTCAAGGTCTACAACAAAATTATTGTAGACATGAGTTACCAATACATGTTTTTTATTGCCATCATTTAAATAATTTATAAGTATTTTAAACTACTTTGAAGTTCAAAGTTTGGTGGTCTCCTGAACCTTTTTGCCAAGTTGTAAAGAATGAAACCACATTTTTACAAGGCCTATAATGGCGCAATGTGACAATAGGAAAATCAACTGCAGCATTTTTATAAGTTCTATATCTTCATGTAAGCATTTGAGGACAGGCTTCCCTCATTATATTCTTTTTGAGTATGTGAGCTATTTATTTGTTCATTTCCTCATAATGTGGTGCTCCTCCCTCTATCTCATGGACCCCTCTAGAATAGAAACTGTTGAAGCAGTATTCATCAGTAGGAACTATATTATTCATTTATCCTTCAGCTTAGGCAGTAGGGAGCTACTATTTCCTTACACTCCATCACTTATTAATTTCTTCTCTTCCATTCTCCATGGATAACCCTGTTTCAGTGCATATGAAGTGAGTTTACCCTCAGTTCACAGGCGTGGATATTTGCTCTTCTAGACCCTTGTATTGGAAATGGTCCTGGAACTGGACCAAATCCCACAGAGCATATCAAAGATCAAATAGCCGAGTCTTTAATTTCCCCACTTAAACAAACATCACTGGGCACATTTTCTGTTCCCGGAGGAAGAGCTGAATGACATGTTGCAGACTGTGCAGCCTTTCAACAGCCCAGAACCTAAAACGGTTACAGATTAGAAAGTAAATAAGCATATAGTATATGCTAATTCTTTCCTTATGAATAGTTATCTGCGTCTTCACTATTTAATGAAGTTATGGACTGTGGCCTTTCTGTGAAAGTATAGTAATTAAGAATCAATTACACTTTACATGGAAACACTGGTTACTCTGCCACTGTGGGATAATTGGGAAATAACTATATTGTCATTTTTATGTACTTTGGCTACACTGAATAACAGCCTTTCACTGGTGAGGCACTGGCAAATTTCACATACATTTGTTCATATTAGGTCATGGAATGTGAAGACAGTGTGAAAAAACTGCTCACTTAAAATGAACACAAAAGATAATGTGAAGTTCAAGCAACTATGCAATGATAGTGAGGGTTTCTCAATTAATTTCCTTTCCCAATGCAATTAGTGCCACTTAATAGAATGTGATGTAATTTTAGGAAATGGATCTAAATGTTTCACTGGGGTGTGTGTGTGTGTATTTGATTTGGCTACTAAAATTTTTTAAAGTTCAGATTAAAGACTGTTTTAAAATAAAAAGAGATTTCTTTAAAAATATAAATGCCTTGAGAGTAACATGTTAAAACAAACAAATATAAACACTAATAGATCTACTACCACTGCTCTAAACAGGTATTCAATGGAAACATTTTAAAAAAGAAGAATGAGTCTGCTTATTAGGTGACCTGGAAACAAAGCCTTGTGAGAACAGAGAGATTTTTGTTCTGTTTTGTGTTTTTGTCGGTCTTTAATTTATTTTTAGCACATATTATAGATCATTTTTTGAAGATTCTAGCAGGACAGTCATCAGAATTTCCACATTACAGGTAAATACATTGTTTATTTTCTAAAAGCAAAGCAAAAGAACGCTTAAGGGCCCTATATGAGCAACATCTGTGTTAACAGGCCCAACATTTAAGATCTATATTTAGATGACCTGATTCAAATTGTTGTCAGGTTATCTGAATTTGATATGCAGATGCAGATATATTCCTGTCTTTCCTTCCTTCCTTCTTTTCTTTGGTTCTTTTTCTTCATTTCTCATATTAAAAAAAATTGAAAATATTAATTTCAGTAATTTTTCATGACAAATAAAAATGTCACAGAAAATTTATTCACTATATATAGCATAAGTATAAGAAGACTCAGCTAAATAATTTTTCACTTCCTAATAGGTAGGTAACCACATTTTCTCCTGCTGACAATGGTCCTTGTACACAGCATCCTCAGTCTGTAAAATCAGTGTACTAGAATACTAAATGCTTTTCCAGGTTTCTAAAAGATACACTTTAGATGACCAGTAGAAAAATGTGTTTCTCAAAACACCTAGATTGCAAATGTTTCATGGAAATATTGCTTATATATATATGAATCTAATTCTATGCTTTAAAAGACAGTACACCCATTTTCCAGTGAGTGGGGGAATATATATACCAGCAAGTGTTACAGTTCTTCAAAAATAAATTGAAAGCATTGTTCTAGAGCTGCATTCAACAAACACCAACCTATTATCTTAACTCAGACCAGCCCACCCAATGAGGCAGTGCAAATACCCTATAAACATCAAACTGTTCTAAAAGCATGGTACGCTTGATCACTGATTACACAATTACTTAAGAGAAGGAATCTGACAAAAACTAAAGTAATTAAGTATGAGGCTTGTTTTTAAATTATGAACAGACTACATTAAGGAAAACACAGAGTTATTACTGTGAAAGGAGGAATATAATAGAAAGTGCCTTCAAATGTGACTCTATAAAGCATTACTTAGTAGTCAACTGAATTGCATCATTTAACAAAAGAAAATTAAGACAATGGCAACAAATGTGTTTTCCCTTCCTGAGGTGCATTTAGGTCTTTTTCTTTCATTTGTGCAGTTGTAACATTATACTTTAAAAAGAAATATAATAAAAGAAGTATAATTATTTTAGATGACCTTTGCTAGAAAATATTTAACAAAGAGCAAGTAAATATTTTATCTTATTTTACTATTTTTTTCTGATGAGCCAAAAAACAGTAAAAACAGGTTGCCTTCAAGACACAGGATGATGGCAACATTCTCCTCTGAAAAGTTAGAAAATAGAATGTAGCTATAGTTTTATCACGAGGCAAGTTTTACAGGCCCTAGAATTCCTTTCATTCAACTGTTTTTCAAATTCATGTTAGGAATATAGAAACATTTTTGACTGAATCATTCTTATATTTCTATATGATTAAAGCAAATTCTAGTTTCTATTGGAGAAATGTTCAGGAGCAATTAAAATACGACACTGAAATGCCAAATGTAAATTGTTCCTATTTGTTATTTTTTACCTAAAACTGACAGTTTTGTATGGTTCAATACAAAGTGTTAACTAGTATGTGTTTTCTGAAGAGTTTACAACATAGCAATATCAAATGCAATGTGGGAATATTTCTAATAAAAGTGAGATATGACTTAGCCAGAGCTCTGAAGATTTCTCGGCATATTATCATTTCCGTCTTATTATCCAAACCACCCATGAATACCTTTGTATTCTCAAATCAACATGTTCTTATTCCCTGTGTTTGATTTTCGGAGAGTTTTTATGGTAGAAGATATCTGGGGTATGGGTCAAATACTAGATAAATAGGTAATTCTTGGGTGTGGAGGAAACTGGTAGTAAACAGCTGTCACTAGGGCACACATGCCATTGGAATGATCAGAGTGCTTTTATTGATGATCAAGAGGGTAATTCTAGCCCTTAGCAAAGCATGGTGAGTTAGGATAGCTATTGAGTCATTTTTGTCATTGAGTCATTACACTGTTCATGTACAATTAAGAATAACATGAAAACAGTCAGATTTTGAACTATTGCCAGTCATTAATCTGTTACATGTAGGATTTTTCACCTGGAGCCTCACAGACATTCTTTGAAATAAACTTTAGATTATAATTGAGATTAACTCTGTTTTCTCAGCTGTGTTTTCTTTAATGAAATACTGTGTTATTCTCATGGTGATTGATAATTCACTCTTCTCACAGAAAATGCATGATCAACCTTGAATTCAAATCACTGGATCAGACATCAAGAAATGAGAAAGTAGTTTGCTGACATTCCTTTACAATTAGGAAAGAAATGTTTAAAGAGATTGAAAGTGTATTACACAGGGTCAAAGAGCAAGCTAGTGGAAAAACTGAAGCTCTAATGCACATATTTGGTTACCTAAGGCAATTTTTTTTTGTATGCTATATGGCAGGGTCACATTTCATTCATGCCTGTTATTGCAACATCAGTTTTTGAATTTTGTTTGTTTGTTTGTTTGTTTTTGTTTCTTTGTTTGCTTGTTTGGAAAGTGCATGGTACCCAAGACAATTTTTACACCAGTCAGTGATGCCCCAAAGCAATACACTTCTATACAGTGAATCTAAATGATTCTCTAAATTACATTTTTTTCAATAACTGTTGAATCTGAATCGACATTAGCAACTTTGATCAAAGACTTTTAAATCAGACGAAGGTATTGTGTACCATGACATTTTGTAATTATTTCTTAAAATAAAAATTTATCAAATTTTTTGCTTTTATACTCCAAAAAAACCTCATTTCCTTGTGAAACAATTAATGTTCTTCATGTTCACATTCAAGTTTCTGCATAAATCAGCTGATACATCCTGACTTATTTCCATACATGTTCCACTAGTACACAGTGAGGCAATGTTATCCACTGGTTAAGAAAAAAATAAAAAGATTATTCAGTTGCATGGCTTGACTACAAAACCCTGTTTTTCCACTTGCCACTTGTCTATCAGTTTTTCACCTTCATCAAGGAAAAAAAAAAAAAAGCAAAAAAACCAGAGCCCACCTCACACAGTTGTTAGAGCATTAAATGAGAAAAGAGTAAGATTAGTATATATTCACATTATCTATACATAGTGACTCAAGTTCTTACATCAAGCTGATTCATGCTCACTTCATTCCTATCTTGTCAGCTTGCTAATGCTACTTCTTTCTTCTCCCCAGAAAAAACCATTTATGTTCTAGCACATACTCTTCTTCTATAAAGCCCTCAAGTGGCCACATTAAATGAAGATTCTTCCATGTAAATTCACAGTACGTTAACGTAATAGCAGGGGTTGAAGGGGAGTTACCTGAAGTCCAAAGAATTTGAGTTGAACCATTTTATTGGTTTTCTGTAGTTGCATGACAAATCACCACAAACATACCGGCTTGAAACACAGCACATTTACTTTCTCACAATTCCTGAGGGTCAGGAGTTCAACCATTGCATGACTGTGTCCTTCCAAGGCTGCCATCAGTGTGGACCAGGACTTGAGACTCAGAGAAAGTTTGACTGGGAAACCTCTGCTTCCTAGTTCGTTTAAGCGGTTGTTGGCAGGGTCCAGTTCCTTCTGGAACTTTGGACTTAGTCCCTCCCAGCTTGTTGTTGGCCAGAGCCCACCCTCAATTATGTATCATGTGGGCCTTCCCTACATGGCAACATGCTCCATTCAAGGCAGCAAGGGAGATAGTCTGCTGGCAACATGGAAGTTATAAAACCTTATGTAGTATAATCATGGAAGTGGCATCCCATTAGTTTGGATATATTTTATTGGTGAGAAGCATATCACCAATCAGACTAGGATAATTGGGAGTCATCTTAGAGTCCACCTGCCACACCCAAGTTTCAATTCTGTTTTAAGTTCCTTTTTTTATAAAACTGTACTAATATTTGTTCTGTTTGCAATTCTATTATTTTTGCCTCAAAGATTACAATCTCTATAAACTTAATTATGAGCTCACAAATTATACTTATTTGCAACTCCATCACTCCAAAGTACAGGGTTTTGGAATTCAATTACATGAGAAGAATATGAGCCGTGGATACTTTGAAGTACATTTTTTATGACCCATCTGGACCCATAGTATTTATGATTTTTGAGTATTTGATCCATGATAAATGTATTCTTCTTCTTCTTTTTTTTTTTTTTTTTCTTGACATGGGCAGGCTCTAGGAATCGAACCCTGGTCTCCAGCATGGCTGGCAAGAACTCTGCCACTGAGCCACCATTGCCTACCTTATATTTGTTTTTAATTAAACTATTCTTTGCAGTGTTTTGATTAAAGTGGAGATAAGCATCAGACTCTGAGTAGGATTTTAAGTTGAAAATAGTAACCAATTCCTGTTGGAAACTGTCTACCAGAATATGGATTCAGTTGCATTATAAGCTATAGAACAAATGTAACTATTACCTAATATTACCAAGGCTGCAGCACATATTGCAGTGAAAGTCTAAATACTAAGAATGCCAAAGAAATTAGAAAGACCCTGAGGACTTAGCTTGAGCCTAAAAGATACATTAGTAGAACTTCCTCTAAACTTTTTAAGAAAAATTGAAATTGTGACCTGTAGCCTATATTTATGGAACATGTTTGTATGCTCATATTTATTTCATCAGGTGTAACTGACAATAAACATTTGCATATCAAAAATGATTAAAAATCTATCAAAGAAACATTCTCACTCCTTAATGTAAATATATATAGTCTTTCTGACTTCCACTTTAGAATAATAATCATGGGTTGTAATTAGGAAAATGGATGACAAAACAAGATTTTTTTTCTCTTTTCATGTATATTAAATGAAATGATCAGTGAGGTTAAGACACAAGCACACACACATATGTATACAGATGGGGAGGGAGGCATATTCCTGGAATACACCAAGCCTTTGAAGTGTTCCAATAGCTGTATTTATTAATATTTCAGTACATTCATCTTACATTATTTTCTACACTAGCATTTTTTACAATACATCTGACACCTCTTGCTGCAGGGTCAGAAAGAGACACCTATTACTACCTCCAGGGGAGGCATCTTAGGCACGGAGGCCAGCAAAGAACAGAACAATGCGTGCCTCCAGAACAGCAGTTCTAGGGTCTTAATCCACCTGGTGGTTTCGGTGTCAGGATCACCAACAACACCACTCACACAGGCACTAGAAGGAACAACACATTTACTCACTAAGAGAAGACCGAGAGCAAGATCAGCTTTAATAGTGCACATTGTCCCCCAGGCTTGATCTGCTGGCGGACGCCACACAACGGAAGACGCTGCTGCTTCCCTCCTGGGAACACATATATATGGCAGCAGGGGTGGATCAGATGCCATGAAATTTATCTCCTTAGTCTGGAATGTTTGCATAGGGTCAGGGCAAGAAGGGAAGGGATGCCAGGGCAGACCATTATCTGCCCGGGGATGAATTTTATCATCCATCTGAAGTGCCAGGCCTACACAGCTGGTCGTGAGAAGAGAATTTATTTCTAGGTCCCGGGGAAAGGCAGCAGGCCACTTTCCGCTTTCAAACTTTGTTTGCTATTCATAATTTCCAAGATTTTTATGCTCATAGGCCATTTTTCATTTGCGCTATTCACCTTCTTTTCATATTGAAGAGTGATTTTATACAGAAAACATAAAATACTGTCACCACCTCTTAGATGACATATTGAGCTTTATTTCATTTAAATTTTAAGGTATTTTTCCATACAGGAACTTTCTTAATTTTTATTTTGTAAAAGTTATTGGTGTTTTTCTTTCAATGTGGGCTCATACACAGAAAGTCCTTCCACCACATACTATTACATAGGTATTGATTTATATTTTATTCTGGGGATAATATTGCTTTATAAATCTTCAATATGTTTAAAATTTACTGTACTATAAAGCATAAAACAAAAGTCTATTTTTTTAAATCACTAACAATCTTTTTACATGCTGTATTTTGAATAATCTCTCTCACTCTTACTTTTTCAGCAACGATTAAAGTAAATTCCTTCTATTTATTCATTGATCTGTGTATGCACCAGTGTCATGACGTCTTAACTTTCATAGCATTATATGTTTAAATTATAGTAAAACTGCTCACATTGCCCTTATTTTCCAAGAATCCTCCACTCTTCCATCATTTTCTGAAACCGTTAAGTGAAGTTTATACTTTTCTTCCTGTTGCCTCCATATTTTTTTATTAAGCTTAGTTTGATCTATTATCATTACTATTTGAAACCAGATTTTGAGTAATATTTTCAAGTATTAAAATGTGAGTGTAGTTTTTTGTATATTTGTTTTATGACTTGGATTGTGTGTTTTTTGCTCTTTACCAAGAAGCACGTGATTTTCTATATAGAATTTATAGGTGGGAACAATACCAAACTTATATATTGGCCTTAATTTCTTTTCAGATATGAAAGAAAATCTGAAATTTCTTTTCAGATTGAGTTTTCAAGGTAGATATCATCTACAATAAATCATTTCAACTCTTATTTTTCCAAGTTTATATCATTTTCATTTTATTATATTACTATTTTACAGAAGAACTTCAATAAAAATACTGAACCGTAACCCCTGTGCTTTAACAATTTTCTGATAATGTCACATATTTCTCTGTTACATATGTGATTAGCTATTGATTTCAGATATGATTTCCTCATTGTAGGGAAAAACCTTCTTAATCATTGTGAAATAAAAGCTTTATTTTGTTGTTGTTGTTGTTTTATTTTTTGTATTTCCATGTGAGTATCCAGTTATTGCAGCACCAATTGTTGAATTTTTGCTTGTTTGTTTTTTGGGAAGTGCATGGACTGGGACTTGAACCCGGGTCTCCTGCATGGCAGGCGAGAATTCAAAGCTTTGTTTTTGACAAGAATGTTTTCCAAAAACGTGCATCCATGATCTAGTGAGAAAGTGTTTTCCTCTCTGTTCAGGGTTCCTGTGGTAGGCTCAAAAGCAGCAACCCCCCACCCCGAAGCAAGTATCCTTGTCCTACCCCCTAGAACCAGGGGAGTTATCTCATATGGCAAAATAGGTAGGGGAGAGTGAAGGGTGAATCTTTACAGATGCAATTAAGTTAAGGATTTTGAGATGGGGAGATTATTCTGGATTATCAGGATGGGCCCTAAATTCAATCACATGTATAAATAAAATATGATATAAACATACAATGCTTATATTCAGTCATAAGAAGGGAATGGAACTCTGATATAAGGACAACATGGATGAACCTTAAAGACACCATTTAGAATGAAATAAGCCAGACACAAAGGACTAACATTATATAATCTTGCTGATAAGAAATAATTAAAATGCAAAAATTCATAGAGTCAGAAACTTGAATATAGGTTACCAAGGGCTAGGGGTAGGAAATGGGGACTTACAATGAGTAATACAGATTTCTATTTGGGTCAATTGTAAAATTTTAGTAATTGTATAGTGATGGTGTTAGCACAAGAAAATGAACGTAATTAACAACAATGATGTATATGTAAAATGTGTGGAAATTAACTTGCTCACATTTCAGTCTACATACTCTGAGGAATTCCAATTTTTCTCAATTTAAAACAGATTTTAACCTGATCACAAAAAATTTTTCCAGTCATGTCCATCATTTGTGTTTGAGTGTATGGTGAGGGTTGGAGGGGAAGGGTTTCTGTTGTTGTGATTAATCAGTTGGTTAGTGGCTTTTTGTTTAGTTTTTCCAAAATTTGTTTCTTTAATGATTTTGCCTTTAAGGAGGATTTAATTTAGAAAGCGTTCATGTTTTCCTTTCAGTGTATTCCCTGAACACCTCCAATTTACTTTTCACTCTTTTGACTTATGTAGGAATCTTCTTCCTTAACCATAAACAGTTTCCTGAAGAGACTTCATTATCATGGTTCTTACTTATTTTAAGAGATAATTTCGAGTGAAACTTTGCGAGAAAACAATTGATTTAATTAAGCTATTTCCTTCATGTCTTTTACTTATGCTCCTTTTCTCCATGCTCCTATCATCCCCCATATGCACAGGCACATGCACACGCACACCCACAGACACATACTCAGACTTCCTGAGCCGATTTCTGTGTGAAAATTATTCTATTTTACTTGTTTACGCGTTTGGATGGGCCAAATATATTCTCATTAATGTAGAAGGGCAGGCAATGAAGTAGTCCAGAGTTTTAGATCCTGCTTGTTGCTATGAAGATCTTTTTAATAATAAAATTGCTTTGTTTACCGACTCTCACTTGTGATCTGGCATTGCAACCCTCTCTCCTACTTTAAACTTGACAATTGGATAGTTTCTTCGCCCGTAGGCTTTGACTGAAAATGATATAAAATGGAGTGCTGGGATCGTTTTACCATTGGAAACACTTCCTCTGCCATTTCTTCTTTTGTTGCTTGTGCTTTGAGTGTAAAGTTTAAGAAACCTTTGTTTAACATATGATCCTAAAGATGCGTCCCTAGATTTTCATCTAAGAGTTTTAGAGTCCTGGTTCTCATATTTAGGTTTTTACCAATTTTGAGTTAAATTTTATATATGGTGTGAGATATGGCCCTCCTTCATTCTTTTGCATATGAATATCAAGTTCTCCCAGCACCATTTGGTAAAAGAAAATATTCTTTCCCAATTGAGTGGACTTGGCACACCTGTCAAAAACCAATTGGCCAGAATGTGCGGGTTTATTTTTGATTCCCCCATGTAATTTCTTCTTTGACCCACTGATTAAGAAAGTGAAATTTAATTTCAACATATTTGTGGATTTTCAAATTCTCTGTTACTGATTTCCAGTTTCATTCTATTATGGCCAGAGAAGATACTTTGTATGATTTTAATCTTTCTAAATTTTTTGATACTTATTTTGTGACACAACATGTGATCTATCCTGGAGAATGATCCATGTGTAATTGAGAAGAACATTTTTGGGTGCAATGTGTTCTATATGTGTCTGCTAGGTCTAGTACATTTACCATATTATTCAACTTGTAGTTCCTTATTGATCTTCCATCTAGATGTTCTATCTATTAATGAGGTAGAGTATTTCTTTAATTTTGCCAGTGTTTACCTCATGTACTTTGGGGTACTGTGGTTAGATGCATAAATATTTATGATTGTTATTTCTTCTTGGTGAATTGTCTCTTTTATTATTATGACCATCTTTCTTTGTCTCTTGTCTATTTTATATATATTTTTTTTTTTTTTAAAGGAAAGACAGAGAGAAGGAAGGAAGGATAGAAGAAAGGGAAACATTTTTAAACATTTTCTTGTTTTTTATTGTATTCTGTTTCTCCGTTTTTGTTACATGGGCTGGGGCCGGGAATCGAACCGAGGTCCTCCGGCATAGCAGGCAAGCACTTTGCCCGCTGAGCCACCGCGGCCCGCCCTCTATTTTATATTTTGTAAAGCAAACCTAGCTCTTTATTTTTTTGGGGGGGGTTACTTTTTTCAACCTTTCACCTTCAACCTATTTGTAATATTGAATAGAAAATGAGTCTCCTGTAAATAACATATAGGTAAACCATGTTTCTTCATCCAGTCTGCCAACCTGTGTCTTTTGAGTGGGGAGTTTAATCCATTAACATTCAGTGTTATTATTGTAAAGGCAGTATTACTTCAGCCATTTTGTCCTTTGGTTTTTGTATGTCTCTCTGTCCTTTAATTGCATCCTCCTTTTCTGTATACTTGATCTTTTTTGATATATCTGTCCTTTAATTGCATCCTCCTTTTCTGTATACTTGATCTTTTTTGATATATCTGATTGATTCGTTTGTCATTTACCTTTCTATACATTTTAAATATGTTCTTTGTGCTTACTCTGGGGCTTATATTAGACAGCCAATATCTATAACCTACCGATAGGAAAAGATAGGTTAACTTCTATAGCATATGTGTTCTCTGCTCCCATATCTCTCTGTTTCCCTCTTTATGGTGCTTTTGTCCCACTTTTATCATTATATTTTGCATGTCCATTATCATGAAATATGCCTTCTATTTGTTCAATTGTATGCTGATTCTAGTATGACGTGAAGAGTAGATTTGTGTATTGAGGAGACATTACTACTGGGTTTTGGATTTACCATTTTAGTTATCCTTACTGATGATCTTCATTTCTTCACACTAGTCCAAGTCACACTCTCCTGTCTTTCCCTTTCAACCTGCAGAATTTCCTTTAGTAATTCTTATAAGTAGGTCTCTTCTTGATGAACTTTCTCAGTTTCTGTTTATCTGTTTCTATTTAAAAGTCTTCCTCACTTTTGGATAACAAATTTTTGTTGTTGTTGTTATTTTTATCTTTGCTGGATAAAGAATTCATGACTGGCAGTTTATCTCCCTCACTATCTTAAATAGATCATACTACTGCCTTCTTGCCTTTATGGTTTCTGTTGAGAAATGGGGACTTAGTCTTATTGAGGACCCATTGTATGTGATAAATTGCTTTTCTATTTCTACTTTCAGAATTTTCTGCTTATCTTTGCATTTAGCATTCTGATTAGTATGTATCTCAGAATAGGTCTATTACAATTTATTCTGTTTTGAATAGGTTTAGCTTCTTGGGTATGTGTATTTGTCTCTTTCATGAGAGTTGACAAGTTTTCAGCTATTATTTCCTCAAATCTTCTTGCTGCTCCTTTTCCCTACTCTTCTCCTTCTGGGACACCTGGTTGTCTATGTTTGTGTTCTTCATGCTGCCACTCAGATCCCTGAAACACTTCAATTTTTTCTAATTTTTTATCTATCAATTCTCAGTACATGGTTTAGATTGTCCTCTAATTTGCTGATTCTTTCTTCTGCCAGTTCTAATTTGCTGTTGTATGCCTCTGGTGTATTTTTAATCTCTACTATTCTGTCCTCAATCCCCATAATTTCTGTCATGTTTCTTGTTATACTTTCAAATTCTTCTGTATGCTCACGCATTTTCTTAATGTCCTTTATGTTTTTAATCCATTTTTCCTGCATCTGCTTGAATTGGTTTAGGAGATTGGTTTAAATATCTCTGATTAGTTGCTCCAAATTTTGTGTCTCTTCTAAAGTTTTAGTTTGTTCCTTTGGTTGAGCTATATCTGCCTGATTCTTAGTATGGCAAGCAAATTCTTACTAATGTCTAGGCCCCTGATTACCTTTATGAGTTATTCCTGAAATTCTATTTCTCCATGTTGTCTTAAGGTTTTATTATTGATTGGCTTTGTATTAAGGCTCTTCTTTGACATTTGTTCCAATTAAATCTACACCTTTAAAATAGCCTGTGTTTGTTCAGATTTTCTCAGCTCTTCATCTGGTTCTTGCCCAAGATATGTGGTGAAATTTGTAAGATTGCACTTTTGTGCACTTTTTTCACCTCCATGAGAGAGCTTCCTTTCGTCTGTTGCTTCTCCAGGAAACTTGATCTGTTCTGTTTGTTTTTGTGAGAATTTTCTCCCAGCTCTATTGATTTGTTTCAATTCTCTCCCTCATTCAGTGCCTCATTTTCCTTACACTTTTCAGTTCTGGGACCTGTCTTATCTTGCAGCAGCTCAGTTTAACCCCATTTTAATTGTGGGATTTGTCCTATTATTCTCTAAGTCTCTGGGGTATCTTCTTCAGGGTATGTCATGTAGCCATGTTGATTATGTCATTTATCACACTTACTTTAAATAAATTTAAATCCTGTTCAAACTCATAGGAAGTATGTGTTATTTCTCAGGGCTTGATACTGTTTTAATCTTAAATTTTACAGTTTTGAATCTACACACTTCATAGTTTTTTACTTGATTATTCTTTATTTTGTTTGGATTTCCTCTATGCTTTTAATTCTGTTTATTGTATCAGTGAATCCTTAGGGAGAGAGATGAACTTAAAAGAAAAAAGTATATTTGTCATATCCTGTTAAATATGCTCATTAGTGGGATAAAAGTCCTGAGTTAGATATGCCATCATTTTCTATTCTTAATCACCAAATCTATTCAAGCAATATGTTTTAATCACTTACTATTTTTAATATAATGAATTAACTCTGGTGGGTGATACAAAAATCAATAAGAATAAATACATGAACTCAAATATTTAACAAGCCATTAAAGATCTATTAAGATTTATTATTTATCACTCAAGTAATTTTATATGTAATTAATAAAAAGAAAGATCTAGTATATCAGAAATGTAATCAGTTTCTAAGATATGAAGCTATTGTTGATCATGTATTTAGCCCAATAGAATAAGATTAAAGTGTTTTTCAAACTCTTCATGCAGATGAGCTTCTCGTACGTTTCTCGTGAATATCGTCTCTTATTACTCAACATAATTATATTGTCAAAATGCATTGAAGTAAAATTTCTTTTTCCTTTTGGATCCTGATATTAACGTCCAGTATTAGAATTTTATTATTAACTTTTTTCCAACTTCCATAGAAAACTATATGTTCATCTTCCTGATTGAATAATAAGGAAATTAATTTTGCCTTGTCTTATTAGTAAAAAAATTATGTGTATGGCAGTTTATTTATGAATCAAAAGGGACAGAATTTACATTTTATGAGAAAAAGACAAAAGAGATCACAAATGTACAGGCAAATCAAATTTGGGGGGAGGGTTGCTTTAAATGGGGTCCTTGAAAGACTCTCAATATTCAGTGCTTAGGATTATAAAACTTATGTCATTGAAGAGTCACTATTGTTTCAAATTGTTTAAGTTGGATTTTTAATTTGGGACCTGATGGAAGTCAGGTACAACTAAGTGGGAAACCAAGCCCATAATGCATGAAAAAAAATAGTCTGTTGCTCGCAGCCCCAGAGAAAGAGAGCTGCTAGAGAGTGGCCGAGCAGTGCTATCAGCTCCTTTCCATAGCTCGACCAGTATGTGGGGAGTATTCAAGCAGAGCAAGAGGGGCCCATGGGCTTCTGAATTTATTGTGGGTTAGGGTTGGAGGTTAGTAGATTTCCTGCAGGAGTCAAAGACTGTTAAATCAAACACACATGAAAAGTAAAGGAGATGAGGGATCCAGGGCAGTGGGGGTGACTATTTTATCATTTGGGGCTATCTGTACATGCCTGGTGAAGTCTGTGGATTTGAGCTCTGGGGAGTCTATGCCCCATGAATGGAAAATTGTTAATAAACTACGTCAAAGGTCAGTGTTGAGACAAGTGGTTTAGCCAAAATATGATGAATGTGAAGGCAGCATGAAAAATATATTGATAATTTTGACATTCCCCTACAAATGGACCCAACAAAAAATACATCACTGGCAAGAGAAATCAATGTTACTAGGAGAATATTTTGGTTTGGTTTGGTAGAACTCTTGTAAAGGATAAGCTTATCATTAGTGCATCATTTCTTTCAGCTGCAGGTAATGTCATTGCAATGTCGATTTTGTTCAAGGATGTTGATTTCAAGTCCATAGACAAAGGATTATTTATGAATTTAGAGTCATTCATACATACAAATCTTCTGTTTTATCTCCATATGTTTTTATAGTCTTAATTAAGATTACTCCCATAATAACAAATCAAAGAAAACACAGATATCCTAGGCTAGAGTATATAAGAAGCATTCCATTTAAGTAATGCATTTATGTTTATTTTAAAGGTAGAGTAGATCCATCATCATAAATTTATATACACTTATATAACTTTGTTTTTTATGGGTACTCTTTTGACTAACATTTATGAATTAGTAGTGATTTTAACTTCATATATTCAAACTTCTATTTTTCGTAACCCAGTATCTTTGCTAGAGTAACATTCCATTTAAAATTCTTAGGCTGCAACAGCTGTGCACTGGTAGTTTTTACTGATCATGCATAGAAATGTTAGCATTTTTCTTATATTAACTTTAATTAGTAAATATTTACAGTGTTATGCCTATCTTGAGAATTATTTTTAAAACAGTTGCCATTTGCAAGAAGATAACATGCACAAATATTTTTGACATAAAAATTCAAACCTTTTGTTCAATAGAAGTCAGCCTGCAAACTAAATAAAAAATGACAGTGGGTGTATATTCTAACAAGTGTAACAAAGACCTTGTATGCATCATATTTGTATTAGCTATATCTTTCTATCCATTTATCTACCTGATCTATTTATCATCTGTCCATTTATCTATCATCTATCATCTAAATATCTATCAATTGTCAAACTTATTTATCATCTATCTAGTATATTTATCCAAAATAAAACAGCTAACTAAATTATAAATGATATGTACAAGAAATTCACACAAGAGGAAAAACACATGAAACAGGAATGCAAATGGAAACAAGAATGTAAAACAAAAACACATTTGCTTATTAAAAGAAAAAAATATTTAAATGATAGTAGTGTTGACTTTAATAATTATTGCTATAATTTTATTAAAAATAGTTTATTCTCAGTACTAATTCATAAAATACTTAAAATGGTTTGCAAAAGCCTGTAACATCAAAAGATAAAACAATTTTTGGATTAGGGTAAAGAGAACATATGGATAGAAAATAAGAAACAATGGGAAATAATGGCATAAAAATGTACACTCTCATTTCTTGCCTATGGACTAGAAGTAGCCAAAAATTTTGACTTAAGTCTCCTTGTGACCAAAACTAAATTTAGATAAAATATTCATAATGTCAAACACAAAATCAAACCATTGGTCAAGATAGTTTTTCTTGATACTTGGCTGAGGGGAAAAAATATTTTCCAGTATAGACTCCTGAAGAGTATACTAGAAAACTAGAGTATATACTCAAACACATTTCTACGATAACTATAATTCTGATTCTCATAAAACTTTGTTATAGCATCCATCCAAGCAACCTGACTGCATTAGGTTTACCAAAGATCATTAAACTACATTGCAATATTACGTATTTTATAAATGTTATGTACATGTATAGTTAAGCTGTTCTATGTGAAAGTTCCATATTTATCCCACTATAATATTTAGAATATCTAGATAAATATATGTACTGCAGGTACATGCCCTTCACAAAATGTTCATGGAATTTTAGGAGCAATCCACTTAAAATTGACAAATAAATGGTCACCAGCACTCCTTTGTTTCTGCCAAAATAATCCTACTGAGATGCTTACACATCAAATCCTTGCCTTTTGGAATTCAATTAAATTAGCTACATTCCAAAAGATGAACCTTAATCATCTGGAGGAGCCCTGCGGGAAATTTAACTGATATAAAAGAAAACTTTCATTGGCTATCATAAGGAACTTGGCACAATGCAGAAGTAAAATGCTCTGGGGTAAACCTAGACTGATATAGATATAACATTCTACCCAGTTAAGGAGACAGGTGTGCCTCAACCTTTTTGTACCCAGATATCAGTGATGAATAGAGCCACAAAGGAAGCTTAAACAGATAATACCACTGACAATTATTGAATAAAGTGGAATGAGAAAATCAAAGGAGAAAACTTCACAATCTGTGCTTTCAATCAGAGAAAGGCCAGGGAGATATTACCTAAGGACAGATAGGAAGTATGCTAAGATAAATCATGTAAAGATGGTGTTCTAGTCTGCCAAAGCTGCCAGAATGCAACACACCAGAGATGGATTGGCATTCAATAAAAGGGAATTTATTTAGTTAAAATTGTATAGTTCTTCAGAGCAAAGGCTGCTAACTTTCAGCTGAAATTCTTTTTTATATGGGAAGGCACAGGATGGTCTCTGCTGGCCTCCTCTCCAGGCCTCTGGGTTCCAATAACTTTCCCCGGGGTGATTCCTTTCTGCATCTCCAAAGGCCTGGGCTGAGCTGTGAGTGCTGAGATGAGGTATGCTGAGCTGCTTGGGCTGTGCTTTGCCGACCTCTTTCATTTAAGTATCCAGCCAGTTAAAGCAAACATCTTTCATTGCAGCCGGCGCGCCTCCTAGCTGACTGCAGATGTAATCAGCAACAGATGAGCTTCACATGCCATTTGCTCCTGTCCACAGCAATAGAATTAGGCACCTTCACCTGGCCTAGTTGACACCTGAACCTGACTACCACAGATGGGGTAGATCCTGCTTAGGGGAAAAACTCCCCAGTCATTTAGACATGACAAAATACAGGTAATTTTCCTGGGAAGCTTTGTAATAATGCAAATTTTCAGATTCTCCTCCTAGGTATTCAATTTGATGAAACCAAGGGCCATGATCTAGAAATCTGTATTTACCAGATATCTGAAATGACCTCTGAATCAGGCAGTTTAGAAAGCCACATTGAGAAGTGTTCTTCCTATACTAGAAAACAATGTAGTTTAATGGAGAAAAGCACAAAAACTTGGGAAAATAGTTATGACCCAAGTCTTAAAGGTTGATCAATTCTACTTTATTAATATATTTCTTCAGGAAGTAGTCTTTACCTGCAGAAGACACATGAATAAATGAATGCATGAATAAATGAATGACAGAAAATGCCCTGGAAACTTAAATTTCCTTCAAAATAATTTAACTTTATATTCATAGAGCTAGCCATTGCAGTAACATATAATAGATATTAAACACTTAAAATTATCAATAAACTGAATGTCCAAAAACAGAAGGAGCATGTGTAGAATCTTGCTTAGTTATACTGAATTATATCGTTAAATTGAATAAATGACATCTTCAAAATGGTAATTTAAATAGCATATGTAATATTATCATGATATGCGCAATATAATGTCAAGTGAAACAACAGAAATCAAAATTAAATGTGCAGGATCTTTACAGTTATATAAATTATGCATGTGCATAATATCTACAAGGAAGATGGAAGAATTAAAATAGCTGTGTTTGGAGTTGGCAAAAGGGCATTTCTTTCTATAGTTTTATAATTACACTATAATAATATGCTTCAAAAGCTTTTAAAAGTTAGCTAATTAGTACTGTAATCATCTTATTTAGTTAATATTAAACTTGCAATTGTAATCTGCAGGCCTACTAAGGAGATATGATAAGTTGAGACTTTGGCTAAGCCTATATTGGCATATGTGACACAAGGGAAAATATTATTGTTATGTCCTTAGAGAGATTTCATTTTAATGTTTGTTATGAAGAATCTGTAAAACTAATTTTTGCTGACGAAAATTCTTACTGCCATAAAAATCAGTAATTTGAAGCAAGAACTTCAGCTGAACTAAATGATTGACATCCATAGTCATAGGAGAAAATATTCTAATTATATGCTTAACAAGTTAGGGTACAAACCTCAAAAGTATTAGCACCCACTTTGGGCTGGAAAGAGCCACTGAGTGTAAGCAGATTTTAGGTATTTTTGAAAGGGTTATGAAGCTGTACAGACATCATTTCAAAATGACATGTTTTGTCACACTTCCTGGTACTTTCTTTTGAGGCAGGTAAGGAAAGATGAGAGAAGAACTTAGAGCTGAATTAGGTATAGCCCAAAGGATGGTCCACAGTTAACATGCTATACCTAAAACATAAAATACCCTAGCAAGAACTGTACGGCACCTTGCAACTGAAAGATTCTCAATATCAAAACCAAATATTCTTATGCTGACTTTGACTTCCAGGATCTTATTGACCATCTTTCACCTAAGAACTAAAATTGTTTTTCTAACTCATCTCTCCTTTCCAATCTATTATTTGCACTCTTGCTAAAAATTTTCTTCTCTATAGTGTAAGGATGGCAGATAAAGTATGATAATTTTATTCCTGTTGGATTCTTCTGTGTATTTAATGTGAAAAGGGCTCTTATATTTTAAATTTTCACACTGAAATGATTTATCTGATACTAACTGTAGAAAAACAGTTTCTAGAGAGTGTCACTCTTTTTGCTGTCATATATTCTGGTGAAAGTGTAATAGAATATTCCTTAATTATAGTTTTTGGGTTTGTGTTTGATATCAGGTAAAGAGTAAGATTTTAAGGTACTCCAAATTTGATTTGGTGATGAAAAACATGACATTTTTCTGAACTCATATAAGATTCTTTGCAGTATTTAGCAATACGGTGTTTAGATATTTCAATAATACCCTGATATTGTGTTATGTTTTGGTACTACTGATGTCATCTTCAGATTGCATAAGAAATTCTATCAAAATTTTTAAGTATATCACATAAAAATAATTCATTATGAGATTATTGAATTAAACCTGCTGACTGTTGATAATAAGTTTCCATAGGCATGTGACATCTGGCCTTTATCAGATGATATATGTACTGTCAAATAATATTTGACATTTTCTGGGTTTCTGTTTTCCTAATTGTCTGTCCTTACAATAATTCAAAATTGTATGCTATTTTCCATATGTCCTTAACAATGGCTCAAGTCTATACCTGTTAGAGTTCAGAGTAACTTCTGATAATACTCAGAAATCAAGTACATTTATGTTTCTTCCTTTCTAAGTTGATATAATGCATTGCTTCCCCAGGTAACCAGCTCTAGGCATGAGCAGGATTTCCTTCTAATTAGTCCTGAGAAAATAAAATCTGTTTTGAATTTCTCTTAACTGTTTTCATGCACATAAGCAAATAAAGGATTTGATTCATTTCTAGAATATGCATTTCAGTAGTTACATTCACACCAATAAATGTTATTTCTTAGATGCTTGTCAACATCATAAAATTCTAGAAAATTAGGTAGTCCATTGTAAACTATCTCCATCCAGTCATTTCAGACATTCATATTTGCTACCAATTTCTTCTTCATTAAATCACATTATATAAAAGACATCTGCTTCTAATTCTGGCTGCTGTACGGATATACCTTCTGAAGATACCACTAGTGAGTGGAAAGACAGATCAGCCAGCCATTGCTGCCGCTGTCTTTAATCAAGAATGTTAGAATTTCCTTATCACTTATTTCCTAGTGACATCACTAAGATGACACCAAGAAATACACATAACAAGATGTTGATCTTAAAATAATTATGTATTCCATCGATCAATATATTTCAATTTATCATCCCTTGCTCCATGAACATGAAAAATACCTTCAGAATTCATTAGAACTGTAGTTTTACAAGTTCACAAACATATTTGTGATTATATATTCTGTTGTTGCAAATAATACATATATACTTATGGATATGAAAAAAAATTCTGGTGTTTTTGACAAAAAATTCTCTCTCCTCTCACCATTTCATTCTGTTCCAAGTGACACCAATTAATTACCCCTCTCCCAATACAACTGAAATATAGCCTCTTAATTTGCTCCTGTGTCCTTGTAAAAACAAAGTGTATCACCATGACACACTGTGTGGCCATGTGGATAGAATTTCCAATTATGTGTTGGGTCATTTCAGACCCACTCAGATAGTTTTGATCTATGTACCACAAAAAATCTTGTTCTTTAACCTAATCCATTCCTATCAGTGTGAGCCCATTGTAAGTAGGAGTTTTTGATGAGGTTACTTCAGTTAATTTGTGACCCAACTCAAACAAGATAAGTCATAATTTTATTATTGGAGTCTTTTATAAGCAGAATGAATCCAGACAGATAGAGATAAGTCACAAAGGAAGCAGCCAGAAGTTGCTTCTGGAACCAAAGAAGACAAGGGAGAAGCCAGGAGAGGCTGCTGTGTGCATTGACATGGGACAGGCAAGCCCAGGAGCACGGATTATTGTAGGGAGTCATGGAATGCCAGTTTCTGGAAGAAAACATTGCTTTCTTGGTGCCTCAATTTTGGACTTCTCCTAACCTCAAACTATAAGTCAACCCATTGCATTGTATCCACTTCAGCAACCAAGGAAACTAAAATAACCACCAAATGATAATTTTAAATGGGTACAGCATGAACTTATTGTAGAATGGAAATGGTATGTATCAAGCAAGTCTAAAGACAACAAAAAGTCATATGAAAAGTTGGACACATTCTACATTGCCAACCCTGTGTCTCAGCTCATACCTAATGCCTCGGGAGGGAATTCCTTATGATTATTTGATAGAGGATGAGAATAGCTTCAACTTGGTTCAAGGATTCGCCTGATCAACATGTGGTTGCAAGATGAAATACTATTGCTACACAATGTCCACACATAGGCATGCTCTAAAAAGTCCATGGATAGTGCTGGGGGGCAGATCCTCCAAATGGGCAGTTTTCAACAGTCATCCACTTTGATTAGTGAAATATGTGGCCTAAGGTAGGAACATGCCTGAGTTAATAGGCAGGAAATTTACTTAGTTAATTGGTCAGTACCTGGAACAACTAAGATGGGCACATTTTTGAAAAGGAAGTTTAGTGAAGAAGGTTGTGGTTGGACATACGGCAATAGGTATAAGATGAATGGATCATGCAATTTCAACCAGAGATTATTTCCTGCTGAATGACCTCTAAATAACAACAAATGACTTGGTCTTTAGATTTCAGCCATTTCTGTTCTTGGCCATCAAAATGCCTGGACAAAGTAGACATGATACCGGGTGACATATTGAAGCAACAATACAGCACTCTCTCATTCAGGATTATTTGGCTGCTCCTACTTCCAAATATACAACCCACCAATAGCAGAGATCAATACTATGCCTGTGGTACAGAACCAGCCATCAAAGAGACCAACCAAACATTTGATGGTAAATTGATGACATCCAACACCTTTCACTCTGATAAAGATTGCCCAAACCGCAGCCTGCTCAGCCCTGGTGATAACTGAGATGTGGATTTGTCTTTCCTGTCTTTCTGTCACCAGCAGCAACATTCAGGGCTCAGCCAAATCTATTGTTATGGGGCGTCATGTAACATCCCCTTGGACTGATGGATTATTAAATGGCAAAGCACAGTTAGTGGTCAGTACATAACTGTGTGATTCATTAGTCCTACATACCAAACTATTTTGAAAGTGCCAGTCTGACAGAGTGGTGAGCTAAACAGTTAAAGGCAGAGCTGAGGTACCAGCTTGAAGATGACAGCCTGAGAAAATGAAGTACTATATTTCAAGATGCAATATACACCTAAAACCAATGACCATTATATAGTACTTGTGTGTCCAGTAGGTAGACAGATTATGTTCAGAGATCAAATAGAGGTCACCTTGCAGTGTTCTGTTTGAAGAATTCATGCTTCTTGCTCACATAAGACTCAGTGTCTAAAAATTCTGAGTTCCATGGGGTGGACACTTCCAATATGAATTATAGTAGGAATGACTGTAAATTTGAACCTATCACGACCTTTTGTTCTCATCGGGTTTCTTGCACCAGTAGTACAGCAAGGAGGGATATTGACCCTCACCATCAAGCAAAGGTAGGTTGCAGCTACATAACGGGGGCAAAGAGGAATGTTTTGGGACTCTTCGATCTTCTTCTGTCTCTCTTGATATGCACAAGATGAATTTTAACCACAAACTGGGAACAGCAGCAAGGTCCTGATAAGGACATGGAAAACATGTGCTGAAGTTGTGTTGACTTGAGGTGGGTCATGTAAACTACACAGATGAACAGAAGTGTGAGCTGAAAGGGAAAGCAATCTAGAATGAAGGTTGGAGGAGAATCAGAGTAAGTATCGGCTATAGCCTCCAGCCCAATTACAGTTTCTGGGACAGTAGCTCATCACACCAGTATTCTTCCAGTGAGTCTTCTCAGAAATCGTGTCCAATAAAAACCCTAAAGTGGCTGTGTCTGTCTGGACTAAATTTAGTGTTAGATGTAAGTGCACTGTGAAGCATGAACTGTAGTGGAATCTGTTGCTGACCTCCCAGATTCCCTTTACTATACAGCGCAATCATTCAAAACCTGCTGAGTAGGATTGTTAAGGCTCAGATCTGTTCTATTCTCCTGACAATAATCCCCAACCAAAGAGACACTTTAACCTCCCACCACTGGGAGTACAATCCCCATGATATGACTCACTAGCATTTAATGTCTAGTGAGACCTAAAAAGCAGAATGAAGCTAAACTCTAGCTGAAACCACATCCTTGCTTAAGCTGCTTTCTCTGCCCTAAGCTGCTCCATCATTCCCTTTCTTCTGAGAGCACTTCCCTAATATATCATGCAAATCTGTTTCTGTCTCTACATCTGTGAGACCCAATTTAAAAACATGAGAAATGTAATTTATTTATTAACATATTTTTGAAGCACTTACACACCATTGATGTGTGGGAAATTGTTACAACTATTCATAGGAAAAATTATGTAAATCCCTTAATGTTTTAGCTCAGACATTCCATTTCTAAGTAAGCTATCCTGCAGAAATAATCATATAAAGTTTGAAAGTAATATATACAAAAATAATTACTATAACATTGTTTTTAATGACAAGTATACTGAATATGCATCAGTATGCGAATAGTTAAACGTTATTATTAAACCCATACTTTTTGCATCAATTAAAGAGGATAAAGGAGACTTTTTGATCTAAAAATAGAAATATGTCCAACATAAGGTAGAAATAAATCAAAGTGCTTAGATGCACATACTTTAGCATTAGCAGAACTGAGTTCTTTCGTGGGATTTTACTCTTATTTACTATATACAGTATATAAGTTACTTCATTTTAAATTTTTCTAAATAAGATATCGTATGCATACCACTTAGGGTATAATTAATGGCCAGTATTTGTTAGTTAATCTTTATTACTTTTATATTTTAAGCAAGGATGTTAAGTAGCAGAACACTGTGCTTGAGTGTTTTGGAAGCATAGTATAGAAGTTATAGCATTTATTTGTAGTCAGATTCCCTAGGTAAATGCTCTGGTTACATATTTAATTAGCTGTGTGACCTTGGGCAAAGTTTTAAACTCTCTAAGTTCCAATTTCCTTGTCAGCAAAATGGATAAAATAACTGAGTTTTTTGTTTGATATATAATATTTTATCTGAGCCTTTCTATAGCCTTAGGAAGAAGACATTATGATTATCTTCATTTACATAAAAGGAGGTGGAAGCTGAAAAGAATTAAGTAATTTCCTAAGAGTCACATAGTATTCACAAGAGTAAATCTGGATTTGAATACAATCTAGTCAACTTCCCTGGAATTTTATCTGTTTTGACATAATGCGAGTCCCATGACATACTAAGGGTTCAGCAAATAGTGGATTAACATTTTTCGTATGTAACGTATGTGTGCACATGCATGTGTGCGTGTGAATAAATAATGTGTATATATGTGAGAGAGTGCGCATTTGAAAAAAATATCTGGAAGGAATATTGACACTTGTCACCTCTGGGAAATGGAGTTTAACAATACTGAGAAAAGATATTCCCTTTTTATTCAGAGTATTTCTATTCTTCCAAAATTTTGAATGAATGTGTTTTTTTTTTTTTTAAGTGTAAAACTACAGTTTTAAAAAGCAGAAGAACCAGGACTATAAAACTCCTAGAGGAAAATGTAGGGAAGCATCTTAAGGATTGTATTTTGAACAATGGTTTCTCAAACTGTACACCCAAGCACACACATCAGAAGACAAAGCAGATAACTGGAACCTCAATAAAATTATTTTTTTGTGTGCATCAAAGGACTTTATCATGAAAGTGAAAAGACAACTTACTCAATGAGAGAAAATATTTGCAATCCACATGTATGATAAGGTTCAATAGCCAAATTATATAAAGAAATCCTTCAACTCAACAATAAAAAAGATAGCTCAAATTACTTAAAAAAGGCAAAAGACTGTACAGCAATTTCTCCAAGAAGATATATAAATAGTTAAAAAGCACATGAAAAGATACTCAATATCTGTAACTATTAGGGAAATGCAAATCAAAACAACAATGAAATACCATTTCCCACTACTAGAATGGTTAACATTAAGAGACCAGAAAATTACAAGTGTTGGAGAGGATATGGAGAAATAGGAAGACTCATTCATTGCCAGAGGGAATGTAAAATGCTGCAACCACTGTGGAAGATGGTGTGGCAGTTCCTCAGAAAGCTAAGCATAGAATTACTGTATGACACAGCAATTCCTCTATTAGCTATATACCCAAAAGAATTGAAATCAGGGACCGAAACAGATATTTGAATACTGAAGTCATAGTAGCATTATTCACAATTGGCAAAAGATGAAAGCAATCCATGCGTGCAATCAGCCAATTAATAGAAAAAAAAAGTGGTAAATAAATGCAGCAGAATATTATTCAGCATTGAAAAGGAATGAAATTGTAGTTTGTGCAGTAACATGGTTGAACCTTGCAGTCAAAATGTTGAGTGAAATAAACCAGACACAAAAGGACAAATATTGTATGATCTCACTGATATGAAATAATTCAAATATGCAAACTTGTAGAGTTAGAATCTAGAATATAGGTTACCAGGGATGGTTTGAGGGTAGAGTATGAGGAACTAATGCTTAATTTGCATAGAATTTCTATTTGGGTTGATTGTATGGTTTTGGAAATGGATGGGGGTGATGGTAAAGCATTCTTGTGAGTGTAATTAACACCACTGAATTATATATGTGAATGTGGTTAAAAGGGGAGATTTTAGGTCTTATATATGTTACTAGAATAAAAATTGGAAGATAAAACACAGGACATACAATATAGCATAACCTATTATAAATGATGGACTGTAGTTAATAACAGAATTATAAAATTATTTTGTCATGATTTATAACAAATATTCCATATTAATACCAGATGTAATAATAGAGTGGTTTGTACATGGGAAAAATTACACCCTAATGGAAGCTATGGACTGTAGTTAATAGTAACATTACAATTTTTTTCATCATTTTATAACAAAGGAAACACACTAATGTAATGTGTTAATAATAGTGGTATGTATTTGGGAGCACTGTATTTTTACATGATTTTTCTGTAAATCCACGACTTTTCTATTTAAAAAAATATATAAATGACAATAGTTGAATCCTAAAAGATAGATGCAATTTGTGCAAGTTAAAATTGAGTACATTTACTAATAAAGAACCAAGTTACAAATAACAGTTCAAGAATGGAAGGTTGGTAGGAAAAGTAGAAAAGCAGGGGGGCTCTCCAAGCCACAGTTGAGTGAAGATTGAAGTATTTATTATGAAGGTGGTGGAGAGTCACTGATGTCCTTCAACTAGCAAGTTGATTCTCCAGTTGAAGACCTGCTGATCATAATCGGGACCTGTATGGATACGCTCCCTCAAAGACCCCAACTGTGCCTTACCTCCAATGGTGGCGGGCAGTTCCTCTTGGGCCGTCTTGCTGCCCCCCAGTTCAGGTGCACAGAGCATTTGAGTTCCAAATGAAAATTAAAATGTATCATTATTCAGGGACATGCATGAGCTATTTGACAGAAGAGCTGGAAAAAACTCTTTTCAGGCCTTAAAGCAGATATTTAAAAAAATATATTAAGTCCTTATGCATACATTTTTAAAAGATTGCAGAGAACCTACACTGAATTTAGGAAGGGAACTACAAAAACTATTAAAGGAAACTAAACTTAATGAGAAAGTTGGTATTTAGGTAGCATAATTAAAAGAAAACATAGGTAAAGGATGTGTGGGTGTTGGCTGTGGGGGTCAGATGTTATAGACAAATATACTTGACATGACACAAAGGACCATGTTCTCTTCACAATAGGCACCCTTCTAATAATTTACGCTTACATTGTGCTGGATATTTCTGTAGAATAAATAGAAAACACAGTGTACAGGCGATTCAAAATGAGTTTTATTAACACAAAGAAATAAAGCCTGTAGAAATAGAAAAACACATATAACCTTCCAACACACACTACCCTCAACTACCCCTTACTTAATTTGTGGCGGGGTTTTTGAAAGCCCCAGTGTGGTGTCACGCTTCTCGAGAGCGCATTTGCATGCTAGCCATTTTGGTTACATTTACTCCTATGACGTCAACAGAAATGGCTTTTTTCAGATGAAACCTTGACCTTGTAAGGCAATAAAATATAGGGGAAAAAGCATGGATGGAGGAACCAAACTAACTAGGGCACACCTCCTGCCTTCATTGTGACCTAGCCATACACCCTGAGGAATTCATACATTTTTCTGAGTCTTTGATTTTCTCCTGGAAATAATAATTTTTCAGGGCTACTATAAAATTAATGACAATATATATGATGATTTGGCATATAGCACATGATTATAAATTATACCTATTATTATGTCTTTATATCCATACATAGATCATGTACTTATTTGCAAAATCACACTTTTACAGTCCCCAGTCCCTTGAAGTGACCAGATCACAAATGAATGACCACATTGCGTAGAAAATGAAATTATTAATCAAATAGGAGGAGCTAGAAAGCAGAGAAAAGAGGAGTTACACATAAAGAACAAAAGACAGTTCATTATTTCTGATTCTTGGATGATATTTCTCCTCTTTGCAAATGAAAAATTTAGGAGCACAGAGGGAAAAATGAGTGTCTACCTTTGTGCTTAGAATTTTTATTTTCACTTTCAATCAGGTGAAATTCAAAGACAAGACTTGGCAGAATCAACCCCTGTAGTGGGGAGTCCAGCCTGTTCTGATAAATCAAGTACCTATTCAGGCAATTGAAAAGAAGATTGGGTATGTTGATGTAGCCAACTTCAAAGCAAACCAAGAACCAGGTGCCAGGAGAGTCAAGCTGTTCAGGGGAGAAATATACAAAAGGCTCCTGACAAAAGGAAATACTTTCAAGGTGGAATGCACCTTAACTGGTAGAGTAAGAAAAGTTTATTTACAGTTTAGAAATGAAATTGCTTCTGTTCCCATTGATTGAGCCTGATGAATATAGGAGCCATTTTAATAATAACTATTGATGCAAGTTGGTTTTCTTTAAAAATGGTGCTCTTCATTAGAACCTAGGCATCTAAAAGTTATTTTGACAAGATTGTTTCTCTCAGAGAAGCTCATAGACTAGTGGTGCAACCAAATGCAACTAAATGTCTGAACAAATTACTTTAATAATGTGTGAAAAGTGGAAATATTCACATACCAAAAATGGCATGCTTATCTAAGAGGTCTTTCAAAGGCAGTGTGAAGATAGTAAGAACTGAGCTCCATCCTTAAGGAGTGGCATTTTCCAGATTGAAAACATGCCATAAGGAGATTGACTGTTTTAGCTCACATGCTGTGCTGGTTTGAAAGGATGTATGTACCATAGAAAAGCCATGTTTTAATCCTAATTCCATTTTGCAAAGACAGTCATTTCTTCTAATCCCCATTCGGTATTGTATGTATGAAACTGTAATTAGATCATCTCCCTGGAGACATGATTCAATCATGTTGTTAAACTGGATTAGCTGGAAGTGTGTCTTCACCCATTTGGGTGGGCCTTGATTAGTTTCTAAAGTCGTATAAAAGAGGAAACATTTTGGAGAAATAGATTTCTGAGAGAGCAGAGAAAGATATAGCCACAAGAAGTAGAGTCCACCAGCCAGCACCTTTGGAGATGAAGAAGGAAAATGCCTCCCGGGGAGCTTCATGATACAGGAAGCCAGGAGAAGAAGCTAGCAGATGATGCCATGTTTGCCATGTGCCCTTCCAGATGAGAGAGAAACTGTGTTCATCATGTGCCCTTTCACTTGAGAGAGAAACCCTGAACTTCATGGGCCTTCTTGAATTAAGGTATCTTTCCCTGGATACCTATGATTGCACATTTCTACAGACTTGTTTAATTGGGACATTTTCTTGGCTTTAGAACTGTACACTAGCAACTTATTAAATTCCTTTTTTTTAAAAAAAAGCCATTCGTTTCTGGTATATTGCATTCTGGCAGCTAGAAAAGTAGAAAACATGCCATATGCCAGATATTGAGATCAACACTTTATATGCATAACACATTTATGTTATTAACAATACTTACCTAAGACCTCAGGCTATTGCCCTAGGTAAGTGCTGATATGATTTCTTGGTATATATGCACCTAAAGGATCCACATATGATGAACTCAGGTAGGCAGACTTCACTCTTCATAACAATTTCAATAGAACATCTCTGCATAAGTGTATTGTTATATCACTGTAGGAAAAAAACAAAAGTAAAAAACCAAAGCATTAGTTGTTTAACTAGCACATTTCTATGCCAGGCACTGGGCTGGGTAGACTCCCCTAAGAAAAATAAGAGAACATGCTACTAACAGAACAATTATCTGAAGAAGTCATCACTAATAGAAAAGGTAACTACCGGCATTCATTGTTACCAATTTTATTAGATTCCTACGGCTGCTTTAACAATGTACTACAAACTGTATGGCTTAAAACAACAGACATTCTTTGTCTCACAGTTCTGAAGGTAAGATGTCCAATATAAAGGTGTAGGAGGGACATACCTCCTCTGAAGTCTGTAAGAAAAAATCTGTTCCATGCCTCTGTCCTGGCTTCTGTGGTAGCTGGCAATCCTTGACCTTCCCTGACTTGTGGTATAACTAAATTTCTGCCTCTGTCTTCACAGGGCTGTCTTCCTTCTCTGTGGCTGGGTCCCCATTTTCTCTTCTTATAAGGACACCAGTCATATTGGATTAGGGCCTGTGGTTATACGTTTTGGCCTCATTTTAATTAGACTAATTCACCTGAAATGATCGTATTTCATAAAAAGGACGCAGTTTGAAGTCCTGGCGGTTAGGACTTCAACATGTCTATTTTGAGGAAGAGGCAGTTCAACCAATGATACCAGTAGATGAGAGATGGAGTAGACAAAGAATGCAGTTCAAGTAGACTCCATCGTCACTTGAAAAATGGAGTAAAATGTGATGACATAAGCTGAAACAGGAAAATCATTAGGAAGAACAACTTAATGGAGACAGTAGCAA
This sequence comes from Tamandua tetradactyla, assembly GCF_023851605.1. NCBI lineage: Eukaryota > Metazoa > Chordata > Mammalia > Pilosa > Myrmecophagidae > Tamandua > Tamandua tetradactyla. The sequence goes on from NC_135350.1 coordinate 29,549,815, forward strand.
ATTCATTTTGGAATCTTAGGTTCCCTTTAGGAAAATTAGCCATCATAATATCAGCTTAACTATCCCTCATCTTGGTTAAGGACACCACATTATACAGTGGTGCTTATTACTATAAAATACTAACCAAATTTTAAAACAAATTAACTTCCCCCAAATGAATGAAAATCCACAATGATAGCAATTCTTTCAAAATTGTATGCACAGGAAGCTCTAAGAGGGTCCTTCAGGGAGGTAAATGGCTACTCCAGCACATCTGGCACATAGCATATGACTAATAAATATTTTTGAGCAAAATATATGATTAATAAATGAATGTATAGATTCATGGTAAAGTTATTTATATGTTGAATTTGGTTAAGAAAAATGGATCTGAATTAATATAAGATATATATATATATATATTTTAATATGGAACACTTCATGAATTTGTGTGCCCTCCTTGAGTGGGGGCCACGATATTCTTCTCTGTATCATTCCAACTTTAGAATATGTGCTGCTGAAATGAGCATAATAAAAGAGATATTTGAAATGAATAAATCATTAACTTCCTTCAATGCAGATTTCTCAACCCTGGAAATGCATAAAAAAGGAGAAAATGTCTGTGCTAGATAGGTTGCTGCTTTTTACTTTGTCTAGCTTGATCATACTCGATCAAGGAATTTATCAGAAATAGGAATGAGGAAGCAGTGGTGTAGCCAGAAAATTTTCCAGTGAAGTTTCTGATAAGCATATGCACACTCTACTTTAACTAGTTTAAGCACCTTCTTATTAGACATGTAGTTAGATATTGTAATTTCATCACTAACCCTCCAAATTCATTTATTTTCAATGTTTCTTTTCAAATTCCAGCTAAGATTCACTCCCCATTGTTATTTTCTTTTTTGTGTATGTTGTATGGCAGGGTCACATTTCATTATTTTTTTTCATGTGAGTATCCTGTTATTGCAGCATCACCCTTTGAATTCTTGTTGTTTGTTTTTTATTTGTTTGTTCTGCTTATTTGTTTGGTTTTTTTTTGGGGGGGGAGTACATGGACCAGGAATTGAACCCAGGTCTCCTGCACGGCAGGCAAGAATACTACCACTGAACTACCCTTGCACCCCCACTCTCTATTTTTATAAGGAAATAAATGTTGACTTTATTATTTGTTCAAAAGTTCTATTTGGGTTCAGTTAGTTAAATCTTTCCTTTAAGTTGCATTTTTTCTTTCCTCTTCACTTCAATGTTATGTTCCCATAAAACCTCTTGTAATGTGCTGACCAGCATAGCATTATCGTCACTAGCACTTAGTGCCACAAATTATTCTGTAGATAAAACTGGTACTCCATAATTTATTATATTCTGTCTACTGTTTGCTTTTTTAGATTATGCATTCATTTGGCTCTACTGCATCAATTTTTTTACTAACTACAAAATTTTGTCAATATGTTTTATTTCTCAATAATCACTTATACTTCTTATGGTGAGTGTATACTTTAATTTGAAGACTGAAGAGTAAAATTATATAATTGAATTAAATTACTTAATTTAGAATGAAAATATTTTAGCTCTCACACCACCGTTAAATTGTAGCCATATATTAAATCAAATCCATATAATATAATCTGGAAATTTATCAACAATTCCAAAATGTTTGCTATGTGTTAGGTACCTACCTAAACACTGGTAATATGATGTTGAGCGAAAGGTGCACATTCCTTATTCTGAAGGTACTTATAACCTACAGAGATCTACTGACAAATAAGTATAATATCAGAATGCCCTATAATAAGGACTAGAATGACAAAGAGTCATGTCATTATAGGACACTAGTCACACTTATACATACAAATAGAAATATAGACAAATATATTTAAATAAATGAAAACATTTCAATTCCGTCACTTTATTGTCATCAAACTCTGAGGTTGACTTGCATGCTTCAAAAATGCAGATATCCACAGGACTAATGATATACTATTTTAAAAAGTATCACAGTGTGTTTAAAATTTCCATGAATGGATTGTCAGTCCCTAGCATTTATTCAATATTAGCCATATTTAACATGTAAGAAATGACTATATCTTTCAAAGTGGTTGCTTCAGTTGAAAACAAACATTATTGGAAAGAATAGAAACCCATGTTCACCTTCATGAAGCATAATTTTTAATATAACTTTGTTTAAGAATGTTCATATGTTATTGCTTTTGAATTCTAGTAAATGACACATATAATAATACTTCACATAAGATGACTTTCAAATCATTATATCAAATCCTAAGAAACATATCAAGGTAATATCATAAAAGATCTGATGACAGATTAACCGTATTTCAAGAAGTAGCTTCTTGAGGAGAAAAATTCTATTTTTTTCTCTGAATTTTCCCACAGAGTCTAGTTTGAAAGGAGATACCCACTGTTGGATGTGGTCTCACTCTAAACTTAAGTGTTGATGAGCTTCTGAATTAAACGTCCTTATTGTCCTTTCCTATCCTAAAATAATGTTATTCTTTGATATAGTGCTAATTATGTTATTCTATAATATAATGCTAAATATTCAAATCCCTCCATTGAGAAATGTAAAAAACATGCTCCTGAGTAAGAATGGTCTGTTGAGTAATATTTTATATATTATTTATGCTAATGTCTAAGGATAAAACCTCAGATCAGGTCATCTTCATATGAAATTATTACCAGATTATCTGAAATAGTTGAGGCAGTTTATATTCTTTCATTTTTTTATTTCATGTCATTTCTTTCTTAAATTATAGTTGAAATAAAACTATAAGTAAAATTATTTTGCTGGCCACATCATTTCTAATTTCCTCCTTTTCTCCTACTACAGTACGTATTACCTGTCTCTCATTATTCTGAGTGGAAAATAACGTATATGGAAAACTTCAAATCAATCACATGAAAATATTGATTTATTAAACCTGAACTATCTAAAGAGTGGCCTAATGTTGGATAATGGTGATGCCAGGGAGATCCAGAAATACATCCCCGAATATTTTTCCTTATATACTATATTTTTCTAGACCTTTTTTGATCATTTAATGCCTGTTATATCTCCCAAGACGGTGGGTAAATAAGATACTTACTCTCAAATAGTTTGAAAAATTATTTAATTGTAATAGAATCAGATAAATTTAGAAGACACTGTATATGCAAGATTCTGTATTATATAATCCATTGCCAAATAAATGACACACAGGAGTCCCTCTAAGATTTTAGATTGAGAAATCATGTTAGCTTTTCTGTAGTTGTGTACTGTAAGGATGGGCAGAAGAAAAGAAGATGGGATGTACAGAAAGAATGAAAAGCTTTATCAAAGGGTCAGAGGCAGGCAAATAAAAGGCAGATTCAGTAAAAATAAGAATAGTGCTTTGGCACAGAGATGTAAATAGAGAGATGAGGCAGGGTGTAGGATGGATGCAAACAGTCCGAAACACCTAGCAAAGGAAAATGGACTTTAATCAGGACTATTCAACAAAGAACTGAATAAAGGTAACTATTTTGCGAAAGCCCTCTGAAACAGAAGCCATTGTTGAGTTTCCCCCAAACAAAGGAACCAAAAACAAACAAGCAAAAAATGAAAACACATTTCTAAGAGTACAAGGAAATAAGTTATGGTTGTAATCTTCATACAAAGCATGAGAATCTGACTTAGTATTATAAGTAAAGATTTGTCAAAATTTTCTGAAGTTCAGCATATGCCTTTAAACCTTCAAAGGGAAATATTGTGAGAAAGAAAAATGAATTTGTTTTTACCATATATATATATATATTTTTTTCTTATTGTCTGATTTTACTGGGGGTTTTCCAAATGAGGGTGGATGTGATGAGAGTATTAAATACGGGAGCTAAAAGACTGACTCTTCCAGATCTGTTTTAAAAATTCACAATTTCTATCATCAATATCTTTAAATATAACAGTGGCATTGAATAGGAAAGAAAAAAAAAGACATGCAATGCAAGGGAAGAATCACATAGATCTATGTATAATAAGTCTAACTTTCCTGCTTTTTGCTGTGCCAAGCCAAGGCTCCAGGCTATCACCCAAGAAAAATACCCACAAGCAGGGAATGGCAAAGATATGCCAGTCACCTAGAGTAGGAGTCAACTACAAGGTTGTAGTCACTAAGGAAGACACAGCCCACAAGCACTGGTTGGAACAGTGCTTTACTCCTATCAGAGACAAAACAAGGTCAGATTGAGTAATGGGTGTCTGTCTCCCATGGCCAGTGGCTCTCACCTGACATTACAGTTGACACAGAGTAATGATCTGCACATGTGTGTATTAGTTAGGGTCCTCTAGAGAAACAGAATCAACAGTGAACACTTGCAAATATAAAATTTATAAAAGTGACTCACACGACCGCAGGAACGCAGAGTCCAAATCCACAGGGCAGGCTGTGAAGCCGACGACTCCGATGGAGGGTCTGGATGAACCCCGCTGGAGAGGCTCACCAGCCGAAGCAGGAATGGGCCTGTCTCCTCTGAGTCCTCCTTAAAAGGAATCCCATGATTAGATTTATCATCACTAATTGTAGAAGACACTCCCCTTTGGCTGATTACAAATGGAATCAGCTGTGGATGCAGCTGACGTGATCATGATCTAATCCTATGAAATGTCCTCATTGCAACAGACAGGCCAGTACTTGCCCAATCAGATAAACAGGTACCACAACCTGGCCAAGTTGACATGTCCCTAACCATGACAATGTGCCTCTCACACAGGCTACGATGCAAGAGACCCCATTCCCTCCCAGCAACTGGAGCAGATGGACTAGTGAGATTGGGGTGCATATGACCCACATGCTTAGCCAGATAAAGATGTTCGCTGTGCACCAGAAGAGGAAGATCACACTGTGGGCTTAGCATGAGCTCATTGCCCATCTCCAAATAACAGAATGCTCTGATTAGGAAAAGCATAAGAAGGGGTGGCAATCAAGCCACCCCTAATTGCTTGATTAGGAGATCAAGCAATACCTGCTTCCCAAACATTACATGGTTTATCAGTACCATTTAAGGTCTCTGATCTTCAGATTTCTTATCTATAGATCAGGGACAATTATATCTACCCCAGATTGTGGATGAGTCTGGCTTCATGCTTGGCATATAGGTAGTATTCAACACATGCTAGTTCTTTTCCCACAAATGCTGTCACTTTACTGGTGGTGCGTTTTCTGTTCATCAAGCAAAGACCATGTCAGCAATTCTTAAAGTTTAATATAAGGTTATGCAGGCATTCTTTAGAACATGTTTTAATTAGCAACAAAATTAATTCTAAACTTGTTTTTTCCTAGGTCGAGATTATTGCTGTATATATTAAGCATTCAGTTAATGTACGATTCAGAAATCCACTCTAATTTGCAGGGAAGAAAATCCATGCTTGAATTTTGAAAGAGAATCAGTTGCAGGGAAGACAACCCACACTAAATTTCTGTTAACAGAAACAGATTTATTATAGAATGCTGAATGCTTACTAGAAGTTTGGGGGCAGCTGAAGAAACAGGCTCAAGGATGGGCTTTTAGGAACTGTTTCCAAAAATTTGTCCCAGAACTCTCGGAAAAAAAACTATAGTTTCTTCTATGATTAGGACAAAAGCATCAGCCTCAGGAAGCCGCTGCTACAGTTTTCACACCACCTCTGTGTTAATTATCATGTGCAAAAAATGGCTGAAGGCCTGTCTCCTTTACCATATAATTCAATTCCAAGTGCACATTTTGCTCAAATTTTTTCTGATTTGTAGAAACTAGATCATATTTGAACTCCAAGGTTTAAGGAAGATTAGAAAATTAATTTTTTGGTGTTTGAGTCCCTTTCATATAGAAATTTGCATAGAAGGAAGTTAGAATTGATCTTTAATATATCAATGCCATGTAACTACCACAGTTTAACAATTTTATTACTCAAGAATCTATTAACATCCTTCAAAATAGCAACAGTTTGCAACAACAGGTACAAACATCCTACATACAAATGAAAAGGTATTCATACATTACTGAAGCCACACATTCTTGCATGGTGTTCAATTAAAATTCCATCCTATAACCCAGGCTATAACTATACAATTAATCCACCAGCAGTACATAATATCTAAAACAGTTGGGCAAGGAGGAGTGAAAGCAAAAACATTTGTAGAATATGAGGATAGCTTCTTCAGTCTCCAAATTTGCAACTGGCCATAAGATAATAATACATTTATAGCTTCTTTGTACCACCACCCATTCAGTATTTGTCTACAGAAAACACCTCCACTACAGGATTCTGTATCTGTTGGGATGGCCTAAAATTTTATCCTCAGAGAGACTAATCCTTGATGATCCTCCCTCCCTGTATGTGGCTATTTGCTAATACCAACAGACATGACAAGACACGAAATATCCCTGCTTACCTTTTTTGTGTTCAAACGACCTTAATTTGTCAATTACAATTATGATTGATTACTCTATATAACATGATATTCCCCCCTTTTGGTCTGTTGCTTAGTGGTATGAGAAGCCCAAAATGATGTGGTGGCAGTCTCCATGACAAGTTCAATGGAACCATTATTTTGTCATTTAGTGGAAGCATTTCTCTAGGAAGTCTAACCCTGGAATGCTCAGAGATTCAGAAACTAGAAGAAAATTTATCTTGAGTTAGACATTAGGTGTAATAACAGGATGCTACTCCTAATTCACATAGTGATTCCACTGTGTTCTGGTCCCCATTTTCTAGCTATGAGAGAACCAGTCCAGCATGATTCTTTCAGAGTATGGCTTCTATACTTTCAAAGTGTTGTTTTTAACTGGCACAGTAAGAACGTCACAACCATCATCTCCTTCTGGGTGATACAGTGAGACTAGTGAATTCTATAAGTAAGGCAGTTGTCTCACTACTTTGGCTGGAAATTGGGTTCACTGTTCAGAAACAGGATACTCCAGTGTTGAATAAAGCATTCAATAAATTCATGATGGTGTTAAGATGGCAGAAGCATGACAGGCAGAGAAGAATCTTCCAGAATATCTGTCTCTTCAAGCAAGAAAACCTTCAGTAATTGACATGCCTCAAGGTATCTAAAAGATCCCTTATAGATATTGCTATTTAAAAAACTTACTGTTGGTCTTTGTTGCTAGTTTTGAATACTCTAAATAGCGATAGTCAGATAAACCTTGGGAAGAGAAAAGCAGTCTATTTGTACTCATCCATAATCTCTGTGCTTGCCATCATGATCATTTTGTCCCAAAATTTTAAGCAAGTACTAGGCTGCCTAAGGAAAGAGGCCAGCTAATACCCAGAAAAGTCTCATCTTGTTCACTTTTTTGAGAGCCTACATACCACAGTCCTACCATAGGAAATGTATAACACAGAGATATCCTCTCATTCTATACCTAATTTTGAGAACTCCCTAAAACAACCTTTTCCCCAAACCTATTTGAAATCTAGCTATTTTTCTATTATTTTTTCCTTTCTTATTCACTTATTGTCTGGCCAAGCCATTAGCCACTGCTTTTAAATAACTGTTACATATCTGCAGCCAAATCTCCTTCCATGCACTGTGGGTAACCACATGTATCATTCAGATTTCTTCCCAATGGCAGAAATCCCCTTCTCCACTCTCCTTAATAGCCAGGAGACTGAGGCAACATTACATGAACACTTAAGACTGTATCGTACCTATAATGAAAAAGAATCTGCTAACCAGGGTCTATTTTTTATCTTTCTTGATCATTTGATCATAGGGAACCTCTCATGATGATATAAATATGATTGAGGAAGGAGTGTTGGTACATTAGACATGGATACACTGATTCAGAAATTAAAGTCATACAAGTCAGCTTTACTTAACATCTTATAATATTTGTAATTATAAAGATCAAGTGCAACCTCACTGATATGTCCATCTATTTCAATCTGTGATATTCCATGAACAATTATGCAGAAATCTGACTATTGTTCTGTTCCTGCTACCTATTATGAGAACCATAAAGTCCATGCTTCTGGACCCTAAATAGTTCCACTTGACCACTGAATTCTGGGACCTTATCATCTTCATTCAATTGGAAGCCATATTAACACAACTCTTATTGTCATGCTGTCATTCTACAAAGGATGGCAAATAAAATATGTGGGGTCTCTTCACTGATTAATTTCTCAATAGGCTGGTGAAAGATTCTCTTCCGGACTCTCTCAGAAGTCAAAGCCAGTAGATGTATAAATAGTTAACATACCATTAAGTCATTCCAACATTCCGAATTCCTTAAGATTTAGGATTCCTTCTTTTGTATTTTACCATGGAGATTTTGGCACCTCAGAAATGTAGCATAGGTCATATTTCTGTCCATGTTTAAGAAACTGACAGAGGAAAGAGAAAAAGTTCCAGATGCCTGAGTTAGAAAGAAATATCAGATTCTATTGTAAGTGCAGCATTAAAAATATATTTTACAGAGAGGCATACAATGCAGTAAGCAGTATTAGAGGGTGGTATTGGTGGGGACAATAAGATGAGGTATCTCATCAAGGTAACCACTTCAGATGACATCATTACAGTCTTAAAGCAAATCCCCTCATCACTCAAGGGAGAAGAGGTTATTTCTATTGACAAGCAAAGCTCAGTGAGCCTTTCAAGAATTCAGAATCAAACAAATAGACACAAATAGCTCTATTCTAAGTTTTGAGGTCCCATTATTTCCCAACACATATACTAATTTTCTCATCAGACACCTGGCAAGGCTGTGAATTTTCCCTATATTGCAATTTAGCGATCTACAGGAACACGCTATGTGTCTGATTGGGTAGTCATTACTACTATTACCCAAGTATTAACAGTTTTCTATTCTCTAGATATATCTTCAACCCCTTGTCGTTGGATAGAACTACATTCTGGTTACAGGCAATGAATTTTGAGTTCAATTGCATATAAAACTTCCAGACCAGAGCATTCAGTTGCTGGTATAAGACATTCCAGAGATTCCTTTCCCCACTGTATTCAAGGAAGGAGCTGTGTCAACAGTGTGAGTTCCATAGAGTCTATAAAAGAACTTTCTTGCTAACCAGAAATGGGCATGTAATTTGTATTTTTATTCTGATCTACCTAGAGTTTTTTAATGGTTTGTTAATGCAGCATAGGCTACCCTATTCTGTTTAATACATTGATTATCATGGATGTTAGGCCTATTTTTAATAACATAAGATATTACAATTATTTTAGGGTACTCATGGGAATTCTCTGTGACCATGTCTTGGGTAGGATTTCGAAACTTAAGCTTATAGTTTTCTTTCCCTAAACTTCCTACCAGAATTAAAGTCATTCACTCACTTCAGAATTAAAGAAAGTATCTTCAATATAAGAGAATATTACAGCTGCTAATTAGGTAATCAAATTCCTGCCTTCAATAGACTATAGGTAGTCATTTAATTTACTGTTTTGATATAGCATACTACAGAATATCAGTGTTTGATACTCTTAGCTTAACAGAATCTTCATTGCCTTCAAACACAACCAGGTCAGATACTCAATATATCAGATGCTCATTTCATTGAGACTTGTTATTAGGTATCAAATACTGTATCATTAGGGTTTAGTAGCAAGGACAGAACCCACATGAGCAAGTATAAGCAGAAAATAATGTATTATAAGATATTTAATATCTTATTGACTTATTTGAAGGTTCATAGGAACAAATTCTAGGTTGAGATTCCAGGAATAACTGCCAAGCCAACAACAGAACTGGGCTTCTAAGAGGCTGCTTTCTCTGCCATGATCAGGAAATTGCCTGCTGTAATAATGATCAGGTCATTATTACAGTTTCTTGTTCCACAACTGCAATAACTATGCTGCAACAAACAGACAGACACATACACGCAGATGCCTGCACCATACTTCTGTCTCTTCTTAGTTCATTTCTGAATTTAAGTCTCAATCAACCGTGCCCGGTTAAAGGAACCTAACTAGTAACTAGAAATCTGGTATATTTTTGTTTGTTTTAGAAATGCAGCATCTGCATTATAACAAGGGATTTTAGAAAAAGTTTGAAATGAATATTAAACTTCCTGAGCCAATGCATCTGCCACAATTTATTTACATGGTAATGATTTATGGAGTAAAAGACTAATTGTGGAAAAGCTTTAGAATTAACACTTCAATTCTGAAGTGTTCCCTCAAGTATTTACTCTATAGAATCGTTGCCAAACTTTTAGTTCAATACACTCCTGTTATGTACATAATTTGTGCCAAGTTCTTGGAATACAAAGATGAATTATATCAGTTCCTCAAACTAATGGGGCTACAAGTCCATAACATTAGATAGACTAATCAATAGCTACAGTAATTCAGGTATTAGCATCGTACCAAGAAGTGAACAATATGATAATTTAGCTTCAGATGAGGATGGAGGATATTTAGATACATGAGCAAATTTAAATCATGTCTTAAAGAATATTTTTCTACCATAAATGAGGAGTGGAGTAAATTCTTTGGAGAGACAAAATCATGAGTAGCCCTTGAAAATATGATGTATATATGAAATTAATGACTCTGGTGCACAGTATGTACAATAAATATTTGTTGAAAAGAATAAGAAAAAATATCTAGGATGCAGAAGTCATTATAAAGTGAACATAAAGGAGGCCAAGAAAGACCAGTAAAATTAGGTTTCCTGGATTGGTGAAGACTTTTTAAACCAGTTATGACCAAGCAGTCTCCCATGGAAATCAGAAATACCACTTTCAGGCTAGTGCATTTAATTGCTTGTACGAGACCACCTAATGTTTTATTTTCCCTCTGGCATAGTGACCAAGGTCAGGAAAGTGACTTCTATTATAGGAAATGTAAGGAAATGGAACTCTTTTATGCAAAGTAGTCTCTCAGTTATATCTTTATAAAGATAACTCTGAAAGTACTGAGAAATATAGGTTTGAGTGCAGAGTTGTAGTAAGAGAGATACGATAGAATATGATTGTTTTAATTTGCTAAATTTGTTGAAATGCAGCATACCAGAAATGGACTGGCTTTTAACAGTGGGATTAGCATACCCATTTACAGTTCTGAGGCCATGAAAATGTCCAAATCAAGGCATTATCAGACAATACCTAGCCTCTGAAGATGGCTGCCTGCAATCTTCAGATCATGTGCCACGTGGCAATGCATGTGGTAGGTCTGCTGCTCTCTCCCTTTCCTCCTGGGTTTGTTGCTTTCAGCTTCTGCCTTCTGTGTTTTCAGCTTTTTTTTTTTTCTTAGGTTCTATGTCTTTATCTCTGTCTTCCATCTTTTTTAGGTTTTATGTGTTTCTCTGAATTTCACCCTTTTATTAAGGACCCCTGAAGAGGATTAAGATCCACCTGGGGCTTGCCTCACTGAAATAGCCTAATCAAAAGTTCCCACCCCCAATAACTCTTCAGCCACAGGAATGGATAGCTTTAAGAACATGATTTTTGGTGAGGTATATAACAGCTTCAAACCATCACAATTATATAAGAATCCTCAACTGGAGTTGTAATGGAGAGAGAAAGAAGTTGATCTCAGAAATATTGGAGGAAGGGAAATGAGAGGACTTATTTGAAGTAAACATATAGATCGAGAGAGATGAGGGAGACGAGAAGTCAGCAGTAAATTCAAGATTTCCATTTTAGCTCTCTGATTGAATGTTGATGGCACCATTAGGTGTGGCACAAACATTTAATGCTCATCAAATACCTGTGTTTACTCTCATAGTCCCCATGTACCTTCCTGTTAGGTAGCCTCATGTAACCACTTTGCATCAATGAGCTGTGAGCAGAAGTGATGCATCTCCTTCAGGGATAGAACACTTAGGTTTCATGTAACACTGTGGCTCTTTCTTCCCTTTCCTTGATGACAGTGGGGGTCTAGGACTGAGATGGCTGAAACATCAGATGCAAATTGGATTGCAGAGTCAATTGATGGATATAAGTATCCATAGACTGTCATCCAAACCTCATCAAATATTTAGTTAGTGAGAAATGAACTTTTATGTGTGCAAACTTACTGTGACTGTATGGTTATTTTTGTGAAATGTTGTTAAGATTACCCTGACTAAAATAGAGGAAGAATGAAACCTCTATAAAGGTAAATAACATTTGTTGAGCATTTATTCTATGACATTCATTGTTTTAAGCACATTCATTATATTAACTTTTTACTTCTCAGAAATTGAAGCACAGAGAAGTTGAGTCATCTGATTTCATATAGTTAATAGGCTGTGAGCTTGAAATTTTGGACCTTATCTTACATATACTGAATTTGAGAGAATTCCAAATGAACATATAGAAATATGTTTTCCATGCTTAGTTTGTGATTCATCACCACAGAGTTGATATTTGGATCTATGGAACAGGATAAATGAATATGAAAGCATGTTAATACAAAAGCAAAATAATTCTGATAATTTCCATATTGGGGAGAAAAAAATTAAAAGAGAGAGACAGAATAAGAAAACTCTAAAAGGAAGCAGGAAAACTCACTAGATCACTGAATTGTTCTCTTTTCTCACTTCTAAATGTTGGGATGTCCAGATCTCAATAACTGGTTCTATCTTCGTCTTTATAAGAAATTATTTCTAAGTTATTTTACACAGTCACCAAATTTTAAATACTTTCTTTATGCTAATGGATTTCCTTTTTATGTGGCCAGCCCTGACTCATCTCTGGGATTCCAGATCCATCTGTCTGAATGCCTGCTGGAATATACACTTAGATATCTAGTAATACTCAAAAATGCAACAAATCTAAAATATAACTCTTGATTTACTTCCCCTTTAGTTTCTCCTTTTTACAGCCTTTTCCACCTCCTTTAATTGTACAAGATTTGTCTTGATTCTTAGATTTGAAATAGACATTAATCTTTTATCCCCTTCCCTTCTCCCAACTTTTCTCTAGTCTATCAACAATTGTTGCAGACTCTATAGACTTTTTTCACTTCTCTTCTGGTACTCCTCTTTCATTACTTCTTTGTTACTACTTGGCCTAAACACAATAATTAGTTACTTGGTGTATTAAAATACATAAAGCTCCAAAAGGACTCATATTTTCCCTATTTTTCTCAACAGGCTATTTTCATATAGCAGCCAAAGTGACATATTAAAAATGATCAGATCATGTAACTGTCTTTCTCAGAATATATCATTAGCTTTCTTTCACCCACAGAATGAGTCAAAACTGTTTATTTTGATCTGTAGTACCTTGCATTATCTGGTCCCTGTTTATGGCTCTGATATCATTCCTTGAAATTGTCCTCATTATCGCTGTTTTCTAATTATTTAAATAATTTTATATAGTTTAACAGTTTATTGAGATAAATAATTGACATAAATAGATGCACATACTTAAGCTCTACAATTTAAATCAGTTGTAATATATTTATTCATTTATTTATTATTTATATGTATACTTGTGATATATTACCACAAACAAGATAGTGCCCATATCCAGCACTCCAAAGAGTTTCCTTGTGTATTTTATAAAACTTCTACTTTACCTTTACATACCTGTTTCTTCCCCAGGCAACATCTAATCTACTTTATATCACTATGTTTTAATTTGCATTTTCTAGAGATTTATATACATGTAACATGCAGTATGTACTTACTTTGCCTGACTTTTTTCACATCACCATAAATATTCTAAGTTTCATTTGTTACTGCATGCATTTATAATTCATTATTCTTTTGTTGCAGAAAATACATACACACACACACGTACACAGAAATACACACCAAATGTTATTTATCAATTCACCTGTTGATAAATGTTTGGGTTATTTATAGATTTTGCTGTAACAAAAACTGTTCTTGACATTTTCTTAGATAAAAACTTAGGTGTAGAATTCAGATCATATGGAAGATGTATGTTTAACTCTTTCAGAAACTGACCCTGATGGTCAAATTCATGTGTCAACTTAGCCAGGCTTTGGTGTTCAGTTGTTTGTTCAAGCAAGCACTGGCCTGATTGTTATTGTGAGGACATGTCATGGATTTAAATCATCAGTAAGTTCAGTTCAATTATGCCTGGCTACATTTACAATCAACTGAGGAGACTGCCTTTAACAAAGAGAGACATCTCATCCAATAAGTTGAAGGCTTTAAAAGGAAGAATGATGATTTTAATAGTCAGAAGAGAAATCTTCTATTTCTACTTCAGCCAGTCAGCCTCTCCTGTGGAATTCATAGAAACCTTTATCGATGTTCCCAGCTTGCAACCTGCCTTACAGAATTTGGACTTGTGCATCCCCATAGACGCGTGAGGCAATTCATATAAAGAACGCATAATATTTACTGATAGCTGCTATCAGTCCTGTTTCCCTAGAGAACACTGATGAATACTCTGGCACACTATTCTACAAAGATTTTATACCATTTCACATTCCCATTAGCAGTATATGAGAGTTTGAGTTCTTGCATATCTTCCTAAATTTGTCATGTTCAGGATTTCAAATTTCAGGTATTCTAACAGGAATGTAGTAGAATTTATTTCATTTTTCATTTATTTAATTTGCATTTCCCTTATGATTAATTCTGTTGGAGCATCTTTTCATGTGCGAATGTGTTCTCCATCTATCTTCTTCAATGAAATTGCATGCAAAAAAATTGATTGCCTATGTTGTATTGCATTGATTGTTTTCTTCTTATTGAGTTTTGAGAATTCTTTATATTTTTTAATACAAGTCCCTTATCATATATATGCTATGCACATAAATTTTCCCTTCAATGATTTGTTTTATCATTCTATTATTAGTGTCTATTAAAGAAAAGTAGTTTTAAATTTTGATTAATTTTATTTATTTATTTGTGGGGTATGCTTTTGGTGTCAGATCTAATAAATCTTTATCAAACTTAAGATAACAAAGATTTTCTGTTTTCTTTTTAAAGTTTTATAGTTTTTGTTTAACATTTAATTTTTTGATCTATGATCCACGAACTCTTTTAAGCTCATTTTTATAACTATTACAAGATTATGTAGCATTATTTGTTGAAAAGATTATCTGTTCCCCACTGGATTGACTTTACCTTTTTGTCAAAGATCAGTTATGTACGTTGGGTTTATTTCTGGATTCTATATTTGGTTTTCTTGATATATTTTTCTTCTGAATCCCAGTATCACACTATCTTGAATACTGAAACTTCTGAATTCTTGGAATTGAGAGAGTATTAACCTTCATTTTTTCCTTCTATCTCAATTTAAGTCTCTTGGATTTCCATATTAATTTTAGCATATGTTTGTCAATTTCTGCAAAAAATAACAGCTGCAATTTTGATTGAGATTACATTTATCTACAGATCAATTTTATGAAAATCTAATCTTAACCATATTGAGCCTTATAGCCCATGAAGAAAGTATGTCTCTAATTATTTGTTCTTCCTGAGTTTATCTCAGCAATGTTTTATAGCTTTCAGTACACTGAAGTCTTGCTTGTAATTTTTCATATTTATCCCCAACCCATTTTTCCTGAGGCTATTTAAATGATTTTTAAATATTATTTTCCAATTATTTCTCACTAAAATATAGAAACAACTGATTTTGGTATAATGTTTTCATAACCAGCATTGTTACTAAATTCATGTATTAGTCCTAGCAATTTATTTGCAGATTCCATCAGATTTTCAACATATATGATCATGTCTTTCAATAAGGACAGTTTTACTTCTTTTCCAATCTGAATTATTACTTTTTTCTTGCCTTCTTGAACTGAATAGAACCTACAGTAAAATATTAAATGGAAGTGGTGAAAGTAGGCATCACTGTCTTTTCCCACAGCTTAATAACAAAACCTATAGCCTTTCACTATAAAGAATGATCTCAGCTGTAGGTTTTTCATAAATATTCTTTATCAGTTTGAGGAAATTTCCTTCTCTTCCCAGTTTTCTAACAATTTTTTTATACTATGCATAGAATTATGTGGGATGATATTTCTGCATGTATTGAGATATTCATGAATTTTCTTTTTTATTTTATTAGCATGGTGACTTACACTGAATGTTTTATAATAGCTTCCATAAAGTTGAGCCTTTTAAAATTTACTGTTCAAGTGTTATTAGAATATGAAGAATTGTGCTAACATCACCACTATCTATTTTTAGAACATTTTTACCACTCTTAAAAGAAATCATTTTATACCCATTATCAGTTACTCCTCATTCCTTCGTCCTACCTTCACCCTCAGCTCCTGGCAACAACTAATCTACTTCTGTCTCTATAAATCTAACTACACTGGGCATTTCATATAAATGCAATAATAAATATTTTGTGTCTTGCTTCTGTCACTTAGACTAATGTTTTAAAGGTTCATCTGTCTTGTAACATTTATCAGTCCTTTTGTTCTTCTTTATCAGAGAATAATACTCTATCTCCTGGATAGATGACATTTTCTCTATGCATTCGCCAGCTGAAGGAAATTTGTTTGTTTTTTCCACTTCTTGGCTATTAAGAAAAATGCTTCTATGAGCATTCATGTACAAATTTGTATAGAGGTAGGTTTCCATATCTCTTAGCTATATATATAGGAACAGAACTATTGGGTCATGTGGTGACTTTACATTTAACATAGTGAGCAAATGCTAAATATTCCAAAGTGGTATCACCATTTTGGATACTTTCTAGCAATTGCAAGGTTTCTAGTTCCCCACATTCTCACCTGTATTTGTCACTTTTTATTTTATTCATCTTAGTAGATATGAGACAGTATATTTACGTGGTTTTGATTTGAATTTCCCCAATGACTAATAATGCTGAATATCTTTTCAAGTGCTTATAGTCATTTATATATTTTGGAATCTTCTTAGATATATTTTCTTTTGAGGTATTTCTATTCACATCCTTTGCCCAATTCTAATTGAATTACTTTTCTTTTAATTGATGAGTTTTAAGAATTCTTTATATAATTAGGATATTGGTCTCTTAGGAGATATATAATTTGCAAATATATTTGTTCATTCTTTGGGTTCTCTTTTTCCTGTCTGTCTGGTGTCCTCGGAAACACAAAATTTTTAATTTTGCTGAAATCCAAGTTATCTATTTTTTCTTTTGTTGCTTCTGCTTTGGTAATAGTATTTAAGAAATTATTGCTAAGCCAAGGTCATAGAGATTTACCCTTAATATTTTCTTGGAGGTATCATATAGTTTTAGCTCTTAAAGTTAGGGATATCTTTAATTGTTAGATAATTTTGCATATAATATATGCTTCCACTTTCATTCTTTTGCATGTGGATATGCAATTGTCCCAGCAGAATGTATTGAAAAGACTATTATTTTACCATTGAATAATCTTGATATGTTTTAAAATATCAATTGACCATAAAATGTAGAGTCTACCTTTAGCTGCCATCTTGGAACCAATGGACATTTGCACACCAATGTTTATAGCAGCATTATTCACAATTGCCAAGAGATGGAATAGCCCAAATGTCCATCAACAAATGAGTGGCTAAATAAGCTGTGCTATATACATGCAATGGAATAGTACGCAGCTGTAAGGCAGAATAAAGTCATGAAGCATGCAACAATGTGGATGGACCTTGAGGACATTATGCTGAGTGAGATTAGCCAGAAACAAAAGGACAAATACTGTATATGGTCTCACAGATATGAACTAACATTAATGAATGAACTTGGAGAATTTCAGTTAAGAAGAGAGACCATCAAGAGATAAAAATAGGGTAGATATTGAGTAATTAGAGCTGAAGGAATACAGATTGTGCAACAGGCTGATTGTAAAAATTCAGAAGTGGATAGCATAATACCACCTGATTGTAACACAATAATGTAAGTACACTGAATGAAGTTAAATGTGAGAAAGATAGAGGGAGGAGGGCAAGGGGCATATATGAAAATGGATGGAAAGAAAAATGATACAGTCAGTTTAAGAATGCCCAGATTATACAATGATAGTGACTAAATGTACAAATTAAAACATGTTTTTTGCATGAGGAAGAACAAAGGAATATGTATATTGCAGGGTGTTGAAAATAATGTTGTTGTTTTTTTTTTTTTTCGCATGGGCAGGCACCAGGAATTGAATCTGGGTCTCCGACATGGCAGACAGAGAACTCTGCACTACACTAGGTCATTCATATTTTAAAACTTCTACTTTCTTTGTGAGACTAAAGCAAAAAATGTTTATCTGGTACGAAATTTATAATTTGACTATTGCATGTCCTAATATAACTTATGTGGACAGATAATTGAACATTGTAAGTTCATGGAACCTTAAATAAGGCATGAGGTTTTATAGGTTTGTTCACTGTGATGCCTCAATAAATCCCAGAGTGATTTGAACAGCGAATAGAGATGTATTTGCAAAGTCCCCTTGGGGGAATGGTGAGAATGGGGGAAATTCAACTTCCTCATTTGGAGAATTTCTGATATTCTCACAAACAGTGGGGATGACCAAATCAATATGCCGAGCCCTCAGTCTTGGGGTTTATTCATATGAGGCTTTAGCCCTCAAAGAATAGGCTAACCCTACTTACAATTAGGTCTAAAAGTCACCCCCCAGAGAACCTCTTTTGGTGTTCAGATATGGCCTATCTCTCTCTCAGTCAACATGGCAAGCAAACTCATTGCCCTTCCCCTCTCTATATAGGACATGATTCCCAGGGGGTGTAAACCCCACCGGCAACATGGGACAGAAAATCCTAGAATGAGCTGGGATCAGCATCAAGGGATTGAGAAAACCTTCTCAACAGAAAGGGGGAAGAGAGAATTGAGACAAAATAAAAAGTCAGTGGCTGAGAGAATTCAGAGTAGAGAGGTTATCCTGGAGGTTATTCTTGTACATTATATAGATATCCTTTTTCTATTTTAAGGTGAATTAGAGAGGCTAGACAGAAGGGCCTGAAACTGTAGAGCTGTGTTCCAGTAGCCATATTTTTTTAAGATAAATGTATAATGATAGAATTTTCACAATGTGACTGTGTGATTGTGAAAACCTTGTGTCTGATGCTCCTTTTATGTATGGTATGGAAAAATGAGTTAAAAATATCAATTAAAAAGAAATAAATAACAGGGGGATCAAATGTTAAATTGAGTAGATTGAAACACTAATGATCAATAAAAGGGAATGGCAAGGGATATAGAAAAAAATAGGGGGGACAAATGTTAAAATATATTGGGTAGATGGAAATACTAGTGACAATAAGAGGGAGGGGTAAGGGGTATGGTATGGATGAGCTTTTCTTTTTTCTTTTTATTTCTTTTTTCTGGAGTGATACAAATGGTTAAAAAATTATCATGGTGATGAACGTACTATGTGATGATATTACAAGCCATTGATTGTACACCATATATGGGATGTTTGTAACTTAAGAATGTTCATGTTTGTGTGTTGTTTTGGTTTGTCAATAAAAAAAAGAGTCTACCTTTAGATTTTTAGTTCTCTTACATTGATCTGTCTTTACTTACATTTACCATATTGCCTTGATTGTTATAGCTTTGTAGTAAGGTTTGAGATCAGACTATGTGAGTTCTCCACACTGTTCTTTTTCAAAATTGCTTAGGCTATTCTGGCCTACTGCATCTCTATGTGAATATTGAAATCAGCTTTTCAATTTATAGCTGTTACTTGAGCAACCATTTTTGTCTGGAAGATTATTTTGCCTGATAAAAGTCTAGCCACTCCATGCCTTTTTTGTTTCCTGTTGGCATGGAATAAATTTTTCCATGCTTTCATCTTCCAAATATTTATATCTTTGAACTTAATGTATGTCCCTGGTTGATAGTATATAGTTGGATGACATATATATATATATATAAAATGTATGGTGGGGGTCATATTTCATTTTTTTTCCATGTGACAACCCCATTATTGCAGTACCATTTGTTGATTTTTTTTTTTTAAGGAAGTGCATGGGCCAGGAATTTAACCTGGGTCTCCCACATGACAGGCAAGAATTCTACCACTGAACTACCCTTGCACCCCTTGATGATATTTTTATTGATTCTTCCAATTTCTGCCTTTTGGTTAGAATGTTCAAAATACATTTGAAATAACTTATAAGTACAGAAAAGCTAGGTCACTTTGCTATTGGTTTTCTGTATAAAACCCAAGGTCATGGCTTTACTATTACATTACTCTTATGTTTTCTTTTAAAATTTGTGTTTAGCTCTTAAGTTTAGCTCTAAAACCCATTTTAGTTAATTCTGCATATGATGTGGTAGGGGAGTCTTTAATGGTCCTCTTTCCTCTGTTTCTTCATTACTTACTTCCTTTGTGTCAAATAGATATTTTACCACAGACTATTTTAATTCTCTTTTAGTATCCCTCACTATATTTTGGGGATAGCTTCATAGAGTTTTCCCTTGGGTTCAGAATTAACATTGCAACTTGAAACAATCCAGTTTATATGAAAAATAACTTAATTTCAATAGAATGCAAAGTCTTTACTCCAGCATATATCCATTTCCTCCTCATTCTTTTATGCTTTTTCTGTCATACAGATTCAATTTTTATACACCATAAGCCCATTGGTACAGCTTTATAATTATTGTTTTATGCAGTTATCCTTGAAGGATTACACCAAAAATATATTTACACTGCCTTTGATATTTACTTATGTAATCGTTTTTAATGGTGCTCTTTATTTCTTTGTATGGGTTCAAGTTACAATTTAGTGTCCTTTCATTTCATCCCAATGAACTCCTTTTAGCATTTCTTATAGAGTAGATCTGTTGCAGTTAATTCTCTCAATTTTTATTTAACTGGCAGTGTTGCAGATTCACTCTCATTTATGAAGGGTAGTTTTGGTAGATACAGGATTCTTGTTGATCATCTCTTTTCTATCTCTTCTATTGTCTTCTGACCTTCATAGTTTCTGATGAAAAGTTAGCTGTTTCTCTTATATAGCATCACTCATGCCTGATGAGTCATTCTTCTCTTTCTGATTTCAAGATTCTGTTTTTGACATCGGTTTTTAATAACTTTGCTGTATTATATCCAGGTGTGGATCTCTTTGGCTTTTTGCTACATGGGTTTTTTTGTTGTTGTTGAGATTCTTGAATATGTAGATTAAAGTGCTTGTTCATCAATTTGGGGAAGTTTCCACCATTATTTCTTTATTATTTTTTCTGCCTTCTCTTCCTCTCTCCTTCTCCCCTGTTCACCCCAACCTAATGTTTTTGTGACTTCTATTAAGTATCTGTTGGCATACTTGGGATTCTTACACATGTCTCTGAGGATCTGTTTATTTCTTGTCTCTTTTTTCTTTCTTTGCCTCAGACTGTATAATATCGGTTGACTTGTGCCAAATCAAATGTCTTCTTGAGCTTTTTAGTGATTTTTTCTTTCAATTATTTTATTTTGCTACTTGAGAATTTCTGTTTGATTCTTTTTTTTATGATTTTATCACTTCATTGATGATTCCTGGAGGCATCATTTTCATATTTTAAACCATTAAACATGGTTTCATTTGGTTCTTTGAATATATTTGTAAACGATGATTTAAAATTATTGTATAGCATCTCTAAAATTTAGGCTTCCTACAGAACAGTTCTGGCTTACCACTTTTTTTCCATGTATCAACCATAATTTCCTGTTTCTTTGCATGTCACGTTTTGTTAAAAACTGAACATCTAAAATAATACTGTGTCAGCTCTCGAAATCACACTCACCCTTTTTCCCAGGGCTTTTTGTTATTGCTTTTTATATTGATATTGCCATGACTGTGTCAGCTTAGTGACTTTCATAAACTACTTTTGTGTTCCAGTATGCCTATTAATTCTGTAAAGCCCATATTCCCATTATGTACTGCTACCCAAGTCTATTCAATTAGCTCTGTGATCAACTAATAATTCCACAGATATTTCTTTAAATGCCTTGAGCTAATGCTTTAACATCTTGCTGAAGGGCTTTTTGTAGGTTGAGGCACATCTTAAGTACTCCAACCACTTACAATTCTGCCTTAATCTTCACTTGTGCATATCCTCAGGGTTAGGCAGAAGTGGGAGATTAGGACCTTTACAGGTTTCTCTTGAGCAGGAGAGATTAACACATACAGTCACACAAATATGTCAGAACTTTTAAAACTGCCTTTGGACATCTCAATCCCCAGATTTTCTACTTAAATTTTTTGCCCAGCCTCTTGTTTGCCCCAGCTGAAATGGATGCCTGAGACAGCTGCAGTATTAAGCATCTGTTTCTAACAAATGCTCTAAAAAGAGGGCTTTTCTCATTGAACATGCTGTAAGTAGGTTAAGTAAAGTTACTCCCTGCTGATGGGTTATCTCCAGGATTTTCCTGGACAGGTCAAATAGTGACAATTCTATGGCATTGTATTGTTATGCTGCTTCCCATGTCTGCTAAGCTGCTGTATTTCATAGCTATATGACTGCTGTTTATAAAGGCTGTCATGAAGCTGAGGAGAATGAATGGGAACAATGCAAGTTAAAATGTGTCACTGCTCTTACTGGGATTTAGCTATTTTTCTTAAATAATAGCTTTCAGGATTGTTGCACATCATTGGCTAACTACCACAGTTTCAAAAAAGATGACATTGACAACTTTTTTCATTACCTTTATGAAGTAACAGATATTTGGCAGTTGTTACTCCAACATTTACATAGTTCATTTTTATTGTTAACCCAACCTTGTATCTCCAGGATAAACCCCACTTGTTCATGATGTATAGTACTTTTAGTATACATCTGTATTCATGAAGGAACTTTGTCGGCAGTTTTCCTTACTTGTACTGTCTTTGCATGGATTTTGTTTTAGAGTCAGACCAAATAGAATGAATTGGGAAGTATTGTATACTTTTCTATATTCCGGGAGATATTTTATTGACTTGGCATTATTTCATTCTTAAATGTTTTGTAGCATTAACCATTGAATCTACCTAGGTATAGAAATGTTTTTGTGAGAATGAGTTTTGTTAGAAAATCAATTTCTTCCATAAAAATGGGGTAATTTAAGTTATTTAATTATATTTTGGTGAAATTTCATAATTTGTGTCAGTCAAGAAGGTTGTTCATTTCTTTCCATTGTTGAAATGTTGACGTTTGTTTGTTCATAACCTTTTCTTATTATTCTTTTTTATCTATATATTTCATATATTTCTGTATTATTCTTTAGAATCTGGTGTGTGGTTCCTTTCTTCATGCTTAATGTTGTTAATTTATTTTCTCTCCATTTTTTACTAGCCTGCTTATTAGCTTTTATCAACAAATAAATCAAATAATAAGCTTTTGATTCATTGATTATTTTAGCTTCCTATCTGTTAAAACAAATACTGTACAATAGATTCCACTGATTTCTAGCTTCTTGCTCTTCCCATGACATATTTTTGGTCTTCATTTTCCTTTGCTTATATAGACTTAAACTCTATTGAATTAAGCCCCACCGTCATCAGTTTGGGCACATCTCAAATAATAACATCTTCAAAGAACTTATTTATGAATGGATTTAAAACCATAGGACCAGGGTTTAGGACATGAACATTTCTTTGGTGGGGAATATGATTCAATACCCATCATTGATTTTTCTGTTTTTATTTTCCATTTCTTTGATTTCTGGCCTGATCTTTATTATTTCCTTATTTTCTGCTTATTTTGGTTTCATTTATCAATTATTTTTCTTATGACTTTATCTTTAAGGTTCATTTATTGTAAGTACTTTGCAATTTAAGTTTTGCTTTTTAATACAATTGTATCATGTCTTCCTTTTAATGGTGTTTAGAACATTTATACTTAATGCAACTTTTGATATGGTTAAGTTTAAGTCTATAATTTTGTTCATATTTTTTCTATTTGTTTCATCTGTCCTTTGTTTCTTTTGTCTCCTTGTTCTGCCTTCTTTTGGATTAACTAACTACATTTTTATTTTTCCATTATTGGATTTTTGCTCTTACGATAAGTCATTTTAGCAATTGCTTTAGGGTTTATAATATATTTCTTTGACATAATCTACCTTCAACTAATATTTCTTAATTGCATAGGACCCCAGTAATGAAAATTATATTCTTCCCTTTCTATTCTGTCGGTTATGCCAAAAGTTAACTACATTATGATTACAATGTATTTTATATATACACAATTAGTATGTTCACAAGTGCATTATATATAAAAATTGTATACACATATAGTATATATGTATTGTATGTTATACTATGTAGTATATTGCAATATATTAAAATATACATATTGTATAATACAATATTATATTCTATAATACTATATTATGATAGTACATATATACATATATATTTATATGCATATTATTTTGGTATTATTATTTTATATAAATAGTAAATTGTCACTTAAATAGATATAAATAATAAGAAAAAAACATGTTTACCCAGATAGTTACCATTTCTTGTCATCTTCATTGCTTTCTGCTTGTTTTTTTTTTTTTGCATGGGCTGTCACTGGAAATAGAACCCTGGCCTCTGGCATGGCAGGTGAGAACTCTGCCTGCTGAGCCACTGTGGACCACTCCTCATTTTTTTTTGTAGATCTACATTTGTATCTTGTATCATTATTCCTGCTTCGTGAAGAAACATTTTATTGTACTGTGTGCTCACTAGTGTTGAGTTCTCTCAGATCTTGCCCTTTTAAAAGGTATTTTTTATTGCTTTACTTTTAAATTATATTTTAATTGGGTATAAGAAGTCTAGACATATAGAAAATAAGAAGTTATCTTCTGGAAATACTCAGAGCAAAGAAATATTTTGTGACTTGGTTAGAAGGAATTTAGAAGTGTAGCATATTAAAACTTAGCTCCTAGGACAATGGCAAAGGCACAAGTAGAAAAATTCAAATCAGGTGACAGTCACAAATGTTCTGAAATTTTCTGAATATTAACCTTCAATGGAAAGGGGTACTTGGCATGTGAGAAGAAGAAAATAATTCTAGAAGATCAACTATAGGGTCATAAGGCTGAGAACATTGCTTGTTCATCAGCTGGAAATTGTGAAATGACAGAAAGAGCAAAAAGTGAAAATTAATAAAGAGCCATCAACAGTTGTCAACTCACTGAACTGAACATTAATCTTATGTTTAAAAAATAAAGCAATCTAAACCAAAATTTATGTACATAGATTCAGGTCTAGTTCACGAATATTTGCTGAATGCTGCTGTTCAGATTAGCATTGTCCTTATGTAAGTTTCAGTATCTACAGATAGACCCAAAGTATGTCTTAAAGTGACTGAAGTTCAACATGGGTCCTTGTTTTAAACATGAGGAAATGAAGATTTGCCACAGGTGTCGGTGAAATAGTGTCAGATTACATTATAGCGTGACTGAGGTAGTGGGAATATAAGGGGATTTGTTTTGAGACCTGAAATGGTAAAAACATACATGCACATAGACACTGCTGTCAGGACTGGAGCCTCTGGACCTGGACTTAAGGATCAAGGTCTCAGTGTTTTTAACAATCTGCTCTCTCTTACTACTAAAGGTTTGCAAGGTGAATGGTGGGATTGAAGACACACTGCATAAAGTTGAGCCTTCCAAGGGAAGACCCCATCATTCTACAGAGTCCTTCACCCTCAGGAATAGTGAGATGTTTGTCTGTCTGTATCCTCAACCCTTCCCCAATCGTTCTTCACTACAAACCTGCACTCACCGGGGTATGGGAGTAAAAATTGCAACTTCCCGGTAGCCTGAAAAATTCAAGCAGAAAATGAAATATAAAGTGGTCCAGTAGGAATGCTTTTCTCTTTATGGAGTAACTTGCTGCAATTGCCTAACTTTGGTGGTGTTTCTCTTTTCATATTATTGTTGTGGTTTTGTTCTTACAGTATTCCAATCTTTCTCCTGCCCTACTCACCATTGTCTCTCAGGTCCGGTTATTTATCTGATCCTTATAATTGAGATTCATGATTCTGCTGCTTTATATATATAAATATCTCCATATATCTAATTGTACCTATTTTAATTTCAATGATTTTGATCAAGCAATGTAATTTATGAAGATATCTTGCTTTCATTTTTTGAAGATTTTTCTCTCAGCTTCCAGTTTCCAGTTTTGACTTTTTCTGATAAATGAATAACTATTGAAGAATATTAGCAATTTGTGTGAAAAAAAAATTGAATAGAGAAAAATTCTGTTCACTTCAAAGAGGTGTATTCGATGATCACTTGCTTTCCTAAATTTTATTGCAAATCATTAATGGTGCAGAAAAGCTATTCACTGACAACAAGGTTATGATTACATTTTCTGATGAATGGATGAAGTCTCTCCTTTCAGCCTCCAACTGCACGAGCTAGAAAAGATATACTATAGCCATTGGTTTTTTTTTTCTTATAGTTTTCTCATTTTTATCACAAAATATGAATAAATAAAGTTTATGCCCAATTTATTATTAAAATGACATTTGAATTTTCCAATATAGGACATAATGCAGGGAATTTTATTAAAGTGCAGTTAAAACTGGGTAGTAAACATCTGTTCAAAAATAAAATACTTGTTTTTTTAGAAAAAGTATTACAACATAGAATACTTTTAGTTCTGTTGAAGTTCAAGAATTCCTTTTTGTTTTTTTGGTATGCTTATAGTGGCGGTCACATTTCATTCTTTTTCCCATTATTGCAGAACCATTTGTTGAATTTTTTGTTTGTTTGTTTTCTGCAGGAAGTGTATGGGCAGAGAATTTGGGTCTCCTGCATGGCAGGTGAGAATTCTACCACTGAGCTACCCCTTGCACCCCAGGAATTAATTTTTTTTTAAAAACTTTTCAGTGAATATAATTTGTAAAAGAATCTAATGTTTAATTATCAGGAATATGACCCATGTCTGAATAAAAGTACATAGATGCAGAGGACACTCATCTGACAATCTGCTTCATTCATAAGCAAGTTATCAGTCAGGGAAATTCAGCCGTTCACTTATCCATTCAGGAATTGCTATCTGATAGGTGCTGGGTATAATAATGAGAAAGATGCATCTTCAGAGTGACAAAGAAGAGACGATCAGGTGACATGAAGTTGCAGCATTCCCGCCCATGCCACATACATGCCCTTTCTGATAAGAGCTCTTAGGACCTCTGATCATCTTTTTTTAAGTGTGCATAAGTGGCTTGGTGATCAGGCTGCCTTGCAGCTGATTAAAGTAAGTAAATTAATGGTGAGTGAGCCTGGGAAATGGAAAAAAATGTTTACGAGAAATTAAAACAATGTGACTGATGGTGATAGTGCATAAGAAAAATATACACAAAGATCCCCAAGAATTCAAAGGATGTTTTTTCATAAACTTGCTTAAGTTTGGTCCCCAATTTCTATGCTACTTATTCAACTCAAAATAGCTCATTGTCTTATTAGATTCTCATTCATTCATTTAGCATTTATCATCTATTATGTGATACATAGTATACATGGCTCTGGAGGCATAAATTAAAATAAAATAACAAAATAAAATACAATGTGGCCCCTAACCTAAAGAAACACATAGTACTGCATTTATGTAAGTGTATCTGCGTGTGTGTGTGTTTATGTGTGAGTGGTCGAGACACAAGTGTCAATAATGTAAAGTGAGTGGGTAAATATTTTGTTCAATCAATTAGTTGAGAGGAGATCAATGAGAAACACCAGAGAAGAAACTAATTCTGCTTGGAAAAATCACGATATATCTCCCAGAATTGACCAAAACTAAATTGAGGACTGAGAATAAGCAAAATATAATCAGACCGAAAAGATAGGCAGAGCATGGTATAAGCAGATGTAGTCGCATATACAACATCACAGAGACAAAAATAATATGACTAGTTTGAAAACCTATGGGCAGTGCAGTATGGATGGCATATGCTAGTAAACAAACATTATAAATATGGGGCAGTAAGTTTGTAACAAACGGTTTGAATGGTGTATGTAGACACCCACAGGGAAGATATGTAATCTATCCTTGGGAGGTCTGGGATACATTCCAAGAAGAATAAGTAATGGACCTAAGATATGATTTATAAGTAGAAACTGGTTAACTGATGAAGGAAGACACTGTGAAGATGTTTCAGGAAAGTGACAGGAGCTAATAAGAGAAGATTCAGAGTTGAGAAGGGAGTACATCTTTGTGCAAGTTACTGAAAGTAATAAACTATAACATGAAGATAAAGATGAGAAGCATAAAAAAGAGGGATGGAGTTGGAAAACTTAAAGAGAAACAGAAGATGAATTACTTGGAATGATTTGCCAAAGTATTTGAAATAGGCCTAGAGAGCATCAGGGGAATAAGTATTTTAACAGGGTCATAACACGATCAATATGTTTTGGAAAAGGATCACTAGGTTCAGTTGGGAGAGTAGATTGAAGGAGAGAATAATTGAGAGAAAAAGATTATAAGATCAATTTGGAGACATGATTTAAGGTAGTGATAAATGCAGATTTAAAATATGTTTAGTAGATAGAACACCTGGGACATTTTTGCATAATGTATTATGGGAAGCAAAGGAAAGAAAAAAATCAAAGGATGTTTTACCCTTCTGGGTTAGAAATTCAAGCATAGAGTATATTGACACAAGGAGAATCAGGACAAGAATCAGTGTTGGAGACAAAATGATGGCTCCAAGCAGAGAAGTCTTTGTGGCAATTGAATTTATGGGTCTGGAGTTTCAGAAATAACTTGCATTTAATGTTATATGTAAGTGAAATATTGGCCTGTAGAAGGACACTATAAGCAATTTTGTAGGTAAAGTCACCCAAAGAACATACATAGTCATATATGGGTAAAAATTGAAGAAATGGTAGAGGAAAAGAGGCTGGCAGCCTTAAAAGTGGTGTCAGGAAAGCAAGAATATCAGTGGCTAGAGAGAGCAGGTAGGGTAGGGAAAGAATTGGTATGTACAGTCAAATATTTCCAAGGTGAAGGGGATTTAAAAATGTGATATTTCTAATGTATGTAATAACATGAAAGATATTAGTAAAATTGAAGTACGTTTTCATTGAACTGCTGAAGAAATAAGCTAGATGGCATGTGTTGAAAATCAAATCGTTAATGAGAACTTGGATGCAGGATGTATACACAGGTTTTTCAAAATAATGCAAAGAGATAGTAAAATTGGAGTGAGACTAGAGGATATATGTGTCAAGAACTTTTAACTAAAATGGAAGCTATTTGCAAATATGGATTGAACCTGAAAGTGTTGGTCTTAAAACTATAGCAAAAATGACATGATTATAATGGCATCCTTGAAAGAGAAGAATGGGGATAGAATTCAAAGTAAGGATGGAAAGCATCTGCACCCCTCTGAGAACTGAGTGAAGGAAATGGGTGAGTATTTGAAGAAATAAGTTAGACATTGCAAATGTTTCCATTATTGTTCAGCAAATAATTCAATTTCTTTTCCCACCATCAGCCAAATATATCCCCATGCCCCATTGATACTGGGCTTAACCATACAAATTGTTTGGCAATGGAATAGAGGCAAGAAGGTCAGAGGGCAAGTTCCAAATAAAGGCTGTAAGAGTCATCAAATTGTTTTCTTGTCACATCTCAGGGAAACTTCAACTTTTGCCATAAGAAAACCTGAGGTAGTGTGATGGTTAACTTCATATGTCAGCATGGCTAGGTTGTGGTGCCCAGTTGTTTGATCAACCAAGCATTGCTCTGATTATTACTGTGAGGGTATTTCATACATGAATATATCATTAGTCAGTTGATTGCATCTATTACTGATTATATCTACAATCAACAAAGAGATTGCCTTCAACAATGAGAGGAGTCTCCTCTTTCAATCAAACTCTGCAATCCTTCCAGGTATCCAGTAGTGCTCCCAATTTACTATTTTCCTGGGTAGGGGCAATTCTAGTGGCATCCACTTGGCCTTTCCTACCATAATATCCCCTACTCCACAAGTCAGGCAGCCCATATAGGGATTTTGTTGATTGTTGAGTATGTCTGTTCTAATTGTGCACTCTGGAAGTGGGAAAATGATCACAGAATGAATCCAAGGAACCACCGTCCCCACAATGAGATGGACTGAACAAAATTCCATCATTGACCTGACTTCCATAAGGCACCAACTCTTAATTTGCAGACCACAGTGGTGGATTGAGCTTCCTGGAATTTGTGTCACTTCCGATAAGGTGTCTGATAATCCAAAACATGTCTTATGATTTTCTTTTCTCCAATGCACAGGCCCAGGGTATCTTTGGGGAAGACTGGGAGGAAAATTATAAATTTTTAGCAGTGTGTAACAGGGTACTTTCCCAAGGGGACCTGGACGTCCCTTCACCCAAGGGGCTCTGGCTCTATAAACTGCTTCAAGTCTGGAAATTGAGGAACCATTAAGGGGATATTGAGATCTATTACAGGGCCATGACTTTATATTTTTGTAATTGGCTTAGACTTTTGTCTGCTTGACTTAGAACACTTCTGTTTCACAGATCAAATAAGAATTAAATAGATTGTTCATTATTTTACTTCTAGGTACCTCATGATGTATTATCCACTTCCATAGATCTCTTCCAGTCAGACCATTTTGATTACTGCTTTGAGTCTGCTGTCCATTATGGTAACCACGTCCACTTTGCCTTTGGTGGTTAAGTGCTGCCACCTGACTTCTGCCAACCTGGGATCCAGTCATCCTCATTGTGTTTAAGGAGTCAAGCTCAGTGACAGCAGTTCCCACCACAATATCTGGCCTACAGAAAAGGGCAACTACAGAGCTCTTCAGTGAAGATAGAGTTAGTCTCATAAATTTATTCCTTACAATCATGATGAAAGGTCTGTCTTCTGGACGCAGCTGGGGTCTATGAGCAGGTCTTAAATGATAAATCCATTCCAACATTCCAGTATCTCTGAGCCTTTGTATCGCCTAATCTACATTATACCAGACAGTTCTGGCATTTCAACATCAGGTAGTGCAGGCCATCCTTTGCTCCATATTTCAGACAACCACACAAATAATCTCTTAGAGTCTTTTCTGCGGGGATAGCTTCAGCCGGTTGCGCAGCCGGGCGGTTTCGGCTCCAGACTTCGGGTGGTTCGGGGGGCGAGCTCGCTGGGATATAACCTGTGGTAAGCCGGGCCTGCTCGCCTAGTGCGGCGAGGGGTCTAAAGGACTTGAGCCAGAGGCCAATTAATCAGTACAAAGCGTCTTTATTGTTACATGGGACAAGCTTAGGTACCGAAGCGGCTCAAGTGCGCTAAAGACCCCGAGGCTCCAGGGAGCTCAGGTTATATACAGTTGCACAAGGGGAGGAGTAGGGGAGAGGGTAGGGGGTTCGCAGAGCCAATTACACAAGCTAAAAGGTAGTTGCTAGGCAAGGGTGGCAGAAGATAGCTAGAGGCAAGGACAGAATAACAGGACAGAATAACAGGAAGGCTTGTAGTTTTGAGATAAGCTACTGAGACGGGAGGTTTCTGACGAGGGGGGGAAGGGAGAACAGTGAGTTAGGCTACAGACATGAGAGACAGGGAGAGAAGGTAGAAATGATTGACAATTTTTAAGTATGACTAGGCTCCAATCCCTGAGAAATATGCCACACTTTTCAAACGTCCCAAGCTAAAACACTGAATCCAGAAATTCTGCTTAGGAGGCCCATATAGTTAAATTCAACTTGATCCAACTTTATATTCTTTTCACCATTGTCCCCACTTTTAGTATCATTTCCCACATATATTACTCTTATTTCTCTCTTTTGAATTGGAAAAAATCGAGCAATTTGTTTGGAGTATAGTGACTCTCCTCGTGGGTCATACTTCATACTTCACCATTTGGGGCCCACTGGGACTTCAGTCTAGTGATAGATCTGGAAAAAAAGAAAGGTAATGGGAGTGGGTCACAAGAAGAATTAGAAGTGTCTCACAAGCCAATTTTCTCATGGCATTCCATTGCAGTTTCATCTGATGAAACAGGATTAATCTCTTCAGACACAGGAGTAAGGGCTTTTTGATCAGGGAAGTGGTTAAGGTATCATCAGGTATATCAAAGTTAATCTCTTCAGTGGAAGTTATATGGAAGATTCCTCAGGACAGATTAGAGGTTTCATTGTCACCACCACCATCATTATCAACACATGTCCCCATTCCATTTGTCAGGATCCTATCCTTTTCAACCAATGCCGTCACTTTAACGGCAGATACCCTGTAAGGTTAGGAATTCAGTTTATGTTGTAATTCAGCCACTCACATAATGAGACTCTGGACCTGGCTTTCAGAAATGTAAAGTTTGCAGCTACAGGAAATAAGCTTATATTTCAGAACACATGTAGAAACTTTCATGTCCTTTACACAGCATCTAAGTGCTGAATTTGAAGCCTTAATTTCATCCTTTTATTTTATAACCATATGCAGAATACACCCAGCCAACATCACTATTCCTTTTGATTCCATGAAACTCTGTTAAGTGTTAGAAACACTGTCACCTAGAGCCTTGCTTCTTGTAAGTATTTGAATAACCATATTTAGTGGTGATATTTTGCATATCTCTATTGCCAATTCACATTGGAAATAGGTCATTAGTGCCTTTGAATCCAATCAGATTAGAGAACTAATTCCACAAACCCTAGAATCAATTCAGAAATCTCATCCTTAAGATTCCATTTCTCAAGAATCACTCTTAGTACCAAAGTTGTCTTAGTTGGGATTTTCTAGGGAAATAGAACCTAGACATCTAGGTGATATTTGTAAATACTATGAAATACTTCTAAGAATTGTTTTACAAGACTGTGAGGATGAACAAGTCTAAATTCCATAGGGCAGGCCTCAAGCTGGGAACTCTGATCAAGGTTTTCAATAAATTCCTCAGGAGAAGCAGGTTGGCTGAAGTAGAGAGAGAAATTCTCTCTTCTGACTCCTAAAATCATCACTTCTCCCTTTAAAGCCTTCAACTTGTCATATGAGACTTCTCTCATTGTTGAAGTAGATCTGCTTCAGTTGATTGTAGATGTAATCAGCCATAAATGCAACCAACTAATTGATGATTTAAATCCATGAAATATTCTCACAGTAGTAATCAGGTCAGGGCTTACTTGAACAAGCCATTGGACACCATAAAACTGGCCAAAATGACACATAAACTTAACCATCACATTGAGCAAAAGCTGACTAATACAGGAAGGAAGCATAATTCTGTGAGAAATAAGAGACAAGAATATCAGATGAGGGTGTTATAGAAAGTAGCATTTTAAAGACCATCATTAAACTATGGAATATTTTTAAAGTGGCTGGGAATGACAGAGAGATAAGAAAATTTGAAGTAGAATTTAGGGCAACATTTGAGACAAGCTTTCTTTCTTTTTCTTTCCACACAGTGCAAGACAGTTGTTTATCTATTCCCTAAATTTCTCTTTATCCCATGCTGTCTTCACCTTTTAGAGAGCTCACATTATGTTTTATATTTTTGCACTCATACATCTTCAAATTCTCCCTCCCATGGTCTAAAATCCTGTTGAAAGCTCTTTTCAAAAATAAAAAGATACCCTATATACGTATATAGTATGTAACTGTATATATATATATGTAGTCTCTATATGTAAGCAATACCAAGGACACCAATGATATTATTCTTTCAAGCCAATCATAGATTGCTAAATTTTATAACTTCCAGGGTTTTCCAGAGTAGAACACTGACATTTTAAATAAAGAGTAAAGGCTTTGTAAAAGGGTTTAACATTTTAAAATTCCACTTATGATAAATGTGTCACTCACTAGAAAAGAGGTTAATTGAGGTATATCAACCACTTCTCATACGTTCCCTTTTTTATAAATTCCTCAACTTAGTCTCACTATTAACCTACTAGTATGTTAGAGTTGTTGTCATTGTCTTAAATTATAACATGCTGGTGAAAAA
The DNA here is from genome assembly GCF_023851605.1 of Tamandua tetradactyla. Taxonomy (NCBI): domain Eukaryota; kingdom Metazoa; phylum Chordata; class Mammalia; order Pilosa; family Myrmecophagidae; genus Tamandua; species Tamandua tetradactyla. Next base: position 29,583,506 of record NC_135350.1, read on the forward strand.
TTACAAATATAATTCAATTTTGAAGTTAAATCTATCAAAATCACTTGCATTTTCACTCCCTTATTCCCAAGGAGGAGGAATACTTGGTATTTTGCATACACTACAATGGCCTTAATATAAAACAAAGACTCCTGAACCATCTATTTTAATCACCAAAGTCCCATTCCAGATTTCATTTACCTTGAAGTTCCTGTACCATTCAACATTATTGACATTTATTTTCTGTTTTGAATATCTCTCTTTGGTTTCTACAACCTTATATTTCCTAAGTCTTCTATTCTGTTTATCAGTTCTATAATTCTCCTCCGTTTACATGCAGTCCTCACATCTGGACGCCTTAATCTAAGCAGAACATATGGGTTTTTACTTTTCTTCTGATCACTACATTTTTTTTACAATGGAAATCCTTCCACAAGTGTGGCATTATTGCCCCAAACTAAAACTTTATCTCTGATCTTCCTTCAGTTTTACACTTTAGCTCAACTCTCCTCACAGTCTCTACTGAAGCTATTGTTTATTTATGATTCCATGAAATATTGTTTCATATATTGCTTCATGTCTGTCTTGAAATCTTATGTCCTTTAATATGTATATATTATATATGTATGTTATGTGTATATATATATTATATATGTATGTTATGTGTGTATATATATATATGTATATTACTTAAAGGTAAATAACATATCTTTTCTAGCATCCTCTGAGGCTACTATAATATTTTAAATATAAACGAACAACAAATTTATCTGAATGTATTCACGTACAACAAAATTTCTAACAGCCACAATGAGGGCCATTTAGCATTTAGAACACCACTTGAGATCCTTTGAGATCATTATTATATTAATGGGACGCAAACTAATGTTCATAAAGATTATGCAAGAAAAGTAATAAGTGCACTGAGTCAAAAAAGTAGAACATTTGGAAGATAAAAGAATTGAGTTGATCAAAGAAGTTAAGCATGTGATCATAAGATAAACTACTCACTTATTTTAGATACTTTTAACGATGAATTCATATAATTTTGCTAAAATTCACTAAATGTATAATTTACAAGGTAGCTGTTTGCCTACTTTATATGTAGAGTTCTCAGTATCTCATCATCATAAAAGATGTTTCTTAGATATTGAGCAGTTCCCCAGTTTTGCCTCCTCTCTACATAGATTGTGAAGGGATATCGGCCCACATTATGTGTCCTGTACACTTGAGAAGAGAAAAGCATCAAGAAAGCATTGTCTTCTCATCAAAAAGATCCTTCATAGGATTGGTTTATCTTGTATTCATTCTCCAGAGTAAAATTATTGTCCTGAAGCCACATAAAATTTGCTTTTAGGTTATACAGATTTTTAAAGATGTGAAAATGTTATTTGTCTTAAATTTTTAATAAAAATAATGAATTTGAAATAAAGTTAGGTGTAAAGTTAGGGAACTAAGATTGCATATTCTGTAACAGTGTAGAGTAACTTCATGACAATCTCCAAGTGAATAGAGAAAATTGTGTTTAGCTATTTTCTATTATCGTAAAGGGGAAAAAAGGTAGAGTATAGTAGAGGGTATTAGACTACTCTTGGTGGGAAATCTATTCCCATTTTCGGTTACTGTCAATAATTGTCTTTTGTTCAGTATTTTAGTATTATTCAGAAGCCAAAACTTTCTGTCAGATTTAAAATTTGTTTTTTTAATACTTTCCCAAAAATGTCCATGTAATTACTCAACCTCAGTTTATCTAAACTGCCAAAGTTTGATCAGTTTCAAATAAAAATATTTTTGCTAAATTTGTGCTACTACAAGCTAACAGTTGGGAAAGGATGTAAAGTGATTATAATCAGTGTTTTCAAGATTTTCACTCCAGTGATGTATATATGCAGTCTCATTTTTATAGCTTTTTTCAAGACATATACAATGGCCTAATTTTCATATCTAATAAATTCCAGTTAACTTCTCCTTTCATTGGGGATCCAACATTATGAAAACCCTACTTTTATTATGCAAAACTAGAGTAAAATACTTTTTATCCCAGTTTTGTCCTTTCTATTTTATTCCTCAATGATGAGAGCTTTAGGAATTATGATACAAGTTACACAAGTGGAAAACTGATTCTTTTTACTCTTTAATTCTTTTGATTTCTTTTAAAAAAAATATGAGATGGAGGCTCATTCCTTAAAAAGAGAAACTAAAAGTTTTCTACGCCTTTCCTGGGGGATTACTGAAATGAAAACATGGCATTATGTTAGAAGGTAGAATAAGGGGCTCCCTGGAGTAATTATTTGTATCTGCCAGTTGAACTTTGATTCAATTTCTCTTGTTTAAATCATCTTTAAAAGGGTACTGGGATTATGGTATCTGATCTATTTTCTTGCCACATGTGCCTTATTTTTATAAAGCATTTATGCGGAGAGCAAAGGGCTAAACATGTGGGTCCTCACCAAATAAAACAATGTTCATTGTAAAGCATCTCCCTACTCTACAGATTTATTTAAAATGTGCACAAAATAATGCCCGTTTTTGCAATGAAGATACACTGAAATTATCTCACTAGTTGTTTTGGCTTGCTAATGTTTTACTCAAGAAAGGTAAAATCTCCAGGTTGATGTCATCTGGAGAACCAGTGTAATCTGGGAAGGCACATGGCTGACATCTGCTGGTGCTTGTTCCAGGTTCCATTGCTTCCAGCTTCTAATTCCAGTCACTTCTTCTCTAAGCCTCTGTGGGTCCTAATTTAGCTGCTCCAGATGAACTCTAGATTTCATCTCTTAGCTTCTCTTTGCTCTCCTCAGGTTTGAACTTGCTGAGCATCTCATGGAAAGGTACATGGTGAGGTCTGCTGGGCTTTGATTCCTGTCTAGCCTCTGTTTGCTCTCTCAGCTCCTAATGTCTCTTGGGGCTTCTTCATTTCCAATCTTCTGTGTCCCAGCATCTAAGCTTTCTCTATAGGCACTCTAACTATCTCCAAATGTCTGTGTGTATGTCATTTCTGAAGCAGCTCCAAAATGTTTCCTCTCTTAAAGGACTCCATTAAACTGATCAAGATCCACCTTGAATGAACAGAGTAACCTCTCCGTCTAATCAAGAGGCCACACCCACAATTGAACTGGTCAACTCCGTGCCCCAACAAGATTGGATTAGGAAAATAACATGGCTTTTCTGGGGTACAAAACAGTTAAAAATTATCACACTAGGTCACTGTAAGAATAAGCATTATTCTTTTCCTCCTAAATGACTGTGCTGGTTTGAAACTGTTGTGCACCCCAGAAAAGCCATGTTCTTTAATCCTCATCCAATATTGTTGGGTGGGATCATTTTGATTAAGTTGCTTCCATGGAGATGTGACACACCCAATTGTGGGTGGGACCTTTTGATTAGTTGGTTTTATGGAGATGTGAATCCATCCATCAAAGTGGAGTCACTTACTGGAGTCCTTTGAGAGGCAACGATTTTGGGAAAAGCTTCAGAGCTGACACATGCAGAGAACTTTGAAGTTACTGAAAGAAAATGGCCTTGTGGAAGCCATTTGAAATGAGAAGCAGGAGAAACAGCTAGCAGATGTAGCCATGTGCCTTCCCAGCTGACAGAGAAATCCCAAATGTCATAAGCCCTTTCTTGAGTCGAAGTGTCTTTCTCTATATGTCTTAGTTTGGACATTGATGTGACCTTAGAACTGTAAACTTGTGACTTAATAAATGCACTTTATAAAAGCCAAACCAGGAGGTACAAGGATAGTTCAGTGGTAGAATTCTCACCTGCTATGCGGGAGACCCGGGTTCGATTCCCAGTTCATGCACCTCCCAAAAAACAAACAAACAATCAAAAACAAAGAAACCAAACAAACAAACAAAAATTCAACAAAGGGTGCTGCAATAAGGGATACTCACATGGAAAAATAATGAAATGTGACCCTGCCATACAGCATACAAAAAAAAAGCCAACCCATTCCTGGTGCATTGCATTTCCTATAGCCTTAACAAACTTATCCAATGACTTTGTTATGATAGTGTCTTGTTGTTATCCATATTGATATGTCATATTGATATATGGTGATTGAATTTTAATATGTGTATAACTTTAGCTATTTTATTCTTATATTTTGGGTAAATATCATTTCAATTAAAGTTCTTACATTTTAGTGTGATTACAAATTAATTTACCTTTCATATTTAATAGTCATTTTCTGTACAGATTGTGAAGGTTAGAGCACTGTTTCTTAAATTATAGTACCCATCAATTTATAGGAAATAGAAATATTATAAAAATTGTTTAGTCTTAATCACTTTTCTATGCTCAAATTCACCTGTGGCACGACAAGCAATTCCTTTAAACCTAGTCCTTGATAATATGTTGACATGGCAATAGTTACCTCGGTCAGTTAGCTTACTGTTGTCCTCATCCTACTTTATTGTTGTCCTCCAATGTGTGGTTTCTGGTCTACACTTTGTGGCAGGGATTATATACTGAACTTCTGTGCCATCAATATTACCCATGGCCGCATGCAAATGTTGCCACCAGCCCAGTATTTATATTCTTTCAACATGACTATTGAAAAATGTGAACAGATTAACTAAAAATAAAAATCCAATAATGGTAAATTTGCAAATACCATGATTTAATTTCATGAACATTTTCTATGAATGACAAATAGCAGACTACTTCTAAGCTTATATATGGCCTCAGTAGCAAGTGACATTCCTTTCTATCGTGATTCATTAGTAGAGAAAGAGGTTAACTGCAGAGGTTAAGATTTTTTTAATTTAAGTTTCCTGATATCAGTCTGATTCAATTCCCACTCTGCTGCTTACTATATGCAGGTTATCAGAAAGTATACAGCCTATATTGCCTCAGTTTTTTTCCATCTATAAAACAGGAATACTAGAGCTACATATTTGTAGGATATTCATGAAGATTAATTGGAATAATTCATAGGAATTTCTCAGGACACTACCTGCTACAGCTTTATCAATGAACGGTGGCAATTACTATATAATCAAGTGATATGGGCATATAAGATAATTAATAGTGATAAGTAATGTGTTGATGACATCATTCAATATAATTTATTTCTTAATAAGTCTTGCAGGAGCAAAAAAGCCAAATAGTTTCAAATACAATACGGTTGGATCCTAATATTTGTATTCTTAATTTTTCCTATTGAATGTAGAAATATAAAATTTTTCTACAAAATATTTGTTCTATTTTGCTAGCTGCTGGAATGTGACACACCAGAGATGGATTGGCTTTTAATGAAAGGGGATTTACTTCATTAGTTCTTCAGAGGAAAGGCAGCTAACTTCCATCTGAGGTTCTTTCTTACATGAGAAGGCTCAGGGTAATCTTTGCTGGCCTTCTCTCCAGGCCTCTGGGTTACATCAATTTTCCCCGGGGTGATTCCTTTCTGCACCTCCAAAGGCCTGGGCTGAGCTGCAAGTGCTGAGATGAGGAATGCTGAGCTCCTTGGTCTGTGCTACGTTTGGTCTCTCATTTAAGCATCAGCCAATTAAGTCAAATGTCCTTCATTGCAGCAGGCACAAATCCTAGCTGACTGCAGATGTAAATCAGCAACAGATGAGGTTCACGTACCATTGGCTCATGTCCACAGCAACAGAACTAGGTGTCTTCACCTGGCCAAGTTGACAACTGAATCTAACTGCCACAATATTTAATTCTAAATGATTTTTTTTAATTTGAAAAAGCATGTGCACTAGGTTATGACTGCAGAAAAGCTGTTTATCAAAAACATTCCTAGTTTTTATGTTTATTATCCATGTTAATTTGAATGAGGTGAAGTTCTACTACCGGTTTGACAACGTTTTGAACAAGCTGACTTTCCCTCACATAAACAGTAATTAAACATAAATTAAGTCTTTGCAAAATATAACTAACAGAAGACTTTGAAAAGTGAACAAAAGCAAAATACTTGGAAACTTGGAAAAATGGATGATATGAAAAAGTTTCTCATTTAGGAATAGTTTGTACCAACTTTTTTTTTTTGGTTACTATATGGCCAGGTCACATTCATAATTTTTCAATGTGAGTATTCCATTAATGCAGCACCATTTGTTGAATTTTTGCTTGGTTGGTTGTTTTATTGTTTGTTTGTTTTTTGGGGAAGTGTATGGACCTGGAATCAAACCCAGCCTCCCACATGGCAGGAGAAAATTCTACCACTGAACTACACTTGCACCCCCTATACCAGCTTTTAATGTTATTTATTTATTGATAACAATGATTCCAATAATTTACATCTAGTTTCTGTCTGCCATTGAAGCTGTTTGTGTAGCAGGATTTTGCCCATCTGAAAGCGAATTATAAAATATCCCAGCTGAGACTCCATCTTGGGCTGTATGCTAGTTTGAGAGTGTTGTGCACCCCAGAAATGCCATGACCTTTAATCCTGATTCAATATTGAAACCTTTAATTAGATTGTTTCCATGGAGATTGACACACTCAATTGTGGGTGTGAACTTTTGATTAGATAACGATGTGACTCCTCTCAGTTAAGGCAGGCCTTGAATAGTTTACTGGAGTCCTTTGAAAGAAGAAACAGTTTGGAGAAACCTCAGATGTGACAGAGCCAACAGAGATGCAGATATCAGAAGATATTTGGAGCACCAACAGAGTGAGCAGTTGCCTAAGAAGGACGTTTGGAGATGTAGAGAGTACTTCAGCAGACATCACCATGTCACTTCCCATGAGATGCTTAGCAAGCCAGAACCCAGAGTTGTGTCCCAGAGGAACTAAGTGAAGGCCTGCAGATGCTTAGAGAGTAAACCACTGGCATCAGAAGCTAGAATCAATAGAATTGTGAACAAAAGACCAGCAGTCGCTAACCACATGCCTTCCCATGAGACAGACTTCTGCCTTCCTTGAGATGAGATATCTCTCTTTGAATGACTTAGTTTGAACATTTTCATGGTTTTAGAACTGCAATCTTGTAACTTAATGAATTCTCTTTTTAAAAGCCATTCCATTTGTGGTATATTACATTCCAGCAGTTGTAACAAACCAAAAAGGCTCCCTGGTTCTGAGGTGCTTCTTTTGCATATGGTAGTAGTTCCTTATACAGAAACTGTGTTCAACAATGGTTCTTACAGAGGCAGAACAAGAAAACCTATACCTGGCCTTTCCAGGCTCCTTGTTAAAAGACTACCTTTAGCTGTGATGCATATCTTTATTCTAACACCATTGCTTTATTGTATTCTTCTTCTTCAGTGAACTGTAGATTTGGGTCTTTGTGTCTTTTTAGCAATTGAACAATATTTTTCTGCCATGCTTAGTGCACATCTCATATTCACAGAAGCACAAATGGAATTATGAATGCATTCATTTATCATAGAACTACACTCTCTTGATGAAAAATGCCAAGTAACTGTTTTATAGAAAAAGCATTCCGTGTGACTTCAAACATTGACAGAATAATAATTTTTTTAGGCTTGACTTTTTGTCCTCACAGTAAAACTGTTTGCTTGTTTGATAAATGTGACATTAGAATGAATAATGCAGGTGAGAGTCTCTGCTCTGTAATACTTTGAAAAGTCTATTAGATATTATAATAACACTACATTGAGTTTTTATGAAATGACTAAATTTTTTTCTTCTTCAACACATAGCATCCTGTATTTTAGAATAATAAATGTCAGTTTCTTTTTTTAAAAAATATATTTTCATTGTGATTGTAATATAGTGTATCAAATATTGAAAGGATATGGTCAAATTGATCTCTATGTTGTATATGTAAAATATCATTTTGATAATATATACAAACACTATAAAACGTGGTAAATAATTTATTTTAGTCACTTTTATTTTCTATTTCATGGTTCTGCAATTAAATTAAATACATTAATATTGTGTCCAAATAAATTTTCTAGCTCTTTATGATTGCTCTGAAAACATGAGCCTTTTTTTACTGTCATAATAATATACTTATGTCACCAGCTGGGGATATGAATCCCTGGCCAAGGCCTTGTTTTGGGTTCCCTGTTCTGAGGAGTTTTGTTCACATGTTAATGTTTCCAGAGATGAGTGATCATTGTGTTCTTACGGGAGAACAATTGGAGCTCCTACCTCACCTCTCCAGAATCTGGACCACTTGTTGTGAGTCAGCCTTTGGCTGTGATACATATTTTTACTTTAAGGCAGTGGCTATATTGTTTGCTTTTCCTACAGTAGACTGTAGATATGTTATCATTGTCGTGCAGGGTCTTATGAGTACTCTTTAGCCATTAAACCCGTTTTGACTGTTACCATTAGTTCCAAAATCCAAATTCCTTCTGGCCAGAAGAATGATAAAACAGTTTGAGGAATTTATAGTTTCTGGAAGTTGAGGGGGGATATCCAATTCTTTGTATAAACTTGGCTTCTATGTCTAGATAATCTCTGAATCATACAGGTGTATCAGCCAACAGAACAGCTAAGGAAAGAAAGAATGAACTGAGGCATTAGCTGCTGTCTAAGATTCAGATTTTGCAGTTTGAATCCACCCAAATTAGTGCCATTGCTAAACCAATAATAACCACAAAAATCTGCACTATTCAGAGGAAAATAACAGAATCTAGATTTTCCACAGTGACCAATCACAATGACCAAGATTTGGAAGGTAGCATGCACTATACACTATTTTGTAAACAAAGCATCAGAAATGTGACCTATTTTCAAAAGAAAAAATTCAATGGAGGCCCACCAGTCTTTACTCCATTTAGCCTGAAACTAAAATTCAATGTTAAAGATTACACTGACATCTGGTAAAATCTGAAGGACCTCAAATGACTTAACCACAAATTCCCCTCCTCTGTTAGTGTGAATGAGGTTGCCTAGCCTAACAAACTTCTTATTGCAGGGAGCAGTCTTGGTGCTCATCCCCTAGTAGTAGGCTTCAGTTCTCTACCAGCCATCTGAATTATTCAATCAAACCAATTGGGAACCAAGGGGCACCCTGTATGCTTGTTACCCCAAGGTCTACCTCTCACACTCTCTGTTTGTTCAATCTGCTCCACACAGCAAATGTTGAGTGGCTCTGAATGGTGTGTGGTGTCTGCTGCCTTGGGTTGTGTATATATGTGAGTAATAAACTACTGTCTACGTTATATGCCCAGTGTCAGGTTTTATTTCTCCAGTCATTCACATAACATGAGGGCAAAGAAATGCCCCCTCATCAACCGGGAGAAAAGAATTTGTGCAAAATCCACAAGATGAAACAGGTATTGGAATTAGCAATTCTCAAAAGGCAAAGAAAAATATGCCTACAATGAATGAATGAAAAATAGGAAATTTTAGCAGGATAAAAGAAAGTATAAAATAAACGTATGAAAATAGAGGACTGAAAAATACAATATTTGAAAAAAATTTGAACAAATGTCTTTCCCACTGAAACTCTTTTTTCCCATCCATAAACTAAGTAACACTATGGAAAATGTCTACTTTACATGTTTTTTACACATTGCAAACTCTTAGTAATTTACACAAATATGACATATTGTTAAAAAAGCGAAAAAGCACATTATAATTTATATTGTACTTAACATATATTATCATAAGTACATAATACATATTGGCAAAAAAACCTAGAATCTAACTAATATCCTACCTTGAAGAATAAGCTCTAACTAACTTAAGAATCCACATTTTTAAAAAAAAATTTTGATTTTTCTATTGTGTGTGTTTATGTGTATATATATATATATATATATGATCTAAGTTTTTATCGTAGGAATTAGGGAACTAACTAGTATAATATGAGTAATTATATATCTACCTGTTTAATTCAAACAAATTACTTACTATCAATGATAATTGTAATAAACACAGCAGTTTTATTGGTGAGTCACAGGGCTTTTCAACGTCATCGATCTTTATTTGTTAGACAATTTATAAAATTTCAAACTGTATAATTCAATTAATAAACACTACCCATCTGTGGAGTTTTCTTTCATATTTGTAAAATATATCCTGCTCTCTGTATATATTACACCTGTGGTTAAATCAATGGTCCCTTTAGACCTGATACCCACATTGAAATTGTGTGATTTTTCTCTACAGAGTCATTTAAGCCCTCATCGGCTTTAATGACATAATGAAACAACAAGTCAGTACTCCAGACACCATTTATCCAATAAACTAAATATGCATAACTGTAAGTTTTTTGCCATTTAAAGAAGTCAATAGTTCTAATTATTTCATAGTGCAATATGACCTCCTTATCATCATTTATGTTGCCTTTATTAGAACAGTCACTAGAAGGCTCAGGATTGCTTGACTGTTCAAACACTGTTATTTTCTTACCAGCATTTCCAGCTCTCTATTTTCAACATTTAGCTGTGTTGCAGTTAACATCCTGGTTTAATCAGTTTCTCACTTTTTGACAAGAATCATTTCAGTCACATTTTTATAAAGCAAATATCTCAAACTTTGTAATTTACTAATATAGGAAAATGAAATATAGCTGTGTAATATTTTAAATATTTTTCAGGAAAACGTCTGTTTTGCTAAGTAGAAAATTACTTTTAAATGAATATTTGTATCTGTGCTAATTTTGCCCTACTAATTTAAAACCATTATAAATGGCATGTTTTTATTTAAACTGAACTAAAATTTTGACAAGTGAACATGTTTGTTTAAAGTTCAAGGTTAGAAACTTCTTTAAATGTGCTTTAAAGGATCACTTTGTGTTAGGATATAACACACATTGAACATGATGGTAGATGAACTCATGATGAGCCTGGTCATTTGGAGCAATAAAATCTAGGGTACTGCTCTTTTACTTCTTTTGAACAAAGAGCAGCATGTAGGTATAATTGGGGAATTCAAAATGATGTAGTTTACTAAAACCTGTGGTGAAAATGACTGTATTTCATTGAGGATTTTTTGTTTCATTTTGGTTGTATTACTAATCCTTCTTTTTCTCCCACTTGCTTTTAAAGGATTTCTTTTTATTTATTTTTTTAAAGGATTTCTTTTTGAGCTACTGAACATGCTTTTCTACATTTTTTTTCCTACTGCACTACCAAGCAAAACCTTGTTTTAGTTAATCCAACTCACTATTTGTATTTGTAAGTGTTTTATCTTTTCAGGTACCCAGATCTCCCAAGGTTCATCTAGTTCAATGCCTATAGCCCTTTAATTGGTGGTGTTCCATTTTCTTTAGCTAGCAAAGCATGAATAGTCCCTTGTGGCCTCTATATAAAATGTATTATCAGTCAAGAAAATAAAGTGGTTTTATGCTCTATACTCGTAAACTATAAGGCACACATGCCCAATTTTCAGAGAACTCATAGAATTCTGTCTTTAAAAACCTAAAAATGTATTTTTCTACCTGCTAAATGTATAAGCCAGCTATAATCTTTATTCAGAAAAGATACTTGCCTACTGTTTTCAGTCTTCAAGCTGGTTGCAATATGAGATGGTGTTGTACTGGTTTGAAAGGATGTATGTACCCTAGAAAAGCCATGTTTTAATCCTAATCTCATTTTTTAAAGCAGCCGTTTCTTCTAATCCTTATTCAGCTTTCTATGTTTGAAACTGTAATTAGATCATCTCCCTGGAGATGTGATTTAATCAACGGGTTGTTAAACTGGATTAGGTGTAGGCATGTCTCCACCCATTTCAGTGGGTCTTGATTAGTTTACTGGAGTCCTATAAGAGGAAACATTTTGGAGAAAGCTGGACATTCTTGAGAAAGCAGAGAATGCTGCAGCACCAAGAAGCAGAGAGCTCACCAGCCAGCGACCTTTGGAGATGAAGAAGGAAAATGCCTCCCTGGGAGCTTCATGAAGCAGGAAACCAGGAGAGAAAGCTGGCGGATGACGCCGTGTTCGCCATGTGCCCTTCCAGCCTAGAGAGAAACCCTGGCTGTGTTCGCCATGTGCCTTCTCACTTGAGAGAGAAACCTGAACTTCATCGGCCTCCTTGAACTAAGGTATCTTTCCCTGGATGCCTCAGATTGGACATTTCTATAGACTTGCTTTAATTGGGACATTCCCACGGCCTAAAAACTGTTAACTTGCAACTTATTAAATTCCCCTTTTTAAAAGCCGTTCCATTTCGGTTATATTGCATTCTGACAGCTAGCAAACTAGAACAATGTTATATGAGGTAGTGCATTATAAGGAAAAAAATCCTTCAAATAAAGATATTCTTGATCACATTGAAATTTTATCTAACATAATTAAATCAAACATAAGGAATGAAGACCTGAACTTAGTAGTACAACTATGTAATGAATAACAATTAGCAATGCTAACTAAAAATCTTTTCAACAAGTTTCTTTTTCATTTCTTCCAGATATTATCTGATATGTTTTATAGCACCTGTTTGATTACAATTGATAGCAAACCACATATACTAATAGAACAATGTAGAAAGTACACGTAAGTAGTCTAAGTTTGATTTATGAAATTAATGATTTTGCCATTTCTGAGAAAAAGAGTTCAGAAGTGACATCTCAGTAGTGACACACTCAAGAATAACTGACAGAGCTTTTTCTATTTCCAAGAACTATATCTTGTGGCATTTCAATTACTGGATCATTGAGTATTTGCATAAAATAGTACACGCATTTTTTATATTTATTTGACCTGAACTTGCAATTAATCTTGTAATCTTTGCCTAACCATATAAATATATCTACAAATGCTGTTTTTAATAATATGTATTACATATATAAATGTTGTTTTTAATATTAAATAGAAAAATGCATTTGATTTCTAAAAAGGAAGATAAAATCCCCTAGTTCATTTTATTCTGTTTCATCAGTAGTTGTTCTGAAAAGATGTCAAGAATAAATTTTGATTTCTCTGGCATGGCAGGTGAGAACTCTGCCAGCTGAGCTACCATGGCCCATCCTTGAGAATATATTTTAAAACTAGTTGTGCTGGTTTGATCCTGATCTATCTTGTGGAGTCAGCTATTTCTTTTAATTCCTATTCAGTACTGTAGGTTGGAAACCTGATTAGGTTATCTCTACAGAGATGTGATGCCCAATTGTGGGTACTAACTTTTGATTAGAGGTGGCTGTGACTCACCCATTCCAGGTGGGTCTTGATTAGTTTACTGGAAACCTTTAAAAGAGGAAAACATTTTGGAGAGAGCCAAGAGAACCAGGAAAACCATGCAGCCAGAATCCTGTAGAGATGAAGAAGAAAAATGCCCCTGGAGATGCTTCATGAACTAAGAAGCCTGAAGGGAAAGCTAGCAGACATCACCAGATTTGTCATGCACCTTTCCAGTTGAGAGAGAAACCCTGAACTTCATTGGCTTTTCTTGAATGAAGGTAACCTCTTGTTGGTGTCTTAATTTGAACATTTTTACAGACTTGCTTCAATTGGGTCATTTCCATGGCCTTAGAACTATAAACTTGCAATTTAATAAATTCAGTTTTCTAAAAGTGTACTGTTTCTGGTCTATTGCATTCTAGCAGTTAGCAAACTAGAGCACTAGTCAAGTTGTACAGGCAGAAAAATATGTTCAATATTTGTTAAAGAAAAATTCCAAAGACTTTGGAATAAGAGTACTAGTGTTTCTAATGTGAAACCAAGCATTCTTTGGTATGCACTTTTTCATTTTATCTGATCCTATGGGGGTTCTATGTCTTTCATGTCTTTGAGTTAGTTTACTATTCTATAAATTACAGATAATACTTAGCAATTCAAAATTATTCTTGTGCATAGGCATGTAAACAAGTTCTCCAGTAAAAGTTCAATTGCTTTTCCCTTCCCAGTACACTATAAACCAGTTCTTCATCCATTTATAATTAAATATTATAGATTTATTAATATGTCTGTTCCTTAGAGTCCACCCTTAAACCACTATAACTTCTTAACAGTTCCCTCATTTCATTAACAAGTAAATTCAATTTTGATATGTGTTCATTTTATTTATATATGTGTGTGTGTGATTCATGATTCTAACTTTACATGAAAGTTAATATTTAATCTCAAGTATGTTCCAAAATCATATTGCCAAATTATAATGGGACCATATCTTTGTATGGTTGAACATACTAAATCAATATGTGTTAATAAATCTCAGTAGTAAGGTGCTAATCATCAAAAATACACAGAATGATATTACATGCTTCATAATAACATGGATGGACCTAGAGAATATTATACTGAGTGAGTCCAGCCAAAAACTAAAGGACAAATACTGTATAGTCCCACTGATGTGAACGGACATTCGAGAATAAACTTGAAATATGTCATTGGTAACAGAGTCCAGCAGGAGTTAGAAACAGGGTAAGATAATGGGTAATTGGAGCGAAGGGATACAGACTGTGCAACAGGACTAGATACAAAAACTCAAAAATGGACAGCACAATAATACCTATTTGTAAAGTAATCATGTTAAAACACTGAATGAAGCTGCATCTGAGCTATAGGGTTTTTTGTTTGTTTGTTTGTTTGTTTTTTACTATTATTACTACTTTTATTTCTTTTCTCTATATTAACATTTTATATCTTTTTCTGTTGTGTTGCTAGTTCCTCTAAACCGATGCAAATGTACTAAGAAACGATGATCATGCATCTATGTGATGATGTTAAGAATTACTGAGTGCATATGTAGAACGGTATGATTTCTAAATGTTGTGTTAATTTCTTTTTTTTTTCTTTCTTTCCGTAAAAAAAAAAAAAAAAAAAAATACGCAGAATGAAAATGGAAACCAGAATCAGGAAGAGCAAAGTGTTATGATTTTCTCTTTTGGTTTGAAATTCAAAACTGTATAGATGTTCTTTATTAGTGAATTAAAATGAATAATTACTTTCAAGTAGAGGTCCTGCAAACTTTAGTGATCAAGAAGACAGTGATTTTGCTGTCATCAAAGCATAGTTTGTCATCAAGCATATTTTGCTTGTGCATCATAGCAACACTGAATTGTATGCAGTAGGCTGAAGACAATGTAGCAAATAAAGCAGTGGCATTAAAGGAAAGCTCTAAATTGAAAGAATGTTAAAAAAAAAAAAGAACAAAGAAAGGGGACATTTAAGAAGTACCACTAAATTCAAATAGCAAATGGTGGAAAGATTTGGATTAAGTGTTACCACATTCATCACTGCATCTAGACTTTGAGAGCCTTTGAGAAGTATTACCATACTTACACTCCTAACATGTCTCGTTTTAGTCTTCTTATGTAACGAAGAATAAGCAATTTTACTGATGTGAAAACGACAATCAGATAATAAAAAATTGGATTTGTTGAGGAGACATTTCATTCAAAAAGATTATTTTGTGGGAGATAAGAATTATCACATTAGGGAAACTGCCTATTTTCTGGGAGGTACTCTAAAACTTCTGGGGTTTAGAGGAAGGAGAAAAGTTCAATCAAAGTTTGATTAACAAACATTTTGTTCTGATAGATGAGAGAGAGCAAGTGGTTCGGTTAATCATGTGGCAAAGATTGTGAATTTGGAGGGTCTGTATTTGGCCTTGTCATAAGTAAACAAAGGCACATCCATGAGTCTTATCTAAGCCATGTGTTTCTGGAACACAGAGGGCGGGGGTTATGTCTTAATCATTGTGTTTTCCAGAAACGCACAGGTTGGGTAAAGTTAAGCATTACCATAGCAAAACATTCAAAGACACATAAAACCTGTCATGTTTAAAGGAAAAGATAATAATCTGTTTATCTTTTTCTCAGTAACTTCCCTTTCACTGTCAGGAAATAAGAGGACCCTAGAAAACGGTCTGGTCTTTATCCTCTAAATCTGTGCTCTTCGTATTGGGTGGAAGCCTCGAAGACTGATTTAGTAGTCTCTTCTCTGGCTTGCCCTCCAGAACTTGCCCTGCAGGCAGAAGTAGCTCTCACAGTTAAGCAATATAAGAAAACATTAAGGGAAAGCAGCCTGGGGCAGAGGATTACCTGTTTTAAATCACACAATAGAGCACCTAAGAGGAAGAGGAAGTCTATTTCATAGGCAATAGAAGGGGCATTCACATTTCTATAATCAGGGTAGTGTATAAGGACACAAACATCAAAATCCCAGGACAAGTATCAGACTCAGAAAATACAGGGAAGGCCCTACACTTCACATTTATTTTGACATGATTGCCTAGATAGGGTGGGTAAACTCTGAAGGAGGGCACAAGCCAATGCAGAGCTAATTTACAAAGATTGTGAAAAATGTGTTCTTTTTTTGCACTGGTTTGTTTTGTTAGCTCATGGCACTTAAGGAAATCTCTGTCATTTTAGGAGTAGCCTGATACAAACTTAAGGAAGAGCCATCTCAGGATCTGAATCCCAGAAATAGCACTTTAAATATTTTCAAGTACAATGCAAAAAAGGAAAAAAGAAAAAGTAATATGTGGCAATCAAAGAAACAGAAAATATTTGCCCATCCAAAATAACCAGATAAAAATCCAGAAACTACCAATGAATATGACCACACTTAGTATATGAGAGACAGAAACTGAAAGAAGAAATTGTCAATATATTTAAAGAGGTAAAAAAAGATAAAGAGAAAGGATTAAAGGCTATCAGGAAAATAATAATATGAGAATCTCAATAAAGAAGTAGAAATTTTAGAAGGGAACCAAAGGGAAATACTGGCATTGAAGACTACAATTACTGAAATGGAAAATTTCTTAGAGGATTTCAACAGCAGATTGAAGCTAACAGAAGAAAAATTCAATGAATTCAGAAAAAGATGTTTGAAATGATTTAGGTTTAGGAGAAGAAGGAAAAATAGAATGAAAAAAGTGAACAAAGCCTAAGAAACCTGTGGGACACCAATGTACTAATATACATTGATATATTGGATATCTATACATTGTAGGAATCTCAGAAAGAGATGAAAGAGAGAAAGGGTTGAAGGAATAGTCAAATAAATAATGTGATAATTTTCCAAATTTAATGAAAGACTTGAATATGTATATTCAAAAATCCCAACAAACCCTAAACAGGATAAACTTGAGAAGAACAAACACATAAATGTAGTCATCAAACTGTCTAATGCCAAGATCAAAAAGTTTTTGAAAATTGCAGGAGAAAAGCAGTCCCATTCTGCAAAGTTGTCCTGATAATATTGTGCCAATTTTTCATGAGAAACAACGGAGGCAAGAAGGCTGTGGGATCAAATATTTAAAATGCTGAAAGAAAACAAATGCCAACCAAGAATATTTTATTTGTGTAACTGTCACTCATAAATGAAGCAGAGATTAATGCATCCCAGATAAAAACTGAAATAGTTCATCACCATTAGGCCTGCCCTACAAACAAAGATAATGGTACTTCTGCAATTTAAAAGGAAAGGACACTAGGTAATGTATTGAAGCTGAATAAAGACCTCTGGGAAAGGTAGCCATACAGTTGCTGGAGGGTCAAAGACACATTCAATAACCATCTCCCAGGCTTTGACTAACCCCCTTGTTTCAGTTTGCTAAAGCTAATGAAATGTAGTATACCAGAAATGGATTGGCTTTTAAAATGGGGATTTATTAACTTACAATTTACAGCTCTTAGGCCAGGAAAATATCCAAATTAAGGCATCAACAGAATGATACCCGGACTCTGAAGACATGCTGCAGGAATCTGGGATACCTCTGTCATATTGGAAGGCACATGGCTGGCATCTGCTGGTCTCTCTCTCCCAGGAGTTTTATTTCCAGCTTCTGGTTTCACTGGCTTCCTCTGTTTCCTATGAGTCCTCTCTTAGCTTCTCCAAAATTTTTCTCTGAAAGCTTCTCTCAATTTCATCTCTGAGGTTCTGTACATGTTTTATCGCCATATAAAAACTCCAGTAAGCAGGTTAACATCCACCTTGAATAGGGTGGGCCACATCCTAATTGAAATAACCTAAAGAAATAGCCCCACCCACAAAATGTCTATACCCATGGGAATCAATTAAGGAATATGGTTTTTTCTAGGGTACATAATAGCTTCAATGAATCACACCCTTCTTTTCCCCATCTTGCTTGATTGTGTACAGATGCTTCAATATGTTTCCATTCCAGCCCAGGATGGGCCTTATGTCTAATGGAACAGCCTGACCATACCTTGAACTTGATACCAGGAACAGGTAGCTTCAGCTGTTGCTCAGGGAAGGAACTATACATGATGTTTGCATGATGTATAACTTTTCTCAGTGGCAGATCCCCCTTCCTTGTTTTGTATGAATACCCAAATCTCTGGCAGCCAAGATTATCCCTCATCTCCGAGGGGAAGTGGGACCAAATCATCACTAATAATTTGTAGCCATCATTACCATGGATAGAGAAATTGACCTAGCTGGGGCACTGATCAAAATGGAAACTCTTCTTCTGCTCTTTTGGATATTCTGTTCTAAGTAAGTAACAAAAGAGTCATTTGTTGAGAATATCTATTGTGCGCCTGTGTTCCATGGCACACATTAAGCAACTTGTACCACAGTGGGTAATTAAAAATGCCAGTATTTAAATTCAGTTTTTACTTTTTACAGGTTCAAAATGCAAATGCATAAAAAGCGATGATAAATCTAGTTATGTACATGTAACGTATAAAGTTGTCATTTGTAAGAATACAAATAAAAAGGTTGGTAGATGCAGGGGTATGGGAAAACTGTATGTGTTTGCTACTGAAGTTAAGTTGGTATGAATTCAAACTACATATTAGTATGTTAAATATAAGCCCCAGAATAACTACAAAGGGAATATTTGAAATATATATGCAGAAAGAGATGAGAAAATACTCAAAAAATATAATAGAAAAATCAAATGTATATGAAAATAGAGATTAACAGAAGGATTGAGAGAAAAAAGGTGTAAGATTAGCCAAAAACAGTATTAAAGTGGAAGAAAAATCCTGCATTATCAGAGATAATTTAGATGCAAATGGATTAAATTCTCTAATCAAAAGACAGATATTTTCTTCAAAAAAAATTGAGGAGGGAATACTATCTATTTTCGTTTGCAAAAGTTTCCAGAATGCAATATACCAAAAATGGAATGGCTTTTTAAAAGGGGAATTTGTTAAGTTGCAAATTTACAGTTCCAAGCCCATGAAAACATCCAAATTTAGGCATTCAGGGAAAGATAACTTGGTTCCAAGCCAATGACATTTGGGGTTTTTCTCTTAGCTGGAAAGGCATATGGCAGCATCTGCTAGCTTTCTCTCCAGACTTCTTCAAACGCTTCCCCAGGACTCTATCCATTCTGTGGGCTCTGTCAGTTCTGGTGGCTCTGAAGCTTTTTTCAAAATGGTTCCCTCTTAAAGGGCTCCAGATAGCAAATCCATCTTGAATTGGTGGAGACACATTTCCATGGAATCAAATGTTACCACCCACAATTGGGTGTGCCACATCTCCATGGGAACAATTAAAAAGATCCCACTGAGCAAAACTGAATGAAACTTAAAGGACATGGCTTTTCTGGGGTGCATAATAACTTCAAATCAGCACATTACCTAACTCATTCTATGAGGCCAACAAAGGGGATAATAACACACAATAATGTTAATTAATGCAGAAAATGTGTTTGATAAAATCCACCACTTCTTCTTAATAAAGACACTGAGGAAAATAAGAGTATAATGAAACTTCCTCAACATGATAAAGAGAATTTATGGAAAAATCAAAGTCATAGTTAATATAATACTTAAAGTAAAATATCTAAAAGTATGTCTCTGAGATCTGCAACAAGACAAGGTTGGCCACTGTCAACACTGTTATTCTAAATTGTACTGCAAATTCTAGCCATAGTAATTAGACAAGAGAAATAAATAAAGTTTATCCACATTGGAAAAGAAGAAGTAAAATTTTCCCTATTTGCAGATAACATGAAATTATTTACAGAAAATCCTGAAAAATCCATAACAAAGATACTGGAACTAAGAAACAAATTCAGCAAAACTGTGAGATACAAGTTCAATGTGTAAATTTAATAGTGTTTCTATAGACCAGTCATTAATGGTCTGAAGAAAAATTTCATTTGCTCTAGCTGTACCAACTATATAATATCTAGGAATAAATTTAATGCAAGACATAAAGGACTTACATATGAACAATTGCAAAACATTGCTAAAATAAATTAAAAGAGACTTAAATAAATGGGAGGATTCTCCATGTTCATGGAAAGATACCTTGGTTCAAGAATGTTGATGAAGTTCAGGGTTTCTCTCTCAGCTGGAAGAGCACATGGTGAACATGGTGTCATCTGCTAGCTTCTTCTTCTTTCTGTTTCATGAAGCTCTCCAGGAGGCATTTTCCTTCTTCATCTCCAAAGGCCCCTGGCTGGTGGACTCTGTTTCTTGTGGCTATGTCATTCTTCTCTGCTCTTTCTGAATCTCCTATTCTCCAAAATGTTTCCTCTTTTATAAGCCTCCAGTAAAACAATCAAGACCCACCCAAATGGGTGGAGACATGCCTCAACCTAATCCAGTTTAACAACCACTCTTGATTAAATCACATCTCCAGGGAGATGATCTAACTACAGTTCCAAATTTATAATACTGAATAGGGATTAGAAGAAAGGGCTGCCTTTACAAAATGGGATTAGGATTAACACATGGCTTTTCTAAGGCCCATCATTTCAAACCAGCACATTTCACCTTCTGGACCCCAAAAAGACATGTTTTCCCCATATACAAAATACATTCATTCCATAACAATATCAGAAAGCCTTAAACCATTCCAGTAACATTTCAAATACAAGACTAAAACAAGATTAAAATCAGTACAAAGTCTCATCAAAGTTAGTTAAAGGCATGGACAGTTCTAAAGCAAAATTTTCTCCATTTGCTCTGGACTTTTGAAAACTCATAACAAGTTATTTGCTGCCAACATGCAAAGGAGGAACAGTCAAGGGATACATATATGCATTTCCATAGGGAGGAAGAAACACAGGGGTCACTGGTCCCATACAGTCTCAAAAACCCATAGGGCAAACTCCATTCGATTTCAAAGTCTGAGAATCATTTATCCTTGGGGCTTATGGAAGCAGCAGTCCCACCCTTTCCAAAGGCCTATGCAGAGGCCTGCCTCTTTGCAAATGCAACCTTGGGGGATACTGGGGAGACCACCCTTTTCTTGGTTCCACTTTCTCCAAGCATTGGGGCCATACTCGGACTCCCTACCATCTCCGGGGCACATTCTCAACCCCTCCACGTGGTGGCAGCCAGGCTTTCCCCAAGCCCCAAGGAATGTGCTTCACCCTCTCCAAGGTCTGAGGTGGCATGACTCTTCCACTGCAATGAAGTGGAAGGCCCATCCTCTGCCTTTGGGGCAAACTTACCCTCTCCATGTGCTTGGATGAGTTGGCTCTCCTTGCCTGAAGCTTCTTGACTCCAGACCCCAGCCTCAATGGTTTTGCCTCTGAGGTTATTTTTCCTCCAATCTGTCCCTTTTCTGTCCTTCTCAGTCCTGACTGGAAGTGGTTCTCTTTATACAGATCCCACAACACTCTGATTGGCCTTTTATGCGGTAACCTTGGATCATGCCCATCAGACATAAGGAGTTTCCACAAATCCTTCCTGGATAACTCCATTTCCAAGGCTGGCTTTTTCTAAAATGGCTGATTGGTTCCACATTTGGTTAAGTCCTCACATGGGGCACTTTTCTCTAGGGTCTCCCTTTCTGGAGGACCAGAATTTTCCAGAAATTCAATTTCTGGTTTCTCTGTACCCAGGAGTTCAGTTCTCAGCTTATTTCTTTCCTGTCACATTTCACTAAAAGCTGAAAGAAGAAACCAGGCTGCACTTTCCACATTCAATTTGGAGATCTCTTCTGCTAAATATCCAAGTTCATGGCTTTTAAAACCTGCCTTCCAGCCAAAGCCACTAGTCAATTTTGCCACATTATCTGCCATCTTAAGACGAGTCTTGTCTTCTTTCCAGTCTATAATAATGCCTCATTTCTGTCAAAGGCTTTATCAGAAGTGTCTTTGGAGTCCACATTTCTACCAACAGTCTCTTCAAAGCATTCTAGGCCTTCTCTATCAAGCTCCTCACAACTCTTCCAGAATCTTCCCCTTATCCATTTAAAAAGCTGTTCCAGCATGTTTAGTATTTGCAAACCACAGCAGCAGCAAGTTCATGTTGCTGAGCCCATGCATAACCTCCATCCCTACCACCATGACCACTTTGTTCAGGAACCCAATGGGCAATGACAGGAGTTGCTGGGGAAAGAGTTTGACTTGGCAAAGCCACTGCTGAGTACCCAATCTGTCAGTAGCAGAGGCCAACACTCAGCCCATGATATGGCACCATTCCCTGAAGTGCCCAGCCAGCTACATGGTGGCAGTTTGATTACGTTAGACCACTCCCTTCATGAAAGGGGCAGCAATTTGATCTAACTGGAATAGAGACATACTCTGGATATGGGTTTGCTTTCCCTGCATGCAATGCTTCTGCCAAAACTACAGTCTGTGGGCTTACAGAATGCCTTATCCATCACCATGGTATTATACACAGCATTACTTCTGATCAAGGAACACACTTCACAGCAAATGAAGTGCAGGAATGGGCACATGCTCATGGAATTCTCTGGTCCCACCATGTTCCCCATCATCCAGAAGCAGCTGGATTGATAGAACAGTGGAATGGCCTTTTGAAAACTCAATTATGCTGCCAACCAGGTGGCAATTCCTTGAAGGGCTGGGGTAATGTTCTCCAGGAAGCTGTATATGTTCTGAATCAGCATCTGCTGTATGGAGCTGTTTCTCCCATTGCTAGGATCCATGGGTCCAGGAACCAAGGGATGGAAATGAGAGTGGCACCACTCACTATTAAACCTAGTGATCCACTAGGAAAATTTTTGCTTCCTGTGTCTGAGACCCTGAGCTCTGCTGGTCTACAGGTTTTCATTCCAAAAGGTAGAGTGCTTCCACCAGGAGAAACAACAATGATTCCATTGAACTAGAATCTAAGATTGACACCTGGTCACTTTGGGCTACTCATGCCCCTGGATCAATAAGCCAAGAAGGGAATTACATTATTGTCTTGGGTAATTGACCCTGACTATCACGGAGAAATAGGACTGCAATTACACAAAAAAGAGTTTTTTTGGAATATAGGAGATCCTCTAGGGCATCTTTTAGTACTACCATGCTCTGTGATTAAAATCAATGGAAAATGGCAACAACTCAATCTAGGTAAGATTACCTAGCTCTGAAACTTCAGGAATGAAGGTTTGGGTCATCCCACCAAGCAAAGAACTATGGCCAGCTGAAGTGATTGATGAAGGTAAAAGGAACATGGAGTGGGTAGTAGAAGAAGGTAGTGGTAAATATGAACTACAGCCATGTGATCAGTTACAGAAGCAAGGACTGTGATGCTGTTTTGTTCCTGTTATACTATTTAAGTTGTAAGATATCAAGTTTAAGAACAAATATTACCCAAGAACTTGCACCCTATTCTGGAGAGAGTTAACGTGTTTCCAGTTATATGTAGGACAGTTGAGTATTGTTAGGTAAAAGAAAAAATGTGTGTTTTATTGTTTTTATTTGGAAATTGGGTATGGTTTAAGGTGATATATATATATAGCTGCCAAGTTGACAAGGGGTGGACTGTCATGGTCAGGTTCATGTATCAACTTGGCCTAGTGTGATACCTGTTTGTCTGGTTCGGTAAGTGCTTGCCTGTCTATTGCAATGAGAGCAGTTCATATAATTAAATCATGATCACATCAGCTGCATCCACAGCTGATTCCATTTGTAAGAAGCCAAGGAGAGTGTCTTCTGCAATGAGTGATGCTTAATCTAATCACTGAAAGCCTTCTAAGAAAGATTCAGAAGAGACAGGCTCTCTTCCTGCTTTGGTTCATGAACCTCTTCTGTGGAGTTTGTTCAGACCCTCCATCAGAACCATCAGCTTCACAGCCTACCTTGCAGATTTTGGACACTACCTTTCCATGGTCACGTGAGACACTTTTATAAATTTTATACTAGTGAGTATTCCTGTTGATTCTGTTTTTCTAGAGAACCGTAACTAATACATATTGCCACACAGATGTCCATGTGGAAGGCTGCCCACTAGTAGACCCACCAGTGTACCAAGCAGACTCAGGAATGACCCCATGCTTTCTATGCTGGACATTCAAGAGCTATTTCAGGAGCAGTGATTTTAGCTGTTGAATCCTCTATATAAGATCCTGTTCTGAGAATCTTGTACATTTCTGGACTCAGAGAGCTGGTATTGAACATGGTGTACTGTAGCAGGTAGGTTTTCCACCTGGTCAGTGTGCTCAGTTGGGCACTGCCATAATGTGGTGGAAGCTGTGCTGGTTATCCACCCTTGAATAGTGATGGCCATTTTCAAGGTGATAGAGCATCTTTTTTATCAGTTCCTCTATTTGCAATATGCAGCACACAATTGCTTTTCCAAAGTGCTATATCTCAGTTCTGCCTCTTTCCATAATTGTGACCAAAGCCAAAGGGCATTCATATGGAATGTTATAAAGGCATTGTTTTAAAAGACATTGTACAAGTACATGTGCTGTCTGCATTTCATCTCAATCAGCACTTCTGCACATCCATTTGTGGTTTTTAAAGCCCACAGAATATGAATTAGGAATTAAGATGTAGAAATGGTGGTCTTGTTGATGGATTTTGGAAGTTGCACAAGTTTTAATTGTGCAACATTAAAACGTGGTTTTGGATAGATGGTGTCCTGGTAATTAAGGCTTCATGATAGGAATTTTAGTTACATTACATTCAAATAGACAAAAAAGCAGACAATGAAAACACAAAATAAATCTTACACCCACGGAGCTAAATTAATGACTATTTGAAAGGCAAATTAAACAAGAGTGAAGTATTTCAAACTGTGATTCAACTTTCTTTTAATGAGAATCTAATATCAACCAAGAGACAGCATATAGAGGAAAACATTATTTTTTGTCAATAAATAGCAAGGCTGAAAAATCTTACATATGAAAATGACTACAGGTGTGAAATAAGAACAACAATATTGGAGCTATAAAAAATATCACATATTGAAATGGATTATGGATTATTGATATAACTGAGAGGGAAAAGCATATCATCATTACTCATTTTTGAGGAGAAAAGCAGTTTCCAAAATCACCACATTTTTATGTTTATATATTCTGAAATGTAAATTCTCCACTTAAAAAATCTCTTTAATGTTTTATTTCCCTGAATAAATATGTTCGAACCAATTGTGAATCTCAAATATTTAACTAGTGAAAAACTTTGACATATATGTCATATATACCAAAGTTGTGTGTGTGTGTGTGTATATATATATATATAACTTAATACAATTATATATATATATAATTAGCATTAAGTTCAAGTAACATTTTTAGTATTTTCTAAATTTTCTTCTTCACCTGAATATAAGCTGACATCTTCTTCCCTATAGGAATAATGCAATGTCCTTCCCTTCCTGCTGCTTCCAAAACAAGTCTTGAATTGGAGGTTAACCATATCTGTGAATAAATAAAATATTGCCATTTTGATGGGTAATATGGAACTCAGTAAGACAAGGAAGAAAATGGTAGAAATTACAACTATGAGGCCTATTTTGAATGTCTACATAGTAGAAGCAATGCTGCAGAAACACCAGTAGATGTATGGAAAACATGTTCTCCATAATGTAAATATAAAAGTCAATTAAATGAGGAAAATGAGAAGATAATTGTAGATACAGAGTACAGAGGGAATCAAAGACAATTGTAAAATTTTTCTCCTGGTAAAAGCAAGGTTTACGTCAAATTATGCATAAATCAATTATTAAATCTGGACAAATATTTTCCTAAGCAACCATTTGAAAGCACTGGTGAAAAACAATCAACAAGCCAAAACTAGAAAAGAGTTGACCCTTGGAAGATATCTGAACTGAGTGATATTCATGACTGTATGGCTTTTCACTTAGGTCACTCTCATTTAATGACAAACTAGGGACAGAGTGTGCCCCAAAGAAATTCACAACTCTGCTGACTTTAGGAATCAAAGGATTGAATTCAACCATGCAATGTCTGGAATATGAAGGGGAATTTCAGAGAGGAAGTAATTAGATGAAGCCCCACATCCTCATTTTAACTTTACCCAAATCCTTAGCTGACTACAGACTAGGATATTTATGATCTAGACCCAAGGATCCTAACAAAATAAAAAAAGACTATAATAACTGTGGAGAGACTAGTTTAGAATTTGAGTCCAGCTAAATTAACTTTCTGCTAAATGGGAAATCAATGTTCTTCACATGACAAGAATGAAATCTGAATTATCCATGACATTTTAGACACAATCACTATCCAGAATGCAAGAAAAGCATTGTGAAATAACAAGGAGAGAGGGGGGAGGTATTGAATAAATCAAAACAGATAAATGAGGAAGTGTACACATGATGGTTGTTGATTTTGTTTTACTGAAATGTAATATACCAGAAATGGGCTGACTTTTAACAATGGGGATTTATTAATTCACAAGCTTAAAGTTCTGAAATAGTGAAAATGTCAAATCAAGGCATCAACAGGGATCTAGCAATTCTGGACTCCTCTGTTACATGGCAAGGCACATATGGCAAACTGCTGGTACATCTCTCTCTGGTTTAATTGCTTTCAGCTTCTGTCAGCTCTGTCTTGGCTTTCATTATGAGCTTCTGTTCATGTCCTTCCCTCTCAGCTTCCCTGCTTTCTCTCGATTTCATGCTCTTATAAAAGACTACAGTATGAGAATTAAGACCCACCTGGGACATGCCTCAATTGAAATAGCCTATTCAAAAGGTCTCACCCTGAATAGGTGTATACCCATTGGAATGGATTAACTTTAAGAACATGATCTTCTGGAGTTCATAAAACCTCCACACCATTGCAGTTTTCTTCTCATCAGAAGCAGTAAAGAAGAGGAAATCACAACTTTTAAGTGATAAAAGGGACAAACAAAATCAAAATTATCAACCCAGAATCCAGAATTTGATATCTTAAAAAAAATCTTCAAGGCTTTAAATCCAAATAACAAAATTTCAGATAAATGAAAATTGAGGTAATTAGTTCCAAGGGCACTTCAAGTAATGCTAAAGATAACCTTTAGACTTGAGGAAAATGACAACATATGGAAAGTGGTATCTTCAGGAAGAAAGGAAGAACAACAGAAATGGTAAGTATGTGATCAAATACATAACCACATACTTTTATCATCTCAATTTTAAAAGAACTTGGTGGCTGTTTAGAGGAAAATTCTATCATTTAGTTGTGAGACTTATAACATAGGCAGTGGAAATATCCCTATATCAATAGCAATTTAATTTGTCTTCACAAACATTCCCATAAGAAAATTCCTAGTCCAGATGGTTCAAATTTGAATTCTATCAAATACTTAAGAAACTGCAATAATTCAAATAAACTTTAAAATAAAGAAGGAAACACTGATTTATTGTTGATGTTGTTTTGCATGGACAGGCACCAGGATTTGAACCCGGCTCTCCAGCATAGCAGGTGAGAACTCTGCCTGTTGAGCCACTGTGGCCTGCCCAACACTGATTTTATAAGACTACTATAATCCTGATTCCAAAAATGGCTAAGAGAAAGATGTTAAAAGAAATGAAGCTTACAGAATAATGTTCCTCATGAACAAAGACATAAAATTCTTTATAAAATACTAGTGCATATAATTAAAAGGTGAACTATCAGATTATATATATATGGTAACTGAATATGTTTTAAAAATTCCCAGAACTACATTACAAAAGCAGTGAACCTTAAATTAAACCATGAATTTTAATTAATAGTACAATTATAAAAGCATGCTATCATCAATTATACCAATGTTCTATACCAATGCAAGGTGTTGGTGGTGGGGTGGTATTCCAACCTGACTCTTGGAGGGTTTGGATGCGGATGGCCTGAAGACCAAAGGACATGGTAGCACAGTTAGATGTGAATTTTATTACGACTTTCAAAAAAGATATTATCTTCCACAGTGGCAGCTGGCTGTGGAAAATGAAGGTTAGTGCCCCACAAAAGGGAGTGGGGGAGTTCAAGTGCTCATGAAGGTTTAAGTCAAAGTTGTGAGAACAAGGTATCATCAGGACCTCGTGACACAGGGCTTTGGAGGTTTGTTATCAACCATGATTAAGGGAAGAGAGTTTCAGTGCCTTGTTTACCATACCATCTCTATGTTCTTCCCCCCTGAGGAGGTCTGATGACCTCGAATGACCATCCTCGTCATGTAGGTTGCTATATACAATGACCTACACTCAATATGGAGGGGAATCCCAGGCTCTGGACCCCATACAATCCACCCCCATGCAGCAGACTATGTCAACCATAGGACAGATGTTGCATCCACATTCCACCACAACAGTATAAGAGACAATAGAACATGCAGAGTCCCCCACATGGAGATAACAACCCTACGAAGAGATGCTGCCATGGCCAGGAAAGAGAATTGAACCATTTCCCAATTAGTAAAAATATTGAGTATATAGTTAAATAAGGTAGTAATATAGACATAGAGCTGTCACCACGTAGAACATCAGTTTTGTTTTCTCAGATTTTCTAATGTGTGGAATTCTGCCAAGCCAGCAGGGTATTCCACCAGTACAATTCAGAAAGGGTCACAGTTCAAAGAAGACCAGTAGCACCTGAAGATGCAATTTTGTGCAAACCCAACCCTGGGTTCAATTGTGGGCATGAGTTACCACTGAATCTCACTGTAGGAAGGTGTTTGCTAGGGTGCTGTGGGTTAAAAGAAGGATATTTATGAAAAGCAATAAGGATAATTCCTGCTAATCTAACAATAAACATGCTAAAATTCTATTGGTTGCCAACAAGGTACCAAACAGAGGAACATTATAGGGAGGTTTTATATACCAGATATTTCCCCCCTGTAAATCTTGAGAGCCCTCCACCATTACACCAATTGTTAACCTGGGCATAAGAATGGTCCATAAAGTCATAGTCAGATGTAAGTTTCCTGTGGGAGTAGGAGACCCCAAATGGGTGAGAAAGATTTTGACAGGTATTTTCTGAATAATTTAAGGTCATATTGCAATATTTTGGGTAACTATTATTCCCCATGGGCTTAAGATTCCTAAATAATGCAGCTGAATAGGCCAGCACCAAGACCAATTGACTTCATTTTGTATCTTGTAAGGCACAGGTAACAACAGTTATTACTATTTCCCTGCTTAGGCTCTAAAGCTGTTGGCTCTTTCATTTGTATACTCAGCAGCTGCATAGGTTCTGCCATTAACATTTCAACAGGGGCATAGCATTGTATTTAAGAGAGATAAAGTCTGATTGAGCCCTTTAATCTACTGCCGTAAGGACCTCTTTATCATCATTTAGCCTGTCCTTTAGCAAAACATTCATTCTTTCAATAAGGCCCACAGCTGTGGGATTGTAAGGCAGATGAAATCTCTACATGCTGTCCTGATCCATGGCATGATTGGACTATCTGTCCTGTGAAAGGGGTCCCCTGAACAAAGTTTATCTGTGTAGGTACACCGTAGAGACTGCTCACCTTTCCCAAACATCAGATGATGGCCTTCCCCACCAGGAAAGCTAACAACAGTCTGGTAGCCATGTCCATAGTAGTCAAAGCATACCTCTTCCTCTCCAAGAGTGGGAGGGGACTGATGTAGTTCACTTATCACCAGGTCAATGGAATTTATGACCAGATAATTTGTCCCATCTTATGTGGTAGCCTATGTGGCTGACACAGGGAGCATGAAGGTCCTTCTCCAGTGCTGCCCACTAGCTGCTGGTATGTGATCAGTGGCCAGAACTGCTGGGCCAGATGCCACAGGCTTTGATACCTTCAGTGTCTGCTTTTCCTATGAAGCCATTCCACCACTTCTCTGGTTTCAAATGTGCTGCTCTAAACTAATGCTGGTGTATCCACTTCCACATTTCCGGGTAATGTATTGGGGGTGTAGGCAGGGATGTAATAAACAGTTACCTTTCACCATTGGTAAGCACCCCAGATGTCTCTCCACTATTCTTGTCCCCAGAGAAGATGACTTTGACTGTCCATTGCTCCTGCTTCCAGGTTTCCATTCAAGTTTTAAGGCCTTTGTAAAGAGCCCAGCTGTACAGAGTTAGTGGATCTCCTGGCTAAAGCACTATTACTATACATACCACTCTTAACTCAGCCCATTGACTTCTTTGTACAGTACCAATCTCCTACCATATTATGTCAGTACTGGATTGTACTGCTGCAGCTGTCCATGTGGGAGGCTGCTTGCTAGCAGAACCATCAGTGTACCAAGCACGATTCATTAGTGGACATTTCAACAGCTATTTTAGGTGCAATGATTTTAGCTGTTGAATCCTCTATACAGGACACTGGTCCAACAATTTTGTGCATTTCAGCATTCAGCAGGCTGGTATTGAAAATGGTGCACTGTAGCAGGTAGGCTTTTCATTTGGTCAGCATGCTGAATTGGGTACTGCCATAGTGTGGCTTAGAAGCTGTGTTGGTTATCCACCCCTGAATAGTGATGCCCTGGATGACTGGGCATCTTCTTATCAATCTCCTACTTGCAAGAAGGCATTATATGCAGCACTCAATTGCTTTTCCAGGGGGCTATATCACAGTTCTGCCCCTTTCCATAATTGTGACCAAAAGCCAAGGGTCATCCATTTAGAATGTCACCTCTGCCATAGACCCCACCCTAAGCCAATATTAGAGCTGGCTACATCCCATTCTCAGGGAAGTTCTGGATCTATGGCCCCCTGGGATTGTGCATGTCTTACTGCTTTTTCAAAAGCAGCCTGATGGAAATCCTTCCATTTCCAAGTAAGACTTTTCTAATTAGCATAACAAAGGTTTTAACATCGGGGCTAATTGAGGAACAAAATATCCCAATAACCCCAGGAAAGGTATTAATTGTTTTGGCATACTTGGCATAGGAAAACATAGTACTTTATCAATTACTTCAGAAGGAATAATTTTTGTCTTACCCAACACAGCACCTAAGAATTTGCCAGGGTAGCCAAGTAATTCCAGTTTGTCATTAATAATCACCCATCCCGGATACTCAGGGTGAGATAACAATGAGCATGAGGATTCTTTTAGTTCTGAAAAAGAGTTACTTGATTACATGATTTCATCAATATAGTGAAAAGAAGTTACACTTTTGGAACTCTTCAACTTAGTCAAATCTTCGTCACGAGACTGTGG
Source organism: Tamandua tetradactyla (assembly GCF_023851605.1). NCBI lineage: Eukaryota > Metazoa > Chordata > Mammalia > Pilosa > Myrmecophagidae > Tamandua > Tamandua tetradactyla. The sequence goes on from NC_135350.1 coordinate 29,614,553, forward strand.
CAGACAGTTGAACTATCTAAACAGCCTTGTGGGAGCATGGTGAAAATCCTTTGTCCTCCTTCCCAGGAAAAGGCAACAATAGGTGACTGCCCTTATTTAAAGGAATACTAAAGAAAATTAGTTAGAACTAAAACAATGATTATGACATAATTGGGTGCTAATTCCTTGTAGTAAAGAGGCAACCTTTGGAATCATGGTACACAAAGGCGGCATTACTTTATTCCCCTTTAAATGCCATGTACTAGCTTTTGCCAATTGTTCTGCCTCAGTAGTCATCCACAAGTTTCACTATAGGGGCCATGCTATGTATGCTGCTATTTGTTGATCTCTTTTCTTCTTATTCAAATTTAGTTTTCCTGCTCTCTGTTGCAAAACAGTTAATAAACCTTCTGGGGTTCTCAGATTGTCTCATACTCTCTTAATGGCCCTCATTCTTCTAGGAGGGCAGCCAATGCTTCCTGCATGGATACTCTAGAGCAATGTGAGATTTCCTCCATGGGTTTCCCCTTTCCAGAACTTATGCTAGCTACAGCCAGTGGCTCTTTGGTTTCCTGGCTGGTTTGTTAAATTTTCTAACCCAGCTCTTGGAGGGCTTGGGTTGGGGCAGCCTAAGACCAAAGAACACTTCATGTATGGATTTAGACATGAATTTTATTAGTTCCTACAAGCAGAAGATCTTCCATGGTGGCAGCCAGCTGTGGAAAATGAAGGTTAGCGATCCACAAAGGGGTCAGTGGAGTCCAAGGACTTATAAGGCTTTAGGACATGGGTATGAGAGTTTCAGCAGGGCCTTAGTGACACAGGTGTTTAGAGGTTTGTTATTAACAGTGATTAAGGAGGGATGTTTCAATGCCTTGTTTACAATATCATCTGTATATTCTTTCTGCTGAGAAAGTCTGATGACCCTTAATGTCTGTTTAGGACTTGTAAGCAGCTATGTGCAATGATCTGCTCTCAGTATGGTCAGAAATACTCTCAATATCATGGGGAATTCCAGGTCCTGCATACCCACATGTGGTGTATGGGAAACCTGTATTTTATGCAAAATTGTTCTGTAAACCCATAACTTCTCTAATAAAGAAAAAATATTAGTGAAAATGTATTTCAATCTAGTTTCAAATATATTTTGAAAGAAATCATAAGACTTCACAGAGCACACTTGTAAAAGGCTTTCATTTGAAGTCAAAGGATAAATTGCAGAAAGGGAAGAGTGCAGGAAATCACTGAGAATTAGGATACATTGTGGTACAGGTTCCCAGGTTCCTTATTTACATATGAATTTCACTCTATATCCAGATTGAACAACTTCAGTAAAAAGAATCTTGTCCTTGAGAGAGTTTAAGGCATAATTGTCCAGCAAGACTCTTTAGGCACTTCTTTTTATTTAGTCATTCCAAAATGTCTAAAGGGTTGTCACTAACAAACACCTTAATTATAGGAGTCATTAGTAGAATTTTAGACTTTCAGCAATGCATGATAAATCCCACTGACCTTATTCTTGTCAAGAGTCAAAGCCACACATTCAGGCGTCCTCAGAAATGAAGAATAGCTTTTCCAGTCCAGCTGTACATCAAATACATATTATAAATAGCTTTAATCAAATCCATAAATATGTAAAAGTGATAATTCATCTGAACAAGTGTGTTTTATTTCAAGAATGCAAGGATGGTTTAACATAAAGAAAAGTTAAGTATGTTTTTTACTACGTTAACAGAGTAAATATGAATCTATGTAATTACCTCAATAGATACAAAAATGGCATTTGAAAAAATTCAAAACTCATTCATGATTAAACTTTCAGAAATTTATGAGTATAAGATACTTTTGTCAATGAGATAAATACTGTCAAGAAAATTTCAGGTGTCATCATTCTTAATGGTGAACTATCAAACCATTTTCTGCTAAGTCTGGAAACAAGACAAGGATATTCATTCCTACCATCATTATTAATATCATACTGGGTACCCTAAACAGTGCATAATGCATGAAGAGTTAATAAAAGTGAAAAATATGAGAAAAGTAGAAGTAACAGTGTATGCATTTGTAGAAACAAATTGTGATTACATAAAAAAATTAAGGAGCTCGCAAAATACTAAAATTATTAAATGAATTTTACACAAGTGAGGGATACAAAGTCAGTATACCAACATTTATTACACTTGTATTTGCTAGCAACCAACTGGAATTTAAACTAAAAATAATTTCATTTACTAGAACATGAAAAACATAAAATACTATAGATACTTTTTAGTCTGACTGCTACACTGAAGGATACAAAATATTGCTGAGAGGAAACTACAAAATGCTGCTGAGAAGACCCAAATCAATAGAGATAATAGCGTGTGCATGGATTTAAATAGGTATTACATTGTCATTTCTCCCCAAACTGATCTGTACATGCAATGCTATTTCACTCATAAGCCTAGAAAATTTTTTAAAATGCAAACTCTTTATAAAATTTATATTGAAATTCAGAGGGTCTTGAATAAGAGCAAGGGTGAAGGAACTATACCATCTGATTTAACTAAAAAAAAACTATAAGCATGACAGTGCTGTAATGACATAAGGTAGACAGGTAGACCAATAGGACAGAATAGAGTGCCCATCAGGACATAGGCATGACGACTGCATTTTCCAAAAGTTTCAGAGCAAGAAATGATGTGTAAAATCAAAGAAAAATTTCCTTATTTTCCACCTCATAATATACATAAAAATTAATTGAAAAATCAATCACAGAATTATATATAAAATTTAAAGTATTAAAACATGTAGGAAAAAACATAGGAAAATATTATCACAATTTGGGAGTATCCAAGTATTTTGATACAGAAAGAAATAACAAGAACAAATCCTAAATTTTGTAAAAATTGTCCTTGTCAGAATACACAGTTTAGGAAATGAATACATAAGCAATGGACTAAGGCAATATTTTCTTATACATATATATATGAAAGTATCAACTTATGAAAAGAATGTAGAGCAATCAGAATTATTATAAACTCAAGATTATAAAATGGTACAACCAATTTGGTAAAATCAGTGTTAGGAGTTTTGTGTAAAATTATATACTCCCTCTATCACCCACAGTAGGTCATTGTGAGTGATAGTAAGTCAAACCACATTTTATTCTCCTTTTGGCCACTGGATCCATGTATTCTTCCTTCTGGGGACAGTGGACACAGTCCCATATAAAGATCTTTGATTCAATGTGTATACTGCATCCTGGAATCTGGCATCCTATTGAAGAATAACATTGCCTCCAAGCTAGTGTGGAAATTGTACATTCGGAAGGGTTTTCCACAGTTTTAAGGTGCCAATTTCTGGGTAGTGTAATGTGTGATAGACCAGTGATTCTGTGGTCATGGGCCCACTCACAAACCCCCCTCACAATGTTCTGTTGACTTCTGACTTGGTGAATTTGTAAGTTCATGGATAATAATGCTAACTGACGCCCTTTACATAGGAAAAGCAAACCAATACCTGGCCTATTCTTGTGAGAAAAACTTCTGAGTGTTCTAGGAAGGAAAGGTTTCAAGGTAGTTGAATTGTCAGAGGTGTTCACCAGCAACCGTGCCATATGTGGGATAATTGTCCTAACATGGAGATTAAATGAATTTCTAAAATATGTCAGTACCATTAAATATTCAGGGACTTAGAAAATGGCCACCAGTTGGGTTGCTGAACCCACTAGGCATTTCTCTATGTGTCTATGTATAGTTTGTAATTTTTGATTATGAGATTACCCTCACCGAGAAGTATTTATTTGTTGGGAATTCCATATTTACTTGAGTGTACAAGTCTCATTGCATATAGATTTCATATCTTATTTAGTATTTTCTGTAGGTTTTCCCAGACCTTTGACTAGAGAATCCCATTTCGATGTTAATTTGGAATTTAGGGATTCCTACATCATCTCATTAGTCAATGTTGTTGTTACACCTTAATCCTTAAGTAGCAAACTTCCTTATGGCTTTTGTGTGTTTCTGAGTGGAGTAATCAAAGGTCATACAAATGTCTTAGCTCTTGCAGGGGAACAGTTTTTTATAAGGATTTTATTTCTAGCATTGGCTTTATATAGGAAACGGAAATATTTTTCCCATTATGGCCCATACTTTGACAAATTCTCTCTTGGGACTAAGAACATATCTGAGTAGACAGACAGGAAGAAGAAAGAAAACCTCCAGTGCAAATCTGAAAACCAGAACTGTTGGCCTATAAAATAATCCTAATAATGACTTGGGTTAAATGACAATCAAAATGAAAATTGAATTATGAAAGATATAATTATATTTCATGAGTACCTGAATTATGTTAATGCTAACTTCATTAATTTAATGTGACCTATGATATCTTAAAAAATCACTAAGGCAACCAATGGAAGGAGTAAAAAGGGGAACATCAAACTTCCTTATTGTACCAGCAAAAATTTTGTATGTATATATAGAGAAGGAATATTTTAAGTTATAAGCATAAAAAGGATGTTAGAATAAAAACAAAACAAAAGAAAAATAAAAACATGTACTTTTCAAAAGTTAAATTAAAAAATTCTTTCATTAAAGGAAAGCTTTCTCAAAATGTTTTAAAAAGAGGTGTTAAAGAAAAGCTAAACATAAAAGTGTGGAAACTTATCAAGCTTTAAGAACAAAACAAAAAAACCACCAAATATTATTTATCATTACTTAATTTTCAATATTAATAACAAATAAAATGTAAAGGTAATGACTATTCTGGAGAAATGAACATACACCTAAATATATACATACATTATATGAGTACATATATATGAAAGAGTAGTTATAAACAATATAAATCACAATTAATTTATGAATGCTATATGGTCCTATGTTCTAAATAAGACTAAATAAAATCATGTCTAAATACTTAAAGAAAAAATTATTTAGAAGCACAAGGAGAATGCAACAATAAAAATGAATGGACTTCATGATGCTGAAATGACTTTCTTGAAGTTACCATTTTGAAGTTTCCTTTTGGTTTCAGTACCATTTTAATGTGGTCTTTGTATCAAAATATTGATGCAACAGTTTTATTTTTTGTTTGCTTTCTAAATTAATATTTTGTTTGCTTTTTTGATGAAAGATTAAACACATTTAAATTTTGCATAAAAATGAGAAAATACTAAGGATATAATTAAAGCTAAAAGAGGAAGTGTGCTAATATGCAGCAGAAAATATCTGAGAAGTCCAGAGACTTTCCAGAACATTTGGAGAGATTATCCCTGGGCAGAAGAAAGGTCACTTCTTCCTTTGCAAATGGTCAAGAGAAAAAGATATATATTTCATAGAGTTAAATTAATATGTCATAATCTGAAATCACATGCTCCTATATTCTCTTTGAAGGAGGACGAGAAGTTTACAGAGAAGATATGAAACAAATGGCATGAAGAATAGGATAGCTAACTTGGAGAAGTGTTTCTCTGCACTAATTGCTTTGTTGAAGTTGGAGAGGAATTTATAGTGTTTGTGAAATTCTTCTCTAACAGTAATCAGAAGTCTTGGTATAGGTAGAAAATTCCAACAATTAGAATTATGTGATATTTATTACTACCCAAGGAGGTGTTTCAATTGGAAAGGAGATTGTGGATATTAGCAGAAGAATAGTTCAGGTAATGAACATTAGATTCTGACCAGGAAGTAAGGAAAAGGAAGACAGAATCAAAAGATTCTAATTAGAAAGGTAACAGAGCAAGAGGTCCTTGTGAGTTCAATGAATAGGGAATGGGGGAGTAAGTCAGGAAGCAGGAAAATTAAGTCTGGATAATAGTCTCAGTGTTCAACACTATTATTTTGGGGTGGGACCATCAATATGAGTTGAGGGATGGCCATAAGGTAAGGTATCTAAAATAGAAACTGAGGATAAGGGAGGCTTTCCTGTGGTTGCTTGGATAATTTCCATGTGACTGAAGGCATCTAAGAGGGTATGAGTAATTAAAGTAGAAAAGACTGGTGAACAAGATAGTCTTTAGTGTATATGTAAAACATCACTTTATTTAACATTATTTATCTAGTACTTTAAGTTTGATATTCAATTTTTTTCTATATTTTCGTTGAACACTTGGCCTAAGGAAGAAAGGTAAAAACCCTGAGGTATAAGAATGCCTTTGAAAACATGAAAGAAATTGAACAGAAAGCATGAAAACCCCAAGCCTTTCGTGTGAAATAGGCAGTTCATTTCTATAGCAGTTTTTATTACTGTTGAAATGTTTGTTCAGTTGTGTCCTGATTTTCTCCTCTCTCCTCTGACCCTTTCCCAGGGCAGGTGTTACCATTTGGCCAAGTTGACACATGACCCTGACCATGACAGTCCACTTTGTCAGCTTGGCAGCTATACATATCACCTTAAACCATATCTAATTTCTAAATAAAAAACATTAAAGCACACATTTTTTTATTTCACCTAACAATACTCAACTGTCTTGCATATAACTGGAAACACATTAATTCTCTCCAGAATAGGGTGCTAGTGCTTGGATAATATTCATTCTTAAACTTGATGTCTTACAACTTAAATAGTATAACAGGAACAAAACAGCATCACAGTCCTCACTTCTGTAACTGATCATGTGGTCATAGTTCATATTTATCACTACATTCTTCCACTACCCATTCCATGTTCCCTTTACCCTCGGCAAGCACTTCACCTGGCCATAGTTCTTTGCCTGGTGGAGTGACCCAAATCGTCATTCCTGAAGTTTCAGACCCATTGGTAGTCCTGCCGGGATTGGGCTGTTGCAGTTTTCCATTGATTTTAACCACAGGGCATGGTAGTACTAAAAGATGCCCTATGGGATCTCCTATATTCCAAGAAAACTCTTCTTTACCTCCCTTGTGTAGTTGCAATTCTATTTCCCCATGATAGTCAGGGTCAATCACCTCAAACAATAATGCAATCCCCTTCATGACTTGTTGATCCAGGGGCATGAGTAGCCCAAAATGACCAGGTTACAGTCTTAGATTCCAGTTCAATGGAATCATTGTCGTTTCTTCTGGTGGAAGCACTCTACCTTTTGGAACTAAAACCTGTAGACCAGCAGAACTCAGGGTCGCAGGGACAGGAAGCAAAAATTTTCCTAGTGGATCACTAGGGGTAATAGTGAGTGGTACCACTCCCATTTCCACGCTTTCATTCCTGGACCCATGGATCTTGGCTAAGGGTGAAACAGGACCATATATCGGATGCTGATTCAGAGCATATACAGTTTCCTGGAGAACACTATCCCAGTCTTTCAAGGTATTGCCACCTAGTTGGCACTGTAATTGAGTTTTCAAAAGGCCATTCCACCGTTCTATCAATCCAGCTGCTTCTGGATGATGGGAAACATGATAAGACTAGAGAATTCCATGAGCAAGGGCCCATTACCACACTTCATTTGCTGTGAAGTATGTTCCTTGATCAGAAGCAATGCTATGTGGAATATCTATGATGATAGATAAGGCATTCTGTAAGCCCATGGATGATAGTTTTGGCAGAAGCATTGCATGCAGGGAAAGCAAACCCATATCCAGAGTATGTGTCTATTCCAGTTAGATCAAATTGCTGCCCCTTCCGTGAAGGGAGTGATCCAATGTAATCAACCTGCCACCATGTAGCTGGCTGGTCACCTTGGGGAATGGTGCCATATCAGTGGTTGAGTGTGGGCCTCTGTTGCTGGCAGATTGGGCACTCAACAGCGGCTGTAGCCAAGTCAGCATTGGTGAGTGGAAGTCCATGTTGCTGAGCCCACATATAGCCTCCATTCCTACCACCATGACCACTTTGTTCATGAGCCCATTGGGCAATGACAAGAATTGCTGGGGAAAGAGGTTGACTGACATCCACAGAACAGGTCATCTTATCCACCTGATTATTAAAACCTTCCTCTGCTTTCCCGGGTGTGCATTCACATGGGACACAAATATGTTCATGTTTTTAGCCCACTCAGAAATGTCTATCCACATATTTCTAACCCAGACCTCTTTGTCACCAATTTTCCAATTATGAGCTTTCCAAGTCCCTGACCATCCAGCCAAACCATTAGCAACAGCCCATGAGGCAGTATACAAATGCACCTCTGGCCAGTTTTCCTTCCAAGCAAAATGAACAACCAGGTGTACTGCACAAAATTCTTCACACTGGGAGGACTTCCCCTCACCCTTCAAGGACACCCCAGAAAGAGGTAGTAATGCTGCAGCTGTCCATTTTCAGGTGGTACCTGCATATCATGCAGAGCCATCTGTAAACCAGGCCCGAGCTTTCTCTTCCTCAGTCAGTTCACCGTAAGGAACTCCCAAGAGGTCATAGCTCTGGTCTGGGAAAGAGAAGATAATGTGGCAGGAGTGGAGACCATGGGCATTTGGACCACTTCTTCATGTCAGTTACTTGTGCCTTCAGGACCTGCTCTGGCCCCATCTCGTATATACCATTTCCATTTTACAATAGAGTGCTGCTGCACATGCCCCATTTTATGGCTTGGTGCCTCAGAAAACACCCAGCTCATGATAGGAAACTCAGGTCTTAATGTAACTTAGTGGCCCATGATTAAGTGTTCAGTCTCTACTAAGACCCAGTAGCAGGCCAAAAGCTGTTTCTCAAAAGGAGAGTAGTTATCTGCAGCAGATGGTAAGATTTTGCTCCAAAATCCTAAGGGTCCGCATTGTGATTCTCCTACAGGGGCTTGCCAAAGCCTCCAAACAGCATCTCTATTTGCCACTGGCACTTCCAGCACCATTGGCTCTGCTGGATGATGTGACCCAAGTGGCAGAGCACCTTGTACAGCAGCCTGGACCTGTCGCAGAGCCTCCTCTTGTTCGGGTCCCCACTCAAAATTAGCAGCTTTTCTGGTCACTCGATAAATGGGCTGGAGTAGCACACCCAAATGAGGAATATGTTGTCACCAAAATCTAAAGAGACCAACTAGGCATTGTTCCTCTCTTTTGGTGGTAGGAAGGGCCAGCTGCAGCAACTTCTCCTTCACCTTAGAAGGGATATCTCGATATGCCTCACACGACTAAACACCTAGAAGTTTCACTGAGGTGGAAGGCCCCTGTATTTTTGTTGGATTTATCTCCCATCCTCTGATACACAGCTTTACCAGTAAGTCTACAGTAGTTGCTACTTCTTGCTCACTAGGTCCAATCAACATTATATCTTCAATATAATGGACCAGTGTGATGTCTTGTGGGAGGGAGAAACAATCAAGGTCCCTGTGGACAAAATTATGACATAGGGCTGGAGAGTTGATATACCCCTGAGGTAGGACAGTGAAAGCATATTGCTGACCTTGCCAGCTGAAAGCAAACTGTTTCTGGTGGTCCTTACTAATAACTATTGAGACAAAAGCATTTGCAAGATCAATAGCTTCATACCAAGTACCAGGGGATGTACTGATTTGCTCAAGCAATGATACCACTTCTGAACAGCAGCTGCAATTGGAGTTACTACCTGGGTGAGCTTACAATAATCCACTGTTATCCTCCAAGACCCATCTGTTTTCTGCACAGGCCAAATAGGAGAATTGAATGGGAATGTGTTGGGAATCACCACCCCTGCATCCTTCAAGTCCTTAAGAGTAGCAGTAACATCTGCAACCCCTCCAGTAATTCAGTATTGTTTCTTATTTACTATTTTGCTCAGTAGAGGCAGTTCTAGTGACATCCACTTGGCCTTTTCCACCATAATAGCCCCTCACTGCATGAGTTCGAGAGCCAATGTGGGGATTCTGCCAGTTGCTTTGTATGTCTATACCAATTATACATTGTGGAACTGGGGAAATAACTACAGAATGGGTCTGGGAGCCCACTGGACCCACTGTGAGATGGGCCTGTGCTAAAACTCCATTGATTACCTGGCCTCCATAAGCCCCCACTCTGACTGGTGGACCAACATGACGTTTTGAGTCTCCTGGATTAATGTCACTTCTAAACCAGTGTCTAATAATCCCTGAAATATCTAATCATTTCCTTTTCCCCAGTGCACAGTTACCCTGGTAAAAGGCTGTCAGTCTCCTTGGGGAAGACTTGGAGGAAGGTTAACAGTATAAATCTGTGTCAGTGTAACAGGGCTCTCCCCCAAAGGGACCTGGCCTCCCCTTCATTCAAGGGGCTCTGGGTCTGTAAACTGTCTCAAGCCTGGAAATTGATTAAGGGGCCGTGACTCCATGTTTTTGTAATTTCGGGTAGACTTCTGTTCACTTGACCTAGAACTCTTTTGCTCGTACAGCTCAAATGAGAACTTAGTAGACTGTCCTTCCATTGTATTTCTAGATACCATTATTTACTAGCCAATGCCCCAAATCTCTGTGAGTCATATAATTTTGACTCCTGCTCTGAGTTTGCTGTCTATATAATAGCCACGTCTTCCCTGTCTTTGGCATTTAAGTGCTGCCACCTGGCTTCTGCCAACTCAGGATCCCTTCATTCCCATTGTGTTTAAGGATCCCAGCTCAGTGACAGCAGTTTCTACAGTAATATCTGACCCACAGAGAAGTGCAACCACAGAGCTCTTCAGGTATGATGGTGCTAGTCTCACAAATTTATTTCTCATTGTTCTGGTAATGTTCTCTGGACATTCCTGGAGTGTAAGAGCAGGCTTTGTATGATAAATCCACCTAACATTCCACTCTCTCTAAGGCTCTAGATTCCCTCATCTACATTATACCAGGGCAATTCTGGCATTTCAACCTCAGGTGATGTCAGTCACCTTTTGATCTATGTTTCAACCAACCATCCAAACAAACTGTTACTACCTTTTCTAATCCCTCAAACTGTAACATTGAATGCAGAATCTCTGCTAAGTGGACCGTATCAATAAATTCAGCCTGATCCAGCCTGATCCCACCATTATACTACACCCTTAAAATCCATTGCCACAAATATTCCTCTGATTTCTGTCTTTATAAATTGGAAAACTCACACAGTTCTTTTGGAGTATAACATACCTCCTCATGTGTGATACTTTGTTCCTCACCTTTAGGGGCCCGTTGGGACTTTAGTCTAGTTATAGGTCTGGAAGAACTGAGAGGTGGTGGGCGTGGGTCATAAAAAGAATTAGAAATATCTTCCAAACCATTTGCTTCAGGGCATTCATTTGCAGTTTCATCGGGTAAAACAGGGTTAATCACTCTAGGGCTAATCTCTTCAAGATGAGGTTGGGTGGCCAAATCCTCAAGGTAGGCTGGAAGTGAGGCAGCTATGTCCTCAGGGCAAACTATTGCAGGGTTATCTAGAGAAGACTCAGCATGACCTAGGGTTTCAACCTCACCCCCAACATCATTATCAATCCATATGTCACCATCCCGTTTTTCAGGGTCCCATTCCTTTCCAATCAATGCCCTCACTTTAGCAGCAGACACCATGCAACATTGAGATTTCAGTTTACATTGTAACATTGCTACTCTAACAATAAGATTCTGAATCTGATTTTCAGAGATCTCAAGTCTACGGCTACAGGAGATAAGATTTTTCCTTCAGGATACTCAAAGAAACTCCTACATCTGTCAGACAGTGCTTAAGCTTCTCGTTTGAAGCCTTAAGCCCATCCCTTTCACTCTTTAATGTAGCCAGTGTATCTAACAACAACCAGTCAACATCTCTATACCTCTTATTTCCACAAAACTCTGTAAGGGTATCAAAAACATTATCCCCCAGAGCCTGGCTTTATACAAGTGAAGCATTAAGAGAATCGAATGGTGATATTTTGACTATCTCTTTTGCCAACTCACTCCATGGATTGGGAGCATCATTCTGATTATGGGAATCAGAGTCCTTAGTGCCTTTGGGTCCAGTCAGAGTAGAAAACCATTCACAAAAACCCATTTTTAAGATTCTGTTTCTTAAGAACCACTCCTGGTATCAAGATGTATTAGTTAGGGTTCTCTAGAGAAACAGTATCAACAGGGAACACTCACAAATATAAAATTTATAGAAGTGTCTCATGTGACAACAGGAACGCAGAGTCCAAAATTGTCAGGGCAGCTGTGAAGCCGACGATTCCGATGGAGGGTCTGGACAAACTCCACAGGAGAGCCTCACCAGCCAAAACAGGAAGAGAGCCTGTCTCTTCTGAATCCTCCTTAATAGGCTTCCAGCGATTAATTTGGGCATCACTCATTGCAAAAGACACTCCCTTGGCTGATTACAAATGGAATCAGCATGATCATACAGCTGACATGATCAGGCTTTAATTCTCTGAAATGTCCTCATTGCAACAGACAGACCAGCATTTGCCCAACTGACAAATAGGTACCACCTCTTGGCCAAGCTGACAGATGAACTTGACCATGTCATGCTCATTAACCTGAATTATTTCAATCATCTCATCTTTAAGTTCACTGATACATTTTTCTGCCAGCTCTGATCTGTCATTTAACCCCCCTAGAGAATTTTAAATTTCTGTTACCCTTGTTTTTAGTTCTGTTTGGTAACATTAATAATCTCTACCTCCCAATTTAAATTCTGGTTGTGTTTGTCATTTAACTGATTTCCATTAGTTCTTTGTCAATGTTTTCCTTTGGTTCTTTGATAATATTTAGCTCCATTTTTCTAAAGACAAATCTGGAATGTCTTATGACTGATCCTTCTAATTGATGGCTTCATATGCTGTAATCTTCTCCTTTGCTTCCTGGGCCATAGTCCCTATTTTTGTACATTTTGTAATCTTTTGTTGAAATCTGGACACCTGAATACGTTAAGGTATTATTACTAGAATTTAGGCACTGAGGCATGTGTTCTATAAGTTTGTACTCATCTAGTAGTATGATAGAGCTTTCTTTGAATATGAGATGCTAAAAAAAATAAAAGGAAGAAAAAAAAAAGGAAACATCTTCCTCTATCTTTGCAGATTGGCCTGTGCTAATGTTCTCCCTCTGAGCTTGTCCTTATAATGAGTTTGGAAAATAGCTAAGGCAAAGTTCAGGAGCCTTCCTGATCTTTTCTGCGCATACCTATTGTCTTCGGCATGCACACATGGCCCAAGGTATTCCCTCATTAACATGGTTTTGAAAGTCCCCTTTTCTCTAGGCAACACTTTCCTATGTACCCATACACAGCACTGCATGTCCAATAGACAGCAATCCAGTGCCCCAGGCAGCATGATGTGACAAACTTCCCACAGCTTTCTATAGAAGATCTCTTTGAATTGCCATTCACATGCAGGGCAAGTTTTGGGACATTGATTCCTTCAAGCCACTACTAGAAATATTTGACAAGACCTACACATTTGTACTGTGTGCACAGAGGGTTCCTCTGCTCCCTCCAAAACCAGGTGCACTGGGGAGTGTGGGCCAGCTCAATGCCAAGCCAATGAGGGGTGGAGAAGTGGCCCCCAGAGCCATTGAAAATCTTGAAGACTTTTTCTTGATTTGAAGCTCATCTCATTACTGCAGTCCTTCACCTGTTTTCTGGAGCTTTGATAAAGATGTTTCTGCCAGTTCTTGCAAAAACATCTGCCAGTTCTTACTGGTTATTCAGAACTTCTGTGGGTGGATAAAAGCCTGAAGCATCTTAATTTGCCATCTTGACTGGGGACAGGCTGGCCAATTTTTCAGGCATGAGTGCTAGAAACCTCATCAATTGAAAGGAGTGTAAAGTGCAGCGTGAGCTTCTGAGTTGGAAGCTTTAATCATGAGAGCAAATGTGGGAAGCTGTGAAAGGAGAAGTGGGCATAACAAACATTAATTTCTGGAACTGAATTGTGGGGAAAGAGTGATTTCCATCTGTGAGGGCCTCTGAAAGAGGAACACTGATCACAGAAGGAAACCTTTTCTTTTATCAAACTAGAGAATTGGGGTTGTACAGGTAGAGTAGAAAGACCCCAAAAGAAGGAAAATTAGAAGTGTGTAGCAGGATATGAGAGTACTAGGGAAGACAGTGGCCCAGAGAAGCCTATATCTTGAATGGTGACCAAGAATAGTAAAGCTATGAGAGATGGTAAGTAGTGCTGTCCTTGAGTGTCTATCATGGCATATATGGGTGGAGGGTGAGGGAGCACAGAGGTAATGTTTAGACCATTGCTTCTACAGTTACAGTTTTGGGCTCTGTGAAATTGAAGTAAAAAAACTTTTCTGAATGTATGGCTTGAGAGAAAACTAAAGAAGCAGCAGGGACAAAAATGGTGCTCACGGGCAAGGATTTTGGAGATCTGCTTTATGGATTTCAGTGTTAGGCTTAGAATACCCATCTATTCAGCAAACCAACTCCAAAACACAGAGACAATGTGTCACAATCTCCTTATTTTAGATCCAAATATCATCTATTTTAATCTAATATCCTTGGTTTATTTTTTATGACTCTCAGTAAAAACTGTCATCCGTGGTAAACTTGTGACACAAAATTTAGAACTTTCTCTATAATTCTAAGTATTTAAAAGAAGAAAAATTATAATTATTTTATGAAAGAAGATGACATCCTTTAGCACTTTTTGATGTCTCTATACTTCTTTAATTTTCTCAGGAAAAGACAATTTGATTTATGAATATCATGAAATGGACCCAGGAGTCAGTTGGTGGTGTGTATCATGTATCCATATATACTATCCTTGATTCAGTCCCTGACTTCATTCATTTCATCTCTCTTGTTCTTCTATGCAAATGTTTCTTCATGCTGTTCTCCTTTCCTTCCTCTTTCATCCCTTTCCCTCCTTTCCTTATATTTATTCCTTCTTCATTTTACCTTTTTGAAATTTTCTTACTCTTTGTCTTTCCCCCTGGTTTTTGTCAATACTTTTACTTTGTATGATTCTACTTAGATCTATCCTTAATACATACCATTTGAGCTAAAGGGTTAAATAACCCATATTTTGGGGGTTGTATGTCCCTTATGAAATAAATCATGAATAAATAAAATAAAGTAGAGAAGGACACATTTCAGCTAAATTGGTGAGAACTATATAGAAATGCAGAGTCAGAAAAAACCAAGAAAATAAAAGAATGACATAAATAGATTAAGAAATGAGAAACAATGAACAAAATGATTAAGAATGAAAAGTTCACATATAACTTGATTGCTTCCTAATTAACAGAAAATACTCTGAATTGAGAAGGAAACTATGGTAACTGACATATGAACTTCGCCCTACAGTAACTTACAGTATAATCCAAACTGTAAGGTAAATTTATTTAACCAATTCTCTTGCCCTCTTAGCATTTAATGTAGAAATATATCTCTTCTAATTATCTTATTAACCATAGTTTATGTCTTGATACATAGTTTCATACACAAACCTTCTAAAATTTTCCTCTGTTTTGCAGAGACACAGCAGGCTCCCAAGGGAGAAATGAGCCTGTCAACTAAAGTAGCAATAAATAGAGAAAATATTACCCCAGGGACAAAAGAAATAATGTTAGGGGACATTGGGAAATGAGTTTACCCTGCATAATGTACTAAGAGGAATAACTATTTTTATTTCAACAACAGTGGAGATTACTGGTAATTAATTGTTGAAAGTAGTATCATAGATAGAAAGATAGATTCATGGATAGATAGAAAGATAGAAAATAGATAGATAGATAAAAAGTAGATATAAATATCTATAGCCAGTAAGGTGAACAGCTAATTGCTGTTAACATTTTGCAAGTGTTTTGAAGTTTCCAAAAACTAAATGTTAAATAAGCCCATTTAAAATTCATTTGAGAGTAGATTTTAGTTTAAATATATTTTGTACAGCAATGTCATTGTTTATTAGACACATTATTTTCAATGCAATATATAGAACCAAAATTCTTTATTTAGCAAAAATAATTACTCATGCATTTCAATGTGTTAAATTGGATGCAAATGCTCTGTCACAATTTTGTAGAAATCCAGATATTAATTTTGAATAATATTTAATTAAAAGTTAAATGTTTTAAATTTGTAAATTTTATTGAATAATAAATTTTTCACTGAGAGGCATTTAATGTCTCTTTAATGTTCCACTCCCATTAACGGACTCCTATGCTTCTATTTTTCTTTTATTCTCATATTATCAAGCTAAAACCTTGAAATGTTCTGATTCCTCTCTGATTTTTCTGTCGTGTCAACATGTCACCAAGTAATTCAACTATCTTTTCCTAAGTATTCTTCAAATTCATCTTAGTTAAAACTCTAAAGATTATTTTCCTTTGCCTACATAACAAATTAAATATCCTTAGTCATAATCTCAGAGTTTTCTACTATCTGCTCTTAATGTCACAATGATTTAGTTTGCTGAAGTTGCAGAAATGAAACATACCAGAAATGCGATGGCTTTTATGATGGGCATTTATTAACTTACAAGTTTACAATTCTGAGGCTGTGAAAATGTCCAAATCAAGACATCAACAGGTGATGCTTTTTTCCCAAAGATTGGCTACCAGTAATCACGGGCTCTTCTGTCAGATGGCAAGGCACATGGCATCTGCTGGTCTCTCCCTTGTCTTCTGGAGTTCATTGCTTCCAGCCTCTGGTTTCAGTGGCTTCTTCTCTGTTTCTGTGGTTTCCTTCTCTCTCAGGTTTTATTTGCTTCTATTTCATGCTTTTATAAAGGGTTCCAGTAGGAGGATGAGGCCAACCTGGGGCATGTCTCAACTGAAGTAATCTAATCAAAATTTCCGCCTACAATAGGTTTACACCAACAAGAATGGATTAGCTTTAAGAGCACAATCTTCTGGGGTACATACAGCTTTGAACCATCACACACATCTACCTTACCCTTCGTTAAACAAGTAACCACCCCTGCTCTATTGGTTAGAAATATCTGTCTTCTATGAATGTGTACTTTTCAAATTGTGTGCCAGCATTAAAAACTGTAGCTTTCCTGTAATATCCATTCCACCATGATTTTTACTATCAAAATATTAGAATTTTTTTCACTTTTAACTCCCAATAATAACTTACAAAACTACAGTATAAGTTCACAACCAAGGTGTTGATCTTGATAAAGTCTACTGATGTTATTCATATTTACACAGTTTCATGTATACTTGTGTGCCTGTGTTAGTGTGTGTGCATTTAGTTCTATACAATTTTATCACATATGTAGGTTTATATACCCACTATTACAGTAAAGATAAAGAACAGTTCCATTACCATGAGGATTCCTGACATAGTCTTTTATAACTACATCTACCTACCTCCCAACCCTTACCACTTCTTAAACATGGCAAACACTAGTCTCCAATTCTAAAGTACTGCAATTTCAAAGTTTAATACAAATGGTAGTGATAGTAGCACGACATTGTGAATGTAATTAAAAGCACTAAATTGTATATTTGAAAGTAATTAAAATGGCAAATTTTAGATTGTTTATGTGTTATCAGAATAAAGTTAAACTAAAATAAAATTAAATAAAACCCCCAATAACTTAGAACTTGTAAAAATGTTACAAAAATGAAGTCATATAGTATGCAACTTCTTGGAATTGGCTTTTCTTTCACTCAGCCTTATTCTCTAGATATTCACTCTACTTGCTGTGAGTAATAATGATCCATTTTTTTTACTGTTGAGTAGTATTCCTGGCTATAGACATACCATAGATCATTTAGCCATTCACCTCTGGAGAACCTCTGTACTGTTTCCAGTTTGGGGCTATTATAACTAAAACCACTATGAATAAACATGTACATATCTTGCGTCAACATATTTGATTTCTCTTGAATAAATATCCAGGAGTTCAATAACAAACTCATATGGTATCTGCATGTTAAGTTATGTAGAAAACAGTAAAAGTGTTTTCTGGAGTGGCTGTAACATTTTACATTCCCAGAAGCACTATAGGAATAATCCAACTTTTCCACATCATCACCAACACTTGGTGCTATGGTTATTTTTACAAAAAATCTATGATAGACTTGCAGGAGTATTTACTTTTGATTTTAATTTGCATTCCCTTATAACTAATGATGTTATAACTAATGAACCCTTTTCACATGTGTATTTCCATCTGTATATCTTCTCCACGTCTTTTGTCCATTTTTTTAAATTTATGTGATTATTTTTACTGTAAAGATTTAAGATTTAAGAATCTTTGATATATTCTAGATAGTTTTTCTTTGTCAAATATGTGGCCTGCAAATATTTTCTCCAAGGCTGTAGCTTGTGATTTCTTTCTCATAACCATGCAATTTCACAGAGAATAAGTTTTATTTTTTTTCAATTTGGATGAATTTGATTAATCAATTTTTCCTTTTATCGAAATTTTTAGATAAAAAAATTGCCTAGCATTAGATCCCAAATATTTTCTCTTATATTCATTTCTAATGTTTTATATTTTTATATCTTTTATTTAAGATTTTGTTCCATTTTGAGTTAATTTTTGTTTAAAATGTGAGGTTTAGGTTGAGGTTCACATTTTTGCTCATGGATGTCCAATTGTTCCCACATCATTTGGTGAAACCATGTTAAATTGAATTTAATTGAATTTCTCCATTTGATTGTTTTGCACAATTGTGAAAAAGCTAGAGGGTATCTGTGTGGTTCTAGTTCTGGGGTCTCTATTCTATTCCATTGATCTAAGTCTACTCCTATTCCATTACCACCATGTCTTGACTATTACAGCTATATATTAAAACTCCATTTAAAGTATAGTGGATCCTCACTTTAGACTTCTTTGCCAAAGTTATTTTAACTATTCCAGGGCCTGTGCTTTCCCATATAATCTTTAGAATAAGCTTGTATATAATTACTGAATGTCTAACCAGAAATTTGATAGCAATTGCATTAAACCCACAGTTCAATTTGGGGAGAATTGACATTTTTGCTATGTTGAATCTTCTGATTCATAAGCATGGTATATCTTTCTATTAATTTAGGTCTACTTTGATTAATTTCATCAGAATTTTATAAATTTTAGCATTTAGATGCTTCATATGCTCTGTTAAGTGAATACTAAATATTTCATTTTTTTTGTAGTGATTCTAAGAGTATTTTATTTTAAATTTCAGTTCATGTATGTTCACTGTTAGTATATAGGATTGTGGCTAGTTTTTTTGTATTGTTCTTGTATCCTGAAACCTACTTTTAATTTAGGACATTTTTATTTGTAAATTGTTTGAGATTTTAGATGTAGACAATCATGCTATCTACAAATAGGACAGATTTATTTTATTTATTTCTTCCTGATCTATGTGTCTTTTCTTTTCCTTACTTTTTCAATGTGTATGTGTGCACATGTGCCTTACTGTGGTGGCTACAACTTCCACTACAGCATTACAGTGTAGACATTCTTGCATTGTTTCTGAACTTAGGGGGGAAATATCAGTTTTTTACCATTATGTAAGATGTTAGTTGTAAGTTTCATATAGATGCATTTTTATCAAGTAAAGATAACTGCCTCCTATTCCTAACCTGCTGAGAGTTTTTAAATAGTGACTGGGTGTTGAATTTAGTAAACTGCTTTTTCTGCATCAGCGGATATGATCATAGGATGTTTCTCCTTTAACCTGTTGCTATGGTGGGATACAGTGATCGATTTTTGAATGGTGAAGCAGTCATGCATAACTAGAAGAAATTTCACTATGTCATGGTATATATTTCTTTTTTTAACATGATGGATTTGATTTCCTTTTATTTGAGGACTTTTTTCTCTGTATGAATCAGGGTTATTGTGCTAAAGTTTTCTTTTTTGTATGGTCTTTTGCTGATTTTGTTATCAGAGTAATACTCTTGTGAACTAAGTTGTAAAATGTTACCTCTTCTCCTGCTTTGTGGAAGGGATTGTGTAGAAATGGTGTTAATTTTCTTTAAATTATTCAGTAGAATTCTGCAGTGAAATTATCTGGGTCTAGAGGTTTCATTTTCTGGAGCTTTTAAATTACAAATAAAATTTCTTTAATGATTTTAAGACCCTTCAGATGATCTATTTCATATTGATTGAGTTTAATAGTTTGTGGAAGAGGAACTACCCATTTTGGATTGATAAATTGTCTAATTTATCAACATAAAATTCTTCATCATATTCCCTTATTTTTTTAATGACTAAAGGATTTGTATTTATATTCACTGTCCTATTCCAAATATTACTGGTTGATTTATTTCCTCTTTTTATTTTCATCCGTTGTACTAGATGTTTGCAGTTCTACTGAGTTTTTCAAAGAAGAACCAGTTTTTTTCCCTTTGATTTTCTTATTTTCCATTTCATTGATTTCTACTCTTATCTTTATTATTTCCTTACTTTTGCTTGTTTTGGAATTTTTTGCTCTTCTTTTTTATTTTCTTATAGTAGAAATTTAAATTCTTTATTTCTAATGTAAATGTTTAATTTCCCTCATGTAGGGGGTCAGGAGCAATAAATCAGACCCTAGCAAGGAGAAGGTATCCAGAGTCACAAGATCCAGGGGGAAAGTTCCCAAGAGTTAAGAATTGAACAATAATAATTGTTAAGAAACTAAAAGAATGTGATGTATTGTGCAAGAGCTAACAGCATCTTTCTGCTTCTGTAAATAAGCTTGCTTGCTTACAGTTGCAAACCAAGATGTAGTCCTAAAAAGATCATGCCTCTTTCCTGCTTCTGTGGATAAGCTTGCGGTTTGTGCCTTTATAAGCCCCCCTTGAGAACCTCTCTGGGCTGCTCTCTGAATCTTCCTTCTTGAGGGTTTCTGAGGCAGTTGCTGGCTGGCTAATAAAGACTCCAAATTGGCTTGCAGATGTTTTTGAATTGTGTGGTCTCTCTTTTGGTGTGCCCCACAACACTCAGCACTGTGAAAGTGACATCTCATGTATTTTATATGACAGTTTTAATTTTTTCCCTTTTTTTTTTTAGTTTCCCTTCTGACTTTCTCTTTGACCAATTTGGAAATGTGTATTGTATCGCAATGAGCTTAGAGATTTCCTTGTTTGTTTTTCTGTTATCAATTTCTAGTTTGATTACATTTGCTCAGAGGTCACATTCTGTATTATTTCAGTTCATTTAAGTTTGCTGAGATTATCTTTTATGGACTATAAAAATATGCACATTTTGCTACTGTCCAATTGAATGTCTCATATATAAATCAATATATATATATTTATTTACAAATACGTATTTATTTATAAATATATATATATATATTTCCTTGGAGAAATATCTATCTAATTACTTTGCCCATTTTATAATTGGTTGTTTGTCTCTTTTATTGTTGAGCTGTAGGATTACTTTAAATATTCTAGATATTAAATCCTTACAAGAATTGCAGTTTTCTAATATTTTCTCCTATTGATTAAGTTGTATTTTCACTTTAGTATACTGTCCTTTGATGTAATGTTTAAATTTTTTAATTTTTGATGAGATCCCATTTATCTATTTTTTTTTTCTTTTGTTAATTGTGCTTTGGGCATAAAGTGTAAGAAACCATTGTCTAACACAAGATCCTGAGAATGCTTCCCTACATTTTCTTCTAGGAGTTTTATAGTTCTGGTTTTATATTTAGGCATTGATCAATTTTAAATTTGCATATTGTGTGAGATTGGGATCATCTTTCATTCTTTTGCATATGGAAGCTATTTCTTCCACTGCCACTTGTTGAGGATGCAACTCTTTTCCAATTTTATTGACTTGGCACCCTGTCAAAAATCAACTGGCTATAGATGTGAATGTTCAACTGTCTATATAACTATCCTTGTGTCAGTGCTATGCTGTTTTAGCCACTGTAGCTTTGCAAAACAATTTTGAAGTCAGGAACTGTACTTCATTTCTATTTCAAGATGGTTTCTACTATTAGTGGCCACTTACCCTTCCAAATTAATTTAACAGTTGGCTTTTCCTATTCTGTACAGTAGGCTGTTGGAATTGTAATTGGGATTGCTTTGAATCTGTAGCTCATTTTGGGTAGAATTTACATCTTTACAATATTTAGTCTTCCAATACATGAGCATGAAATGCCCTTTCATTATTTCTTTTAGAAAGTTTTGAAGTTTTCTGTGTATATCCTTACATCCTTCATTAAATTTATTCCCAGATAGTTGATTCTTTTAGTGGCAATCGTAAATGGATTTTTTTTTTTGTTATTTGCCTCCTCAGATTTCTCATTACTAGTGTTAGAATACTATTTATTTTAGTGTGTTGATCTAGTACTCCTCTAGTTTGTTGAATTTGATTTTTAACTCTAGTAACTTTGTTGTAGTTATTTGGGGACTTTTCTTTTCTTGACTTATTGCTCTGTTAAGAAGTTCTAGTCAATATTGAATAGCAGTGGTGACAGCAGACATCCCTGTCTTATTCCTGATTTTAAAGGGAAAGCTTCAAATCTTTCACAATTGAGTATGAGGTTAGCTATAGATTTTTAAAAAACATTTTTATTGACATATCTTCACACACAAACATTCCATACATGTTGTACAATCAATGGCTCAGTAATATCATCACATAGTCATATACTCATCACCAAGATCATTTTTAGAATATTTGCATCACTCCAGAAAAAGAAATAAAATGAAAAAGAAAAATAAAAGTCATACATCCCATACTCCTTTCCCCTCCCTTTCATTGATCACTAGTATTTCAATCTATTAAATTAATTTTACCCTTCATCTTCCTTATTATTTATTTATTTTTATCCACATTTTTTTACTCATCTGTTCATACCCTGAATAAAAGGAGCATTAGAAGGTTTTCACAATCACTCTGTCACATTGTAAAAGCTACATTGTTATACAGTCATCTTCAAGAATCAAGGCTGCTGCAACACAGCCCAGCAGTTTCAGGTACTTCCCTCCAGCCACTCCAATACACTATAAACCAAAAAGGGTTATATATACATAATGCATAAAACTACTTCCAGAATAACCTCTCAACTTTTTTTGGAGTCTCTCAACCACGGAAACTATATGTTGTTATATGTTGTCTCATTTCTCTTTTCCCCTTTTTGGTCAAGTAGGTTTTCTCAATTCCATGATACTTGGTTCCAGGTCATCCTGGGAGTCCTGTCCCACATTGCCAGGGAGATTTTACATTCTTGGGCATCATATCCAATGTAGAGGGAAGCCAGTGAGTTCACCTGCTGAGTTAGTTTAGAGAGAGAGGTCACATCTCAACAAAAGAAATTTTCCTGGGGGTGACTCTCAGGTATAATCATAAGTAAGCTTATCCTATCCTTTTCAGAAATAAGTTTCATAGGGGCGAACCCTAAGATTGAGAGCTCAGGAATTCTCCAAATGGGGAAGTAGAATATTTCCTCCTTTCTCCCCAGTCCCCCTAGGGGACTTGACAAATACTTCTTTTTTCTCTGCCCAAATTACTCTGGAATATAGCAGGTACCACACTAACCTGGACAAACCAACAAGATCTCACAACTTATTCAAGATTCTGTGTACTTACGGTGTTCAACTAAGCTGATCATCCAAGTTAAATTGGGTAATGTGCTCCCCAAAATATAAATTTTGCACCAAATAAACATCTCTCCCTTTGTTCTCACACAGAAGTTGAAGTTTTAAAATAAGGATAATATCATCCTTTACCATCTATTTGATCTACCTTAGTTCTATCCAGATCAACTTCATTCATATCTCTAGTTGAAGTCCGATCCCTTTTTTAACTTTTTAAACAGTTCCTGTATAGAGTACTACTGACTTCCATAGCTTCAGAGCTCTAACCCTGAGTCTCAGGTGTCACAGAATTACCCAAAGCTTCTGGGAATGACCAGGTTATGTACACACAGCTTAGTATCTCAGAATTTAGAAATAACATTTATAACTCCTGAATATATATGACTGCTGTAAGAGCTTACAGTCTAGGACCTTTTACAATAGCCCCAACCTCATAACCTAACTATGGATTTTTCATAAATGTTCTTTACCATGTTGAGAAAGACCCCTTATATTTTCATTGTTCTACACATTTTTACCAAGAGAGAGTGATGAATTTTGTCAAATCTCTTTTCTGTATCTATTCATATAATCTATTATTTGTTGTTATTCATTTATTCTATATAGGTAGTTTATTACCTTGTCAATAATTCACTTTTGATTGGAATATTTAGACTATTTACATTTGTGTTCATTATTGATATGTTATAGCTATAGTCAGTCATGTTTTTATTGAATTTATGCTTGTTTCCTCTGGTCATCATCCCTCTGTTTCTCTTTTATTTCCTTCCTGTGAACTAATTGAACATTTTAAAAAGGATTCTACCTTCATTCACTTATAGTGTCTATGATTTATTTCTTTGTATACTTTGTGTAGTACTTGTTCTGATTATTTCCATATATACATGTGGCTTATGACAGTCTACTAGAATCAATATCTACTACTTTTGGTGAAGTTTAGAAATCTTATTTGCATTTAGGTTCTTGTTTCTTCTCTTATTCAATTTTGTTTCAGCATCAGATGATGTAATAGTTTTTGTCTCAGTAATTGGATATTTATAAAGCTCAGGAGGATAAGTATAGTCTATTGTATGTAGAAATGTATCTGTTCTTTCCTTTCTTTCTTCCCTCCTGATGCTCCAAGATTCTTCTTTGATCATTTCCTTTATGCTCGAAGAACTTCCTTAAGGCAATTTTTAATGGTATCTCTGCTTGCAGTGCAAATTAAAAGACTTTTCCTCTGTCACAAAGAGTTTTCATTTCTATTCATTACTGAAGGATAATTTCAATGGATGGAATTTGTAGTTGACAGTTCTTTTGCTTTCAGCATTTGAAAAATGTTATGTCATTTCCTCTGGCCTCCCTGGTTTCAAATGAGGAATCTGCTGCTCTTTAATTGGTGTTCCCTATAGGGAAGATTTCTGATATCATTTATTCTAAAACTCTTTCCATTACACTCTTTCTCTTTCTTCTTGATACTACTACAATGTGAAAGTTGCATCTTTTTTGATATTGTCCCATAGGTTCCTGGCACTCTGTTTATATTTTTCTCTTTTTCATGCTTTTTATCTCTTTTGTTTAGATTGGATTAATTTCATGTTCATTCCTTAAATTCACTGATGTTATCCTCTGTCTTCTCCATTCTATTACTGAGCTCATCCAGCAAGTTTTTTATTCCTGTTATTGCGACCTTCAGATCTATACATTTCATCAGGTTCTTCTTTATATATTTTTTATAACTCCCACTTCTTCAATAAGATTTATTTTTTCATTTGTTTCAATGGAATTTGTAATTGCCTATTGAAGCATTTTTGTGATACTCACTTTAAACCTTTGTCAGATAATTCTATCATATGATTCATATCAATATTGGTATTAATCAAAGAGTCTTTTCTCATTCAAGTTAAGACGTTCCTGGTTCTTGTTATGCCAGGCAACTTTTTATTGTATCTTGGACATTTTTGTCTATTGTGTTAGGAGTTTCTAAGTCCAGTTTAAATTTTTAATTTAGTAGACAATCACCTTGTTTATATCCAGCATGCAATTTTGGCCTGTATTTAGGGACTGTGGTTAGAAATACAGTTCATTTTCTTAGCATTTCTAGTGTTATTCCAGTGTTATTTTGGTCTGCTTGATTTATCTGGTCTTTCTGGGGCCCCAATTACTTCCTGCTTTTGCTGCTTTAGGAAGCAGAAGAGTTTTTTATTCTTTTAACTATCTGATCCATTTGGTGTGTATCTATAAGTATGGGAAGGAAATATTTAGACAGTGGGAATAAAGAAGTCTCTCTAGCAAGGAACTTGTGGTGGGAAGGATCCTTCTTACTGGGGCAGAGGTTTGCTGTGGCAGAGTCCCTCCTTTCAGCATCCCCCAGATACACAAATGTCCCTGGCTGGGGGAGGGGATCCTTAGGCCCACAGGGACAGACTCTTCCAGGGAAAGGCCTCTTACTTTTGAGGGATGCCTCTGGCAAGACCCTAGTACTCTGATATGTTCCAGCGGAGGGGTAGCTATAAGCCTTAGCCACTCATTTTCATGGGGTTTACTGATGACCCCTTTCCAGTGCTGCTGAGCTCTTGTGGTGCTGTCAGAGGGACTCTTGTTCCATCTTATTCCAAGGTAGAAGAGAATAGAGCCTACCTTGTTTTTCTTCTATGGTTAAATTTGGAGTTTGGCCAATTGGGACTTGGATTACCTTCTTTTGTTGCACAAGAGATACAAAACAACCTGCTGCTCTTCTGTTCCTCCAGAGCTGGCTCTTAGACCAGTCCACCTTCGTCTTATTACCTATCAGAGCTCTTCTTTGGTTGCTTTTTGTGTTATCTCTAGTGTTTTGAGTTGTAGTTTGTAGAGAGAAAAAGGAAGAAATAAGACTACACCATCCTGTCCTGTTCCCATACAATTCAATGGCAACCATCTGCACTTGACCAGAATTCAATACACGTTAGATGACATAAATTTATAGGATTTTATACCAGCAATATAGTCTTAAAAATATAACCTGTATATTTAAACATAGAAAGAGAAATATCAACTTTAGAATTTTGTTATTTTAAAACCACTGTCATTAGCATTATTAATGAGATCATAATATAGATGGATAAATGGTCTCTTCTGTGGGTGCTAAATGACATAGAGGTCTGAAATTTAGGAAATCAGAAAGAAGCAGAACAGTACATGAAGGTCATTTCTGAACAGAGAGCTATAAGAAAAAGAAGTGTAATTATGAAGACCTAGATGAAATTAGTAATGTGCAATAAGCAGTAAAATGACCGTTTTTAAGTTTAAAATTAGCTCTATAAAAGTATATTAGTTTGACTAAATTATTTTGCATTTTGTGGTGGACAAAAGCAACTGTGTGCCCATCATGTGAGAACAGCAAGTCCTCCAAGAGAAAAATGAAGCTGTGTTCAGAATTTGAAGATATGTTCTTCTTGGTAGAAGGAAATCTAATTGTGGGAAGTATTGTTCAAAAAGTTTATATCTATCTGCAGAGAGATGCAACTTTTGAGATTTGAAATCATCCATGCAATTTACTGTCAGTCTATGTTGTCATGACTTCACTTTTAAACTGTTATTTTTTTTGTAATCAACAATTAACTTTACTATTATCCTCAGGAAGATAAGATTTGTGAATTCCATTGTTCATTCCAGAAACTTCCTAAAACACCCATCTACTCTTCATTGGAAAGAATAGAATGACAATGTATACATCAGAATTCTCACTTTACCATGTCCATGAATACTTACATTATTTATTTTACTATGATTTTTGTCCAATTCTAAACAAGCTCCTTGACTGAATGGCCTGCTTTGAAGTATACTTAAAAATCTTCAGAAATATCCTATCTTTGTCTTTCTCTGAAATGCTGCAAAGGATCTATCACAGCATGCTCTCCTTTGCCACAGTAAGCAATTAGTTCAGCTTGGTCTTTTCAACAGGCTGTTTTGGTGATATTTGGGAGAACTAGCATTTGACATTTCATATTTAAGTATGGTTATAAACTGCTATTCAAATAATCACCTATGCCTCTTAAAAGTGTTTGTCAATCATGCTAGAACCTGCATTGAGTAGTAGAAGAGGTAGAGTTTTCTCACTGCTGATTGACATTCTGTTCAATTCTTATTTTTAATATATTATACTAATCCCAGCTCTTCTATTCCAAATTATTTCAATGGTTCACATGTATTAAGACAGACATATTCTTTTCGATAAGGGTTATAAAATTCTAAATGTTTTATAGGTGTTACCTCAATAATTCAGTGAGATAGGTGTTATTATTAAAATTGTTCCACTTTCCAAATGTGCAAACTGATGCACAGAAAAGTTTAACAGTTATGTGATTTTTTTTTTTGTAAGGGCCAGAGGCAGGATTTCATCTGGAGGTTGTCAGGTTCCACAGTTTGTGTTTCCAACTTCATTGCTATATACTCCTCTGTATCATATGTTATGCTTTTGAATGCTTCATTTCCTTAAGTCCTCACCACAGTTTTGCAGAGACAGTTGATTAACATCCAAGACACTTAAGCTATACACCCAAGATACAGTTTGAAAAAGACTAGAGTTTAAAGAGCAGAAAAATTAAATAACTTTCCCATGGTTAACTAAATGACTTTTTTCAGGGTCACAATTTGAATTTAGGATTTTGAATTCTTAAATCAGTAAGCTTTCCACTAACCACTGCCAAATGAATTTGATTCATGAAACTTTGGTACATTTTACAAGACTGTTGAACTGACAAGTTTCTGCTCCAGGACCTCATGGTCAAGTCAATGATTTTCTATTTGAAGATGTAAAGCTGGTGTTCTGCATATGCAGCTATTCTTAAACTGTTGTCAGAAAAACTTTTTGGTCTTCCTAATTATTTCTTCTCTTGTTTTAGCCTTATGTTCACAAATACTTGTCAAATGCTGCTTTGCCTTTTTCAGATTTCTTAAATTTCAGAATAGAACATTAAATGCCACAAAAGCAATGCTCCATTCATCAAGCTATTAGGAACAGTTAGTAATGCTAAAGAGGGTGTTGATGAAATAACAAAAGCTTAAAGCTGGTATTTATCTCTCTATGCATAAAGAGAGAATTTAACGATTACCATGCACACCTCATTAAGCAGACTGGCCAAAAGACAGGAAGAGGTTTATTCAAGAGATTTTCACATGGTGAAGTCGGGGGAGCCTACACTAGGGAAATTCTCTTCAAATCTAGTATTTTACGTGCTATTCTGGTTCCATATTTCTTCTCTCAAATGTTTCAAAAGTTCACATACATTAAAACAGACAAGTTTTTTTCTAGATTTTTTTAATGCACTCATCCCATGTTATCAAATTCCCCTAAGTTCTTTACTTTGAACTTCTCATTCATCTTCACATCTTTTCCTTCAATTTGCTGCACTTAGCAAATGGTGATTGTACTAATTGTAAGGATCTACTGAATTTAGACATACTCTAAGGTGTCCCAGATGGATCACTTGTCTACACTCAGACTTAAATTACAAAGGCTTTGATCCAACCTTTGGAACCCTGATCAGGGATGTTTATAAACATTAGATATTGGACTTTCATAATAAGTATGACAATGAAAAATCACTTTGATCCTTAAATTTTTACTTTTCCGCATTGATTTTATTTATGAGTAAGGATTATTTCATTTTGAAAGATATTTTTCATTCTGGCAACAACAAAAACAAATCTGCAGAAAAGATATAATTTTTTTTTTACTTAGTAAAGTAAACTTAGTTTCTACTTTAAAAATGAAGTCATAGACTCTGCAGGCAATCTGAAAAATATGACTCTGTTTTGTACTTTTTCAAATAGCATAAATTATACTAAAGTAGGTACACAAAAAGTAACCTAGAGTAAAGTGAAAAAGTGTGACTCTTAGGAACCATGTGGCAAGTCTTCCAAGGAATAGTCAACAACTACTTTTAACTCAGTAGAAGTCCGTGTGATGTTGTTTTTCTTCTTTGGCATAAAACCATAAGTCTCCAGGGTTGATATATACAACCAGCCGTATCTCCATCTGTAATCAAAGGAGAGCCAAAATATTGTGCCTGTTAAATAAAGCATATGCTGATGGACTTGGTTTTCCTCTTGTAGTAGCTGGAGATAAATAGAATTGCATGGGTGATGTTATGTCAAAAGAAAGAATTGTGTTAAAAAGGCAAGGAGTAGAGAAAACTGGAAACAGTTTAAGATTTGGAAACAAAAACATGTGAGCTCAAGTGTCCATGACCTTGCATTAAAAAAGCAGCAACAACAACAACAGCAACAAAATTCTGCCTAGTTCATTTACAGTGCTTAAGGTGAAAAAGGGTTTAATGAAGTAATAATAATATTTATGTCATGACAGTCTTACAATGGTGGAATTAGATAATACATGTTATATCATGCAGATCATTTGGCCATTCAATAAGCTTCCTTTTTAGAAATACAATTACTTTGTCATTATTAATCACTTAATTATCATGAACTTATTAAAAGTGTCTTGAAGATGAAATTATTGAGGAATTAAGGGAGCAAGCTTTTCTCCGCAACTGGCTTCATTAATGAAAATAAATTTAGAAGATTTTGGATGCAAGGGTGGTTCAGTGGTAGAATGTTCACCTTCCATGTGGGAGACCTGGATTTGATTCCTGGACCATGCACCAAAAAAAAAAAAAAAATTCTGTTCTTCTAACCCTCTCAAATAGCACTCGAAATTTCTATTTCTTACAGTTGATTTAACAATATTTTTAAACATCCTTTCATTTAGTCAATGAATATTTTTCAGTTTGAAAGATGAGTTTTTTCTTTGCCTTTGAGGATATATATATATTTTTAAGTATAATGGATTCCTGTCTTCAGGGATCTTACATGACAGTGGAGGTGATAAACACTCAAAAAATATATGTTTGTGCACGTAGTAATATTCAAAACAAGTGATACTTTAATAGGCCAACCATGGAAGAAGGTGCAACAAATAGCAGGAATGGATAAGTCATAGGCTCATAATATGGAGACTCATAGTGAGTGACTGATAGGATGGTGCGATTCATTCAAATAGGCTAACACAAGAGGACTGAATTGTAGGGAACACAATATATATTTTCTTTATAGAGTACATTTTAAATTTCTAGCTCATTCTTGTGGAAAATCCTCCAGTCAGTAGGCATTTGGCTATTCTTCACAGAAGAGAAATGAGAATTAGATACAATGGTCTGATCCTTTAACATCCACCCTAGGTGATAGGTGAATCATAGAAATGGAATAAAGTATAGAAAAAGGGAAAGACCAATGAGAGAATATTCTGTTCTTAGCCTGGAGCTGCAGGATATTCTACAAGTGCCACGCATATAACAAATGAACAATAAATGTTTGCTGACGGCTTAAGTGAATGAATAACTTAATGTTACTGCTACTACTACTATTATTACTACTAGTATATTCAGATCAAATTTTCAAGTATTCATTTGTTTTTCTATGTGTATTTTTTTTTCTTCTTTTTCACTTGTAATTGGAGGGCCTTTTTTTTTTTTTCTGCATTTACCTCTTGGTGGAAGCAAAGAACCAAGTTCAGGGCAGACCTATGCCACTTAAGATAATTCTTTAGGCATGCTTGCTAAGCTACTTTTCACTTCCCAGACATGAGATAAATCTTGGACTTCATAATCCACCCAATCTCTGGACACAAGAGGCCAAAATTGTCCACAGAAAGAATTTTACTTTTGCCATACAACAAAATTGAATCATGGCAATATCTAGGATAAATTGAATTGGGATAGATGCACTTAGAGGAAACCTCAACCCATGATTAAAGTGGAATTGATCCAAACCAATAAGGAAAAGGAATGTGACATAGTACTTCAAGCAATTTATTAGGGGTGGAATGCATGGGTGTGAATGCTGGTGTTGCCACTACTAGCTAAGAACTCAAGCAAGTTATTTGAACTCCTTATGCCTGAATTTCTTCATCTACAAAATGTAGACATTGACTCATGTAGTTGCTATGCAAATTAAACATTAATACACTTGGTAATGTGTTAGGGGATGTTCTTTATACATTACCTCCTTTTACACTCAAAAGAATATCAAGATATTACCCTTTTTCTCAACAAGACATTATTTAGAGATGTGATATAACCTGTTCAAGTTCATTCAGTTAATAAGAAATGGGCAAGGCAAGCATATTTAAAGCTAGAGGCATATTTAAAGAATAAATAAAAGAAAAGAATACAAAGTGATATTGACTGTCAACCTCCCAAAAGATGACCAAAAAACTAGGCTAGTCAAGTGAAACTAATTTTGCTAAATTTGTGCAGTAATGTAGAACCCAATATCAACAGTTTCAGTACAGGCATACTTTGCTTTTTTTGTACTTTACCTTATTTTGCTTTGCAGATATTGTGCTTTTTACAAATTGCAAGTTTGTGGCAACCCTGCTTTGAGCAAGTCTATCAGTACTATTCTGTTAAGTATGTGCTCATTTCATATCTCTGTGCCATGTTTTAGTAATTTTTGTAATATTTCAAACTTTTTCATTATTATTATATCTGTTATGGTTATCTTGATTAATGAACTTTGATGTCACTATTGCAATACTTTTGGGGTGCCACAAACTATACCCATATAAGATGGCAGACTTAATCATTAAATTTTGTCTATGTTCTAATTGCTCCACCAATCAGCCATTCCCCTATTTTCCTCTCTCTTTCTGGCCTCCCCATTCCCTGAAACACAACAATATGAAATAAGCCAGTTAATAACCATACAATGACTTCCAGGTCTTCAAGTGAAAGGAAAAGTAGCAGAGCACTAATTTCAAGTAAAAAGTTAGAAATCATTATGCTTAGTGAGGAAGGCATGTCAAAAGCCTAGATAAGCCAAATCTAGGCCTCTCACACCAAACAGTTAGCCAAGTTGTTATTACAAAGGAAATGGAAATGTTCTTAAAGGAGATTAAAAGTGCTATTCCAGTGAAAACACAAATAAAAGTGTGATACAACCTTAATATTGATATGGAGAAAGTTTTAGTCATCTGGAAAGACCAAGTCAGATCCAGAATCCCAGTCTTTGGGAATAAAGCATTTTTTTTGATGACACATTGATTTGTTTTTGCCCAGCTTCAAACTATGAACAAATACATTTCCATTGTTTAACATGACCCAATTCACAGTATTTGCTTTGAGCAGCCCAGGAAACAAACACAAAGTGTTCAAAATTTCAGTGGAAGAACTAAATACATATATAGTGGAAATAGCATCTAGAATTAAATGATAACTAGAATTAGAAGTGGAGCCTGAAGATCAGGCTGAATTGCTGCAGTTTCAAGATAAAACTTGAACATGTGAGAGGTTGTTTCTTATGAACGAGCTAAGAAAGTGGTTTCTTGAAATGAATCTACTTGTGGTACAGATGTTGTGAACACTGTTGAAATTGCAACAAAGGATTTAGAATATGACACCAACTTAGTTGATAAAGCAGTGCAGGATTTGAGGAGATTGACTCTAATTTTGAAAGAAGTTCTAATGAGAGTAAGATGTTATCAAGTAGCATTACATGCTACAGAGAAATCTTTCATGAAAGGAGTACATTTTAGTTTGCTAAACTGCTCAAAGCAAATATCATGAAATGCATTGGCTTTAACTATGGTAAGAAAATGTCCAAATTTAGGAATCATCAAAGCGATGCTTTCTTCCTGAAGATTACCTGCTTGCGATTCTGGACACCTCTATTACACAACAAGTAAGGAGCATGATGTGTCTGTTGTTCTCTCCTTTGTCTTCTGGGTTTCAGTGTTTTTAGCCTCTTGCTTCCTTGGCTGTCTCCCTCTCTTTCTCTGTATTCATTCCATTTATAAAGGACTACAGAGAGAGGACTAAGACCCACTGAGCCATGCCTTAACTGAAGTAACCTAATCAAAAGGTACTATTTATAACAAGTTAACACCCACAAGAATAAATTAATTTTAATAATCTGATTTTCTGGAGTACATACAGTTTCAAACCTCCAGACTCCACCATCTGTATCTCCAAAATACATGTCCTTTCTATATGCAAATCCATTCATTCCCTCTTAACATCTGAAAAATGTTAAATCACTTCAGTAACAGCACTATGTACAAAGTCTCATCAATTGGTTGTATGGTGTGGTCTGCCCTGAGGCACAATTCTTCTCTTGCTGTGGACCTATGAAATCTAGAGAACAGTTTATCTGCTTCCAATATACAATGGAGGGGGCAATCATAGGATAAATATCCCTATTCCCATCAGGGGAAACTGGAAGGAAACGTGTCACTGTCTCAAACAATTTCAAAATCTGCAGGGCATATTCCATCAGATTTCAATGGTTTGTCCTCCAAGCCTGATGGCAGGGAAGTATCACCTTTTCCAAGAGCTTGCACAGGAGCCATTCCCTCCTAGAACATTGAGGTGAAGGTTCCAGCATCTTCAATGTTTAAGATAGAGACCATTCTCTCCGTATTACCCCGGGCATCTAAGCAGTAACACTCTTCCTGAAAAACAGGGCAAAATGCCTGTCCTCTCCAAGTGCTGGAGCTTACTCACTCTTTCCACTCACATGGGTGGGCTCACTCTCTTGGCCCAAGAAGATGTCTTTGGTCCAGACCTCAGTTCCCATGGTTCTGTCCCTGAAGTGACTTTTCTTTCAATCTGCCCTTTTTAGTCTAGGTTAACAGTGGTTCCACTCATACAGGTCTTGCCAAAAATGGTCAGTTTTGTTTGCATTACACATGGGCCAAACCATTAGACAATAGAATTGTCCACACATCCTCTCAGGATTAGAAAAATAGAAACTAATCCTGACTTGCACTTCCATCTTCAGTTAAACTCTCACATGGAACACTATTCTGTGGGGACTCACTTCCTGGAGGCTCATAATTTTACAAGCCATCAATTTCTGGTTTCTTTCTGCCCAAGATTTCAGCTCTCAGCTGTATTAGTTTGCTAAAGTTGCCAGAATGCAATATAACAGAAATTGGATGGTTTTTATAAAGAAAAATTACTACATTACAAGTTGACAGCTCTAAGGACATAACAATGACCAAACTAAGGCATCCAGGGAAAGATACTTTGACTCTAAAGAAAGGCCAATGGGACCATAACACCTCTGTCAACTGGGAAGGTGTGTGGCTAGCATCTGCTGGTCCTTTGACTTCTGGTTTCAAATAACTTCCACGGGGGTGTTTTTTTTCAGTATCTTCAAACATCTGGGTCTTGTGTTGGTGCTGTCACTTCTGTTCTCCAAGCATCTAAGCTTCTTCCAAAATGTTCCCTTTTAAAGGACTCCAGTAAATCAAGATTCACCTTGAATGCATGGAATCACACCTGCATCTAATCAAAA
Organism: Tamandua tetradactyla; assembly: GCF_023851605.1. Taxonomy (NCBI): domain Eukaryota; kingdom Metazoa; phylum Chordata; class Mammalia; order Pilosa; family Myrmecophagidae; genus Tamandua; species Tamandua tetradactyla. The sequence continues at coordinate 29,649,118 of NC_135350.1, forward strand.
GGTCACACACTCAATTGGTTGTGTCACATCTCCGTGGGAATAATCCCAAGTATCCACTCCACAATACTGAATCAGGATTAAAAGAAACATGACTTCCCCTACAAGATTGGTCAAGAAAAAATGATATAGCTTTTCTGAGGTACAGCCTCAAACCAGCATATTCTACACTTTGAACCCCTAAAAGACATGTTCTTTCCATATACAAAAAAAAACATTAATTCCATCACAATATCACAAAAGCCTTAAACCCTTTCAGTAACAATATAAATACAATAAAAAAATCAGAAACTATATAAAATCTCATCAAAGACAGTTACAGGTATGGTCTGTTCTAAGGAAAAAAAATCTCTTCTGGCTCTGGACCTGTGAAACTTAGAACAAGTTATCTGCTTCCAATATACAAAGAAGGGAGTTATAGGGTGCATACTCCCATTGCCATAGGGAGAAATTGAAAGGTAAACAGGGGTCACTGGACCAAAACAGTTCCAAAAAACCTGCAGGCAAACTCCATTAGATTTCAAAGTCTGAGAGTCATTTATCATCCTTGGGTCTTTGGAAAGTGACAGTCCCACTATTTCCAAGGGCTTATGCAGCAGTCTGCTCTCTGCAAATGCTCGGATGAGGGTTACAACACTGGGGATCATTTGGGGAATTTTTTTAACTCAATTGTCTCCAAGCACTGGGGCCACATCTTATCTCTCTGCCATCTCTGGGGCACATGCTCAAACCCCTAAGAACAATCGGGGGCTCATTAGGATCCTTCCAATCCCTGGTTTATGAACTCTATCCTCTTTGTCACCTGGGACACCAAAATTCTTCATGAACAATGAAGTGGAAGGTCTGTCTTCTGCTTCCTGGTCAAGTTACCCTCTCCACATGCATAGATGTGTCCACTCTCTTCACCCAAGATTTCTTAGCTCTGGACTTTAGGTTCCATACTCTGCCTCTGAAGTTATTTTTCCTTCAATTTATCCCTGTTAGTCCAGACATACACTGGTTCCGTTCATACAGAGCTCACAAAAAATCTGCTGATTTTCCATGTAGCAAAGAGGGATCAAACCCCTCAGACAATAGGACTTTCTGTAATCATTTTTAGATAACTCCATCTGCAATCCTGGCTTTTTCTGAAATGGCTGACTGGCTCTATGATTGATTAAATCCTCACATGAGGCACTAAACTCTGGTTATAGTTCCTGAAAGCTCAGAATTTTCCAGATCTTCAATTCCTGTTTCCTTTGTATCCAAGAGTTCTGTCCTCAACTTGTCTCTTTCCTGCCCATTTTACTATAAGCTGCAGGGAGCAGCCAGGTTGCATTTTCCACATTTAGTTTGTCAATTTCTTTTGCTAAATATCCAAGTATATCACTCCCAAATTATGCCTTCCAACCAATACCAGCATGCAATTTTGCCAAATTCTCTGCCACTTAAAAACAAGGGTTGCCTTCCAGTTTGCAATAGCACATGCATCATTTCTATCTAGGTCCTTCTTAGAAGTATCTTTAGGGTCCACATTTCTATCAACAGTCTCTTCAAAGCAATTCAGGCCTTTTCTACAAAGTACATCACAATTCTTCCAGAATCTTCCCCTTATCCATATGAAAAGTTTTTCCAACATGTTTGGTTCTTTCAAACTACAACACCTCACTCTCAGTACCAAAATCTGTTTTGCTTTGCTAAAGCTGTTGGAATACAATGCACCAGAAATGGAATGGCTTTTAAAAAGGGAATTCATTATGTTAAAAGTTTACACTTCTAAAACCATAGCAATGTCCCAACTAAAGCATCCAGGGAAATATTCCTTGACTCAAGAAAAGCCAGTGGGTCCAGGACACCTCTATCAGCTGGGAAGACATCTTCTGGACCTTTCTTTGCTTTCTGGTTTCAGACAGCTTCCCCAGGGGTGTCTTTTTCTGCATCTCCAAATGTCTGGGTCTCATGTTGGCCCTGTTGCTTCTGTTCTCCAAGCATCTAAGCTTCCTCCAAAATGTTCCCTGTTTTAGAGACTCCAATAAACTAATTAAGACCCACCTTGAATGGATGGAGTAACAGCCCTGCCCAATCAAAAGTTCACCCCCTCAGTTGGGTGTGTCGTATTTGCATGGGAGCAATCCAATCAAAACATCACAACCAATATTGGGCATCTCACATTTCTATGGAAACAATCCAATCAAAGCTTCCACCCCACAATATTGAATCAGGATTAAAAGAAACTTGGATGCTGCCACAAGATTGAATCAAAGAAAAGGCCATGACTTTTCTGGGGTGCATAACAGCTTCAAACCAGCTTATCAGCTTATCCCAATCCTTTTACATTTTACTATAATTTGCTGGAAGAAACCAGTCAACACTTTCCACATTTAATTAGAAAGTTACTCAGGTAAATAGACAAGCTTGTCACACTCAAATTCTGCCTTCTATTTGCCATCAGAACTCAATTTTGCCAAATTCTTTGCAACTTTAAAGCAAGGATTACTTTTTTTCCAATTTATAATGACACATTCCTCATTTCTTTTTGAGGCCTCATCAGAAATACTTTTACATCTGTATTTCAACCAACAGTCTCTTTAAAGAAATCCAAGCCTTTTCTACCAAGGACTTCACAATTCTTCCCACCTCTACGCATTACAAAATTATAAAGCTGTTTCCACATTTTTGTACTTGTGATAGCCGTACCCCACTTTTCTGGTGCCAAAATCTATTTTAATTTGCTAAACTGCTGAAATTAAAACCTTGAAATACAGGGTCCTTAACTATGGGAATTTTTAACTTACAAATTTTTAAGTCATGAAATTGTCCAAATCCAGGCATCATCAAGATGAAGCTTTCTTCCTGAGAAACAGCTGCTGGGGATTCTGGACACCTTTGTTACGTGGCAAGCAAGGCACATGACAGTGTCTGCCACTCTCTCCTTTCTCTTCCAGGTTTCATTGCACTAAGCCTCTTGATTCCTTGGCTTTCTTTCTGTCTCTGGATTAATTTCATTTATAGAAGACTCCAATAAGAGAATTAAAACCCACCCTGTGCTATGCCTTAGCTGAAGTAACCTAATCAAAAGTACTATTTATAGTAGTTTAACACCTACAGATAGATTAGCTCTAAGAAACTGATTTTCACGTGTACATCCCCTTCAAACCACCACAAAATGGCCAATGTTTCCTCGCTTATTTTAAGAAATTGTCACAGCCACTCCAATCTTCAGCAACCACTACCATGATCAGTCAGCAGCCATTAACAGCAAGACAAGTACCTCTACCAGCAAAAAGATTACCACTTACTAAAAGCTCAGATGACGGTTAGCACTTTTTAGCAATGAAGCATTTTTAATTAAGGTTTGTATATTGTTTTGTAAAACCTTTTTATTGTGATATGACATATAGAAAAAAGTAATACATTTCAAAATATATTGTAACTGATATAGAACTTATTTCAGAGTTTGGTGTGAATTACAATTCCACAATTTGAGGTTTTTCCTTCTAGCTGCTCCAAGATACTGAAGACTGAAAAAAATACCAATAATTCAGCAGTCATACTCATTTGTTAAATCCTATCTTCTCTGTTATAATTTTTTCTTCTCCTTTGATCCTTCTCCCAAGTTTTAGGGGTATTTGAGCTATGTCAATTCCAATTTTATCATGCTGGAAAGGGGAGTCAATATATGGGATATAGGGATAGATCTGGTTGATTTTTGGAGAGGCTGGCCCCTCTGGATTTCAGGACTTATCTGACCTAGGAACCCATCTGGAGGTTGTAGATTTCTGGAGAGTTGTCTTAGCATGTGAAACTTCTGTAAAATTTCAAATAGAGCCATAGGTGTTCTTTAGGGTTGACAGGAATTTTGGGGTTTGGGTTTGGTAAATCCTGGTAATTAGCAATACCTAGCTGAAGTTAGCATACTATTAAACTCCAGAATAGCCTCTTGACACTATTTGAACTCTCTTCATCATTGATACCTTATTTTGTTACATTTCTTTCCACCCTCTTGCTAGGAAGGCATTGCCAATCCCACAGTGCAAGGACCAGGCTCATCCTTCGGAGTCATGTCACACATTGCCAAGGAGGCTTTCACCTCTGAATGTCATGTCCCATGAATTGGGTAGGGTGATAATTTTACTTTCAGAAATGGGCTTAGAGAGAGAGGTTACATAGGAGCAAAAAAAGAGGTTTGTGGGAAGTAACCTTGGGTTCAACTGTGGGTGGTATTGGCTCTTATATTTAGGTTTTTGATCCACTTTTAGTTAATTTTGTACGGGGTGTAAGATAAAGTTCCTCTTTCATTCTTTTGGATATTGATTCCAGTTCTCCCATGCCCATTTATTGAAAACACTATTCTGTTCTAATTCAGTGGGTTTGGGGACTTTGTCAAAGATCAATTGACCATAAAAGTGGTGGTCTATCTCCGCACTCTTGTTTCTATTCCATTGGTCAAAACTTCAAAACTGCAGCTTTGTAATGAGCATTAAATTCAGGAAGTGTTAATCCTCCCACTTTATTCTTTTTTATTAGGAACTTTTAGCTATTTGAGATCTCTTTCCCTTCCAAATGCACTTGATAACTAATTTTTCCAAGTTTTCAAAGTAGATTGCAGGGATTTTTATTGATAATGTGTTGAATCTGTAGATCAATTTGGGTAGAATTGACATCTTAACTACATTTCACCATGAGGAAATACCTTTTCACTTATTTAAATCTTCTTTGATTATTTTAGCAATATTATGTGGTTTTCTCTATACAGGTCCTTTATATCCCTCATAAAGTTTATTCCTATATACTTGATTCTTTTGTTACTTTGAATGGATTTTTTTTCCTTAATTGTCTCCTCAGGCCATTGCCTGTGTATAGAAACATGATCTTGCATCCTGCCACTCTGCTGAATTTGTTTATTATCTCAAGAAATTTTCATAGATTTCTCAGGATTTTCTATGTATAGTATCATGCCATCTGAAAATAATGAATGTTTTACTCCTTCCTTTCCAATTTGAGTGTTTCTTATTTCTTTTGTTCTGCTTGATTGCTCTAGATAGAACTTCTAGTACAATGTAGAATAATAGTGGTGACAGAGGTCATTCCTGCTTCATTCCTGATCTTAGGGAGAAGGTTTTCAGTTTCTTTCTATTAAATACAATGCTGGCTAAGGGAGTTTTCATGTAGGTCTTTTCTAACATTGAAGAAGTTTCCTTTGATTCCTACTGTGCTGGTTTGAATCTATGGTGAAACCCAGAAAAGCCATATCCTTTAATCCTCATTCAATATTTCTGGGTGGGAGCATTTTGACTGTTCCCATAGAGATGTAACCCACCCAATTGTGGGCGGTAACTTTTGATTAGATGATTTCCATGGGGATGTGTCTCCACCCACTGAAGGTAGAGTTGCTTCCTGGAATCCTTTAAAAGATGAAACATTTTGAAGAGATTCTGAGAGAGCAGAATGACATAGCCACAAGAAGCAGAGAGCCCACCAGCCATTGACCTTTGAAATGAAGAAGTAAAATGCCTTCCGAGTAGCTTCATGAAAGGAAGCCAGAAGAGAAAGCTAGCAAATGATGCCATGTTTGCTATATGCCTTTCCAAATGAGAGAGAAACCCTGACCCTTCTCACTTGAGAGAGAGACCCTGAACTTCATCAACCTTCTTGAACCAAGGTATCTTTCCTTAGATGCCTTTGATTGAACATTTCTAGGGACTTGTTTTAATTGGGACATTTTCTCAGCCTTAGAACCATAAACTAGCAACTTATTAAATCCCCCTTTTAAAAAGCCATTCCATTTCTGGTATATTGCATTCCGACAGTTAGCAAACTAGAACACCTACTTTTTGAAGTGTTTTTATCAGAAGCAATGATGAATTTTGTCAACTTCTTTTTCAGCATCAATCCAGATGATCATGTGAGTTTTCCTTTTCAGTTTGTTAATATGTTGCATTAAATTGGTTGATTTTCTTGTGTTGAACCACCCTTGTATTCTGGTATAAACTTCACTTGGTTGTGGTGTATAATTCTTTCAATGTGTCATTTGATTTGATTTCCTAATATTTTTATTGAGAATTTTTGCGTTTATTTCCATTAGAGAGCTTGGCCTGTAATTCTCCTTTCTTATAGTATCTTTTCCTAGTTTTGGTTTTAGAATGATGTTAGCTTCATCAAATGAGTTCCTTTTTCCTGGATATTTTGGAAGAGTTTGAGCAGGATTGGTATTAGTTCTTTTTGGAATGTTCGATAAAATTCCCCTGTGAAACCAACTGCCCTGGGATTTTCTTTGTAGGAAGATTTTTGATGACTGTTTGAGTCTCATTACTTGGGAGTGACTTGTTGAGATCTTCTAATTCTTCCTGAATCAGTGTATCTTGTTTGTACATTTCTAGGAATTTGTCCATTTTCTCTAAGTTGTCCAGTTTGTTAGCATATAGTTGTTCATAGTATGCTCTTATGATTGTTTTTATTTCTTCAGGTCTATGGTAATGAATCTCCTCTCATTTATAATTTTGTTTATTTGGATTCACTCTCTCTTTTTTTGTCAGCCTAGCAAGGGCTCCATTGATTTCACTGATTTTTCTCAAAGAACCATTTTTTTGTTTTATTGATCCTTTCTATTGGTTTTTATTTCCCAATTTATTTATTTCTGATTTTATCCTTGTTATTTCTCTTCTTTTGTTTGCTTTGAGTTACTTTGCTGCTCTTCCTTTAGTTCCTCCCGGTGAGCTTTTAAATCCTCAATTTTTGCTTTTTCTTATTTTTAAATGTAGGTATTTAGAGCAATAAATTTCCCTCTCAGCACTGCCTTTGCTGCAACCCATAAGTTCTGATATGTTGTATTCTCACTTTCATTCATTTCCAGATATTTACCTATTTCTCTAGCAATTTCTTTGACCCAATGATTGTTTAAGAGTGCATTAATTATTCTTCACATATTTGTGAAAGTTCAAATTCTTTGGTGGTTATTGATGTCCAGCTTCATTCCATTGTAATCAGAGAAAATGCTTTGAATAATTTAAATCCTTTTAAATTTATAAATAAACTCTTTTGTGCCCCAGCATATGATTTATCTTGGAGAATGTTCCAGGACCACTAGAGAAGAATGCATAGCCTGGCTTTTTGGAGTTGTAAAGAAGGATTTTATAAAGCTTAACAGTAGCTAACTTTTCTTATGTAAAGAAGGATTTTATAAAACTTAACAGTAGCTAACTTTTCTTATGTAAAGAAGGATTTTATAAAACTTAACAGTAGCCAACTTTTCTTATGTAAAGAAGGATTTTATAAAACTTAATAGTACCTAACTTTTCTTGCCTAATTTAGCTATTTACATGTATTTTAGCTTCTGAATGATAGAAATATCTAGCAAAAGCATTTGTATCATTTTATATTCACTGCTATGCATTTGGTGTGAGTTAAGGATTGTAAAGGAAAGAGTTATGGGCCCCATCAGGCTAAGAAAAACAACTCGGGACTTTCTGGGGTGGTTATCTGCCTCTCACAACCCCCATGACTCCTTGCACCAGAAATGCTTGTTGTGAAAATGATCGTTATCTGCTTCTTGCATGAAGCAACACCTGTGACCCATGCTCGACCCCCACCCCACTTCTCCTCCCCGTTAAAAGCTTCCCCAAACCCAGGCTAGGGGCTCTCTGTTCCTGCATGTTCAGTGAGCCCCACGCATGTGTGGTAAATAAACCCCTTGCGTGTTGCATGAGAGAACGTCTCTTGGAGTCCTCCTTTGCATGGCAAAACTCTCGAATTCTTACAGAGTGTAATAATCTATATTTGTCTGTTAGATCTAATTGATTTATCAAATTGTTTAAGTTCTCTATTTCTTTATTGATCCTAAATCTGATTGTCCTATCTATAGAGGAGAGTGGTACATTAACATCTCCCACTATTATTGTAAAAATATCAATGTCTCCCTTCAGTTTTGCCAATATTTGCCTCATATACTTTGGAGTTCCTTGGTTGGAGAATACACATTTATGATTGTTATTACTTCTTGGTGAATTGTCCCTTTTATCAGCGTGTAGTGTCCTTCCTTGTCTCTTATTATGTCCTTACACTTAAAGTTTATTTTGTCTCACATTAGTACAGATTTACTCCTGCTTTCATTTGGTTATTGCTTTCAGCAAACATCTTTTTCCATCCTTTCACTTTCAATCTATTTGAATTCCTGGGTCTAAGATGAGCCTCTTATAAGCAGCATATAGATGGATCATATTTCTTAACCTATTCTGCAAATCCGTATAGTTTAATTGGTGAGTTTAGTCTGTTAGCATTCAAAGTTATTACTGCCAAGGCATTTCTTGAGTGAATCTACCATCTTATCTTTTGGTTTTTCTTTGTTAGATCTTTATATTCTTTTCTCCCTTTGTCTTTTTATCCTTTAAGTCACCTTACTAGTACTCTTCCACTCTGTGTCCTCCTCAAGAACTCCCGACTTTTTTTTTTTTCAGCCTAAAGAACTCCTTTCACATGTAGGGCCAGTCCCTCTCTCAGCCTTTGTCTGTGAAAATTTTAATCTCTCTCTCACTTTTGAAGGACAATTTG